>NC_133410.1:179211666-180532500 GCF_049350105.2 Macaca mulatta
TATTTTTATACCTATAGAAACATACTATTGATGGGACTTAATTACTCTGTATAAACCAAAACGGGACTTAAAAATCATAAACAAAAGATAAATTGTCTTTCTTTTTCTAAAAGAGGTGTGCTAAGTTAATGGAATTAGCCAATGGAGTATACGTTTAAACACAAACAAGCAAACAAATGTTGAAAAACAACATATCAATGGGACAACAAGACCTAAACACACAAATTTAATTGACATCCAGAAAAATCGAAGATAAAGAGAAAAATATAAAAGCAGACAAAACAATTACCTTCACTTGGCTGACAGCTGACGGCCAGAAGACAGTAAAATATCCTCAATCTGCTGAAAAAAATGAGTTTGTGTTCCTAGAATTCTATAATCGGTGACAATATTTATCATGTATGGAGGAACAATGGCATTGACATAAACTAGCAGAGCTCACTATCAGGAGACCCACAGTAAAGGGAATTATAAAGGATGTGTTTTAGGTAGCAGGAAGTTATTCCAGGAGAAGTAGTGTGTTGTAAGAAATAATAAAGAACAAAAAGCTAAAACAATACCAAGATAATCAAAGACAGATAATCACTATGTGTGTGTATGAATATAATAATGAATACTGATTCTTAACCTTTACTTCTCTCCACACAAATATTAGAAAGTGAGAGTAGTGAGTTAATTTATAGCTCAATAGCTCAATATTTTGAATTATATCATGGAAAAATAGCCTTCAGGAGTGTTTTACTCTTTTCCTTTGAGTTGTTTGTATTTTTTTGATGAGCATGAACATTTTGGATAATAAAATAGAAATTATAAAACATTAAGTACAGAGATTATTATCACCATTAAGAAGAATTAATTGAGTGGAGTTCTAAAATTTAATGAGTTACTCTGCTAATGTGATTTTTATAGTCATTTTTACAACTTCAGATTAGTTTAGTACTGATGCACATCAAAATATGTTGTAAATGAACAAGGTTAAGTAATCAACATGCAAGATTTCAAATTCTTTAATGTCATTCAAGTGAACTGGAGTAACTTAATAAAGTTCGTCAGAGGGCTTAATCAGAGAGTATACTTTTAATAAATGACAGACGTGATTCACTTTAAGAAAACTTTATGACCTCCCATAGAAATTTAATTTGTTGAGTTACATTATATAATAATTATTTAATGTATATTTAAGTGTGACTAGTATTTAAAAAACAAGCTTCTGCCGGCAAAGTTAAATACTTCTAACAAATCATTTATTTTAAAACAGTGGAGCCTCTAACCTCTAGCCAGAGGTGTGCATGAATTCCAAGGAGGAGGTTTCTTTGCAACTTTAGTAAAAATTGCTCTTTTCTTAAAAGTGAGTACTCTTATCCATCATCAAACACTGGATTTATGTGATTAACAAACATCTCATGATTGAATTAGAAATATTAACATTAGCATCACATTCTAAATATCTATTACTGGATGAAATTTACTAATGTTACTTTATTACTATTTATGAACTATTTGACTGAATAGGAAATGCTTGCTTACACATACAATTTCTTTAAGTTTCATGATTGATTACAACATTTCATAAGATAGATTCTATTTAGTGTTTTACCTCCCTATTATATATAGTTAACACATTAAACAACTAGACTTTTTCTCCTTAACACCTTTTGAAAGAATTCAGTGTAGTTTTTTTTGAAATATATTGTGATGATTCATAAATATCATGGTTTATAATAGTTAAAAATATCATAGAAAAAAGCATTGCAGAGAGCAGAAATGATTTTAAGCTGATTGGGCATAATAAAGAGAGGCAAAAGACCAGAGGATATGGCAAAACAGGAGAGGACAAAAATCTATCAAGGAAGAGGTATAAGTTGTGAAGAAATGATCAATTAGGTGAGTTACATACCGCAGACTACAATGTGACTTATAAGTGAAGTTGTTTGTCCATCGTTTGGTAAGTAACAGAATAAAAATTGAATTGATGGCAGCACATATAAAGTATCATATTTAATCCAAAGAAGAGAAGGAAGGGAGAAAAAGATTAGTTAGGAGCCTACTATAATAATCCAACATTGAGGGGTATTTGCTAGAATACGTTAGGGAAGTAAATAAAATACTGTAAATAATATGCTTGTAGTAACAAGAATAATAAAAGTGATGTGAAAGCTAAAAGTTACTGCAGGCTTTCTGAAGAACAAAAATATTAAGTGACAATTTCAAGTGGAAAGTGAAATGGGGAAAATAAACAGATAACTTTATGTTCTTCAAATATGAAAAATGGGAAAGTTGAGGTGTCACTAACAGATGTGAAGGACATAAGAAAAAGGACTCATTATTCACTTATTCATGGTTTCAACAGGTATTTCTTGGCTATCTCCCGTGCACAAGGAATTATGCTACATAAAAGAAATGAAACACTGAAGAAGAGCAGACATAGTTACTGCCACGGTGGAATTTAAATTTGGTGAGTGAAATGAGCAGCAAATAACCCACACAGAGAAGAGATATAAAATTACAATTGAAAATACGCTTTTAAGGAGAAGTTCATAATGTTAGAAAGCACATTATAGGGGAGTTTTGACTTTGCCATGAAGACTGGGAAGGGTTTTCTGAAGACATGAATACCAAGTTCACTTGGAAAGAAATACAGTAGAAAAAAGCACAAGGCTGTAACCAAACCTTGCAAAATGTCCACAGCTGGACACGGTACTAAAACGTTTTAGTAAAAATGACTGGGTGGATGTGTTTTGAGACTGAGAAAAATATGAAGAATACTTGATAATTTTTTATTAAATGTGACTAAAAGTCAGTCACTGGCCAAATAAAAGTTATACTTAAATTGGAATAAGTTGAATTGGGCCTTAATTATTTTCATTAAATAAGGTACCTTGGTAAGCATTCAGATGACAAATGAACTAGCTCATGATACACTTTACCTTTGCAGCCTTGCATTATAATAAAAATTTTTGTACATATAAATTTTACATTTCCAAATACCGTATCTAGAATTTCAGACTACCTGAATCACACAAATAATGAGATTATTCCTGCTATAATTTCTGTATAACACAATATAATCTCTTCCTGACAAGCCTTTTGTATGAATTACTGCAATCTTAATGTTAAATGTTATTTTAACACTTGTGTTTGGAATCCAACATGGAATTATATTACTTACTTTATTAGCTCATTTACCACCTATTATGCTATATTATTAGATAATTCTTTGAACGCGAGATGTTTGGGGTTACTTCTGGTAGTAATTTAAGGACCCCTTTGGTTTACCATTTACTGTCTCCTTCCATAACTGTTTCATGTCTGTGGTCTTTATTAAAAATTAGGGTAATTTAATCAGCACTGATTAAGTGTTATTCAGAGAAGGATTTGATGAATTCCAAAGTGATATTACAATGTAATTTATAAACTCTCTTTTGCTAAAAATAATATATTCAAGCTATAACTTCTTAGAAGGATTATTTATATTAATAAAGATTTTGAAAAACTTCTACAATTACATTGCATATTATATGGCCTTTGTCTTTATATGATACATTTACAATATACTAAGCAATCAACTCTTCTGCTCTCATCGTATATTATATAGGCTTTATGATTCTAGGTATACATATTATAGTATGCCCTTTACCAGCAGCAGTGGTAGGTGACTCACGTCTTCCACATTCACTAAATTTATATGGCATCCATATATATATATATATAAAATAGATGAAATTATTATATATATATTTAAACTTTATTAATATGTTATTTTAAATGTGAGTTTCTGAGTACCTATAGAAACTTAGACTTTCTTCTTGAAATATATTTAACAATTTAGTGGATAAATTATAAAACTAATATGTCTTTATAACCAATATGGTTTCCACTATGGAGAAGAAAGCAATCTATTTCTATCACCTAGGCCAATTTGATATTCTAATTTTTAAGAGCATTATTTTTATTAAACTCATGGGGATATATGACTAGTACAAATTATAAAAACATAACACCAGCATTGTAATATTTCATATGACTACCTTGAGTTATAGCTTTATATTTGACTTGACTAATACTTTAATGCTTTTTTTGTGTGTGACCATTAAATAACAAAAGCGCATGGCAATCCATTTTGTGAAAATGTAGACAAAAGTAACTAAAGATAAAAAGCTACATGCATTCTATTCATTGAAGGAAAGACATTACTTTTTGTGTAATTTAATTAAAATTCCTCTCTCTGTGTAACACTGTATAATGTAGTTTATAAAGAGTTTGCAATTTATAGGTTACCAAACTGTTTTCTCATTTATTGTTGTTAATTTCTTTTACTCTGCACCTTATTCATGCTTTCAAATATGCTCCCTGGGTCTTCTTTTCCACTCACCAGTAATACGCTGGGTTGTAACATGATCTTTTGGTTATTTTCAGTTAAAAGCATTTTCTATCTTGTTTCATTTCTATCTGAATTTATAACTTCAATTCAGATCACTTTGAAAATTAATTTCCCACTCCTTTTCTCAGTGCTGAACAGGAGATGATGACCAATTAATTTAACTCACCCTTTCCTTCCTTTTCTGGATCTTTTCTGTTTTGTTGAATTTAGGGAAATAGATACAGTGAAAGAAGAGAAAAGATCTTCCCTCTAATATATCAAGAGAATCACATCGAGTCAAAAGGCAAATGGAAAATATTGAAATTTGTATAAAACAGATAAATGATTATTAAAGTTTAGATGGGAATAGAAATGAAAATCATGTAGAAAAATGAGCAAAAGACACAAATATAAGATTCCAAGAGAAAGGTTTACATATGTCCCTTAAATATTTAAAAAAAAAAAACAAAAAACTTCACAGAAATACTACTTTTCATGCATTATATAAGCAAAAATTTTAAAAATTTGATACTACACTCAATTGGAGAACCTACAGAGAAAGGCATTATCATGAGCTGCTGAAAGGCATTTAGCAATATCTAATAAAAATATATACTGATGTTTCCTTTGACCCAAGGATTTCACTTTAAAAATGCACTATAAATACAATTTTTATTCGTACAGGTGTAGAGTTGAATAAATGCAAAAAATGCAGTTATTAATTGTGACATTACATATAATAGCAAAATGTTGGAAACAATCCAAACTCGCATCCACAGGATACAAGTTGAATTTATTAGGGTACATTTTTGTAATGGAGTAGTATGCAAATATAAATAAGAATGAGGAAGATTTCTGTGAACCAATAATCAGAGATTCCCAGAATATATATGGTAGAAGTGCAATGGGAAGAATAGAAATGCAAGTAAGACTTTTCTAAGCATAACTTCTGATTTGAAAATTAGAGCATGTTAAATCAAAGATTCATATATTCAAAAATACATAATAAAACTATAAATTAAAAACTCAGATTTTAAAATCAAATACAACAAAACCCTACTAGTTTATCAAATTGCTATCACAAAATTATATGTGACTGATACGGGAGGGGTGGCGGAGAAGTGCTGGGTGGAGAAGGGCGGGGTCCCTGGCGAGGGCTCCACCCTCAGGCCTGTACCTATAGACCTAAGTGAGGACAAGCACTCCTGCTTTCGTTCCCAAATGTTGCGTTTTCCAAGACCACTGTCGCCCGCCATGCTCCCCACCCTGTGCCTATAAAAACCCCGACACCCCAGCAGGCACACACACAGGCAGCTGGACATCTAGGGGAGCAGAAGAGTGGAAGAGCACACTGACAGGCACCAGCAGATGCTGTCAGGCCATTGACGGTGGGCGACGTAGAATTTGGCCAGAAGCAGTCAGGGGAGAGTCCAGTCGCTGGGCGGCCAGACTCGAGAGGAAGACCACCTTTCTGACCCATCTCTCTTCTGGCTTTCCATCCACCTCGCTGAGAGCTATCTCCACTCAATAAAACCTTGCACCCATCCTCCAGCTACGATTTTTCCAGTACACCAGGTAAGAACCTGGGATACAGAAAGCCCTCTGTGCTTGCAATAAGGCAGAGAGTCTAGTTAAGCTGATTAACACAAGCCACCTGCAGACGGCAAAACTTGAAAAGTACACTGTAACACATGCCCACTGGGGCTTTGGGAGCTGTAAACACTCAACTCTAGATGCTGCCATGAGATCAGAGCCCAAAAACGCTCCCTCCCAGTGACCTGCCTATCTGCATGCTCCCACTAGGGGTTTGAGCATCAGGGCACCAAAGAAGCAGGACACAACCCTGTCACAGGCCCTGCAAGGAGGACGAGGGAACTTCTCCTGTTTCATTATGTAGCCTTGATATATAGTTCTTTGATTGTACATTATTATAGAGGTATAGCTAAAGTCAAAATAGAGAAGATTTAAGTATTACATATCAGATTATCTGAATTTTAAAATGCTCTATTTGATTATAAACATTAGGAGATATTACATGTTAAATACACACAAAATAATGTGGTTAAGTTATTCCAAAATAATTTTAATTATTAAATTATGCATACATAATTTCTATATTCCGTTTTAGATTCAGAATCTTCTGAATTACTTTTCACCTCAGAGATATTGACAACTTTGTTTCACAGATTACAATGCCATCCATCTATCTTACTGATTCTGGATTGCTTAAGCAATGCAATGCTTCACTATCTTTTGTACTTTTTCCTCTCAATTTATGACACTGATTCTGCAAATTTTGATGTGGGTCCATTCTGGATCTTATCAAAGATATAAACAAGATATTTTTATAGTTTCTCTTCAAGTGGTCCCTGAAAATGTTTGTTGAGTGAAGTGACAAGGATTGTTGGTTTTACACTTATGTTAAAATGAATCACAACCAAGTCACTCTATTTTGGCAAGGTTATTTCTTTAATTGTTTAGCTATATGTTTATGCAGTACATCAAAAACTAAAATAGTTGCTGAGTTAAACAGATCTCTTGGATACCCAGTCAAGATGAATTTTAACCAACTTCATTTCTCTTTCATATTCCCCCGAGCTCTGGGAAAAATATATTTTCATATGAAGGAAAAATTTCCCCTTTCATGTTTCTTTGAGAATTCTGTATGCTAGTGAATCCCTTCTCTTTAGAGATTGGATTTTTTATATACTGTTCACATAACTGAATTAAAGTTATGATAATATAAACAGCTCTGACCAAATTTGTGTATAAGTAATCATAGCAATGTGTTAATTGCTGTCTAACAAATGGGATCTGTTAAAGCATATAAATAAATACAAAAATATAGATTGAGGCAAGGTTTATTAAAAAACAAAAGATGTAACAAATATGCCATTTTGAATTTATGAAATATGTGAGTCACTTTTCAACTTTTGTTTTAACAATCTGGAATACTTTCACATCATTCTAAAATTTTAAAAATCATTTATTGAATTTTATTTATTCATTGTTACTTTAAAAGAATCCCCTCTCTATATTATTACAGTCTATAATTATTACCATATACAGTCTTAAAAATTACAGTACCTTTCAGTTTTATTTGACTATTAAAATTTTCCTTTGTGGGTGACCTGGTCTTTCTGGCTGAGCTTAACTTTTTCTTTCATTTAGAACTTGGAGAATCTCATGATCGTGTGTCTTGACGTCGATCTTCTCATGGAGTATCTTACTGGGGTTCTCTGCATTTCCTGAATTTGAATGTTGGCCTGTCTTGCTAGGTCGGGGAAGTTCCTCTGCATGATATCCTGAAGTATGTTTTCCATACTGGTTCCATTCTCCCCATCTCTTTCGGGAAACTCAATCAGTCATAAATTTGGTCTCTTTACATAACCCATATTTCTTGGAGGTTTTGTTCATTCCTGTTTATTTTTTATTTTTTTCTATTCTTGTGTGCCTGTCTTATTTCAGAAAGATAATCTTCAAGCTCTGAGATTCTTTCCTCAATTTTTCTCTATTCTGCTACTGAGGCTTCTGATTGCACTGTGAAGTTCTTGTGTTGTGTTTTTCAGTTTTATCAGATTGGTGTTCCTCTCTAAACTAGCTATTCTGGCTATCAGCTCCTGTATTGTTTTATCATAGTTCTTAGCTTGGCAAAGTTTGTTATTACTCAGCTTCTGAAGCCTACTTCTGTCTGTTCAGCCATTTCAGCCTCGGCCAAGTTCTGTGCCATTGCTGGAGAAGTGTTGTGGTCATTTGGAGGAGAAGAGGCACTCAGACTTTTTGAGGTTTCAGCATGTTTTCATTTATTCTTTCTCATCTTTGTGGACTTACCTACCTTCAATCTTATGGGGAAGCCCATCGGAGTAACAGTGGACCTCTCAGCAGAAACCCTACAAACAAGAAGAGATTCAGGGCCAATATTCAACAGCCTTAAAGAAAAGAATTTCCAACTCTCAATTTCATATCTGGTCAAACTAAGCTTCATAAGCAAAGAAGAAATAAAATCTTTCTTTACACAAGCAAATGCTGAGAGAATTCATCACCACCAGTCCTACCCTGATAGAGCTTCTGAAGGAGGCACTAAATATGAAAAGGAAAAGCCATTACCAGCCACTACAAGAACACATTGAAGTACACAGACCAGTGACACTATGAAGCAACCACATAAAAAAGTCTGCAAAATAACCATCTAGCATCATGATGACAGGATTAAATTTACACACATAACAATGCTAACCTTAAATGTAAATGGGCTAAATGCCCCAATTACAAGACACCGACTGACAAGCTGGATAAAGAGCCAAGACTCATTTGTATGCTGCCTTCAAGAGACATATCTCATGTGCAAAGACACACATAGGCTCAAAATAAAGGGCTGGTGGAAAATTTACCAAGTAAATGGAAAACAGAAATAAGCAGGGGTTGCAATCCTAGTTTCTGATAAAACAGACTTTAAACTAATAAAGATCAAAAAAGACAAAGAAGGGCATTACATAATGGTAAAGGGTCAATTCAACAAGAAGAGCTAACTATCCTAAATATATATGCACCCAATACAGGAGCACTGAAATTCATAAAGGAAGTCCTTAGAGACTTACAAAGAGAGGTAGACTTCCACACAATGATAGTGGGAGACTTTAATACCCAACTGACAATGTTAGATCATTGAGACAGGAAATTAACAAAGATAGTTAGGACCTGAACTCAGCTCTGGATCATGTGAACCTGATAGATAGCAACAGAACTCTTCACCCCAAAACAAGGGAATGTACATTTTTCTCATCACCACACAGCACTAACACTAAAATTTATCACATAATCTGAAGTAAAACACTCCTCAGCAAATGCAAAAGATCTGAAATCATAACAAACAGCCTCTCAGACCACTGTGCAATAAACTTAGACCTCAAGATTAAGAAATACACTAAAAACAACACAATTACATGGAAATTGAACAACCTGCTCCTGAGTGACTCTTGAATAAATAATGAAATTAGGGCAGAAATGAAGAAGTTCTTTGAAACTAATGAGAATAAAGAGACAACATACAAGGATCTCTGGGACACAGCTAAAGCAGTGTTAAGAGGGAAATTTATAGCACTGCATGCCCACATAGAAAAGCTAGAAACAACCTGACATCTCAACTAAAAGAACTAGAGCACCAAGAACAAACAAACCCTAAAGCTACCAGAAGACAAGAAATAGCGAGGATCAGAGCTGAACTAAAGGAGATAGAAATTCAAAAAACCCTGCAAAAAATCAACCAATTCAGGAGCTGGGTTTATTTATTTATTTTTTTTTGAAAAATTAATAAAATAGATACACTGCAAACTAGACTAATGAAGAAAAGAGAGAAAAATAAAAAAACATGATCAGAAATGATAAGGGGGATATTACCGGCAAAACACATGGATACACTCTCTCCTATTTTCCTAGTATTAGAAGTCCTGGCCAGGACAATCAAGCAAGAGAAAGAAACAAAGGGTATTTGAATAGAAAGAGAGAAAGTCAAATTATCTTTGCAGAGGAGACAATTCTTTATCTAGAAAACCCCATCATTCCTATACCCCACCAATAGGCAAGCAGAGATCCAAATCATAAATAAACTCACATTAACAATTTCTACAGAAAGAATAAAGTGCCTAGGAATACAGCTAACAAGGAAAGTGAAGGATCTCTTCAAGGAGAACTACAAATCACTGTCCAGAATATCAGAGGAAACACAAACAAATGGAAAAACGTTCCATGCTCATGGATAGGAAGAATTAATATTGTGAAAATGGTCATACTGCCCAAAGTAATTTATAGATTAAATTCTATTCCCATTAAACTACCACTGACATTCTTCACAGAATTAGGGGAAAAAAAAAAAAAAAAACTCTTTTAAAATTTATGTGGAAACCAAAGAGATCCCAGATAGCAAAGGCAATACTAATAGTATTAAATAGTACAAAAACAAACTCATAGACTGATGTAGCAGAATAGAGAACTCAGAAATAAGACCACACACCTACAACCATCTGATGTTTGACAGACCTGACACAAACAAGCAACGGGGAATGGATTTCCTATTTAATAAATGGTGCTGGGAGAACTGGCTACCCATATGCAGAAAATTAAAACTAGACCACTTCCTTACATCATATACAAAAATTAACCCAAGATGGATTGAAGACTTAAATGTGAAATCGCAAGCTATGAAAATCCTAGAAGAAAATCTAGGCAATACCATGCAGGGCATAGGCACAGGCAAAGACTTCATGATGAAAATGCCTAAAGCAATTGCAACAAAATCAAAAATTGACAAATGGGATGTAATTAAACTAAGAAGATTCTGCACAGCAAAAGAAACTATCATCAGAGTGAACAGACAACATACAGAATGGGAAAAAAGTTTTGCAATCTATCTATCTATCTGACAAAAGTCTGATATCCACAGTCTACAAGGAACTCCAACAAATTCATGGGGGAGAAACAGTAAACAACCCCGTTAAAAGGCAGTCAAAGGACATAAACAGACACTTCTCGAAAGGAGACATATATGTAACCAGAAAACATGAAAAATAGCTCAACATCACTGATCTTTAGAGAAATGCCAATCAAAACCACAATGAGATAATATCTCATGCCAGGAATGACATTTAATAAAAAGTGCAAAAACAACAGATGCTGGTGAGGTTGTGGAGAAAAAGAAATGCTTTTACACTGTTGGTAGGAGTGTAAATTAGTTCAACCATTGTGGAAGACAGTGTGGCAATTCCTAAAAGACCTATAGGGAGAAATACCATTTGATCCAGCAATCCCATTACTGGTTATGTACCCAAAGGATTATAAATCATTCTATTATAAGGATACATATATGCGTATGTTCATTGCAGCACTAGTAGCAGCAGCAAAGACAAGGAATAAACACAAACGCCCATCAATGATAGACTGGATCAAGAAAATGTGGTACATATATACCATGGAATACTATCAGCCATAAATAGGAATGAGATCACGTTTTTTGCAGGGACATGGATGAATTTGGAAGCCATTATCCTCAGCAAACTAATGAAGAAAAAAAAACCAAACACTGAATATTCCCACTTATAAGTGGGAACTGAATGATGAGAACACATAGGCACTTGGAGGGGAAGAACACACACTAGGGCCTATTGTGGGGGCATTTGGGGAGAGAGAGCATCAGGAAGAATAGCTAATGGATGCTGGGCTTAATACGTAGGTGATGGGATCTGTGCAACAAAACACCATGGCACACGTTTACCTAATGTAACAAACCTGCACATCCTGCACATGTACCCCGGAAGGTAAAATAAAAGTTGAAGAAATAAAAAAAGTTGAAGAAAATAAAAGTGAACTAATGAAAGCATCTAAACATTCCTCTGTTTAGAGCTACTTTCTGGGGGTGAGTGGTATCTATAACTAGTGTAATGATCAATTAAGTGGAAGTCTGGGTATTTGAATTCACCTTGATGGAACTTGTGAGAGGCAGTAATGTGTGGCTTCAGAGCCAAGTCCATCTGGACATAGAGACAGGCTCCCCATCATGGGCTGTGTGACTTTGGAACAAATTACTTAAACTCTGGAAGCCTCTATTGTCTTCATCTGTAAAATGAAGATAAGAATAAAGTTCACTTGAAAACAAAACAAAGCAAAAATTTTCTGTTGATTCTTGATTCAATTATGGTTATTTTTAATGCATTGATTTAATCAGTATTTTAATATTATTATCATAAGTATACCTATCGTTCCAAAATAATAATTTAAAGTGGAATAAATATTCAAGCAAGAATTTTTTTTTTTTTTAAGGAGGGCACATTTAGTTTTACTTACTACATGAGAAACTTTTATCATGTTAAGTCTTCAAAATGGAATTTTAGAAAATAATTTTAACTTATTCTCATTCCTTTAAATTTCTGCAATATTTCAATATGGTCTTGAGCCTCCCTAAGATTTTTTCATGCAAGTTAATTTGTTCTTTTCCATTTGTGGATTTTTGTTTTATTATACTTTAAATTCTAGGGTAGATGTGTACAACGTGCAGGTTTGTTACATAGGTATACATGTGCCATGTTGGTTTGCTGCACCCATCAACACATCATTTACATTAGGTATTTATCCTAATGCTATCCCTCCCCCAGTTCACCACCCCAAGACAGGCCCCGGTGTGTGATGTCCCCCGCCCTGTGTCCATGTGTTCTTATTGTTCAACTCCCGCCTATGAGTGAGAACATGTGGTGTTGGGTTTTCTGTCGTTTGGATAGTTTGCTTAGAATGATGGTTTCCAGCCTCATCCATGTCCCTGCAAAAGACATGAACTCATCCTTTTACATGACTGCATAGTATACCATGGTGTATATGTGCCACATTTGCTTAATCCAGTCTATCATTGATGGACATTTGGGTTGGTTCCAAGTCTTTGCTCTTGTGAATAGTGCTGCAATAGACATACATGTGCTTGTGTCTTTATAGCAGCATGATTTATAATTCTTTGGGTATATCCCCAGTAATGGGATCGCTGGGTTAAATGGCATTTCTAGTTCTAGATCCTTGAAGAATCGCCACACTGTCTTCCACAATGGTTGAACCAATTTATACTCCCACCAACAGTGTAAAAGCATCCTAGTTCTCCACATCCTCTCCAGTACCTGCTGTTTCCTGACTTTTTAATGATCGGCACTCTAACTGGCATGAGATGGTACCTCACTGTGGTTTTGATTTGAATTTTTCTGATGACCAGTGATGATGAGCATTTTTGCATATGTCTGTTGGCTGCATAAATGTCTTCTTTTGAGAAGTGTCTGTTCATATCCTTTGCCCATTTTTTGATGGGGTTGTTTGTTTTTTCTTCTAAACTTGTTTAAGTTCTTTGTAGATTCTGGATATTAGCCCTTTGTTAGATGGGTAGATTGCAAAAATTTTCTCCTATTCTGTAGGTTGCCTGTTCACTCTGATGATTGTTTATTTTTCTGTGCAGAAGCTCTTTAGCTTAATTAGATCCCATTTTTCTATTTTGGCTTTTGCTGCCATTGCTTTTGGTGTTTTAGTCATGAAGTCTTTGCCCATGCCTATATCCTGAATGGTATTGCCTAAGTTTTCTTCTAGGGTTTTTATGGTGTTAGGTCTTAAATTTAAGTCTAGTCCATCTTGAGTTAATTTTTGTATATGACATAAGGAAGGGATCCAGTTTCAGCTTTCTACATATGACTAGCCAGTTTTCCCAGCACCATTTATTAAATAGGGAATCCTTTCCTCATTAAAGCAAGAAATTTTCAAAAGTGCCATAATTGGCTATTTTCCATTGATAAAAATATTATTTCTTAGAATATACAGTCATTAACATTTAAGTACAACACAATCTAACAACTTAGAATACAATATTTAAAAATGTTTATAATAAAATATATAAGAATAATGTCTTCATTAACAAATTATTTGTTAGGCTGTCATAATATAAAAATATTTTATTCAATCACAGTTCATTGCACCCAACTCATGAAAATGTAAGCAAGACATTATTAGATTTACACAAAGTGGCAACCCTCTTGTACTACATGTTGTAGATAATTCAATTATAAACAAGATATGACCTAAGTCTCAGGTCAGCTTCAAGTCACATTCCACAATATATACAACTTAGCGTAAAGATAATAACTCTCCTGATACCTGACCATTGCTATAATGACTGGTCCAATTTTATATATATATAATTTTATAATATATAATTATATAATATAAATTATAAATATATAATTTTATAATACATAATTTTATATATGTACTGACTGGTCCAATTATATATACAAATATATATTTATATACAACATATATAATTTATAATATATTTATATGTAACATATATAAAATATATATAATATATATGGAATTATCTCTCTTTCTATATATATAATTGGACCAGTCAGTACAACAACAGTGGGGTATACATATATATATACACACACACATATATATACATATATACACACACACACACAGTCAAATTTTATATAAGTTTGTTAAATGAATAAATCATTAATACTCTAAGGTAGGAGGTTGTGAAATATAGTGGTTGGACCAAATCTGGTTCACCACTTGTTTCTTTAAATAAAGTTTATTATAGTACAGCAACGTTTATTCATTTACATACTGTCTATGGCTGCCTGTAGCTAAAAAACACAGTTAAGTAAGTTAAAGGAGAGACCACAGGGCCTGCAACGATGAGAGTATTAACTTTCTAGCCCTTAAGAGAGTTTTCCCACCCCAGTTCTATCTGGACACCTCCATGAAACTGCATGAAACACCTCAGGCAAGACTGGCAGAAAACTGATTAGTCAATTTATAAAATAATGAGGACCAATACATTATTATATTTTTAAAATACTAAATATTGGTGGTGTTTGTTATACAATAACAGAAAACTGAAACATTTAATGAAAGAAAAACAACAAGGTAAAGAATTAATTGTCCTGTATATTTCTGTTGTTTGACTACTGGGGACATAAATATAGATACAGTAGTAATGAGTTTTAGTTTGCAGAAAAAATTAAATTAATGATATACAATGCATTTTAAGAGTGATTGGAATGAGTTAGTTTTTCTTGAATATTCTCTGTGCTTGCTGCTATGCATTCTTGTTTTGCATTTAGAAATATAAAACATAATTAAAAAATTTTCTTGCATTTTTGCTATTATTACATTTTAAATTTCTGTCAGTTGAATGGTATGTCTAAGATTTATTCCAAAATAACCAAGGGATAAGAATGACTAGTTGATAATTATTGAATTAGGTGTTGATGTATATTGTTTTATCATACTATTTTCTGTATTTCATATGTGTTTGAAGATTCTGTAATGAAAAGGTAAAGCATTTGTATTAATCTATTATTTTTAAATTACAAAGCTCAATTCTTTTAAATTTTGTTTTATATGCTATAGTATTTAATATCTAATAAAGAACATATTTAAATTACCTAGATCAGATCATATGAAGTTTGAACATAATAATGACATTTTGGAGTTTAATTCTGACACTCAAGAACAATGGTTTCAAGGGGTCGTTTTCCAACTCAGTGTTTCTTAAGTGAACTCTGAGGAAGAAAAGAAACAATAGTAAATTATATAAAATGATATAGCTAATTTCAATTTTAAAAGTTGACAGCATGTCCTAAAACTTTTGAATCATCCATTCAAAACTATTTACTTATCCTATGAAGATTAATTATATCTCAAATATTTGTTATACTTATGCTTCTATAAGAGTATCTTACAAATGCAAATAACCTAGAACTAGGAAATTACCTATACTTTTTATATAATTTGGAGAGAATGCTCCGTTTCATTCTTGGCAAGCATCAACAAGAAGTTAAGTTAAATGCATTGCTTCATGGTAATTCCATCAAAGTGTATGCTGTGTATATTCTCTAATCCTGTGGAATGAACAGAATAACATAAATATACATAGTCTTAAAATATTTGAGCAAAGTGTTGAGGATGCGAGAAAATGAACCATGTGGATTTCTGGGGAGAAACGATTCTATGCATAGGAATAACCAATGCTAAGGCCATGAAGCAGGAGGCCAGGAGCAAATCACAAAGTTTGACAATAGTAGAGAATATTCTGGTAATTATCCTAAAGAACACATTTTTTTTTTTAATACTAAACCAAGGAAATTCACTTTCACACTTACAGTTTTTGTCAGTGGGAAAGTTTTGAAATTGTATGAATTCTAACTGGCTCTAGAGGTTGTGTTTTTGACCATAACCAATAGTGTAGGTGCAAGACATATTTCACAGCTAGTATTCATCTCCTTTCCTCATAGACGTCTGCCTTTCTTGTTTGTCTAAAATGTAATATACATATTCAAAATGCAGTAGTCAATCTCTCTTCTAGCTACTATGTTCATTGAAAGAGAAATTACTAAACCAAGATTCCTAAGTTTGGAGAAAAACTACTTTTCTTTTCTCTCTGGAGAGAGAGCAGGAGACTCACCACTTCACAATATCTACTACCAATGCACGAGGAAGACTCAAGTTGATTTTAAATGACGTTTATTATTAATCTATATGCATTGTGTCATTTATTTTTTAAATATATAAATTTGGAAAAGCAATGAGTAGCCAATATTGATTAAACAAGTAGTGGCTAAGTATAATGCTTCCCATTTTAACATTTTAACCCTTAGTCCCAAATAACATTAACTTCTGCCACAAAATCTGCAACATTAGCAAAATTCAGAAAATAGCAAATGCAGAGTCTATTCCATCTCATTTTCCAAGTTATTTTCTGTGTCATGGCTTTTTAATTTTCAGAATAAGTACCTTTTTTTTCTTTTAAAGACTATACATTTAGCAATTCTTAGTGTATTTTGAGTTATTTTTTGTAAGATTTTTCTTTTGTTCAGTTTTAAAATGGTTACTTGCACAATGGTTTAAAACTTATAATCCAAAAATTTGTTTCACAGTATATAAGATAAACTTAAGAAAAACATGATTTCAACTTTTATTTCAGATTAAGGGGCTATACATGCAGGTTTGTTTCATGGGTATACTACGTGATGTTGAGGTTTGACGTATGAATGATCCCATCACCCAGGTAATGCACATAGTACCCAAGTACCTAATACATAGTTTTTTAGATCTTTCCCTGCTCCCTGTTTCCTCTTTCTAGTAGTCCCCAGTGTCTACTGTACCCACCTTTACATCCATGTATATAAAATGTTTAGCTCCCATTTATAAATGAGAACATGTGGTATTTGGTTTTCTGTTCCTGTGTTAATTGGTTTAAGATAATGTCCTCCAGTTGCACCCATGTTTCTGCAAAGGACATGATTTTATTATTTTTATGGCTGTGTAGTATTCTATGGTGTATATGTATCACATTTTCTTTATCCAGTTTACCATCGATGGGCACCTGGGTTGATTCTTTGTCTTTACTATTGTGAATAGTGCTGCGATAAACATACAAGTGCAGGTGTTGTTTTTTGTAGAATGATTTGTTTTCCTTGTGTATATGCCCTATAATGAGATCAATGTGTCGAATGGCAGTTCTGTTTTAATTTCTTTAAGACATTGGCAAACTGTTTTCCCAGCAGTAGTGTATAAGTGTTCCCTTTGCCCTGTAACCTCACCAACATCTTTTATTTTCTCACTGTTAGTAATAGCCATTCTGACTGATGTGGATGGTATCTCATTATGGTTTTGACTTGAATTTCTCTAGTGACTAGTGATGTTGATCATTTGTTAATGTTTGTTGGCCACTTGTGTGTCTTCTTTTGCGAAATATCTGTTTATGTCTTTTGCTCACTTTTAAATAGGGTTATTTGTTTTTTGCTTGTTTAATTGTTTAACCTTCTTATGGATTATGGATATTAGACTTTTGTCAGATGCATAGTTGGTTAATATTGTCTCCCATTTTGTACATTGTCTTTATGCTTTGTTGATAGTTTCCTTTGCTGTGAAGAGGCTCTTTAGTTTGTAATAATTAGGCTCTATTTGTCAATTTTAAATTTTGTTGCAATTGCTTTTGAGGACTTAGTCATAGAGGGCATCCTTACCTTGCTCCTATTCTTAAGGGAAATGCTTGCCTGTTTAGTATGTTGACTGTATGTATATAATATATGGCTCTTATTATTTTGAAATATGTTCCTCTGAAGCCTAGTTTGTTGAGGGTTTTAATCATGAAGGGATGTTAGATTTTATTGAAGGCTTTTTCTGTGCCTATTCAGATGATCACTTTTTTGTTGTTTTTAATCCTGTTAATGTGGTGAATCACATTTACTGATTTGCATATGTCAAACCAACCTTGCATTACAAGAATAAAGCCTACGTGATTGCAGTTAATTAACTTTTTGATGTGCTGCTATATTTGGTTTGCTAGTATTTTGTTGAGGATTTTTATGTCTGTGTTCATCAAGGATTCGTTTTTGTTTTTATTTTTTATTTTTATTTTTTGCTTTCTCTGTTTGTTATTCCTTTGCTAGATTTTTATATCAGGGTAATGATGGCTTCATAGAATGAGTTAGGGAGATGTCTCTCTTCCTCAATTTTTTGGAGGGGTTTCAGCAGAATTGGTACTAGCTCTTCCTTGTATGTCTGGTGAATTCAACTGTGAATTCACCACGGTTTTTGTTGGTTGGTTGGTTTTTTTATTACTAATTCAATTTTTGTACTCATTATTGGTCTGTTTTGTCAGGGTTTGAATTTCTTCCTGATTCAATCCTGGGAAGTTGTATGCTTTTAGGAATTTATCCATTTCCTCTGGATTTTCTAGTTCATGTGCACAGAGGTGTTTATTTTAGTCTGTGAGGATTTTTATATTTCTGTGGATCCACTGAAATGACCTTTGTCATTTCTCATTGGGCTTACTTGGATCCTATCTAATTTTTTTTTTTAATGTTATCTAGTTAGGGTCTATTGATCTTATTTATCTTTTCAAATAATCACCTATGGTTTCAATGATCCTTTGTATGGTTTATTTTTTTGTTCTCAGTTCTGTTCAGTTCAACTCTGATTTTAGTTTATTTTCTTCTAGCTTTGGTGTTGTTTTTGTGTTTCTAGTTCTTCTAGGTGAGAAATTAGATTATTATTTAAGATGTTTCTAACTTCTTTATGTAGGTGTTTAGTGCTATACATTTCTTCTTAACACTGCTTTTGCTATATCCCAGCGATTTTGATATGTCGACTCTATTTTCATTTATTTCAAAGCTTTTTAAAAATTTTCTGCCTTAAATTCATTGTTTACCCAAATGTAATTCAGAAGCAAATTGTTTAATTTTCATGTCATATGGAAATGTTTTTCAGAGATCTTCTTGGTATTGATTACTATTTTTAATTCTACTGTGGTCCAAGGATATAGTTGATATGATTTCAACTTTTTTGAATTCATTGACTTGCTTTATGGGAATGCATGGGGACAGTCTTACAATATGTTTTGTGTGTAGATAAGAAGAATATATATTTTGTGACTGATGACTGTTCTGAAGATCTTTATTAGGTTTAATTTGTCAGTTGTCAAATTTAAGAAAACAAGGGTTCATGTGTCTCTCATCCACCTGATGCAATCTATTTATACACACACAATTAATAAGTCCCATTTGGAACATATGAATAACTTTTAGTTAAAGCTTTAACAATGAGCTGATGAGCTCAGTTTAAATTTAACCACTTAAATTAGGGCAAATGAAAGGAACTCAAATGAATAATTGTCCAATCAGAGCCCATTATTGTAAGTCATAAACATCCTCAACCTTAAAACTTCACTTTGACCAAATTATTGAAAACCTACATGTAATAATGTGAAAGGATTAACTTCCATTTCTCAACCTCTCAGTCTCAGGTTTTTAAGGAAAAACCAATCTATGGAATACTTACCAAAATCAGACAGGAAAATTAAAGGCTTCATAGTTATGAATCTGGTTTGTTCCATTAAAATCAGCTTGCATGCAATTACATGAACTGGTTCTGTATACATGCTAGAACTGATTAGTACAAAGTTTAGCATAGAAAAGCTACAAAAAATAGGTTTCTAACTACAGAAGTTGCAAAATTCCAAAGATTGTGAAAAAAATAATGTAAATTCGAGACTCTCCTCCTTCGTTTTAAATAAATAAACTTTCTGTAAAAATATGTACAATTTTTACAGACATACATTTACAAGATTTTTGGTCTTAAAAATTGAGGACATTCCATATTTGTAACTGTTTATTTAGCCTTAAGTCAAGTATTCTTGGCCATTACTAGGCTACTAAACTAAGAATCACTGAAACTACCTCAAAGTGGAAAAGGTATGAAAGTCCTGACCACTAGGACTAATATTTTTTTGTTTTTTCTGTTTCTCAAGAAATACACCTGGGAAAGCTAATAATACAGAGAAAAAGTTTATCTTCGCACTCTGCTGTATGGTACTGACACTTTTAGTGATAGTTATATTACTTGTAGCCTTAATCCTTTTTACACAGGTCACTGTCATTGTTAGTGCTTCTCTTTTAACACCATAGAAATTAATTATTAGGTCAGCATATTCAATGAATTCTATAACTAGCCCCACTACTGGCCACTCTCTTGTTCTCAAGAAGGAAATTAAGTCTTTCCACCCTGCCAACTTCACCAAATCTGAAAATCTTCCTCCATGGACTCTCAAACAAGGTTTGCTTGTTGTTGAAACTGAAATTTGCCTTTTTCAGTGACTCTTCAATCAAAGGGGAGTACTTTTTCCATGTATTTATTCCTATTTGCTATAATCCTCTTGCCAGTTGCTTTCCTGGCTAGGTTACTAGAGGAAAGCTCTCGGATTTTATAGCCTAGGCAATTTGAAGTCCAACTTCATAAATACATTTGATTTCACAGATAGCTTGTGGTTTTGGTAGCTGTTGCCAGTTAAAAGTCAGCTATTGCACTTACAAGTCTATCTTATTAGATATGCCAAACCAGTTTCTACTCTAGCAATACCTGCAAAAGCCAGCAGCACATTTCTGATGCCACCTTCTAGGTCTACAGAGAAGAATCTCTCAGACCCATCTTAGCGTCAAGTTTGACTAGCCAGTCCTGTTTTGTCCTTATAAGAACGTATGCCTTACATTCTGTTAATGGTTTAATTCAGCTTTCTTGGTTAATTATATACTTTTTTTTCTACCAAATAAGTCACATACCAAGTTGTTATATTTTTATTCATAACATTTTAGTCAATTTGGGCACTAATAATTCTTAAACTGAAAAAAAATCTTTTAATATGTCTTCCTTTAATTCTAGGTCATAAACTACTTTCATTTATATTGTATACTCTACTCACTTAGCTACTATTTAATTCTCAAAGTTGAACAACTTCTACATGTGGGATTCTGTGGTAAATGCTGCTATGATATATTCGAGTAAATGCAATGCAGAGAAAAATCTATAATAACATATATAAATACC
This sequence comes from Macaca mulatta, assembly GCF_049350105.2. Classification (NCBI taxonomy): domain Eukaryota; kingdom Metazoa; phylum Chordata; class Mammalia; order Primates; family Cercopithecidae; genus Macaca; species Macaca mulatta. The sequence goes on from NC_133410.1 coordinate 179,232,941, forward strand.
AGAATATAATTTATACAGATGAAAAACTATATTGTGACTTAGACTATAAAAGGTAAGTTGCACTTGATAAAAATACACGTGTAGTAGGAAGAATTCTAAGTTGATTCCCCAAATCTCTGCATCCTGGTGTACATGTACTGCATCATTCTTAAGGATATAAATGTGATGGATTTCTTTCTCCTGGTTAATAATTAGTGATATGGTTTGGCTCTGTGTCCCCACCCATATCTCACTTTGAATTGTAATAACCCCCATATATCATAGGAGGGACCTGGTGGGAGGTAATTGAATAATTTTTTTTTTTTTTTCCTGTATGCTGGTCCCATGAGAGTGAATAAGTTCAAGACATCTGATGGTTTTACAAAGGGGAGTTCCGCTGCATATGCTCCCTTGCCTGCTTCCGTGTAAGATGTGTCTTGATTCCCCTTTGCCTTCTGTCATGACTGGGAGGCCTTCCTAGCCATGTGGAACTGTGAGTCAATTAAACTTCCTTCCTTTATAAATTTCCCAGTCTCTAGCATGTCTTTATTAGCAGCATGAGAACAGACTAATACAGTAAATTGGTACCAGGAGTGAGGTGCTGCTGTAAAGATATCTGAAAATGTGGAAGCAACTTTGGAACTAGGCAATAGGCAGAGGTTGCGACAGTTTGGAGAGCTCAGAAGAAGATAGGAAAATGTGGGAAAGTTTGGAACTTCCTAGAAACTTGTTAAATGGCTTTGACAAAAATGCTGATAGTGATATAGACAATGAATTATATGCTGAGGTGGTCTCAGAAAAATATGAGGAAATTGTTGGGGACTAGATTAAAGGTCACTCTTGCTATCCTATGTAGGGGCATTTTGCCCCTGCCCTAGAGATCTGTGCAACTTTGAACATGAGAGAGATGATTTAAGTTATCAGATGAAAGAAATTTCTAAGTGACAAAGTGTTCAAGAGGAAGCAAAGCATAAAAGTTTGAAAAATATGCAGCCTGACAATGCAGTAGAAAAGAAAATCCCATTTTCTGTGGAGAGATTCAAGCCTGCTGCAGAAATTTGCATAAGTAACAAGGAGCAGAATGTTAATCACCAATAAAATGGGGAAAATGTCTGCAGAGCATGTCAGAGACCTTGATGGCAGCCCCTCTCATCACAGTCCTGGAGGCCTAAGAGGAAAAAATGGATTCATGGGTCAGGTCCAGAGTCCTCCTGCTGGCTGCAGTCTAGGGACTTGGTGCCCTGTGTCCCAGCTGCTCCCATCATGGCTAAAAGGTGCCAAAGTACAGGTTGCACCATGGCTTATGAGGGTGCAAGCCCCAAGCCTTGGAAACTTCCATGTGGTGTTGGGCCTCTGGGTGCACAGATAACAAAAATTGAGGTTTGGGAATCCCTGCCTAGCTTTCAGAGGATGTATGCTAATGCATGGATGTCCAGGTAGAATGTTCTGCGGGAGTGGGGCCCTCATAGAGAACCTCTGCTAGGGCAGTGCAAAAATAAAATGTGGGGTTGGAGCCCACACACAGAGTCCCCACTGGGGCACTGCCTAGTAGAGTTGTGAGAAGAGGGCCACCATCCTCCAGACCCCACAATGGTAGATCTGCTGACAGCTTGCACATGCTCCTGGAAAAGCCACAGACACTCAACGCCAGCCATAAAAGCAGCTAGGAGTGGGGAGGTACCCCACAAAACTACATGGGTGGAGATGCCCAAGGTCGTAGCAACTCACCTCTTTCATCAGCATGACCTGGATGTGAGACATGTAGTCAGAGGAGATCATTTTGAAGCTTTAAGTTTTGACTGCCTCACTAGATTTCAGACTTGCATGGGGCCTGTAGCCCCTTGGTTTTGGTCAATTTCTCACATTTGGGATGGGAACATTTATCCAATGCCTGTACTACCATCTACCATTGTATCTAGAAAGTAACTAATTTGCTTTTGATTTTATAGGCTCATAGGTGGAAGGGACTTTTCTCGTTTCAGATGAGTCTTTGGACCATGGACTTTTGAGTTAATGCTGAAATGAATTAAGATTTTGCAGGACTGTTGGAAAGGCATGATTGCTTTTGAAATGTGAAGACATGAGATTTTGGGTGGGGGACCAGGGGTAAAATAATACGTTTGGCTCTGTGTCCCCACCAAATCTCACCTTGAATTGTAATAATTTCCATGTGTCATGGAACAGTCCCAGTGGGAGGTAATTGAATCATGGGGGCAATTTTTTGCCATGCTGTTCTCATGATAGTGAATAAGTCTCATGAGATCTGGTGGTTTTACAAAGGGGAGTTCCCCTGCACATGTTCTCTTGCTTGCTGCCACGTAAGATGTGTCTTGTTTCCTCTTCACCTTCTTCCATCCTTGTCAGGCCTCCCCAGTCATGTGGAACTGTGAGTCAATTGAACCTCTTTCCTTTATAAATTACTCAACCTTGAGTACATCTTTATTAGCAGCATGAGAACAGATGAATACAATTAGTTTATGCAATATGGCAGACACAGCTAATTTTAAGACAGAGAGATTTTCATGGATGAACCTGATCTAATTATGCTAGCCACTTATCTGCAGCAAATTTAGTTAGGGTGGTTGCAGAGATAGAAATGTGAGTGATACATTCCAGGTAGCCTAGAGGAAAGAAACCCTCCACGTCCTGAACTCTTTGTGGAGGCTATGTGACAAGAAATATGTAGCCTCTGGAGCTGAGAGTGGTCTTTTGGCTGATAACCAGCAAGGAAATGGGAGCCTCAGTGCTACCACTACAAGGAACTGAATCCTTCAACAACCATGTTAACTTGGAAAAGGATCCTGAGCTCCAGGTAAGAACTGCAACTGGATGATACCTTGAGTTTAGCCTTGTGGGTTCCTGAACAGAGAATCCAGTCAAGTCATGTTTGGACTTCTTACCAAGGAACCATGAGATAATAGATGGATAAATTTTAAAAAATACCTAATTACTATTTATTATTAGTGCTTACTTTTTGCATGGCAGTTATATACAAATGCAACAATAGAAAATGAATGCCCATATTGAACAACAGAAAAGTATATTAAAAAAGTTTGAAAGTCTTCCTTTAATGATACTTCAATGCCTACTTTTCTCCATGGAGTTAAGCAATGTTAGTAAAATCCATCTATTTTATAACTTTATAAACACATTTATATGCTTATATTTTTTTAAAAAAAAGAAAAGTGGTATCAAACTGAGAGTTTTTCTGTAATTGAGCTGTTCACCCAAGTGTTACTGAGACCTTTCTATGTAGAGATACAACCCATTCATTTTAACGGCAGCACAACATTCCGTAGAAAGAAAACATTTTGTAATTTATTTAAGCACTCCTCCTTTCTTCCTAGACCCACCCCAGTATATTGGGTTTTACTTTGTATAGAGTTTTCTTAATATAAACATTTGACAATAAATATGGTTACAAAGAGATTTAGGACATATATAAGAATACTTATTTGGGATGGGTTTGAAGGAGTGCTGGATCAAAGCATATGCCCGTCTAAGATTGTAACAAATACTACCACGTTGCCTTACAAAATAATTCACATGTTTACACTTCCATCAACAGTCAGTGATGCTTTCTCACACAACTTCATCAACATTTAGAGTTCATAGTCTTTTAATTTTTGCTGATCGGATTGGTGAAAAATGCTATTTGATTTTAATTTGAAATTTTCTCATAGTAGGGAGGTTGAAAATCTTTGAAGTTTTTGTTGGTCCTTTAGATATATTTATGGTTTTGCCTTTTACCTTTCTGGGTCATGTGTAATATAAAGGTGTGTAATTTTTATGAGATCAAATCTTTTACTCTTTTTATATATGGCTTCTATGTGTTGTTTCTCTAGTTTTTAAATGCCATTTGCTACGGCAATATTAGAAAATAAAAGAGAAAGTTGAGGTTATTAAGCACAATGAATTCTCACTGAAGGCTGGTAGCTTTCCAAAGGGGGGTGTGTTTTAAAAATGTTTCTTTTTAAATTGTGGTTAAAAATAGATAATGTAAAATTCACCATCTTCATCATTTTAAATGTATAGTTCAGTATTCATAATGTTGTGTAATGACTCTCCAGAAATTTTATCTTGGAAAGTTGAAACTCTACTTATTAAACAATAAATAATCATTTCCTCCCCTCCCCTAATCCTCTGTCAAGCACCATTCTACTTCCTGTTTCTGTGAATTTGACTACTCTAGCTACTTAATATAAATGGAATCATAGAGTATTTGTTTTTGTGACTGGCTTGTTTCACTTCACATAATCTATTAAAGTATTACTCTGTAGCATGTGTCAGAATGTCCTTCTCTTTTAAGGCTGAATAATAGTCCATTGTTTAAGTACACCACAGTTTTTAAATTCATTATCTGTTTATGAACATTTGTGCTTCTCCTACCTCTTAGCTATCGTAAATAGGACTAGTGTGAACATGAGTGTAGGGAGAATATTTTTGCCATTGAACTTGTAGTATTCTATTACAAAGCACTGGAAAACTCATAAACTTGGTTTTACTTTGTTTAATGGCTTGATTGTTAACACAACTAAATTTATTAATTGAGATGTACAACAAAAAGTGTGTAAAGTAACAAATGTATGTGGTAAAATCTTACTAGATATTACAGCTAAGGAATGGAACTACATGATAGCTAACATAATAAAGTATTTTTAAGAGTACTTGGAAATATATTTTACTGTCAAAAATTAATATACATGCTCTAAAACAAATGACTATAGGGATACAATTACATTTTGAAAATCACACTAAAATCAAAACAAAATAAAACTCTATAACTACTCACTAGTCATCAGAATAAGAAAGAGAAATGCAATATGAAATTAACTGACCTAAATGATTCATAGTCTATGTCACTATGTCTGTCTTCTGTTTGAAATAATCATGTTATAATTTTCAGTTGAATTATACTTCTCATATTTTTGTTTAAATAATTAAAGCTAAGGCACATAATTCATATTTTAGTGTGCTATATGGGTTCTTCAATTTGAGCCTTCCACCTAGAGAATTATGAAACCGGTATGACACATGAAACCCAATATCTTGGTATTTTCATTTTAAATAACATATTGGAATATTACTAACTTGAACATTTGAATTATAACTTTTTCACGTATAAAAATAGGAATTTCTAGTTTTACAATCATTTTAAACCTCACTAAAGTAGTCTATAAAATTTAGGACATGTAAGTGCTTTTCCTTGAATTTATGGCTATTTGCTCTCATTTACAGCTCAGCTTTAGGTACCCTAAGGGTTCTATATTCTGTTTCCTACATAAATTTTCCTTCATGACTTGCCTCTTTTCCTTTCTTTCTTACTTGATTCCACTGCCTACAAAGAAGAAAGTTTGCAAATTGAAAAAAGGCAATTTAAACACTACAAGTGATTAAACTTTTCTCTGTTTTGTCTATGTACCCTGTGTACTGTCAACCACCCAATCAACTACTCATTTTTAATGTCTAATTGCCTGTCTTAGCACATACTTAAGTCTTTACTTACTCTTTGCTTTAATATAAAGACTGTTTCACAACCTCTATTATTTATGCCAGGGGAAATTTGGTCCATCTATCAAAGACAAAAAGACAAAATGTTATTTCTGATTCTGAACTGATAGTTATAGCTTCTCTTTCCTCTGGGATGCCATAACAATCTGTATTTTTCAAAAATTCAATCCTTTATCCTATAAACATGGCAGGGATCTTGAGTAAATATAGCAGTACAGGGAATAAACCTAAGTATAGAAATAAATGGGTTAATGAAAAGAAAAACATGGAGGAAAAAAATTGTCTATTTGATACAGACTTCCTTTTGTTTTTTCCATCTTTTCATGTAATGAAATGTAAATGCAGATTGTGAAGGAAATAACCAATATATACATATAGCAAATATCAAGATATAAGCTATATACACATTTATATTGAAAATGAATTAACATTGGTTAATTCTGAATGCAATTTTTTGGTGATTTGTTTAAGAAAACAAAACAGTAAATGTAATATAAGCTACTGAGATTAATCAGTATGTGTTTGCTTCAAGTAGTCATAGCTTCTTCTGAAATGTCTTTTAAATGTCAATATCAGTTAAACAGACTTCGTAGGAATCTGGTTGCTGGGGAGAATTTATGAAAATTTTTGCTATCCTCTTGCTTGAAGAATCTTATCATATGTCTTCTCTGTGGTGGAGATAAACTGGGAGTCCTTTCCTTATTATGGTGCATTTTCAAAGGTGCAGAAGCGTCAGTGCAGTTGTGTACATTCTGTCACACTGAAATCATGGATGTCACTAAGTTATCCCAATTTTCATATGTAACTTTCTCTGAAAAAGTTTTATTTTTTAAAATTTCTCTCTAAAGCTATGTTATTTATAAAATATTATATGGCTACCCTCTTATTTAAATAATGAGTACATGTATTTATTCATCTAATATGTATTTGTTGAACTCTTCCTATAATACAGAGATTGTTCAAAGCCCTGGTGAGATCATGGTGGACAAAGAAGTTCCTGTCATCAAGAAACACACATCTATTGGAGAGTTAGCCAACAAACACATGAATAATACAGTGTGAAGTAGTGGTAGCTTTACAAAAGCAAAATAGAGAAAGGCAAGGAGATATGAAATCTTGAGGATGCAATGAGAAGGAATCTTTTAAATAAGGTGGCTAGAAGTGGTCAATATGAAGGAATGAATTTGAGCCAAAGCCTAAATGAATTAAAAGGGTAGCCATTGGGGAATGTTGTGGAGGGAGGACACAGTTATTATGTGGCCAGTGTTCTAATCAGAATAACTAAGGCAGAGTACCATAGACTAGGTAAGAGATGTAGGTAAGGGAGACAGGTCACATATGGACACAAAACAGTATTTGATGTTTTTTCTTTTTCTGTAGATATTTTGGACAGTTTTGAACAGGAAATATGTTAATCTCATTAGCATCTTTGAAAGATCATTCTACTTACAATATGGAGAACTAACAGTGGGAGAGTAGAAGTGGAAACAGGGAAAACTGTCAGGAGGTTTTGCAATATTTTAGCTAAAATGTTGGTAGCTTAAACTGCAGTAGCAGCAATAGATTATCTCACTGAGGATATATGTTAAATGAGTCAACATGCCTTGCTGATTGATTGTGTGCAAGAAATAGAATTTATAGATGACAAATAGATTTTCACCAGAACAACCGACTGAATTATTTATTAGATGGTGGAGAGAGAAAAGAGTATGTTCAGGTTTAGGAGGAAATCAGGAGAGTTGTTTCAAGGCATAATCAGTTTGAGGTGCTTATTAGGTATCCAAATGCAGATGTCAAATAGGTATTTTGACATAAGAGTATGGTGATTATGGGAGAAATAACAGTTGGAAATATTTAACGTAGATGGGGCTTAAAGATATGGGGCTAGATGAGAGCATTTTGAGTGAGGATGGCACAGAGAAGCAATTAAATTATTTGATAACTCTGTGTACTTATTATAATTATGTAAAATGTATATACAAATAAAAGATAAAACACAAAAAATCACCAAATATTTGGACTGTTCAGAGGTTAGGTTTATTTTCCAAAGTTTATGTAATGTGGTTATGTTGAATTTATTATTTATAAATGCATATTTTGGTAATCTTTCAAGCTTGTTATAAGTCCAACATTTTCTTTTCTTTTTTCTTTTCTTTTACATTTTATGGAGCAATAAAGTGTGTTACAGAGAAAATGAATGAATCTGGAATAGAAAATTTAGCACTGAGGTTCCTGACATTGTCCTTATCTTATCTAAAGGTTATTTGTAAATCCCAGATCAGTGTTTTCTAGGGGCATGATTAATTGGTCTAAAATTTTAAACAGGAGCATTAATATGTTTGGTAACAATCATTCCATTCACTTAACGATTACACTGGGTTGAATTTTTTCATGAGAAAAGCTGCGGACTACTTTTTCCAAATTCTTCTCATTGTATCCTTCTTAGAGTTGATCAGAAAAGAATTTGTGTGAGATTTGAAGAGACAGTCCTGAAGGTTTATGACCAGATACACTGACAGGGAAGTGTAGAACCGTTCAGTATATTTCAACTTGACCTCACTCTTGTGTCTGCATCCTGCTTTCTTCTTAAATGCTGGACCTGCTGACCATCAACAGCCTCATCTCCACCATGAGATGCTTGGCATTGTGGAAGTCACCCACAATGCTGGTGACTCCATAGTCCATTATTTTAATTGACCTCACCATGAGCTCCCATTCTCTGCTCCCCACGTTTGTCACTTGACATACTTGGCTTAGGCTTGTTGCCTTGCTTCAGAGAGCTCCTTTGACACTCCGACTCTCCCAAAACTTTACTCTTTTACCTTCTCCCATAATTGTTCCTCATAATAAATTCCTTAATTCATAATACTCATAGTGTCTCTGTTTCCCTGACTGAGCACTGACTAATGCCGAAGCTATCATTCACTGTGCTGCTTTTACTACTCAATTTCCCCCTTTAGTTCATATTAAAATTAAATTTTAAGCAATTATTTCCATTTTCAAATTGTGATAAGAAACAAAATGATAAAATCTAATAATGAAATTTTATATTTTGGTGATACGTGTTTTTTCTTTAAACTACTATTTTTCATAACATTAAATAAGCTGAAAAATACATGAATAGTTGAAAAATAAATCAGAATTGATAAATGTTAAAATTCATTTAGACAAAAGTGAAATTTTTCCAAGAGTAAAGTTAAATAAAATGCATGTGATATGGTTTGTCTTTATGTCCCCACTTAAATTTCATCTCAAATTGTATTCCCCATGTTGAGGGAGGGGGCTGATTGAATCATGGGGCAGTTTCTTTCATGCTGTTCTTGTGATAGTGAGTTTTCACGAGATCACCTGGTTTTATAAGCATCTGGCATTTCCTCTACTTGCACTCACTCCCGCAACCACCCCTGCCGCTTTGCAAAGTAGATGCCTGCTTCCCCTTTGCCTTCTGCCATGATGTAAATCTCCTGAGACCTCCCCAGGCATGCAGAACTGTAAGTCAATTAAACCTCTTTCCTTTGTAAATTACCCAGTGTTGGTTATTTCTTTATAGCAGTGGGAAAATGAACTAATTCAATATGATATTAAATGGTATTTGATCGACATGCCATATATACCATTATTTATATTGTTGAGTGTGTATGTCAGGGTGGACTCATGTATGTGTTTGAAAATGTAGTCTGTTGTAAATTTGATCCAACCAAGACCTTTAGTAGCTACCTTTTAAGATATAATATTGTCAATAAAAGGTTTCTGGAACCACGATAAAAAAAACCTCACGATTTAAAATTATTTATTTCATAATGGCAACAATGTTCTCATAAGCACAAAAATTTCATAATATAAAAAGCTTCAAGTTCACATTGTTTATTTTTTCCAAATGCTTTTTGAAATTAATAAAATTGCCATTTAATATAAACTAACTCTAACAAAGATTAAACTAACATACTGTTGCAAAAGTTTTTAAAAAATGGGTTGGGTTTCTATAATATCAAGAGAATGCTTAGTGATGATTTTTCTCTTTCAGAATTAATATTTTCACATAGCAAAACATTACATTTGACTAGAAGACTGCTAGCTGAAGTTTTCCTGTCAACAGTTCTTATCTATTTTTGCTTTTCTTCATGTTGCTTACATTAAAAACAGAATTAAGAAAATCCTATCACAAATTTACATTGCAGAAATGTCAACTTCATCTCATTACATAAATACCTAGAGATTATGTTTCCAAAATTGTCTTATAATATACAATGCATATTATCCACATTTTAAAAATTATATAATGTAATGAATATCATTTTATTACTTATATCTACATATGTTTAAGAATAAACATATACATTCTGAATAATTGCAATGTTCCTAAAAGACCTGCAAGCAACGTTGAGAGAGATCACTCCATAATTCACAAGAGATCCAATAGGTTGTTTCAGTTATTTTACTTTCAGTCATTTTACTTTCCAATTGTTACTTAAAATTTTCAAAGGAAAACAAAAAATTTAAACGTAGAATGGATACAAAGAGATCTATATTTCATTATGTACTCTGACAGGGTCATGTTTTCCTTCTGAGAGCAGGGAATTCCTCACTCTTATTTAGCCACCATTAAGCAATTTGAGCTTTTCCAAATGAAACGGATAGGGGAACCTATGATTTCCAGTATATGTTTTTTACTGGACAAAGTTTGCTTAATGTTATGCCACATATTCAGACTTCAGTTTAATTAGATATGTTTATAAGAAAATGTCATTTTCATAGAACAGGGAGAACTGGAAGTTGACACCCTAACTATCCCATGACATAAGAAATTCAGACTTGTTTGTAGCAGACTTAAATATGCTTTAATACATATATTTGGGTATGTAACCTGATCGTATAAGCAATATTCTAGGCACACATTTTAATTCTCGTGCAGAAGTAATATACTAAAAACTTTTAGTAAAATACTAAAAATTAATATTCATGCAGTAGTAATATAATAGTAATATACTAGAAATGATGAAAATTCTTTTTTAAAAATATTAAAAGACATGTATTTTTCCTCTACTATCTTGAAGTAATTGGGTTTTGTTTTCATCAATATATTTCTTCTTGAATGAATTAAGGAAATGTATTTCCATTCTATTTTGTGAATTTAACTACTTAGCTTCTGTTAGTATTTAACCCAAGTTAGTTTTGAGGCAATTAATGGTAAACTATTTTTGAAATTCAAGAATTATAAAGGACTAAACTAATTCACTTAAAAATAATTTTTAGTAGATGTTGTATTTTAAAGTTGTTGAAGAACAATTTTAAAATAAGATGTAAAACAACACGTTGTTGAAATTCTGGTCAAGGGGCAATGTAAAATAATTACAATAATGAAAGACACACATTTTTTGAAAGAGCATGTAATTATGTTTTCAATTTTTGCCTGGTGGTATTCACTGCTATATCATATACGGTGATATTTCAATATCATTTGATAGTCACATAATTCAGACAGAACTGAGGTTACATTTGTGAGACATCACAAATAAAATGTAATATAAATGAAGAGGTAATCTACTGTGAAAAATCTGAAAAAAGAAAATAGCTATAATTGTAATACAGAGACTGAAACGTTTACCAAAACTGGAAATGATATAATTCTGAGAAAGCAGGTGCCTTAGTCATCTTAAGCTGCCATAACAAAATACCATAGCCTCGGTGGCTTAAACAGCAGAAATTTATTATATCACGCTTCTGGAGGTTGGAAATCTGAGATGAAGTTGCAATAACGGTTGGGTTCTTGTGAGAGCTGACTTCCTTGCTTGCATGTTGCCATCTTCTCACTGTGTCCTCACATAGCAGAGAGACAGAGACTGCAAACCTTACCATCTTTTTTTACAAGAAGACTAATCTTATCATGAGTACCCCTCCGTGGTGACCCCATATAAATCTAATTATTGCCCACAGATTCCATCTCCAAACACCATTACATTGAGGCTTAAGGTTTCAACATATGAATTTTAGGGAGACATAATTTAGTCTATAGCAGAAGTGAATGCTTTTCAAAATATACTGGCTAAAAGTAAACATGAAGAGTTGTATGCCTGGTTTGGCGAGTCATATAGTAAACTAGTATCTTAAACTTTACCTATTCATATCTTACATAAAAGCAATATCTCAAATCTGGTGTGAGATATAGGTTACTGATGATTTATTTAATGCAATTTTACCCTGAGTGGATAATGTTTACATCAAAAAGCATCAATCACTCAAGTATTCTTTTGCAATTGATTGATTCTTTTGTGATCACATATAATCTCAAAATTGCAAATACCTCATAACATGGAATCAATTTAAATTTCTGCCAGGTTCCATTTCTACAAAAAAGAAAAATACTAGCCAGGCATGGTGACATACACCTATGGTCCCAGTTATTTAGGAAGCTGAGGTGGGAGGATCATTTGTGCCCAGGAGTTAAAGACCGCAATAAGCTATGATTATGCCTCTGAATTCCAGCCTGGGTTACAGAGTGAGACACTGTCTCTAAATAAATTAATACATTAATTTATTAAATGTTTAACTATCATTAATATCTATTCAAAAATATTGTTTGAATTTTCTTTAGCATATTCTGCTTGATGTATTCAGAGAATGATCCTTCACAAAGCAATTGTCAAAATCCTAATTGATTATTATTATTATTTTTAAGCTAAGGCAGTTAGTCCATGTTGTCAATTGCTTAATGTTAATGTGTTGACTGCAAAAACACCTATAAAGTGAAAGAGTATTGCATGCAGATTAGTTCAACATCTCAGTGTCTGAAGAGAAAGACAGACAGACAGACAATTGCTTAGTTTCTCAAGTGGAAAGGGTACTTTTAGATTTTCCAGTTTAAAAAGTTTAAGACTTCAGGCTGCCTGATTCCTTGACCTGTGTGTTTCTACTTTCTAAAATTGTAGTTATCCTTTTTTTTTTTCTTTTTTTTTTTTTGGTTCTAAGTTGTTAAAAGAATCTGAATTTGAGATAAGAGGACCTTAAGCAGCCTTGGTTACATATTTTTTCTGCTCTGTAGAAAATGACCTTGTAGAAAATGACCTTGTCTGCTACTTGTACACTCAGACTTAATCACTAAGAGCATGGTCTTCGTCTGAAAGCACATTACACATAGTAAATCTTGATAGCTCTACTAGATCTGTTATTCATAGCGTGCTGTTTAACCTTGCTCTTAGTTTCTTTATATGTGAAACAGGGGTAATAATTGAACACACCATACTGAGTCGTTACAAAGATTAAATAGTTTGATATTTAAAATGTCTCTGTACCCAAAAACAAATTGTAGGAAATGAAGGGCAGAGGATCATGTTGAACTGCATCACAATCATTATAATACCTGAACCACAGTAAAAATTATGTATTTCTTCATAACTAGAGTTTTGCCTTAGTCATGTTCTTACATTCCATGTTGAGTCAGCCTGGCACCTCAGAACATTTGAGGAACAGCTTTCACTTGACCTGAGCAAACCTAATTAAGTACTATTGCAAAATGATCTAAAGCACTTTGATTAAGTAATAAAAGACATGAAAACAACAAACATAAGAATTTAAAAAACTCAGAAATAAGAATGCAGAACCAAGAAAGAATTGTAAGTGAAAGATAAATACTGGAAATTGAAGGTAAAGAATTATAAAAGTAAACAGATACAATACATAGGCTCTAAGATAAGTAGAAGACAACAAAAATGAATTTGAAATAATTGAAACAAAGAGATAATAAGGATCTGAGTAAAAGGACTAATATTGAAGACAGGAAAAGAAGAGCCTTTATATAGTTAATAAGAGTCTTGAAATTAAAAAAATGAAAAAGAATAAATTCTAAACAATAATTTTCAAGAGTACAAGAAAAAAAGAAACTATGAGCACACCATGTGTCTGAGAATATTAAGCCAGAATAACCATCATCAAATATACCGTAGACAACTACTGAACTTTAAAAATAAACAGAAACATAATTCTCTCTTTAGGCATCCAGGTAACCAAGGCACATACCTTATAGAGAATGAAAGAAAGTTGGTAACTATTAGACTTTTAGAAAGTACCACTTTAAGTCACAGGAAATTGGACTACTCAACAGAATACAATGTGAGCCAAGAATTTTACATCTAGCAATCTAGTGTAAAGAACACAGAAAACAGTTATTGACATGTTTTCTCAGGAAAACATTTTCCAGGAGTCCTTCTTGAGGTATCTCTGAAAGAATGAGCTCCATACAACCAAAATACTTGAGTGAGATCAATAAAAATAACTGATAGTATTAAATATCTAGTTATTAGTAGAATAAGATAAAACAAAAGTTAAAAGGAAGAGAATACACAGATGGTTACATTGTTTGACAGTGTAGATATAGTACTACCATTAGTGAATGAATGGGTAAGAATGCAGATAGAATATACATACTGGATTGTGGTAGTATTAAGTATTCTGATCCTGAAACTGATGTGTCTGTGTGTACCATGAGTTAAAGCAAATGAGTGATTACAAGATATTCTAATTCTTTCATTCCTTGTATTCATGAGAATGGGGGTTCTTATGGAAGAAAGAAGACAAAATGTAACAACAGATTATGTTGAAAATACGGTAGTTTTGAATTTGAGTTAGAAAAGTTAGTGTGAATTTATATGGTAATTTATCTTTAAAAATTCATAGTGTATATTTTCTAGTTCTGTCCACTGGAAAGCCCTAGAAACAATATACAATGCAGTGGCAATGAAATTGCTAGGTCTAAATTGTGATCTTGAGATTAACATTTCTCACTAAAAGAAATGAAGCTTTCCTGTGGAAATAGCGATTTCAGGTCTGAGGTAGGAAATATGCAAAATTAGCGTGGAATTTCTTATCACATTCGAAAGGAAGAAAGCTAACCAATATTACCAGAGTCAAGTCAAAAGGACTCAACAACCTACTTTAAGAATCTCCCAGTTGCCAGTGATGGGGCAATTTTAAATTCAATAGGGTTTAGAATTATAATGGTTTCAAACCCGTCAAATATGTTTAAATCTGTGAAGGCATAATCACATGAAAAAAAAAAACAAAAAACAAAAAACAAAAAACTAGTCAACTTGGGAGGTTGGTGTTCAATATGTCGACTTTTTTTTTTTTTTTTAAATAGAGAATCGGGCAGGTATATTGGTCTTTATGTATTAACTGTACTATTTAGTAAACAGAGTGAGAAAAAACATCTTGTTATAAGTGTATTCCAGCTAATCAATAATAACAAAAGATACTATCATCATTTTGCAGCCCCCAATGAGTGAATGGTTCTACGCATTGAGCACCAACTGTTGCTAGCATTTGCCTCTTGACAGAAAACCTCAGTTCCACCAATCCTCCTGCCAAAGGCATCAAATCTGTCAATTCAAGACTCTGCATCATAATAAGGCAAACAACAACAAAAAACAGAAAAACAGCACTTGAGAGCATCAACAGGTCAAACAGCACTCAATTCAAAACACAAGTTGCGAGGAAAAACAAATTAAAAGGGAGAGACATAAACGCCATGACTTTTTAATAAGAAGATTATATCATAGTGTTCCCTGTTACACATTTGCATAATAAAACCATAAAGGAAGGAACACATAAGAAGTATGTATGCAAAAGTCCGGATAATGATTGCTTTTGCAACAAAAAAGAGAAGCATGATAGAAAAAAGAACATGAAGCTTCTCAAGTGTCCGGCAAAGTTCTGTTTCTTGACTCAAGTGGTGATTAAAATGGTGTTCATCATACAGTAATTTACTAACTTATTTATATATATGGATAAAAGACATTACGAATGAAATAAGTCTTAAATTAGGCATGTGGAGAAATACTTATTGATTAGGTGATAGATAAAAGAAAGAACACTTTGTCAAACATGATTTCAGAGTATAATTCTTCTAAATATACATTTTAATATTTTTCTGTATATATAATTATGTCATAGAAAACCTTTATACTTCAATTAAAATAGAATCTGCTTTTAAAATATATATGTATATATGTACTTATTTTTATAAATATATATATTTATTACAAATATATAAGTTTTACTTTTTTATATATGCATACAAATATTGTATATTGTATACAAATGTATTTGTATACAATATTTGTATACAATGATATATTTGTATACATATATATATTTGTAAAAACAAGTAAAGTAGACTGCACTTTGCAAACACTGGACAAAAATAAAATTCCAGCTAATTTAACTTTCTACTACAAAATGGCACACACACATACACACACACACACACACACACACGGACAGTTGAGCTATAATCATGGTAATGCATTATTTAATTTCTATTAATTTCAGAAAAATTAAAAATTAATGTATCTGACTACAAAAAGCTAAGCAATGTATTTTCGTGTACTAGAAAATTGTCTACTAGAAATGTGAAGGACAAGAAAGTTTATTTTTAAATTATAGAAGCTGGTATAGTAGTTCCCCCTTACATGCAGTTTCCCTTTCTGTGGTTTCAGTTACTTACAGTATGTACAGTAAGACATTTGAGGGAAAAATAGATCTTATTCTCATAGCTTTTAGACAGTATATTGTCAAAGTGGTTTCATTTTACTATGAGTTTTTGTTGCTGATCTCTCCCTGTGCCTAATGTATAGGTTAAATTTTATCATAGGTATAAATGTATAGGAAAATACGTAGTACATATAGGGTCCTGTACTATCCAGTTGCAGGCATCCACTGGTGTTCTTGGAACAAATTACCCCGTGGAAAAAGAGGGATTAAAGTATATTGGTATGGTTCCATAAAACTGTTAGGAAGCAATATCATAGTGGAGAAGCAATATCATACCAATATCATATGACTGTTTATGTGAATGTTCCTGCAATTAATAAATTGCAGTTAGACATGTGAAGAGCAAAATTTTCATACTGAGTAAAATATTTACACACAAGCATAAATTAAATGGCATTTATTTGGAAAATAAATGGAAAGAGTATAGCATTCGGAGTCTGAAGAAGATTACTGTTTACCCCCCAAAAATTGCACTCTGCTTTCTATCATGTGGGGTTATTTCTTGAGGTGGCTGCCCAAAGAGTCATGACTTTTCTATATCCCTCTCCACAATGGAACCAGGTGTAGCCATGTAATTCGTTTCATTAATGGAACTGAATTAATTTTAAAGGTGGTTAAAAGAATCATAGCTCATTTTCTAGTAAGAGCTTTTAAAAAGTATGTCCAACTTGTTCATTTGTCCTTTTTATTCTATCACTAAATGGAGAGAATTCTAAGGCTCTAAGAAGGTATCAGGCAGAGTCATACAACAAAAAGAGTCAGATTTCTGAATCACAAAGTGCACAAATCTACCTCCCAATAGGGAATCTAGACAAGATTTTCAATGAAGGAGATAAAATTACATCATATCACCAGTGAAAATCTGTGTAAGATTTTAAAGGAAAGAGAAATGAAATTACATTGTATCAAACCACTGAGTTTGTTAATGACAAGAACTAGGGTTATCCTTATTAATACAAAGTCTGACAGATCTCAGTAAACAATTGGTTATTATATTTGGACATTTATTTAATATTTCTAAAAAGCATATTGTCATATATTGAATGAAATACTTTGTAAACTACTTTTACAAACTACCTTCTTGGTAAAATTGTATGAAAATTAGAGACATACATTAAGCATACTTTGTAAACTACTTTTACAAACTACCTTCTTGGTAAAATTGTATGAAAATTAGAGACATACATTAAGCATCATCACATTCCTTGGTATTTCAGAAGTCCTCAGTTAACGACAATATTAACATTATTTTATAATGCAAATCAACTTTTCCATTACTACCCATTTTTTAATTTTTGGGCAATCATTTTATCAAATACGATTTTTATATTATAAGATTTTACAAAGAGGTAGTAATTCTGTAAGAGAAGGCATACGGTTTATTCATGTGCATGCTTCACCTACTTTAAGAAATAGCAAATTAAAAGATGTGACATTATGCTGTTCTTTTATAGCTCTTAAAGTGCCTAACACAAAGCCTGACACATATTAACCATTGAAACAAAATAGGACACTTACATTAGGGATATTTTCATGGAAGTCATCTGCTTACATAGCCATGAAAAAATATTGAGTGAAATTTCCCTACAATACTATAAATATTTGCAAAACCTCTTGTGCCTTCTGTCACTATGAACCCCAAACCACTTAATTTACAAGTAACTATTCTGAAGTTTTCTACTCTTGTTATTTTATGAACTACTTCCAATTATTTTCTTTACTTAGCTAGAAAAAAGATAAAATTCAAATTAAGAATACAGCATTTTCATCTCTGAATATAACCATTTTGACCTTGTTTGACATAGACATCTTTCTATTGTAAATCTATAACAGTTTGGTGCCACAGATCTCCCTAGACATTGCTAATCCTCAGAGGACTTTATCACGAATGTATACACGTATAATAGAGAATTAAACTAAGAAGGCATATGCTCTTATATTTGCATTTTTTTCCTCTGATAAACATTCACTTTACTCCAAAGATGATTGTCCTTCACTTCTTGCCAAAAAAGCTCATTCTATAACAGAGATTCCCTGCCTTTACAATTCCGGAGCTCATCTATTAATGTGATGAGACATATTAGGTATAAACTGGGGAGATTAACAGATAAGGAGAAAGGAAAGAGATCATTATGTTACTAGACTTAAAAAGTGTCATATACCTCTAGTGCTGTGAGACATTTTGGAGTTCTTATAGGGTTTTTTTAGGAACTGTCTTTGAAAAGAAATTATTAAAAGCCTTTGAACAATGTTAGCATGATTTAAAGTACACTTTTGAAAAATCTTTGATTTATTGGTAAAATATTTAGAACATTATAATGTATTATATTATTTCAATTATATTTTGTATACAACCCTGAAACCTTTTAAATGACTGATATTAATTTGGGTTCAAAAAGCTTTGAGAGTTGATTTGCAATGTTTGCATTCTTAATTGTTCAGTAAAATACCAACATGGAACCAGAAAAATAAATAAGCATAGTAACAAAAATAGGAGAGGCCCATCACAAGGATCTGTTGGAAATAACCAGAATTTAAAGCCCACTGATGAGGGATTGAAATGTAGTGTCAGAGCATACTTAAGTTTTAACTTTCAAAAACAAAGCATAATTATATAAGAAAATAGCAATGGGTTTACAACTGGAGGCAACCTGGCTATTATCCACAGAGGACACGGAGGATATTCTCCTCACTAGTGAGGATGCAGGAGAGTCTCTGGGAACCTCAATGATACTTGTCATCAAAATTCTGAGATGGATGATTGTAAAAGCTTCATGGGATAGGGCTGCCCACTTTCATTTTGGATATTAGTAATCAGGAACTGTACATGCCAGCGGACAATGCCTTTAATTCAGAGGCAGCAAAGCCAGAGAGCAAAGCATGCTGCCCTAACCTTCAGGAATCTCTAGAAATGGCATCATTCTATGGGAAAATATGTATAGTAAGCTGCCTGTAGTATTTATTGGCTGTAAAATAATACTGGTTATTAATAATAACAATGGAAACATGCAATACGATCACATCAAACCGAAGTTGAAAATCTAATTCATTCTGTTAGTTTCTGATATTAAGTTAATTGTAGGATAAGAGACCATTAGAATTTCAATAGAGAAGGCAACATAATCCTACATTTTTAAAGAAATATTTTTTGAGGTGCAAGACATTACAACATCATTGGATAATAAATAAGACTAATCTGAGAGATGGATAAATTGATTATGCAGAGAAGGGAGGCTACAATTTTAGAAAGTAGTTTCTGATAAGATGAGAGGGACATTAGAAGTGAGAAAATGGCATATCTGAACCAAGAGAAATTGGTGGTTAGGAACCATTGGATGCCTGCCAAAGGTGAAGAAGCCATTCTATAAATTAAGCAAAGTCTTACTTTGATACGGTAAGATAATTGAGTTATTTTTATATGCAATGACTTTTACCTAACTGCATCATGTAGGTACTTTTTTACTTAAATTTAGGATTATAATTGGTACTAATTGAAATTCCTATGGAAATAAATAAAGCAGAAAGATGCATGCACTGAAGGAAGAGATAAACGCAGCACAATTTTAGAAGGAAAATAAAATATTGCTTATAGGTATTTCTTTGAAAGTGTTGGAAGTGAATTACTCAAGCCAGAGTTCATTCAATCTTCAGGTCACCATCCTCTGCCAGCATTCTAGAGAAGCTAATGGTAAGCCTGGCTATTAAATGTCAAACTCAAGTAAGATAAAATTAGGAAATTCCCCCCAAAAAGCATACTGAGCTTGATACAAAGAATTAGAAGTTTAAGGAAGGAATCTGAGAGCTCCATAGCCATACTTTTAAAAGTCTTCAGGATCCAGAAGAAAAATTTTCAATAATATAGGGTAAATAATCATAATTAAATACAAATATTTTTTGCAGTATTAGTTATAAGTCTTAAGACATACTTTGATTGTGGTTGGCAGATCCTTTAAGGTATATAAAGAATTATTTCCATAATTTAATAGTTTATTATCTAATCTTCAAAGGTTATTAGAAACAATAACTATGAAAGGAATAATTTTTTTCAAGACATTTGGAGGCAAATTAATTGCTTTCCCATATACAAAATTCTGTTTTGAAAATTTAATGCAAAGGTCTTGTTCCAGAGCTTAAAAAGAACATTTTAGCAAGTCAATAGTAAGACAACACAATTTTCAAAACTAGGCCAAAGATTTGAACAGACATTTCACCAAAGTGTGAATGCCTAATTAGAGAAACACAAATTGAAACCACAATGAGATGCCAGTGTTTAAACAATCATCATCATCATCATCATCATCATCATCATCCAAAGATATTCAATATTAAGTGTTGGCAAGGATATAGAGAAACTGAAACCTTCATACATTGCTACGGAGGATGTCAAATGATTTTGCCACTTTGAAAATCATCTTGTTTGTTTCCTAAGAAGTGAAAAATAAATTTAGCATATAATGCAGCAGCTCCATTCATGGGTATCTACCAAATGAAATGAAAATAATTTTACACAAATACTTGCAAGTAAATATTCTTAGTACTATTATTCATAGTAGCCCCAAACTGGAAAGAATAAAAATTTCTATCGATTTGTGAATTGATAAACAATGTGTCATCCATACAAGGGAACACTGTTTGGCAGTAGAAAAGATTAAATTACTAATTCATGCCACACGAATGAACCTCAAGTAGCCAGGCATGAAATGCTTTATATTATATGATTGCATGTTTTTAAAATGACCAGAAAAGGCAAATCTATTGAGTCAGAACTCAGATCAATGGCTGCCTAGGGCTGAGGCTGGGAGCAGAGATTATCTGCAAATTAGCAAAACAAACAAACAAACAAAAAAACTTAGTCTAAATTCTTTAAAGAATTATGGAAATATTCTAAAACTGGGTTGCAATGATGGTTGCACAATTATGAATTTATTAAAATTGTTAAAATGCATACTTATAATAGATGATGAAATTTATTATAAGTAATTTAGAGCTCAATAAAACTTTAAAAATCAACAAATAGTAAGGGGTAGGGAATGCTGAAAACTAATACGGAAAATTAAGTTCTAGAATCATTTTGTAAATTGCACTATAAAAGATAGAACTCACATTAAAATAAATCCATAAAATTATGTAAACATAGAATATAGAACAAACCTTTTTTATACCTAGGATTGAGATTTATATTTTGGAATGTTTGAAAATTCTTTCCTAACATGCCATTTCCCCTTAATCAAAATATGTATGACACAAATGGTTGCAAGTTATAAAGGACTAAATTAATTTCACCTTTTTTGAGATAAAGCAAGCAAAAAAAATACCATCCCTAACCTCAATATAAACATACCCAACAACTTCTACATCTGAATTTTATTTATTTATTCATTTATAAAAAAAGAGATCTTGATTTTACAGATATTTGTGTGAACTTCCCATTGAGGGGTTTTTAAAAAAGACGTTAAATAGGGCATGGATCCTAACTAAAAGAGGGAGTTCAATTTCATATGACTTAAAAATTGCCTAGATTAAAGAATATTTCAAGCTAACTTTCATATAAATTTGCTATATGATGTATATGACCTTAGCATGGAGTTTGGAAGAAAACACTACAGTGCTAGAGAATCTCTCAGGTAGAAATTTCCTACATAGTGACAGGGTTTGCCTGGAAATCATCTGTACCAAGACTATATATAATTATATAATTAATTTTCATACACATATATATAGATAGAAAGATGCAAGACTAGATGGGATCTCAAAACATGAAAAATAGACTTTCTGCTTCCCTTGATGATGACATCATCATCTATTATAGATGAATATTTCTTAAACCTGACAAATTGCTGTTAAATTGGGAAAGGATTACCGGTGATTCTTTAGGGTGAAGAGAAATTGACCATATATATATATATGTACTTTTGAAAATGTTATCTTAATGCAATACATTTCACATTCCTTACTTAAGATTGGAAAAGAAGAAGTAAACTTTACTTGTAGATAACATTATCTTGTTCGTAGAAGATCCTAAGGAATCTATAAGAAAAAGCTATTAGAGCTAATTAAACAAGTAATACCATATAAGATTTATATAAAAATATCAATTGTATTTTTATACACTGGCATTGGACATTCTGAAAATAAAGTTTTTTAAAAATTTCATTTTTAATAGTGTTAAGCAAAATATTTAAAATATAACAAAAATACAAGAATTACAGACTAAAACACAATAAAAATATTGTTTAAGGAAATTATGTTGATAAAAGACTTAAATAAATGGAAGACATCCCATGTTCATGAATTGGGTAACTTTTAAACAAATGTCTTGGTTTGTAGCGTATATATTTTTATCTACTTTAGCTAAACTTGGGAAGCAAAGAAATAATGGGATGTTGAGTATGAGAACCTGTTGAACCTGTTTTTAAGAGATTTTGGTCCCAATATTATTTATTGTCTACTATTATCTATGGGTTGATGATGTCATCACAGGTCTTCCATGGTTAAGGTCAGCTCAGGTCCCATATTCAACCGTCCTGGAAAGGTCTGAGTACTCTCTTTGTCCAATAAGCAGTTACTTAGGTAAATGTCTAGAAGTCATTCAGAGGAAGGCATGGGACTAATGTGCTCACATGTGGTGGGATTGGAGAGGCTTCCCCAAGAGAATTACGTTCTTTTTCAATCTATGTGTTCTCAGTTTGAAAACTGATTTTATTCTAGGAACTGAATGAAAAGTTACACTTTTCTAATATGGTGCTTATATCAACCTTCTGCTCACAAGCTGTTGATGCTTTTTGGCTACACAAGTCAATCAAGAGTCTAATCTGCTGTCTGTCTCACCTCTAGTAAAAAAAGCATCTCAGCAAATCTCTCTGAGTCAAAGCACCTACCTGATTGCCACTATTGCTGAACATTGTATCAGTTACATCCAACTTCTTTTTGACAGTTAAGAGCTCCCACTACCTCTGCTGTTCTGAAACTTATCTATCTCATTGATATTAGAAAGCCCAGTTTCTTGGCAGCATCTCCTAAAATAAACCAACAACTGTCACTAAACTTAATCAAGAATGCAGTGCATTCTTTACTACCATAATGCACAAGTCAGCAAACTTTCTGTAAAGAGACACTTAGTAAATATTTTAGGGTTTCCAGGCCACGGGCAGTCAAATATTTTCCTTTGCTCATTTTTACAACCCTTTAAAAACTCAAAAATTATTTTTAGCTCACAGACACACAAAAACAGTTCACTCTGTAGATTTGGCTCCAGGACATAGTCTGTGACCTCTGCCTTAATGAGATGAGTGTGTCCTTGAGAGAATACACCAGGTGATGGATTTTCTGGTCAACATTCAAACCACTTTTAGCCTTCTGATTTCTTCCTCAGTACTCTGCCAAGTAAGTTCTAGCATTCCACTTCATTTACACAGGCATTATTGATTGCAAGTTTTAAGGAGCCATCACAGCAATATATTAGTATTAGATTCTAAATGATGATAGATTGCATCCATGCAAATAAACTCTCCTTATGTTAACACTACACACCTGTGTCCAACACCATTAAGGCAGAACCTCACCTGTGACTACCTGGTTTCTGCTGATATATATTACCCAAGTCTTTCCATCATTTTATTTCATAAGCAAGATAGTTCTTTGGGTCAGTGATAGTATTTATTTTCTTAGGCTAAACTGACCCTTTTATTGATCTGTCACAAACAAACGGGGGCAGATTCTGGGAAGAGTTATTAGTCAATAGTTCGCCAAGGTGAAACTAATGTCCTCCAGGAAAGAGATCTGTGGCCTAAGCATTGAGAGTAATTTGAGTTTTCAAGGTTATCAGTACATCCACCCAAATATTTTCATCTTGTATCTCAGTGAACTACTCCTCTCTTTGGTACCCTGATGTTTGCATAGGAGAATGTACATTCAATTTCCTTTGCTGGTCCATGCCATTTACAATTAAATCCTTGGCCTAATTTTCTACACAGTCTGCCCTCCAGAATCAGAAGACAGTGATTTCTTTAAATGCTTCCATAGAGGTTTTGTGACTTTTATAGCATTCTCTGATTTAATAGTTGGAAGATCTGAGTCTATGCTTTCCTTACTTTAAGGCTTCCAAGTTATTTAACAAAAAACCAGCTACCTTTGCAATCTTTATAATTTCAATGATTAAAATACTTTAATTTCTAGGACTACTGAGAAGGCCAGTGCTTTTGCTTTAACTTGTGTTTCACATCAGGCCATTTCAGATTAGTGTCTTAAATAGCGTGATGATGCAACATGCTGGGGATTATTGTTACTACACTTAGAACTAACAATGGAGTCTTTATTACTTTTGGGGTACAGAAGTGATCCTTCAATAATACCGTCCTGAGGTTCTGCTTCCTAGGGCCACTTCCAGCACCTAGTATTTTAATGTAGATTCTCAAAAATCGAAGCTAAAGACATAGATTTAGGTGATGTTGAATTTTCTAAGAAGTGGAGATGAGAAACTGGGGAAAACAGACAAGTTATTGAAGACAAAAAAGTCACTATAAGGAAGTCACTATTGAGATTATTATAATAAGCAACAGGGGCTCAGTTCCACCAGACTGTGTTAAGTAGCACAAAGAATGTTGCCAAGAATCGTCCATCTGATGCGTGGAAGATGAGGGTATCCATCCACCCACTCCTGTTTCTTAATGGTGGCTGGATCCCCTGTGGGTCATCAATATCTCAGTTATATGAACACTGAATAGGTCCCAGTAGTTTAGAGAAGCTCCTGAAATAGAAAATGGAAATATGTGTTGTGTAGGTGGGTGAAAAGGCACAGAAAGCAGGAATCTGAGCTTGCATAGAACTGAACACTGCAACTGAGGCTGACTTAGGAGGAGGACTGAGAAGAAATGAGGTAAAGTACTAAAAGGCCCACACTGAAACCCTATCAATGATACAACTAGAAAGCTAGTGAATGGATGAAGAATAAATTAAAGACTGTACCCTCTCAGCACTGGTCATTTTTCCTGTAGTGATCCAAGGTTTAGCAATGGATACTAGCTTCTCTACACTTTTTCGTGAAAGAAATAAGGCATATTTGTTCATTTTTTATACCCCTTAATTAATTTAGGTTTAACATCAATTTTTTTAGTGCTTGCTAATGACATAAAGATTGGTGAGGATTCAGAAATGAATTTTCAGGTTTTTGTTTTAAATTCTAATATATTATATGTATATATTTCTTTAAATTTAAGTATATAAATTTAAATAAAATATCTAAAATAAACTAGAATTTAATATATATTTAAATTCTAATATCTATAATGCTAAAATATTTATAAACTTAGAATTTATATATCTGTTATAAAGATATTGAATGATATTAAAATGATAAAATATATTAAATGACATGTAAATATCATTTAATATATTTATGGATAAATATATATAACTTCTAACATACATAAATATTTACATTAGAGTTCTATATATTAGAAAAAGTATATCATATATATTTTCCAGTTTGATGGATTTTTTTTTATATCTATATATCCTTTGAGGTACATTTTATGACATCATCTCATGCAAGAACATCAAAAATACATAACTAAAATTTCCCTAGTGGTTTTGAACATTTTAAGAAAGGTAATGAGTAGATAATAAACTTTTGAAAGGTCAATGAAATTCAAGAAAAGTTTCTTTAAAGGTATGGTAGATAAAAGACCACATTTACCCTCTATTTTATGGATGACAAGATAAAACTCAGTAATACAAGCAATGCTGACATATTTTTAAGACTATGAAAGGCCATTTTACCAGGCAAAGTAGTCAACAAGGTTTGACTACTTTGATCACTCACAAAGGGCAAATCTACATGAGCTCTTTTAGGGCAGTTAAGTAGGAAAAAATTGACAGTTATTGTTATGTCTCCAGATTTTATTTCAAATAGTGCATACATTCCTTGAAGGCTTATTCCTTAAGTCTTTCATTTAACCCCCTATGTATATTGAAAACATCCTCAGTACTATATTTATACATTCAAAGCTATTGTTTTTCTTTTTACTCAAAATAATTATATGTTTTTTCCACAATTGTCATTTGTTCCTTTAATTATCAGCCTTCATACTTCGTAAAATGAATGCATGATTGTTATTTATACTTGATCAGAAACAGACGTTTAATACTGACAATCACTCCCACTTATAGAGGCCTACAAATACAGGGTAACAGTGAAAATGACTCAAAATAATAGAGAAAATAATTTGAAATTTTTTCAAATATCTTTCAAAACAAATCATTTTGTGGATTAAAAAAATGGATCATTAAAAAGAAAGAATGCTTTTGCAGAGAAAAGAAGAAAGGAAGATATTCTAAATTTCTTTTTTTTTTTTTTTTTTTGGGGGGACAGAGTCTCATTCTGTTGCCCAAGCTGGAGTGCAGTGGCGTGATTTCAGTTTACTGCAATCTCTGCCTCCTGGGTTCAAGCGATTCTCCCGTCTCAGTCTCTTGAGTAGCTGGGACTGTAGGCACGCACCACCACACCTGGCCAATTTTTGCATTTTTAGTAGAGACAGAGTTTCACCATGTTGGCCAGGCTGGCCTGGAACCTCCGCCCGCCTCGGCCTCCCAAAGTGCTGGGATTACAGGTGTGAGCCACCGCACCTGACCAGATTCTAAATTCCTAATTCTGGGAAAGTGGTAAAGTCTTAGCTCTGTTCTGTGAGCCCAACTAGTTGGACTAATAATGTTGGTAGACACAAATATATTGTTTCACACGCCGATACATTTTTCTTGCTTTCAGTTAACCATTAAAATATTTTCAACCTCATTAGTTGTGAGGAAATACAAATTAAATCTACAATGTGATTTTATTACCATCCACAGGATAGCTAAAATTTTAAATAGTAAAATTTCCAAGTGTAGGCAAAAATATAGAAAATCTAGAACTATCAACTGCTGGTGGGAGTATAAATTAGTACAATCTGTGTGGAAGTGGACATATTTGTTAAATTTGAGTATGTATGTGTCAGGTTACCAATTCAAATCATAGAATATACCCAGTTAAAACTCATGCATATGTGTTTCAGAATTTATATTTCTATTTAAGAATTATCCTAAAAGTAGTTTTTGAGAGTGGCACACTGGGACTTGGACCCAAGTGTTCGTCAATAAAGGAAGATATAAATGTTAATATATTCCACAATTGAGTAGTATATAGCACCTAAAATGAATAAATTACTTCTATAGCTATGACATGGAGGAATCTCACAGAATAATATTGAGTGGAAGGAACCAGATACAAAAGAACATATATTGTAACATTTCATTTGCATAAAGGTTTAAAACAAGCTAAATGGATCTACAGTGTTACAAGTTAGAATAGTTATGTTTTGGAGAGGTGCTACTGAGTGAAAGGGAATATAAAGGAGGCAGGTGAGGTAGTAGGAATGTTTCACCTCCTGATCTGAGTTGCAGTTATACAATAGTGTGAGCACTTTATAATAACACATCAAGCTAACCACTTCTAACTTGTAGAGTTTTCTTCTTGTATGATTTAATTAGAGTTTAAATAAAACATGTGATCTTTTATTCAGTGAGTATCTCCTGGCACATACCATATTCAAATAACTGTGATTAGGCCGGACATGGTGGCTCACGCCTGTGATCCCAACACTTTGGGAGGCTGAGGTGGGCGAATCACCAGGTCAGGAGAGCGAGACCATCCTGGCCGACATGGTGACACCCCGTCTCTACTAAAAATACAAAAATTAGCTGGGTGTGGCGGTGCGTGCCTATAACCCCAGCTACTCAGGAGGCTGAGGCAGGAGCATTGCTTGAACCCGGGAGGCGGGGATTGCAGTGAGCTGAGATCGACCCACTGGACTGCAGCCTGGGTGACAGAGTGAGACTCCGTCTCAAAAAAAAAAAAAAAAAAAAAAAAAGGAACTGTGATTAATACTTGGCGTAGGTGTGGTAAATGTGTCCAACAATATGTATTAAGACTTGGCTATGTACCAGGTACTAAACAAAAATCCCTGCCCTGATATTTCCTTCTCTAAGGGATTTTTATTTCTCATGGAGGGGATACACAAGAGATATAAAATATGTATGATAAATGTTATGATGGAGAAGTATACAGTTCTGTTCAGTATATACCAGGAAACAAGTCCTTATTTGGTGTATCAGGGGTTTTCTTCATGAAAGAAAATATAGCTGAATTCTGAAGGATGAAGAATGACCAACCAACAAAAGAGAAAGGAACATTTCTAAGCAATTGTAAGTATTCTGAGGTGAGGTTCACAGAAGCCATCTTGAGTAGCATCTGAGTGTGCGAATAGAAATACGGCAGAATGGCTCTGGAGAGGCCCAGACTGAGATCCCAGCTGAGATCAAGCAGAACCCTGTTGGCCACATTAAATACTTTGTAGTTTCTCCAAAGAGCAATAGAAAGCCACTAACAAGTATGGACAAGGGAGTAGCATGCAATGTTTATGTTTTTATACATTACCTTTACTACAGAAATTACAATGGATTAGAATAGGGGTCTGCAAACATTTTTTTTGTAAAGGGTCAGTTAAAATGTTTTTTAGGTTTTGTGGGCTACTAGTTTCTGTCCCATCTACCCACTCTGCTTTTGAAGTGGGAAAGCAGCCACAGAAAAATCTGTAAATGAATGGGTGTGGCTATATTTCAATTAAAATTTATTTGTAAGAAGAGGTGGGTGAGGTTTGCTCTGAAAACTCTTATTCATCAACGTCTGGATTAGAGGAAGACAGAAGTACATGACAACATCTATTAAGCTATGGTTGTGGCCTAGTTAAGAAAAGAAAGTGGCCGGGCGCGGTGGCTCAAGCCTGTAATCCCAGCACTTTGGGAGGCCGAGACAGGCGGATCACGAGGTCAGGAGATCGAGACCATCCTGGCTAACATGGTGAAACCCCGTCTCTACTAAAAAAATACAAAAAACTAGCCGGGTGAGGTGGCGGGCGCCTGTAGTCCCAGCTACTCAGGAGGCTGAGGCAGGAGAATGGCGTAAACCTGGGAGGCGGAGCTTGCAGTAAGCTGAGATCCGGCCACTGCACTCTAGCCTGGGCAACAGAGCGAGACTCCATCTCAAAAAAAAAAAAAAAAAAAAAAGAAAAGAAAGTAACTTGATACAGGGTATCAGAGGTTGGAAAGTAAAAGGAGGAAAACGAGACCCGTACAATGGCTGGGGATACCATGGTCTGTCAATATAAATATATAAGAATAAGATGTCTCAAAATCTTATTCTGCTATTTGCAAAAAATTTAGTGCACACTCCAACATCTGAACAATTCTAAACAACTAACATTAATATTGTAACTTTTGGCTCTGAGGCCCTACTTGCAATTATTTCAGTTAGTAGATCATCACATCTTTCTAATCAATCAGGTGTTTTTTCTAAAATGACTAAATTTTAAGTCACCCCCATTCAGCAATTTTCATTAAAAATGTCTGCTTACAAATTATTTTTGAGTAGGCAGCAAATATCATAGGAATTTATTTTTGTGTGAAATTTATTATAGGAACTTAATTTAAAATTGCTATCTATTACTTTATTTAATGTGTCTACATTAACATTACACTATGAGAGCATACCCCTTGCTTCTTAAACCTGTTAGTACATTAATAAAGTTTTAATATAATTTTAACTTTAATTGCATCTGCTTTATAAACTTGAATTTTCCGTGATCTCTCTAAATTTCAAGGTGTCATTGTACATTTGAGGTGATAGATATGTTAATTAGCTTGATTTAATGATTTCTATTGTATACACATATCATTACTTAACCATATATCCCATACATATATACAATTATAATTTGTCAATTTATAATAAAGTTTTAAAAATTGAAACTGTAAAAAAGCTTTAGTGTTAGTGTAGGCCAGAGGCTAGCTTTAACCTAATTTACTCTTCTATGTGTACTTTCTACATATTTTTCAAGGATTTTTATTTGCATTTTTGTGTATTTTATTCTCTTTATTTGTCTTCAAATCAAGTTTAATAAAACCATGTGCTAGATATTTTGGCCTATAAGAAAGAAGAAAACAAAAGACATGAGAAATGTAATTCAGGTTTGGGGGACTTAAACAACAAGCAAGAGTAGTTGTATAATGAAGGACTTCCAGAATAGAAAGGGTTTCTGGAGAATGAGGCTTGGAAATGCCTAGAAACCAATGCAACTTTGCAGGTTAGGACACAGGAATCTTAACAAGGGTCCTGTAGGAACATTGCACTCAGGGCTTTGCATCTGATAGAAGGAGATCTTAACCATCTCTTACGTCTTCATATTAGATTGCTTATGATCCAAAGCTCTGAGAATATAATACACTTGCTGGGCTTGGTTGCAAGTCTGCTTCCTGACTGTCTTGAGCCAGACAGAGGAAGTGATTTTAAATTACACAGTAGGGAATAACACCGAGGCTTATCAAGATCATAGATGATGGGAGTAGCATTTTAACCCAAGTGCTGATAAGAAGGAGAAGGTGTCAGGGAGAAAAAAAATGTCTGCAGTAAGAAAGAAAAACAAATATGTAGTCCATGACTGTCTTGACCAATGTATATTGAAATTATCAAGATTAATTGGTTCTAATGAAACCCCAGTTTAGTTTGAAAAGATTCTAAACCCTTGACCATTAATAGGTATTTGAGATTCAGAAGTCATATATATGAGGCATTTATAAGTCTAATGTCTATAACTCATGTGTGTTCAGTGTTAAGGATATACAAAAGAGAAAGTGGTCTAATTACTATTACACAGAAGAGCTTCTTAGGGGCCTGACTTATTACAGACATTAGAATGACTGGTCATTAGTATTTCCACCGTCTTAAATACTAAATTGTCTTTTAAAATACTAAAGGATGTGTCAAAGTGCAGTAAGAACTTGATTAATTGGAGCACTGTTTAAACAAAGAAACCTCTCCGATTGTTTTGGGCTTTATTTGTAAAAATGTGAGAATAAATAGAAAGACCACCCAAACGAGAATAATTCAGAGATTACTATAGCAAGGAAGTCAGCCACCATCACTTCTACAAAGGAAGAGATTCAAGGGCAAGTAGGGAAGTGTGAAAGTTTATAGTGAGAAAAAGTAAAATTTTCAGCTTTGAGAGATTTCATAGAATTTAATGTTTCTGTGTAACAGACAAGTTTCAGAATACTCTTCCTAAATGTCTAAAGTGTTA
The DNA here is from genome assembly GCF_049350105.2 of Macaca mulatta. Classification (NCBI taxonomy): domain Eukaryota; kingdom Metazoa; phylum Chordata; class Mammalia; order Primates; family Cercopithecidae; genus Macaca; species Macaca mulatta. Next base: position 179,264,143 of record NC_133410.1, read on the forward strand.
GTCTAAGGCAAACAGCACTTTTCTGGTCACAAAAGAGTAGTATCAAGTACGGGCACAGGGAGAATCAGGAAAAAAAAAAAAAAAAAAAAAACTTGTTTAAGGAATTAGTTCATGACACTAGGTGCCAACCAAGGTCTTACATTTTCTCAGTTGCATATTTGAATTTCTTTACATTTTTCCAGGTGGTTTATTACAATATGAAGGGTATCAAATTAGAATGTAGAATTAATTTAATTACAGATTAAGTACCACATTAAAGTGATTCTACTTTAATTCTAAATTGAAAACTCTCAAATTTAGAATCTGATCAATAGATTGTAATAATTTACTCTTTTTCTGGGAGAGAGGCCGCCCACATTCCTTGGCAATTGGCCGTCATCCCCCAATTTCAAAGGAAATAATGAGGCGTCTTCCATAGCCACATCTCCCTGTGAATATCTTCTGCTTCCCTCACTAACATTTAAGGATTCTGTGAATATATTGGGCCTACCAGGGTAATCCAGGATACTCCCCCTATTTTCAGGTCAGCTGATTAATTCCCTTAATTCCCCCTGCAACTATAATTATCTTTTGCCTTGTAACCTAATGTATTCATAGGTAACAGGGATTAGGACGTGGACATCTTGGGGTAGGAATATGATTCTGCCAACCATACCCTATTACATTTTCATTTTCTGTGGTCTTATTGCAGAACAGGAAGGAGTGTTGTTTAGACAAAAATCCAAGGTTTATAGTCAAGAGCTGGGGGATAGAGAAAATCTGTGGGTCATTTGAATACTTACCAGCTGTGTTTACACTAAGGAAGAGGTTGAACGAAGTTGGCGGTGTTTAATTAATGTAGAGCGTATAACACCTGTATATAGCAGGCTCTAACAGTCAAGTCAAATCTAACAGAAAATGACAATGTTAACTATTTATATTTATAGTTAGTTCATCTTGAGGGTTTAAAATAGGCTACTGGATACTTTTTTCTACCTTAGAGAATGTTCATTGATTTCAATAGAGGGTTTTTATTTGTGTTTTTCTTTTTTAATATAGGACAATCTTTTTTCCAGTGTCTTTTCTTTTTAGAATATCTATGAGTGTTCTTGTTAAGAGGGGTTAAAACGTGGGCCACATAGTATAGCTGTTTAAGCTGCAGGGTTTTAAGTTTATTTTAGGTCTTGACTTTTTTATTTGTTATTCTTCTAAAGCCCTTTCAAAATGTTTTACAGGTCATCGTGTTTCAGGCAAAGGGGATGTTTCTTAATCTAATTTATACATCTGAATTAATTTCAGATTTAACTTGATTGACAAATTGAGATAAAAGGGCTGCCGCTGTATCACCATCTTATTTAACTTCTAAATCTTGAGGGAAAGTATTTTTTAGTCTATCCTAAAAATCGACTACAGTTTCATGTTTCTGAGTCAATATTATTAAATTATGGTGCAGTCAATTTTTATTAGAGATGTTTTAGGTGTAGCTTTTAGGGAAATTTGCAGTACCTTTTGGGTCTTTTTGACCCTTAAGTTTACTGTGGGGAAAAAAGTATCTTTTAGATTTCCTTCTGGGACAGTCCAATCAGATTTTGCCATCCAGCATTTAGCAGCCCAGTTTCTGGCCAATGTGTGTGCAAGTTGGTTTTGTAGTCACCGGGCTGTTAAGCTAGTTCAGCAAATACGCTGATAGGATCTATGCCTTTGTTCCATGGTGTGGTTCTCCTTATGACAGACAACATTTTTACCCAGCACGATGCAAAATGGAAGCATATAGAGAACAAAAGGGAGAGAAGAAATGACCTGATTCCATTATAGATACCTAACAAATGAAAACCAATAAAAAATCCAGAAACCAACTGAAAATAAGTAGCAGAGAAACTCAATGCAAAGATAACAGAGTTCGGACCTGTGGCCGACTTTCCTCTTTGGCATGGACACACCAAGCCAGGAGCAGCAAGGCTCAAGGGTCCTCCCTGGGCACTATGCCTCTGATTGAAGGCTGGGGTCTATAGTAATGAGAAGTGCAAACCTTGTCTTGGTGCAGTTTCAGAAAGAAGCTGCAAAAACAAGCAAAGACTATCGACATAAAAACAAATAAGGCTTATTTAGAGTTTGCTATAGCAAGGGAGTTGGCCAGTATTACAAGATTTACTGGTGGGCAGGAGAGTGGGAAAATCTTATAACAAGAAAAAAGTAAGTCATAAGAGACGTTTGGAGATGGTAGGAATGTTGAAACTGAAATGGAATAACTAGAAAACGGGTATCTTCTGTGATTGGTTTGGGGAGCATATTTGGCTTTCTATGATTGTTTCTGCTTGTACTTATAAGTGGTGACAAAATGTAGAGAGGCTGAAAGTAATACCAGGTCTTATCTGTTTGGGAAATAAATGTACAATTTTCAACCTAATAATCAAGGTTGAAAAATGGATGGTTACTATACATGACTCATTTGCTCTTCACATTTGGCCAACAGGCACACTAAAGGGGGCTTAAAAAGAATCAACATCCATTTACCTTTTGCATCTTTCATGGTGAAACTTCTTCTCGGCAGCTCCTCCAGAAACTAGATATTGCTTTAGCTCGATTGTCTTGCTGGAATCAGAGTAGTCCCAGGTGCTTTCACCTGGCCCTTTGTAACTGATTTTTACAATTTGACATCCTTTACTCTCAATCAAATCAGAAAATCCATTTATATTACAGGATCTCTTTCTATCCTCTTAAGCCCATGGACAATAGCTACCACAAAAAATTGTTCCATGATTCTGATATCCTCCCTTACCATTACGTTTCAAAAAAAGTATCTGAGATGGTATTTCCAGATCTTCAGAGGATAGTCGGTAGATGGGTGAGCACATTTAAGCCAATAGGCACATTTCAATATTTCCATCTTCCATAATCTTCATGTCTTCCCCTGTGAAATACCCAGGAAGGTCTCCTAATTTAACCATGCTTATTATATGAATTATTGAGTCAAGGATTTAATTAGCCAGATGACTAGATTATAATGCCATTCCCAGAAAATTGAGCTCAACACGGTATATGTTTATCCTGGGTGAATGCACCTTTGCCAATATATATTTATGAGGTTTGAGCCTTAAGTTTTACTCCAACACATAGTCCCCAATGTATAGCTGAATATCAGCCAATATCATCTTATAACTCCTTAAATATATCGGCTGTCTCCTTTTTAAGGAGACCTGTATTACTGTGTCCAGGCTTTACTAGTACTAACATTTAATTATGGGCCTGAATAAAATGAGATGTTGTTGGGGATGGAACCTGAGGAGAAATAGAATCAGCTTGTAAGGTTAGTGCCCCAAAATGTCATCACCAAAAGCTTTTATGTAGATGATAGATGAATCTTTCAGACTATATTGGGAGTGACAGGGCTGTATCTACCAGTAACAAAATTTGAGGGAAATTTGGAGGATCAGATTTTATACATTATTTATGTCTACTTATTCCATATCTCTGGATATCACTTCTTTCTCATCAATACTCTTACCTTGGTATAAGTGGCATGCTTGAGTTAAATATTTCATGGGATTCCTCTTGTCCAGTTAATCATGCTTTAGGAATGGTTTCAAGCCTTAACTTCCCTGTGACTACGAAAATTTCACTGTGTCTTTGGGTTCTCAACCCATGTTCTTGCGTGTTTATAGGTAGTACGTTTTCTTTTCCCCTATAGATTATCTCTAAAGCTATAGTGAGAAACATAATGACTACATGTTCTTCACTACCAATGTTGTGGCCGCAACAACTGTGTCACAGCAATATACCCTGTGCTAAGATTTCTGATAACTTCAGAAAACATGATGCCACCTGATTTTATGCATTAGCCAGATCCCGTTAGCAAATAGGTTATCCTCGTGTTCCTCCAATACATGAACAACAAAATTCAATGATCTTATTTTGATAATCTGTTTTCTGTGACCACTTTAATAACAACTAATGTATCAGTAAGGGTCCCAGTAGGAACAGATGGTGCTCTCAAATTAAGGTAATTATATTTCTTAAAGGAACTTTAATAAATACATAGGAAGGATTTAGGTAAAACACAAACTAAAGTCTAACATGCCAGGACTTGTAAAGCAGAGATACTTAGTATCCCTTGGCTTGAAAGAATGAGGGAGAGGAAAGATTCTTGAAATGTGGAAGGAGCGAGATATCTGGAGATAGCTTGGAGAGCAGTGGCATTCATTTAAGAGACACAGTCAGTAAGAGGCAATGGCATAGAGAGATACTTGAGAGAATAAAAATGATGACATCATTCTCCTCATTGTCTGCAGTTTCCTGTTATTAATAAAAACTAAAAGAAAGAATGAAAGTTCACTACCTGGCTCACAGAATGGATTGGAAGAAGACGGATATAAATTTGAAAGGGCAATTGGAAGGCAATCTAAAAACAGAGTTTATAAACTACATTTTAGGTAGACTTAAAAATTCCAAATGACATTTTAAAATAAACCAGTACTATTCACTCATATGGCCACATCTAGCTTCAAAGAAGACTAATGATTATGTGTTCTTTTATCTAAGTAGCAATTTGACTCCTTAAATATCTAAAAACTCCCTCTTTCTCTTCATCTTACTCTTTCCCTTCCCTTGAAATGCAAGGATTTGTGGTACATGTCAGGCTAGGGCAGAGAATATGGTCAAGATAGAGAGGAAGCCTACATCAGACCAGAAAAAGTGGTTAGGGATTGAGGACGGAGAGAGGACTGCAGCGCTGAAGCGATCAGAATTGAGAGGGCAGCTGAGGCTTAGGAGGCCAGCAGGCCTGATGGGGCCAAAGTGGAGGGATTTGGGGAGAGGTGGTAGGAGGTGTTTGAAGCCATTGGGCATGGTGTTGAGGAGGTTGTCAGGACTGAGGAGGCAGCTTGTGTGATCAGGAATTTGATTACATAAGGGAGTATGAGCACTTAAGTACATATAGTGAGAGTAATGGGATGAAAGTTTCCCATTGCCAGGGAATGAGGTAAAAATAGGAGTTGGAGAAAAGCTAGAATGAACCCTTTTGAATTCAATTTGAATTAGAGGTATTTGTATAAATACATGGTTTGGGATAGCTATACAGATAGATACATTAATGGATCAATATATACAGGTAGAGATGCATATATACACACAGAGAGATATGTCAAATGAATAAATAATAAAGGAAAAGCTTTTCATTGCAGTAGAATGCCAACTCATAAATTGAGAATGAATGAGAAAATTAGAAAATCACCATTTAGTAGCCATCAGAGGAATAATCAGCTTGTGAAAATCATCAAGGGACGCTCATACTAGTGGGCAGAATTATCTCCCCCAAGCTACATATTCATTACAAAGGAGGATGCAATAAATTTATAATGGAGAGACCTGTGAGAAACTACCTTTACTACATGATTAAAGCTAACAACAGCCATGAGGAAAATAGAAATTATGTGCCCCTTGATACCATCCAACGAGAAAACCACAGCATTGTGTCTATGGTATCATAGCCAAAAATATATAACCTCAATCCAATTATGAGAAAATATCAGAAAAACCAAACTTGAGTACATTCTGTGAAAGAGCTAATCTGTGTTTTTATAAGTCAGTATTAAATAAAGGAAAAACGGGAACTATATCATATTAAAGGGGATTAAACAAGAATAGCACCATATGTAAGTGAATCTAAATCAGATCCTGGACCAGAAGGAAAAGATATGTTGTAAAGGCATCACTGACTTCTTTAAGAGTAATGGGATATCATACCCTATATGGACAGAATTTAAAAATCATTAAGAGCCATATATATACACCTATGTACACATGTGCACTCATACCTACATGCATATATAAATGGAGGGAGGAGGAAAGTGGGAGAGAAAGAGAGAATGTGGTAAAATATTAGCACTGGGGAATTTTAAAATAATTCTGTTGGGGGGGGAGCTGGAACCCCTCTTTGGGACCTGTGGAACCCCGTATCCCTAAATATTTCTTTAAAAAATTGAGTTCCTTCAAGGGAAATTCCAGGCACCTAGCTAGCCTTAAAAAGTCAATGAGCACCTTGATAAGCAAGAAGGTTATAATACCTTAAAACCGTAGCCAGGGAAGTTAGCCACAAGAATGTTTAGTTCACCTGTAGAAAGTAAAGATTACATCTTAACACTATATGGAAGCTATGTGCCCCATTCTTGAAAAGTTTTTGTAAGTCATGGCAAAATGTATGATTGGGAGAAAGAAGACATTTACTTGTTGAGAAGCGAGAGACAAGTAGCAATCTCTGTAACCCTTACATCTCAATGATCCATGTACATGTCTATCAGTTCCTGGGCTTCCTAATGTGTTCATTTTTTTTCTGTTTATCTTTCCTAGCTACAATGTCATATTGTTTTAGTATGACTTTAAATAACTTTTAGAGAATTAAGGAAAAATGATGGCAGCAGAAAGATTTAAATCCCTCTGGACTATCACACAAAACCAGGCCAACTAACAAATGGGAAAACCAAAAACTCAAGCAACCACCATATATTGCATCATCGGTAACATTTACAAGATAAACCACCTCTTACCCTTCAGGGTACTTATGGGGGTCCTTTGCTGAAGGCAATGGAAATTCTGATTTCAACAGGAAGACTTCATGAGTATAGGGAAGCTTAGGGAATAGCCTGCAGAGACACAGAATCAGCAAGGAGATATACAAAAGAACATGATCCACCATCTTAAGAATCCATTCTGCTGAAAAATCTTTGCTGCTTAGTCTCAATGGTGCTAGAAAAAGCTTGCTAAGAACTCAATCGCAGTGGTCTTAGAAAAACCAAATACTTCTATCATTATACTTCCAGAAGCTTCTGATTTCCATCTCCCAGTCACTACCTCAGACTGCTCATGTACTTATCTAAGCCTTACTTTGGTGTTCCCATTTTGTAAAACGTAATCTCACATAGTGCACTACCTGCAAGGGAGCATAGAAAGTGTATATTTGCTTTCTCAACTCAATAGTACAGGAAAGAAAGCTAGAAATGGTTGAATGAATGTGAAGCAAGGGTATCTGTAATATCTGTAATAATTTGATCTAAATAAAAAATGGAGTCTGAGCATGGTGGCTCATGCCTGAAACCTCAACACTTTTGGAGGCTGAGGAGGGAGGATTGTTTGAGTTCAAGACCAGCTTAGGAAACATAGCGAGACCTCATATCTACTGAAAAAAGTAACATAAAATAAAAAAAAATCTAAAGGGATCAAAGACTTCCTTTTTGAAACTGCCATTAGCGTAGTCTCTCTTCTCTTTGGATAATACAATATAAATGAACATGAAGTTGTATAGTTTTATTGAGGAAAGGAAACACAAAGATTATCAATCCAAACTTTACAATTTTTTAACAACACACAAAAACAGAAACCCAAGCAAGATCAGTAATATTTCAGTGCTACCCACTTACACGTGGCAAGCTAGCTGAATAAGCCTTTCTAAGAATCTTACTAAGACTTCCAATCTGAATGCCACAAAAGACTGAATCTAAACTTGTAAGATGATATTTTTACCTTCATATCAAAAATGGAGCAATCTTTTTCATTTTTCTTTGAGTTTTCACACTTAACATTGTGTATTGAAATAATTAAGTAGCATGAAAATTCTATTTCTATCACGGTGGAAGTTGTCGTGGTATAGTGAATTTTAGAAATAGGTGAGTAGTCTTCCTTGGGAATGCTCCTGGCACAGGTGCGCCCCCTGCCGACTAGGAGAGTGCACCACTTCCACAGGCAACATTTTATTTTCTGCTTCTTCCTCTTAGACTTGTCATGAATAACTCTTGGAGTCTGAGACTTTCAAAGTCAGTCCTATAAGATCTATTTTAGTGCCAGGAGGTAGTGTCTAGGAGTCCATGCCATCACAGAAGAGAAGATATGATCACTTTGTTTAATTTATCTCTTATTGTCTGTGGCAATTAATGAGTTCTCAAAATGCATTTTTCTTTCTTTTTGTTTTCTTAGTGTTTTGGCAGAGATGTGAAAATACACATCCTTTCAAACTGCCAATTATATGTTATCTTTCCACTTGGTTGTCTGATCCTATAGCAATGAGGTCATAACCCATTTTAAAATTAAGCGTTGGATCTTGACCTGAATTTTACTACTAGAAGAAACTTTAAATGTATCACTTTTTGTTCCATGGCTTTTTGTTGATTTTTTTTGCGTGAGTTGCCACAAAGCAGGTATAACAGCAAGTGGTCAGTCCACTCAGGATATAGGTTTAGTCATAGTCAAAGAAGATGAGAAGCATTGTATTAGATTTTGACATTAAATATTCCCAGAAGGACAGCTCACATTTTCCTGTCTGAAGAGGTATTACTTATGAGTGCTTCAATTTTTATTGTAATCCTTGATGCAGCTCAAATAAACAGAAGGATAGCTTTAGGAATGAAAGAGAGAGTTTCCACTAACATTGTCTGATATTCACTCAGCCTGAAATTGACAGTCATAGATTGTTACTAGGGTGTGCAGAGTTCACTGCAAAGAATTATATGTCCTTTCTGTCCTTGGCTGTGAAGTTAGGCTACGTCCACAGAATTTAACTTTTTATTAGTTTTCAGAACATCACTTTAAAACTATCTTAAACTGTAATACAAGATCTGAAATATTATCCTTGCCTTTTATTAAATTTTCCAGTTTACAAGGTAAATAAGAAATCATTGAAATTAAATTAAGATAGTTAAAGGTTTTCTAATTTTGGTAAAGAAAAAAAAATGTAACACTTCACTGCATTACACTACACAGAGTAGAACAAGGGCAAACCGAATATAGTTCCCTAATCACAATTGTGTACATTTAACAATCAAATGTATTCATTTGCTTTAGTGTACTTATTCTTTATGCACAGCTACAACCATATATTTTTATGGATTTGATAAATGAAAAAGCATACAAGCAGTATTGTAATGAAAAATATTTATTTATATAGTGTTACTTAAATGATAAAAAAACAAGTTACGGCATTTGAAGTATTGAAATTCTAGTCATGGGCAGATTGTTTAGCTATATATTACTTGGATTTTTATTTGTTTATTTGTAATATAAAAGTGATTAACCTAAATTGATATTTATTCTGTTTTTATTTTGAAAATTATAAATACTGTCATTTTACATATGTGAATTACAGTAAAATATATTAAATTATGAATATAATCAATTTTATCCACTGCCTTAAACTCCCTTGAGAATAAACTGAACAATATTATAAAGCATTTTTGCATAAATTGTAAAAAGCCCCAAATCATAAATCACTTTTATTCCCTAAAGTATCATAATAGTAATGCAACTTATTAAGTAACAGAATCTAAGTTTAGTAATAATGTCCCCTACTCATTTATGTCATATTTTAATTTTAAAAAGCTGGCAAACTATATTATCATTAGTGTACAAGTCTCTAGGTCTTGAACTATGACAAATTCATAAATATGTTTGTAATTCTGTTTTAGCTTTTTAAAGACTGATTAGAATGCCACACAACCATATCTAAGTGTCTTTAATATTTTCAAAAAGTATATATTATAGAATTACTTACCAAGCCTCCTATATGTGTATATATGTATGTACATATACACTTCTATATGTATTTATGTGTGTAAAAATATAGTGATGTTTATTAATCATTTGAGAATGTTTACTTCCAAATCACTAAATAAAACTAGTACAGTATAATTTTTCTCAGTATTATTGAGTATCACCAAATGGCATTTTGGGAATTTTTATGGGTATCTAAAAATATCTCATTCTGTGTTATCTGTAAAATTTTACTTTTGAGTTCACTATAGTTTGAGTGTTACTAGAAAGTAGAGGAAGTGTCCTCACCAAGCTACTTTACATTGAAATGGATTGGGAAAATATGAAACCAGAAAAAAAAAATGGACTTATACGTGATAAAATGAAACTCTTTATTTGCATCACGTATCAACAGCACCTATTGTTTGGAAAGCAAAAGTGCACATTCCGAAATGTCAAGAAGCAGAACAAGTCAAGGATGGAAAACAGGAAAAACGCAGGGGGTTACTAGCTTGAGAGAACTAGGTTAAATGTGATGAAAGAGCAAATGCTGGTAACACTGTCGAAAAGAGCAAAGCACAGAAGTTTGAGATGATCGTGTCAAAAATGTGACCTTAGCAATTTCAAACAGAGATAATATCAAACGGTATTCCTAGAAATGCCTCAAGTGGCCTCAGCCTGCAAGGCAGGGGAAGGACCATCAATACAGCCTACACAATGAACTCCCAAGAGGCAAAGAAATTAAAAGAGAAATGGCAGGACTGGACAGTGCATAGAAATCCTAAAGGAAACAGAAGTAACTTATGGAAGCAATATTTATGACTCACCAGTAAACCCAGAGCGTCTCTTCCAGAAACAATGCCGGACATGGTGGCTCATGCCTGTAAGCCTAGCACATTGTGAAGCCGAAGCGGGTGGATTGTGTGAGCTCAGGAGTTCGAGACCAGCCTGGACAACTCGGTGAAACCCCGTCTCTCCTAAAATACAAAAAAATTAGCCAGATGTGGCGATGTGCGCCTGTGGTCCCAGCTGCTCGGGAGGCTGAGGCAGGGGAACCGCTTAAACCCGGGAGACGGAGGTTGCAGTGAGCTGAGATGGTGCCATTGCACTCCACCATGGACGACAGAGCGCCACTCCGTCTCCAAAAAAATTAAAAATAAAAATAAATGAATAAAAATATTCTTTACTATAAGACCAGACAGTAAATCACTAGTGATTTTACAATAGAGGCCATTATTGTGGCGTGCAAAAGTAAATAATTAGAACAGTTTCTGTTCATCTTTAGCCAGAGTTGCTCACCTTCCTGACAAGGCTAATTTTTTTCAGGTCAGACAAATTGAGAAAGCAGTTCTACAACTTAAAGAAAAAATGTTTTAGGGTTTTTTGTTTTTTACATTAAAAAATTGTCTCTTTATTATATGCAGAATTTTAGAAGTGTTGGAAATTTTAGAAGTCCCTCTAGTAGAGTTTTTCTCAAGTGACACACCACCCTAGGTATCATGCTTTTATAATTTGCCCCTTTAATTATGGTGTTGTTTCTCCTACATCCCCCACTACTTGCAAATGTCTCTTTTTATTAATGGTGACTTAGTTCACCTGCTGTCTCTCCCTTATCTAGGGATCCATGTAAGATTAGATAGGAAAAAAATTAATTATTCAAGATTTTCTTAAATAATTTGTGTTAGAAAACATAAGAATAAAGATCTATCACTTCAATTAAACAATTTCTTCCCTAATATTCCTGAGAAATATTTATAAAATTTTTCTTGGAAATACTAGCAAGGAGGTACTTGTTGTTTTTTCAAAGCAGTGGCTACCATCTTGGGGCAGTTCTAATGGCTAGAAATTGCCTTCTTTTACCTTTTTCTACCTGCTGGTCTTCAATCTTTTGTTAATGCTGGAGACAGTAAAAGGCATTGAGTATACTACTGTGAACAAATCAAACATAGTTCTTGCCTTCATAGAGCTTACAATTTAGAGGAAGAGGAAGGCATTAAACGAAACACTCAGAAAAATAACTAACCCAGATGTCAACACGGGCTTCACGTTCCTTGAGAAGGACTGTGCTGGAATCTCATTCCATGCCCCAAGGGTGATGTCCAGAATCCCTCCCTAGATTGCGGCACATTGCTGATGCCTTTGTGGCATTTTGTCCCTAGGATTGAGCTGCTACTTTCTCTCCTACTGCTCTGCAGCAATGATGCAGATGGCACAGATAACACTTTTCCTTAATTCTCACTTACAAAAAAATAAAACTCACCAAGCACCTCTCTATTTGAGAAAGATTCTAAAGAAGAATTTTAAGAAAGAAAAGCAAAGGATAATTTTACAGTGCGCTTTGGAAAATTACTTCAAATGAAGTATTATTTACAAAATTGTCTTATGACTTTTTAACTTGACTAAAGTTTCAGAGAGAACTGGGGCAGAGCTGGAGGTACCAAAGTGTCTCTCGCTCCGCAGTCTCTGTTATCTATGTATGTGCATAATGTCTGCACGAGGGGGTGTGGGGAGGAGTCTGTGAGTTATCACTAAAATGTAACTGAAAATAATGTACATACAAAAGATGTATTTTATGTATACATTTGAATAATAATAAAGTGTCAAAATTACATTTTAAAATGATAGTGGTACAGGTTTCTCCTTGTATTTTTCTCAATATTTTCTTTATACATTTTGTGGTAGGCTATTAGCAGCATTCAAGTTTAGAGTTTTTGTTTTTGTTTTTGTGTTTTGAAACTGTTATAAAGAGCATGGCCAATCTATGAGAACTTTTATCTATAATTTTGTTTGGGGTTATTTGGTTCATGCAGGTAATATGAGCTATCACTCCTAGTTCAAGTGATTGTTAATTTACAGCTGCCAATTTCCATGAGGGACGTTTCTGTTTCGTGATGTTTTTCTTCATGAGGGTCAACAGTCAAGCCATCCTCTGTCTAATTGAGATGGTTGTTTATGTTTTTGCTTTGCCTGTTTCAGCCACTAAAGTTCTCCTTTGAGGGGTCCTGAATTCAGGCAAGGATTTTTGCCCAGTCTCACATTCTGCTAAGGCCTCTGCAATGGATCAGAAGGTCTTTAACACACAATCTCTTGAATGCCAGATAATGGCAGATACTCCTAGAGAGAATACATCTTCCTTCTAATTCACCTTTGTGACTTTTGTTTCCTTGCCTTATGTAACTTCTGCGTAACTCCTGTGGTCTTGCTATTATCTTGGCCATGCTTTAAAAAGTAATTTTTAAAAAAATTGTATTAATAATTAATATATATTAATGTGTTGTGTGTTGGGTCACTCTCACCATATAGCTCACCATTTTTCAAGAAATGAAATTCCACATGTATCATATTCAAATCCTTTTGTCTATCGTTGTTGGTCTTTCTCACTGACCTTTCACACATCAGGTCTAAGGCTTCCATCATCATTGAGTCTTCTCCCTCCCTTGGTTGCCAAAGCAAATTCCTTTCCTTGATCCGTGAAGAGACATGTGTGAGTCTTCTTTCAAGATGAGTTCCAGCCAGGCCCTTAGGATCACCTGGCTTAAGTCCTTCCCTACACCTTAACAAACCAAATCAAACCAAGCCAAACACTCTCTAAGCTGATGCTAGAGCCATCAGTTAAAATAAAATTTAACTTCTCATACCCATATAGGACACATAATTACAAATAATTATACATTCTGTGAGGAAAAATCATAGATTTTCATGGCAGAAAATAACGGGTGAATTATTTGGTTTGGATCATGGAAAACCTCTTTGAACCAATAATTTATTTTGATTATTCTGGAAAACCTAGAATTTATAGAATTCCTCATGTGCGTATTTGAAATTCAAGTATTCAAAGTCAGCTTATAGTTTCGTTCTTTCCTCTCTCTGGAAGACCTTCAACTTTTCTTGAACAATTCTGCAAACAATTTGCTAACCAGATAGTCCACAGTCCTAGTTACCTCAACTGGAAATACGTTAATATTTATCTGTTTATGTAACATATTCAGATCAAGCAGAAACTCTTGAATTTGGTTGTTACAGAAACTACTAGAATTATAATACTGCTTTCCTTGATCTGTAAACTCTGTTTTCATGAATATGGCCCCAAGATTTCTTTTACTTTTAAGCTGATCTGTAAAGAGTTTTTAGTCAATTATTCATAGGTTTTCTAGCAATTTATTTTATAAAACTAAATTCTATAAATTATCATTTATATCAATAATCATGTTTGATTATATATATTACATGAATTATTCATCTCAGATTTGTGATGTCTGAAAATTAAACATATTTTGATATTTATAAGAACAGCTAATAGACTGATATAAGCCTGAAAAGTAAGACACTTTGTATAATGTTTTATAGTTAAACATGATCAACTTTTCCTCCTTTTTTTCATTAGTTGTCATAGTTACTTGGATACAAAGATAAAATACTTTAAAATTAATATCATTTGTATGGCCATTCTGCTAATAGAATCCATAATACTTATTTTCTACTTATTTTCTAGCTAGTATTATTTTCTTATACAAGGATACAGTAATTTGTAAACATTTCTGTTAAAATGCATGGATATTATATACAATGGACTGAGGGCTTGTGTTTCCTCAAAACTCATATGTTGATATCCTAACCCCTCAATGTGATAGTATTAAAAGGTGAGGACTTTAGAAGGTAGTTAGGTCATGAGGGTAGAGCCCTCATACGTGGAATTAGTGCCCTTATGAATTAGATCCCAGAGAGCAATCTAGTAGTCTTTTCTACCACATGAGTACATGTCGAGTTGGCAGTCTGCAACCAGAAAGGATGCCCTCACCAGAACCCAATCATCCTGGCACCCTGATTTCAGACTTTTGGCCTCCAGAACTACAAAATAAATTTCCGTTTTTATAAGCCACCCAGTCTGTGGTATGTTGTTATAGCAGCCAGAATGAACTAAGATATTTTATATATCTGGTTTTCAAAACCTCAGTATATTACATTGATCCAAAAAATATGATGACTGGTTTGCCATGTCTTTCTTTATACACACATTCCTCTAAGGATCATTTTTAATTAGTAATATTTTGTAACCATTAAAAATTAGTGTGCTCACCAGCAAATAGTTTACACAAAGAGTGCTGGAAATATTCCTTCACAAACCACTATTTTGGATTTATGTTATGTTCAATAGTTGTCTTTTAAAATAACCAATTATTTTTTAGAAGTGTAGCAAAAAAAAAAAAAAAAAAAGAAAAAGAAATAAAAAAATGTGGTCAGATTCACTAAAAAGTTAATTTAGGATTTTATGAGATTATTTATTCTGTTTGTCTATTTTTTATTGAATAACAGTTTCTACAAAAATAGAGATAAAATAATAAACTTTGAAAATCACTATTAATGTGACTGATGATTTGACTTTAATTAAAATGTTACCTTTACTATAATACATGAATATCTAATCACTATAATAAAAATAAAAACTTTACAAGCAAAGGTACTTGCTGATATTAGTAGAATGAACTTTCACTTATATTCTGAGTTTATTCTCTTGGGATGATGTTTGAAAGAGAGTCCCAAGAAATATTTAAAATTTTCTCTCTTTTTTTTTTAATTTAAGAACACCTTCCTTTTAAATATGTAACTGATCAGAAGTGGTTCTTTAGGTGAATATTATCTTAGTTTATGATAAAATAAACAGTAAATCTTAGGATTTTCAAATGAATACAAGTTTATCTAGATTTCATACATGAATTCACAACACTAACACATCATTTTATCATGTATGTATTAACAAT
Organism: Macaca mulatta; assembly: GCF_049350105.2. Classification (NCBI taxonomy): domain Eukaryota; kingdom Metazoa; phylum Chordata; class Mammalia; order Primates; family Cercopithecidae; genus Macaca; species Macaca mulatta. Next base: position 179,279,394 of record NC_133410.1, read on the forward strand.
GCAATTTTCCCTTTACATTACTTAATTTCTGGAAAAATTGAAATAATTGCCAGAAATACAGACAATTTAGTCATATTCTTTTTGTCTGTTGGCCCATATATCACTTAGTTGTCGGGAAATTTATGAAATGGTAATGAATAGTTTTCTTTATTCTAGTTTACCAGTAACATTGAACCATGAATTAAACTTCCATCCACACAATTCATCATTCACATGACGTAATGTGGGTTTAAAGGTGACAAAAAAGAATTAGGCTAGAAAAGAGTAGCTATGTTTTACAGGCTCACAGTTTTTACTGAAACCCATTTGCTGCAACCGTGATGAAAGAAATACGGACTTTGAGACTCTGAACTACTCTATGAATATAAGCAATGGTGTATGATAGCAAAAAGTATGAAATTAGTATGTTTATATAAATTATTTGAGTCGCATAAAATAAACTATTTTATACTATTATAATCAGAGCAGTAAAAGTTGGCACATGACATCAACTTAGCTTGTTATGATGCCACTGAATTATTAATTCTTATTTGATATGTTTTGCACAGGACCAAACCAATATATCATAAATGATAAACTGTATGTGTAATCTGAAGTAATTAATAATTTCAAACATTTCATTCCTACTCTAATGACTCTAAATGACAACAATGATTTGTACCTAATGACATCATTGCATAGATAAGTGTACCAGAACTTTTTAATAAGTATGTAATTCCATAGTGATTGATTGAATTTTATTAATCACAGCACAATATTTTCATTGAAATTTTGGCTTTTTGTCATAAATTTCAAAAAAATTAAATTTTGGTTAGACACTGTGCTATGACTATGATGAAATTAAACATTTGAAAAAGTAATAAAGCAAATAAAATTAGCAAATATAAATAAAATGAACTGCCTTGTTTTCTATGATTTACATTATTGGAAGATATAATAAGATATTACTGATTATTTTACACTGAAATCATGCAGAGAGGTCACTCCTTTCTATGTACCAATAAGAGTAGCTTGAAAATACGTTTTTTTAGTTGCCTGAAGAAAAGCAGACTAGAGAAAGCAGCATAAAAGAAGCAAATATTTTACCTGGGAGAGTAGATATTCAACAAGTTACCCATGCACATTCCAAATACATCAAAATTAGATATGGAGAACTGAAACTATAATTTCCAGATGCCATTCAGGTGCATTACATCTTATAACGATAGCACTATTCTAAATCACATTTTCTTCATGTGTATCTGAACTATATTTCCTATGCTTGGAAAACTGACAAAATTTGTAGAAAATAAAAATATCATGAAACATTGGAATAAATGCAAAATATTTCATAGAGTAAAATAATACCTAATTAATTACAGGTGTTTTTATTGCAGAAGAAAGCATGCAGACAAACGGTTACTGTTGAAATAATTTGTTTAGACTTCCATGCAATTCTGAAATATTCTAAGATAATTTAAATTTAACTTAGAATATAGTTTTGGAATGGATAAGATATTCATTTATAATTCAATAAATACTTGAGCACTAGTTTCAGCCACTGCTGAAAGTATTTTTTAATACAATTAGTTTCCATAGGTTTTTGAAGAACAGGTGGTATTTAGTTACATAAATTCTTTAGTAATGTTTTGTGAGATTTTGGTGCACTCGTCACCTGAGCCGTAAACACTGAACTCAATTTGTAGTCCTTTATCCCTCACCCTCTTCCCACTCTTTCATCCAGAGTCCCCAAAGTCCATTGTACAATTCTTTTTTTTTTTTCATTTTTTAAAGCATTCTTCTTCTTCTTATTATTATTATTATGATACTTTATGTTCTAGGGTACATGTGCACAACGTACAGATTTGTTACATATGTATACATGTGCCATGTTGGTGTGCTGCACCCATTAACTCGTCATTTACATTAGGTATATCTCCTAATGCTATCCCTCCTCCCTCTTCCCACCCCACAACAGGCCCCGGTGTGTGATGTTCCCTTTACTGTGTTCGAGTGATCTCATTGTTCAATTCCCACCTATGAGTGAGAACATGTGGTGTTTGGTTTTCTGTTCTTGCGATAGTTTGCTGAGAATGATGATTTCCAGCGGCATCCATGTCCCTACAAAGGACACGAACTCATCCTTTTTTATGGCTGCATAGTATTCCATGGTGTATATGTGCCACATTTTCTTAATCCAGTCTGTCACTGATGGACATTTGGGTTGGTTACAAGTCTTTGCTATTGTGAATAGTGCTGCAATAAACATACGTGTGCATGTGTCTTTATACCAGCATGATTTATAATCCTTTGCGTATATACCCAGTAATGGGTTGGTTGGGTCAAATGGTATTTCTAGTTCTAGATCCTTAAGGAATTGCCACACTGTCTTCCACAATGGTTGAACTAGTTTACAGTCCCACCAACTTTGCATTCTTAAAGCTTATCTCCCACTTATGAGTGAGAACATACAATGTTTGGTTTTCCATTCCTGAGTTACTGCACTTAGAATGACAGTCTCCAATCCCATCCAGGTTGCTGTGAGTGCCATTAACTCATTCCTTTTTATGGCTGAATAGTATTCCATCATATATATCATTTTTGCAATTGTGAATAGTGCTGCTATAAACATGTGTGTGCAAGTATTTTTTTTTTTTTTTGTATAATAACTTTTTCTCTGGGTAGATACCCAGTAGTAGGATTGCTGGATCAAATGGTAATTCTACTTTTAGTTCTTTAACAAATTTTCACACTGTTTTCCATAGTGGTTGTACTAGTTTACATTTCCACCAACAGTGTAGAAGTATTTCCTATTCACTGTATCCACACCAACATCTATTATTTTTTGATTTTTTGATTATGGCCATTCTTACAAGAGTAAGCTGGTATCAGATTGTGGTTTTGATTTGTATTTCCCTGATCATTAATGATGTTGAACTTTTTTTATATGTTTATTGGCCATTTGTACATCTTCTTTTGAGAATTTTCTATTCATGTTCTTAGCCTGCTTTTTGATGGGATTGTTTGTTTTTTTCTTGATAAGTTGTTTGATTTCATTGTAGGTTCTGGATATTAGTCCTTTGTTGGATGTATAGATTGTAAAGATTTTCTCCCACTCTGTGACTGCAGACTGTTCCTTTCCCCATGCAAAAGCTCTTTAGTTTAATCAAGTCCCACCTATTTTTCTTTGTTTTTGTTGCATATGCTTTTGGTCTCTTGGTCATGAAATCCTTGCCCAAGCCAATGTCTAGAAGGGGTTTCTGGATGCTATCTTCTAGAATTTTTATAGTTTCAGATCTTAGATTTAAGTCTTTGATCCATCTTGAGTTGATTTTGAATAAGGTGAGAGGTGAAGATCCAGGTTCATTCTATGCAGAATGGTATGAAGAATCCTCAAAAACTATGAAACTATGATTTAAACTACCATGTGATCCAGTAATTTCATTACTGGACATTTATCCAAAGGAAAGGAAATGGGTATACGGAAGAAACATCTACATCCCCATATTTATTGCTACATAGTTCATAATAGGCAAGATATGGAATCAATTTATGTGTCCAACAGATGATAGATGAAGAAACTGTGGTGTATATACATAATGGATTACTATTCGGTCACAAAAAAGAAATGAGATCCTGTCATTCTTGGCAACATGAATGGAACCGGAGGAGAAAATTAACCACTGTATGTTTTCACACTTATGTGAGGGTTAAAAAATGTTGTTCTCCTAAAGTAAAAAAAAAAAAAAAAAAAAAAAAAAAAAAAGTAGATCAGAGGGTACTAGAAGCTGGGAAAAGTAGGGAGAAGTGAGGACTAGAAAGAGATTTTTTTAAAGGATACAAACTAAGGAAGAATAAGTTCTGTTGTTCCATAGCACTGTAGGAAGACTATAGTTAATGATTATATATAGTTACAAATAGCTAGAAGGAGAATATTTCATGTTCCTAACAAAGAAACAGTACATGTTTGAGGTGATAGATATGCTAATTATCTTGGTCTGATCACTATATATTATACTGCAACATCATAATGCACTCCATAGATATGTACAATGATTATATGTCAATTGAAAAATTAAAAGAACAAATAAATAATATAAAAAATTTCTCCATTTATATTTAAGTTTTCAAATAAAGTTTAAAAGACATAAAGTTGTTCATAGTAGTTCCATAAGATTATTCTTTTTAATGTTTTTAGGATTGGTTGTGATATCTTCTTTCATTCTTGATATTGGTTACTTGTCTTTTAGCATTTTTTCCCTCTATCTTATTAATCTTTTCAAAGAATCAGAATTGGTTTCATTGATTTTTCTCTAGTGTTTTCCTCTTTGAAACATGATTTATTTTTAAAATCTTATCTTTATAATTTTATTATTTCTGCTTGCTTTGGGCTTAATTTACTTTTTTTTTCTACTTCCTTAATGTAAAAGGTTAGATAATTGAATTCATACATTTTTAAAAAAATAATACAATTGATTGCTATAAATTTCCCAAAAAATGCTACTTTATTTGCATCTCATAAATGTTAATTAACAGCATTTCAGCTTAATTCAAAATATTTCATAGTTTCTTTATAATTTTCTCTTATACCCATATGGTTTTTAAAAAATGTATGTCCTCAGGCCTGTATGTTTTTTAGAAATGTGTTGCCTTATTTTTAACTGTTTAAAGATCTGTCATATAATTTTCTGTGCTGATTTCTAATATAATTCTATTATACACAGAAAATACTTTTTTCAAATACTTCTAGTCATTGTGTAGGGTTTATATTATATCTTTCATTCTTTATTTGATAATAAATGGCTTCAAAAATGTTGCACTGTTTTGTGTGTAGTATGAGAACCTTTAAATATTCCTAATTCTCATCTCCCATGTGTTGGGTTACTATTTAAAATACATTGTTACTTTTATTTATAAACTCACAATACTACTTTTTTATTAGTACTCAATTTTCCTTTAGAGAAATTAATGCATCAAAATTAATTATCTTCATTTTAACGGTTAATAGTGATCTTTATTAGCTTGCCTACATCCATATATGTATGTGTGTGTATCTATCATGTACCTATTATCTATCTATCTATCAATCATCTATCTATCTATCATTTATCTACTGAAATTTATATCTTCTATCATATTCTTTCTGCCTGAAGAACTTGCTTTTCTTGTCTACTAGCAATCAATGTTCTCATTTGCTGTTTGTTTAAAAAGAAGTCTTAATTTTTCCTTCATTTCTGAAAAATATTTTAACAGTATCGAATTCTGGGTTGATCCTGTTTTCCTGAACTTTAAAGATGTTTCTGACAAGATGTCATTTGTAACTTTTACATTTGTTCCCCTGAATGTAATTATTTTTCTACCTCTGGCTGTCTTTAAGATTTTCTAGTTATCTCTGGTTTTCATCAGCCTGAATATATTGGTTCTAAGTATCTGGATTGGGGAGCTTATTGGTAATAGGTAGATTTCTCCTACTTGGTGTTATTTGAGTTTCTTTTGTCATGGTTTGGTGTCTTGCTTTATTTTTGAAAAATTCTTGGTCATTGCCCCTTCAACTATTTCTTCTGTCTTGAATCTTCTTCTCAGATTCCAGTCACAGATAGATTAGACCTTTTGATAGATCTTCAGTGGTATATGCTGCTTTTGTAATCTGTTTTTTTCACTTTGTGTTTTAATTTCAGCAGTTTTTATTGACTGATCTTCAAGTTCATTGGTTCTTTTTTTGACTACTGATGAGCCCGTCAATAGCATTCTTTGTCTATAAACTTTTCTATTCCTGATAGGACAATTTATTTTAGTTTTCATCTCTCTTAAGATTCCCTGATAGTGTATGGTTGTCCATTTTTTCAACTAGAGCATTTAACATATCAATCAGAGTTATTTTATTATCCCTTTCTTATAATTTGGATGCCTGAGTCACATCTGATTCTAATCTTATTGATTGATTTGTTTCTTGACAGTATGTTGTTATTTCTTGCTTTTGTATGTGTGTTTGATTGATTGTCAGAGCCATTTGTTGAGCAGTAGAGTCTGGGGTAAATAGCATTTATTTCTAAAAACAGGCACGTCTTCTCTTTAGTGTGGGGGAGATTAGTCAATTCAATCAAGAGTTGAGTTGGATTCACTTTTGTTGGTCTTTGGTTACCGATGGCTTCAAATTACTCTGAAATTACCTTGTGCTTTTGGTAAGGATCAGTTTGCTAAAAGGCTTTTTGGAATATTCCAGCTCCTTGCTCCCTGTGTTTCTGAGTTTCAGAGATGCTGTATCCTCACTCTAGTACCAGATGTTGTTTGTTACGCAGCACCTGCTAGCCTGAGAGGAGGGAACAGGGCTGTCTCTGTTGCCGTGGTTCAGCCTCAGGCTTAGGCAGAACCTCTTCTTTTGTTCTCAAGAAAGTGCTTCCTCAGTAACCCTTTTCTCCCAGCAGTAGAAAATCTCCAACTAGATTTTCTGTGTTTGCCATTACACTTTTCGCAGGCAGAGTGTTACCCCTCTGCCCTGGCTGGCAATAAGCCTTTGCTGTCCTTTCCCCGAGGTCTGAAGGTTTTTTGTTCCTTAGAGGAGAGGAAACCTGATGGGGCCTCATTCCTTTCCCCTAGTACTGGCCATTCCCATCCAGGTTCTCCAAGCAAAGGGAGAGTCTCCCCAATCTCTCCTCCTGCCTTCAGTCGTTCCCATATGGGAGAACCTGTAACCGGGTGTGAATTCCTCCCAGGTGGTCTGTGCCTCACAAAGCTCTTTACTGTCACCCAGGCCTGCACTTATTCTTCAGCAATTTATTGACGTTTTACCTAAATTCTTGCCTGCTCATATTGAGACACCATCTTCCCATCTTTCAATGCTGCTACAAATTACTGATGCTTGTGTCTTTTATCCCCTAAGAGGCATCTGTTTATGTTTCTTTGTTTAGATTTCAGGCTGGTATGTGGTCCTACTAGCATCTCTGTGATAGGTTCAAAATGAGTTATGATTTTGTATATTATACAGGCTTTTCTAGTTAGAATGGAAACCAAGCTCTTTGTAGCTTTCTACATTCTAGCGTAAAGCTGAATCAGTCCCTTCCATTTTTTAGTGCACAATTTTAAAAATCAGCAGCATTTTTCTTCCATATTACTTCATATAAAATGCATATCATACAACCTTATATCTACCCTAAGACAAAGCAGTGTATTGGACAGTATCAAGTAAGTGGCACTGCCATGTTGTACACTGTTGGACCCACTTCACCAGTACATTGTTCTGAATGATTGCAAGAAATAGAACTAATTGAAGAAAGATGGCTTATCTGTCATTTTACTAAAAGTAACTAATTTGGTTCCATTCAGTATATTATTTTCCTTACTAATTTTATTGAAATTCTCCTTCCACTGATTTGGCAAAATGTTTTCAGCAATGATTACTATTACTGTTCATAAGAAAAGAGGTCAGAAAATCTAAGCTAGGTTGACGTACGGCAAAATGAGGATAAAACAAACGCAAAAACCATTTTATGAGGGTAAAATTTGGGTGGTAAACCCGGTGAAACTCTGTTCCTCTCTTGTGTCATATACCTTTGTCTGTGTCATTACTTATTTGATAACTGTCTAATATCCCCTCCACACACACACATACACTCGTAAATGTTCTCCAGCTGTATTGTAAACAGATAGCATCAGAATTGTGTAATTTTAGTGCCCAGCATTGTTTCTTGCTCATTTTCAAAGAAAAGGAATTTTTATAGTAAAAAAAATTAAAATGTTCCACTCAGCTTCAAAAAGTATACCAAAAATACCTGTTGCAATTACTGCAAAAAAAAAAAAAAAAAAAAAAGGGATCAACTGAACTTTTTAAACTGATAAGATTGAAAGAAAAACTTTCTTAGCCAGTTTTGCAAATCCTGCCACAACACACTGCTGTTATTTAGATTAAAAATATAATACTAAAAAATATAATCCTGAAACAGGATTTTAAAAGATTAGAAAAGTTGGCAGAAGATAATAAACATGGTTAATTTAAAATCTAAGTTCTAAACATAGGAAAGCATTTTTGAGCAAAGATATGACTAAGGAGGCCAACAAACGGGACATGGTTATGGAGTCTATTTATACAAGGTAAAATAACGTGATTTTTGTGTTACATTCACTTACACAAGGACATAATAATTTCCATGTGATTTTCTCCTGAATCCTCAGAGCAAACTGCAATGTTCTTGGGTTATAAACTATGTTTATATAAGAAAACTGTGTCACTAATGGGATATTTATTTTTATTATCAGTGTTTTGTATATGTCAACGTGCTTCATATATGTTTTAAAGTTCAATAATCATCAATAAAGATGAAAAGGTGCATTCCCTAAATTGAAAATTATACATTTAAATCTTTCATCATTAACACTACCTTGACTGAGAAGAAACCCAATGATTCTAGGTACGTTTTGCTTTGCCCAATACTATTTGTTACGGCTCACTGGTGCTCTTTTATTTTGCAGTGTATCACCTCATAGGCAGAACATAATTCCTTAAAGTTTCTCTTTATAAAAGCTAAAGATAGAAAGTCTTATACTTTATAGCAAATTCTAGAAAGTGAATATAGATAATTTAAAATAAATGCTTTTTTCCCCTTCTCCTTTAGTTCCTTAATATATGGTGGTTTCTGAGTCTGCATTTTAAATGATTTCAGCACTCCTATTTCCTATGTTACAAGGCAATCTGCCTGTGGTAGAAATAGTAATCAAACCTTGAATTCTATGGAAGTGTTACTCAAGTCACTTAGAAAAGTATCTCTGAGACTACAGTGTTGTGATATTCATGCTAATTAAAGGTCACCATGGCATAAACATGTAACTTCTCAGGATAATTAAAAAGAGAAAAAGTCTGGGGGTATTACAAGGAATAAATGAAGTGTGGTATAGTCATAGTCATAGCAGGAATAAAAAGGAGGCCCAAAGGCCCCTCCGTGTTCTGGCTAAGAGATTCCAACACAACATTAATCATCGCATTATAACCACTTCCTAGAGAGATGACTATTCCTAAGTAGGAAGATATAAATAGGTCTAATTATTCACCTCTTTCGAAACAAGGTTTAATATCATAATAATTTATATTTTTACTTACCTGGGTCAACAAAAAACTTATTCCTCCACATCTGCGTCCTCACCCCCCATAAGACTCTACAAATCCTCTAATTTGATCCAAACTCTTATCTTTCTCTGGTAACTCCAATTTCAATGATGGAAATTAACATTGAATCAGAAAAATGATCACTTCCCTAAAATTCCCCCAATTAAAACTAAACATTTTTTAAAATTTTTGTTTTGTTTTTGTTTTTATCTTGAAGGCATTATTCTTCCTGCAGGACTATGAAGTTAAGGCTATATTTTCTTCCCAACCCCCTTCTACCTGTAAGGTTGGATGTGGGACAAGTGTCCTCACAGAATGTTATCACCACCATCATTTCCCAGCATCTTCAAAATACAAGCAATCAAATATTACCATCTGCTACAATTTCTTACTGCAGTCATCTATTTACATGAAATCATTCTTTTCCATTCAATTGAGAATTTTAGCTTTTAATCCATCTTCCTGTCCATGATTACTCATATCAAAATCCCTGGTAGTTTCAGTGTTTACCTGTCCCCTTCCTGCTAGACATGTATACATCTGCTATAAAAAAAATTACAAAGTGTGCATATATGTATGTAGAGAACATAAAGGAATCTATACCATTGTTCATAAAATATTGTCAAGTATTGACAAAGCTAGTCCTTATTCTATTTCTATAAAAGGTAGCAGCTTTGGACTCATCTACATTATCAAGCAAAATATCTAACACATTTTAGATCATTACCTTAAAGAATTAAAAGATTATCAAGCAGGTGTGTTTACTCAATTACTTTCTTATCCCTTGTATTTATTGTTTGCAGAACATATATTGAAATGAAGAAACATCAACTTTGAACTGGATCTAAGTCATCCTTCAGACCAGTCGCAGAACCTGACTCAATTTAGTGCCTCAGTTATTTGGTCTTGTTCTGTCCTCTCCATAGAACATTTCCTCTGTGCCTTCTCTGCCACACCCCTTGGGTCACAACCATATTGAATATTATCAATGGTGGTACAACCTCAAAAATATAAATTCTAAACTATTCCTCTTAGATTTTACTATCTTCTTAGCCCAATGTTCTAGAACTCATTGTCCCACACTTTTCAACCCCATTGGGCACTCTTATATACTGAAACTTACACTTCCTAAGGTCTACTATACACTACAAATATTAAAATCCATTTTTACCTGACTTAGAGTTCAAAATTAAAATTAGAGTCTTGAACAAATCATCAGTCTCCATACCTTTTTTTCTGAAGAATCTAATGTGTCATAACCTCCAGCCCTAGTTCTATACAGCTTTCTGCCTTCCTTGTCTTTCAAGCTGGACACATATATAATGCTTTTCTGACTTGAAATTCATCACAATTTCAAGTGTGCTTTCAGGCTCATCCTAAAATACTACTGTGTTTTCATAGATCATTCGCTCAGCCTCTCTGAGAAGGTTATTTAAATTTCTCATCTCTTTATTAATATTAATCCAAAACATTTCCTTTTCCCACTCTCAGCTGATTTTTGACTCTAAGAACATTTAAAAATAAAAAGAGAATTTTATCACCATACCTCCAAATCTATTAACTTACCTGCATTTAGATACATGCCCTCTGTCTGGCTCCTTTTTTACCAAAGATACACTTTCCATATTTCAAGATAAGGGTAAATATCTATGTGCCATTCTCTAATTCCTATGAAAGGGCTTAACTCCACATTTGGTTTCTCCAGTTTTGTCAGTTTTCTACATTTGAGTGAATCTATTGACTCACCACCATCAGTGTCGCTGTAATAGTAATCCTTCTTATTAAGAAACACCCATATTATTTGCAGCTCACACACTGTTCTTCATTACAGTAAAATGCTGGATAAGACTTGTTTATACTCACTGTTTTAAATTCTTCGCATTATATTCCCTCTTGCTACCACTTAACAAAACTCTCATTGTAACCACACACACAAAAAATAGATCTTAATTGTTCTTTCACTAATATTTAATAGGGTTTTAAATATTTTTCTGTCTGTGATCAATTCTTCTTTTGGTAAAACGATCTAATCCCTGTTGTTAAATATCGTCTGCATAATATTGGGTCTCAATTTGTATCTTTTATCTTGGCCTTTTACCTAAAGTCCAGACTCACTTATCTGATTGCTTGCTCTCTTATTCTGTTTTGGCATTTTAATCTCAGTATGTCCAAAAAAGAGTTTTTAATTTCTAATTCACCCAAATATTTTTATCTGACAGTATCTCCAGTTATAATCAATGTAAGCCAAAGTCTCTGAGTCATTCTTGACTATTCTTTCAGTGCACATTTAATTTATCAGCAAATTCTGTCATCTTTGTTAAAAATACATATAGAATATGAATATCTCTTCCCACTTATGTGGTCTTTTCTGCTTCTCCTTATTTTAGAAATATATTTTGCCCTTCCCTTTTTGTTGGGTAGCAGCATGTCTGGTGGCCACAAAAACTGAGGGAGTTTGGAATGCACAGGGAAGGCTGTGAAGTGGCAGTTTGGGACACGAGGGAAGGGTGTGAAGTGGGAGTTTGGGACATGCAGGGAAGGGTGTGAAGTGGGAGTTTGGGACACGCAAGGAAGGCTGTGAAGGTATTGTCAGGTAGCCCTGGCAGGGGGTAGAGTGCACCTGAGGCTAGTAGAGAGAGCTGTCATTATGCCATGGTTGCAATATTGGTTATATTAAACAAACAAATAAATAGGTCAAGGTGACAGGTTTCTCACCATGTAGAGGAATAAATAAATATAAAACTATATATACATATATAAATACACATAATCATGTTAATAGCTATACTTTTCTATATAAATGTGTTTATTCTTGGTTCATTATATATGTGTGTACATATACTATTCATATTACATATGACTATGTGACATACGTAATATGAACTACAGCTCCTTGGAGAAATGAGTAACTCCAGAGTTGAAGCAAGAAAAAGTCAAGTTGAGTCTGGAGCATCTCGTTATGCCAAAACTAAGAAATGCTCAAAGAATCGTGGCGATTTATCAGAAAGATACAGAAGTTATCGAGAAGAGATTCCTAATGACAACATTTTGACAATTAGAGCATCAAGGAAAACATTACATTAAATAGAAATTCATGTGTCCATTTGAAATCAATACATAAATAAATAGATGAGTAAATATAAATGCTAAATAAGGGAAGGCTTTTGTTTTCAGCCAGCCACCAAATAGAAAGTCATCAATGTTAAGCATCAGAGTGGTGGTTGATTCAGGTTGTTGTCATCAATGAATGCCGAAGCTAGACATTTGATGAGGGACAGAATATTTGCAATGTTTTTGAACCTGTTCTCACATTGTGCTTTGTTGATTGTAACTTTTTAAAAAATGGTGAGTTGTGGTGATGTTTGGCAGACAACAACGCGACAAGAATGCTTGACCTAAGTCTGGTCAGAAGGAAACATCAGGCGGTCACAGATTGAAGGCCAAACCTTTTAAAATTACAAGAACAGGAGGGATATGGAAGAACTGAGAAGGTTTACAGAGAGATGGAACCTGAAGAGACAAAACAAATAACTGCAGCACATGCTCATGAACAGGACTCTCAACAAGAAAAGGAGAAGAGCCAGTGTTGCAAGGATTGATGGATTTGCATGGCATTTCTTGGTTGGATGGTAGTGTGGTGTCAGTGTTGATTTCCAGCCTTGGAGGGCTGTATGATGACTATCTGGGCCAATGTTCTTGTCCTTGGCAGGTTCACACTGGAGTGTTTGGGGATGATGCAACACCAAGTTAGCAGTTTTCTCACAAATGTTTCCTACAAAAGAGTAAAGAAAGAGATGCAGTAAAACATCGACAGTATTAAAATAAATTTTAATTTATTTTAATTAAAATAAGAATTATTTTAAAATTGGTGGATATGTTAACTCCTACCAAAGGGTAAAGAAGAACAAAGCACTCTGATTAATTATATGCCAATTGCATGGTAAATACTTGATGTCAGTTATATTGTAAACACAAACAACAAATATTCCATTCATAATATAGAAGTATAATACTTAAATTCCAATAATAAACCAAATTTGAATATTACACCATCATGCTGTTAACCTTCAAAATCAAACCCTCTACACTAATTCTCTAAACCAAGATTAAAGCAGTAGGAATACAGAGAATCAAAGATACAAAGCAAAATCACATGTAACTATTCTTTTATTTTCAAAATGCATTTGTTTTGTTTAGATATTCAGGTAAATGTATTTACTCAATTAGGCTTTTCTTTGATGGTCTACTTACTTATAATCAAATAAAAATGAGCTTCTGTGTTAATAATGAGGATGCAGGTGGATACCTTAGAAATGCAGGTGTCTGAAATGAATGCTTAAAATGTCGGAGACATCTGACTCAGTCGCTGTGGAAGCTGTCAGTTTCCTTTCCAGCTGGAATCACATTGGGATGGGTAATTACCGTAACACTTTCAGCAAGAGACAGACATGTCCCTGTGAATATCAGTCATCAAGTGGAAATTCCCAGAGAATCTGAGTCAGTGCCATCTAAAAGGAAAGTGCTAGAAAACTAACAGAAGGCTCTATATTTTTCCTTTTATTAAAAAGAAGCCTTTTCTATAGTTAGCGAAATTCAGTTTTCTTTCTACATAAGAAAAATACATCTTTCTGAAAATCATGTCTTTTTACCTTCTATCAAACCCACTGTTCCTTCTTTTTGATGAACAAGGGTTATGCAATATAATTTTATCTGCTATAACTGAGGCCCATTAGTAAATTCTGACAGATAATTATCCAAACCAATGAGTATTTTCTTTTTAAAAATAAACCAGGCTGAGTGAGATTATAAGAAATACATGGCCAAATCGTGACAGCCATAGACTAGAGAGAAATACCTTCCAAGTTGCTTTCAAATTAACTCATAAAAATATTTTTATTGTATTGATGAATATAGGTCCGTCTTCCTTAATGGCATAAGATTAGATGATAATTTAAACAAACATTTATTGAATACTCACTCAATTTCCTCATCTGTATGCTGTGGATAATAACAGCACATACTTTATAGTGCTGTGAATAAAAATGAGTTAGCACACGTTAGTAAGTGCTTAATATAAGATAGCTGTTATTATTAATATTATCCTACTAGAGATAAAATACATACTGCCTCTTCTTGAGAGATTCACAGATTTGAGTAGACAGTGTGTTATCCATAAATTCACATAAAATATTTTAATGGTAGCTCAACTCTAAATAAGATATGCCAGATAAATAAGACTTACCTGAGGGATTTCAACTGCCTAAAGTTTTTAGTTTTTCCTCTGAAAATAGTAGATAAGTGAAGTGGTTTATGGCACTGAATCGAGGGAAAAAAAAAAAAAGGATTGTCTCTAAAAAAGATCCCTCTAGAGTCCGTATAGAATAGAGAATACAGGTAGAAGAAAAGAAAAATGTCTTAGGAAAAAAAAAAAAGAGAGAAAGTGTGTTTATAAATGGTTAGTTGTGAGGAGGAGGCTTTTTTAGAATAAAATGATATTGAAAATGATAGCTAGTTAAGTGAATAATGTAACTTAGACAGAAGGAAAGGGCTTGAACAATTCATTTAAAAGAATTCTGAGGGGCCACTGCCTAGCTTCTATCTGAGTATTTACCTTGTCATCACATAGCATGGGACTTTGGTAAATGTGATAAACATGGCTATTTATCTTCCCTCAAGTCACTGACCCAGCCCATCTCTACTAAAAAATACAAAAACTAGCCGGGCGAGGTGGCGGACGCCTGTAGTCCCAGCTACTCGGGAGGCTGAGGCAGGAGAATGGCGGGAACCCGGGAGGCGGAGCTTGCAGTGAGCTGAGATCTGGCCACTGCACTCCAGCCTGGGCGACAGAGCAAGACCCCGTCTCAAAAAAAAAAAAAAAAAAAAAAAAAGGCAAAGCAGAAGACAACCCTATGTGGAATGTCACGCAGGTGCACTCATTAATCAACCTTTGAGTACCACAGTGGTTCGGTAACTAAAATGTACCCACTGTAAGTTTATCTAATCTACAAATATTCTCTTGCTCATTTTGGCCACTCAACTATTATTCACTAATGAACTAACCTCTTTCTGGGGTTCTTCATTTGTCACAAGTTATATATAAGGGAAACAGCGGAAAACATAATCGGGATTCCTTTAGCAGAAAGCATTTGAGTTGGTCCACTGAGAACTACAGGAAGAACTACAGCAAAGTCAGTGATAAAGTGCTTTATGGGTGCTTTCTCTACTCTGTTTTAGATTCTGGATTGCAAAGGAAAGGCCGTTGGCGTGAAACAATTTATGATACTATCTCAGTAAATATTATTTATATGTCACAATGGTTCTCCAACATTTTCAAGAGGAGCCATTATCAACTTTACTGTTCTCACTCATTCAGTGAATAGATGTAAAAGAAAGGCTATGAAAGAAAGAAAATCTTTATTAATTTTCTATTTTGATTCAATAAATGCAAATATCATTTAGAAATACTATGTCACATAGCTTCACTAAGGGATTGAATAAAATAAACATTAATAGTTCTATTTAACAGATAACTAAACTGAGAATCAGAAAGATTAAATGACTCACCAAGGTTACATTGCTTTTAGGCGGCAATTTGGTATTCAAAAGCTAGTTTTTGTGAATTAGAAGCTACCTTGTTTGCATCATCCTATATCCCAACATTTAGTTGCAGAATTGGAAAAGTGCTTCAGGTTATTGAAAAGTTTAATAAAATCTGCAAGATGGGCATTTGTCATTTATTTAATTCATTAATATTTGAATCCTCGTAGTGAACATGTGGAACTCTGCCCAGTGTGGAGCTCTGCCCAGATCTACTCAATGTCCTTTCATAATTTCTGTGTACTTCTTGGTTTCTGAAAGCCTCTGCGTTGCTCTCCAGCGGCTTGGACATGCAACTCTTTTTCAGAGGACTATCCTCAGGCTGAGATGCTTCCTCGTTATTTACAGAAAGCTAGAAGTGTCTGGAAATGTGTATTCCTTCAGGGTGCAGTTTTTAGTCAATGGCTGATGAGTTGGAAGAATGGAAAATCTCAGCTCTCTTGTCTTGAAGCTATAAAATGTAAGATAAATTTTATTCTGGGTGACCCTTTCATACCTTATTATCTGAGTGACAGGAAAGTCTCTGGACTCAACGGCTCCCCCAAACCAAGGCACAAAAGCGACTGGTGGGTTCTTGGTCTTATATAAAACATCTTTTTGTTGTTGTTGTTTTTTGTTTGTTTGTTTTTTTAATGTTCACTTCTATGTGCCATTCAATTTATTTCTCAACCCTCTGCCAAATGAGTGCTGGTATCTCCACTTTATTTTATGTATGCCACTGTTGTTTTACAGGTTCCTGGAGACCTTGCAGGGTAAAAACTCTGAGTCATGTATGAGGGCTCCTATATTAATATTCTCCATACCCCACTGGGTATTCTAACGCTTGCACTACCCAACATGAGGTTGTTTTCTGTTTCTACACTTCTGATAAACAACCTCTCTTTATCACCCCTTAGCAGAGGGAGTAGGTTGCAAAAAGTCAACATTTGGTTTTATTGATTATTTTTATTACTTTTCTATTTCATTGATGGCAACTGCAATTAAAAAAAAATTCTTCCTTATGCTTGCTTTGGGTTTCAGTTGCTCTTTATCCCATTACTTGAAGTGGAAGCTTAAGTTATGGTTTTACATCTTTATTGAGGTTAAACAATTCCTTCATTTTTATCTCACATACTTTAAAAATTTCAAATAAAGGTAACGGACACTTTAAAAAGCTTTTCCTAGTTGTACGCTAACATCTTAATTTTATCTAGGCATTTCTTTCTATATACTGGTATTTAAATAATGTTAATTTTAATTTCTTCTGCAAGGTACGATTGGGGATGATTCTGTAGTTTAGCCAATGTGCATATATCATTTTAACAACAAGTTATGTCAAATTCAAATTAATATAGAAATGTGATTAATAATATACCTTATGGATTCAATGTTTCTGCTTGTTATCTAACCAAAGTAACATAGACAATCGTCTATAACTCAATTACTTTCTGAAAATTTTTATTTTATAAGCTAAAGAATATTTCCAAAAATATTTTTACATTTAATGATCTATGATACATGGCTCACAGTTACGAGTCTTTAGACAGTATGATCAACTCTCTTAAAAAGTATTTGAGGCAGCTTAATATCAACAATAATACTAAATTTTTTAATTAAAATAATATAGGAGACCACCAAAAAGACTTATGGTGAGTAGTTATCATATGGTGTTTTGTGTGAATTAATTAAAAGTCAACATTTATTTCTATTTTTTATATATTTATAAATATATAAAAGAGTATTTTTAAAAATTTCCTGAGAACAAAGAGGAAACAGAAATTTGTTCCACGTGTTTTAATTTAAAGACAAATAAGACACAAGAAATACATGGAGTAATTTATTCCTATAAAATTTTGTATATAAGGCATAAAAGCTTTTATACTGATGCTTCTTATACATAGTATATGTAAAAGCTTATGCCATAACACTGAGTCAAAAGGTTGTCATTTCCCCTTCAAATATTACTTATAGGTTTATATTCCACCTTGTTTAGAAATGATGTAAGTATATTACAGTAAATAATTTCTTAAATAGGAACACACAGTAAAAACTTAGAGCTCTTATTTCCCTTGTCTTCCTGTGACTCTTTAAACATAAATGACTTGACAAGGCACCTTCTTTTGGAATTTTATGTAACCTGAAAAAAATAAAAGTAAGAAATTACATAATGATTTTTAAAAACACAATCCCAAATTTCTAGGTACTATATATACCAAAATAATAGAGAATAAAATAAATCCCTTAGAAATATAGAACCAGAAACTTCCCTTGTCCATTTGTTGTATAGATTGCTAATGACGGTGACCACTCAGAGCTGACTAGATTTAATTATAATTTGTAGCTTAAACAATATTTGAAAAAAGATCTTTCAAGCTCAAATTAGAGTCAGGTTATTTTCTTAGCTCTCAGAATCTGAAGGACATTATAGGGCTAATAAATAATCTGAAGGCTCTCCTCTCAAATGTGTTGTGTCTTTTCTTAAGTCACTGTTGAACTTCTGAAGATCCACAATCATAAAAATCTGTCTCTTGTAAACTGTGACAATTTGGTTCTATATACTCTCTTTGGATAATGAAATGTACTAAAATATTTGCTTCAAATTCCATTTATATATTGATTCATATATATATGTGGGTGTGTGTACATATATATATACACTCACACACACACCTAACATAGAAACACCAATATATCCAAAGCCAATTGAAAATTTCCATTTGGAAACTTTACAGTCATGATTAATATAAATTTATGCCTAAACAAAATAAACTAAAGTCTATATGAACAAATCTCAGATGAGCTAGAATCATGAGTCTAAACTTGCATAAATTAAATTGTTTTTATTCTATATGTTCACATATTTATATTTGGAAGTTTCTATATTTTACTGTATGTTTCTATCCTTTAAAACAAGCTTGTCCAACCTGTGTCCCGCAGGCCACATGTGGCCCAGGACGGCTTTGAATGTTGCCCAACACAAATTCACAAACTTTCTTAAAACATTATGAGATTTTTTTGTGTGATTTTTTTTTTTTTAGCAAATCAGCTATTGTTATTGTTAGGATAGTTTATGTGTAGCCCAAGATAATTATTCTTCCAACGTGGCCCAGGGAAACCAAATGATTAGATAGGACTGTTTTAAATAGTAATGTATTTTTTTTTTCAGATAATTAACCTAATGACACTTCTCTCTTAATTTTAAGAAAAATCAAATTTCGAGCTACTGTGATCTAATAGGAAAATAGGCTATCAAAAATTGGACATGTGCAAAAAAAGAAACAATCATTCATTTATAATTAGGAGACCAAATATACATTAGTACGCCTTTCCTGTTGATTAATTCATTTGCTATTCTTCCAGACTCTGTGCTGTTCTGGGACCCAGAGCTAGAAGAGCCTAGCTTCTAAAAAATCAAGAAGAGCAACTTCAAGATTCAGAGGAAGCTTAAAAGGCAAGGAAAAATACTTTCTTCATCTGGGATAATCTTGTGTTTATAGAATATAAATACTTTTTTCTATGTGAGTTTGAAATAGTAGAAAATAAAGTGAATGAGTGAGTTAGTGGCCAATATATGAATGAACTTAGACAAAGTGGCCTAAAATATATGGAAGGTTCAAAAATTGAAAGATACGTTAACAGTTACAAAAGGAATAAAACCTTTCTTCTATGTATGAGATGTAAACATGATTAATAGAGCTTTCGAGTGAACAGATCATTAGACAAATTGATCATTAATTAACTGGCAGTAAGCAAATTTGTTTTAGGTGGACTTGCTTTCTTCTAATTCAATATGTCTGAAACCAATGCAGATACTTTTATTTGAGCTCAGTTTCAAAAGTAGCACAAAATGTCTTTGTAAGTGTTGAGCATTTTGTCTATATTAAAATAAGGAGGATTGGGTAATAGGCACCAAAATGTCAAGTCAAGTAAGTAATTTAGGCTGTCCTTTTCACAAATTCATCTGAATGATCCATTTCCTTATAAAATGAAATTTAACACATGGGGTATTTTGAGATAATTTTTGACAAGCCATGGTACCAAGTCTACATAATTTTTTAAAGCATAATAATGTATTTTCTCATCAAAATGTCATTGAAATTTAGAATCTCAGCAAAACATGTGTGAAATACTTCGTAATATACACTATTCTTAAGAAGAATGATATATTTCTACTTTGTCCTATACAATTTAACTGTTCTCAAATAGATTGGCCCTGTTTATGTACATTAATTTAGTTTTGAGACATTTGTGGCATAATTATAGTTAGGTCTTATTTTCCTCATTAGCGTAAACACAAAGTTCTTATTTTAACAAACCAAAAACAGACCACCCACATTGTAGACTTGAAATCTCATTAACACAGTACAGAACTAGAATCCAACATACGATATGAATGTGTATATGTGCGTCTGTGTGTGTGTATGACAGAAAAAGACAGCAAAAGACATAGAGATGGACAGAGAGAAATTGAGACCTGAAATTTTCAGGGATATCTCAATATTCACTCCAGTGATTATGTAGTAGGGAATATAATACTCCTAAATCATGCCACATTTGTTTTCTACAAGATGCTTTCTCTGAGTTAATTAATTCAAGATATATGTTCTTATTGCCTACTTTCTAACATTTTCACTAAAAGAAACTGATAATTCAATAATGAATAAGTAACAGATCCTTCCAAACTGAATGCTATATAGCTTAATATAATGCAGTGATGAGAAACATGAGAAAAAGAACTCTAAGCACCTGAAACGTAGCCTGCTGTGAGTAGACATTCTTCCACTGTTTCTGGAAGATGTTCTGTCCACTTGATCTGTCTGCCTTTAATGCTAATCTTTTAAATGCAATGTTCAGTTGGTGTCACTAGGTTCTAATATCTATAATAATATCCAAAGCTATTTTAAAGTAATGATTTTATAAAGCCAGAAGAAATGATCCATGAAAATATCACAAATTACAATATGAAATAAGAATTATATACAGTTAATTGGAGTTAAATTATGTGTTTAGAAAGCTGTATCTATTATATTTCCTCACTAAGAATTGCTACAGTTGCTATGAAAGGTATTGCTATACTGTCCTGCTCCTTTTTGGTTACTCTGCTTTTAATATTTTCTTCAAGAGACCTGTCTTTGGATGATCTGCTTGAGGCTGCTAAGAAAATTCCCAAGGAATAAACAATGACAGACGAAGATTTGACTTTTCTTTTTTGCTCATGAGTTGTTCGAAAAACTAGTTCTTTGCATCATTGCTTTCTATTCTTCAAAATAATGTAACATTAAAATATAAAATCATACACATTTAAAGGAATAAAACTTCACAGAGACTAATTTTTATCTATAGGCCGAATAAAGCTAAAATTGTAGAGAAAAATACAGCTAGTCAAAGCCATAAGGCAACATAAAGTGTTAAATCTGTTTTTACTGAAGGATATAAAGGGAATGGTGCTTCCCAAACAATGAGGTTTGAAAGCATTTTGAAGAAAAGATTGATTTTCACACTCAATGTTTGTAAATGGCCTTTTGGAAGAGAGAAATCAAGCCACATCAAATCACAATACAACAATACAACCGAAATGTAGCTGCCACCACAGGACATCATGAAAACCCTCCAAGGGTAGTGTGATGCCTCCAGCTTTGTTATTTTTGTTTAGGATTGTCTTGGCTATATGGGATCTTCTTTTGGGTTCCATATGAATTTTAAAGGTGTTTTCTATTTGTGTGAAGAATGCCCATAGTGGTTAACATAATATTCAACATTAATATTTCACATTAATTTCATAATGTTTTCATGGAAAATATCGTAAATTACAATATGAAATAAGAATTACATTCAGTTAATTTGATTTAAATTATGTATTTAGAAAGCTGTATCTATTATATTTCCTAAGAATTGCTAGTAATAAATTACTACTAATAAAATTAACATAATATTAAAAATGACATTGAACTGATAAATTATTTGGGCATTATAGGCATTTTCATGACATTGATTCTTCATATACATGACCATGGAATGTTTTTTCATTTGTTTGTTGCCTCTCTGATTTCCTTGAGCAGTGGTTTGTGGTTCTCCTTGAAGAGGTCCTTTACTTCCCTTGTTAGCTGTATTCCTAGGTATTTTTTTTTCTTTGTAGCAATTGTGAATGGGAGTTAATTCATGATTTGGCTCTCTGCTTATCTGTTGTTGGTGTATAGGAATGCTAGTAATTTTTGCACGTTGATTTTGTATCCTGAGACAGCTTAAGTTGCTTATCAGCTTAAGAAGCTTTTAGGCTGAGAGGATGTGTGGGGTTTTCTAGATATAGGATCATGTCATCTACAAACAAAGATAATTTGACTTCCTCTCTTCCTATTTGAATACCCTTTATTATTATTTTTTTAATCTTGCCTGATTTCCCTGGCCAGAACTTCCAATACTATGTTGAATAGGAGTGGTAAGAGATGGCATCCTTCTATTCTGGTGATTTTCAAGGGGAATGCTTAGAGCATTCATGCTACCTGACTTCAAACTATACTACAAGGCTGCAGTAACCAAAACAGCATGGTACGAGTACAAAAACAGACACATAGACCAATGGAAAACAATTGAGAACTCAGAAATAAGACCACATACCTACAACAATCTGATCTTTGACAAACCTGACAAAAATAAGCAACGGGGAAAGCATTTTCTATTTAATAAATGGTGCTGAGAGAACTGGCTAGCCATATGTAGAAAATTGAAACTGGACACCTTCCTTACACCTTTTACACAAATTATGTCAAGATGGATTAAAGACTTAAATGTAAAATTCAAAACTATAAAAACCTTGGAAGAAGATCTAGGCAATACCATTCAGGACATAGGCACAGGCAAAGACTTTATGATGAAAATAACAAAAACAATTACCACAAAATCAAAAAGTGGCAAATGGCATCTAATTAAACTAAAGAGCTTCTGCACAGCAACAAAAACTATCATCAAGGTCAACAGATAACCTACAGAATGGAATAAAATGTTTACAATCTATTCTTCTGAGCAATGTCTAATATCCAGAGTCTACAAGAAACTTAAACAAGTTTTTAAGAAAAAGAAAACAGCCCCATTAAAAAGTGGGCAAAAGACATGAAAATACTTCCCAAAAGAAGACATTTATATGGCCAATAAACATATGAAAAAGAGTTCAACATCACTCATCATTAGAGAAATGCAAGTCAAAACCACAATGAGATACCATTTTATTCCAGTGAGAATGGCGATTATTACAAAGTCAGGGAACAACAGATGCTGGCGAAGCTGTGGAGAAAAAGGACTGCTTTTCCACTGTTGGTGGGAAGGCAAATTAGTTCAACCATTGTGGAAAGCAGTGTGGCAATTTCTCAGAGATCTAGAAGCAGAAATAACATTTTATCCAGCAATTACACTATTACGGCATATACCTAAAGGAATATAAATCATTCTGTTACAAAGATAGGTGCATACATATGTTCACTGCAGCACTAGTCCCAATAGGAAAGACACAGAATCAATCCAAATGCCCATCAATGATAGACTGGATAAAGAAAATGTGGTATATACACACCATGGATTACTATGCACCCATAAAAAGGAATGGGATCATATCCTTTGCAGGCACATGGATAGAGCTGAAAGCCATTATCCTGAGCAAACTAACACAGAAAAAGAAAACTAAACACCACATATTCTCATTTGTAAGTGGGAGCTGAATGATGAGAACACATGGACGCATTGGGGGATCAACACACACTGGGGCCTGTCAGGTGGGGCAGGGGGATGAAGAGCATCAGGAAGAATAGCTAATGGATGGTGAGCTTAATACCTAGGTGATGGGTTGATCTTATAGCAAACCATCCTGGCACACATTTGCCTATGTAACAATCCTGCGTATCCTGTACATGTACCCTAGAACTTAAAATAAAAGCTGAGGAAAAAAAAGTAGTAAGCTAGAATGATAAGGTCAGTTATAAAATCAATATATTCTTTAAAAAAAGAAATCTTTCAAGGACCTTATTTTCTCCTAAATCCTCCCTGTTAACCAACCACTAAATTAATCTCAAGATTTGATATGAAAAACAATAAATGAATGTTCCCTGCCTTTTAAACAGAATTTCCCTGGAATATAAATGACATAGGGAAATTTATAGAAAAGACTGACAAGTAAAGCATGAAAAAAAAATTAAAACCCAGAGAAAAGTACGTAATTGTATCCATATGATTAAAATACATCTGATGAAAACATATTATGCTTATCATGTTTACAAGTAGCATATGACGTTTCTGTCAACTAAATTGTGAACTCCAGGAGATTTTATGTTTATTAATTTCTTAAATGTTTAAGCATATTACAATGCCTTAAACACTATTTGAGAGTCAGCAAATAACTGTTGAATGAAAAAGCGAATTAATGTTAAAAAGATTCATGGTTTAAAAGTTACTAATATTAAAACTTTTCTATCAATTCAGTTGGAAATGAATTCAGCTGATGCTTGAGTATGTACCCAGCAGTCTTAATTCTACACGTACATTTACCAATCTAGAATCGAATGTGTCCAAAGTACTACAATAATTAAACAACAAATATAACAATAAAATAAATAGACAAGGCCTGCTCTCTTATGGAGCTTACAATTTATCAGAAAAAATAATATCCCAGGTCACTCCAAAAAAATATGATTAAGATGGAGCTAGCAAAATGTATTGAGAATGGAAACAACAGGAAGACTTAACACAACTTTAGCTGAAATCTAACGGATGAATTGGAGTTAGCCATTTGCAACTGTAGAGAAAGAGTTTGTATAGCAACTGGGTAAAATATATATATAAAGACTTGGATTGGGGGAAGGGCTTGATTAATCTCAGGAACTGAAAAAATATATTACAAATGGAATATGGGGACAGGCATAGCAAAACAAGGGACTGACTGACAAAATAATGAAGAACGAATTGGAAAAGAATGTTGTAAGACAAGATCACTGGTTTGGTTTTTATTCCACAGGCAATGAGAATCTGCTAGAGTTTTATTTTAAATATACTGACATTTTGTTAAGATTATTCTGACTGCAGTGTGGAGATTGAATTAGAGATGAAAGGCCAAATATGAAGCTTAACTTCTGCTTTATTCCTCATTTGTGTCTTGCATTAGTATCACTGTAGATATTAACTATAGAGACCATATTTACAAAAATCAGTGAAAGCTCTGTTAAAATCTTCGGCATCAAATAAAATCTGAACAAAATTTTAATAAAAAAAGTTATTTCATATCTAGGTCAAAAAGAAAAAAGAGTAAGCAAGAGAGCTAGGAAAAAGAAAAGAAATTGTACTAAATATCACACACAAGTACTTTAGCCTCACTGACATATATTAAAATTTAAAGAGTTAAAATAAACACATAAATCATGTTTATATATTTTACAGATAACACATTATTCCTAATACTTTTGTTGTCAATGCATGAACATTCAACAACCATTTACATAAAATACATATATAATTGTCATGCTTCAATTGTTATGCTAATAAATCCTCAGTATTTCTGATGGGGGAAATTAGCATAAGTATCTCATTACAATGTGGGAAATTTTCTACTAAACAAACCAAATTATTTTGCAAAGATCATTGAACAGCTGTCAAATGAAAATGACTTTTGGTCAAAATCAGTGGATGTCTGATTCAGACTAATAATATACAGGTTAAATGTATGTAAGTGACTCATCAGAGCCCCAAGTCTCTCTACCATTTAAACAAAGTTGTCAGGCAAGACAGGGCTCATGATAATTCTTTCCATATCATTAGCAAAACTATTGTGCAATGTTTTAGGTTAACAGACTCTGCATATCCAGAAGGCATGTAAATTTCCTGATGAATAATATATAGAATGATGCAAAAGTGTGGCACTGACTTCTGATGATTTATATGCACTTCTTGAAGATGATTTTAGTAAGCCATAGATAAAAGATACATACTGTATGTTGATTTGCTAATTTAAAAAAATTGACATTTTGTGATTAATTTTCACATTTTATTCACAATGAAAAAGTTATAAACACATCAGAGATAGTAAGTAATAAATGAAAGAAAACAAAGGCCAATGTAATATATGTATCTACAAATATGTAAATTTTTGTATGTAAAATAGAAAGGTCTCTATAACTTTGTTTTATAAACTAATCTGTGATTTGATAAAGGCAATTGACATATGTACTTTGTCATCTTAGCCATTTCTTCTATTTGTATTCTTTCTCCTTACCCCCTTCTATTCTTCCTCTTCATCTTTCTTTTCTACTATTCTGTAACAACTACTATCCATTATTATAATAATGACAGCAATCCTTCAATGATTTACTTGATATTTACTGTAAGCCTGGAACTCTGCTAAGCTAATGACATTAGATAATCTTATTTAATTCTCACAATAAATTTATGAGGTAAGAATTATTATTTTAATTTTCCATTGAAGTATCAGTCTAAAATAATTTAAATAGGTTTTCCAAGGTCACATAGCTAAAACATACAGGGTTGGTCTTGATATCTAATTCTATCTGATTCCAGAGTTCATCATCTTAGTTGCTTTACTATTTTGCCTTCATCTGGCAAAATAGTTTATTTAAGTCCAAGACTGAAAAAATGAATAGAGACAGTGAATGCACTCAAGAGTACAAGGAAAAAAGAAATAAAATTTTAAAAATAACTCATGAGTTTTCTGTATTGTTTGTGTTTTCATTTAATTTTTCTTTTATTGGCAACTTATCACCTCAGAAATGAGAGGAAGTATTAGAACAACAACATCAACAAAATGTTCTTATTTAGGAAAAATATCCCTCTGACAAACCAGAGAGGAATTAGATGGAGAAAGGATATTCATAGCTGCTGTCTGGTACTTCTTTTTTTTTTTTTTTTTTTAGTAGCGATGGGGTTTCATCATGTTGGCCAGAATGGTCTCGATCTCTTTTTTTTTTTTTTTTTTCTATTTAATGTATATATACTTTTTTAAAAATCCATGGTGTTGGTTAAAATGCCATTTTAGAACAAAGCAATAAAAGTCCTTCCTTTATTTTACTCATAACGTTCCAAAAAGGTTAGCAAGGTAATTACTTAAGAGAACTTGCAAACTTTAAGCTTTCTTTTTTTTAATTATTCTTTTTTAAAATTATTATTATACTTTAAGTTCTAGGGTACATGTGCATAACATGCAGGTTTGTTACATATGTATACTTGTGCCATGTTGGTGTGCTGCACCCATCAACTCGTCATTTACATCAGGTATAACTCCCAATGCAATCCCTCCCCTCTCCCACCTCCCATAATAGGCCTCGGTGTGTAATGTTCCCCTTCCCGAGTCCAAGTGATCTCATTGTTCAGTTCCCACCTGTGAGTGAGAACATGCCGTGTTTGGTTTTCTGTTCTTGCGATAGTTTGCTGAGAATGATGGTTTCCAGCTGCAAGGTCTCGGGTCTTGATCTCTTGACCTTATGATCCGCCTGCCTCATTCTTCCAAAGACTGGTGCCCTTTTAGTACACAAAGCACTTCCTATTTCCTTGCATCACAGCTCAGGTTTTGGAATGGAAAGACAGACTCTGTAATAGAAAACACATCATATTTTGAAGGATTCCAAGAACATCACGGCTAGTGGACCACTGGTCATTGATTATGGGAGGGTATAATAGTCAGTGACCCCACACTTTTCACATAGCGCCATATCCAATATAGCAGATACACTTCTATAACAGGATAGCCATGACTAATGGATAACAGGATAGCCATGACTAGTGGAGACCCAAGAGAGAAACTTCCCTGTACACTGTAGTATGGTGGGAAGAAAGTGATCAGATTCCCCTAGCCACCTGGAAGTGCTGATGGACAAGTGCAAAGAAGAAGCCTGGATAGAAATCTGGATGTTGCATTCTGGTGCATTCTACAGCTCCAGAGTGTGGCAGATATCAACTTTATAAAATTCAAAGAAACACAGAGATCCAGTGACACCACAGAACACACCAGCACCAGATGCTCAAGAGCAGACCAGATGAGCCACGCATTGGCAGACAGTTTCAAGCATGCAGTAAAAGACCAGAACTGTAGAGAATCCCAATATAGGCATAAATTACTTTGCTCCTGAAGACAGATAACATCATGGAAAGAGAGAGAGAGAGAGGAGACAAGGCCATTTGAGAGAGGACAGAAAAAGCTCTAACAGGAAGTCGAAACTTTAAAAATAATTTAGTATTTACCCTAATACCTGAATTAATCCAAAACAGATTATTTTAAAGAGGAAACAAAGAGTAATCTTTAACTCACTGGTGTCCCTCTTCTCTCAGGGGTCCATAGGTAATACACTGCTTCTGTTATCTCATGTATTTTGGGGAGCTGCCTCTTTTGTGTCTTGCCTGACCTAACTACTGTCCCAGTTGGGACTGTATTAGAGAGTGGCTGTCTTTGTAGGAACAAACTGGATTCAGGTCCGACAAGAGTTACAAAGACATCTGCCAATATAAACAAGTTTCCTGTGAGAGGACATCTGTCACAGATCAGACATTTAGGTTAAAGAAGTATCCTATGAAAGGCTTATTGTAAACATCCAAAACAAAATTCCTTCGATTCTTGGTCATGTTAGGGCTACTGCTTATGACCACTCTCTGGAGAGAAACCTTGAGACAAAACTAGAAAAAACTACAGATATTCTAGAAAATTTAAAATTACTTGCAGAAAAACAAAAGAAAAATAAGTAGTTGTGTATCTTTGGATAGTATTGCATTAATCTTGACCAATCTAACAGGAAAACAGCCACTCCCACTAGCTTAATATTCTAAACACTAGAGTAATTCACTTAACTTTAATAAATAGTGGGCCATTATTATTGGAAATAATTATGTGTGTTCCTCTTTAACAAGAGTAAAGCAAAAAGTCAATTAAAAATCAAATTAATCAATAAAATAAAAAGTACAGTCATTTTCACCCATCTACATAAAATGACATATCATTTTTCATTCTATTTATTTTCAAGTATAATATTCTAAAATGAGCATATGCCTAAAGATATAAATTAAAAATGTCAGTCATCCCAGGAATAAGACCCTTACTTTCTCCAATTTTTTTTTTTTTACCTCTTCGCTGCTTATTAAAGCTTTCATCAGAGGAAGAAAAAAAGATGAAACTATTGCAGACGACATTATAAATCAATCAAATGAGTGAGTTACTTCCACATTTCCTATTTTAAAAAATTAAAGAAATCAGAGATTTACAGATAATTCATATGCGGAGTCGTCTCTAATTCACACTTGGTTTTATCAATTTATATACAATGGAATCCTGTAGATAATATCTCTTAATTAGTATTCTAAGTTTAATGGTCAGATTTTATATATAGAAAAAGAGATAAAATTAATTGAGACAATACATGGGATAAAATTATACTTGGCATTGAAGGACAGCTAAAATGTAGTATCACAGAAAATAAGATCATTTATACTACCAGAAACACTCATGGAGGTATTGGTACAAGGAGTTTATTAAACATATGTTAAATATCATCTAAACAAAACTAAGTAAGACAGATTAAGAAAAGATTCTCTAATATATTAAGAATCCATCTTAGCTGGCATATGAGCCCTGCCTACTTTCTTAAAATCTCTCCCTATTGTTATCACAAAACCATGGTTAATAATCAATTTTTAAAGTAAATGAAAGAAAAACGGAAAGCAAAACGACCATTTAACGTGATTCTCCACTGCTCAGGCACTGTATCTGCCAGGTTCAGCTCTTTTCCATCCTCTCCATTCATCTTTCTGAGGTGCTGGGAACTACAACTGAAATAAGGGAAAACAGCAAGAAGTCTTTGGCCTGGTATTATTCCGCCTCATCAGAATTGGCAGAGGTCTTATGGTTTATACACCATGATTGTGGGTCATCAGAATTGGCAGAGGTCTTACAGTTTATACACCATGATTGTGGGAATGCTTGTGGGGATGGGATGCAGTGGGGGACTCTAAAAATATATCTTCTTATGTAAAAGAGGATTATGGATACTCTTATTTTTTGTCTTGCGGATCAGGGAAATACAGTTTTCTGAATGTACATAGAAATTTCTAATTCTAGTGGCAGTGTGGAACACATGCACTAAGGATCACTAGCTAAATCCTGAAGAAAATTCACTTTGTAATGAATTTTTGGATTTACTGTTTATCATTGTCAATAACAAACTTCATATACAAACTTTGAATGCAAACGTCCCAGTTCACACAAAGATCCTGAAATTAATTCTTAAACTAGCAGCAAGTTTGAACAGCTTACTTTTACATTTCATGTTGAAATCCAGGTGGAGGTTCCCAAACCCTAATTCTGGACTTCTATGGATTCACAGGTTCAACACTATGTGGAAATAGCCAAGGCTTGGGGTTTACACTCTTTGAACCCATGGCCTGAGGTCTACATTGGCCCCTTTCAGCCATGGCTGGAGTGGCTGGGATGCAGGGCCCCAAGTCTCTAGGCTGCATACAGCACAGGGATGCTGCTCCTGGCCCACAAAACCACTTTCTCCTCCAAGGCCTCTGGGCTTATGATAGAAGGGGCTGCTGTGAAGACCTCTGACATGCCCTGGAGACATTTTCCCCATTGTCTTATTGATTAAAATTCCTCTGCCTCCCTGTACATACGTATGCAAATTTCTGCAACCAGCATGAATTTCTCCTCAGAAAATTGGATTTTCTTTTCTATCACATTGCCCAAACTTTTATGCTCTACTTCCCTTATAAAACTAAATGCCTTTAACGGCACCCAAGTCACATCTTGAGTGCTTTGCTGTCTAGAAATTCCTTCCACCAGATACTCTAAATCATCTCCCTCCAGTTCAAAGTTCCACAAATCTCTAGGGCAGGGGCAAAATGCCACCAGTCTCTCTGCCAAAACATAACAGGAGTCACCTTTGCTCCAGTTTCCAACAAGTTCCTCATCTCCATCTGAGACCACTTCAGCCTGGATTTCTTTATCCATATTATTATCAGCCTTTTGATCAAAGCCATTCAACAAATCTCTAGGGATTTCCAAAGTTTCCCACATTTTTCTGTCTTCATCTGAGCCCTCTGAACTGTTCTAACCTCTGCCTGTTACCGAGTTACAAAGCTGCTTCCACAATTTTGGGTATCTTTTCAGCAACATACCACTCTCCTGGTACCAATTTACGGTATTAGTCTGTTTTCACATTGCTGTTGAAGACATACCCGAGACTGGGCAATTTACAAAAGAGAGTTTTGATGGACTCACAGTTTCACATGGTGGGGAGGCCTCACAATCATGGCAGAAGGTGAAAGGCACATCTCACGTGACTACATGGCTACAGACAAGAGAAAAGTGCTTGGGCAGGGAACCACTCTTTTTAAAACTATCAGATCTCCTGAGACTTATTCACTATCACAAGAACAGCATAGGAAAGATGTGCTCCGATGATTCAATTACCTCCCACCAGGTCCTTCCTATAAGATGTGGGAATTCAAGAAGAGATTTGGGTGGGGACACAGCCAGAACCTTATCAATCCTTTATCCTGTTGGCATAAATGGGCACCTCAAAACCCCCTGAGGTTCCACTTCAGAAACCCTCTAAAAACCATTTGAAGAAGTAACACAAGTCACAATTGTCTGAAAATCTCCTGTTGTCACAGTAAATTGTCATTATCCCAACTGGAAGAATGAGTGTCAGTGGTTTGAAATGTTCCTTCAGACATTAATGTTGTACTATTCTAATAAATACTTCATTACCATATTCCAAAATACCGTGCAATACTTCACAGAAGGTGAATATGAAATGGAAAAATAAATATTGATGATGTGAAAAATGAGGTTCAAAGTATTTAAGAATTAGTTATACTTAATTTATTTGGTTTATGTTATTCTTTTTATGTATACATAAATGTGATATGTAATAATAATAGCCATTATCAAATAATAATTTATTAGTAATGAACATAATAACTAACAGTGTTCTTTTACTCAAAATGGTACATAAAGTGACCTATTTTATAATACGTGATGTCTAAAACTGGATAAAATGGTGACCTAAACATTGATAGAACTACAGGGCGAGATTGCCAAATCCACGATCATAGTGCATTTCAAAATGTCTCTTGTATTGATTGATTTGTGATGAGCAGCACAAAAACTTTTAAAGGTAGAAAATATTTGTTCAGCAAAATTAACTGGTTTACCTTAATTGGCATATATTAACACTGTTAATACAAATTTAAAAATGGTTTTCAAAGACCATTTACACAGATATTCAGCCCTAAAGTCTCTCAATATATTTTAATATCTGAGCACATTTTTATCAGAAAGTAAATTTAAAAGTTAAATTAATTATAAAATTATACATTGAACACTAGTTTACATGTCTCACGTTTAAATACTATGATATAATTTCAGAATTTTAAGATTTGAAAAGAATGAGAGAACTTTACATCAAATTTGTAGACTGCAGCAAAATCATATTTTCAAAAAATATATGGCTGTACATTTTTAAGAACAAAAAGCCAGATAATCAATGTTACATGTATCTACTCATGAATTAGAAAATAACAAAACAAAAAAAACAGAATCAATCTAAAGTAGAATTAAAATAGTAATAAGGATCAGAGTAGAATTACATAAAATAGGAAGCAATATAAAGAGATAAAAAAACTAAATTAAAGATTTATTAAATTAAAAAAAATTCTGGTCAGATTGAACAATGAAAAAATAGTTTAAGGAACTTAAAAGGGAGGCATAATATTTAAATTTCTTAAACTATTTTATTAACTGTATAATTACCACAGTTAATAAAATTCATTAAGAATTTAATATAAATATAAAATTTTACATGAACAGATTCCTAGGAAATACTTAATTTACAAAAATTGTCACAAGAAGACATCCTAAAATTTACAAAAATTGACATGAAAAGACATCTAAAATAACCTATAATAATGAAATATACTGAATCATTTATTATGTCATCCTACAAATAAATCAACTCTGAAGATTCGATAGGTGAGCTCTTACAAACATTCAAGAAATACATCATTCCCACAGATACAAAATCTTATAAAGAAGAAAGAATTAGAATATAAACACCTCCAATCTCATTTTTATTCATCCCAGTTCAGCCTTAACACCGAAACTCTTCTGAAGTGCAAAAGATGGTACATAATATAAAAAGTGAACAGTTTTTCATATTTTCTGTAACTATATTAGCTGATTTTGTTTATACTTTAAAACAATACTTTATGTAATCAAATATTAAAATACAAATAAATTGGCCGGGCGCGGTGGCTCAAGCCTGTAATCCCAGCACTTTGGGAGGCCGAGACGGGCGGATCACGAGGTCAGGAGATCGAGACCATCCTGGCTAACACGGTGAAACCCCGTCTCTACTAAAAAGTACAAAAAACTAGCCGGGCGAGGTGGCGGGCGCCTGTAGTCCCAGCTACTCGGGAGGCTGAGGCAGGAGAATGGCGTAAACCCGGGAGGCGGAGCTTGCAGTGAGCTGAGATCTGGCGACTGCACTCCAGCCTGGGCGACAGAGCAAGACTCCGTCTCAAAAAAAAAAAAAAAACCACATAAATTGAGATCAACAGCACTGATAATAAAGCTCTAAAATGTCTAAACTCTATATATTCTTCTGTATCTATCTTAATTAAATTTTCTCATTAGTAACAGAAAATTTGATACAGTTTTCAAGCAGGTCAATGATTTACAGTGTTGATCAATATCATTCAGAAAAATCTTTGAGAATCTAAAAGTATTTTCTGCGATTATAAAATGGTAAAAAACATGAACTGAAAATTTCTCTGTCTCTTTCATCTGAATGTTGAAACATGACTGATATGCCTTGAAACAGACATTTATGACACTTGCTATTCCAAGAATCAAAGATTTAGGACCAAGAATCAGCAGAATATCAGCATGAGGAAAGGAAAAAAATATGTAAGATAAAAATATCATATATAAATTCTGCTCTCAGTCTGTCATCGGATATGATTTTGCTTATCGAATAGGAAAGAGAATAAAACTTGTTTATAAAAATTAGTTTAAATTTAATAGGTTTAGATCTTTATGTCACTTTTTAAAACATAATAATAATAAAAGATAAAAATGATATGAAAATCTAAAGGAATTCAGATGTCCTGAAAATGACTCACCCTTTTCGTAATTTAAATTTAGTATTTTTAAATTTACAGAGATAATTGTATGTATTTATTATGCACAATTCAAAACTGTAATGTTTTGCAGGATGACTAAATCTAGCTAATTAACATATGCATCAGTCACATAATTATCACATTTTCTGACGGAATACTCTACACCCTCTCTCTAAGCATTTTCCAATAATATGATACAGTATTACCTATAGTTACTATGTGGTACAATAGAACTTTTGAACGTATTCCTTTTATTGTTAGACAAAGACAAATTTCGTATCCTTTGAAGAACATCTCCCTGTCAACCAAACCACCCCAGCCCCTGCTAACCACCATTCCACTCTTCTATGAGATACATTTTTATATTCCATCTATGAGTGTATTTGTCTTTCACTTAACAGAATGTCCTCCATGTTCATCTATGTTATCATAAATGAGAGCTCAGCCTTATTTAAGTGCCTGAATTATATTCCTTTCTGTATATAAAAATATAAAATTTACCAACAACAAAAAGCCCAGAACCTGATGGCTTCACTGCTAAATTCTATCAATATTTTCTTATTACTGATTGAGTTTCCTTACTTGTCATTGGTTCATTTAGATTTTCTGTATCTATTTACTTCTGTCTTGGTAGGTTTATGCATCAGATAATTTATCTATTTCTTCTAAGTTATCCAGTTTGTTGGCCTATAATTATTTATAATCATCTCTTATGATCTTCTGCATTTTTGTTGCATCAGTTGTAATGTTTTTTGTTTTATTTCTGGTTTTATTAATATGGGTGTCCTCTATAGTTATTCTGGTTAAAATTCATTATTCTATTTATCTTTTTAAAATTAACTCAGTTTTATTGATCTTTTCTATTGCTTTTCTGTTCTCTATTTCATTTATTTCTGCTCTCATCTTCATTAGTTTCTTCCTCTACTAACTTTGAGCATAGTTTGTTCTTGGCTTTCTAGTTCCTTAAGATGAAATGGTAGGTTGTTTATTTGAGGTATTTCTTCTTTTTCAATATTGATGTATATTGCTGTAGACTTCCCTTTTATAGTTGCTTTTTCTATATTCCATATGTTTCATCCGTCCATATTTTTCTTCCTCTCTTTCCTTTTGGAATGTTATCACCACTAACTATACAGACCCAAATCTATTATTTCATAAGAAGTGTGTAAATAAGTTATTTTCTAATAGCTTCAAATACTTACTCATTCTTCAATTATTATCAGTTTCCATGTTTTAAAATAATGATTTTTCCCCTTAATATTGCTTAAAAGTAAAAAAAAAAAAAGTTGTTTTTAAAATTATAAATACGTTTTTGTTGGTAGTGATGTTTCCTTTTGTACTCAGACTTCAAAAAGTGTGATGTGCTGTAATCCATTGAAACCATTATTCTTTTATGTTTGGCCAATAGGAAGTTCTTCAAGTGAGCTCTAGATTGTTTTTGATATAATCTGAGCACTCTTATATAGGTAGTTTCTTAGCTCTGTGGTGGAATATAAAGTTCCAAATTTACATCGATGTTTTCTATCCCAGCCATGGAATCATCAGTTTCTTCATGTAAATCTTGTTTCTTTTAATGCAAACTGGAATGTATACACCATGAAAATATTACCCGCATATATATATATTATATATATATATACAGATAGATATATATATTTCTGCATATATAGCTACTATTTCAAAATAATAATATAAATATTGTGGCATATAATTATTGAGTCCAGTGCAGTTATTTTTATACTTAGGGCATTATTAAGTTGTTTTGTTTTAAACACATGCATAATTAACTTTTCTGCATCATTTTGGAATCAACTCAAATTTTAGTTAGATACATTTCATGTTGATTTCTGGGTTTAGAGTTTGCTTTCTTCCATTTTTATCATTTTTTAAATAATTAGTTGAAACATTTTTATATTTCTGAAGTCAAATTTGCAAAATGAAATATACGAAGAAATCTCTATTTTCTATACTTATTTTTTCCAGTCTTTGCCTGTTCTATCTGTAACATTTTACTAATCTGATTCATTACATTTTACATGTAATTCAAGCATGTATATACATATGTATATATGTATATATATGTGTATATATATACACACACACATATATATATGGCATACATATTTGCATGTATATATAAATAGCATATGGACAATTTATAATATATACACATAGATTTGTTTTTACACCTAGGTCTTTTAGTCTTTTATCATAGTAACATATCTTGGAGAACAATTCATATACACACACAGAATCAAATTAAGCCTACTCTTATTTCAGGCCAGTTTACTTCAGATTCTATATTGTTCCTACTGTTTGTTGCATTTGACCTTCTGTGCCCTGTGGTGTACTTTCCTGGCTAGGTTTTGTACTTACCACTTTCTCTAATATATATTTTTAATCTCATGTTTATTTTTATTATTTTTAATTTTTGTCTTTTCTAGTTTCTATTAAATGAAGGTATGAAGTTCATTCATTCATTCATTTTTGGGTTTTTTAAATTAATCTTTATTTTTGAAATGTTGGTTTTGAAATTTTATTTGTAATTCTTTTATGAGTTCCGGCAAGTCTCTTCACAATTTCCTTTTCTTCAAATATCTCATTTCTGAATTTATCTAAGTTGGATTCTTGCTATTCTTTCATAGCCTCCAGTATTCTCTACTTTTAGTTTTTTATTTCTTTTTCTTTTTGAAATATTAGATAACAGTTTTTAAACTATGTGTGGATAAGTCTTTCTGGGGTTCCTTCAGAATCCAGAAATAATGTCTGTAGGAATGTTACTGCCTTTACTCTACACTTAAGAGGCAGCTTTTTATGTGATTTAATTGCAATATTTTCTATAGTTCATGTTAAATTGGGATGAATTTTCTCATAATTCTTGGAGAAAAGGATCTGCCAGGTTTCTATTCGTATCTCCACAGTTCTGAGCTAATATCTACTATGAGCCACATTTTTTTTTTCAGACACGTGAGTGGCTTTGAGCTTTTTCACATCTTTTGAGTATTCTCTTCTCCAATTTTTGTTGGAAATTCTCCTTTCTTTCTGCCTAGAGTTTCTGTCCTATTACCTGGATATTTCACTATCCAAAATCTAGCTTTATCCTAATAAAGATTACAAGTAGTTAATTCCAAGAATTCACAAGGTGTGTAACCCTCCAATACCATCAAACATTATGGAAGTACAGTTGCTCTTACCTGCAAGTTTGTGCTTTGAAAGGCTTCTCTTAATTTCAGCTGTTCATCTCAGATTGTCCTGTTGACCATTTTTGTTAATAATTTTGGCAGATTGGGTATTCTTAGGTTTTCAGGGTTTTTTTCCTTTGTCTTCCTATTTTTTTTTATCCTTCCTACACAGTTTCTGAGAGCATATAGTGTTGTTATTATTGGCAGTTTGTCATACTTTAGGTTTCACAGTGACACTTTGTTACTTAGTTTTCTTTCAAGTGTTTTCGGTACATTTCTTGGTTTAGTTGCTTTGTCAGATTTTGTGGGTGGATTTGGGAAGATTGAAGAACTACAGTGCTGCTGACATCTGCCCTGATATATCTTGAATATACTGATTTAAATAAAGCTTCAATAATTTCCCTCCTTCCAGATTTCACTAATGTGCCAAACACTATTCTTTATTTATTTTCAAGATATTATAACATATATTCGGTATAAAAGATGTATTAAGAATCTTTACCAAGATCATTTTCAAGATATATTAGGAGGGAATATTAGTGCAATCAACTTGGGATATGATGAGCTGAAGAAAATGATGGCAAGTTTTCTTGCCTGGTAGTTTATACAGGTGTTGGTTATTGTCAGATAGTACTGGACTATAAAAAGGAGTATAAGGGGGGATAGAATAACAGTCACCAGTCATTTGGATAACAGTTTTGAATTCCCATGAGGGGCAAGACGTGTTAAAGGCAGACTTATTACTAGACTAAGTGCAATAAGAAAGAAAGCTTTGAAGAGGATGTGAAGTCACGTCCTCTACCAGTCTGCTGAAGAAACAAGTTATAGGTAAACAGAACATCTTTTTCAAAAGGCACTTTAAACAGGGTTGATTTTACAAGTCAAAATGATAGTATCTAAAATGTTGGAATTTCATGAAATCTAAAAATGATAATAATCATCATTACAACTTGATATACACCAGGAATTGTGCTATATGTTCTTTTGTACTTTCTGTTGTTGAACCTCTGAAATGATCACATAAAGTCAGTATTATCATACTAATTTTGTGGGTGATAAAGGTTGAATGACTCACCTCAGGTCTCATAGTTTGAACGTGGTAGAGTACTTTTTTTTTTTTTTTTTAATTTTTTATTTGAGAGAGAGTCTCGCTCTGTCACCCAGGCTAGAGCGCAGTGGTGCAATCTTGGCTCACTGCAACCTCCACCTCCTGGGTTCAAGCAATTGTTCTGCCTTAGGCTCCCAAGTAGCTGAGACTACAGGCACCTGCCACCACACCCGGCTAATTTTTATATTTTTAGTAGAGATGGGGTTTCAGCATCTTGGCCAGGCTGGTCTTGAACTCCTGACCTCATGATCTACACACCTTGGCCTCCCAAAGTGTTGGGATTACATGTGTGAGTCACTACGTCCAGCCTAGAGTACTTTTTGAATACCAACCTTTTAACTGGACATAAGACTGTATATTTAACCTTAGGAAACCATTATAACAAAAAGGTAAATAAATAAACTTCTAACTCAAAAGACAAAATTGTTCAACAAGTGAAATAAAGCATAAACTATAAATAACAGTAAGAAAAGCTTTAAAACTTTGATTTAAAACCACAAGGTTGTGCCAATAATCTTAGGTTGTGGCTTAAAAAAGGTTATGATACAAGTGAGAAAATGGGTTTCTGTTATGGAAAAGCATGCCAGATGATTTTGGAGGAAGCATTGAGATAAGGTAACTTAAAACATAGCATACAATTAATTTTGCTGTGATCCAGCTTTACCATGTCTGACTATACGATTTTTAATAATAATTTTCCATCATTATTTGATTGTTCTAAATCTACTCTATAACTCTTCATTTATCTTTCTTGGCCTGTAAACTTTGTCTTTTAAAAAAAATTCTACAAGGTTTATGTGCTCCTAAATTCACTTCTTTACATGTAAGTATTCTAGGCTACTCCACTTAATGGCCTATTAGCATACAATTTCACTTTTTGTATTTAATTTAAGAGATATACTATCTGCTCTTGTCTAAATCTTTATAAATACAGCCAAAATAATTAGTTCTCTGTTAAAAATGATTTTGTAACATTCCATGAGGTCTTATCTATTGTCTTGCTCTCAGTGCTTACCTCTAATACCTGATAGCTGATTGTAAAATCATTCACTTGGTCCCCATTTGGAAAAAAAGAGTGAGGAATTCAAATTCTAATTATAACTTTACAAATGGAAGCTTGATATGAGATAAACGAATTATCTCAAAGCCTGAGACTCTTTCTTGACAATCACAAGAGTGACCTACAAATGCTCCTTTTCTGCTGTCTAACCTTATTGTCATCTTTGGCAGGTGTTTGTTCTATTTTCTTTGTGCTTTCTTCACCATTAAAAAAATAGGCAGTATTTACTTTACTTTTATTTCTAAAAGTTTATTTGATGGTAGGCTATTTTTAAGTCAACTCAGTCAATATCCATTTTGAAAGTGCGATGTGGCCAGGTGCAGTGGCTCACGCCTATAATCCCAACACTTGGGAGGCCGAGGTGGGTGAATCACCTGAGGGCAGGAGTTCGAGACCAGCCTGGCCAACATGGAGAAACCCCATCTCTACTAAAAATACAAAAATTAGCTGGGCATGGTGGTACGTGCCTGCAGTCCCAACTACTCGGGAGGCTGAGGCAGAAGAATTGCTGGAACCCGGGAGTCAGAGGTTGCAGTGAGCCGAGATCACCCCACTGCACTCCAGCCTGGGCTAGAAGAGCAAAACTCCATAACAACAACAACAACAACAACAACAACAACAACAACAACAACATGATGCAATAAATGGTAGAGGCTATCAAAACTTATGAATTACAAGAAGTGGAAAGAGAAAATGGTTGTTAAGAGCATAATAGGTACATGGCATTGTGTGAGGTACTCAGCGATTTCTGTTAGTCCTCAGAAAAACCCTGCAAGTGGCAATAATTATTATTTATCATTTGTATGTGTGTGCACATGTGTGGGTAGGTGGTTGCGTGGCTGGGTGTGACACTTCAAGAAGTAATCTCTTTTTAAGTTTTTCTAACTAAAAATCTATAATTTTGCCTCTATCTATATTGTATAGTGTTTGAATGCACAATCTGGAAAATTAAAAAACCATTTCTGCATGACTCCATGTGGCTATTTCTGCAACACAGAGTCCCAAGTTGATATATCCTTGAAAGAAACAGGAGAAGGACTTAAGGATCTTGTGGTTCTCAAGAATCTTTGTAGTTATAGTGCCTGCTCTTTACAGGTGAGATAATTGTGGAAAGAGGAAGGGTTACACACAGCTGTCTTCGCTGGTAAGTGGAGCTAGCATACTTTTCAATTTGCACATTTTCAAACTCACATAAACTCTAGTAGATATTTTTTCTTCCATTTTAGAAAAGATATAACAGCAGATCAGGGAATTTAAGTAAATTGCTGTGGTAGTTTTGTACTGTTTGAACTTTGCCCAGGTGAAACTACATTTTCCAGTATTCCTTCCTCGTGTGGTTCTAGTTTAGGCTTGACTACTAGAAGAGATGAATTTGAGATTCAGAAGATGGGAATGAAGCAGCAGCCACTACTCTCTGGAATTCAGCATAGGGTTCAGGTGCTGCTGCAGCTGCAAACACACATTTTCCCTGCTCTGCTGGCTCACTTTGTCAGCACAGGGCAAGCTCACGGCAACTCCAGCTCTGCGTTCAAGTGTCTTTCTTCTTGCAAGTCCTGGGACAGACATTTGTGTAGGTTCACGATGAAGGTCAAATCAGTTTATTCTGTAGGTCACAGAGGTTGGAGACAGTGAAAGATAGAGGCAGGGTTCACTTTGTCTTTGTGAGTCTTGGTTTCTCCCCATGAGTCCTGGTTGTCTTTGCTCTTCCCACTTCAAATTCAGTTTTTCTTCCTAGCCGCTAGCCCTGCTGACCTACACTGACTGCAGAACTGCTAAAGACACAAAGGTAACAACTTATCGGCATCGGCACTCATAATTATGTAGAATCAAATCTCACTAATACATTTCTAATTCCACATCACTCATAGTAGCTCTACTTCTCGATAGATCCTAAATTATGTACTTGCTAGTTTCCATACAGCTGATACATGGGTAAGATTAAAACTTCAGTCTGCTTGTATAATACATGCACTTTCCCCTTCACCAGAGTGAATTTTAAGGGAGGGAAAAGAAAGTGCAGGAGACTCTAATTCCCCTGACCATTAATAATAACGTGGCTAGAGAGTTTTCTCCAGATTGAGTCCTTCCTTTTACTCTTTCATGTGTAGACGCATCAAAGGGAATGTATGATTACTGCTGAAATCTGTGCGGAACCACCAAATATTCCACATTCTAAACCCCTCTCTATTGGATACTACTCATTAACAAGGTAAAAAACAGTTATCCTGGGCCTGACAGCTCTTTTTTATTTTTCATGCATCACAGTAAGCCTTTTTCATATAAAATTATATAGTCACTCAAAATGTTCATCTTTCCTAAATGTACTTTTTGCAGCTGTAATCTATCTGCATCTAGATGATTTTGGCCTTTCAAATGGTTGAGAAACTTCTTTACTGGGCAGTTAATCCCATTTATGTTCTGAGTGACCAAATTGTTGGTTATATTACCTGCCATAATATCTCCATTGTACATAATATATATTTGATTTAACACCTGTAATCTTACCAGACTGCTGTTTTTCAGTCAATTGTCTTCACGGACTTGGATTTTCAGACGAAATCTTCCTGAAACTATAGTCAATAACTATCTAAGAGTACTACCTCTGCTAAAAAATGTCAGCTCATCAATAGCATTTTCATATTATCAATATTTTTGTATCTTACATAAAATCTTTGCTTTATTCATGTGGAATGTTAACAAGGACTAGTTCCCGAGCTCCAATATTTAGCCCAAAACATTGCTCTTTTAATGATTTAATGATTAACAATTTATTTTAGAAATTGTTTCATGGGTATTATTATTTTTAGAAAGACAAAACTTTTGCCATAAAGACATTATTTCCCTTCAGTACTGAAAGGTTATAAGTTGAAGTGTCCTTCTTGCATGCAATAATTCACAGTGATTTGGTTCAAAGATTCTGCATATGCACTAAAATACATTGTGATGTTAGTATTGAGTGCCAACTTGATTGGATTGAAAGATGCAAAGTATTGATACTGGGTGTGTCTGTGAGGGTGTTGTCAAAGGAGATTAACATTTGAGTCAGTGGGCTGGGAAAGGCACACCCATCCTTAATCTGCTGGGCAGAATCTAATCAGCTGCCAGTGAATATAAAAGCAGGCAGAAAAATGTGAAAAGGCAAGACTGGTCTAGCCTCCCAACCTACATATTTATCCTGTGCTGGATGCTGAATGCTTCCTGCCCTCAAACATCGGAGTCAAAATTCTCCAGTTTTGAAACTTGAAC
Source organism: Macaca mulatta (assembly GCF_049350105.2). Taxonomy (NCBI): domain Eukaryota; kingdom Metazoa; phylum Chordata; class Mammalia; order Primates; family Cercopithecidae; genus Macaca; species Macaca mulatta. The sequence goes on from NC_133410.1 coordinate 179,321,804, forward strand.
TGGCTCTCCTTGCTCCTCAAGCTTGAGGACAGACTATTATGGGACCTTGTGATCATGTAAGCTAATGTATGATTACTGCTGAAATCTGTGCGGAACCGCCAAATATTCCACATTCTAAACCCCTCTCTATTGGATACTACTCATTAACAAGGTAAAAAACAATTATCCTGGGCATGACAGCTCCTTATTATTTTTCATGCATCACAGTAAGCCTCTTTCATATAAAATTATATAGCCACTCAAAATGTTCGTCTTTCCTAAATGTACTTTTTGCAGCTGTAATCTATCAGCATCTAGATGATTTTGGCCTTTCAAATGGTTTCAAATGGTTTCCCAAATGTTAATATTTTCAAATGGTTGAGAAACTTCTTTACTGGGCAGTTAATCCCATATATACACACACACACACACACACACACACACACATACACACACTCATATATATGAGTGTATTTATATATACTCATATATATGAGTTTATTAAATATTATACTATTATACTTATATGTATACTTATATATACTCATATATATCTCTCAGATATATCTCAGATATATATATCTCCCATTAGTTCTGTCCCTCTAGGGAACCCTGACTAATACACACATTTCTAGTATTAAAGATCTTCAGTCCATGATTTTGTTAAGAGCAGACATTGACTAATTCCCATGTGTTAAATTTAAAAACAATTTTATTTACTTTATTTCATAACTTTAGTCCAATCAGGTCACACGTGTAAAGTTCTCACTTTTGGTTGAATGAAGTTATATGTAAGGATTGACGTTTGTAGCTAATACATAAAATTACTCCAATGAAGCCCAATTTGCACTTTACCTACCAACCATAATTGTTGAGTGATAAAGAGTCACCAGAAAAAGGTAATTAAAGGACAATTTGGATCTTGAACTTATTTTGAAATGTCTTCTGAGTACCAGGGTCCCTTGACCAAAATTAAAAGTCAAATGGAAAATCTGGGAAATATACACTTTATTTATTTATTGAGACGAAGTCTCGCTCTGTCTCCCAGATGGAGTATAGTGGCAAGATCTTGGCTCACTGCAGACTCTGCCTCCTGGGTTCAAGCAATTCTCCTGCCTAAGCCTTCTGAGTAGTTGCGACTACAGGAGTATGCCACCATGTTCAACTAATTATTGTATTTTTAGTAGAGATGGGGTTTCACCACGTTGGTAAGTCTGATCTCGAAGTCCTGAATTGAAGTGATCTGCTGCCTCAGAAATACGCACTTTCTGTACAACTTTGGGAGTAATATTTTAAGTGTATGCTTTACAATTTTGAAATGCATTATGTGTAGTACGGTTTATTCTTCACATTTTGCTTTTGTTTCAGTGAAAACTATGATGTATCTTGTAGAGATTTCTTATTGTCTTTTGATGTCTTTAAAAAATTTTTTTCTATAGGAGTAATAATGTTAGCTTGACACATGTCCACTCAGCATAAAAACTACACTTTAAAGCCTCTGTCTCATATTACTATGTCCATGTGACTACATCTTGGTCAATAGAGTCTTCTGTGACTACTTTCTTGAATCTTTCCTAAGAATCATTTCGCCAGTTATTTGTCCCTCTTCTATTTCATTTCTTTGTTCCGTTTTCTGGAACGTACATGCTACCACATTGGATCATGAGGATGATAATTTATCTAATAGATAGATTATGTGACGATAGCCATTAATTAACTATAAGATCAAGTCTCTAGGATATTAACTGAAATGGAGGCAAATATCTAGCTTGATAGCTATATGTAAGCAAAGTGAATTATTTATATGGTTGAAAGGAAGGGGATGTTCCCTCCTTAAACTAGCTTAAACCAAAGTCAGCATAGATTTAATATTCTAAAAAAGGTTTTTAGTTTGATACATACAAGAATGTAAGACACAAAGTAGATATTCAATAGTAATAATAGCTAGTATGTATTACATACACCATAAGGCACAGTTTTCAAGATGTTTGGTTATTCATATATTTAATCCTTAGAAAATATTTTGGATTTGAAAGTAACTTTCCTCCTCTGATAAGCTCCTAAGTCAGAAAATAAATTAAGTTTTTAAATCTCTCCTGATGGTCATGATAGAATTTTTAGGCCCCTTCCTGCATGAAGGCAACTTGCGAGAATAAAATAGCAGATAATTGCCCTGACTCCCACTACCACTTTCATAAAACAAGTGGATTTAACAGAAGCCTATGTAAGAAGTTTCCTGTCAGAATTTAAAACTTAAAGGCCAAAAAAGCCCCTTTCTCTCCAAATTCCTTTTAAACAATCTCTAGGACTTGAATTTGAGGTAGAAGGTATGGAACACTTATGTCTCATTACCGATTTTCTAAATTATTTCTGGTCATCTCTTCCATTTCCTTAGACCTCAATTATGGCCTCATAATTATTCTCATTATTATTTTTTCATTGCTTTCTCCTGTGTAGGGATTTCCCTGAACATCTATTCTTTCTGATTCCAGGACTATGACTTATCCTAAATCACCATTCTCAATCAGAGCAGTATCATCTCTCTCGGGGGCATTGTAATGTGAGAAGGCTTTTGAGTTGTTGTCACAGAAACTGGTACAAAATAGTGGTATTTTTATGCAGTGTCCAAGAATACAATTCATTATTTCGTAATAAGATTGTTCCCACCCAAAAAGACTGCCTTTCTCAAAATTCTAGCAGTGCACATATTTAAATACTCAGGTCAAAATGATGAAGAGGGTGCAGGGATGGAAGCCAGCTTAATGTGGCTGAATATGCATTCATCATTATAAAGTGCTCAACAACATCATACAACTGATGAATCAATGCTACTTTCCTGTTTAAAATATCCCACTGGCTCTTCATAACCCGAGCTCTAACATCTGCTCACCCTCAATTAGCAGAATGTCTCACTTGCTCTTTATACTTGGCATCCTAAACTCACAATACCTCAAATATGTCAAGCTCTTCCAAGGACTGACCTATTTGGGCACTATTTTTTTTCTCAACTTAGACTATTTATTCACTTTAACATTATATTAAACTTGTAAGGGCTTACATAGTTCTAAGTATCAAATCATCTGTGAAAAATGCTTTGACCTGGTCAGGGTGACTTTGAGATTTCTTCCTCTGAACAGGGGAGGCTTGACTATATTATCATTGGGTCTCTTTACATTGATCATAAGTATTGGTTTACATTAGAAATTCTTCCTTTAGAGATTTGTGAATTCTTTAAAGACAATTGGTTTAATCTATGTATCCTTAATATTTAACAAATAATATAACCTATAATAGATTTTTCAAGAAATACTTGTCCCAGAAGTAAATTTAAAAATGATGAGGATAACTTTTTGTCTAGATAAGATGTTTCTTGCTCTTCCTGGTCATGTTAAGAACAATGGTAAGTCCCGGAAACAGTGCGAGAGGCAGCCAAATATGAACTTGAGAAGGTAGAAAGAGGGAAATTAACTGACTTGAAACCCCAGGACCAGAAGACCATCACAGCAGCTGGGTGTCTTACATCCTGCCACTCAACAGAACAAAGTGATCCATACCTGGCATTTACCAATTTCCAACCTAACAATGGAACACAGCCCACAGAAACTGATTCCTGCTTCAGACTAGCAGAAGTTCTTCTAACAATACAAAGTGGTTTGGCATCAATGTCAAGAAGGATAAACAAATAGTTCCACAAACAAACACAAACAAATAGAAAACAAATAATACAATGGTAGACTTAAGTACTATAATATCAATAATTACCTTTAATGTAAATACGACAATCAATGACAGTCTGACAGAATTAGTAAAAAAAAGTGATGTAACCATATGCTGTTTGCAGTAAACTCACTTTGTACTCAATAGCATAAAGTTGTTAAGTAAAAGTACGAAAAATATATACCATGAAAAGATTAACCAATAAATAGAAGAATTAGTTATATTAATGTCTGATGAAGTAGATATTAGAGTCAAGAAAATTACTATTAACGAACAGAGAAATTCATAATGAAGAAAGGATCAATCCATCAGAAAGACATAACAATCTTAAGTGTGGATTCATTAAACAACACAGTCTGAAAATGCATGAAGCAAAACTTTACAGTGCTGAAAGGAGAAATAGAAAAACCCACAATTATAATTGAGGGCTTTAATACCCCCCTCTAGGCAACTGATAGATGCACTAAATGGAAAAATGGCAAAGAGACAGAAGATCAGAGCAACACAATCAATCAACAGGTTCTGATTGGCACATGTAGAGGACTTCACCCCAAAAAGCAACAGACAAGTTTTTTCAAGTTCCTACAGAACACTCATGAAGAGACTATATTCTGGGTTATAATACAAATCTCAAATCTCAACAAATTTGTTTTAATTGAAATCATCAAGAGTTTTCCTCCAGGCCCAGTGGCATCAACCAAAAATTAATTAAAGAAATATGAATAGTAAAATCTTTAAACGTGTGTAAAGTAAATATTATACACATTTTTTTTTTTTTTGGAGATGGAGTTTTGCTCTTGATGCCCAGGCTGGAGTGCAGTGGCACGATCTTGGCTCACTGCAATCTCCACCTCCCGGGTTCAAGTGATTCTCCTGCCTCAGCCTCTTGAGTAGCTGGGATCACAGGCATGCACCACACCACCATGCCCAGCTAAGTGTTTGTATTTTTAGTAGAGACAGGGTTTCATCATGTTGGTCAGGCTGGTCTTGAACTCCTGACTTCAGGTGATCCACCCACCTCAGCCTCCCAAAGTGCAGGGATTACAGGCATGAGCCACCATGCCTGGCTGTAAATATTACACTTCTAAATAAGCTATAAGTCCAAGAGAAAGTCTCAAAAAAAAAACCCTAGAACTAAAGAAAAATAAAAATACACTATATCAGTGTATGTACAATATGGGTAAAGCAGGGCTGAGAGGAAAATGGTGGTACTACATGAATTCAGTACAGCAAGGAAAGGTCTCAAATCTAAGTTTCTATCTCAAGGACCTAGAAAAGGAGGACAAAACTCAAAGAAGGCAGAAAGATCAGAGTAGGAAAAAATAAAATTGTGAATAGAAAAATAGAGAAAACCAATGAAATAAAAAGCCGGCCTTCAGAAAAATCAGTCACCTATATAGTGTACATCATAACTATTAGGTAATTTCTCATTTCTTACTCCCCTTTTACCCTTCCGCTTTTATGAGTCTCTAGTGTTTATTATTCTCCACTCTATATCCATATGTACATGTAATTTAACTCCAACTTATAATTCTGAACATGCAATATTTGACTTTCTGTTTCTGAGTTATTTTACTTAAGGTATAGTCTCCAGTTCAATTCATGCTGCTGTAAAACACATGACTTCATTCTTTTTTATGGCTAAATAGTATTCCATTTCATAAAGAAAATGTGGTATATACACACCACATTTATTTATTTTTTATTTTTTTACTTTTTTAAAATTATACTTTTAAGTTCTGGGTTACACGTGCAGAACGTGAAGTTTTGTTACATAGGTATGCACATGCCCTGGCGGTTTGCTACACCCATTCACCTGTCACCTACATTAGCTATTTCTCCTAATGTTATCCCTCCCTTAGCCCCCCATCCCCCAACAGGCCCCAGTGTGTGATGTTCCCCTCCCTTTGTCCATGTGTTCTCATTGTTCGACTCCCACTTATGAGTGAGAGCATGATAGGTCACATTTATATATATGTGTATATGTATATATCTCATTTGTGTATATATGCACACATTCCATTCCATATAGATCCGTACATTCCCTTGATGAATACTTATGTTAATTTCATGTCTTTGCTATGGTGAATCATGTTGTGATAAATATAGGAGTGTAGGCATCTTTTTGAGTTTTTGATGTAATTATTTATTTTCCTTTGAGTAAATACCAACCAGTGGAATTGCTAGATTGAATGGTAGTTTTATTTTTAGTTTTTGAGAAACCTCCATACTGTTTTCCATAGAGGTTGTACTAAGTTACATTCCCATCAACAGTATGTAAACATTCACTTTTTAATAATAACCATTCTGACTGAAGTAAGATGGTATCTCATTGTGGTATTAATTTGCATTTATCTGGTATCAATGACATTGCACGTTATTTTTTTCATATGCTTGTTGTCCAGAAGTGGACTCACAAAAATATGCTCAAATTATTTTTGGCAAAAGTATAAAAGACATCAATAGAGGAAATAATAGGCTTTTAAACAAATTGTGCTGAAACAATAAAGCATCTATAGGCAATAAATAACATTGGCCTAAACCTTATACATTATACAAACATTAACTCAAAATGGATTGCAGACTTAAATATAAAACTATAATATGTTTAAAAAACTTTAGGAGAAAATCTTTGAGTTCTATGTCTGTGTAAAGAATTCTTCAACTTAATAGTAAAATAGTGACCCATAGTAGAAAATTTTGATAAATCAAACATTACCGAAACAGCTAACTTTCTATGTGGGGGGAAAAAAAAAACCTCAAAAACAAACAAACAAACAAACAAAAAACTGTTAACTGAATAAAAAGACAAGCTACAGACCTGGAAAAAACATTTGAAAATCATATCTCTAATGAAGGAATGTATATAAAGAACCTCCAAATGTGAGTATTAATAAAACAATCACTTAAAAATGAGCAAAAAATCACTAACATATATTTCACTGATGAGAACATATCAATTATGTGTAAGCGTGTGAAAAGATGTTCAACATAATCATAAGGAAAATACCAATTAAGGCCATATGTGTGTATGTGAGTGTATGTGGACTAAGTTTTGCACCATTTTATTACCTGTGTAGGTTTATGTATCCACCACTGCAGTCCTGATGGATGAGTTTCAAAGACACGAGAATCCTTTGTGTTGCTTCTTATAACCACACCTGCCTACTTCATGCTCTACCCACTACTCTCACCCCCTTAATTATTTAAACCACTAATTTGTCCTCCTTTTCTAACATTTGTCATTTCATAAATGCTTAAGCCACAAGGTAAGATCTTAATGTAATGTAAGACCACAAGGATATGTCAATACACACCTATATGAATGATTAAAGTAAGAAATTGTGACAATACCAAATGCTAGTGATTATGTGGAGAAACTGAATTATTCCTGGCAGGGATTTAAAATGGCACTGCTACTCTGGAAAAAGGTTTGGTAGCTTCTTATGAAACTATAGATGCAATTGCCATAAACCTCAACATTCGAACTCAGGTGTTTAAGAGAAAGAAAGATGTATTCTCACACAAAAACCTGAATGTGAGTGTGTATAGCAGCTTAATTCATAATTTTCATTGGAAACAGCTCAACTGTCTTAACAAGTGAATGGTTTCACAGACGAAAGCATATACATCTGGCAGAATACCAATCAGCAGTGAAAAGAATGATCCTTTGATATACACAATGTGGATGTATCTTCCGTGAATTATGCTGAATGACAAAAATCAAATCTAAAATATCTTATATTACCTGATTATTCCATCGATACAGCTTTTATGAAATGACAAATTTTAGAAATGGACGACAGTTTAGCAGTTTAAATAATTAAGGTGGTGATAGTAGTGAGGAGAGCATGAAGTAGGTAGGTGTGGTTATAACAAGCAACACAAGTGATCCTCGTGACTTTGAAACTCTTCCATCTTGACTGAAGTGGTGGATACACGAACCTACAAAAGTCGTAAAATGGTGCCATAATTAGTGTACGTGCACACATACATACACACACATGTATGCATGTGTGTAGGCAAGCAGAAATCTGGAAAGGTCAGCACAGGACCAGTAGATGGTATCCATGTCAATATCTATATTTGGGTTGTCATATTACATCACATTTTTTCAAAATATTGCTTTTGGGGAAGCCAAGACAAAGTATACACAGAACATTTCTGTATTCTTTCTCACAACTTTGTATGAATCTATAATTACCTCAAATATCTTAATTAAAGAGTAAAGAGGGTTTGTTGATTGTTGATTATGTTAGCCTCACCTCCGTCTTTGTTTCTCCTGTTCATCTTATATCTGCTTATCAGTGTCTACAAAGGTTTCATTGCAACAGCAGCAGCAGCAGCAGCAGATTTTTTAAAAAATAGCAAAAATAATAGTAATATTTTAGGACAGTGGATGTAAAAGTGAAGTTTGTGTTAGATAATAACAACAGCTTAAGAAAAGGCTCAGTTTCAGAAGAAAACCATGCCAAGAAGAAATGGATAAAATTGAGATTAGAATTAAACATGACAAGGTAGAACCACAGATAACTAAACAAAAGGAAAGCAAGATATATATATATATATACACACACACACACAAATTTATACATGTACTACTATATATATGTAATATATACATGAAATGAATATAATCCCATATTTAAATGCCACTGTGTATAGTTTCCAAAATAAACAATTTATTTATTTTTGAAAGTACATGTATGTTTCATTATCAAAGGAAATAAATGATAAATGTAGCAGGATTTCACTGTATGGTTTTCCATTATTTTATAAATTATACAGTGTAAAAATCAACTAATCATCAGAGTATGAGGTCAAGCAGCCATAGAGATTATAGGAGAGGAATCTGGAGGCACTTCTCAACGATTTGGAAATAAGTTAAATAGGACTCATCTTATTAGAGGCAAATTACAATCACTGAATGTAGAGGCAGAAAAAATATGAAAAACTTTAGTGCTTCTCAAACTGTTTCATCAGAGCAACCTCAGTTCAAGAGAAGGGTTAGTCCTCAGAAGATCTAGAGAAAAGGAATTCGATGCATGTGACATATTTTCGGAGTCTCAGGTTTTAGATTTGTGTTTGAAATTTGCATTTTATCCTGTGATATATTTATGTAAACACAGTAATGTTATATATCCTTCTGCTCCATCATGTAAAATTTTTGACTCAGGGACTCAAATAGTTTATTACAAGGCTTCTACCCCAGTTTGGGAAGCAGGGCTTTGCAAAGGCAAACGGCTTTTACTTCAGAGGAGGTTTGATCTAATATCTTAACATTTAAGAAACAGTATAGATATATTGTAGCAGTGAGTCCTTCCAAGCATGTCCAGAGCAGTCAGTAGCTTGAGTCATGATTTTAAAATATTATTGTCCTATTGGCCAGACCATCCTAGTATGGAAAACGATGAATTAGGTAGATTTCTTCAGCCTAATTATTTAGCTTATTCTCCTTATTATGACTCACTGCCAGCCAAGCAAGTGTCAAATTTTAATTTTTTCTTACAAACTCATAACTACAAAAGTGAAATAGTTACCTAAAGTAATGCATATAAATGCATATATGCATATAAAATAAGAAAAATAGCATTCTGTGCCTATCTCTCTGTATGTTTTGCTTACAGTGGTTAACTCATGAGAATTTGATTCATTCTCTACAAACAAGAAAAAAATCCCCCTTTTCTTTTCACAAATCTAAATTCTAGAACAGTGAAGCCTCCTTGGTAATCAGCTGCACTTGGAAACTCCATGGGCTTTGTTACTCTCCAAATCAAGCTTCTAAGCCAATGGAAGTGTTTCTGGTTTTATAATCTGAAATTTTCATGCTTTCATTTTATGGTAGATGGGAGAAGAAAACATACTTTGAAAGGAGAGATATGGAAGTTGCCTAAGAGTTTTCATTAGAACAGAATCTGAGAGACAGAGAGAGAGAGAGAGAGAGAGAAATGATGGGTATGTAGAAAAACAAAAAAACCAACATTAGGTAAAGAAATCTAAGAGGAAAATCAGAAAAAACACAAATATTCACCAATTAGAGAGCTAGATGATGATTTGTCAATACAACAAAATACTATTGTGTTATTAAAAATATGGGTAATCTATAACTAATTACACATACAGAGACCGAAGATAGTGTATGTGTAAACTGTAAGTCAGAATTTATGGACTGATCTCATTTCACCTCACAAACATGTACACATATCTGAGTATATATATTTTAATAACATGCATTACTTATATCATGAAACAAAACAAATACAAAATGGGAGACCTTTTAGATAAAGAAAATTTTTTTTTGTTTTTATTTCTTAAACAGTATCTTTATCCATAATTGTAAAACTAAACTTATTTAATTTTTTCAGCATATATTTACTGCTTATCAAGCCCTGGACTAGGGGCTAGGGAGTCAATAGAAAACAGAAATAGATATCATTGCAGCAAGTAGTACTGAATTATTTATTCATGAAGAGTTCTTAAAATGATCTGTGCCTTGAAATGATCACCCCAAATGCAGTACGGAGAAGAGTGTTGAATGTTGGAAGAATGGATATGGACAGACCGTTAGAGACACGACTGGAATGCTTCATGTGGAAGATAATGGTCACTTGTACAGGGATGGTGGTAGAATCAGGACACAGTCAGGAACTGAGGTAGCATTAATGATATTTGGTGTTGAATTGCTGGTAAGAAGGTAGAAGGGATCCTCTAGCATGACTTTGAGATTTTTGTTCCTTGATTAATTGTGGAAATATTCACTAACTTTTGAAATACTGAGAGAAAACCCAACATGAAGAGTAAAGAATATAGTTGTAGACAGCAATACTGATTAGGCAGTGTTTTAAGAAATATTATTTGAATATCAAGGAGGTAGATATTTGAATCTAGAGCTTACAGGGGAAAGTAGGTCTGTTATCAACATGTAGATAATCATTAAACTACAAATAAGGATGAAGCTGCCAAAGGGTAGAACATGAATTGAAAACAGAAGATAACAACATCTGATTATTAGAGACCTCCAGCATTTAATAGCTGAACATTGTAGATAAGCCCATAAAATATATTAGTGAAGGAAAGCCAAATACATGATAAAAAGCTACCTAGTTAATGTTTTGCTTTTAACTCTATGGTTAAACTATTTTATGTAGTTTTTTTTTTTTTTTTTTTTTTTTTTTGCTATGAAAACCATCTTGAAAGAATTTAGTGGCCTAAAATAACATTTATTTTTTTAAATCATAGTTCTAAGAATTGATTGAAGCTAGTTAGGAGGTTTCTGCCTGGCACCTCTCATATGGATTGAGTCAGATGGCAGCTGGGACTGAAGACACCCAAGGGCTTGACTGCTCACTAACTTGGCTGACAGTTAAAGTTGGCTGTTTTCTCAAAGCTGTTAAACCTTTCAATCACTATACTACACTTGGAGTGAAGAAAAGAATATCACAAGAGTGAGCATTCTATGAAAGCGAGCAGAAATTTCTAGTAATCTTAATGCCTGGGGATGAAACAGGTGTAGTATTAAGCTTGCCATATTCTATTGTTCAAAGATGACATAGGCCAGTCCAGATTCAAGAGGGTAGAAAAAGAAAAATAAACTCTGTTTCTTGGTAGTGTAGAGTTTCATAGATTTCATAGCTATCTTTAACCAAACACAGATAAAATAAAGAAAGAGAGTGTTTCAAAGATGAGAGTAGGATGCTCTTAAATGAAAATGAGAACTCCCAAGTTAAAACAGTAACAAATAGTGGCTACTGGATCTTCTTAGGCTCACCTCAGTCTATTTTTCATGTATTTATTTTTTTTTCGTTGAATCAATTATATACAGCTTCTTGTTTCATTTAAAACAGAGCAGAAATTAAAAGGAGACAAAGAAAAAAATAGAAGTACTATACTCACTCTCTTTTCATTACATTTTTGATATGCAGCTCAGGTCCATCTGGAACCTTTCCCATAATGAACAAGGGGAGCAATAATGTCATACCATTCAAAGGAAACTTTATTTCTTTTTTTTAACATAAAGCAAAATAATTTCTCTCTATTTGAATATACAATTGCAAAACAAAGTTGAAATTCTACAAAAAAAGACCTTTAGAAGCACATTCTAATAGCTAAATCAGAGAATAATGTAAATGCGTATCTTAAATGTGTTTTATCAAAATTAGAACACCAAGAAGCAAACAAAGATATATTTACTGAATGAAATTTCAGATCAGAACTTCACTCCTTAATCAAATATTGCATGCAAATAAAGTACAAGATCACTAGAAATACTGCACAGCGTTAGTTCATTTAAAAGAACTTCTTTTTGAAACAAAAGTGTGTGTTTCTACTCATCCATAAATTGTTTTAATAACGAAAATAAAATTAATTTATATATGAAATAGAGCTAAACCACTAAGGTGGAAGAGCTTCATATAATGCAATAAATTCTGCTTCATAGAGTATAAGAAATACCAATAGATGAAAGGGAGAAACAATCTGGAATACTGACACAAAAAGTGGCAAAATTCATGAAAACATTTAAAATTGTCAAAAATATGTAAGAAGAAAGCAAACAGTATTGGACTTTTAAGCCTAGAAACTTTCAGATGAATTTCTAGTTGGGATAAAAGACAGGCAGTGGTGTAGGAATGATAAAACACAAGACTGGAACGACAGTATGCACCTATGCTAAGACAAGAGCTCTGAAAAATGATAGGTGTGAATTGCCATGCAAGGATTTCAGACCATAATAATAAATAATTCATTTCTGAACTTTTGAAACATGTGGAGGGAAATCAATAAACAAGAATTCCTTGAGCTCTGAATGTGGAAAATAAAGCTTTAATTGTATTTGGAATGACTCAATTTTTACACATAACCTAATGCATTTGTCTTGTCTTACGTATACATGTACATCACATTCATCAAGTGCAGATACCAATGTGAAACACAACAGCCATGTAAACACTAGGCAGTGATTGGATTTAACTTCATATTCCCCAAAGCAGTTGACTGACACATTGTTAGGTCTTTGGGTGTTTATGTCCCTGCCGCTTTTAAAATAATTGCACATAGGCAGTGCACTGTCATCATATATAGTAATCTAGAAAGTGACAAGTATTTTCAGGTAACAACTGTCAGACAAGTAAAAAATATAAACCAGTAAAAAAAAAATGCTCCAATGGCCAGACAAAATTAAAAGTTTTTATTTTAATTTATTTAATATAAATACTATTAATACAGATTATAACATAGTATATATGATCATATAAAAATATAAAATGCAATTTATGTAAATCACACTGTGTCTCCTACCTATTTAAATAATGCCTATACATTTTGAGATATTTGATATTAGATAAAATATGAAGTTATATTGCTTTAGTTCTAGTGACCCATGAATACGTAGCCAGGCAAAATCTTATCTTGCCTTGGTGGATCAGAAGTGAGTATTTCCTAAAACAATTTTTTTAATTGAGGTATATCTTTCGTATAGCAAAATTCAACAATTTTATGAGTGTAGTTTGATAAATTTCTACACATACTACTCAAATCATTATATACAGTATTTTGGAAACCCTTCTTCTCTATTTCAAATGTTTCAAATAACTCTGGAGCCATTATTCTGACTTCTGTCACTATAGCTTACTTTGCCTATTTTTGAACTTCACAAAATGGAATCAATACATATGTTCTTCTTTGCGTTAAGCTTGTTGTTATTGTTAAACAAAATGTCTGTGAGCTATATCATATTGTTATGTGTATCAGTAGTCCATTCTTTATTATTGTGTCATTTTCCATTGAATTAATGTGCTGCTCCTTATTTTTCATTTTCCCATTGATAGATTTTTGGGCTGTTGCTAGTTTTTAACAGACAGTTCATGAAAGAAAATATATGAATGATACATAGCACAAAAAATATGTCAACAACATTATTTATTAGAAAAATGTAATTTAAATAACATAACAATACCACTGTACGTCTGTTAGAATGGCTAAAATGAAATGACTACACCAAATATAAGCAAGGATGTAGAGCAATTGAAACAGATGCACTACTGCTGAAAATGGTAATTAGTAAAATAACTTTGAAAAACATTTTGGAAGATTCTTAAAACTTAAATATACATCTATTATGTGAGTCAGCCATTCCATTCGTAAGTAGATAAATGAAAGTAGATGTCCATGCAGACTTTTATATGAATGAAAATAACAATTTGTAATAAGCCAAAAATTTGAAACAAACTAAATTCCAATCAGTAGGTGGATGGAAAAACAAACTGTTGTGTATGCGTACAATGGCATGTTATGCAGCAGTGAAAAGCGATGGACTGTTAATACTCACAATATTGATTAACATCCAAATAATTATACTGACTGAAAGAAGCTGGAACAAAATTTGTGCATACTGCATGGTTCCACTTATATAACATTTTAGGAAATTCAAACTATATGTATTGTATTATAAAATAACTGTCATTGGTGTATGAGGACAGAGAGGAGAGGAAGAGAGGGAAAAAAGCCTGTGGATATCTTAATTTCTTTGAATTTGTTGATGATTTCACAGGTGTTTGCATTGTCAAAATATATCAAGCCACACACACTTGTGTGTGTGTGGTTTATTGTGTTAGTTACTTCAAAACACTATTAAAATAAAAAGTTTCATTTACAACAATCGTGTGGAAGATTTCCAGTTACTCTACATCCCTTCCAGCATTTGATATGGTTAAGCTTTTACATTTTAGGTACTCTCATTCTAGCTGTATTTTAATCTCCTTGCAAAACAATGTTATTTAGCATGCATTCCTATGCTATTGTCATATGTTTATTCTTTTTGAACTACCCATTTACCATGCCCACCAGCTAAAGATAGCCAGGAGCACATCTGTCATTAATCATACTTGAGTTTTTTACTTGCTGTTGTAAGGGGCCAAACATCATGGGAAATCATGAGGCTTCTCCATAAAAGAGTGTGAGGAGAGGTTCACCATAGGGCTTGGACCTGAGTTTGTGTTTAAGAAAATAGGGTTTGCCCTGATTTAGGTGTTATCAGAAAGCAAGGACAACTTAGCGGTCTGGTCTGCTGAAAATTTTTATGCAGGACATGGGAACAATGCAGTGTGGCTAAACTTATAATTGGTAAAATATCATTAGGCATTCATGGTAGCTGACCGAGGAGGGTATTTTTTAGTTTTCGTGGCTTGCCTTGCTTTATTGTTTCTCTCTGTGCTTAGATACGATTATGGAGAGGCCTGTTTTTGTTCCATTTCATTGCTGTCATAGAGTGAACTCATGTGATATTATGTTAGGTGCAATTGTTTATGTTTCACAGGAGAAACTTAGCAAATAGTGCTGAGATTCCCACCAATGGAGAGCTGTCAACTTATCATGGCTGCTTCATTCTTAGTATGTATTTTGCCAGTTTTAAATTAGAGTGTTTCTCTTTTGGTTAATGATTTGTAGGCAGTCTTTTAAAATTCTGCATATGATAAAATAGTGCTTGATAAACCTATACCTATCTATATGTACCTAATCTATATCGGTCTAACCTATCTCTCTATCTAGGGATTTCTCTCTTTTCTCAGAATGTTTTACCTGAGAACAGATATAATTTATTAATTATTTGTCTTTTAGTTATAGTTCTTTTTGTATCCTTTGAGATTTTGGTTTTTGCCTATTCAAGGGTCACTATGAAAATTTCTAGATTTTATTCTATTGTTTTATTTTGTCACTTATAGTTGTCACCCTCATATAATTGATTTTGCCCATAAGTGAGATAGGAGTCAAAGATTTTCTTTCATTTGCTAAAACATTTAATGGGCATCAACCTCATTTGAGGCAACTGCATAGATAATGATGAACAAAACATAATTCATACTCAATTTAGCTAGACTGTGGTTGTTCCACAGTGCCTATAAGTGAAATGTCTGCATTTGAAACAAGCCCCCTGTGGGTGAAACACCATACAGCACACTATTTATAAAACCAACTTTTATGATGCTCAGTAAATATGGAGCAGGTTTCTATGAGAATATGTTATCTTTGCTGATAGTGTTTTTGAAAATAAGTTAGACTATCACCTTATAAAAAACTTAGAAAGTCGATTTGTTTCGTTAGACATGGGGCATAATTCTTTACCTTCTCAAAAGTGAGGAAAATTTGAGCTTTTGTAGAAGTGTTAAAGTTCAGAAATTTTCTCTCTGCATTTTGAAACACAAATTGTGACTGATACACACACACACACACACAATGTAATATTACTCATCCATACAAAGACAGTCTTGCCATTTGCAACAACAGGGATGACACTTATGCTTGATGAATTAAGTCAGACAAAGAAGGACAAATGCCATGTTACCTCATTTATATGTGGCATCTAAAAATGTTGAGCTCAGAAACAGAGAGTAAAATGGTGGTTATCAGAGGTTGTGAGGTGGGGGAAATGAGATGCTGGTCAAAGGGTAAACACTTTCATTTGTAAGATGCATAAGTTCTGGAAATCTAATATGCAGCATAGTGACTATAATTAATTAAAATGTATTAAGACTGTAGATCGTAAATGTTCTTACAACACACACACAAAAGATTACTATGTGAGGTGATGGATAAATCTATTCATCAAAGCCACCCATAAATTAGATGCTTCATGGTAGTCGTTTCACAAGGTAGTCATATATATGCGTGTGTGTACATGTATATATAGAAAACTTCACTTTGTACATTGTAAACATCTTTAATTGTCAATTCCTAAACAAAACCGGACTAAAAGACAAGGAACAAATTTTCCTTGCAATATATCTATGCAAGATGCATTTTCAAAATGGAATAGATAATAAAAATGATTAAAACTCAATTGTTAGATATCTCTCTGAGAAAATGTTCATAGTCAATTATGAAAACAGTCTTGCTACAATCAAGTATTAGGTGACTTCCAGTCAATTGTATATAAAATGAGTGTGATTGGTTATTATCATTTTGAAATGTTACACTGTGCACATAAAAGCAGAATTAATTATTGTTGTATTGGAATTACTTTCAATAATTTATATCAGTCCAGAGCAGCAAAAATGTCTTTATGTTATCATTTACAAAGACGTTTTTAATAGGAATAGATATTGAGATGGTCAATTCATATGCAAAAGTTTTACTTGCTAATTAAAAATTTAATGTTGCATTTTACAGAAATCTCTGATGTTACCTTGACAACATAGAACATTCTGCATACTGGCAGTGAAATAATAAAGGGAAATCAAAAAACACCTACAAATTGAAAGCCTAAAAATAAAATCAAATAAAATAGCAAGCTTAAGTTTAGGCTCTGTGATTTTCTTACATAGTATAAGGATTTGTAGTTTATTATTTGGCTTTACCGCAGACAGAAATGTTTAAATAACCTATGACTTTCATTGCAAAGCAGATTTCTCCTGTCTCCAAACAAATAATTTAGAAATAATTTATTATGAATCAATAGAGCAACATTCCCTCTGGTTCATTCCACTTGTTATTACGCTTTCTTTAAAAGTGCCAAAGAAGGAATTTAAATTTATCACTGCTCATTAAACTTGTAAAAGCCTGTGTTAATTGGATGTCAACCTCTTTTTACTCACATGCTTGCTGACATTAAGGGGCATATGATTTAAAAGCAACCCAAATAATATGAAGAATATTTACAATATTTACTAGTTTATAGGGAAATAAAATACAGGTCCCATCTCCATTAAACTACAAATACTCTGCATGCAATAAAAGAAGCAATCACTTTTTAAGGGACAGCAAGAAGACACATTCCTTTATTTAATTAAAAGTTATGAGTTTAAACTATCAAGATCTGCAAAAAAAAATGAATGGGCAGTACTTAGAAATGTAATAGTAAGGAATGCTACATGAAATCTCATGTCAACTTTCATAGTCTGTGTATGTTAGATTAAGAGAACAGAAATTACAAATCATAACACATATACATACACATTTTTAATATGTGAGTAGAAAAAAAGTCTAATTTTTCAATATTTTGAAAATTTGTTGCTGTCCTTCATAAGAACTCATTAATGCGTTGTAATTAAGAGAGAGTTTTAAAGACAAGTACCACATAATTGTTTCGACAACCATGAAAAAAGTGGGTCAGAAACTGACTCCATCCTGGCAACTCCTCCTAATTCCAAAAAACAAAGAATTTAATTCATTGGGAATTATTTTGGGAGAGAGAAGCAGTTGATATACATTCTAGATTCTAGCACAGCCTAAAAATTCCATAACATCAGTGGCCTGACTTCTACTATAAACCTGTAAAGCTGAAGAAATTAGACAACACAGAGGAAAACAGCAAAGAGCTGCCATTAGTGGGAGAGTGAATTTTCAATATCAGTCATTAAAATGTACCTTTATTTAAAAAATTTTAGGCCGGGCGTGCTGGCTCACGCCTGTATTCCCAGCACTTTGGGAATCTGAGGCGGGCGGATCATGAGGTCAGGAGTTTGAGACCAGCCCAGCTAACACGGTGAAACCCCGTCTCTACTAAAAACACCAAAAATTAGCTGGGTGTGGTGGCGGGTGCCTGTAGTCCCAGCTACTCGGGAGGCTGAGGCAGGAGAATCGCTTGACCTCGGGAGGCGGAGGTTGCAGTGAGCCGAGATCATGCCACTCCACTTTAGCCTGGGTGACAGAGTGAGACTCCATCTCAAAAAAAAAAAAAAATTATGAATGTATAAGTGTAGAAAGTTAAACAATTCGTTAAATTGAATAGTCATGTAAGCAGCATCTGGATCAGGAAACAGGATATTACCAAAACCCCAGAGTCCATCTGCCACTTTTTTCCAGTCACTAGAGCTCCATACCCAAATGGAATCCCTAGCCTGACTTCCAACACCATATTTTATTATTGAATGTTAATTAAATGTATGTAATATATCTTAGATGTACTCTTGTGTACCTGGCTTCTTTCTATCAATAGAATGCTTATTAGAGTTGTCCATATTAACTCATAGTAGTCTGTTCATTCTCATTTCTATATATTATTCCAATTTGTGAATATACAATAATTTATTTTTATGTATCTCTGTTTAGTCAAATGACATCTTGGTAATGTTCACTTGGGAGCTATGGAGAATAATTATCATGGGCAAGAGTAGACTTGTCAATATGTTATGGTGAAAATGTGTATACATTTCTTTTGAAGACAAACATTGAAATGGGATTCTTAGCATAGGTATGTACACAGTGTAAGTATATACACTGAATGGTTTCCAAGTGGTTATACCAAATTATGGCCATACCAGAAAGGAATAAGAGGAATAATTGTTTCTTACCCTGGCCAACATTTTTCACTTAAAAAAATTCTAATAGTTGCCTAGTGGAATCAGTTTACATTTTTATGCAGACTAACAGTAACTTTTCATGTTTTTATCAGCCATTTGGCCATTCTCTTTGAAAAAATACACTTACCAGGTTTTCTCTTTGCTAGTCTATCATTTTCTTATTGATTTTGAGGCATGATATATATATTCCAGATACAAATATTTTTATATATAAGGACTGAGAATATTTTATCTGACTTTGAATCTTGATTTTTTGTTCTTTTAATGTAATCATCTGATTGTACTTTTTTTGTTTATAGAGTTTAACTTTATTTTTCTTTTTGAGATGGAGTCTTGCTCTGTAGCTCAGGCTGGAGTGCAATGACGTGATCTCAGCTCACTGCAACCTCTGCCTCCCGGGTTCAAGCAATTCTCCTGCCTTAGCCTCCTGAGTAGCTGGGATCACAGGAGCGCACCACCATGCTCAGCTATTTTTTATATTTTTAGTAGAGATGGGGTTTTGCCATGTTGGTCCAGCTGGTCTTGAACTCCTGACCTCGTGATCTGCCCACTTTGGCCTCACAAAGTGCAGAGATTACAGTCATGAGCCACGGCCACCACACCCAGCCTAATTTAACTATTTTATAGGTAGTAACTTCAGTGACCTTTTAATAAATTATTGCTTTTCAAAAATTAATATATTAGATTTTCTTTTAAAGGTATTTTTGTTTCAATCTTTACTTTTATTTAATATTTATAATCCATCTGATATTTATTGTATATGATGCGACATAGAATTAAATATTTATTTTTATCATATATTCAATAGATACAATTACCCTTTATTACAGTCATGCCTTTGCCATAAATCCAGTGCCCATATATATGTAGGACTGTTTCTGGATTCTATTTGTTACTCTGGTCTTGATGTCTATCCTTGTGCCCACATTACGCTATCAACCCACTCGGGGATTATTCTTATAAAAACCATTCTTTTTGTTGGCAGTCACTTCCATGAATATATATACATATAGAACAAGGAAATAAATCTTCAGAGAATATTTTGGATGAAAGTTGGGAGCATTCATTTAGTTGTATTCATTATAATAATCACTCTCAGATTAATACACATCAAAATGTCATAGTGTATGAAATACGAAGTGACCACCATATCTAAAGTCCACTAGCAGAATGCTGAAAATGGCAGAAAATTAAAGGCTAATTCACAATAGCATATTAAATAATACTATGTTCATGTACAATGCAAATAAAACTAACAGGAGAAAAGTGATATATACAGGGTGAGTACGTTTAAAATGAGTGGAATAATCAAAGCATAATTAAACTTACAAAACTTCAGGAAGAAAATGGAATGTTGTAGCTGCAGAGGTTTATGGCATGAATTCTCATATGATTATTCTAAATTAATACATGAATGGTCAATTTTATTAAAAATTTGCTATTCAATAATAACAAAAGCAAAATAGTTTACTATTTACACAACTAATTTTGTTAAATCAAATTCCAATGAGTTGAGATACAGACAACATTAGCAGGTTAAGTGTAAGTATAATCAGTGGTTCAGTTCTTAAAATAAAACCAGCTATGAAAAAAAAAAAGAGCAGGAAAAAGATACGTAGTATATGTCCTCAGAGGGCCAAATTAATGTAGTTAATATTTTTGAAAGAATCCAGTTAGAAAATAATTATAACTTAATCACCTCAAGATAATGTAAGAAGGATTAGAGGAAAAAATGAGAAGTTAAGTGGATGGATTATTTCTCTTTCTCACTACTGTCTCTCCTCTTTCCTTTTCTTTTCTTTTTTCTTTTTTTTTTGAGACGGAGCCTCCCTCTGTAGCCCAGGCTGTAGTGCAATGGTGCAATCTTGGCTCACTGCAACCACCACTTCTTGGGTTCAAGCAATTCTCCTGTCTCAGCCTCCCGTGTAGCTGGGATTACAGGCGCACACCACTATGCCCGGCGAATTTTTTGTATTTTTAGTAGAGACGGGGTTTCACCATGTTCCCCAGGCTGGTCTCAAACTCCTGAGCTCAGGCAATCCCCCCGCCTTGGCCTGCCAAAGTGCTAGGATTACAGAGGTGAGCTGCTGCACCTGGCCTCTCCTCTTCCTTTTTAACCAGACTATTGAAATAATCTAGACAAAATGCTTCACTCAAAATACTATTTCCCCTTGGGTGTTATATATAAATGTATACACTGCTACACAGAAGGCTTCACAAAGGTATAATACAGTGACAAAAAGACCAAAAGTAGAGCATACCCCATCTGAGAAAACAAAACCTGACCATGTGTCGTGGTCCCAGCTCCTTTCCCATGCAATTTAATAAGAGAACACTGCGATTTTACCTCACCGTTAACTTTCTCAATCCCATCTCTTTCTGTAGTCGGCCATCGCTTTCACACACATCTAGATCCCATTTAGGTCTAAGTCATTCCACAGCCCTCTCACTTCATGCCACCTTAAAGGCGCAAAGATAAATAGCAAGAGACCTTCAGTTTACTACATAACAATTGTCCTTTCTCTCATTATGTGTTCCTACCTGTTTTCTTTCACTCAGCTCTGTTAGGTGAATGCCACCCCTCAAAACCATGCCCCTCCTATAAAACCTCTACTGTTTTTTTGCAGATACTTAAACATCTTTTTCTCAGAGGAATGATTTTGTAATCCTTTTAAGAGGGGTGTGTGTGTAGTGTGTGTGAATTTCATGTGTATGAATGTGTAGTATGATATTTATTTTATGCCACATACAAAACACATAAATACATGTGTATATATAAATGCTACAGAGTGTTTTGATGATATTTAATTGATAATATTTAGTGCATACATAAATAAAGCAAATGAATTCTAGCCGAACCTAGATGCTTGGTTCGTAATAAAGAATCTATTAAGACTGTTTGCACTGGAAGTTAGAACCAAGGTAATTCACTAAATACATTGAACTTAAATAATGTTTATTAAGGATGCATTACAGAAAGATAGTATCTTACTTAATTTATGATAGAGTCTTATGAAAGTTGCAAGGGGCTTAAATTTTCATCCTGTGCGAGCTTAGGCAAACCTTAAAACTTCCCTGAGTCTTACATAAAATGAAGCCAGTAATTGCTGTTTAACTGCTTCACAAGGTACTTGTGATTGTCAGATTAGAAACTGTATCTCAAAATGATAAGTAGAATTTCATTTCATATAAAACATGAGTTGTATTTGTCTAAATAAAAAGCACACTTGACTATACAATAAGATTTAAACAATAAAAAACTTTTCAAGAAGTTCAGATACAGTGAAATTATAGGTTAATGTACTACCATCATTTGGTTTAAAACCTCAAAAGCCGTGTTTTGTCCTTTTCAGCTATATCATAAAAATATATGTACAGTCTTCAGTATTTCTTACATGCATTATATTATACTATATTGGTCATATTTACATTAGTGAATTCAACTGAGTAAATCTTTTATTTAACACACTATTTTTTTAAGCTTAGTGCTTATAACAATTATGAAATAACAGCATAACAATAAAATTCAAACACTTCAGCCTGGTTGATGAAAACAGTGGCATAATGGTCCTTTTGCCTTCATCTCATGTTCTTTGGGTTGTTTATTAATTCCTATCAGTTTAAAAATATATTTTGAACCTTGAGTTACAATTCAAACAAAATTCTCACTACCCCAATTCTGATAACTTTATACAATTAATAACTTTATTTAAGAAAATTCTTGTAAGTCCATAAGTATTCTTCGGCTTGAATAGTTTAATATATTTATCTCTACTTAGCGGAAAGACATAAATATTTGACATTAATATAAATAAATATCCCATGTGTGTTAGATATGTTGATTTATATTTTACATCAATTTCTGTCTTCTCTATCCTCTCCCATAAAACTAGGAATAGAAAAGTCAACTTTATAATCTTCTAGGTAACTTTACAGCTAGGAATCTAGAATATAATGCAAAGTAGTTTCAATGAATGAAGTCTTAAATAATGTTTATTAAGGATACATTTCAGAAAGACCGTATCTTAGGGTATTTTTCCAGATTTGGAACCAGATTTTTCCTGCTGCACTTTTGGCTAGCAAGTGACTTCAAGAAGCTGGAGTGTTTAGCAGCAGTTGCTCCTTATAGATTTAGTATTTCTGGCCAGGTGGAGTGGGTCACGCCTATAACCCCAACACTTTGAGAGGCTGAGGCAGGCAGTGTTTGAGCCCAGAAATTCAAGATCAGCCTGAGCAACATAGTGAGATCCTCGTCTGGACTTGGTGGAGTGCACCTGTGGTTTTAGGTACTCCAGAGGCTGAGGTAGGAGAATCACCTGATCCTAAGAGGCTGAGGATGAAGTGAGCTGCAGTTGCGCCATTGCACTCCAGCCGGGATAACAGAGTGAGACCCTGTCTCAAAAACAAATTAAAAGAATATTTCTGTGCTTTTCAGTTTCCTTTGTATGCCCACAGGAACAGTGGCAGCAGAGGCAGTGGCGGCAGCAGCAGCTTCCTACCTCTAGACTTTTCTGTGTCCTTTATATCAGCCATACTGGCAGCCCTCCCTTGATTTTCACTCCTTCAGTGTTTCCAGAAATTTCCTAAGCACTTAATACCCTACGTTAAATACCTTGATATTGAACATGCCTGCAATGTTTTGTGTTTCTTGTCTTGAAACTTTGACTGATAGACTGAGGAAAATCATCATAAAAGGATTTACAAGTTGCACAGCTCCAGAAACATCTGGTGGAGTGTGAATGTCACAGAGGTTACCTTTGGAATAAAAAGAGCTAAAAATGGAAGAGTAAGTTGACCAAGTTTTGATTCCACAGAACACCCATCTGAATTTTTAAGTACTTTTCTAAAAGAAATAATGAACAATAATTAATTTATAAGATATGTGATGTATGATAATATTGATAAAGCTGGAAAGAATCTGACATCTTGTAAGGATGAATATTTTTGCAGAAGGATTAGAATTGTATTATCTTGTGTGAAGTTCATTATGGTCTCCTGGGCAGAAATAAAAGGGATTAAAGTTCTTTTTTTTTTCTGTTATCTTTTTATAGTAGATTTATTAAGCTTATTTTAATAATTCATAAAAGGAATGAGAAAGGAAAGGTGACTTTTTCATTATTTATGATATTTATAGACATCTGTTTAAAAAGACACCCAATTCCACTAATTTTGAAAATCGAAGTGCTGCTTCTGCTTTAGTATATATACTGGTTATTCTCATCGTCATCTTTTTGATTCATCTGCAATTTGTGGTGGTAATATGTCTCAAAATATAATGTAAATGAAGCATGTTAAAAAATGATTCACCATAAAAATTTATAAAAGGGTATTTTATATTTTAATTATAATAGAATATGATTTATTTAGGAAAGAAGATCTAAATGATAGTCTTCATCTTCCATATAAATAGTGAATAACTAGTGATAGTTTGGCAGAAATAAATGACTAAAATCTAACAGATTGCATACATTACTGTCAGCTATTAAATTATATACATTCATTCTTCAAAAAATTAGATAGATAATTTGTTCAGTTACATCTGAAACCATATCAAAATAGCAATAACCCTCAGTATGTTTGCAATTCCTTTTACATTTAAAAAATGGAAAATATTTTCAAAACATTTTTTTCTGTTTTTCCAATGCATGTATAAACAATTATTAGAGAACTACTAATGCTTGTAATTTTAAGAAACATCTTTATTTTTATTATTTTACTGGTTTCTTATGATGGCAAAAGTCACATTCG
This sequence comes from Macaca mulatta, assembly GCF_049350105.2. Classification (NCBI taxonomy): domain Eukaryota; kingdom Metazoa; phylum Chordata; class Mammalia; order Primates; family Cercopithecidae; genus Macaca; species Macaca mulatta. Next base: position 179,346,541 of record NC_133410.1, read on the forward strand.
ACAATGCAGCATGTTAAATGTATCAGATTTTCATTTATCCACATAAAAGGTTTTGCATTTGTGTGTGTGTGTATATATGTGTGTATATACATATGTATATACAGAGAAAGAGAGATACATATAAGTATATATATGAACATATACATAATTTTTAAACATATGAACCTCCAAAACACTTTTCAACATTAACACTTTGTTTTAATACTACTATTAACTTGAAGAGGAATTTTGACAGTCATTGACAAAATATGTTACTGTCTGACAGGCTATGGTCTGAACATATTCATTTTGTTAATAGCTATGTATCTTAATCATGTAATAAAAATAGTTTGAGTTATGTGTGAGATTTAGTACTCACATTCCTCTCCGTCTACCAAACTCAATTATAAAATCTAGACAGAATGCATGAAGCAGCTACTTGAGGAATCTCAGAAGTAAAGAGAAGCAGATGAATTGGAGAAGACTCAAATGCAAGGTACCAATAAATTCACAATGAGTTTACCATTTGTTTCCCTTCTGCTATCCTCATTCTGAATGCAGTGAACCCAAGAACCTGGAAGGTGGCTTTGAGCACACATAGAAGGAACTCTGAGAACAGCCCTCTATTTCTGATTGAGGAGAAAGAATTAAATTCTTAATGCCCAGAGAGCATGCATAAATGTTCCATTTTCTTCCTAATTTTTAAAATAATGTTAAAATGTATTATTATTATTATTGATTGTATCCTAGCCCCTAAGCAATCCTATGACCCATAGGAGTTAAATTCTGAGGGTAAGGAATCTTTCTCACTGATCTATGAAACGCTGTTGCTCTTTTTCTTTTCTTTTTTTTTTTTTTTTTTTTGTCCTCCTGCTACTTGCCCACAAAAGAGGTCACAATCACAGAAATGTATAATAAAATAAGGGAAATAAACTCTAGCTTTTTGGCCGAAGAAAGAATATGGGGAGCCTCTGAGTAAGAAGAGCCACAGAGGACACAGAGAGGGAGGAGCTTAGGCAAAAGACCCCATGAAGAATTTATGACATTCAAGGGCTAGCCTCAAAGCATGTATCTAATTAATAATAAGATATCAAAGACATGCAGAATGGAACTAACAGGTAGACCACAGCACAGTTCCCAGACTGGCCACTGGCTAATGAATATGCTGGCAGATTCAAACACCACTGCAAAGACTTTCAGGCTAAACTCTTTCTTCCAAGTCAGTTAACTTGATTACAAATCAGTAAAAATTATTCAGTCTTAACCAAAAAGTAAAAAGTAAAAAAATTCAAAAAGGATCAGAAATTCAGGGGCATGTGAGACAAAAACCAAAGGTCTAACAACTGTGTAATTAACCACAGGACAAAAAGCAAAATAATAAGGTGTGGAAAAATATTTGAAAAACTAATAGCTGAGACTTCCCAAGTTTGGTGACAAATATAAATTTAGAGATTAAAGAAGCTCAGTGACCCTCACACAAAATAAACCCATAGATATCTACACTAAGACATAGCATAATTGAATAGATGCGGCAAAATCAAGCTACTCAAAGAGTAAGACAAAAAGTCCTTCTGTTATGTGTGAGTGTTTATTGTGGCTTTATTCATAATTGTTAGAAACTAGAAACAACCCAAGTGCATTTCACCCAGTTAATGGAAAAACAAAGTATTTTATATCAAAATGGAGTACTATTCAGCAGTCCAAAAGAATGGATTATTGACGAATGCAACAACCTAGTTGCATTTTAAAGATTATGTTGAGTAAAAGAAGCCAGTCTCAAAGGTTATAATTTGTATGATTCCGTTTGGACATTATCAAAAAGAAAGAAATCAACAGTGATGGAAAACAGGTGAATGGTTGTCAGGGTTTAGGTTTAGGAATAGGGTATGACTATAAAAAATAGCACATAGGAGTTAGAAGAAAACTCATAATTTTGGTGATGGTTACACATATCTATCCAAAATCTTTATACCAAAAAAGTCAACTTACTATATTATAATTTTAAAAACAATACAATATCCGTAAGGACCACAAACCAATTAAAAGCCAGAAGGTAATAAAATATTAAATAGAAATCTTATTATGCAACTTTTAATTTTTTTAAATTGTAACCAATTCTGTAACATTTCACGAACATGTATTACTATATTTAATATGATTAAAAACATTCTAGAATGTCATCATGTTTCAGAAAAGCCACAAATTTAAATTACTTTAATGTGGAGAATATTTTAATTTTCTTTTAAAATCAAAGAGAAGCATTAAATTATTTAATTCATAATAGTTATAGTGATTGTGATCATGTTATGTTGGATGTTGCCTAGTGTTCTCTATGAAAGTTAGATACTCTGACTATAAAAGCTTAGTTAATTATTAAACTGATAATAAAATAGCTATAGCATTATTTATTAAATAAACCCCCATTGTCTTGATCCAAGGTTGCATTATTGCACTGAGTAGGCAAAAGCTTCTCATTGATCCATGTGCAGTTGCAAATAAAAATGACATTCTGGAAGATTCGTGCTTCAAACTCTGATATATTAATATAGTGGGTTTAAACTGAAAAATTTGCAGTTATTTTATGGTGGCTTTTTTTCCTTTATTTTGGTTTAATGGGAGCCAGAGAAAGTTAAGAATTCTGTTACAAGAAGAAAAAAAAAAGCAAGCAAACAAGTAAGAAAGAAAGAATGGGGAGGAAAGGAGAAGGAAAGAAAATGTCCGCACAACTGAATCTAGATGTTTAAATATTGAATATTTTCAAATTAATTAGTTTAAAAAATTATTTTCCTATAGATGTATATCCAAAATTTTCACAAAACAAATTGTCATTAAGTTATATAGTAAATGTAATTATCTCATGAAAAATACAAGAAAACATACATAAATATCTATACTACTATACCAATGACTCTCATTCTGGAGGAAAAAATGTATAATCATTGCGTTGGTCTACGAAGAATCCTATAAATTTTCATATATTATAATTATGCTAGGTTTGGTGAATTTTTCAATTATTAAATGAAATTCAAACCATTTAAAAGCTTCATTTGACTTGCTGTGATATTTGTTATAAATGTCAAAATATAAGTATTTTATTGACTGACAAAACAAACATATTAAAAAGTAATTCATGCAATAATGTTATTATAAAATATTTTATAATGTTAGCTTTATTAAAGACACTTATGAAAAGTTTTCTGGGACTCATATTCATCACAACAATTTTAATTTGGAAAGTTAAAGATTATACCTAAATATATAAAACCTTGCCTTGCAAATTAAATGAGGTTGAAATATTATGCTTTTCTTTTTCATGGCTTATCTAAGCTCCTTGAAAAGTGCATGAGATTATGTGAGATTAAGTCTATAATAGGAATTCATAAATCATGGAACATTTAAAACTCAAAACTCTTATTATTAGAGACTTAATTTCCTTACATCTTGGTGATTGCGAGTATCATAGTGTTGTGTCAGCATTTTATGGACTTTTTCCTCCCTTTCTAATGAGGTACATGCCAATTTTTGTGCTCTGTGAATAACTAAATAATGAAAACATATAACAACAGAGTCACTACTAGGCTGAATAATAATGTATTATAGCTGCAAGCTTCCCTTAGAATGCAAGGACAATTGAGGAGATCCAGAGAATGCGTCATGTAGTCAAAATCTTCAACATCCAAAAAGGAGTAAGAAACTAAGTGAAAAACCCTTGCAGTTAGAACCTGTGAGTGACTTATTCAAATATTATTAGAGTTGATGGGCAATGTTCATGACAGAGTTAGTGTGAATGAGTAGAGAGAGAAAGGATTTGTGAGCCTATAAGTGAAAGTGAAAAGGGCAAAGTTAACTTGAGAGAGGGAGAGAGAGAAAGAAAGAGAAATGCACTCCTTAGTATATGCCCTCAATATAACAGTCGATAGATGACTGCATTACACATGTAATGAGGAAGCTTTAGAAAGTTAATTCATATAAAGAAAAACCAATGGTCAATAGTCAAGTACCTTGTTTAACTGTCAACTTCCCCATTAGGGCCCTGCTGACAGCCATTGGCTCCCAACAACTCTTTCAATTAAAAATAAAATATTGGGTAGAGAAAATACTTTAATTTCTAATTGAAGTTAAAATAGTTATTGAGCCAATTTGTTGTATGTGATGCTGTTGAAAAAGTTCACCTGATAATAATAATTTTATTTTATGGTCTCCTACTGAAAACTTCAGCTTCCAAAGTGAGATGTTTATCTATTTAATCTTCTTAAAAGCTTTGAATTGCCTGTTCAGTCAAAACAGAGGTTTTAAGTGATGGACTTTTTTGTCAGGCTTTTTATTTCATTTCTAGTGATGGATGTAGACATATTGAATGAAAATTCCCAGTTTGAAATAGTTTTGTGGAAAAGAAATCCATATCACTTATAAATCACAGTGTTCATTCCCATTTTATGGTGATTGTACATGACTGTCCCTGTCATTACTGCCAGCTCACACTTTTTTACGTCTGTTACAGGAAATTATTATTTCTCCTATATCATTAGAGTTTGAACACTAAGAAAACCTCCAGAACCTCTTTTAATAGGGGGAAAAAACACAATGATCTCTCTGATTATTAAATTTGAAAGTAAAATGGGGGACGGAAAGATAACTGGAAACAGCAGAGTTCAGAAGCCGCCAAAAACAAACAAACAAACAAAACATAATAAGCATGTGAATCCTTCACTGGCAACCAAAGTGTCCAGGTTCTCTCATCAGAACTGACTAGGAGGCTGACAGGACCTACGAAGAGAAGGAAGAACAGCGTGGTGTGGCGGCCCACCTGACAGCCACACAGGGCAGGGGAGTCCCTCCCTCAAGCCAAGGGAGGTGGTGAGTGAGCTTGCTACCCAGGCAGGGAAACAGTGCTTTTTCCACAGAACTGTGCAACCCACGGTTTGGAAGATCCCATTCATGAACTCATACTACTGAGGCCTAGGGTCCCAACCCTGGAGCATGCAGACTCTTAACAACCTCTCAGATGGAATCTGCTTAAACCTGTGAAACTCCCATGGGGGAAGTGAGGTGGAGCCAAGCAGCACCACTGCCGCTGCCTGCTGTGTAAGCCATTTGAGCTCCTTGATGGTGGAGCAACAGTCAGCACTGGGTCTCAAAACTTGCTAACATGCTAAGCTCCCTGGGCAGGGGAAGGGCAACACCCATCTCTAAAGCTCCAGGCTATGCTTTTCCCCTGCTAGAGCCAGGGAGGCTAGATGGCTTGGTCTCAAGACTTTCCCCTACAGCCCAACACACCGATTGTGGCAGTTTATAGCCAGAGGACCTCTTTAGGCTTAACCCTGATCCATCTTTCCTCAATGGGCAGGGATTTCCAATAACTCCAGCCAGTGGCTCAGGGATGGACCCTGGATCTCCCTGGACCTGAACCCCTAGGGGTAGGGGTGGCCACAATCTCTGTGGCCCAGCAGATTTAGCCTTTCCTCCTGGTAGTTTTGAGGAATCCAATCAGTCCAGATGAGTGGGTTTTCCCCCAGCGAGGCACATCCCCTCCACCAAGGAACATAGTACTTCATTAAATGGGTCCTGTTCCCCTTGCCACCCAACTGAGTGAGACCCTCCAACAGGGATTGCCAGACACTCTATACAGGAGCGATCCTACTGCCATCAGGTTGGTTTCCCTTGAGATCAGAGGTCCCAGAAGAAGAAGAAGGCATCCATCTGTGCTGTTCTCCAGTGTGCTTGAGTGACATCTCCAGTCATGGGAGTGACAGATGAATAAGGACTGAAGTTAACCCCCAGCACACTGCAGCAGCTCTACAGAAGACAGACTTGACCATGGAAAGAAAAACAAGCAGAAAGCAACAACAACAGCATCAACAACAACAAAAAAGCCCCCACAAAAACCCCATCCAAGTGTCAGCAGCCTCAAAGAACAAATCTAGACAAACTCACAAAAAAGAACCAAAAACAACAACAAAAATGCGGAAAACCCAAAAGACCAGAGTGCCTTTACTCCTCCAAATGATTGCAACATCTCTCCATCAATGGCACAGAATTGGATGGAGGATCAGATGGACAGATTGACAGAAATAGGCTTCAGAAGATAGGCAATAAAAAAACTACACTGAGCTAAAGAAGCATGTTCTAACCCAATGCAAAGAAGTTAAGAACCTTGATTAAAAGGTTAGAGGAATTGCTAACTAGAATAACCAGTTTAGAATGGAACATAAATGACCTGATGGAGCTGAAAAACACAGCACAAGAACTTTGTGAAGCATACACAAGTACCAATAGCCAAATCAATCATGGGGAAGAAAGGCTATCAGAGTTTGAAGACCACTTTGCTGAAATAAGGCCTGCAGACAAGACTAGAAAAATAAGAATGAAAAAGAATGAACAAAGCCTCCAAGAAATATTAGACTTCATAAAAGACTGAACCATGAATGATGGGAGTACCACAAGGAGCCAGGGAGGGTGGAAACAAGCTGGAAAACACACTTCAGGATATCATCCAGGAGAACTTCCCAAACCTAGCAAGACAGGCCAACATGCAAATTCAGGAAATACAGAGAACACCATTAGGATACTCCACGAGAAATTAACCCCAAGACACATAATCCTCAGACTCTCCAAGGCTGAAATGAAGGAAAAGCTGTTAAGGGCAGCCAGAGAGAAAGGCCAGTTCACCTACAAAGGGAAACCTATCAGACTAACAGCGGAACTCTCAACAGAAACTCTACAAGCAAGAAGGGATTGGGGGTCAGTGTTCAACATTCATAAAAAAAGGAATTTCCAACTCAGAATTTCATATCCAGCCAAACTAAGTTTCATAAGCAAAGGTGAAATGAAACCTTTTCCAGACAAGCAAATCTTGAGAGATTTTGTTACCACCAGGCCTGCCCTTCAAGAGCTCCTGAAAGAAACATTAAATATGGAAAGGAAGAGATGGTACCAGCCACTGCAAAAACACACTGAAATACAAACACCAATGACACTATGATGAAACTGCATCAACTAGTGTGGAAAATAACCAAATAGCAGCATGATTACATGATCAAATTTACATATAAGAATACTAATCTTAAATGTAAATGAGCTAAACACCCCAATATAAAGACACTGAATGGCAAATTGGATAAAGAGTCAAGACCCATCCATGTGCTATATTCAGGAGACCCATCTCATGTGCAAAGACACACATAGGCTCAAAATAAATGGATGGAGGAAAATTTATCAAGCAAATGGAAAGAAAAAAAAAAAAAGAAAAAAAAAAAGGAGTTGCAATCCTAGTCTCTGACAAAACAGACTTTAAAGCAACAAAGATCAAAAAACACAAAGAAAGACATTACATAATGGTAAAACGAACAATCCAACAAGAAGAGCTAACTATTCTAAATATATATGCACTCAATACAGGAGCACCCAGATTCATAAAACAAGTTTTTAGAGGCTTAAAAAGAGACTTAAATTCTCACAAAATAATAATGGGAAACTTTAACACTCCACTGTCACTATTAGACAGATCAACAAGACAGAAAATTAACAAGGATATTCAGGACTTAAACTTAGCTCTGGATTAAGTGGACCTAGAAGACTTCTATAGAACTCTCCACTCCAAATCAACAGAATACACATTCTTCCCAGTGCCACATGGCACTTATTCTAAAATCAACTGAGAAGTAAAGCAGTCCTCAGCAAATGCAAAATAATTGAAATCATAAAAAACAGTCTCTCAGACCACAGTGAAATAAAATTAGAACTCAGGATTAAGAAATTCACTCAAAACCACACAATTTCATAGAATTGAACAACCTGCTCCTTAATGACTACTGGGCAAATAATGAAATTAAGGCAGAAATCAAGAAGTCCTTTGAAACCAATGAGAAAAAACATACCAGAATCTCTGGGACACAACTAACACAGCATTAAGAGGGAAATTCATAGCACTAAATACCCATGTCAGAAAGCTTTAAAGATCTCAAATTGACACTCTAACATCACAATTAATAGAACTACAGAGGCAAAAACAAACTCTTCCAAAAGCTAGCAGAAGACAAGAAATAACTAAGATCAAATAAGAATTGAAGGAGATAGAGAGACAAAAAAACCCTCCAAAAAATCAATAAATCCAGGAGCTACTTTTTTTTTTGAAAAAATTAACAAAACAGACCACTAGCTAGACTAATGAAGAAGAAAAGAGAGAAGAATCAAATAGGAATATAAAAAAGGGGATATCACCACTGACGCCACAGAAATACATACTACCATCAGAGAATACTACAAATACCTCTATGCAAATAAACTAGAAAATCTAGAAAAAATTGATAAATTCCTGGACACATATACCTTCCCAAGATTAAACCAGGAAGAAGTCGAATTCCTGAATAGATCAATAACAAGTTCTGAAATTGAGGCAGCAACTAATAGCCTACCAACCAAAAAAAGCCCAGGACCACTAGATTCACAGAAGAATTCTACCAGTGGTACAAAGAAGAGCTAGTACCATTCCTTCTGAAACTATTCCAAAGAACTGAAAAGGAAGAACTCTTCCTTAACTCATTTTATGAAGCCAGCATCATCCTGATACCAAAACCAGGAAGAGACACACACAAAAAAACAGAAAACTTCAGGCCAATATCCCTGATGAACATCAGTGCAAAAATTCTTAATAAAATACTGGCAAACCAAATCCAGCAGCACGTCAAAAAACTTATCCACCATGATAAAGTCAGATTCATCCTTGGGATGCAAGGATGGTGCAACATACACAAATCAATAAAAGTAATCCATCACACAAACAGAACCAAAGACAAAAACCACATGATTATCTCCATAGATGCAGAAAAGGCCTGTGATACAATTCAACATCCCTTAATGTTAAAAATGTTCAATAAACTAGGTATTGATGGAACATATCTAAAAACAATAAGAGCTATTTATGAAAAACTCAGAGCCAATATAATATTGAATGGGCAAAAGCTGGAAGCATTCCTTTAGAAAACCAGTACAAGACAAGCATACCCTGTCTCACCATTCCTATTCAACATAATATTGGAAGTTCTGGCCAGGGCAATCAGGCAAGAGAAGGAAGTAAATTGTATCCAAATAGAAAGAAAGGAAGTCAAATGTCTCTGTTTGCAAATGACATGATTTTGCATCTAGAATACCCCATCATCTCAGCCCCAAACCTACTTAAACTGATAAGCAACTTCAGCAAATTCTCAGGATACAAAATCAATGTACAAAACTCACAAGCATTCCTTTATACCAACAAGAGACAAGCAGATAGCCAAATCATGAATGAACTCCCATTCAGAATTGCTACAATGGGAATACAACTAACAATGGATGTGAAGGACCACTGCTCAAGGAAATAAGAGAGAACACAAATAATCCATGATTATGGGTAGAAAGAATAAATATCATGAATATGGCCATAGTGCTGAAAGCAATTTATAGATTCAGTGCTATTCTCATCAAACCACCATTGACATTCTTCACAGAATTAGAAAAATCCATTTTAAATTTCATACGGTATAAAAAAGACCCTGTATAGCCAAGACAATCCTAAGCAAAAAGAACAAAGCTGAAGGCATCACTCAACCTGACTTCAAACTACACTACAAGGCTATAGTAACCAAAACAGCATGGTACTGGGACCAACATAGACATATAGACGAATGGAGCAGAACAGAGACCTCAGAAATAACAGCACAAATCTACAACCATCTGATCGTTGCCAAACCTGGCAAAAACAAGTAATGGGAAAAGGATCTCCTATTCAGTAAATGGCTCTGGGAAAACTGGCTAGCCATATGCAGAAAACTGAAACTAGACCGCTTCCTTACACCTTATAAAAAAATAACTCAGGATAGATTAAAGACTTAAATGTAAAACCCAAAACCATAAGAACCCTAGAAGAAAACCTAGGCAATACCATTCAGGAGATAGGGATGGGCAAAGACTTCATGACAAAATGCCAAAAACAATTGCAACAAGAGCCAAAATTGATAAATAGGATCTAATTAAACTAAAGGGCTTCTGCTCAGCAAAAGAAACTATCATCAGAGTGAACAGGCAACCTACAGAATGGGAGAAAATTTTTGAAATCTACCAATCTGACAAAAGTCTAATGTCCACACTTCACAAAGAACTTAAATTTACAAGAAAAAACAAACCCCATCAAAAACTGGGCAAAGGATATGAACAGACACTTCTCAAAAGAAGACATTTATGCAGCCAACCAACATATTAAAAAAGAGCTCAACATCACTGATCATCAGAGAAATCCAAATCAAAACCACGCCAGTCAGAATGTTGATTATTAAAAAGTCAGGAAACAATAGATGCTGGTGAGGCTGTGGAGAAATAGGAACGCTTTTACATTGTTGGTGAGAATGTAAGTTAGTTCAACCATTGTGGAAAACAGTATGGTGATACCTTAAGGATCTAGAATCAGAAATACCATTTGACCCAGCAATCCCATAACTAGGTATATACACAAAGGAATATAAATCATTCTACTATAAAGACACTTGCACACTTATGTTTATTGCAGCACTATTTACAATAGCAAAGACATGGAACCAACCCAAATGCCAATCAATGATAGACTGGATAAAGAAAATGTGGTACGTATATACCATGAATACTATGCAGCTATAAAAAGGAATGAGATCATGTTCTTTGCAGGGACATGGATGAAGCTGGAAGCCATCATCCTTAGCAAACTAACAGAGGAACAGAAAACCAAATACTGCATTTTCTCATTCATAGTTGGAAGTTGAACAATGAGAACACATGAACAACACACACCAGGGCCTGTAGTGGGGTGGAGGGTTAGGGAAGGGAACTTAGAGGACAGGTCAGTAGATGCAGGAAACCACCATGGCACCCGTATAGTTATGTAACAAACCTGCACATTCTGCAAATTGATCCCGTTTCTTTTAAAAGAAATTTAAAAAATAAAGTATAATGGACATATATTAAGAAATATTATTTATTATATATTCAATTTCAATAAATCCCAGAACTTTCACTTGAACTTGCCATGTTCCACAGAGTTGAAAATAAGAGTTAAAGTGATCATGAATTTATATATACTCCAAGAAACAGAGCAACAGGATCTCACAATACAACCTAAGTGAATACAATAGTTTTTCTGTGGTGGGATCCAGTGATTCTGACAGAGCAATTGAGCAAATTTCTCTTTCTCTATTATGGTGAGACAACACGTAGAGTGTAACAGAAAATGCCACCAAGCAAGACTTTCAGATACGATGTTTTAAAATGATTTAGAAAAGCTCTAGTATTTGGAATTATTTCTATTTAAAATTTTTAACATAAATATTTTATTCTAAGCAAACCATAAATAGTGCAATTTTAGGAGTCAATGTTCACAAAACAGCAACTCTCTCAGTCTATCCTATACTGCACTGCTGGCAGCAGAATGTGGCTGGAAGAAACACTACTTTGCTGCCAATGCTTGTTCATTCATGCCTCTTACTCTCAAGTGAAACCTTAAGGAGCAGTTATATTATCTCATTTCTGTTCATTCTCTAATAATTCTTTATGTTAATTTCACCACCAATAATCATCTTCTAAAATTCCAGTACTCTTTCCTTTCTCCTTTCAATTGGTGAACTCACTTCCTATGTACAAAGAGCGTTTAAAGAATTAGAGATCATTTGCAAGTATCTACCAGCACATCTAACTATCTGCCTACACTCATGTATTTTTACTTTTTCTTGGAGTTTTTTACAGGTTTAACTGCCTATGCTCCTAATAAATGCAGACGCTGTCACTCCTGGGTCAGCTTCATGCCTCTACTTGTTCAAGGAACTGTCTCCTACATTTCCCCTTTATTCCTCCTGCAGCTTCATTTTTTTTCTAATTCTGGAAGAAAAAAAGATTTTTTCCTTAAAACAAACAAAGAAGCAATAACAACAGAAATGTTGTCTTGACCTTACTTTCCCCTTTAGTTTTCCTTTACAGCAAAATTTCTTGAGAGAGTTTTGTATACTTGCTGTCTCCAATTTTGCTCCTACCAATCTCTCTTAAATCCACTTGCCTCAGACACTTTCCTCATCATTCCATAAAGGCTGATTGCCAAGGCCAACACTCAGATTTACATTACTAAATCCAATCTTAAGTTCCCAGTCTTCACTTATCTTCATGAACCAGCAACATTTGGCACAGCTTATCATTAAATCCTCATTGAAACATTTTTATTGTATTGGTTTTCAACACTCCATATTTTCCTTCATTTCATCCTACCTGGTAGCTATTCCTTCTCAGTCTCCTTTGATACTTTCTTTTTCCACCCTATGTTAGAACCACCCATGACCTTCTCTGCTGATGCTCAGTCTAGGCAGAGATCTCACCCAATCTCAGAGGACTTTGCATACCATTCACTAACTATTGCCCCTGAAGCTGTATGTCTGGCCCAGAAATCTCCCCTCAACTCCAAATTTTATATTCAATTTTCTATTTAATGCTTCTACCTGTATTTTAGTCAGTACCTTAACCTTAGAATGTACAAAATTAAGTTTTGGGTATTAACTCCTCTGTGTCTGTATTTTTCAGGGTTCTCTAAAGTGAGACAACTAATAGGATAGATGTATATATGAGGGGGAGTTTAGTAGGAGAATTGACTCACACGATCACAAGGTGAAGTCCCTCAATAGGCCGTCTGCAAGCTGAGGAGCAAGGAAGCCAGTTCGAGTCCCAAAATCTCAAAAGTAGGGAAGCCAACAGTGTGACCTTCGGTCTGTCGCCAAAGGCTTGAGAGCCCCTGGGAAATCACTGGTGTAAGTTTAAGAGTCCAATAGCTGACAGACTTGGAGTCCGATGTTTGAGGGCAGGAAGCATCTACCACGGGAGAAAGATGACCAGAAGACTCAGCCAGAATGCTCTTTCCAACTTCTGCCTGCTTTATTCAAGTCACCCTGGCAGCTGATTAGATGGTGCGCACCCAGATTAAGGGTAGGTCTGCCTCTCCCAGTCCACTGACCCAAATGTTAATCTCCTTTGGCAACACCTTCACAGACACACCCGGAATAATACTCTGCATCCTTCAATCCAACCAAGTTGACAGAATATTAACCATCACAACATCCTAAGAGATCTCTCTGCCTTTCCCCTTCCCCTCAACTGAGTAACCAGATCATCATCCTTCAAAAATTTGAATCAGACCATGTCACACTTCTGCTCAATATCTTCCAGTTCCTTTCATTTCATTCAAAGTAAAGCTAGAATTCAAAGCCTGATGCCTCTGATGTCCTTTCCACCTAACTCCATCTTCCAGTGTTTTTTATTCTATTTTCTCTGCACTAGCCCCACTGGCCACCTGGCTGTTCATTGACTACTTCACATACATTTGAACCTCAGCGCCTTTATATTTGTAGACCCTTTGCCTGAAATATTCCTTCCATTGTTTTCTACCTGACTCCCTAGTGATCATACTTATGTCTTTGCTCATTTCCTTTGTGAGGATTTCTCTAAGGCCTCCATTGAAAATTGCAATTCTAATATAGCCTGCTGCACTTTTTATACTTAAACATTACTTTTCTCCATGACATCTTTCGCCATTTAAATGATATATTTATTTAATTTATTGCCTATCTCTGTCTTCCATAGTGGTATTTCCACTAGGGCATGGATTTTTGTTTATTTGTTTTTCCAACTGTATCAAATATACCTAAAAACAGGACTTAGAGTATAGTTGAAGCTTATTACAATTTTATTAATTGATTTATGAGCAAAAGCATGTGTGAATGAAAACATTCCCAAAGATTGATGCCAAATATTAGGGTTTCAGCTTTTTCAAAGAGACAGATAAACTGAATTTTGAGTTTTGCAAAGTAAACTTCATTATAGTGTCTGAATATTCTATGGATACATTTCAGGTTCAGTGTTAATCAAATGTAAGTAGAATACAAGCAGTAGAAACGTTTACAGTAAAAAGTTAAAAACATCAGCTTTGAAATTAGGGAAAAATGGACTCAGAACCAGTCATTAAATAGTCTTGTTTTTGTTTTCTGGGGGGCGGGAAACAGTTTAGTCTGTCTAAGCCTTTATTTCATTTTCTCAGAATTGAAGATTAAAATATAAATTCCCTTTGAAATGAGGATTAGTTGGGAGAATGTATACAAAACCCTTAATATACAGTAAACTCTCAATAAGAATACCACACTGAGAAGGAAAAAAAATCTGAATTTAGGTTTACTTTTAAATGTGTCATTATTTTATCATTTTTGGTGTGTATGGATTTTTCTGTTAAAAACTTTTAGGTAAATAGTGGTTATGAGATTCTGGGAGGTGAGAATAGCATTCTTTGGATTTTATGAAGTGGGTAATACTTTTCTACAACATTTTTATAGTTTTGTATATAATTTTATATACTAGAATCTTTAGACCCATATTAGCTATTTTTTTACATCTTTATTCCTTTTCATTGCCTAATATACATAGACTATTAATGTACTTGTTCAGATATAAATATAAGGAATTTCTGACACTTTTAGCAATTACACTTCATAAACTGGTGATAAAAACCATGCACATTTATGATAATATACAAGGGAAATTCGGATTTCTCCAGCCTATGAAATAATGTTCTTTAAGCCACAACTATACTATGGGATGGTAGAATTAAATTCATATTCTGTTCAATTCACACATTTATAGAGTCTGTAAATCTTTTTTTTTTTTTCATTTTTTAAAAAATGCCTTAAGCCAGTGAGAATAAGTGAATAGCTTCTTGTGAAAAATTTATTTTAATTTAAAAACTTATTTTTAGGTAGAAATCTTTTACATTTTAAATTAATAAACTTACGTTACAGAATAATCTTTCAGGTTTAAATATAAATGTCCAGCACTAGTAACTTGCAAAATTAAATTAGTTTGTGCAAGTCATTTTTCTTACTATGCATCTTATTGATATGGAAAATTGCCCCTTTTCATTATGAAAATTCCTGTGTGGGACTATATCTCAGCTCCTATAAAGTTGTATCAGCATATGTGAATTCAACAAAATAAGTTAATGCAGTTCTTCACTATGGAAAGCAAGTCTGCAGAAAAATATCATGGGAGATGACAGCTGAGCTTAACCTATCTCATAGGCTTTTGTCACTGTACATCCTTGAAGGTCTTTTCAAAATTTTGTGCCATGTAGTGGATCATTATTAAAGGTGAACTGACTTTTATAGCCTGTTTCTGAAAGGTCATTCCAGGGTAGGCATAAGATCTTGGCTCTTACTTTTCATCAGTTTTTCACATAATGTTGCTCCATATTCTCTTTAGTCCTGCTTTCTTACCACACCTCCCCACCACTGGCTTCTCCTCTTTACCATTTTCACTTTTCTGTCATTGGCAAAATAAGATGATGGGAACAGCACTCACCTGTGACACTTCACAACTTTGTTCCAGAAATAGACAGAATTGGAAAGAAAAAATAAAATCATACTCCTGTTGGGCACAACAACAAAGGTAATATCTAAGGGCTCATGCCAGGTAGGACCATGTTTTACTCTGAAGTCAGTTTCTTATAGATCATTATAGTCAGTGGTAAGTTGACTATCATGACATTCACTCAATTTTCTTGATTTCTATTGAGATTTATCATGATAATGGGGAAAAATGTGATTGTGAGAAAAGTATAAAAGAAGAACATAAAACAGAAAAGCATGAAATATTGGAACCCAGGCATTAATGTGATTTTATGTCTACTGGTAGAGGATCCTCTTAAAATTACCCAGTCATTTTAAATAAGTTCAATCTCTCATAAAGTCATTTCTAAATGTGGAAACTGTAATTGTGCCTTAGGATAATTCTCAGTGCAAATACTGTAATTAGTAGTTACTGTGTACAATATGTATACATTTCTTTTTCTGATTAGTCAGATAAAAGCCTCCCTCTTTTATGAGAATCGAATTCTTTCTCATTCCAACCATGTGATCCTGTTGAGGCTTATCAGTTACTCCTTGGCTTCAGAAATGGGCAGCTGGCCACATTTAAAACAATTGTAATACTCCACCACATACAGCAATTGGTATAGAGATAACAAGCTGGGACATTAGAATTATTTCTAGATGCTATTCTAGTTAGATTTATAGACAACTGCCAACTCTCATTTAAAAGTTGTAAGGAGGTAAGCCAGGAGTAACTAGTTTCTTTCAGACAGCCAGTTTTCGTGAATGAAGGTGATATTCAGAAAGAGCATGGATGAAAAAAAAAAAAAAAAAAGAGAAAGTGATTTTTACCAGTGTTTGGGCACATGGGTTTTAACCATCCCTAAGGATAAATTTACCCATGGCTTTGCATACATAATATACTCAGGTGAGCGAATGGGTGAGTGTTACGGTTGTTGTTTTTAATACAATATTATAGGTAGTTTTGATCTTGTTTTGATGAACCAAAAAAGTCCTAACACAAAGTTGTCATCATCTTTTTTTTCTAGGTATAGCAGTTTCAATACAAAAAGAGCATATAGGTTGATAATGTATAATTTTAGGTCAGCTTCTCTCTATGGGACACAACATGTTCACATGAAAAGAAAGGTTTCAATCTGATGGAAGTCTCTAAAAAACACGGTATCAAAGGAATTAATTTGCATAAAATAACCATTTTTAAATTTAAATGAAAGTTCTAATACATCTCAATTCAACTTCACAACAGAAAAATGAGTGTTATGATAATTTGATTTGAAAAAGCAAATTATCAAATCAAAATACAGGCTTTCTGGTTCTCTGAAGTTTTTAATTATTTTACAGAAACCATAACCAAATACCTCTAAGTTGATACAGAGATGAACAAAATTCGTGTTAATATATAACTGAATATAACTCAATTTGTAAAAGCAAATAATAGTCTAATTATTGTCTGGTTTTCCTGGAAATGACATTTTGGCACTTCGTAAAATACATTTTGTATTTTACCAAAGTAATTATTTACACAGACCTCCACTGAAAAGTAAATTCCAGCTGTCATTAACCTGTCTTAAGGCTCAAAAACAACTTCATTTTGTGTTAGTAGTAATTGTACTTGAGCACATATTGATAGTTCACTTTATTAGATAGTTGGTAAAATATCTAGGGATGTCAATAACATGATATGGCACAGAATTCTATTTCCAGAAAAAGAAATTCTTCAAAATAAAGGCAAACTAGTTAGACTACCCCTCTCCCCCACATAAGAAAACATAATTTGTTTGCAGAAACCTTGTGTTAATGTCAGTGCTGAAGGATTGAAGAGCATGCCTCTGAAAAGAATGATCTTAGGTAGACGCACTGCAAAGTTGTAAGAAAGTCATAGCAGTGTAAAAATATGTTCATGAATATTCACAGAGCCAATGTGGGAAAAAACCCAATTATCCATTAACCATATAATGGATAAATAATCTCTTACATGTTTATACAACAAAATACTATACAGTAGTAAAAATGTACAAACTTAACACCGTGCGACTAGCTCGATAAATCTCACTGACATAATGCTGAATAAAGAAGTCAACTGGACTAAAAATGCACAGTGTATAATTTTATTCACATAACTATGTAACTTATTTCACTTCAAAAATTCCTGAAGTTTGAATATAAAAGAAGCTGAAAACATTTCAATTAGCTGTAGAAATGTTAGATTGGTAGAAACTGGGAGGAGGCGGAGGAGAGAACTATGTGGTACAGGGAATATTTTATTTCTTCACTGTTGGTTACACTCTCTGCTGTTTGTTATAATCCATGAATTGCTTACAGTTTGTATACATTTTCACACAGAATATTTTTTAGTAATTTCTTTTCTTTTAGAATCTCCGTTTTCTGTAGATTGAATAATTTGTAACAGACCAATGCTGCAGATGAGACAACCAGACATCAGATGGGTGTGGAAGCCACAGAAAAGAAAGGGAAGACCTTTCTTCTAGAACTGAGCTCTCTGGAACAACTACCTCCCCAACACCCACCCGCAAGAGTTTGCCTGTTTGAGCCACATGCTATGGACAGCTTTGGGTAAGGGTTGATGGTAAAGGAAAGAGACATGGCAGACCTTTTACCTGTCATGTAGGGGTAAATTTAAAAAAACAAAAAACAAACAAACAAAAAAAAACAAAACAAAAAACTGGAAACTTGAGAGTCCTTAATACACAGTCACTTTCCTCTGACTTTTTACAGACATCTGAGAAAGGGGTTGTCTGTGGTAATGGACTTTGGCTATCAAGGGGAAATGAGTCCTGGAGTACATCCGTAGATTATTGTGTTCAGAGGTAAATAAAATTTAACTACATAACATTTTGGACTATGTAATGCCTCTTGAATCTTATAAGTTATCACAGGAGGGAAAGTCTTCAGATGAAACAGGAAGCTATCTAATAATGGGCAACATTGAATTGGAAATCATGTATTCTAAATGAAAAAAGATCATGACTTTAGTCTGGACCTGAATCTGGATTCCAAACATATCTGTTATGTGGATCATTAACTCGCACTTAAACTTTTGTTTAAATATCTGCTGCTGAAATGTAATAATATTCTTCATATTCTCTCTCTTACTCCCCATCTCCTCTCTACTACTTTAATAAAATAAAATAAAATTTTTTTGCATAGGTAGAAAAAGGCTAGTGGATCTGGTGAAGGAAAGCTCATCAGGTAGAGATGATTGATGCCTCTAAGACCAGTCAACATTAAAATGATGTATTTTAAAATGTCCAATGAGTATACAAAAGTTGCACATGGTTTTGTGCTGAAAGCAGCAAATACTGAAGTAGGAAAGGAAGTACTAGAAAATGTTTCATGAATGCCAGCTTCTAATGATTCTGGACTCTCTCTGCTTGTACAAAGTTCCCTTAGATTCAGTGATGAGTGTATACACATGATGAATCCCATTCACTTGAATAGTTTTATCTCTTTTGCAATCAAATTCTTCCTTAGAAAAATATTCACAACTTCTCTAAGAATTTATCTCTGATTTTAAACACCAATATTTATTTTTATCTTCTTGAATTTAAATTGGTCTTATTTTTTAAAGTAACTACATTAAGCATTTTTTTTTCTCTGGGATCTACAGCTTTTTTCCCATATAAAATTTTAGATCAAGGTTTTTGTGAGAGTAATTGCTGTTTCACATTTTTATTCAAAAATTATATAAAATATCCTACATTTCCATTTGGGGAAAAATGTGGAAAAGAGCTATCATACCTTTAGTCCCCCAATGTATTTTATACTTTTGAAAAATGCAACAAGATATATACCACTGAAAATTATGTTCCTTCTTGAATCAATTAATATAGCAGATATCAAGTATTCCTTTTAATAATATTTGTTCGTAACCTTAGAAATAAATGTATGACTCAAGGTGTCCATGTAGACCAAAATCTATGATTTACTTGGCCCATGTTTCCCTTCTATTTATCTCTTCTAACCTTTTGAAAAAAACTTGTTTTACTTTAAAGCAGTTTCAAATTGACAAAGTAATTTGGAGAGAAATACTGAGAGAGTTCTCATGTTCTCTACAGTCAGTTGCCCCATTATTAACATATTTATATGAGACATTTAGTACAATCAATATTAATATTGTTACCACATCAACAAATATAGACATATTATGATTAACTAAAGTTCATAATTTATTTAGACTTTCTTAGTTTTTACTACTATCCTTTTTATGTTCCAGGGTCCCCTCCAAGATATGACATTCTATTTAGTCTTTATGTGTCTTTTGTCTCCTCTTGACTATGACAATTTCTTTTATTTCCCTTGTGTTCGATGACCTTGATAATTTTGAGTGGTAGAGGCATTTTGTTGAATTCCCCTCCAGTAGGATTTGTAAGATGTTTTTCTGATGATTTTACAGTGATTATGTTTTCTTGAGAAGACCACAGAGATGAAGTGCCTTACACATCATATCAAGAGTACACACCATCATCATCATTTACTATTATGATATTAATTTTGATTACTTGGCTGAAGTTGGTTAGTCAAATTTATCCAATGAAAAGTTATCCTTTTTCACCCCCACCCTTTTCATAATGTAGCCTTTGGAAGAAAATTACTATGCTTAGTCAATACTTATGAGGATGGAGTTGGTAAGTCTACACCTCCTTGAGTGTGGAGTACCTATATAAATTAGTTGGACTTCTTCATGGAAAATTTGTCTCTTTAAACAATTTTTCTCAATTATTTATTTATTAATCATTTATTTATATATCAGCATGTACTCATGAATATTTTATACATTACAGTATAATTCAATACTATGATATTTATAATGTTGTTGAAATTTTTCAAGCTTTGAACATTAAATAAGCTTTTAGTTGGCTCCTGTGTCTCTGAATACACCATCATTTTCTATTTTTTTAAATTATACTTTAAATTCTAGGGTACATGTGCACAATGTGCAGGTTTGTTACATACGTATACTTGTGCCATGTTGGTGTGCTGCACCCATCAATTCATCAGCACCCATCAACTCATCATTTACATCAGGTATAATTCCCAATGCCTTCCCTCCCCCCTCCCCCCTCCCCATAATAGGCCCCGGTGTGCGATGTTCCCCTCCCAGAGTCCAAGTGATTTCATTGTTCAGTTCCCACCTATGAGTGAGAACATGCAGTGTTTGGTTTTCTGTTCTTGTGATAGTTTGCTGAGAATGATGGTTTCCAGCTACATCCATGTTCCTACAAAGGACATGAACTCATCCTTTTTTATGGCTGCATAGTATTCCATGGTGTATATGTGCCACATTTTCTTAATCCAGTCTGCCACTGATGGACATTTGGGTTGATTCCAAGTCTTTGCTATTGTGAATAGTGCCACAATAAACATACGTGTGCATGTGTCTTTATAGCAACATGATTTATAATCCTTTGGGTATATACCCAGTAATGGGATGGCTTAGTCATATGGTATTTCTAGTTCTAGATCCTTGAGGAGTTGCCATACTGTTTTCCACAATGGTTGAACCAGTTTACAATCCCACCCATCATTTTCTATTTTTGCCCTTCCTTCCTTCCTTACCTCTTTCCTTCCTTCCTTCCCTCTTTCCTTCCTTCTTTTCTTTTCTTTTTTCTTTTCTTTTTTTCTCCTTCCTTCTTTCCCTCTTTCCTTCCTTCCCTCCCTCCCTTCCTTCCTTCCTTCCTTCCTTCCTTCCTTCCTTCCTTCCTTCCTTCCTTCCTTCCTTCCTTCCTTCCTTCCTTCCTTCCTTCCTTCCTTCCTTCCTTCCTTCTCCTTTTCTCTGCTTTCCTTTCCTTTCCTTCCCCTTCCTTCCTTCCTTCCTTCCTTCCTTCCTTCCTTCCTTCCTTCCTTCCTTCCTTCCTCCCTCCCTCTCTCCCTCTCTCCCTCCCTCCCTCCCTCCCTCCCTCCCTCTTTCTTTCTTTCTTTCTTTCTTTCTTTCTTTCTTTCTTTCTTTCTTTCTTTCTTTCTTTCTTTCTTTCTTTCTTTCTTTCTCTTTCTTTCTTTCTTTCTCTCTCTTTCTTTCTTTTCTTTCTCTCTCTTTCTTTCTTTCTTTCTTCTTTCTTTCTTTCTTTTTTCTTTCTTTCTTTCTTTTTCTTTCTCTTTCTTTCCTTCTTTCTTTCTCATTAAAAGATATTTCAGCTTCATCTTGTAACTTTTCTGCCTAGTCAGAGGCAGAAAGTACATTTGTCCAAAAAGCCCTATTTTCTTTTATTGGATAATGGTATTAGACGCCAAGAGCTGGGAGGTATACTAACTCATGTATATACAGATATCTATAATTATATTTATATGTAACCATTTAAACTATATTAAGTTAAATATATGTGTTCATACTGATGTCTCCAAGTCTAATCCATTACTGCATGACACATTCCAGCCTCCTCCTCTTGCTTATCAGTAACCTCCCATTACTGACACTGAGAAATCTGGCTTTCACTACCCACCATATATTTACTACACTGTTTAATTCCAGGTTACGGTATCACAATTGGTAACACTATCATGTGAGAAATGACTTTATTAACTAGACTACAGTGCTCATGAACATTTTATTTTACCTTTAGTCTTACAGATTCCACTTTTTTCCGACATTACTTAGAATATGAACCTTTCACGCGTACCTTCATTGAAGTTGTTTCATGCATTTATAATGTATTTAGATTCTTTTGTCATAATCTGTATTTTCAACTCTTATTCCCTGACCTCCTACATGATTTTTTAATTGCATAAGTTAAGGTTCACTCTTTCTGCTGTAAAGTTCCATAGGCCTTGACAAAGGTATAATTTTGTGCATCCACCATTATAGTACCAGTCAGAATAGCTTCACCACCATAAACGATTCTAGGCGCTTTACATATTCAAACATTGCCTCCTTTTTCTAAACTCTAGAAAAATTCTCATCTTTTTTCAAATATAATTTTTATAGCTTTGTCTTTTCCAAAATATTCTACAATTGAAATCTTGTAGTATATAGCCTTTTAAGATTGCCATTTTTTTTTGTTTCGAATATATGCTTAAGTTTGATTCATGTCCCTTTGTGGTGGCTTAATTGTGCACATATTTTTTCTATAAATAATATTTCATTGGATTGATAAACCATAGTTTAATCTGTTGAAGGACATCTGCATTATTTTAGTTTGGGGTGATTCTGAATGAAGCACTGTAAACACTCGCATGCATGTTACTATATGAATACAAACTTTCTAATCAGTTGGGTAAATCACAAGGAGCATGAGTACTAAATTGTATGAAATTACTGTGTTTTACATTGTAAGAAAATGCCTGTTTTACAAAATGCTTTATAGCGGTTTGAATTCCACAACAATAAAGAGGAATTCTTTCTCACCTTTTATAATTTCTATTCTCTCATTAATGAGCATTAAATTCTTAATAAAGTCAAACGTTTTATAATAGAATAAAAGCGTATTATTTGAGAAGTAGTGAAAGTTTGGATTGAAAATTTAATATTCAAATTCAACTTATAGAGCACCTGGAAAAATATTAATATAGAATAACAAATTATTTTACGGAGAAACTTTTGGAATTAGCTTTAAAGAAAATATAAAGATAAAGCCAGTTCAATATCAGCATATCACCCCTTGGCATAAAAGGGATATTGGTAAAATGCTTAAAAATTTATTGCTTTCTAAAGTTTGATAGTCCACCTCACGATTACATTTGTACTTTGAATTTGACAGTAAATATTTTTATATATTAAATACATTATAGTATATGCTGTTTAAAATTTTATGCATTATAAATATTCCTGTTAAAATTAAAGATAGAGTAACCATTTGACATGCATCTCATTTTCACATAATGCAATTTTTCAGATTTGCACTCAAATACAGTTTTTCTTCAAATACAACTGTTTAAATAAATAATGTACTTTTCCCTTGAATTTGAAATGTAAGTTCTATCTTGTACAAGGTCTTTTTAAGAAAAAAAGTTTAAGGAAAAAAAATATGATAATCAAAATCCCAAGCAAGCAAAATCTCTTGAGCTCTAGCTTTACAGTATCTGTTAAATTTTCTACTACAACCATCATAAGGAATCATTTAAAGTTCTTAAAAAGACTATTTATTAAAAATAAAAACCTATGCTGCAAAATTATAACCAGTTCTACTTTTCCTGAGGTATTTTTTAAAACTTCACAATGACCTAATAATCCTCAAAACACTACTGAGAATTAACTGAGGTTATGTTACGATGTTCTATAAAATTCACATTTTATATCGACAAATGGATTTTTGGTTTTGTCTTTGATCATTCTTTTGTGCTTACTTAGACAGGAGCTATCAGAGGCCCAATCACAGACCGGGCCTTTCTGCAATAGCCTTTCAAAAACACAGTGAAAGATGACTCTATTAAAAAATGGTTATATCCAGAAATTATTGCTCAGGAGTAAGGATTAGCCATACTATTTGAAGCAAAAATATAGAATAGTTAAAAATTCAAGTATAACTTAAAAAATCATTTTGACGTTGCTAGCTAATATTTCAAGTCACAAATCAAATATTGTCTTTGACGTTAACTTTTAGCAAAATGCACTGTGATGATGTATGTCATATGCCTATGTAATTAAATGGAACACAATGAGACACAACCATGATAATAGGAAATACAGTTGGATAACTCAGCTTCTCTTGGAGGCTGGCTACCTATCATGGTAATTTACCACTCAAAGCTGATTACCAACTTGTCTTATGATATCCACGTGTCTGTGTTCTGCTGCTGTAGTTTTGCTTTCCTAGAAAGTCACACAAATGAAATCATTCTCATGTTGCCTTCTGAATTTTGCTTATAAAATTAGCATAAAGTATTCTATAATTACTCATATTACAAGTGTGCCAAGAATTCATGTCTTTGTATTTCTGAATAGTATTCCATCTTTATGAATATGCAACAGTTTGTGTATTCATACACCCTTTGAATTACATTTGGGATTTTCTAGTTTTTGGTGAATAGAAATTAAGTCATCATAAAGATTTGCAAAATATTTCATGTGAATATGTTTTGTTTTATTTTGTAATATGTAGAAGTGAAATTGCTGGGTCATCAGGTAATTATATTATTACTTTTATATAAGACTCGGAAATAATTTGCTCAAATGGCTGTACCATTATAAATCCACACGAGTACTGTATTAGCTTTCTAGTTGTTCTTCATCCTCAACAGAACTTGGTATTTGTTATTTTCTTTAAAACCCTTTATGATGGCTTGTAATGGCATCTCATTATGGATTTTATTTTCATTTTCTTAGTTAATAATGATGTCGAGTTTCTTTTTATGCTCTTCTTCAGTGAGTCCTCATAAGTTTTTCCATTTGGGGAGTATATTGTATTAGAATTGAGATTTGAAATTTCTACATTAATTCTGGATATCAGTTCTTCATCAGTTATATATTTCGCAAATGTAGCCTCCCATCTATGTATTGTCCCTTAATTTTCTTAAGAGCGTATTTTGAAGAATGTAATTCCTTAGTGGTAATGAGGTTTTTCTTTTTACCAAGTCATACTTTTGGTGTTGAATCTAAGAAATTTTGCCCAACAAGTAAAGGTCAAAAAAGATTTTTCTCTGTGTTTTTCTAAGGAAGTGTTATAGTTTTAGGTTTTTATTTTAGGGTTATGATCTATTGTGAGTTAGTTTTTCTGTATGGTGCAAAGAACAGATCATTATTCCTTTTCTGCATATGAAAATTGTAGGGAAAGACGGTCTGTGTGTGCAGTCTCTGCCCCCCATTTGGGTGCATAGGAATGGATCTTGAGCCTAGAACTCTTTCTTACCAAGAGATAAGGAGCCCGTAAGACCTGTACTGGGTTTATCACCTTATGAGGGATTATCTTTGCCTATTGCAAGCTCAACAAATTCTCCTTTGTTCTACATAAGCATGTGCATAACATGGCACCTGGCCAACCCCATTACTCCTTTTGTCCTCCTCTGGAAGGGCACAGGATCAATCTGTGATAGAAAAGGGGTATGGGTGGCCATTTGGCTTGCATCTGCTGCAAGGATGAGCCCTCCTGGCCATGGGGAAACTGCACCCAGTTGACATTCATCTTGCTCTGTAACTTCTGTATGTAAATAAAGTGTTGCTCCATCCAGGGCTTGACTGTGCTGTTTCTCTTGGTGGATACCAACATGCAATGGCTAGAAGTGTATGGAATCCTTCCCTGGGATTCATAACTAGTGCATGGTGTTCTGAAGAACAGATCTCAAATATTTTCACAACAATTGAACAAGTTAAGAAAAGTTCCTTTCCTTAAGAAGCTGACATCATAGAGAGAGAAGCAGTCAATAAACAATAAATACAATAATTAAGTATATTATACAGTATACAAGAGGATGGTAAATCCTATAGTCAAAAGAAAAATTAGAATAACATAAGGGATTTCAGATATGAATGAATTCAGTAGAGGGATTTACGAAAGATGGGACAGATATCTGACCTTCATGAGAGCTTTGTTACCTTCTGTGTTCTTTCCTGCTATTATAAAATATAAGAACATCTCTATATTACTTTAATGAAATGCTCTGAAGTTCTTCAGGAAGGTAAAATAATTATAAATAATAAAATAACTAATTATCTCATTATTAATATTGAGTGAAGTCCAAGTAACAATTTTAGTTATGGATTGAACAATGACTCATTGAAAAGCACTTTTTAATGGATTAGTTTGCTCTGATACTTACAATTCAAATTCCTGAGAAAATATTGAGATTCTTAAATTCTTCAAATATCATTTTTTTATTCCAGAATATATTAAAGTTTTTAAAAGTAAAAGAATGACAAAAATGTCAGTGTATATAAATCTTTTTAAAACATAAGAGACTTGAAAGTAATTAAATCCACATGTTAACCATATAGTCTATTCTCATGATCTCTAAAGAAACAAGCTATTCAGAGAGATATTCAAATTATGTTTAATATTGAAATGAAAGTGAAAAGTTGGCAAATGTCTATTTTTACTTATCTATGTGAATTAAGCAAAAAAAAGAGTATTGTTTCAATTTGTTTATATACTATATAGGGAAAATAACTGTTAATTTCTGTAATCTATTTTATGGAAGAAAGTATTTGTTAAACTATCTTGGTAAAATTAAAGGCAATTATGGGAGGGTGAATTAATATTTCACCATTAAAACACATTGGTCTCATTAATGAAAGAATATTTGCTAGCTTCCAATTTTGACAGTAATGTATTTTGATGTTTCTTTGAATCAACAATAATTTTGTTTATAAAATCATGTAAATATTAGACTCAAATGGAATGATAATAAGTAAAGGAGCACCATGCCTCATTGAAAGAATTTTTCATTACAGATCATTTAATCAATTTTCACATCTATTCAGTATCTCTATTTCAATTTTATTGTTTAACAGTTGAAGAAACTTCCTTTGTTTTTCCTGTGAAAACATAATTTTGTGGATATTTAATAGGTTATAACTGTAGTATTTATTTAAAGTGTTTTGCTCTAAGAAGGGTTAATAGATTTAATGTGCTGAATGTCCAACTTAGTTAGCCTACATGTACCAATTGAAGCCATGTTTCCTGTGCTAATGTTGAAAATCTATACCCAGGCTATGCAAACCAGGGGTGTCCAATCTTTTGGTTTCCCTGGGCCACATTGGAAGAAGAAAAATTGTCTTGGGCCATGCATAAAATATACTAACACTAATGATAGCTGATGAGCTAAAAATTATTTAAAAATTGCTTATCGTTTTTAAAAAGTGTGTGAATTTGTGTTCGACTGCAGTCAAAGCCATCCTGGGCCACAGGTAGCATGTGGGTTGCAGATTGGACAAGCTTGATGTAAACAGCTCAGTTTTCTTAATTTTGTGAGATGTGATAGGTTGACACTCTTTCTACTTTTTTGAATCAAATTGTTGTTTGTTAAAAAGTTGATATTAACATCCTTATTCTGTTTTAATGAAATATCTGCTGCAACACAATTAAAAAAATATTCAGGCAAATTATCAGACACAAATTGGTGTAAAGATGCAATTAACAATATGAATATAGTGAAATAGTATTAAATAAATCAATGCATTTAAAATATTTATGTAATCAGCCTATAAATTAGAGACTTATCTTTTTCTAATGAATTCTTTTAATTGCTTCTCAATGTTGGCACTCAAAATAGTGTTTATTTTAGGTGCCTTTTACTATAGCACCCTTATAAAATACAGGTAGAAATAAAAACATAAAAGTATATAATGAGCAGAGTTGTCAAAATAATTTAACAGCAGCACATCTATTGAGTAAAATACATTCATGAATTCACCTCACTAACATATTTTATCTAGCTTTCCCCTCAGTTTACATGTGTAAATGGTATGTATTAAAATTCCAAGTTAGTAAAATAAACCTTGAAGCAGTGTCTAAGAAAACGTCTGGAGTTGATTAAAGGTGTAGGTGAAGAAGCTATGACTTGGATTATAAAAGTAGAAAGATCATAGATTCAGACCCATTCTTCAGATGTTAACTATTGAGAGCATGATTGCTTTTAAAGATGCTATCTGTTTTAATGTACAGACAACAGTGCAAGAACATAAGGATTACAAAGAATCAGGAAGTCATAACACCTCTAAAAGAAACTAATACATCTCCAATAATAGACCTTCAAGAAATGGAGAGCTATAAAATAACTGATCAAAAATTGAGAAAAATTCTCTTTAAGAAGCTAAGTGTTCAGCACTATTCACAATAGCAAAGACATTGAATAAACCTAAATGCCCATCAATGGTAGACTGGATAAAGAAAACGTGGTACATATATACCATGGAATATTATTCAGCCATAAAAAAAAAATGAGGTTATGTCCTTTGCCTGAGCATGGATGGAACTAGAGGTCATTATTATTAGCAAACTAACACATGAAGAGAAAACCAAATATCACATGTTCTCACTTATAAATAGGAGCTAAATTATGAGAACACATAGACACAAAGAGGGGAACTACAAACACTGAGGCCCACTGGAGGGTAGAGGGTGGGAAGAGGGAGAGGATCAGGAAAAATAACTAATTCATACTAGGTTTAACCCTGGGTGATGAAATAAACAAGCCCCTGTGACACAAGTTTACCTATGTAACTAACAAAACTACACATGTACCCCTAAACTTAAAATTAAAAGAGAAGTTCAGTGAACTACAAGAATATACACAAATAAAAACTAAATAAATCTTAAAAATACATGAACTAAATAATATGTTTGACAATGAAGTAAGAAACAATAAAAAATAGAAATTTTAAACATGAAGTATGTAGTGATGGAACTGAAAAATTTAGTAGAAAGCTTCAGTAGCAGACTTGATCAGCACAAGAAAAAATCAGCGAGCTTGAAGACAGTATGTTTGAGATTATCCAGTCAGAGGAGCAAAGAGACAAAGGAGTAAAATAGAATAAAGAAAGCCTATGAGAGTAGCAGGACACCATCAGGAGACCTAACATATTCATAATAAAAGTTCAAGAAGGGGAAATGAAACTCGGGAAGGGGAACATCACACACCGGGGCCTATCATGGGGAGGGGGGAGGGGGGAGGGATTGCAATGGGAGTTATACCTGATGTAAATGACGAGTTGATGGGTGCTGACGAGTTGATGGGTGCAGCACAGCAGCATGGCACAAGTATACATATGTAACAAACCTGCACGTTATGCACATGTACCCTAGAACTTAAAGTATAATAATAATTTTTAAAAAATGAAAAAAATAAAAAATAAAAAAACAAAACAAACAAAAAAAGAAAGCATATTTAAATAAATAATGACAAAAATTCTCAATCTAGAGAAATGTGCCAACATCCAGGTACAGAAAAAGCAAGGGTGTCCAATCAACTCAACCCAATGAGGAGTTCATAATAATTCATAATAATTAAACTATAAAAATTCAAAGATGAAGAAAAAATTATGATAACTGCAAAAGATTAGAAAAGCATTGCATACAAAGGAGTCTCAGCGCAGCTACCAGTAGATTTCCTAGCAGAAACCCTGCAGGCCAGGAGAGCATGAGACACTGTATTCCAAGTGGTGAAGATAAAACCAAAACTGCCAACCAAGGATTACCATCAAAGCTGTCTTTTGGAAGTAAAGGAGAAATAAACACTTTTCCAGACAAATAAAAACTAAGGGAGTTCATTATCACTAATCCTGCTTATAGGAATTGCTAAAGGGAGCTCTTTAAGCTGGAAAAAAAAAAAAAAAAAAAGACCACTAATTAATAGTGTAAAACATTTGAAAGTACAACACTCAATGGTATAAATAATAAGAGTTCTTCAGAATATTATGACTGTAATGGTGGTTTGTAAAGCAATGTTATTTCTAGTATGAGGGTTAAAATTCAAATCTATTAACATCCATTGTAGCTAAAATAAGTTGTCAAGGGATATATATTTCAAAATACTGTAAATTTTGACATCAAATACAGGAAATGTTGGAGGAAGAGTAAAAGTGGAGACAGAAAAATGTTAGTGATTATGTGGAGAAATGACTCTTACACACTCTTGGTAACAATACAAATTAGCACAATGATTATGCGACGCTGTATGAAGCCTCCTCAAAAACTGAAAATACAATTACCATATGATCCAACAGTTCCACTTTTGGGTATTTATTCAAAATATTTGAAATCCTGATGAAGAGATGTCTATACTTCATGCTCATTTCAGCATTATTTAAAGTAAGTTATAAAACCAATCAAAAAGTGTTTATTAAATGATAAATGGATAAACAATTTGTGGCATATATATGTGTATACACACACACACACACACACACACACACACACACACACACACACAAGAAAACCAAGAATACTATTCAGCCCTAATAAAGAATATTCTGTCATCCAATAACATGGATAAACATGGAGGACATTACAGTAAGAGTAAGTGAATTACGCCAGGCATAGAAAGACAAATGCCACACAATCTCACTTATAAGTGAAAACTAAAGCAATCAAACTCATAGAAACAGAGAATGTAATGGTGGTTACCAGGGGCTAGGTAATGGGGACTATAGGGAGATGTTAGTCAAAGCATACAGAGGAATAAATATTTTTTAAAATATCTATTGCATGGTATAGTGAAAAGTTAATAATTGCGTATTATACATTTAAAAATTTCTAAGAGCACATTTTAAATATTCTCAACACAAAAGAGATAAGTATTTGAGGTGATGGATACATTAATTCACCTGATTTAATTATTCCACATTGTGTTTATAACATCACTTTGTATCCCATAAGTATATGTAAGTCTAATTTGTAAACTTGCAATAAAATTTAAAAAAGAATCTACAATTTTGTGAATATTTTCTTTTTTTTTTTTTCATTTTGCATCACAGCTTTGGAGTACACATAGAGTTAAATTAGAAAATTTGCTTTTGAGATGGGCTTTCACTCTGTGGCCCAGACTGGAGTGTGGTGGCACAATCTTAGCTCACTGCAGCACCTACATCCTAGGCTCAGGCGATCCTCCTGCTTCAGCCTCTTGAGTAGCTGAAAGTACAGGCATGTGTCACTATACCTGGCTAACTGTTTGGATATTTAGTAGAGATTAATTCTCACTATGTTGCCCAGGTTGGTCTTGAGAATTCCTGAACTCAAGTGATCCTCCCACCTTGGCCTCTCAATCTGCCTATGTTATAGGTATGAGCCACTGTTCCTGGCCTATTTGCAATTTTATTATTTAAGTAGTATGGAACCTGGCATTGTCACACACAAAAGGCCTGATAAAGTGGGACCAATTGACTTGACTAGGAAGCTTCAAAATAGTCTTGTTGGATTCCAGAGAAGAACTCTAATAAAAGTAATTGAGATTATGTGATAATGACAACAGTAACAAAACGAGAATAAATTCATAGATGCTTTTCAAATCAGTGACTCTTTCAAGATTATTTTAATATTAAGTCCATAAGTAAACATTTAAAATCGTATATTAATGTACATGTTAGAGAAAAAATGCAAGACATTTAACAGTTTTACTTAAAGTATAGATAATAATATAAAAACTGTATCTTGATATTTAATTCAGACCTCAAAAGTACAAATTAGTAAAATTCTTAATATAAAGGTTTATGTTACACATGTAGAATATATTGATACTTTTTAAACAAGCAGAATGTGGAACTGATGACTGTTTTCAGTTTTACTGAATTTTAATAAAAATTTATATTTAAAATTTGTCTCCAGATTTTTTATTTTAAAAGTGTTATTTCAGCCCAAACATTGCATAACTATCTGAAGAATCCCTACATGCTACAGAATAATTTGGCACTCAAAAACTTAAACAGAAGTAAACAAAGAAGAGGATGATTCATATATCATTTATAAGTTAATTAGACTTTTTATAAATCACAAGACCTATAATATAAATAGCACTCATAAATCAACAACAAAAACTAAGTAAATTCATTTTTCATTTTGTATCACAGCTTTGGAGTATACATAAAATTAAATTAGAATATTTGCTGTTGATAAAATATAATGTGTCTATATATTTTAAATCTGTTATATTTACACATTCTCCCACCATCTCTATAGTTATGTTTTATAAGACTCATTTTAGCACATTTGTTACCATACCCAGGCCATGAATCCCTGAAAAGTTGCAAAGTAACTAGAAGTGGCCCTTGAATGCACTCACATTCAGTTCTCTATATATAGAGAATTTTAGTTTTCAGATATATTGGCTATATAAAAGGAAGAGGGATTTAAAAGACATACTGAAGTCACTGTAGAATTTTTAAAATATGTATTTTCTTCAATCAACAAATATTGAATGCATAATTAATTCCTTTTAAGTTGATTTGCAATGTTTTAAAAGATTTCCTATACTCAAAAGAGCTGAAGACCAATGTTTCACAATTCAAAAAATTCCCAAATATTAGAAATGTATGACATGTGAAAAGTTAAAATAACAACAGTTTCATCTAAGAAAATTTTGGTACTGACTCTGAAAATATTGAATTCTGGCAGACAAGGTGATATGATTTGGCTGCATCCCCACTCAAATCTCATCTTGAATTGTAGTTCCCATAATCCTCATGTGTTATGGGAGGTATCTGGTAGGAGGCAATTAAATCATGAGGGCAGGTTTTTCCCATACTGTTCTCATGGCTGTGAATAAGTCTCAAGAGATTAGATGGTTTGTGCTCATGTTCTCTTGCTTGCCACCGTGTAAGACATGACTTTGCTCCTCCTACACCTACCACCATGATTGTGAGGTCTCCACAGGCATGTGGAACTGTCAGTCCATTAAACTTTCTATTTATAAATTACCCAGTCTTGGGTATTTCTTTATTAGCAGCGTGAGACTAGACTAATACAAAAACAAATTTAGAAAATATTTAAATTACCTCAAGATAAATATGCAAGATCCTATTTTCATTTTAAAAATTATACCTCTACTTGTTTATAGATTCTGAATGAGAAAATAATTAGTGCAGAAAATTTAATTACCAGAATATTTTCTTCTGTGTTGTGTAATATAGAAATTGTGTAATGGGAATTTGTTATGATTCCCATATAGTAATCTTCTTAATAAACTGATTATTAATTTGCTAGTTTTTAATTTCTAATTTTTAATTAATATTGATATATCATATTAACAGAATGAAAGACAAAACCCATGATCATTTTAGCAGATGCTAAAAAAATTTGCAAAAATTTGATACTCTTTTATGACAAAAACTCTCAAAACACAAAGTATAGAAGAAACATACCTAATATAAAACCTGAGTATATAAGAAATGTATCTCCATGTAATAAAAACCAGGTATGTAAACCCACAACTAGTATCATATTGAATGGGAGAAAATGGAAAACGTTTTCTCTAATTCACCGAGTTTTTATAATCATAAATATCCCCTCATTATTGTTACTAAGAATAGATATCACTGTCCTATAAAGTATTGCTTTTTGGTATGCTAAATTGAAGCCTAATGGCATGATAGAGTTTATGCATCTCCTCATATCCTGAGCTCACCTTTTAGTGGTCATTTACTGGCCTATAGAACCTATTTCATAAACTTACCCTCACTATACAAATTTCTATAACAAGAAAATGCAGCATACACTTTATATATTACATTGTATCTTGCCCAGCAAAGATGCGGTTCTTATGTATAAATATTAGGGTGGAAAGGACTTTCTGTTTGCTTCGTCTTACCTGCTCTTGCCAGCGCTTCAGCCAAGATGGTTTTCAAAAGTACTTGCTTTATTCATTTTTGGGAGGTACAAGAAAGTTTAATGTGTTTGAATTATATTTCCTGGATTAATAAAAGTTTGATTTTTTTCTTTTTATTTTTGTGTGAGTTGGTAAAAAAAAAAAAAAATATGTTGAAAGTTTGCACAACACTGAGCCCTGTAAAAGGTTTTTCCTTTAAATGAGTTTTACTTCAAGAAGGGAAAACCAAAATTCCAGATTTTCCTGACGTTAAGAAAAATGCATAGTAAGGACTGCAGGGGTCAGCGGTCCTTTGCTCTAAAATACTTGCTTCTTACCAAAGACTTTCTTAAAATTTCAAATGCCTCAGTAAAAAAGCCTATGTTTGCTTTCTATGAAAATAAGTTTAAACATTACATAGGTCTTAATAAGTTAAATGTAATAGTAGAGTAAAACCTAAAAAGAGGCAGAATGTATTCAGACTGTAGTCGAAGAACAAATTGAAAATATATGACATGTAAAGAAGGGATATGAAATTTAAGACCTGTAAATTTACACCTTATAATAAAGATGGACAAAGTAAAAGAGAAACAGAATTCCATGATATTAGAGGAAGAGCTACTTTCATTAAAATCCATTTGATGCCATCATCTGTAGCTTTATATTGTTTCTCAATTTACTTTGATCAATGCATTATTTTGATGAGTATGAAACCACATTCCCTCATTTAATCATATCTAACAATTGCAAATAAATAGTATACAGAAAAAATTGAAACCATAAAAGATTGAATATATGTTTTTTCAAATTATGGGTACCCATGACCTATATCATTTATTTCCCATACATGCAAAAGACCATAAATCAAATATAACAAAATAAATGTCAACAGAATGGAAATGAGATAAGCCAAAAGGAAGGAGCATTTTAATTTGTTATTTATTTTTTTAAAAATTTATTTATTATTATTATACTTTAAGTTGTAGGGTACATGTGCATAACATGCAGGTTTGTTACATATGTATACTTGTGCCATGTTGCTGTGCTGCACCCATCAACTCGTCATTTACATCAGGTATAACTCCCAATGCAATCCCTCCCCCCTCCGCATGATAGGCCCCGGTGTGTGATGTTCCCCTTCCTGAGTCCGAGTGATCTCATTGTTCAGTTCCCACCTATGAGTGAGAACATGCGGTGTTTGGTTTTCTGTTCTTGTGATAGTTTGCTAAGAATGATGGATTCCAGCTGCATCCAAGTCCCTACAAAGGACTCAAACTCATCCTTTTTGATGGCTGCATAGTATTCCATGGTGTATATGTGCCACATTTTCTTAATCCAATCTGTCACTGATGGACATTTGGGTTGATTCCAAGTCTTTGCTATTGTGAATAGTGCTGCAATAAACATACGTGTGCATGTGTCTTTATAGCAGCATAATTTATAATCCTTTGGGTATATACCCAGTAATGGGATGGCTGGGTCATATGGTACATCTAGTTCTAGATCCTTGAGGAATCGCCATACTGTTTTCCATAATGGTTGAACTAGCTTACAATCCCACCAACAGTGTAAAAGTGTTCCTATTTCTCCACATCCTCTCCAGCACCTGTTGTTTCCTAACTTTTTAATGATCGCCATTCTAACTGGTGTGAGATGGTATCTCATTGTGGTTTTGATTTGCATTTCTCTGATGGCCAGTGATGATGAGCATTTTTTCATGTGTCTGTTGGCTGTATGAATGTCTTCTTTTGAGAAATGTCTGTTCATATCCTTTGCCCACTTTTTGATGGGGTTGTTTGTTTTTTTCTTGTAAATTTGTTTGAGTTCTTTGTAGGTTCTGGATATTAGCCCTTTGTCAGATGAGTAGATTGCAAAAATTTTCTCCCATTCTGTAGGTTGCCTGTTCACTCTGATGGTAGTTTCTTTTGCTGTGCAGAAGCTCTTTAGTTTAATGAGATCCCATTTGTCAATTTTGGCTTTTGCTGCCGTTGCTTTTGGTGTTTTAGACATGAAGTCTTTGCCCATGCCTATGTCCTGAATGGTACTACCTAGGTTTTCCTCTAGGATTTTTATGGTATTAGGTCTAACATTTAAGTCTCTAATCCATCTTGAATTAATTTTCGTATAAGGAGTAAGGAAAGGATCCAGTTTCAGCTTTCTACTTATGGCTAGCCAATTTTCCCAGCACCATTTATTAAATAGGGAATCCTTTCCCCATTTCTTGTTTCTCTCAGGTTTGTCAAAGATCAAATGGCTGTAGATGTGTGCTATTATTTCTGAGGACTCTGTTCTGTTCCATTGGTCTATATCTCTGTTTTGGTACCAGTACCATGCTGTTTTGGTTACTGTAGCCTTGTAGTATAGTTTGAAGTCAGGTAGCGTGATGCCTCCAGCTTTGTTCTTTTGACTTAGGATTGTCTTGGAGATGCGGGCTCTTTTTTGGTTCCATATGAACTTTAAAGCAGTTTTTTCCAATTCTGTGAAGAAACTCATTGGTAGCTTGATGGGGATGGCATTGAATCTATAAATTACCTTGGGCAGTATGGCCATTTTCACGATATTGATTCTTCCTATCCATGAGCATGATATGTTCTTCCATTTGTTTGTGTCCTCTTTTATTTCACTGAGCAGTGGTTTGTAGTTCTCCTTGAAGAGGTCCTTTACATCCTTTGTAAGTTGGATTCCTAGGTATTTGATTCTCTTTGAAGCAATTGTGAATGGAAGTTCATTCCTGATTTGGCTCTCTGTTTGTCTGTTACTGGTGTATAAGAATGCTTGTGATTTTTGCACATTAATTTTGTATCCTGAGACTTTGCTGAAGTTGCTTATCAGCTTAAGGAGATTTTGGGATGAGACAATGGGGTTTTCTAAATATACAATCGTGTCATCTGCAAACAGGGACAATTTGACTTCTTCTTTTCCTAACTGAATACCCTTGATTTCTTTCTCTTGCCTGATTGCCCTAGCCAGAACTTCCAACACTATGTTGAATAGGAGTGGTGAGAGAGGGCATCCCTGTCTTGTGCCAGTTTTCAAAGGGAATTTTTCCAGTTTTTGCCCATTCAGTATGATATTGGCTGTGGGTTTGTCATAAATAGCTCTTATTATTTTGAGGTACGTTCCATCAATACCGAATTTATTGAGCGTTTTTAGCATGAAGGGCTGTTGAATTTTGTCAAAAGCCTTTTCTGCATCTATTGAGATAATCATGTGGTTCTTGTCTTTGGTTCTGTTTATATGCTGGATTATGTTTATTGATTTGCGAATGTTGAACCAGCCTTGCATCCCAGGGATGAAGCCCACTTGATCATGGTGGATAAGCTTTTTGATGTGTTGCTGAATCCGGTTTGCCAGTATTTTATTGAGGATTTTTGCATCGATGTTCATCAGGGATATTGGTCTAAAATTCTCTTTTTTTGTTGTGTCTCTGCCAGGCTTTGGTACCAAGATGATGTTGGCCTCATAAAATGAGTTAGGGAGGATTCCCTCTTTTTCTATTGATTGGAATAGTTTCAGAAGGAATGGTACCAACTCCTCCTTGTACCTCTGGTAGAATTCAGCCGTGAATCCATCTGGTCCTGGACTTTTTTTGGTTGGCAGGCTATTAATTATTGCCTCAATTTCAGAGCCTGCTATTGATCTATTCAGGGATTCAACTTCTTCCTGGTTTAGTCTTGGAAGAGTGTAAGTGTCCAGGAAATTATCCATTTCTTCTAGATTTTCCAGTTTATTTGTGTAGAGGTGTTTATAGTATTCTCTGATGGTAGTTTGTATTTCTGTGGGGTCGGTGGTGATATCCCCTTTATCATTTTTTATTGTGTCTATTTGATTCTTCTCTCTTTTCTTCTTTATTAGTCTGGCTAGTGGTCTGTCAATTTTGTTGATCTTTTCAAAAAACCAACTCCTGGATTCATTGATTTTTTGGCGGGTTTTTTGTGTCTCTATCTCCTTCAGTTCTGCTCTGATCTTAGTTATTTCTTGCCTTCTGCTAGCTTTCGAATGTGTTTGCTCTTGC
This sequence comes from Macaca mulatta, assembly GCF_049350105.2. Classification (NCBI taxonomy): domain Eukaryota; kingdom Metazoa; phylum Chordata; class Mammalia; order Primates; family Cercopithecidae; genus Macaca; species Macaca mulatta. The sequence continues at coordinate 179,384,131 of NC_133410.1, forward strand.
TTCTCTAGTTCTTTTAATTGTGATGTTAGAGTGTCAATTTTCGGTCTTTCCTGCTTTCTCTTGTGGGCATTTAGTGCTATAAATTTCCCTCTACACACTGCTTTAAATGTGTCCCAGAGATTCTGGTATGTTGTATCTTTGTTCTCATTGGTTTCAAAGAACATCTTTATTTCTGCCTTCATTTCGTTATGTACCCAGTAGTCATTCAGGAGCAGGTTGTTCAGTTTCCATGTAGTTCAGCGGTTTTGATTGAGTTTCTTAGTCCTGAGTTCTAGTTTGATTGCACTGTGGTCTGAGAGACAGTTTGTTATAATTTCTGTTCTTGTACATTTGCTGAGGAGTGCTTTACTTCCAATTACATGGTCAATTTTGGAGTAAGTATGATGTGGTGCTGAGAAGAATGTATATTCTGTTGATTTGGGGTGGAGAGTTCTATAGATGTCTATTAGGTCTGCTTGCTGCAGAGATGAGTTCAATTCCTGGATATCCTTGTTAACTTTCTGTCTCGTTGATCTGTCTAATGTTGACAGTGGAGTGTTGAAGTCTCCCATTATTATTGTATGGGAGTCTAAGTCTCTTTGTAAGTCTCTAAGGACTTGCTTTATGAATCTGGGTGCTCCTGTATTGGGTGCATATATATTTAGGAGAGTTAGCTCTTCCTGTTGAATTGATCCCTTTACCATTATGTAATGGCCTTCTTTGTCTCTTTTGATCTTTGATGGTTTAAAGTCTGTTTTATCAGAGACTAGTATTGCAACCCCTGCTTTTTTTTGTTCTCCATTTGCTTGGTAAATCTTCCTCCATCCCTTTATTTTGAGCCTATGTATGTCTCTGCGTGTGAGATGGGTCTCCTGAATACAGCAGACTGATGGGTCTTGACTCTTTATCCAGTTTGCCAGTCTGTGTCTTTTAATTGGAGCATTTAGTCCATTTACATTTAAGGTTAATATTGTTATGTGTGAACTTGATCCTGCCATTATGATATTAACTGGTTATTTTGCTCGTTAGTTGATGCAGTTTCTTCCTAGCCTCGATGGTCTTTACATTTTGGCATGTTTTTGCAATGGCTGGTACTGGTTGTTCCTTTCCATGTTTAGTGCTTCCTTCAGGGTCTCTTGTAAGGCAGGCCTAGTGGTGACAAAATCTCTAAGCATTTGCTTATCTGTAAAGGATTTTATTTCTCCTTCACTTATGAAACTTAGTTTGGCTGGATATGAAATTCTGGGTTGAAAATTCTTTTCTTTAAGAATGTTGAATATTGGCCCCCACTCTCTTCTGGCTTGTAGAGTTTCTGCTGAGAGATCTGCTGTTAGTCTGATGGGCTTCCCTTTGTGCGTAACCCGACCTTTCTCTCTGGCTGCCCTTAAGATTTTTTCCTTCATTTCAACTTTGGTGAATCTGGCAATTATGTGTCTTGGAGTTGCTTTTCTCGAGGAGTCTCTTTGTGGCGTTCTCTGTATTTCCTGGATTTGAATGTTGGCCTGGCCTACTAGGTTGGGGAAGTTCTCCTGGATGATATCCTGAAGAGTGTTTTCCAACTTGGTTCCATCTTCCCCCTCACTTTCAGGCACCCCAATCAGACGTAGATTTGGTCTTTTTGCATAATCCCATACTTCTTGCAGGCTTTGTTCATTCCTTTTTCTTCTTTTTTCTTTTGGTTTCTCTTCTCGCTTCATTTCATTCATTTGATCCTCAATCGCTGATACTCTTTCTTCCAGTTGATCGAGTCAGTTACTGAAGCCTGTGCATTTGTCACGTATTTCTCATGTCATGGTTTTCATCTCTTTCATTTCGTTTAGGACCTTCTCTGCATTAATTACTCTAGCCATCAATTCTTCCACTTTTTTTTCAAGATTTTTACTTTCTTTGCGCTGGGTACGTAATTCCTCCTTTAGCTCTGAGAAATTTGATGGACTGAAGCCTTCTTCTCTCATCTCGTCAAAGTCATTCTCCGTCCAGCTTTGATCCGTTGCTGGCGATGAGCTGCGCTCCTTTGCCGGGGGAGATGCGCTCTTATTTTTTGAATTTCCAGCTTTTCTGCCCTGCTTTTTCCCCATCTTTGTGGTTTTATCTGCCTCTAGTCTTTGATGATGGTGATGTACTGATGGGGTTTTGGTGTAGGTGTCCTTCCTGTTTGATAGTTTTCCTTCTAACAGTCAGGACCCTCAGCTGTAGGTCTGTTGGAGATTGCTTGAGGTCCACTCCAGACCCTGTTTGCCTGGGTATCAGCAGCAGAGGCTGCAGAAGATAGAATATTTCTGAACAGCGAGTGTACCTGTCTGATTCTTGCTTTGGAAGCTTCCTCTCAGGGGTGTACTCCTCTCTGTGAGGTGTGGGGTGTCACACTGCCCCTAGTGGGGGATGTCTCCCAGTTAGGCTACTCAGGGGTTAGGGACCCACTTGAGCAGGGAGTCTGTCCCTTCTCAGATCTCAACCTCCATGTTGGGAGATCCACTGCTCTCTTCAAAGCTGTCAGACAGAGTCGTTTGCGTCTGCAGAAGTGTCTGCTGCGTTTGTTTAGTTTACTGTGCCCTGTCCCCAGAGGTGGAGTCTACAGAGACAGGCAGGTTTCCTTGAGCTGCTGTGAGCTCCACCCAGTTCGAGCTTCCCAGCAGCTTTGTTTACCTACTTAAGCCTCAGCAATGGCGGGCGCCCCTCCCCCAGCCTCGCTGCTGCCTTGCCGGTAGATCACAGACTGCTGTGCTAGCAATGAGGGAGGCTCCGTGGGTGTGGGACCCTCCCGGCCAGGTGTGGGATATGATCTCCTGGTGTGCCTGTTTGCTTAAAGCGCAGTATTGGGGTGGAAGTTACCCGATTTTCCAGGTGTTGTGTGTCTCAGTTCCCCTGGCTAGGAAAAGGGACTCCCTTCCCCCTCGCGCTTCCCAGGTGAGGCAATGCCTTGCCCTGCTTCAGCTCTCGCTGGTCGGGCTGCAGCAGCTGACCAGCACCGATCGTCCGGCACTCCCCAGTGAGATGAACCCAGTACCTCAGTTGAAAATGCAGAAATCACCGGTCTTCTGTGTCGCTCGCGCTGGGAGTTGGAGACTGGAGCTGCTCCTATTCGGCCATCTTGCTCCGCCCCCCCCATCTTGTTTCTTTTTCTTTCAGTACTGTGTTCCTATGCCTTGCTATTTTTCTCTATATGTTGTTGGTCTTTATATTTTTATTCTGTATTTTTTATATTAAGAACATGTACACTTTTCTACAATATATGTTGCAATTATATCTAGATTTTTAATTTATCTTTTAAAATATTGCTTATAAAGTAATTTTAGTATGGTTGGGATTAATGAGAGATGCCTGGATGCCTTTCTAAGGAAACTAGACTCTTTTCTTTGAAACAGGGGAGTAATATTTTGTCTACTCTTCAAAAAATTTAACCTGGCAAGTATGTGAAGGATATAATAGATAGTAAAAAGATTAAAGACAGTTCAATAAAACTCAACTGAGAAAAAAATCTGTTGTGAGCCCTTTCATCATGCCACATTTGAGAGGCAACATGTTAAGGGATCTGTTTCAGTTTCAAGGATAGCCACTTTCACACGGAACAAGCCTATGCTTTAGGGCAAGCCTTTTTTCTTTATATGCATTAACACAAGTTATCTCACTGGAGGCACGTGACAAATTACCACCTTCCATGACGAATTTTTCAAAGTGGATTGCTATTGCACACACTAAATTTGGAATATAGCTAACAAATTCATTTTTTTTTTTTTTTTTTTTTGAGACAGAGTCTCGCTCTGTCGCCCAGGCTGGAGTGCAGTGGCCGGATCTCAGCTCACTGCAAGCTCCGCCCCCTGGGTTCACGCCATTCTCCTGCCTCAGCCTCCCGAGTAGCTGGGACTATAGGCGCCCGCCACCGCGCCCGGCTAATTTTTTGTATTTTTAGTAGAGACAGGGTTTCACCGTGTTAGTCAGGATGGTCTCAATCTCCTGACCTCGCGATCCGCCCGTCTTGGCCTCCTAAAGTGCTGGGATTACAGGCTTGAGCCACTGCGCCCGGCCCATTTTTTTCTTTATGTTTTCTATTCTTTTTACTTGTCATCAAAATTTAAAACTACTTTTTAAGTTTTAAGTTTTATTTTAAATACAAGGGGTAAATGTGCAGGTTTCTTACATGGAAATATTGTATAATGCTAAGGTTTGGGGTATGATCCTGTTACCTGGATAGTGGGCATAATACCTGATAGATAATTCTTCAACCTGCGGCCACGTCACTCTCTCCCCTTTCTAGTAGTCTACAGTATCTGTTGTTCACCTGTATATGCCCATATTTGCTCAATGTTAGCTGCCACTTATAAATGATAACATGTGGTATTAGAGTTTCTGTTCCTGCGTTAATTTGCCCAATTATGGCCACCAACTGCATCCATGTTGTTGTAAAATAAATGATTTCATTCTTTTTATTGATATGTAGTATTCCATGGTGTATTTGTGCTACATTTTCTTTACCCAGTCTACCATAGATGGGCACTTGGGTTGATTCCATGTCTTTGTTATTGTGAATAGTGTAGCAATGAACATATAAGTGCATGTGTCTTTTTGGTAGAATGATTTATTTTCCCTTGGGTATGCATGCACTAATGAGATTGCTGGGTCAAATGGCAACATTATGTTAAGTTCTTTGAAAAGTCTCCAGACTCCACAGTGGCTGAACTAATTTACATCCCCATAAAATAAGGATTTTCTTTCCTCCACAGCCTCATCAGCATCTGTTGTTTTCTGAGTTTTTAATAATAGTCATTCTAACTGGTGTAAGACGGTATCCTCCTGAAGTTTGGATTTGCATTTCTCTAATGATCAGTGATGTTGAGCATTATGTATATGTTTGTTGGCTGCTTGTATGTCTTCTTTTGGAGTGTGTCTGTTCATGCTCTTTATCCATTTTTAAAAATGAAGTTATTCTTTTTTTTTTTATTGTTGATGTAAGTTCCCCATAGATTCTGGATATTGGGCCTTTGTCAGATGCACAGTTTGTGAATACTTTTTCCCATTCTGCAGATTGTCTGTTTACTTTGTTGATAGTTGCTTTTGCTGTGTAGAAGCTCTTTTGTTTAATTAGGTCCCATTTGTCTGATTTTGTTTTCACTGTGTTGTTTTTGAGGACATAGCCAGAAATTCTTTGCCAAAGTCAGTGTTGAAAAGAGTATTTCCTAGGTTGTCTTCTAGGATTTTTATCGGTTGAAGTCTTACATTTAAATAGGATCCATTTTGAGTTAGCTTTTGTATATGGTGAAAGATGGAGTCGAGCTTCAGTCTTCTGCATATGACTAGCTTATTATCCCAGAATCATTTATTGAATAGGTAGTCCTTTTTCCATTGCTTGTTTTGGTCAGCCTTGACAAAGATCATAGTTGTAGGTGTGTGGCTTTATTTCTGAGTTTTCTAATCTGTTTCATTGATCCATGTCTCTGTTTTGGTACCAGTATCATGTTGTTTGTGTTACTGCAGCTTTATAGTGTAGTTTTAAGTCGGGTAGTATGATACCTCTGGCTTTGATCATTTTGCTTAGGGTTGCTTTGGCTATTTGGGCTATTTTTTTCATTTCAATTGACTTTTAGAATAGTTTTGCCTAATTCTGTGAAAAATTACATTGGTAGATTGATAGGAATAGTGTTGAATGTCCAGATTGCTCTAGGCAGTATGACCAATTTTACAATATTGATTCTTCCACTCCATGAGCATAAAATATATTTCCACTTATTTGTGTGGTCTCTAATTTCTTTTAGCAGTATTTTGTAGTTCTTCTTGTACAGATCTTTCACCTCCTTGATTAGCTGTATTCCTAGGTATTTCATCTTCTTTGTGGCTATTGTGAGTGGGATTTTTTCACTATCCTGAACATTGTTGTTGAGAATAAATGCTACTGAGTTTTGTACATTGATTTTGTATTTGGAAGCTTTACTAAAGTTAGTTATTAGTTCTAGTTCTAGAAGACTTTTGGCAGGATCTTTAGGATTGTCTAGGTACTGAAACAAATCAATGAAGAGAGATTAATTTATTATTTCCCTATTTGGATTTTTATTTATTTATTTATCTTGCCTGATTGCTCTGATCAGGCATTCCAGTACTATTAATAGTAGTGGTGTGAGTGGGCATGCTTTTCTTGTTTCAGCTCTCAAAGGGAGTGGTTAGAGCTTTTGCCCATTCAGTACAATGTTGGCTGTGGGTTTGTCATCGATGGCTGTTATTATTTGAGGTGTGTTCCTTCAGTTCCTAGTCTGATGAGAGCATTTATCATGAAGGGATGTTATATTTTATTGAAATCTTTTTCTGCGTCTATTGAGATGGTCATATGGTTTTTACTTGTAATTCTGTTTATGTGATGTTCTGAATTTACTGATTTGTCTGTGATAAAATAGGCCTGCATACCAGGAATAAAGCCTACTTTATTGTGGTGAATTCACTTTTTGATGTGCTGCTGAACTTGGTTTGCTAATATTTTATTGAACATTTTTGTGTCTATTGTGTATATGTTTATCAAAGATACTGGCCTGAAATTTTCTTTGTTCATTGTGCCTCTGCCAGATTTTGGTACAGGCTGATGCTGGCTCATAGAGTGATTTAGGGAGGAGCCCCTTCTCCCTGATATTTTGGAAGAGTTTCAGTAGGATTGGCATCAATTATTTGTATGTCTGGTAGAATTCAGCTGTGAATCCATCTAGTCCAGAGCTTTTGTGGTTGTTAAGCTCTTTGTTACTGATTCAATTTTAGAAGTTGATATTGTTCTATTCTGGGTTTCATTCTCTTCATGATTCAATCTTGGGAGATTGTGTGCTTCCAGGAGTTTCTCTAGACTTTCTAGTTTGTATGAATAGAGTCGTTCATAGTAGTCTCTGAAGTTCTTTTGTATTTCTACATGATCGGTTGTAATACCACCTTTGTCATCTCCTATTGCGTTTATTTGGGTCTTGTCTTTTTTTTCTTTGTTAATTTAGCTGTGTGTGTTGGGGGGGCGTCTATCAATTTTATTTATTCTTTTGAAGAACAAACACTTGGTTTCATTGATCTTTTGTATGAATTTTTGCATCTTAATTTCATTCAACCCTTCTCTAATTTTAGTTATTTCTTTTCTTCAGCTAGCTTTGAGGTTGTTTTTTTCTAGTTTCTTTAGGATAGAAACTATCTATTCTTTAGGATAGAAACTAGAAAAAAGTTAGAATGTTTATTTGAGATCTATTTAATTTCTTGATGAAGGTGTTTATCACTACAAACTTACCTTTTAGCACTGCTTTAGCTGTATCCCAGATATTTTGATAAGTTGTGCCCCTATTTTTATTAATTTCAAAGATTTTTTGATTTCTGCCTTAATTTCAAAGTTTATCCAAGAGTTATTCAGGATAAGTTGTTTAATTTCTATATATCTGTGTAGTTTTAAGAGATCTTCTTGATACTGATTTCCATTTTTATTGCACCTTGGTCCAACATCTGTTTGGTATTATTTTGATTTTTTTGAATTATTGAAACTTGTTTGTGATCTAGCATGTGGTCTTTCTTGGACTATGATCTATATTTGATTGAGAATAATGTATATTCTATGGTTATTGGGTGAAATATTTTGTAGATGTCTGTTATGTCCATTGGTCAACTGTTGAGTTAAATCCAGAGTTTCTTTGTTAGTTTTCTGCCACAATGATCTGTCTAATGCTATCAGTGTATTTTTGAAGTTTCCCACCATTTTTGTATGGTTGTCTGAGTCTTTTTGTGGGTCAAGAGGAACTTGTTTTATGAATCCAGGTGCTCCAATGCTGGGTGTGCAGACATTTAGGATAGTTAGTTCTTGCTGGATTATACCCTTTATCATTAATGTTCTTCTTTATCCTTTTTAATTGTTAAAGGTTTAAAGTCTGTTTTATCTAATATAAAACATAGCAATTCTTGCTTTTAAAAATTTTCTGTTTGCAGGGCAGATATTTATTCAACTTTTTATTTTGAGCCTGCAGATGTCAATATGTGTGAGACGGGTCTCTTAAAGACAGTGCACTGTCGTTTCTCATCTTTTTATCCAGATTGCCATTCCATGTGTTTTAAATGGAGCATTTAGCTCATTTACATTAAGGGTTAGTGTTGATATGTGATATTTTTATCCTGTCATCATGCTGTTACATGGTTGTTATGCAGACTTAATTGTGTAGTTGCTTTATAGTGTTTGTGGGATATGTGCTTAAGTGACTATTTGTGGTAGCAAGTGTCATTCTTTTGATTCCAAGCTTAGCACTCCCTTAAGGACCTCTCATAAGCGTAGTCTAGTTGGAATGAATTCCGTTAACATTTGCTTGTCTGATAAGGATTTTATTTCCCTTCACTTTTGAAGCTGACTTTGGTGAGGTATTAAATTCTTAGTTGGCATGTCTTTTCTTTAAACATACTGAAAATAGGCCCCAATCACTTCTAGCTTGAAAAGTTTCTGCTGAGAAATCTATTGGCAGCCTGATGGAGGTCCCTGTGTATGTGACCTGACCTGTGTCTTTAGCTGACCTTAAATTTTTTTTCTTTTGTGTTGACCATGGTCAATCTGACGACTATGTGTCTTGGGAAAGGTCACGTTTTATAGTATGTATCCGGGGCTCTCTATATTTCTTGAATTTGTAAGTCTACCTCTTTAGTGAGATTAGGGAAAATTTCATGAACTGTGTTCTCAGATGTATTTTCCAAGTTTCTTATTCTCTCTCCTTTTCTCTCAGGGACCCAAATGAGTCATAGATTTGGTCTCTTTAAATAATGACATGTTTCTTGGGGGTTTTGTTCATTTTATAAAATTCTTTTTCATTATTTTTGTTTGACTGAGTTAATTTGAAGAACCAGTTTTGAGCTCTGAAATTATTTCTTCGGCTTGATGCATTCTGCTCTTAATACTTCTGTTTGCTTTATGAAATTCTTGTATTGAATTTTCAACTCAAGAAATTCAGTTTAGGCCTTTCTTAAAATTACTCATTTGTCTTTCAGCTCTTGAGTCATTTTACTGGATTAACTGGCTTCCTAGGATTTGGTTTCCACTTTCTCCCAAATCTTGATGAGCTTCCTTGCTATCCAGATTCTGAATTCCCTATCTGTCATTTCAGCCATTTCAGAATGGTTAAGAACCATTGCTGAAGTCTTGCTAAGTTTGTTGGGATATAAGGGGACATTCTGGCTTTTTGAATTGCCAGAGTCTTACACCGATTCTTTCTCATTTTGGAGGGTTGGTGTTCCTTTAGCTGTAGGTAAATTGAGTATAGTCAGTTTATTTTACTTCTGAAAGTTTTTGTAATGCTCTGTACAGGGTCTTTGTTGTGGAATTCTTGCCCTTGGCTTCCCAGGAGAGAGAAGCAGCTGCTTTTTGGTGTTGTAGTTTGGACTGTGATCCAGTAGATAGCGCTTGTGAGCAAAGAGCAGTAGATAGGTTCTTACTCTGTTGCATGAGCCTTTTGTGCATCCTCTGGTTTGCAGCTGTGTTCTGTATTGTGAGCAGGAGAGATGTGACTTTCTCATCAGCTACACTCCTGGGCCACTTCTGATCTCTGGCACTGTGTCTGTGATTTGTTGTTGTTGTTATTGTTAGACGTTTCAGAGTAGGGACTCTCTTAGATAGAGATTTTTCAGGGAGATAGGTCACACTCTACTAGACCAGCCCTGCGGAGAGAGGCACACCCAGGTCCCACTACAGCCTACAACCTGTGGAACTCACGTCTCTTAGTTTTGTGGGGGTGTGGCCTCCTTCCTCCCTCAAGTGCTGGGCAGAGATCCCAACTTAATACTCCTGAATCATGAGCCACAGCTCTTAGGCACCAGGACCTGCTCTCAGCTCCCTGCTCCAGCTACTTGGGATTGAGTTCTGGATGTGCTGGAGGATCTGAAAGGCTCCTGGTCTGCTATGTTGCACTCAGATGGAGCAAAGCAGCAGTACCGGGCAGTGGGGGCTGCATTGTGTACATGTTCTTGCAGAGTGGCCAGGCAGGAGCCTGGGAGAGGCTGGCAGGTAAGTAGGCCTATAGGACAGATGTAACCCAATCCTGCAGGGAAACCAGCCGTGTTTCTTGCAGTTCATCTATTAGCTGGGGCCAGAGTCGCTCAGAGGAAGGTGGGGAGCCCTGGTGGATGGCACTTCTGGCTGGCTTCTGTAGAAGCTGTCCTATGCACAAAGATCACTCCACACCTGCTGAAGTCTCATCTCCATCTAATCTCTACAACCAGGATGGCAGAGGTTTATGGAGAGAGTGGGCAGTCCCCCAGTTCCTTCATTCACCCCTTCTCCAGGACCCATTCAGGGCCAGTAGCCAGCCCTTGCATGCGAGTACGCCACATGGGGTTCCCAGCTTCCTTCCTCTTCAGGCTTGGTGTACATTCTTTCTCCATCCACAGTCAGCATTTTCTTTCTGAAAATCTGTTAAAATTCTGTTGGTTTAGTCAAAATCCTGGTCCCTGTCAGTGGGAGTGGCACTTCCTGGCCACATCTTATCATCCATCTTTCAGAAAACCCTGTTTCATTACTTTTATTTGTTTTATTTTATTTTCTTTCTCCCTTTCTCTCTTCTTTCTTTCTTTCTCTTATCTATCTATCTATCTATCTATCTATCTATCTATCTATCTACCTTCCATCTATCTTTCTCTCTCTCTCTCCCTTCCTGCCTTCCTTTCTTCTTCCTATGCTTTATTTTAGTTCTGTGAAACCTCACTCTTCCTTTATTTTATTTTATTTTTTAGGATTTTGAGTCATAGAAAAGTTTCACAATCTTCCATTCTATAGAGGAATTCACCAAAGTTTCCTTTTGTTATTATATGCAGTCATTTTATTGCATTATATCAGATACATCTGAATTTTATACTTGGAAGATGTTTGGTGTACTCAATTTGCAGCTGAGTGGCTGTTTGTTTATTATAATGGCTTGGACCTTCATCGAAGCTCTTTCTTGATCCATACAGCTTAATAATTTTGGAGTTTAGTAGAAACAACTGCTTTAAAATATTTTGTGAAAAGAAGTACATGTTGTCACTGTGACTTTCCTACTCATGGGCCTATTGTGCAGCACTGGGGTTGCTGACAATCAAGGGTGACTTACCATCACTGGATAACTATTTCCTCTGTAATGAATGATCTCGGGTGGAAATTGATGTAACGTACAACATCTGAGCACTGTGAGCCAAAATACCTCTTGCCTCAAACTGCTTGTCTCGACTCAATCTAGACCAGTGACCAATCAATCATTTACTCTTTACCACTGACCAAGAGTGTATATCTTTATTTCAGACCATCCCTCTATATGCAGTGTAAATGCCCAAGTGCACTACTTATAAATTTGTGTACAGGAAGGTTTTCTTCCTTCATTATTTTTCTTTGCACTCACCCCTGAGTGCAACTTAATGCAGCTCCACTATTTTTTGGTCCCATTAACACATTAAGCTGAACCACCTGCAAGCCTGGTCCAAGTTTTCTTCTTCTTTCTTCAACTCATAAAGAAAGTTTATGAAGCTATTAGATGCTAAGTTTAGAGAGAGGAGGAGTCAGTGTGAAAGTGAGAAGTGGCATAGGATTCTAGCCACCTATTTGCATAAATTAATTCTGTCCTCTGGACTTGCTTGGTGTGATTCCAAAATGTTATTTTCATAGTGTGATAGATTGATGCCGTACCTGTCTCACCTTGTGATATGATGTATCTGAGAGATCTGAGCTTATGAGAACAGGTGCAGTCACCTAACCTTGTGGTTTATGCTGCAAAGAAGAGCCTTGTTCCAAAGCACTGGGGGTATGTATTGTGAATTGCATAATGGGCTTGCCTTTTACACAGAGCTCTTATGCATCTCAAGACAACTTCATTATATATGATACATCCACTCACTGAAATAACACGATTCGTAACAAAGCTTTTAACCTTCTTGGTGAGAAATATCTTTAAAGAAGTATGTTTCCAGATAGACTAGGGAAGATTCCTGAATTATCCTATCCTGGATGTTTTCCAGACATTTTAATTTTTCTTCTTTTTCTCCCTTAGGAATACCTGTTAACTGTGCATCTGACAAAAGACTAACATCCAGAATCTACAAGGAACTAAACACAACAAGAAAAAATAATCTCATTTACAAGTGGGGAAAAGACAGGAACAGACATTTCTCAAAAGAAGGTATACAAGAGGAAACATAAAACAAAATGCTCAGTATCACTAATTGTCAGTGGAATGCAAATTAAAACCTCAATGAGATGCCATATCATACCAGTCGGAATGGCTGTTATTAAAAAGTCAAAAAATCACAGATGTCGACAAAGATGCAGAGAAAAGGGAGCACTTATGTACCTTTGGTGCGAATGTGAATTAGTACAACCTCTGTGGAAAACAGTATAGAGATTTCTCAAAGAACTAAAAAACAGAACTACCATTAGGCCCAGCAATCCAACTACTGTGTATCTACTGAAAGAAAGAGAAATCGATATATATATATACCCAGAACTCATATGTTTATCACTGCACTAGTCACAGTAACAAAGTCACGGAATGAACCTAGGTTTCCATCAAAAGATGATTGAATAAAGAAAATGCAGTATACATATACCATGGAATACTACACAGCAGTAGAAAAAAAAAGAATGAAATCTTGTCTTCTGCAGCAACATGGATGTAACTGGAGGTCATTATCCTAGTGAAATACTCAGAAACCCAAATAAAGTATCACATGTTCTCACTTCTAAATGGGAGACATGTACAAACAGAGAAAAATAATCGAGACTGAGGACTTGAAAAGAGGGGCTTGGGAGGGACTTGAGAGTTGAAAAATTACCTGCTGGATACAATGTTCATTATTCGGGTAATAGGAACATTAGAAGCCCACATCTCACCTTTCCACAATATATCTATGTGACAAAACTGCATATATACCCACTGAATCTATAAAAATAAAATTAATTAATTAAAAAGACGTATGTTTCAACACTTCATAGAAACTCCACAGTTTGGTTCTTAACATAGAATCTTCTGGGTCTCATGGTCAGGTAGCAGCAGAGCTAAATCTATTCCTAGGAGCTCTCTTTCTCTGAATCTCAAAACTGACAGCCTTAGGAATTATCTAACTAATAGGCTAGAACAATATTCCTAAACATGATATATTCTTCCTCCCAAATCCAAAAAGTTCCACAAAACACCATGCCTTTTTGTTGGAGATAGTAGGTACAAAGAAAAATAACTTGACCTTGATTTTAGAGTGCATATTCTGATGTGGACTAGATCATTAAATCACTAAAATAACAACCAATATGGCAGTGTAATTATGATTATAGGTTTTATCTCTGACTCTTGGCAGTCATGTTTGCTAGGAAATTAGTTGCCACGGTCTGCTCACCAAATCCAATTTAGGGTCACAATGATGCTCTGTTGAATGCCAAGATGAAGAAGGCATCTTTATCTAGAGAGGATGGAGGTAGCCTACCCCATGATAGGATAGCAAGTGTTGTCTATATTTTCCCAGGCAAATTGGAACTCCTATATTTATGCTCTTTCCTTTGTGCGATTAAAAAGGACGTATCTTCCAGATGAATAAAAGCTCACCAAAAGTTACACTATGTATTGACCTCTTCTGGTAATGATATTACATCCAGCACAGAGCTGCACCGGGTTTTCACACGCTTAATTAGGTGGTAGTTCTCTGTCATCTGCCATGATCCATCTGCTTTCTTTTTAAGAACTATGTAAGTGAATTAAATTGAGAATCCAATAAGGTGTAATATCACTGAATCATTTGTGTATCTGAGGCAGCATTAACCTCTTTTGTTTCTCCCAGAGTATCATTTGGCTTCTGATTTACTATTTTTTTTCCAGGAGAAGGATACGTAGAGTTTTAGGGCTTATCAGTTACCCTAATTTTTTTCGTTAGGGAAGTCGTTCCAAAGATCAGAGAACAAATGAGAGGTTGTTCCAGCTGCAGGTTATATTCATCTAAATCATGTACTTTGGTGATGGGGAAAAGAAATGAGGAGGTTCTACAGCTTTTTTTGGATCCACTGTGAGAAGAACTTGGGCTAAAATTTTATCGTGCCACCATTTACCCTCAGTACTACAGTTAAGTTATGATGGCATTTCGGTTTCCCTAGAATTAATGGAAGATCAGGTTCTGTATCTAATTACCCCCAAAGATCTGATATCCTTCTTTCTAATAAAGCATCACACGGAACAATGGCTATAGGGATCCTGGTGAAATACGGAAAGATCAACTTTTGTATATAATTGCAGTGGTGTTCAAGGTTCCTTCTACAGAGGAACTAACTTATAACAATATTTGGACATGAGGACTCTGGATATTGGAAAACAAATTGTAGTTTTCCATTATGTTGGCTGATATTAGCTTTCTGTTCACCAGATATTTATTTTTTTGTTACAGCCTCATTGTCGTTCTGTGATTCTTATCTATTAGCCATCATTACAGATTCCTGTGGGTCACAATCCCCTGGTAGACATTTAGTGGCCCACTGTGATAATTAATTATATCTACCTTATTCTGGATGGTGAGGTACTATCAGCTAATCTCTCTAACTTAATCACAATATCTGTGGTTAATTTTATGTATCAACTTGGCCAGGCCACAGTACCTTGATATCTGGTCAAATGTTATTCCAGAAGTTTCCATGAACTATTTTTTATTTAAGATTAACATTTAAATTAGATTTTGAGTGCAGTAGAATACTTTCCGTAATATGGGCAGGCCTCACCCAATTAGTTTAAGGCCTTAATGGAAAAGAATAAATAAATAGACTTACCTCCTCTGAAGAAAAGGCAGTTCTGCCAAAAAACCTCCGTGGATCTCCAGACTGCCAGATCACCTGAAGATTTTAGATTTGCAAGTCTCCATTATCAGCGCCAATTCCTTAAAATAGATCTCTCTGTCTTTCTGTCTATGTCTCCCTCTTTCTCTCTCTCCATATGTATTTATATATTATTTCTTCTATTTCTGTGGAGAACCCTTGCCAATAAAATATTATTGTTTACAAGAATGGGCTCAATTATATGAAAGTATCTCCTACCTTCAACCATAGTCTACAGCTGCAGCTGCCACTGACTATGGAATGATACACATGCAAAATATTTGTGCTTTGGTGAAGGGCATGCCTTATGGACTCTCTGGAAGAATATTAACATAGAGTGAGTTCTCTATTCTCACATGGTAAAGTTTACTTAACGTGCTCTAGCCTTTAAACTTACTGACATCTTCCTGCATATTTTGACAACACATTTCTAACATCTCCAACTCATTTTCCATAGGTCATCGTCATGTCTGAACTTTAAGAAATGGTCCCTGCCGGGCGCGGTGGCTCACGCCTGTAATCCCAGCACTTTGGGAGGCCGAGGCAGGCAGATTACAAGGTCAGGAGATCGAGACCACGGTGAAACCCCGTCTTTACTAAAAATACAAAAAATTAGCCGGGCGCGGTGGCGGGCGCCTGTAGTCCCAGCTACTCAGGAGGCTGAGGCAGGAGAATGGCGGGAACCCGGGAGGTGGAGCTTGCAGTGAGCCGAGATTGCGCCACTGCACTCCAGCCCTGGGGGACAGAGTGAGACTCCGCCTCAAAAAAAAAAAAAAAAAGAAAAAAGAAAAAAGAAAAAAAGAAATGGTCCCTGAAGGGTATTATTATCAACTACAGGCATCACTTTTATTACATTAAAATCAAAATTATGAGAAAGTATCCCTTTGTCCATAAACATCCTTCTCCAGGGCTATATTCTGTCTCTGGTCAACACCTCTCACTTCTGTTCAACACCCTCAATATCTACTCTCATCATGTTCCCTCAATTCCTGCTGGTATGTAGTACTCAAGTCCTACAACTCTTTTAGTAAATAACCTAATGCATCCTATAGCTGGGATTACTTTTCTCAAACTGTGAATAGTCAGACAGCTAGTGTCTTATATGCCACGGAGAGGTCCGGTAGATTCTGAAAAGAATAAACATGATCTTGGGAGTCATCTGACTTAGGTATGGCCTTAAGTGTTCTTCACTCAATGGCAAGGACCTTTTCCTTTAGTAAAGGGTCTCCTTCTTCTTCTTGTCTCAAGGATTCTGTGATATTTTAGGGCATAAAAGTGCCAAGTGCATATACACAGATGTTCTCATCCACATCTCTAGCTCCCACTCCTGCCTTTTCTTTTCCCATCTATAGTTTAGAAGACCTGCCAGACTTTGTTTTAAGAACATATCAGCCTCTTTTTCCATCAGTGCTCTTATGATTAAATCCTGGGCCTTATTGTCAATATCATTTTCTGTCCAGCTTCAGAAGATGAGATTCTGCTGCCAAGGAGGTCTTTTGTTTTCCACCCATGAGCTGAGAGCTGGCACACCTGAGCTTGTCAGTACTTCTCAGATGATTAAAAGTCAACTCTACAATCATTACAATTACTATTTTACCATATATTTAAAATGCCAAAATTAATGCATAAACAGTCTTCCATTTTCATCAGTACCTTACTTTAATCTATTATAGATGAGAGTCTTACAAATTGTGATTCAACAGCATGCCAACAGTAGCACAAGGTCTTTTACCATAAGCAAAATGTATTTTTTTATCATCTGACAGTAAGTGGTCTGATACTGGGCTTGAAGTACGATTTTTTTAAGAGTCACTTGTGCTATCTACAGATTTATTTGGGTTTACTCTAGAAGTATGAGGTCATGAAACAAGGACTTGAGTGCAGATAAGTTATTTTGAATGCGATCTCAGGCAGCACGTGTGAAAAAGTGAGAAGAGTGACACAGAGAAGGCCAGAAACCACCCCTTGCTCAACACGCAATGTAGTGCTGGTTATTATGGAGGAAACTGGCAACCGATTCTGTGTGAAATCGTAATACACACGTCAAAATCCTCTTATTCGAGCATTGAGACATTTTCTCACTATTATCCGCATTGTGATGGATGGAATTATGTCCTTCCAAAAAGTTGTTGAAGCTCTAGCCTCCAGCAACTGCTAATGTTACCTTATTTAGAAATAGGATCTTTGCAGATGACCAAATCAAGATGAAGGCATCAGAGTAGGCGCCAATCCAACTTGACTGTGTCTCTTGGAAGTTGAAACATAGGAACAGATACACACACAAGGAGAATATCTAAAGAGCACCCAGTGTGTAGTACTTTGTTGTAACAACCTAAGAAACTTATGCCACCATTGAATAAGTATTGAACACAAGACATTTAATGCTCACATTTTCCTGGTTGTATCTGCTTAGGCTGAGAGAAAATGTTTTCTTAGTGCTGGCCACAGATCACCTCAAATGGAGAAGAGAAATTGTGTGATTGAAGTGGTAGGTACCAAATGTGCTGCAAAGAGCCTGCTGTCGCTGCTGGTGATCTAAATTGAAGGATGAGACTCGGGAGAGTTCACCAACAGTGTCAGTGACAACGCTGCACACATTCTTATGTATTCTCACTTGAAACTCTCATCTGTTTTTTTTTGTTGTTTGTTTGTTTTTGTACTCCTGAGCACCTTGAAAGTAAGATTCTCCTAGCAAAATCATAAAATCATGGTGTTAAGATTTAGTTAAGTACCTATTGATGAACCTAAATCCTCAGGATTAGCAGTGGGACTCAGGAACTCTTGAAGATCAAGCTTAGAATGCAAAATCTAAGAAAAAATTGTACATGGGCAGAATTTATGAATGACCTCCAGTGACCTTTTTCCTTGTATAATCCCTTCCACTTTGAGTATGAGAAAACCCATAGATATCTTAAGACTTCATTCCTAGGATTATGTTATGTTATATAACACAATTGATCTCAAGATTGAGACACTACCTTGATGAGTCTATTTCAGTCACCTGAGTCCTTTAAAAACAGAACACTTACTCCAGGTAGTGGCAGAGGAGGAAGACAGAGAAGAAAGCTGGAGAGAAAGTCAGATGAATTTGAAGCATTAGGGGAGGTTAATGTGTCGTCGTTTCTCTGAAGGTGGAAGGACCATGTGAGAAGAAATACAGGCAGCCTTCAGGGGTCAAGAGAGATGCCCAGCTGACAACCAGCAAGAAACAGGGACCTCATTCTTGCAGTCTCAAGGCACAGAACATGGCATCAAAGCTGAATTAGGTTGGAAGTGGATTCCTTTGTAGAGCATGTAGATAGGACCCCAGCCTGGCTATCACCTTGATTTTGCCATTGTGAGGCCCTAAGTAGGAATAAGCTGAGACTTGCCAGAATTCTGAAGTGGAGAACTGTGAGCCAATTTGTGTTTCTTTATATTTGTATGTTTCTGGTAATTTGATAACACAGAAATTGAAACTTAATACAAATTGCAAAGTGTATAGTAAATTTTTTTGCTTTTGAAATATAATGGTGAGGAATGTATATGAACTATTTTAGTTAACGCACATATTTTGAACAACACTGATTTTACCCAGTGTTAAGTTCATAGTGCTAATTAGCAAAGCCTCTATTGTTGATATTAAAACAAGAACAACAATTATAAATAAGTAATTTAATAGTTCTGGTGGCCTCATTGGAGAGGAATCTCATTAAAAAAAAAATGGTGGAATCCCATTCATCTTGCAGTGTGGGTGGGTGGTAGGGAAAGTTGGAGTTGTGTTAAATTCTCTTAAATGGACAAAGATGCCAGGAAGTGTGGTAGTTCTGATCTGCTCACCAAATGTTTCTACTTTTACTCTATATAATGGCAACATTGCACTTTCTAGGCTTCATGTGGTTGAATGGAGCCTTGTGACTTGGTTTGCCCAATGAACTTGAAGTAGAAATTATGTTTTTCACTTCCAGGCTAGACAATTATAAATGCAATATCCTTCTTTGCTCTCCTTTTTCCTCACCCAGTAATATTTGAAATGTTCACTCAGGTTCTTCCCCCTGGAAACCTAAGTAACTACAATAATAAGCACTACTGTAGGTGATAATACATGTTACAAGGAAGAAATAGATGCTTGTAAATTTAAACTGTAAAGAGTTGAGAATTACCTGCTACTGCAAAATTAAGTAGACTATTCCAAACGATATAGAATGTACACACAAGTGAAGATTTAGAGGGAACTAGCAAAGATTATGTTTCATGAGTCCAGGTCTGGGACATTATTTCTATCTCAGCAGAGTGTGGGACAGTTGTGTTCAGAAATGCAGGCAAAGTTGAAGGCCGTGAGAGATTTTAGCCCCAACAGTGTGAAAGCATAAGGAAATGCCTACTGCTCTGGGACCAAAATGGGCCTTAGCATAAATACTCTCTTCAGGGAATGCTATAGCAGAGTAAAAGCAGCAAAAGTGAGAGCGGCTTAAAGACCGAGGAAAAGGGCATTCTACTTTTAGATTGTTAAGAATTAATCCTGGCCAGGCGTGGTGGCTCACGCTTGTAATCCCAGCACATTGGGAGGCCGAGGTGGGCTGATCATGAGGTCAGGAGTTCAAGACCAGCCTGGCCAACATGGTGAAACCCCATTTCTACTAAAACATACAAAAAAAATTAGCTGGATATGATGGCACGTGCCTGTAATCCCAGCTACTCGGAAGACTGAAGCAGGAGAATTGATTGAACTGGGAACCGGGAGGTGGAGGTTTCAGTGACCCGAGATCGCACCACTGCACTCTAGCCTGGACTACAGAGCAAGACCTCATCTCAAAAAAAAAAAAAAAAAAAAAAAAAAAAAAAGAATTAATCCTGACCGGGCACAGTGGCTCATGCCTGTAATCCCAGCACTTTGGGAGGCTGAGGCAGGTGGATTACTTGAGGTCAGGAGTTTGAGAACAGCCTGGCCAACATGGTGAAACCCCGTCTCTACTGAAAATGCAAAAATTAGCTGGGTGTGATGGCTCTCGCCTGTAATCCCCGCTACTCAGGAGGCTGAGGCAGGAGGATAGCATGAACCTGGAAGGCGGAGGTTGCAGTGAGTCGAGATCATGCCACTGCACTACAGCCTGGGTGGCAGAGTGAAACTCCATCTCAAAAACAAAACAAAACAAAACAAAACAAAACAAAACAAGAGAATTAATCCAATGTCTTTGAAATAATGTATTTGTTTATACCCAATTTAGACCCACCCTTTAAATTTAATGGGGATTCTTTGTTTAAACTCAGATTTAGACACTCAAAAATTATTTGAGTCAAGATTAATTTATTACATCATATGCATCACTTAAAAATACTATAAAGGTGCTTTAAGTTAAACAAATGAAAATACAAAATGTGTTTTGAGCATGTAAGTTTTTTATTTCTTTTTATTTGCTAAACATCTCTCATTACAGACCTTTGCTGGCATTTCTTTCTTGACGGTAGACTTCATTCCTATACTGAAGGATTATAATTTATGTCACACACATAAACTCTACCACTAAAACTTTTATTGTAAGCAAAGCTACTCATAAATTATATCGATTCATGGGAACGAGAAAGGTCTATGTAATTTCTATTCCTAAAGATTGTGCTAACATAAATGAAAACAATGATTATTTAAAATTCATGTTTCAATTGAAAATAAAAATTAAAATAAATTGTTTTACTACTATATTTTTTAAACTTACTCTGATTTGCTGATTAAGAAATATTTCAATGAAATATGTTGTTTTTTTCTTGCAAAGTATTGTTTCCCCTTTATAGATATCTAAAAATGAGATTATTTTTAAACTCAAAAGACATACAATTCCTTGACAGAATATTAGATTTAGAGAACACTGATAATATATCAATCCATGCATTTGAAATAAACTCCATATAAGCAGTAAAAATGGTTTGCATGAAATTGTTAATGAAATCCACAATTCTAAATATATGCTTTTGTTCTTAACTTTCAATGATTTAGTAAGTGATTTATGAAATAAAATTGTTACATGAATTGTTTAGTTTCCTGGAATGAATTATATCAGGATGACAATTAAATTTATGTCCTTTTATTTGATATACTATCATTTTATTTATATTGGAAAGGTATAGACAAAATCCTCTGTGAAAGAGTTTAATGATTCTGAAAATTTCCCATCTTCTACTCATCAGCTTTCCAACATTCCTTTTCCCCTTGTAAGTTTTCTGGCTATCAGTTTTCTATCATAAGTAAATGAATAACAATTTTATAAATCATCAAGGTCATTTTAACTGATGAAGCAAAAATAGATCACTTGCATTGCTACTTTAAAGTCAAATGAGTGTTTCATTGAGATAAAATACTAATTGTCTCCCATTTTATAGTCTATCTTGTGTTAAGTATTTGAAATATATTTGAAAAGTATATTTTATAGACATACGAAAGTTGTTCATTATACTATAAATTTATAAAACGTATCTTGTGCTAAATTTTTGAAATACATTTGAAAAATATAATTTTATAAACATCAGGAAATCATTATATCAAAAAGTGTTAAATATATAAAAAAGCAATATAATAACTTCAGGTTGGTATCCGACCTTTTCAAGGGTACTGCATGATTTAGTTCAACATACTTACAGTCCAACTTTTACAGAGAAAAATATTGCAATTATTTGCACATGAAAGCAAGCTAATGATTATGCTATTATTAGATTACCTAAGGCAAATAGGTGCTGTTTGGGGACCATGAAGGAAGTTGTATATAAATCAGTGTTACCTTAGAGTGCATAGGAATTACTCAGTTAAAATTGTGGAATCCTGACCAAACCTATAATAATTCTGATTTGGTAGACTTGAGCTATAGTCCATGAGAGTTCTGATAAATGTGATATATGATTTTGATGATGAAATTCCATAAATTCAGTTTCAAAAAGCTCTTTTATAATGGAATTTTAGCCAAAGTAACCTAATGATGTTATATTTTCAGAGTGTGGTTACACACATGAGACCATGCTACCAAGCTGGAAAGATTTTCTTTTTGTATATGTTTACTCTGTTTAAAATTTCATTTATTTTAGATTCAAAGGATACATATGTTTGTTTGTTGTATGGGTATACTTTGTGTTGATGGGGATTGGGCTTTAGTGTATCCATCACTCAAATATTGAACATTATCTCTAATAGTTAATTTTTCAAACTTCACTCCTGTCTACCTTTCCTTTTTTGGAGTCCCTACTGTCTATTATTGTCGTATTTATGTCCATATGTATCCATTCTTTAGTTCTCAGTTATAATTGATAACACGTGGTATTTGACTTTCTGTTTGAGTTGTTTCACTAGGATAATTGCCTCCAGCTCCATCTATGTTGCTGCAAAGGACACCATGTTTTTTTTTTTTTTTAGGCTGTATCATATTCTACGGTGTATATACACTACATTTTCTTACGCGGTCAAGAGTCTGTGGACATTTAGGTCGAGTCTTTGACTTTGCTACTGTGAATACTGCTGTGATAAACATACAAGTGCAGTTGTCTTTTTTATATAAGAATTTATTTTCTTTTGGGTAGATGCTTAGTAGTGTGATTGCTGGGTCGAATAGTAGTTCTATTTGTAGTTCTTTGAGAAATCACCGTACTAGTCTCCATAGAAGTTATATTAATTTTTATTCCCACCAATTGTATATAAGCTTCCCTTTTCTCAGCACTCATCCATGTCTATTTTTTGACTGTTTAACATTATGACTGGTATCAGATGAGATCTCAGTTTGGTTTTAATTTGCATTTCTCTAATGATTAGTGATGTGGAACATTCTTTAATTTTTTTTTGATGGTTTTATGTCTTTCTTTAGTAAATGTTTGCTCATTTCCTCTGCCCAGTTTTTAAATTAGGCTGTTTTCTTCATATTGAGTACTTTGGGTTTCTTGTAGATTCTGGGTATTAGTTCTTTGTCAGAGACATCATCTGTAAATGTTTTCTCCAACTCTGTAGGTTGTCTGTATATTCTGTTGATTCTTTCTTTTGCTGTACAGAAGTTTTATGGTTTAACTCTCATTTGTCTATTTTTTGTTTTGTTGCATTTTCTTTTGGGGTCTTCATCATGAATTATTTACCTAGACTGATATCTAGAATTTTTCCTTGGTTTTCTTCTAGAATTTTAATAGTTTCAGGTCTTACATTTAGGTCTTTAATTCATCTGGAGTTAAGTTTTGTACATGGTGAGGGTCAGGGATCCAGTTATATTCTTCTGCATATGGTTAGTCAGTTTTCTCAGCACTATTTATTAAATATGGTGTCCTCTTCCCATTGTTTATTTTTGTTGACTTTATTGAAGATTCCTTAATTGTAGGGATGAGGCTTTGTTTCTGGGTGCTCTATTCTGTTCCATTGATTTGTTTGTCTACTTTTGTACCAGTACCATGCTGTTTTAGTTATTATAGCCTTATAGTATAATTTGAAGTCAGGCAATGTAATGTCTCTTAGAATTGCTTTGGCTATTTGGGCTCTTCTTTGGTTCCACATGAATTTTAATATTGTTCTTTCTAATTCTGCAACAAATGAAAGTAATTTGATAGGAATTTTATTGAATGTGTAAGAGTCTTTGGGCAATATAATCATTTTAATGATATTGGTTCTTCCAATCTATAAGCATAAGATGTTTTTCTACTTGCTGGTGTCTTTCAATTTCTTTCATCAATGTTTTGTGGTTCTCCTTGTAGAGATCTTTCACTGCTTTGATTAAATATATTCTTAGGTTTTCTTAGTGTGTGTGTGGCTATTGTAATGGAATTGAGTTATTAATTTGATCTTCAGCTTGATCACTACTGGTGTATAAAAAAGGTACTAATTTTTTAAAATTGATTTTGTATCTGGGAACTTTACTGAAGTCACTTATCAAGTCTAGAAGTATTCTGTACGAGTCCTTAAGGTTTTGTAGGTGTAGGATGATGTCAACAGTGAAAAAAAAATTTTAACTATCACTTTTTAAATTTGGATCCCTTTTATTTTTTTTCTCTTGCCTGATTACACTGGCTAGGAATTCCACTACTATGTTTAATAGAAGTGATAAGAGTAGACATCTTTGCCTTGTTTCAGTTCTTAGGAAAAATGCTTTCAATGTTTCCCCATTCAGTATGATGATGATTACGGGTTTGTCATATATGACTCTTATTATTTTGAGATAAGTTCCTTTGATTTCTAGTTTGTTGATGGCTTTTATCATAAAAGGATGTTGGATTTTTATACAATTATTTTTGTATCTATTGAGATGACCATATGGTTTTTGTTTTAAATTCTGTTTATGTGGTGAATCACATTTATTGATTTGCATATGGTGAACCATCTTTGCATATCTGGAATAAAGCCCATTTGATTGTAATGAATTGTCTTTTTGGTGTCCTGTTGGGTTTGGTTTCCTAGTATTTAAATGAAAATTTTTTGCATCTATATCCATCAGGGATATTGGCCCATAGTTTTTTAAATTTGTTTTGGAGTTATTGTGTATTTGACTGATTTTGGTATCAGGGTGATACTGTATTTGTAAAATGAGTTATAGAGAAATTACTTTTTGTCAATTATTTTGATAAGATTTTTCAGTAAGTTTGGTTACCTGCCATTCTTTGTATGTCTGGCAAAATTCAGCTGTGATTCTGTCTGATCCTGGGCTTCTTTTCGTTGGAATGTTTTTTTATTACTAATTTAATTTCATCACTTGTTATTGTTCTGTTCAGGGTTTCTATTTCTTCCTGGTTCAATCTTGGAAGTTGGTGTGTTTCCAGAAATTTATCCATTTTCTCTAGATTTTTAAATTTGTGCATATATCTTCATTGTATTAGTTTGTGTAATGGAAACCCAACTTTTCCTGTCAAATTGTTAAAAATCTACATGACACTGTATAGACACTATTTAATCAAGGATATGTAATTTATAGGCTTAAACACCTCACTGAATAACTTTATACTTTCAAACGGTAAGAGTTATCCACTGCAATAATAGTCCATTATTATAAACTTTCAATTCTCAGAAGTGTTTTGAAAATTAATGTTAGCAAAACGGTGTCAATGAATGAAAAAACAAAGATGTTAGAATATTCTATAAATATAAATAGAGAAAATTGCATAAGAAATAAAATTCAGCAATACATTTTCTGATAGAATTAATTGCAAAAGAAATTACAAATTCAATTACTATCTAGAGATCATAGTTCATTTGATTACATATACATAAACAAAGGTATGGAATACTTTACATTGGCTGGTTTCTGGAGGACTGAAGAGAAAAGCACATGATCACAGGAAAGAACACAAATTTATCTAATTTTTTACTTATAGTTCTAATTGAATTCACAAATAAAATTTAATTTACATTACTGTAAGCCCTATGCTTAATTAATCAAAGATGCTAACATGGTATCAGAAGTTTTTGACTCCTCTTAAAATCTTTGTAATGACCAAATGAGACAAACCAGGGGCAGAAAAAACACATAATTCTTATGTCTCAGGCTTGTGGGTTGTGCCTTCCACATTAATTGGCATGTTTAAACAATTTTTTTTGTAATTATCAATATACTTGATATTAAGTTTTCCAATTTGCTTTTAATTTTCTATGCATCCCATCTGCTTTATGTGCAGTTTCTTTTTATTTTCTGCCTTTTATGGTTTGATTATTTTTTAATAGTTTAATTTCATCACTACTATTGGCATTTTAGCTATATGTCTGTATTTTATTAGTTAATTGTTCTAGGACTTCAAGGCACATCTTTTACTTATTACCTTCTACTACCAAATAACGTTATATTACATCATTCATAATGTCAAAATCTTAAAATATGACCAGTATTTGCTCCCTCTGATTCTTTGTGCTATTGTTTTCATATATTTTCCTTCAGATGATATAAAAATAACATCATTATTATTATTATTTGTTTAACAATTATAAAGAAAAATAATATAAAATATTTTATATTCACTTTCAAATGTGTCATTACTAGCCATCTTTATTCTGTTATGTAGATCCATATATAAATCAGGTAAGATTTTACTATTGAGTAAAAAACATCCTTAACATTTCTTGTAGTGCAGGCCTGGTAGGGATTCATTTTCTCTGTTCCTATTGATCTAAAAGCATCTTTATTTAGTGGAGAATATAATTTTAAGATAAGCATTTTTATGGTTTTGTCTTTTGTAATCACTATTGTTTAAAATATAAATTAATTAAAATATAAATATATTGTCATCTGGTATGTATAGGTTCTAGTAATAAGTCTGCTGCCATTCTATTCTTTGTGTTTCTGTAAGTGCAGGCTTTGCTTTTTAATTTGTAGTTTTAAATTCCACAGTTTCACTCACTATTAGTATAATACAATAATATATTTTCAGAGAGAGACAGAGAGCAGCATTCACACAACTCTCATTACACTGTTGTTATAATTGTTCTATTTTATCATTAGTTATTGTTTTAATCTTTTTATGGTACCTAATTTATATATACATTAAACTTTACCACAGGTATGTAGGTATAGGAAAAAATATAATATACATAGGGTTTAGTACAGTCTGTGCTTTCACGCACTCACCGGGGCTTTTGGAATGTATTTTCCCTGTAGAAGGGGGACTATTCTAATGTGTTCTTTGTCTTTGTTTTTGTTGTTCAGTGTGTCATGTGGTTTCAGAGAAGAATAAATGGAGAGCTGAGGCTTCTGTATTCCCCCTATAATAGCAAGCCCCATTCCCGCCAGCAGTGTCACTGGAGACCATGTTGGAGCCTGGATTTCCACCCGCAGCCAGCAATAAGGAGGTACTCCTCCCCTTTCTTGCTGGGAGGATGTCTCACAAGCTTAGTGGAACCCATAAATATTAACACCACCCCAAAGTAACAAAGCCCTCTCTGGTATTAGTAAAGGCTACATGGAAGCAATAAAGAGATGCATCCCGTACTCTCAGCCAAGATACATAAGTGGAGATCTGCTGGGGAGCCTGAACTCCCATACCTTATCCAGCAGTAAGCAAGCAGTCCCTGGGGTATAAACAATGGCCAGATGGAAAACTTGGATTCTACTCCCACCCGACCACAGAAGGTGGGGTATTCTCTTTTCTCCTACTGGCAGGCATTATAGAAAGCCAGCTAAGAGAGATCTAAAGACTATCCAAAGTCTCACAATATAATAAGCAAAAATGTCTAGATGACAAGGGAAAACTCTCAGCATATCAGGGAATAAAATAATCACAACTTGAACAAGAAAATATAATAAATGCCAACACCAAGTATAACACAGATAGAGATTTTCTGAAAAGGATCTTTAAGCAGTAATAATAAAAATTACTAAACACTTACAAACCTGTTTGAAACAACTAAAAAGAAAATCCTATTATTAGCAGAATAATAGAGATATAAAAAGAACCAAACATAAAAGTTAGGATTGAAAAATGCAATACACGCAATAAGAGATGCAAAAGAAGGGCTTTACAGTGGAATGGAGCAGACAAAGAAAACAGCCAGTGAGCTTGACGATAATTGAATAAAAATGACCCAGTTGCAATAACAGAGAACATAGACTGAAAAGTAATTGTTGGAGACTCAGGAATTTGTAGGACTACAGCAAAATATCTAATATTTATAAAATGGAAGTATCAAAATGAGAGGAGAAAAAAGGGAGGGTTGAAAAAGAATTTTAAAAAATGATTGCTGCAATTCCCACAAATTTGGCCCAAAAAGGAACTTAAAATAAAAATGTGTGAAACTGAGTGAACCTTTGTATCAGATAATCCAAAGAAATTACAAGAAACATTATAATCAGCTTTTGAATCTAAAAAGAAACAAACAAGCAAATTAAAAGCATCCAGAAAAAAGCAACACATTATTTGTAGGGGAAAAACGATTTGAATAAAAGTGGATTTTTCATGAAAAATGATGTCATCCTAAAAGAAAAAGTACTATCAAACCAGGATTCTAAATCCAGTGAAAATATTCCTTGAAAATAAAAGAAAACATCATGACATTTTCAAATGAAAGGAAGCTGAGAGGATTTGTCAACAAAAAAGTTACCCTTAATGAAATAGCCAAAGGAGGTTCTTGAAACAAAATAGAAATTACTAAAAAAGAAACCCTGGAATGTCAGTAAGTAAGCAAAAAACAAAACAAAACAAAAAAACAAAAAACAAACAAACAAAAAAACAAACAAAACAAACAAACAAACAAACAAAAGCCACTGCAAACCTTAAAATATGGGTGAACAGAATAGACTTGACACTGTCTCGTGAGTTTTAAAAATTATATGTGACAGTTGAAAGAAATGTTAAAACATTGATGTCATTCTCAATGTATGTAATGAAAATATTTAAGACAATTCTATAGCAAGAGTACAATGGGAAAACTTACAGGTAGATATTTTCTCCTTTTTTTTTTTGAGATGGAGTCTTGCTCTGTCACCCAGGCTGGAGTGTAGTGGCACGGTCTCAGCTCACCGCAACCTCTGCCTCCCAGATTAAAGCAATCCTCTCATCTCGGCCTCCCGAGTAGCTGGGACTACAGGCACCTGCCACCACACCCGGCCTGATTTTTATATTTTTAGTAGAGATGGGGGGTTTCACCATGTTGGCCAAGCTTGTCTCAAACTTCTGACATCAACTATCCACCACTAGGCCTCAAGTTTTCTATACTTCATACAAACCAGTAAACTGTGGACATCTGTAGATTGTGACAAGTTTTGTATGTCTAATGTAATACCTAGGGTGATTAGTAAAATATTTATACAAAAGAGGTACATACACTCAGTTAGTGTTGACCATGGGATACATGGGCTTGGAGAGAGGAACATGAGTGAGGCTATCAAGGGCTTCCACGACAGATAGCTTTGTGATCATGGAATATTTTAAAATTTCGTTTGTGTCAGTGCCCACATGTACCTTCCCCTGCGTTAAAATGGAGTGAAACAATGCACACAATGTATTAAAACATTCCCCGTTTTTATATTGAGAAATTAATAGTGAGTAGAATTAAAATTAGCACATATTTAGAAATAAATGCACGTCATCCTTTTCACGGTAAGGGAAAATACCTCTAATAAGGTCCAGCAACTAAATTTGTGAAGCTTACTCTAAAACAAAAATGTGGAGTCCCATTTTCAAAAAAATGTTATTAAGAAAGCGCTATTAAAGTTACCAAAATATGAAGGTTTTTTGCATTCTTGTTCAAATCAATATTACATCTTTTACTTGCTATTTAATTGTTTAATATCATCTAATTTTTTAATATTTATTTTTTATCTTTTTAAAGACAAGGTCTTGCTATATTGCTAAGGCTGACCTTGGTGATAAGTGGATTCTCTCTCAGTTCACCTGAGATCTCGTTGTTTAAAAATAGGGCACCTCTCCTGCCTCATTCTCTTGCTCTCTCTCTCACCTTGTGATGTGTCTGCTCACATTTGTCTTCCATCATGATTAAAAGCTTTCTACAGGCTGGGCACAGTGTCTCACACCTATAATCCCAGCAGTTTGAGAGGTCAAGTTGAGTGAATGACTTGAGGTCAGGCATTTGAGACCAGCCTAGCCTACATGGTGAAATGCCATCTCTACTAAAAAAAATATATAAAAATTATTCAGGCATGGTGGCACATGCCTGTAGTCCCAGCTACTCTGGAGACTGAGGCATGAGAATTGCTTGAACCCGGGAGGCAGAGGTTGCAGTGAGGTAAGATCATGCTACTGGGTGACAGAACAAAACTCCATCTCAAAAAAAAAAAAGGAAAAAAAAAAGCTTTCTACAGCTCTCACCAGAAGCCAAGAAGATGCTGGCATCATGCTTTCTGTACAGCTTGCAGAACGACCAGTCAGTCAATCTTCTTCATAAATTACACAGCCTCAGGTGTTTCTTTGTAGCAATGCAAGAATGGCCTAATACTGGCAAATTGGTATGGAGGAGTGGGTGTTGCTACAAAGACACCTGAAAATGTGGAAACAACTTTGGAACTAGTTAACAGGCAGAAGTTGGAAGAGCTTGAAGGGCTCAGAAAAAGACAGGAAGGTAAAAGAAAGTTTGAAACTTCTTAGAGACTAGTTAAATGATTGTGACCAAAATACTGATAGAAATATGGACAGTGAAGTCCAGGCTGACAAGGTCTTACGGAAATAAAGAGGCAATTGGGAATTGGAGTAAAGGTCATTCGTGTTATGCCCTAACAAGAAACTTGGCTACTTTATGTTCATGTGCTGGGGATCTGTGTAAGTTTGAACATAAGAGTGATGAGTT
The DNA here is from genome assembly GCF_049350105.2 of Macaca mulatta. NCBI lineage: Eukaryota > Metazoa > Chordata > Mammalia > Primates > Cercopithecidae > Macaca > Macaca mulatta. The sequence goes on from NC_133410.1 coordinate 179,414,109, forward strand.
AGGGTATCTGGTGGAAGAAATTTCTAAGAAGCAAGCATTCAAGGCTGGCCTGGCTGCTTCTAACAACTTAGAATCAGATAGGGGAGCAAAGGAATGACTTAAATTTGGAACTTGCATTCGAAAGGAAAGCAGAACATAAGAGTTTAGAAAATTTGCAGCCTAGCCATGTAGCAGAGAAAAAAAAAAAAAAAAAAAAAAAATTCAAGTAGAATGTGGAGCAATCACTTACTAGAGAAATTAACATGACTAAAATGGAGTCAAGTGCTAATATTCAAGATAATGAGAAAAAAAAAACCCTCAAAGGCATATCAGAGATCATGAAGACAGACCCTCACATCATAGGCCCAGAGGCCTAGGAGCAAAGAATGGTTTCGGGGGCAAAGTCCAGGACACTGCAGGCCTGCACAGCTTTGAGATACTGCCCTCTGCATCAAGGTTGCTCCAGCTCCAGCTCAAAGGGTCCCACGTACAGCTTGGACCACTGCTCCAGAGGGCACCAACTGTAAGCCTTGGTGCCCTCTGGAGGAGCTGGTAAGACTACAGGTACACAGAATGCAAGAGTGAAGGAGGCTTGTTGCCTCCACCTAGGTTTCAGAGGATGTATGGGAAAGTCTGGGTGCCCAGACAGGAGCTTGCTGAAAGGACAGAGCACTCACAGAGAATTTCTACTAAGGCAATGTCAAGGAGGGTATCACCTGGCTCTAGATCCCAGAATGGTAGATCCATTAGCTGCTTGAATCCTGCTCCTGAAAAAACAGCAGACACTCAACTCCAGCCTGTGAGAGCAACTGCAGGGGCTGCATCCTGCAAAGCCACAGAAGCAGAGCTACCCAAGGCCTTGGAAATCCACCCCTTGTCCCAGTATGCTCTGTATATTAGTCGATTCTTGTATTGCTATAAAGAAATATCTGAGGCTGTATAATTTATGAGACTTTTCAATTGGGTCATAGTTCTCTGGACTGCACAGGAAGCCTAGTTGTATCTGCTTCTGAGGAGGCCTCAGAAGGCTTACAAAAATGACAGAAGGCAAAGCAGGAGCTAGCACATCACATGGAAAAAGCAGGAGCAAGGGGTGGGGGGATGCCACACACTTTTAAAGAACACCTTGTGTGAACTCAGAGCAAGAACTCACTTATCCCCAATGGGATAGCTCAAGCCACACATGAGAAAACTGCTCCAACAATCAAAACTGCTCCAACAATCCAAACACCTCACACAAGACCCCAACAACAACACTGAGGATTACATTGCATCATGATTTGGAGGGGATACCCAAACTATATCACTCTAGATGCAGGAGATGGAGCCAGGGATAATTTTGGAGTTTAAAGATTTAATGACTGCCCTGCTGGGTTTCAGACTTGTGTGGAGCTTATTATCCTTTTCTTTTGGCTCATTTCTTCCTCTTGAAATTGTCATGTTTACTCAATGCCTGTACTACCATTGTATCTTGGACGTTAATAATTTGTTTTGATTTTACAGGCTCATAAGTGGAAGGAGATAAATCTCAGGTGAGACTTAGGACTTTGGACTTGAGGTTGGAACAAGTTAAGACTTTTGGGGACTACTGGCAGCAGATGATTATATTTTGCAATGTCAGAAGGATGTAAGTAAGATTTGAAGACTGGGGGAAGAATGATGTACTTTGAGTGTTTGTCCCCTTCATATCTCATGTTGAAATGTGTTCCTCAATGTCGGAGGTAAGGCCTGAGGAGGGGTGATGGGATCACAAGATTGGATCCCTCATGAATGGTTTAACATCATTTCCTTGGTTATAAGTAACTTCGCCCTCAAGCGGTTCACATAAACTCTGGTTATTTAAAAGTCTGGGACCTCCCCATCCCTCATTTTCTTGCTTCCACCCATGCCATGTAGTGTGCCTGCTCCCCTTTGCCTTCCACCATGATTGAAAGTTTCCTGGGGCTTTCACATGAAGAAGAGCAGATGCTGATGCTGTGCTTCCTGCACAGCCTGCAGAACCCCGAGCCAATTAGGCCTCTTTTCTTCATAAACTACCCAGCCTCAAGTATTTCTTCATAGTGATGCAAGAATGGCCTAGTACACTCTATTATTTCGTATTTATACCACACACGTCTAACTGGGGTCATTGGAAATGTTTCTATTATACCATTTTGAAATTTTTCATAAAGTTTGTTAGAATTTTGTCGTAAAAAAAAAAAACTGGAAAAAGTCTATTATAAGCAATCATTTATGCAATAAAATAATTTGAATAAATAAATCTTACATTATTTTGTACAATATATTTTATTGGAAATTGCTGTGAGATATTTCTACTGGCATTTTTCAGTACAAGGATATAAAAGTGTATATGTTAAACTTCTTTGTGATTAAAGGGAATTGAGAGCCTACAATCCTGCTAATGTTGATTTATTCCACTTCCCTAAAAGGTATAAATATGATTTTTTCCTCCATTATACAATTGATTTGGAACTGTTCTGATTCAATATGATTTATCATTCAAATACATTACAAAAATGTTTCAAAATAAACTCATCATGATATTTCGAGAAATTTGAGTAATTTTCAGTTCATTCTCATTTGCCTAATGCTTTCTTTCAAATAATTCAGAAAGCTCATTTTGTAAAGGTCATAGTGAAATATTCTGGAAAAAATATCAGCAAGAATATTTTTGGTGTATTAAAATGGAAACAAATGCAATGAATACATGACAGTAGAGAAGATAAAGAATACAAAGGTGGACATAATTCTTATGGAAAGTAAGTTTCTCAAAAGCCCACAAAGTGAGTAAAATATAAATCTAGCCCGTGAACATTATCTGCTAGCTTCCAACTTACTATCCAATTATAAAACTGTCATTCACCATCTGTCAGTATCCATGTATGGACATTTGTCTTTGTGGTGTCACTGCAGGGAGCTGTAAGTATCACCATTACTTTTCTTAATGAAGACCCTGTCTATGGACACCCCTCCTGACAGCTTGTGTCCATATCGTTCATTATTGTCAGCCTACAACCAAGTGAATAGAGACTGCATCTCATGCAGCGATTTCTTAAGAATATGTTCCAAAATACTAACTTCTAATCAATACGAATATAACAAGTTGATTCTTCCTTTGGGCTTCCTCCAGTGAATATTTTGCATAGGTTTAAAAATATCCCTGAAAATGCACACACTTCTGAACATTGATGCCCCAGATTTTATTCAGACTCCTAGAATGGTGTTTATGCACAAAATAATTGAAATATCCTACAGCATGAGACTGGTTCAAATGAACTAGATGCCTCTTTGACATCTAGTATCCTTTTTCTATACATAGATAAGCATGTAAGACCTCCCATAGCTGAAGTCTGTTGTAGATGTCAAATTCTTACATACTCTTTAGCATTCACAAAAAATGAATGTTATACTAATAAATAAGGAAACATCATTTCTTTGTAGTCCCTGTTATTGGACTAACACCTTGCAATTTTTGATATAAGGTATTCACATTTCCACTAGAACATTCGTTCAGAACCGTTGACAAATTTTAATTTAAGAAAATAGAGAGGAAAAGGGCAAATTTCTTTAATAGTGCACAGAGCTCTAAAAGTTTTCTACCAGATCGAGGGGACATATACACCCTGATAATTCACTGTCTCTAACAGAATGCTATACCAAAGGCGTAAACATGCCTATACACTGAACAGTAGCTTTACTACATCAGTTTCTCGGTTTTCTTAGTTGCTATGAAATCTGAAGTCAAAACAATGTTTTATGCTTTTGCTCCAAGATGTAAAATCAAGGAAAACCTAGAAAAAACTTTGGTGGGAGCAAGAATGCACTGTCATAGTAAGAGTAGATTTTTAGAAAAGAGCCTTCAGTGTGTCAAAGACCTTTGTGCATATGCATATGTGTAAGTACATACGAGAATACAAGGAAAGCATTGGGAAGACTAGAAATTATGCTGGGAGGGTTTACTGAAGCAAACGTTTACAAAACACAGCAAACTGCCCTTATGCACTTAAAAATTGTATTACATCTATCTCCCTATCTGTCTGTCTATCTATCTATCTAATCTATCTATCAATCATCTATCCATCTATCTATTCGTTTATCTATCATTTATCTTTCTAATTTGTCTATCATCTATATACTTACATATTGTATAAAAATGAATAAGAAATGGCACTGAAAAAGAGATACCTGTGTCTCTTAAGAATTGTTGCTTCAACCCAATCATTCTGTAGAACGTCACAGAGCACGTTTAATCTCTTTCATCTATCTCTTTAAAAAAATGGAGAATGTATATCAGAATTTGTCTTTTCTGTGTACTTAAGAACATGGCAATTTTAGATACAGCAATATCCAAAGTTTATTCCTCAATTTTATATTTTCCCTTTGCATATTTGTTTTATCATTTTTCAAACTTTTAGGGAAAACTACTTATCATGTTATTTTCCCAGACTAGTAAGCTTGAAATATTATCAACATATGTTCTTGTGGTTTAGCTGTGTCTCCATGGAGGAGGAAAGGGAGAAAGGAAGGAAGGAAAGAAGGATTCAAATGAGAAGATGTAATCTTTTAATTTATCTATTCCAAAAGCTAATAAAATATTAGTCCCTTAACTTTGTCATCCCATGAAAACAAAAAATGTTTTTATTTCTAGAGTTCAAGCAAAAAAAAAAAAAAAAAAAAAAAAATCACACAGTTTTAAAGGCCATAGTGATGGAATAGCAGAAACATTTATTAACAGTAAAGCTGCTTAATGCAGATGAAATTTATTTATTCCTTCTTGAGGGGCCCTTAGATTGTACAATTATGTAAAGTCCTTAGTATGAGAATGGCATCAGCTTCAGAAACCTAAGAAAGAGTTGAACTGGGGAGACAAGTAAATAAATACAAAGAGAAAAACTTGCTGGGAGCACAGAAATGTGCACACTAACTCTTCTTGAGAGAACTGTCAAAGATTTTTTTTGGAAAATGTTAATTTCATTCTGTAATGTAACACATGACAAAGGATTGTTACAGAAAATTATGTATTGGAGTACTTTTTGTTTACACTGGAAACAACATTTCTGCACAATGGTCTTTGCTTAAGATTCCTGGAGACTCATTTCTGTGTTCCTTAGTGTTTTAATAATTAAAAATAAATATATTTATAAAATTAGAAATAGTGGTATTATTTTATTTAATATTTCTTTATGTTGAATATTTAATGCCGATGAATTAATCTTTGAATTAATATTAACCATTAATATTTAACCATTAAATATGTAAAAATATTGAATTTCCAGGAAAACTCAATTAAAGACTCCATCAACTTTAGGACATCCCAAATTAATTAGCTGAAATGGGCTTCGATTTTAAGGAATATGGAAAGAATATAGGCCAATATATACCATAAAGTGACTAAAAGAAAAGAACAACGTTGTCTTTTAAAAGAGTGGAATTCAGACACACAATCTGAACAACTATATTATACATGAATTCTTTGGACAGTATTAACATTTATTGTTCAGAAAGCAGAATCATTTAAATACATATGATAAAGAAATTAAATCTTTGAAAATCTTTTTTGGACAGAAAAAGCCAGTAGGTGTACGTATAACAGTATCAAATTAGAATCTATCAAACTTGAAAAACAAATCTATTGAATAATAAAAAAGACAATTTTATAAGATAATGTTTAAGTAAACGTTCTAACGAACATGAAAATCCCTAGCTTTTAAAAAACTTTAGAGGCCAAATGAAAACAACAAAAACATCATAATTAAGATACATATTAAAATGCCAGTTAATGGTAAGAGTTACAGTACTTACCAAGTGTAAACTCATGCTAAATCAGTTTTAGAGGATTGATTTTATTATTGTCCTAAAATCTGTTGGTGTAACAGAATGACTGATATGTGTCTGGGTGTGTGTGTGTGTGTGTGTGTATGTGTATATATGTATGTGTCTGTATATATATAAATATATACACACACACATATACCTCCATGTGTGTATATATGTACACATATACATGTATACAAATACATGTATATATACATATACATATGTGTATAGATATATACATATTATTCCATTCTTCAGCACATTTGCAGAACTGCAGAGTGCCCAGTTAACCCAGACTCCAGACTCACCAGCAAGATATGTCTGTCTGTCTATCTATCTATCTATCTATCTATCTATCTATCTATCTATCTATTCACACTACACATTATATATTATGTGTGTGTGTGTGTGTGTGTGTGTGTGTGTGTATACATTGCTCATGAGTCTGGAGTCTGGGTTAACTGGGCAGTCAGCAGTTCTGCAATGTCCTCTAGGATTGGGTAATCTCAGCATAGATCTTTCATGCATCTGTAGTCAGATGGCAGTTGGCTGGAGACTGGCTCCTGTAGGACAGTCTCACTCACATGTCTGGCGATTGGCTCTCTGTCTGTTGGAACAATAGAATTCTCAATTGTCTCTCATCATCCAACAGGTTAGCGAGCCTGGACTTATTCTCATAGTGTCTCGGCAGCATTCCAAGATGATGAACAAAAACATACAAGACCTCTTGAGACATATGCCTCTTTCACTGCATTCTATTTGTCAAAAGAAATCAAAAGACAACTCTGATTCAAGTGAGCCAAAAAGCAGACGGATTATATTTCCAGAGGAAAAAACATGAGAAGTCACATGTAAGTATGAGTGGTTACATGGAAGGAAAGTATTTCAGCTACTTTTTCAAGCAATCTACAATTTTATGCCATTAAATATTTACATCACGTTTTCACATTTTGTGAAATATGTTGATGTAAGCAGGATATAGATTATAGAAAATTCTGAAATCTGAAAATTACTCTAAATAATCAAATGTAGGAGTTACACAGTCTTAAAAAACTAATATATTATGATATTGTGTAAGTTTATTTTTGAAATGATAGATTAAAGCTCAAAATGTGAGAAAACGCACTGAGCAGAGTCTGGGAGTGACTACAAAAAATACTCCTAAAGACAAAGAGAAGCTGCAGAAAGAATTTGGCAGCTGCCACTGTGGAAGGGAAAACTACACATCTGTAAATGTGTAGCAATTTTAAAAAGAACTAAGATAATTTTCTATCTGCAACTAGCAACTTGTAAATTTCAAAAAGGCATTAGTAATAGAAATATATATCCTTGCATAATCTTATAGCATTTTCCAATCCAATTTAGATAAAATTAAGTTTTACCAAAGTGGCAAGTGTAGCTATTCTACAAGTTATAATCATGACAAGGAATGAAGTACTAAACAGTGAGTATGAAAGTGAGGAAGAGGTCGGGCAGGGTGGCTCATGTCTATAATCCCAACACTTTGGGAGGTTGAGGCAGGCAGATGGCTTGAGCTCAGGAGTTTGACACTAGCCTGGGCAGCACACTGAAACTCCATCTCTATTAAAATTACAAAAATTAGCCAGGTCAGGTGGCATGGACTTGTAGTTCCAGCCACATGGAAGGCTGAAGTGGGAGGATTTCTCCAGCTCAGGAGGTGGAGGTTGCAGTGAGCCAAGGAAGAAAGAGGAAGAAGTTGTGACTTTCTCCTTAGGGATTTTCTCATTGAGATGCACAAAGAAATTGTATTGTAGGCAAATACTTGGACCTATACTACTTATTTTATATATTAAATACTGTTACACTTTTCATACATGACTTGTGAATATAATTCTACTAAAAATAGCAATTACTTTGTGCCAGGCACTGTGCAATTTTTTTTAAGGTGTTCACAATATCATCTAAAGAATGAGGAATGTTTTTATCTACATTTTATACAGGAGTAAATGAAACCTCAGAGAAGTGCACTTTTATTTATTTTTTTCAGTGATTATATAGTAATTTACGTGGTTTCAAACTCATGCAATCTGACCCTTGAAATTGTATTCTGAAATCTTCAAGTTTTATCAGTACTTTAGAAAACTAAATATTACTGAGGTGAACTTATAAATTATTTTATATTTTTGTTGAGGTTTTCTTATATACAAATTCGGCTAAAATAAGAGATGAAAATAAATGATAAAAATCAAACATGTATGCAATTAATATCTATATGGTCAGTGAGTGTGTAAATCACCTTCTGAAGGCAATTTGGCTTCATCTTTGTATCCTTTTGCTCGTTCTACTAAGAAAATGTTTTCTCTTTTTCATTCCTCCTTTTCACCTTTTCTGTTATCTCCTTTATGCTAACGTGTGCGTATATGCCATATTTGGCATAAGTTTTCCTGATCTACCTTCTAGTTTATTGCTCATATGTTGTGTCTAGTTGCCTTGTACACTTTAAAAAATATGTGTGTATTTCATTTTGTTCTTCCTGGAAGGCTTATACACTTTTACTAAAACTTTAATTTAATTAAAAAACTTTTTTACTTACATGATTTTTTTCAAATCTGTGTCCTTTATATATATTGAGTTTATCCTCTATGTTTTTAAATAGCCTGCATGTTGCTTCATATACATTGAGTTCATGAAATAAAAGTAATACATATAAAAAGTATACATATGAAAAGTATTTTATAGTATTCTAATTATATTGAGGCCAATACCTATGCATGCTTTATGTCTGTGTATATATAATTATTTAATATTATAGATATAATTATATACACACATTTGTATATTTAATTATATATAATATAAAATATGCACATATATAATTACATATATGCACACATATAGTATGTGTGTATATACTATACATACTATCATGTATGTATATATTATAGTACATAATATATGATATAATAAGATGTATACACATACATATAATGTGTGTATAATTGTTTATAGTATGGATAGGTATTGGATATGATATTGATATTATTATTTATTTATACACACACATACACACACCTAGGACATGCACATATACATGCCTTTTTCTGTTGTATGTTGTTTCTGTTGGTTCTTTATCATATGGTGTAGTTCCTTTGTCTGATTATCTTTGACTCTACTGAATACTGAATGTCAAAAACTATTTGCAGGAATAATTTAAGACATAAAATGAATATGTATTCCTCCAGAGAGAATTTACAGTTGTTTTTACAAAGTTCCTGGAGACATTATTAACATAAGGGCACAATACATAAAATTCAAACTTAATATAAGAAAGTCAATCCAACACTATATTATTATGTGGGCTTTTTCACTTATTCATTCTTGTGTTAAGGGTTTAGTTCATAGCTGTCCAGGCTTACCATGGAGAGGTTATACTGCTAGACCACTTGCAAAAGCCCTAGGATATTATTTTAATTACCTTTGTCCACTGAGGCCATAAAACTAAACGTTTTACTTTCCCTTAATCTGAGAATGCCTTTGTAGCAAAAAGTGATAGTGATATTTGTGCTTGTTTCTAGTGTTCTCTTAACTTTTTACTTGGTAAATTCTTACAGTCTTGCCACTACTTTTGACTTTTGTCAGTGGCATGTGAACCAGGGCAGCATCATCTTAAATAGGTGCTGGGTAAAATGAGACTGAGACCTACGGGATTGCATTCACAAGTCTTTAAGGCATTCTAACTTACAGGATGAGATAGGAGGTCAGCACTAGATAAAGGTCATAAAGACCTTGCTAATAAAACAGTTTGCAGTAAATACGCTGGCCAAAATCCACCAAAACCAAGATGGTGAAGAGAGTGACCTCTGATTGTCCTCACCGCTACACTCCCACCAGCGCCATGACAGTTTACAAATGTCGTGGCAACATCAGGAACTTACCCTATATGGCCTAAAAAGGGATAGCATGAATAATCCAACCCTTGTTTAGCATATAATCAAAAAATGAACCATAAAAATGGGTAACCAGCAGCCCTCAAGTGTTACTCCATAGAGTAACCCTCAAGGCTGCTGTGTCTATGGAGTAACCCTCTTTTATTCCTTTACTTTCTTAATAAACTTGCTTTCACTTTATGAACTCACCCTGAATTCTTTCTTGCATGAGATTCAAGAATGCGCTCTTGGAGTCTGGGTCAGAACCACTTTCCAGTAACACTTTCATTATTTAATATTTAAAAAATTAGTTTATCAAGGATTTGGTTGTTTATGTGATTTTCAGTGATTTTTATTCAGAAAAATATCTTGAATTACCCATCTATTATCTCTGTAAACTGGAAATTTCTGAATACATATAGAGATTAGGAGACTTTTGAAAGGAAGAAAGGATTAAAAGTCTGAAATACCTGAAGCAAAGAATGGGACTTCTATGAGAGAGAGGACAATGGCACAGTAAAGCAAGACCAGAGACTCCAATGATTTAAAATGGTAATTTTAGCAGTTAACTTTCTCTATACTTTAGAATAAATTCTCTTTAGATTTGAATTTTTATAGAACTATAATCTTTTCTTGAAAATATGAATGTTAAACATTACCCTACATTTTCATGGTGAAGGTAATTAATTATGCCTACATTAATTGTGTATCTTAGAAGGCTATCCACAATCAGTTGAGACAATATGTATGTGTTGTCAATAGGTCCCTGGAAACTGAAACTTTAAAGAAAATGATTTTTAATAAAAACATTTTTTTCTCATCAACATTATAAAGAAAGGACATTAAAGGAAATGGTATTATTCAAGGACCTGCTTTGAGCCATTTAGCATAACGTTAGTTTCCAAGAACCTATCAATGACATGGAGTGAGAACGTACTGTTCTTTATTGGTATGTCGACAACAAAATCTTTTTCATTTGTAATATCCATGGGTTTAAACTGGGCAAATTTCAGACCTTTTTTTCTTCTTAGACCTGAGAGCAGTAAATATGGCTTTGTCCAGAATGAAGAACAGGGTGAAGAAAAGGTATATGAGCCAACTGAGCAGCTTTAAAAAAAAAAAAAACATCATTTACTCCTTGTTTTTATGCATAGTTTTCAGAAGTCATACAAAAATAATATAGAAAGTTATAATAGCATTAAATATATAAATATGAAATAGATTTAAAGAAAATTCTAATCTTAAAACTTTTCTTTTTCCGGTTATAGAGGTTAAAAATGACCTTTGCAGGGACATGGATAGAGCTGGAATCTGTTATCCTCAGCAAACTAACGCAGGAATGGAAAGCCAAACACTGGATTGTCTCACTTATAAGTGGGAGCTGAACAATGAGAAAACATGGACATATTGTGGGGAACAACACACACTGCGACCTGTTTGTGGAGTGCTATGGGGGAGGGAGAGAATCAGGAAGTATAGCTAATTGATGCTGGGCTTAATACCTGGGCAATGGGTTGATCTGTGCAGCAAACCACCATGGCACACGTTTACCTGCAAATTTTAAAAATTTACAAATTTTACACAAACCTGCACATTTTACACAGGTACCCCAGAACTTAAAATAAAAGTTAAAGAAAAATTTTTTAAGAACTTGTTTTCTTTTTTTTTGTTGTTAAAGCAAAACAATGAGATTTTTTTGTTTTTAAATTTAAATACTCTCTAGATAGGGTTACAGGGGGGTATAAAAAGTTCTGATTTATCAAACAGTCTTACAGTCTTAAAATATAATTTAAAAGAGACTAATAAATGCAGCAAACCTAAGAAACAATAACCTCAGCAAAATAGCAGCATTAGCGTTTGAAATCAAAGCGATGAGGCCCTGATTGCTGGAACAGCACATTGAAAAACATTCTGACATTGACAAAACAAAACAAAATAAAACAAAACAAAAAGACAAACACCCTGAATGAAACAGAACTCAGTGCCATGGTGGTTTGTTGTTGTTATTGTTGTTGTTGCTTTCATTTCTGAAATATTTTACTTCTCCAGAAATACTTGACTGCTAATATATGCCGGTTATATTCGATTTAACATGGCTGTTAATCATGTTACTGACAGAAGTTCAGAATGGATTGAATAAGCCCTTGGTTAGCTATATTGAAAGCACCGAAAGCACCTGTCACCACCATTGTTGATTGTATGGAGTCTTCTGTGTGCACTGCAAGAGCGGACAGCCACATGGGCTCTGTGGAGACATTTCTGGAACAGACCTAGAGGCAATTCTTTTATAAGATTCTAAAGTCTTTTCTTTTTGATCTTACTTCGTTGATATAAAACAATAATCCACACAGGCTTTGCACAGTCTACAAAAGCAGCTCAGTCTTCTCAGTCTTAGGTTTTAATGAAGGCACAAAGGAGTGAGGTCAAAAATGTGATGGGTTAATGTTGGGCAGAATTCTCTGGAACGAGGACCCAGTCTAAACAAGCTATGAAAGTCTCCTTGGCAGGCAGGTGTGGTGGCTCACGCCTGTAATCCCAGCACTTTGGGAGGCCGAGGAGGGCGGATCACGAGGTCAGGAGTTCGAGACCAGCCTGGCCAACATGGTGAAACCCCATCCCTACTAAAAATATAAAAATTAGCTGGGTGTGGTGGTGGGTGCCTGTAATCCCAGCTACTCAAGCAGCTGAGGCAGGAGAATCATTTGAATCTGGGAGGCGGAGGTTCCAGTGAGCTGAGATGGTGCCATGGCACTCCAGCCTGGGTGACAGGGTGAGACTCCATCTCAAAACAAAGAAGAAAAAAAAAAAAAAAAGAAAGAAAGAAAGAAAAAAGGAAAAGGGAAAAAGAAAGTCTCCTTGACACTTTGGGGAAGCATGTATGGAATTCAGTGTTTCACATTGGTGAAGAATCCTGAATCTGGAGCCAGGCTGCCAAGGTTAGAGTCCTGGCGTCTCATTACCTAGCTATTTGATCATAGGCAAGTAGTTCACCTGTTTTCAATTTCTTCTTTTGTATAATAAAAATAATACCTAATCTATATTTTTGTTGTTGTCATTGTTTGTGGGTTTATTTAGAGAAATGTGTGGAATATAGCACATGCTCAATAAATGTGAAGTATACATAAGAAGAATTCCATAAGTACAAAATGATTATCCTAACATATCAATCTTTGAGGGCCATGAACAATGCAATTTCCTTTGTCCCACTTTTTCTTAATTAAATTCTGTTCGGGTATATTTCTATTAAAGTTATGAAGCTTTATTTCTATATTGCTGACCAAAATTTTAACATTGTTATTGGGGTGTGACTCTAGCATCTGCTTTTTAAAGATAGATTGTAATGTTTCGATTATTTTGTCTTTTTAAATTCTTCTATTCCAAAATCTAGGATGTACATGAACTTCTCTAATCAAAATAATTTAGACTGCAATCAGTCCACAATTAAATATACCACAATGTCTTGAAAACATACAAACTTCCCTAATTTAAGCAATTAGAAGTAAATTTGTTTGAGTAGATTTTCTTTTTACTACTTTCAAAAAGTCATTCACTAGCAATATACCCACAATAACTGATTTCTGAAATGGCTTCATTTGAGGTTTTAAATTTGAGACACAGATTGATCGTTTCATATAAGAAATTATATACTTACTTCTTATAATATCTGTCTTAAACAGATTCCTGTGTTTCAGTTAAGAGGTAAACTGACTTTAGGGTGTAAAATACTCTTAAAAGTGTCTGCCAACTCATGTAGTATATTTACAGAATGCTGATAAGTTAATATAATTACAAAGAATTTTTAGGTGAAGAATCAATTCCCAGAGTCATAAGTTTCCTAAACTACACAGGTACATTACAGTGACAGTCTTAATTATTTAGTACTCCCTCTGTGCCTGTCTTTTGCTTCTTAACTTTATTTTTAGGGACTTTCCATTGTGGACTGGATGATATTTTCCACCCCTTTACACTGGGTTCAGCCATTTGTCTTGTTTGCTTTGGTCAATGGTTTGTAACTAGATAGATAGAAGCAGAAGTTTGAAATGGGTTTGCACACTGAGGTTTGCACCCTTGAAACTCTGCCATCTCCCTAAGGCTATATTTTGGGAGAATGAGAGATATGTGGGGAAGAGCTTAGTCTTTGCAATTTCCCCAGTGAAAATTGCTCACTTCATCCTTGAGAGTGGTAGTTGCTTAACCCTCAGCTAACAGTAAGAATATTGTGTGCCACCAAGGTTTCCTTATTGCAGTATTGCAATAACACCGAACTGATACATTTTGGCTACATATCATCTAATTAAGTATTTGCCTTGGGAAGATGCGGAAAGGTGAAATAATGTTACACTTTGAGTTCTTAACGTTCATCCATGATATATAAATAGGCACACAAGCTTATTGAGACAAGGAGAAAATAATATCAAACTCTTCGAAGATCTGTGATTTTGAAAAGATTAATTCATTGACTGACAGACTTTTCTAAGAACCGCAAAGCACAATATTAAAGGCTCAAGTAGCAAAATGTGGAAATAACACCAAAAAAGAAGTTTATAACATATATTCTGTTATAGCATAGCTGATACAATTTATATGTTTCGAAATTAAACACAAAGTCATTCTTGTATTCAAATTTTACATATAATATATGAGATTATTCAGAGTTAATAGAGGACCACAATGTATACTTACAATTTTATTCCTACATCTGGATGAAGATTTTAGATTTTAATGTGTGTCTTCACCTAGTGCTTTACCAAGGACACACAGACATTTTTTACATACTACATTAAACTTCAAACACAGCTTTTATTATTATTTATGCAAAGTGTGTCATGCATTTAAAATAAAAGGCCACCTATCAATTGTGATTTAGAAACTTGTCAATGCCTGAGACAACTCCTGAGTATCCCTCTCATTGTTGAATTATAAAGCTTGCTATTGTGCCTATGAGAGTCACCTCTTTGAATGAAAGCAGAGTTCCCTAAAATTTCACTAAAATATTTCTACACGAAGAAGCATATGAATAATAGTGGTCTTAGACATCATATGCTAATTTCATATTAATAAGCATTGTTTCTTCATCTGGTGTGGTAAATAAAATAACGCCCTCCAAAAGATGTCCACATCCAAATCCCCAGAACATGTGCCTATGCTATATTATGCAAAGCACAATTAAGGTAGCATATGGAATTAAGGCTCCTAACCAACCGACCTCAAGAGAAAGAGATTACACTTGTTTCCCCAGCTGGACCCAGTATAGTCACAAGGGTCCTTAAAAGTTGGAAGAAAGGTAGTAGGGTCATGGTGAGAGGCACACAATGTGAGAAAGACTCAAGCAGTCACTGCTGGCTTTGAGTATGAAAGGAGGATATGAGTCAAGAAATGCAGGTGGTGCTCAGCGCTGGAAAAGGCAAGAATACAGATTCTCTCCTAGGACCTCCGGAAAGAAATGCAGCTCTGCAGTCACCTTGATTCTAACCCAGTGGGGCTCATTTTTATATTCTGACCAACAGAACAACGCAAGATAATAAATTTATATTCTGTTAAAACACAAAGGTTGCAGTAATCAGTTATTGCATCAATAGAAAACTAATTCACCTGAGAAAAGTGGGGGGGGAACTCGAGGAAGCAGTTCAAGGGTTAAATAACAGTTAATAGAGTTGAATGGGAGAGCCAATGGCACAGACAGATATATGAGAAAAAATTCTGAACTGTGGCCTGCCCTCAGGCTCAACACACATAAGATTTTAATATGGCTCTAGATAACTATTTTATGACTAGTTCTTGGAAAATGAGCAATGAGAGAAGGAAAGTTCAATCTGAAAAGGTAAGAAATATGATAGAATGAGTTGAAAGTGTAGCAGAAAAAAAGTATACTTAGCTTGCAAAATTGTCAGAGATAAAACTGAAACTCACTTCCACACACACAAATACAAACATGCATGTCCACACCCACGAGGTTTTGGTACATATTGATTAAACATGCTGTGCATTTAAAAAGTCCAGAAAGCCTACAATATATTTTATAATACAAGATGTCTAGCAGTGTTTAAAAGCATATGTTATAAGTTGTCATGGTATAGCTCAGCTAGAAAATGACTCTGAGAGTTATTATTAGGCTTTCTATTTTTTAGATTATTAAATTATATTCAGAAACTATTTTTCCAAGGTTGCACAGTAAGTACCTCAAATAGACTTTAAGTCCAGGTTTCCATAAAGCCTTGGTTCATCCAACGGAGTCTAATTATTGAAACTATAGATTCCTAAAATGTCCACAGACAGAAATTAGTAGGCATGGAAATTTATATGAGAAATTATGTTTTTATTATTGCTTATATATAATTGAAATTTAGTATTTTTTTCACTAATGTATCAAGGAAACAAATCACAGAAGTATTATAATTACCTGTGATTTTGTCACCAATATAAATATAAACTACAAATATTTTCACATCGCTTATACTTATTACAGATATCTCAACTATCTAACCTTTACCACTAACTGAAAATTATCAGAGACATGGTCATATCTTGTTATTTATAATATTATTACATATGCATATGTGCTATTGTATCACAAATTTATGTTTTTACATTCTGTTTTAATAATAATGGCTACTTTCATAATTTTGTATTTTAGTTTATGTGCATATCTATGCATATGCTGTTATTTTTGTTGCCATAAATTATTAATACCATTTTTCTGAGGATGCTCAATTTTCTTCACCAGGCTGTCAAATGAAACCATGGCAAAAACATAAAATGATAAGAAGCCCCACTCAACGAAGGCTTAGTTCTCTTTGGATAGTTTTTGTCTTGCTTTACTGTGCTCAATTATATATATATATACACACACACACACACCCCTATATATAGCTCTATTCATTGTTATATGCACATATACATACTGGTAATCAAATACGCATCAGATATAACAGATATTAAATAACACTTTCCTGACTCTTTCCCTGGTCATAATAAATACAATTCATCATTGTCCACTGAACATTGTGAAAATACTAACAAAGACATATAGTAATAAATTATGTCCACATAAGAGATACAATACATAACACATTGAATATGAGAATGACAAGATTGTTGATATCTGGAGGATATTCATATGCTTAGATATTTAATAGCATCATAATTTTCTTTTATTTTTCCCCAAATTCATAAAATGAGCAAATAAATGACTTGATGACATCATTAGCTATCTTTATATGAAATGTTTAAACTTTGCCTAGTAATGCAGGACAAATAGACTAAAAGTAATTTAACCACTAATTAATCTCACACCCAAAAGATTACTCATTTATTCCATTGCTCTATTTTAAAGGTCATTCACTGGATAATCTCATGCCAAAAATGCCCCACTGAAACTCAGCTTTGGTCTAGCTCTATCACAAACCAAAGCTACAGTAAATGCTCTAATTAACGGAGTCCTGATTATTCTTTCTTTTGTAACACACACAAATAAATAGGGAAAGTTCCTTTATTTCCCTTGGCAAGCTGGGATTGCTGTGAAGTTAATCAGGGATATTATTTGGATACTTTTTACTGTTCCTGTCTTCTTTTCCAATGTTCGCATTTAAGATAAATGTGGAGAAAATGGAAATGTCAAATGAAAAGATAAAGAATGATTTAAGGAAGAACGTATTATCAACAAAGATTAAAGAAATTGAAGTCAGTCCAGCATGAGGAAGGTTGAGAGAAAGGTAATTGTTTTCAAATAGGCAATTAATAGTTACTACGTGAATACACAATTAGCTGATATCAATAGCAATAGATCTGTAGTGGTTCTCTCTTTTTGCTTCAAAATATGTTATAAATAAGATATTTACCTTTCGTTGCAAACGCTCCCACAATTTTAGCATGCTTACAACAGAAACCACAGTAATCTTGCCCTTTGAAGTCACTGAACAGGATGGATTGACAAGGCGATTATGGAAAAGAAAAAACTGACAGTGTCGATTGTATCAGGTAAGATGGCTTTAGAGAACCTCAAATCAAGCTGCCATAAATGATGACACTATTTTCTCACACAACCGCAATGCAGAGTGGCCACATAGTTATTGAATTCAGTAACAGATATCATCAAGGACCCAGTTTCCTCCCATCTCTCTGTTCTATTCTATGCAAGTGTGGCTTCCTCAGAGATCAGCAGAGGGCTGCTGTATTTGCAGGCATCAACATTAAATACTACTTTTTTTTTTTTTTTTGAGACGGAGTCTCACTCTGATGCCCAGGCTGGAGCGCAGTGGCGCGATCTCCGCTCACTGCAAGCTCCGCCTCCTGGGTTCACGTCATTCTCCTGCCTCAGCCTCCGGAGAAGCTGGGACTACAGGCGCCGCCACCATGCCCGGCTAATTTTTTTTTTTTTTTTTTTTTTTTTTTTTTTGTATTTTTAGTAGAGAAGGGGTTTCACCGTGTTTGCCAGGATGGTCTCGATTTCCTGACCTCGTGATCCACCTGCCTTGGCCTCCCAAAGTGCTGGGATTACAGGCTTGAGCCACCACGCCCGGCCTAATTACTACTTTTAAATGCTTCATCCAGTGGCAGAAAAGGGACTACTCTTTTGAAGGTCTTTGAAAACTTGCACCTACTTAGAACCGGCCAGAATTGCATTGCTTCCCTGCATCAAAATCTATCGATGGCAAATAAAATAAAAATCTCACTTTTGATTTATACTTACCATGATTCACCTCCCATGAAAATTGTGTAAGAGAAAATGAACTCATTAAAAATTTGATTTTCTGTTAGACAGGAGAAACAGAGAGTTATGCCATTTTAAATATCCATGTCGGCAAAGGAGTTGTTCATAAACAGAAAGCATTGGAGCTGAAATTACTGACATTAGGAACACAGTAGGCAAATGTATTAGCACATTAACATAAATGCATTAGTTTTCTGTGGCTACCATAATAAATTGCCACCAACGTCCTGGCTTGCCATAACACCCAATCATTATCTTTGTGTTCTGTAGATCAGAAGTCTGGCGACTGTCTGGCTCAACTGGGTCATCTGCTTAGTGTCTAACAAAGCTGAAATCCGGGTGTGGCTGAGTTGCTTTCCTTTTTGCTCTAGGGATGAATCCACACCCGTGCTCATTCAGATTTTTGGTGGAATTCCAATCCTTGTGGTTGCAGGGCAAAGGCCACTGTTTTCCTGCTGGCCCTAAGAAGAGAGATGCCCTGACATACTGGAGGCCTCTGTCTGGCCCATGTAGGCGCCTACATTTTGGAGAAAGCAACAGTGAGTCAAATCCTTTTCACATATTGAAGACTTTGCCTTCCTCTTTAGCAGCATCTCTCTTCCTCTGCCTGATCCATCCTGTCCCAGTTGTGGACAGGTTTCTTTTTTTAAAGAACTTATGTGAACAGATTGGGCCCAGCAGATAATCCAGGATAATCTTCTTGTGGTAAAGTTCATGACTTTATTTACATCTGCAAAACCCTTTTGTCACGTAACTTAAGTAATGTAATGTAATGTATTGTAATGTAATGTAATGTAATGTAATGTAATGTAATGTAATGTAGTGTAGTGTAATGTTATGTTATGTAGTCACAGATTCCAGAGATTAAGGCATTGATGTGGTTTGCCTTTGTGTCCCCTCCCAAATCTCATTTTGAATTGTGATCCTATAATTCCCATGTGTTGTGGGAGGGATGAGGTAGCAGTTATTTGTATCATGGGGGCAGTTTCCCTCATACTGTTCTCATAATAGTGAGTGAGTTATCACAAGAGCTAATAGTTTTATGAGCATCTGGCCTTTCCCCTGCTGGCACTCATTCTCTCTCCTGCAGCCCTGTGAAGAGGTGCCTTCCGTCATGATTGTAAGCTGCCTGAGGCCTCCTTAGCCATTCAGAACTGTGAGTTAATGAAACCTCTTTTCTTTATAAATTACCCAGTCTTGGGCATTCTTCATAGCAGTGTGAGAGCAGACTAATACAGATGTGAACATTTTGAAAGCCATTCTTTCCAACACAATAACTGAAGGGAGAACTATTTTCTGTAGAAAATATCCACATGAAATTACAGAAAGAAAAAAGGGTGATAATTAGGATCAGGACCACATGGCATAAAACATAGAGTATCACAAACATTTAATTGGAATCCATCAAGAAGAGGAAAGAGGAACAATAAAGACATAGCGTCTGAGAATTTTCCAAACTAAGTAAAGACATCAAAGCACTACTCTTAACTCCAAATAAGGGAAAGAGAAGAAAATAATAACATGTGTAGGCACAGCACAGTAAGACTCAAAACAAAGAGAAAATCCTAAAAGATGGAAGAGAAGCTAATGATTTACCTTCAAAAGGACAGCAAAAATACTAAAGAATGATGTGATTTCTTATTAAAAAATGGAAACCAGTAAAACTGATTATCTAGACTTTTGAAAAATCAAAATCTTCAGAAATGAAGGTAAAATATATCTTTTTCAATAAACGTATAGATGAGTAAAGTGTGATACTGAGTAATAGCTCTAGTATGCGTGAGATGGATTTGAAATAGAATCCTTTTATACCTGGCAAATCGATTTATTAAAAACAAAACAAATTTTAAAAGGTAAGAGCATAACTGGAGAAGATAGAAAATAAATATAAAACAAAGGATATCAACAAAGCCTAAAGTAGTTTATTGGAAGGATTAAATAAATTCAATACATTTCAGAGGAGATTAACACAAAGAAACACACAAGCAAGAGCACAGACAACAAACCTCAGCCATGAAAGTGGAGATATCAATAGCTACAGACATTTAAATATAAAATAAGGACATTATAAAAAACATTGAGCCAGTACATTTTAAAAGTCAGAAGCAATGCTCAAAGGCCTAGAAAAACACATAAATATTTACAGAGAAAATTTGAACATCTTATAATTGCTAAAAGCATTAAATTCAACAATTATTATACCCTTTTTCAAACAATTTCAGGCTCCTATGGTTTCACCAGCAAATCCTATCATACATCTGAAAAAGATGTATCCCCTATTTGATAATTATTCCCAGAGAATAGAAGTGGAAACACCTTTTATACCATTTTATAACCAAAAAACTTAAAAATACTTTAAATGTATAAGGAGAAAGTAAACATTAGGCAAATCCAATATAGATTAAAATATTTGAAAGAAAATGTTAGTCAACGTTGGAAATATAACAACTTTATTTAGAATAAGCAGTTACATTTCTAAGTCCTGTAACAAACATCAAATAAAACAAAAAATACACCTTTTGTTATTCAGAGAAATTAATTTGGAGATATACCATATTCATTGACAGAAATAATCAAAATTTGAAGATATCAATTCTTCATGAACTCTGTAAGTAAAGCAATTTCAGTCACAATACTAAAAGTTTTTTGTTGTTTTGAGTGTTAATTGACAACCTGATTTAAAAATAATTAGAGGGAGAAATGGCTATAAATGACAACAATTCATTTGAAAACTCGAGTGATTTAATAAGTGAGCGTTGGCTCAGCGATTGACAGAGAGGTGGAATAATAAAGAGCTGAAGAATAGACCATGGATATATAATTATAAAGTAGAATTTCACAGCAGTGAAGGAGGACAAATCTTTGAGATAAATATTCTACCATGTTGACAATTACATACTTCTCCCTCTTCCCCCAAGGAAAAAATAGGAAAGAAAAAAAAATGAACTTTATGTCTACCCCCAAATTCAGAAAAACTTAATTTTAGTTGAATATAGATCTGATATTAAAAAGCTTTTAAAATATAATATTGAATAATACCTTTATTATATAATAATTGAAAAAGATTGTTTATGCCAGACATAAAAGTCAAGAAATAAATAATAATGAAGAAAACCTTGATTAATTATATTGCATTAAAAATAAGAAATTCTGTTTATCAAAATACATCATTAGGAGGTGAAAAGGAACATTAGGAAAAAGAAATGAGATTTGTGACGTAATCAATATATAACATCTAAACATCTAAAGATGTTATATAACATCTAAAGAAATATTTCACAAATGATTCCTCCAAACCAACCTATCCAACGGAAAAATGAACAGGAGACTTGTCAGAGTCTTCACAATGGAGGATTTATAAATGGGAATGTGCTCAACCTAGCTAATTAGTCAAGAATGGAAATTCAACTTCAGTAATAAAAGAGATGCAAATTAAATCCACAAATCAACACCACCACATACTAACTTGAATTGCTAAAGAGAAAACATACCATACAACAGAGATCTACTAGCAATTCCACAGTATATGTAACTTAGTATGACCATTTTGGTAAACAGCTTGCAAATTTACATTTTTATATCTGGTGATGCTCATATCTTATCACCCAGAAAATGCATTCCTAAGTCATATCCAGTAGAGATACTTGCACTTGTGCTCAAAACATGTGTGATTTTCTCAAATGTAATATTGAGCTACAAAGTAACCATAAAATGCATATATTGTATAATTCCATCCATTTTAGCTTTTTTAGCACACTTGTTGAAGAAATTAGACACTAAAAACCAGTAAGAAAATGATTAGCATAAAAGTCAGAATTAAAGTTTTCTTTAGGTGGAGGAATTAAAGTGAATAGTGGTTGGGTAGGGAATAAGCAGGATTTCTAGTGTACAAGTGATGTATTTTTTCGACATGGTGCTTCCACTTCTGTTGTCTTTGAAATAAGTTGTTGACTGTACTCTTCTGTACAAAGTTTTATTGAGTGTACATTTTTATATATGTCATTTATTACAATATAAAAGAATATGAAAATAGGGAGCCAGCTATGTCTTATATTAATGAAAACAAATTAAAATTACAGTTGAGGTTTGGGTTAAAATTGTGGAACATCATCTTCATGAATTCTTGGAGACTGTATAACAAAACCTTCTTATTGAGAAAGTTGCGTGATTTCTGGTGTGTATTTATTTTACATTATTGAAGCAGTTATATAAGAAAAAAGTATTCCTTATTTAATCTGATGCATTTTAGATTATTAACAACATGTTAATTGAAGTTTTGTGTATGTTGTAGATTAAAGGGATTTCTATAACAGAATGTCAAAAGCCCTGCTCTTTAATTAGACATTTACTATTTGCCTTTTGGTTTGACTCCCTTTTTCCAGCAATTAATTGCACAGTCAACCAGTATTTTTAGTCTACTGATGAGAACCAGTTCTTCTGGACAAGACTTACTGATTTTACACTATCACTATGCAAGTTTAACAGTTCCTGTCTAGGGGGTGGGGGGTTAGTGGAGGGATAGCGTTAGGAGAAATACCTAATGTAGATGACAGGTTGATGGGTGCAGCAAACCATCATGGCATGTGTATACCTATGTAAAAAACCTGCACATTCTGCACATGTATCCTGGTACTTAAAATATAGTAAAGAATGTAAAAAAAACCTCACTGTTTAAAAGTTTTATGGAGAGATCAGCATTTTATATAAAAACATTTTTTCACCATAAATTTTTTTCTTGTGCAATTTTTTTTTAAAAAATTAAGCATCCTCTGACTCTGAAAAATATTTCTCAAAAATAAAAATAAATGGGAATAATAAAACAAATTCATATTGGGAAAAAATAGTTCTTGTCCATGTTCTTTCTGTCCCTTACCTTGAAAACTTTCAGCTCTGTAAATGAGTAGGTGTTAACATTGATTCATCTGTTTTCCTAAAAGGGTTTCTTCCTCCCATTGTTCTTTTTGCTTATAAGACTTTTTTCTACCCAGCTAGAATAGAGCAGTTTTTTTATGAACTACAGCTTCTTTGGCACTCCAGCTACATGAATGGAAAGTAAAAACATAGTGCTAGAGAAACAGACCTAGGGAACTCACTAAAGATTCAGAGATGGCATGAAGATGTCCTGCTAAGGGAACCACATGAGAGATTAATGATGTCTCCTGAAATTTGGAGATATTCTCTTAGGAGACTTCCACCAGTCACTTCTAGGAAGCATGCCTCTGCCCTGACAACCTGCCGAGTTCTCAGTTTGTGTACTCCACAATGAACCAGGGGTACTTGTGACTAACACCTTACAGAAACAGTGCTGTGAAAGTTGGTAAAAATGAAAGTAGAGGTGGTGCTTGAGGATAATGAAACTCCAAGAACACATACTTGGGTGAAACTCGACTTGGAATTTCACTAAATTTGACTCTAAATTACATTAGAATAATAAAAAGAGCAAAAGCTGAGAAAGAATATTTTTACTTGAATGTATGTTTCATAGACTTAGTATATTTGTCTGCTTGAACTGCCATAACGAAATACCAAACTAGTTGGCTTAAAGCACAGAAATTTATTTCCTTACAGTTATGGAGGCTGGAAGCCCAAGATCAAGGTGTTGGAAGGGTTGGTTTCTGGTAAAGCCTTTCCCCTTGGATTGCAGATGGCCTCCTTCTCAGCCCCATCTTGCTGTGTCATTACACGGTCTTTTCTCTGTGTACACACCCTCCTGGTGCCTCCTTGTCTTCTTATGAGGACATCAGTCCTATTGGATGAGGATTCCACTCATATGACCTTATTTATCCTTAATTATTTCCTTAAAGGCCCCTCTCTCCAATATAGTCATATTGGGGGTTAGAGCATTAACAGATTAATTTTTCGGAACCCACAATGCAATCTATACATCTAGAAAAATAAGTCTTTGTTTTAATAAATCTGATATGTGTTTGAATGATGATTAATATGCTAATGCATTTTCATTAATATTAATTATGAATGGTCAGATTTTGTGTATGTATTTACTGAAGAAAATCTTAATGAAAATGTTTCCAAAGAGGTTACTTCTGCAAATAAAAAGAGCATTTTACATCAGCTGGCTAGTAGCAGACAGCTGTCACAGGACTTCCTACCACAAACTGAGCTTGGAGAAAAATTAGAAGCAATATATGAGTTTTTCCTTTCCACGCTTGAATGACAGTTTTATTACGTGACTCAGCTTCAGTCAATAAGCTGTGGTTCACTGCGATATCGCTGACTTTCTTGTCTCTTTTTTTCTTGGCTTTATAATTTCAGAGTATGACAATTACTGCTCATATTCTCAGTGCAATCAAACTTGGCATTTTACAAAGGCCAAGGAGTTTAAAAAATATCATGCTTTAATGTAGAATTTGCAAGGTAATATTAAATATGAAAAAAATCAGAACACTATTCCAATGCTATATATAAGATGGTTTTATGAAAAATGTAATTATAAATCCCATAGTGTTTTTGATAAATTATGATTGCATGGAAAGAAAGTAAAATAACGTAATATGAAATATATAAAATATTAACCATTTTCTTATTTTACTTTACGTCTGATAACTTAATCTTCATTACCGGTTGTTTTTCATTATTTAACAAATACTTATTGAGTACCCATTATGTGCCAGATTCATTCTAGATACTGGATCTAACAAAAATAGTAAAGAAAACAAAGGATTAGACTTCATGAAACTTACATTTTGTCTTTTTAATAGTGATTGACTACATTATGATTTGTAACATAGAAAGATATAATTAAATTCTAGGACCTGTGTCCTACTTTAAATGATTTTACACAAATAAATTATGACATAGAAGCAGACAAAAAGAAAGAACTTAACAATTATTTAGCCACTGTATAATCAAGCCCATCTCTGCCAATTATTAATATAATTTTGTGTTTCTATAAGCATATATGTTATGTATATTATACATGCTATACATATATACAACTTAACTGTAAACTCAGAATTTAGAATTGAATGAATCCATAATGATAACTTACTTCAATTTTTATGAAATACAAATCATTTGTCATCCCTAGAAATAGGTCATTCACAAATTCCTAAAATAGTCTTTGACACATAATTAATTCATAATCTCCTGGGAAAAAAATATTTACAAGTTGATTTTAAAACATTTTAAACAGATTTTTCATTAGAAAATAAAATAATGCCCTAAATTTAAAAGCTTATTAAAAAATTATGTGAGCTAATGAATTTTATAAGTAAAAAGTCATCTATATGACCTTTTTCCAGAGAAAATTAAAATTCTTTTTGTATATGATAACAGATTTTGCATGTAGATACACATACATAAATTATGTTTTTGCAAAATTTATTATCTCATGTATTTCATATTTTTATATTTTTTCATTACAAAATATTATGAAATTTGATTCATCAAATGTATAACTAGATAAATATTTTGAGTAACTTATGATTTAATTTCTCTAATATAATATTAATTAACCAAGGTCCTTTGAAAAGAAGATGTTTCATGTAATAAGCAATGTTTATATGGTCACTCTTTGTGCATAATTTTTATACTTTGGTTAATATTTTTCTTTCATTAGCTCTTGGAAGAGAAAATATTAAAACTAAAATATCAAGATATTTTTAGAAATATAGTAGTTTTAAAACTATAGGTATTGTATTAGAATATATTTTTCATACCATAAAGTATACAGAAATTTATCACTTTTAGCTGACAATTAGATGGATACAAATACCTCATTGAGATTTGCAATTTTCCCTTTGATTAATGTAAATTACAATGATCTTTGATTTTTTTCTTTTAACTTGACACATCACTTACTTGATATATCACATATCTTATATTCTTGTGATTAATCTGACTTTCCTTTTGCACTAGAAACTACTTTAATTACTTTGTGTTGCTCTTCAAAACAGTTTAACATATGGTAGGGCAAATTTCTATTACGTTTTCAATATAACTACTTTACCTATTTCTCCTTTTAAAGTTATTTTATAAATATTGAAATTCTAGGGAATTATTTTTGATATTATAATAAATTTATATATTTTTAGAGAATTGCCATCTGCATAAAATTAAGTCTTACTGAAAACTCTATATCCATCTCAAATACTTTATTTACCAAAGACATATTGAAGGAGAAATTAGAATAGATTTAATCAGTTGTGGTCCTTTGATAAGGAGATAATAATATGGGGGCAAGGTTTTCAGTACAACAGACTTACTTTGACAGAGAAGATTAAAGAACATGATAATGTCAGCAGAGATTGTAAATAGACAACAAGGCTCTTTTTTGTGCTATTAAACAAATCTCTTTTTTGTGTATGTCCAAGGAAATAGGTAATACGATTATTGATATTCAGGATTACTCTCTTAATGGCCTCGTGTCATACAGACTTGGCAACTAAGGTAGGAATTCCGAAATGTATAGTTACAACAAGTACGTTTAACTGAAAATCTAAAACGATATTCCAGATTTCAACCTGTAATTCAAAGTTCTCAAATATCAGAACATGGGCCTGCATGTCTAGAAACAACTGATTTTAAGAAATCAAAGAGAGTAAACCAAATTTGCCTAGCAGTAAACAGCCCAAGAGGAAAATAGGCAACAATTTCAACAGTAACATAATTCATATCCAAACTACCATTCATAAGTCATCAAAGAAATGTAAATTTATTTATTTGCATATCTTGAATTATGTAATCCATCACATAAACAGAACCAATGACAAAAACCACATGATTATCTCAATAGATGCAGAAAAGGTCTTTGACAAAATTCAACAGCCCTTCATACTAAAAATGCTCAATAAACTAGGTATTAATGGAATGTATCTCAAAATAATAAGAGCTATTTATGACAAACCCACAGCCAATATCATACTGAATGGACAAAAACTGGAAGCATTCCCTTTGAAAACTGGCACAAAGACAAGGATGCCCTCTCTCACCACTCCTATTCAACATAGTTTTGGAAGTTCTGGCCAGGGCAATCAGGCAAGAGAAAGAAATAAAGGGTATTCAATTAGGAAAAGAGGAAATAAAATTGTCTCTGTGGATGACATGATTGTATATTTAGAAAATCCCATAGTCTCAGCCCAAAATCTCCTTAAGTTAATCAGCAACTTCAGCAAAGTCTCAGGATACAAAATTAATGTGCAAAAATCACAATCATTCCTATACACCAGTAATAGACAAACAGAGAGCCAAATCATGAGTGAACTCCCATTCACAATTACTAAAAAGAGAATGAAATACCTAGGAATCCAACTTATGAGGGACGTGAAGGACTTCTTCAAGGAGAATTACAAACCACTGCTCAGTGAAATAAAAAACTACACAAACAAATGGAAGAACATTCCATGCTCATGGATAGGAAGAATCATGAAAATGGCCATACTGCCCAAGGTAATTTATAAATTCAATGCTATTCCCATCAAGATATCACTGACTTTCCTCACAAAATTGAAAAAAAAAAATCTACTTTAAACTTCATATGGAACCAAAAAAGAATCTGCACAGCCGAGAAAATTCTAAGCAAAAAGAACAAAGCTGGAGGCATCCCGCTACCTGACTTTAAACTATACTACCAGACTACAGTTACCAAAACAGCACAGTAATGATACCAAAACGGATATATAGAGCAATGGAACAGAACAGAGCCCTTAGAAATAACACTACACATCTACAACTATCTGATCTTTGACTAACCTGACAAAAACAAGAAATGAGGAAAGGATTCCTTATTTAATAAATGGTGCTGGGAAAACTAGCTAGCCATATGTAGAAAGTTGAAACTGAATCCCTTCCTTACATCATATATAAAAATTAATTCAAGATGGATTAAAGACTTAAATGTAAGACCTAACACCGTAAGAACCCTGTAAGAAAACCTAGGCAATACCATTCAAGACATAGGCATGGGCAAGGACTTCATGACTAAAACACCAAAAGCAATGACAACAAAAGCCAAAATACACAAATGGGATTTAATTAAACTAAAGAGCTTCTGCACAGCAAAAGAAACTATCATCAGCGTGAACAGGCAATCTACAGAATGGGAGAAAATTTTTACAATCTACCCATCTGACAAAGTGCTAATATCCAGAATCTACAAAGAACTCAAACAAATTTACAAGAACAAAACAACCCCATCGAAAAGTGGACAAAGGATATGAACAGACACTTCTGAAAAGAAGACATTCATGCAGCCCACAGACACATGAAAAAATGCTCATCATCACTGGTCCTCAGAGAAATGCAAATCAAAACCACAATGAGATATCATCTCACACCAGTTAGAATGGTGATCATTAAAAAGTCAGGAAACAACAGATGCTGGAGACGATGTGGAGAAATAGGAACACTTTTACACTGTTGGGGGAGTGTAAATTAGTTCAACCATTGTGGAAGACAGCATCGCAATTCCTCGAGGATCTAGAACTAGAAATACCATTTGACCCAGTGATCCCATTACTGGGTATACATCCAAAGGATTGTAAATCATGCTGCTATAAAGACACATGCACACTTATATTTATTGTGGGGCACTGTTCACAATAGCAAAGACTTGGAACCAACCCAAATGTCCATCAATGATAGACTGGATTAAGAAAAGATGGCACATATACACCATGGAATACTATGCAGCCATAAAAAAGGATGAGTTAATGTCCTTTGCATGGACATGGATGAAGCTGGAAACCATCATTCTAAGCAAACTATCACAAGATCAGAAAAGCAAACACCACATGTTCTCACTCATAGGTGGGAGTTGAACAGCGAGAATACATGGACACAAGGTGGGGAACATCACACACTGTGGCCTGTTGGGAGGTGGGAGGCTGGGAGAGGGATAACATTAGGAGAAATACCTAATGTAAATGAGAAGTTGATGGGTGCAGCAAACCAACATGGCACATGTATACCTATGTAACAAACCTGCACGTTGTGCACATTTACCCTAGAACTTAAAGTATAATAATAACAAAAATAAATGTAAATTAAAATAAAAACACAGGTTCCAGGCCAGGCATGGTGGCTCATGCCTGTAATCCCAGCATTTTGGGAGGCTGAGGAGGGCGGATCATGAGGTCAGGAGATCGAAACCATCCTGGCTAACACAGTGAAACCCCATCTCTACTAAATACATAAAAAATTAGCCAGGCATGGTGGCAGGCGTCTGTAATCTCAGCTACTCAGGAGGCTGAGACCATCTCTGAAAAAGCAGTGGGGGAAGAAAGGCTTTGGGAATGATTTGTCTGTCCCAGTAGCACTTCACGACATGTGAATCTTACTGTTTTATCACATCTCCTTTGCCATTTATGAGAGGAAGAAATATAAGAATACAACACATTAATTTCTACTATATATTCCCATATAAAAGCACAAAAGCAGGACTTTGAATTGGCCCAAAGAGCTCTACCCATAACATGAGCTCACATTAACTTCCCTTCCTCAGTATGGACCTTTAACAAACACTGTCAGTTGAATCCAAATGAAACCCCTCCCCATGAGAATGGATACAATAGTGTCCTGAATTTCTGTATCCAGAGGAGTAATAAAAATTTGAGTCTCTGGCCTCCTTCAAATTCCCAGCATATTTAAACAGGTGCCTATGTTCCTCAGTTCCCCTTGACACAGGCAGACCTCAGCTCCACTGCTAATGGCCTTTCCCCTTAAAGCAACTGGATACAAGGCAGAAACACTGAAAACAACCAGGGACCATCTGAGGAAAGAGGGACTTCATGCCAAAAAGCAAGGTGCAATTGCTTTCAGTTTTGAGAGGAAAAGCTCAAGAAAAATAATTTCCTTTTTTTTTTTTTTTGGTCTACACTTTGCACTATATTCTCATTGTTGAAACTATTAACTTATATTTCTATTTATTGATAATTACTTTATAAAAATTTATCAAATGTATTACTTTATTGTTTGTTGAACATCTCTATTAGCCAGAAAAGTTTGCACACACACAAAAACCTGTTGATGTTTATTAAGCTGTACATCTTCCATTTGCCTCTGTTCTTCTGTGTGCTCTGTCTTCCTCTGTGTCCCAGAAGGCTGGACTGGAAAGGCTGAATTAGTGTATTCTTTATCCTCTAGCTTCTAGTTAAATTCAGTCAGAGATAAGCACTGCTAGAAGATCCATAAAGAAGAAGATAAATAAGAGAGTAAGATCAGTATGTTTAATACATAGCTCCCTCCATGTAAGGTGGGCTGTGTCCATCGCTGAAGATCAAATCTTCTGTTATGTGGGTCTTTCAATCTAATCCCTTCATCTTGCGGGTTTTAGCCTTGGATTACTTCCCTGTGTCATGTGGTTTTCCTAAACTCTAGACAATTCTTTATCAAGAGTTCTTTATAAAATCTCTCTTCAAACTATCCAATTTGGACGTGTTATGTAGTTCCCACTATGACACTAAATGCTTATCTCTTCCTATGGGCAAGGCATATTTCATTCATCTATGTGTGCTGAGACCAGCTCAGTCGGGAAGACCCTAACCCAGTGGCACTAGAGGGATTAAAGACACATGCACAGAAATATAGAGGTCTGCAGAGGGAAATCAGGGGTCTCACAGCCTTCAGAGCTGAGAACCCCGAACAGAGATTTACTCACATATTTATTAACAGCAAACAAGTCATTAGCATTGTTTCTGTAGATACTAAATTAATTAAAAGTATCCCTTATGGGAAACGAAGGGATAGGCCGAATTAAAGGAATAGGGTGGGCTAATTAACTGCAGCAAGAGCACATCCTTAAGGCACAGATCGCTCATGCTATTGTTTGTGGTTTAAGAATGCCTTTAAGCGGTTTTCCGCCCTGGGTGGGCCAGGTGTTCTTTGCCCTCATTCATGTAAACCACAATCTTCAAGCTTGGGCCTTAGGGCCATTATGAACATGTTACAGTGCTGCAGAAATTTTGTTTATGGCCAGTATTGGGGCTAGTTTATGGCCAGATTTTGGGGGGCCTGCTCCCAACATATATGCATGATTTTTGATAGCCACTGTAAAACTTTGAAGGAAGTATGATGCGTATTGAAGAAATTTTGGCCTGGAGAGGTTAAGTAATTACTCCAAGGTGGAAGAGCTTGAACTCAATTTTAAGTCCAAAGCCTGTGTTTTTTCTACCTAATAAGTGTGATAATAACATTGAAATTTTGTCCCTATCAGTAACAAACTATGTCATTGCCATTATATTTTGACTTTTTAAATTTGCAATTACTCTGAGATACATTTATGATAAACCTTAAAAATAATTAACAAATATTCAAAATAAAACATTAAAAAATTTGTTAAGCTTTACAAACCCCAGGCTATACTTGAGATCTTTGCCTTTTATACTCAGAAAACCCATAAAATTATATTTATTCTTAGATCAGAATGGTTTATCATCTGAAAAAAAAAAAAAACCTTTAAATTTCATTTTCCTTATTTGCTGAAGCATCCAGATGATTTAGTATGATTTGAAACTTTAAGAGACAAGTAGTATCATGGCAGAACTATGAAGTGTGGAAAATGGAATGCAAATGCTAAAATATTTAGCTTTAGATTAAATCACTTTGTATATAGCTGATCATACTGTTTTTGCTAAGCCCGTTTAAATGTCATGTTTATATCCAAGTGTTTTTATTTTAAGCATGTATACTTTCCACAAGCAGTAGTGTTTATACTGCTATCTAGTTTCTGGTTATTACAGTTGTTTTGAATTCTGACTCAAAATACTGACCTCTGAAGCTCTTTTTTATTAAAGATGCCTTGAAACTTGTTTCTTTCTATTATATTAAATTAAGATTTTCCTTCTTCAAATATCACACTACTGTGTATGCCTGGCAGTAAAGATTTCATTCTATGCTCAAAGGATTCATAACTTCAAAAAAACCAAAACCAAACAAACAAAATTGAGCATCAAATATGTGAAGCATAAGAGAGGAGAATTTATTTCAGTTCTTTAATGACTCTTTCCTGCCAACATAGGAAGCATTGAGGATCTCATAGGATTTGATTGTTCCATTTGTTCATTCAATAATTTAATTTGCCTTCCTAAACTAGAACGGGGAAAACTGAGCAGCTAAACAATAATGATTTTTCTAGATACCAAGTCACACATAAAAATAAATTATTTGTTTCAAAATGCAAATTTGATTATGTTGCCTTAATTTTAAAAATGAGTTCCCTATGCCCTCAAGATAAAAATAAAAAATATATATATATGGTATAGTTTGTATATGTGATCCCTCTAAATCTCATGTTGAATTGTAATCCCCCATGTTGGAGGTCGACCTGGTGGGAGATGATTGAGTGATGAGGGAGGATTTCTCATGAATGGTTTTGCACTATTCCCTTGGTACTGTCTCCAGACAGTGAGTTCTTGTGAGAGCTGGTTGACTGAAAGCATGTAACATTTCCACCTTCACTCTCTCTCTAGCTCCTTCTTTTGCCATGTGACGTGCCTGCTCCCACTTTGCCTTCCACCATGACTAAAAGTACGTGATATCTCCCCAGAATTAGATGGTGCCATGCTTCCTGAAGAGCTTGCAAAACTGAGCCAGTTAAACCTCTTCTCTTATAAATTACTCAGTCTCAGATATTTCTTTATAGTAATGCAAGAATGGCCTAATACACAGTTTTTCCGAAACAGATGATGACTGCGTCCTGGACCCCCATCGTGTTCTTTCAGCTGCACTGCTTTGCAGTAATTCTTCCTGATTCAGGGTCTTTGCAAGTATTTTTTTCCTGCACTTGGAATACTTTCTACCTGTTCTTCAACTAAATTTTATGTTTTTCTGATTTCAACTTAAGCCTTCCCTTCCAATAACAGTTTAGATTGCAGTCTGTTGTTGTAAGTTCCCATGAAACTATATTTTATATTTTTACAACACACATCTCAGTTTGTATATGTAGAGTCATTGATATAATTATTGGTTTAATGTTAATATCCCTATCTAGCATGTAAGTTCCTTGGGAAGGGGTACTATGTCCATTTTTCCCTAGCCTTTTAATCTCCGTATACACTAGACTGATTTTGCGAATGCCCCAAATGAGCTATGTTGATGGTGCACAGTTCAAACTGAGAGACATGGTTGATACTACATTCTTCACCTCAAACTCAGGTCTAAAACTCCCCCTACCCTGATCCCTGACCTTGCTAATCAGTTTTTTTTTTTTTTTTTAATATAGAGGATGATAGGAGAAGCTGCTCATAAAATGAATTAAAACCTTGATGTGCATTATTATCTCCTTACTCTGGGGTGTTACGAGAAATGCTCTAAAACAATATTTTTATACCTTTAAAATGCCAATATGCTCTGGGAATGATTCAGAGAACAAACACTTGAAGGGTAAGTAAAGAAGCATCCGCTATTTCTTAGTTGCAGGTTAAATACATGGAGTTCACAAGAGACTTCTGGGTCCAACATGAAAGAACAATTCCGTAAGAAATCTGATTTTCATTTTTATCTGTGCCCCAAACGCTATAACACTTACTGGGTATAGGAAAGCAAATCAGAAAGACATGTTATATTGCACAGCATGTTATGTTACAGCAGGAACAGGAGAATACAGATGCAGTAGTTGATTTCTTTTTTTTTTTTTTTTTTTTTTTTGAGACGGAGACTCACTCTGGTCCCCCAGGCTGGAGTACAATGACATGGTCTTGGCTCACTGCAACCTCTCCCGCCTGGGTTCAAGCGATTCTCCTGCCTTAACCTCCTGAGTAGCTGGGATTACAGGCGCCTGCCACCACACCTGGCTAATTTTTGTATTTTTAGTAGAGACGGGGGTTTCACCATGTTGGCCAGGCTGGTCTCGAACTCCTGACCTCAGGTGATCCACCCGCCTCGGCCTCCCAAAGTGCTGGGATTACAGGCTTGAGCCACTGCGCCCATCCCCAGTAGTTGATTTCTTATGAAAATGTATGGGGTCAGGAAAAGCTTTATGGGTGATATGATATTTTGCGAATGATTGGGAGATAGCCATGGGGATGGGGGTGGGGCAAATAGAAGTGTCAGTAAATGTATTCCAGGTAAAGCAATTAGTATTATGTCTCATTTAAATAGGAGCCTGACAGATTAAAAGGCCTGGAAAAAGTCAAGTATGTCAGGAGCAAAAAGTGTAAGATGGAATGGCCTGAGGTGAAGCTAGGAGAATTAGTAATGCAAGTCTCTTATCGGGGATTCTCTTAAGTTATGATATGAGCTCGTACTGTATTCTAAGGCCTATGAAAAGGCACTGATTCATTTTAAGCAAGAATGTGACATGAACAGCTCTTATTAAATATTTCACTCCAGCTGCTTTGTGAAGAATGGGTTAGAATGATCAAGATTGTTGCTGCTTCAGTACCTGTGAAAGATGCTTATTATGTACTTCACAGAGATGGTGGCGATGAGGCCAGGTGGGGATGAGTGTGTGCAGTATATATTTTGGGAGTAGAAAAGACAAAATTTAAGGACTTAAGGACTTATTGGATGTTGATGAGTCTTCCTTAAACTTTTTTATAGCCCAAACTGAGGAAGTTTTATTTCTGTATAGCAGCTATCCAAATATGGCTGGTGATATTTTCATTTTTATCTGTGCACCAAACACTACAACACTTACTGGGTATAGGAAAGCACGGTGACTCACGCCTTAATCCCAGCACTTTGGGAGGCTGAGGTTGGCGGATCACCTGACGTCGGAAGTTCGAGGCCAGCCTGACCAACATGGAGAAATCCGGTCTCTACTAAAAATACAAAAAATTAGCCAGTCATGGTGGTGGGCACCTGTAATCCCAGCTACGTGGAAGTCAAGGGTATACAGTATCATGCTACTGAAAACCCTTCTTGGATGGTTCTGGCAGGGGTAGGTTGTTGAAGAGAAAACTACTTTGGGGAAGAAGTATAGTTCTCTTTTCCCACTTCAAGAAAAAGACAGGTTTGGGAAAGTTATGTGATATAGTTTGGATGTATATCCCTGCCCAAATCTCATATTAAAATGTAATCTCCAATATTGGAGGTGGGATCCGGTGGGAGGTGATTGGATCAGGGTGGCACATTTCTTATGAATGATTTGGCATTTGTAAGAAAAGAAATGAACACCAAATGAAGGCAACCCCTGTGGTGCCGTCCTCACGCTAGTCAGTGAGTTCCCATGAGATCTGGTTGTTTACAAGTATGTGTAACACCTCCTCCCTCACTCTCTCGATCTTACTTTTGCCATGTGATGTACTTGTTCCCCTTTTGCTTTCTGCCATGATTGGAAGCTTCCTTAGGCCTCCCTAGAAGCAGAAGCTGCTATGTGTCCTGTGCAACCTGCAGAGCCATAACCCAATTAAACTTCTCTTCTTATAAATTACTCATTTCAGGTATTTTTTAAAAGCAATGTGAGAATGGACTAATACATTTTGAATCATGATGAAAGTCCATAGAATATCTAGACATAACAAAAAATTATATGTACTTATTGTTATTGAGTCAGATAGTTATTATTTGAAAGACTGGTGAAAAAGGTAAACTTTCTTAGCCAAATTGACTCTTTACTATTGAACTTCTTCTTTCTCTCTACTATTCTTTCTACTCTTGGTAACATTTGTGGGCGGTGATGTTATTTATCCTCTGAAATATTCATTATGTTCAGTCAAAGCTGCTGCTTTTTGCCTTTGTTTGGGTTTTATATTTGCACAACCTGTGCCTTATTTTCACTTTATTTATTGAAGATAAAGGAAAAAAAAAACTTATATAACTTTATATTTCTTAACCTATCTGATGGTCAATTCCTTTATATCTGGCTTTGAGATTGTTAACAAAATTATTTAAAATAATGTACTTCTGCCAAATTCTTGACTAATAGACTAATTCTTGACAGCAAAGACTGTTGTTATTCAGAAACAAAACACATGAAATAATATAATATGTAAGGTAAATAATCAATTAAATAGTTTGAAGCTGGTAGAGGAGCATTTGGTCCATAAGAATACAGTGTCATTATTGCTTTTATATTTTACTCAAACTTTCTAAGAATAATGTACTATTTTCATCATTCTATAGTTGAAAAATCCAAGTCATGGAATATTAAGTAAATTGTGCACTGTCAGCTGGGCACGGAGACTCAAGCCTTAATCCCAGCACTTTAGAAGGCTGAGGTTGGTGGATCACCTGACGTCGGGAGTTCGAGGCCAGCCTAACCAACATGGAGAAACCCGGTCTCTAGTAAAAATACAAAAATTAGCTGGGCATGGTGGCGGGCACCTCTAATCCCAGCTATGTGGAAGGCTGAGGCAGGAGAATTGCTTAAACCCATGAGGCATGAGACGGAAGTTGCAGTGAGCCAAGACCACGCCATTTCACTCCAACTAGCCTGGGCAACAACAGTGAAACTCTGTCTCAAAAAACAAACAAACAAACAAACAAACAAAAACACAAAACACTGCCCACTGTCAAAATGCTAGTAAGCATAACATCACATAAACTCTGTCTGTCTGATTCCAGAGACTGAGTGGGCAACCACTAAACTAATTTATGTTTGCTATATATTGCAATATGTCAAAACACATTACAAACATTCTTTTTTCTTTTCTTTTCTTTTCTGTTCTTTTCTGTTCTTTTCTTTTCTTTTTTCTTCTCTTCTCTTTTCTCTTCTCTTCTCTTCTCTTCCCTTCTCTTCTCTTCTCTTCTCTTTCTTTTCTTTTCTTTTTTCTTTTCTTTTCTGAGACAGAGTGTCGCTCTGTCGCCCACGCTGGAGTGCAGAGGTGTGATCTCAACTCACTGCAACCTCCACCTCCCCAGTTCAAGCAATTCTCCTGCCTCAGCCTCCCGAGTAACGGGGACTGCAGGCATGCACCACCTCGCCTGGCTAATTTTTGTATTTTCAGTAGAGACGGGGTTTCACCATCTTGGCCAGGATGATCTCGATCCCTTGACCTCATGATCCTCCCACCTCGGCCTCCCAAAGTGCTGGGATTACAGATGTGAGCCACTGCTCCCGGCCGCAAACCTTCTTAAATACAAATGTGTAAGCTGCTGGATTCAAGTCAATCACTGGGCAACCGCCATAGAGAACACCCCCTAATTGAAGATACCTGGTAGTATAACATGAACCGTGTGGCAAGAAGTATGTCAACTAACCACGTTTCAAAAATACCTTAGTTTATTTTTGTCATTGTATTACACTTAAGTGCTGCCTCTGATATTCAAGGTAACTCAAAAAATTAGTTATGTGGAAATAATTAGAAACTTGGTTTAAAATAGTAAGAAAAAGTAATTTGAGACATAGAGAGCTACATAAAAGTAATGTAAACTTATGAAGCAAGGATCAAAAGAAAGAAAAAAACATAAGTGGATTCATCTTACATTTGGAGTCACTTACATCATACGACCAAATACATCTTCCTTACAGACGTGCCTAACTATTTGAGAAGTTGAGCAGAATCGTTAGAAAGTTCATAGAACCAGGAAGGCAATTTGAAGTTCAGGACTACAAAAAGCATTTAGTAACCACCTTCTCCCACCACCTTTGATCTGTGGCCCAGAAAGGCTAGACAATAGCAGTAAGAATGAACTAGAAATTAATTGGCCTTTGCAAAGACTGAAGCCCCAATCAGATTAAAGTAATCTGTATTGTTACTAACTCTAACTTTCTACAAAAGCAAAGTTAATCCTTTGAATATTAAGTAACAAGTAACACTAGCTTTGTATTTGCTATGCCCTATCTCCACCTATTGTATTAATTTTTGAACTTTATAGCTCTGAAGTTTCTGTTTTTTGTGTTTTTATGTTTTCTACTTATTTGTCAATGTTGTCAGGCTTGTTTAATATATCCATGAACACTCTGTATTTACCAAATATCTCAATTTTCTGGATTAACTTTGGGTCTGTTTCACTTCTCCTTTGTCTCTTTTGTTTTGTGATTATATTTTCATGTTTCCTCCTAGGCTCTTTTTAATCCAGCTCTGAAGAGTTTTGTAATATTTCATCCAAAGTGTTTTGTATAATTAATCAGCAAAACTACCTTTGCCTACAGGATTTTTGTGGGAAGATTTTAAACTATAAGCTATTATTTGTTGAGTGAGATTTGGTTACATGTGACTTTTAAGGAATGTGTTCATTTTATCTAAGATGCTGAATTTATTTGCATACATTATTCATAATATTATTTTATTTTCCTTTTAACATCTCTAAAATCGGTAGTGCTGTTAACTCTTTCATTACTGACATTGGTGATTTTTGTCTTTCTTCTTTCTTGATGAGTCTGGCTGGCAGTTTATCAAATGTATTGATCTTTTAAAATAATCAGCTTTTGATTTCATTGATTTTATCTTCTTATTGTGCTTTCTATTTTATTTTACTCATGTTTATTTCTTTCTGCCACTTGCTTTTCATTTTAAACTTATTCTAAAAATCCAAGGTGAAAACTTAAGCCACTGTTTTTGTTTCTCACTTAATCCTTAAGTGCTATAATTTCCCATCTAAGTACTAATTTAGCTTCATTCCTTCACTGTAAGAAATGCAATGACTTTATTTAAATAATAGCTCTTAAGAATCAAACTGGGAGGAAAATCTGTTGCCCACAGTTTTGTTTACACAGGCATTAAGGTAATAGCCCAACTCCTCTTGCTTTTCCAAATGTCGCCCTTGTCATAATTACCTTGCTGGTTTTCCTTGACTTAATTATGACTTTCTAATTCACTTGATCTTGAAGGTTTTTAGTACTTTCTCGAGAAACATACACACATTCACACACATACATAACACACAACTTACAACTTGGACTCAGTTGGTGGTCATCACTTTGGGATAAGATTTGTTGTATCTACCCTTTTGCAGATATCATGGACTAAGGCAGGTTTGAGCACGTGGAAGTCTTGTCCTTGGAAGAGCAGAGATCTCTAACATTTCACGGTCAGTCTACTTGGAAGACATGCAAATCGGGCTCTGGTGATTCTTCCCAAATTTATCATTCAGTTAAAGAGCTCCAACAATTTTTTGGTAGAATGAATAAAAGGGTAAGGAGAGGCCAGCAGTTGCATATTATTGGGCTTGTTTAAACATCAAAAAGAAGCATCAAGAATGGTGAAAAATATTTTTTCCAGATTTCCCAGATTTTTTTTCTTTTTCATTTTTTTAATTTGCCTGTTGAGATTGAACATTAAGCCTCTGATTAGCCAGGGTTTTGGCTGTCTGTGGAACAGGAGGCAATTTGTTCTGCTCTCACATTCCTTAATCGACACTGCCAAAACCAATAAGTTATCTTTCTGTATTTCAGTGGGATTCTGTCAATTTGATTAGAATTTGCCTGGAAAGAAACTCTCAAATGCATCTGAATAGAACATTTATTCTATTAATCAAAAAGTATTTCATTTCAAACCTGAAACATCATTTTTTTTTGTATTTTTCAACTCATGTTCTGCCACACAATGCAATCTGCTTATTGAAGGTTATACAATAATATAAAATGACATAATTTTTTAAACATCACATAATTGTTAAAGAAAAAAATCTAGGAAAATTGCATGAGGACACATTAGTAATATAATAACAACAGCTAAAAGATGCCACAAAATCCTAAGATGAAATTAAAGCTTCAAAAGCAAATCTTTGCAAGTTAAAATCTCAATATCAAAGAAAGTAAGTTCTTAAATCAAAACTTCTCCTTTATGAGTTACAAACATTGGTCTCTCTTGCTCTTATCTCCTTATTCCTCAGGTTCATTTGTAAAAGTTCTGAGTTTTAACCCCAATTTGAGCTTGGATTGCAATGAACTAGGACTTCTATGGGTGTCACTGTTAATTTCCAGATAGCTAGCTTTGCATGAATTGAATGTCAAATTTCGAATGGGTGGGTCTCTACTTTAAAAGCTCCAAATAAATATCAGAACATATGCAATATCAAAGCACTCAAAACCCTCGACTGCCAACTTTAAAAAATAAGGAAAACCCAACCCTTAGAATTTCTATCCAGTAAAGTTGTATTTCAAGAACATCGTAATGTTACCAATGACTATTATAAAAACTCAAAGGTTACTAAGTGCTAATAGAAAATTTTCTGTGCTTAGCTTCACTAGGGTGTCAACACTTAATACTAGTTATATAGAATTACAACTTTATATTTATTACAGTAAATATACAGGCATGTAAGGAAAAATTCTAGAAAAGTTTTTCTTAGTATATTAAACATTTTAATCACCATTTCACCTTTGAAGATCATTCGCTCTTGCACAGAGCACTAAATTCAGTATGAGATCTGCTAAGATGTTTCTCTCTTATATATAAGTAACCAATAGAAGCTTCATGCATGGGAGAGGGAAGTGGTGGGTGGGCGGTTACTTGAGTCATATTGACAAACCATATGGATTCAAGGTTGTGTTATTCCCTCCACTATTCCCCAGTGTGCTCTGATGGCTACTCAAATCAACATTTCAAAAAAAAAAATCACATAATTAGGGACACCCTAATAATGCTACAATGTAGAGTGGCACCCCCTATTTCAAGTTAGCACCTTATACCTCACACATTTCTGTTCTGTAATAGTTTGATACTTAGATATATGATTTATCTACTTAAAGACTTTTCTGGCAGACCTAGCTGAGAACAGCAATAGTCACAAATATTCGCCCTGATAAAGTCTAAAACTTCTGGACACAGGAAGTATCTCAGTTTCCTCTATTTGAAATTTGTCCTTGGTACTCCTCCTTACTGCAAACTTTTAACCTACGTATTTGTCAAGGGAGGAAGCCTTGAAAGTTAAACATCAACTGGCATTACCCCGTACAACTTGCATTACCCCGTACAACTTGCATCATCTGATATGTGGCAAAGGACCAAAAAATTTAAAGTCGTTACTCCGTGCAACTTTTTTTTTTTAACCCAGTCTCTATTAATTTCCCCAGTTTTTACTCTTTGTTTGTTTCTCATAGTTTGAAGGATAATCATCTAGATGTTGGGGACTTTGATGTTAATCCCAAAAAAACTACAGCCTTCCTACCTTGCTCTAAGGTTCAGAACATGCTGATATAAAATTTACTGCTTGGAGGAGAGCAGTGGAAATTCTATGCCTTTTCCTGATCAGCCTGCTTCAAAGGAGGAAGAAAGTTCTGGCCCTTCAGGGAATCTGGCCCAGGGTTGGCCAACCATAGTTGGGAAAGTCTACCTCTGAAGGAGGAATGTTGTATGAAGAAAATAAGTAGAGGAATCTGAATCCACTAAGGCTTTTTCCACCATAAGTTTACTTATCAGAGAAGTCCATTTCTTCTGTGTAGAGAAAGTGAAGAGGCCATGAGATGCTAGAAATATTATACCTACTGAGCTTCCATGGCATGCGAGTTTAACCAGTCAGAGATAAAATGTGTTCCCTCTAATAGTAGCAATGTTCTTTCAGTCGAAAGCTTTGGAAGTCAAGAACTAGATCAGAAATCTTAAGTTACAGAAAAATATCTCACATAGATCTTCTCGTGAAATATTAAAGCTTGCAGAAACATTTAGTGGAAATAAAGTGCCTGTACATGAACTTCAGTGCAAGATATTGGAATATCTTGGTCTACAACTCAATAGGCATCTCTTCTCATTTAAAATTATTTGCACTTCATCATGCTGACTTGTTTTATTTCAACAGAAGTTAGCTACTAGTGAAATTACAAAATGTCTAATTTGGTGGAGTGTTTTATTCAAAAGCATGGTGTAGTCAAAGTCAACAGCATCCCCCAAGTTATCCAACCCATTGTAAACTTTCAAATTGAGCCAATTTATACAGTAAACACTACCTCCAAGTATTTTGGTAAATAAGATAAACTAAAAATCAACCAATTACCAAATGATGGAAATAAACAATATGGAAGAAATATCAAATATAGCTTTAATAAAGAACTGGGAGGGAAGCTAGAGAAATTGAGCTTGTATATCACATTTTAATCCCTTATTTTAGTTGATCTGTATTACCACAGAAAGAAAGATGTATAATGAAAATATATTAAGATATAAATATTAAAAGAAGATTCACATTTTTAAATGTATATTTATATAAATATTTTGTATAATGACAGGATTTTCTTTCTTCATAGAAATAAGATAGCATTTTATGAAGATGATAAGCATTTCAGGAAACTTCAAAATTGTCAAGAGGATTTTAAATAAGAACTTCATAAAAATTGTGGGGAAATCAGAAAAAAGCAAAATAAATGGGAAAAGACCCACAAGCATAGTTTATCAAATCATGAAATAAACAAAGATCTGAAACAATCGGTTTGATACCGTCAGTCTGGTAAGTTTGCCTCTTTCCTATATGCCTTTTCCAAGCAACAGAATGAGGGACTGTGTGTTCCCTTTTAATCATTCTTCCAGAACAAAGCTGTATTGATTTCTGTGTCCTGTTAGCCGCCTTCCTCAACTTCCATTCTTTCTGAGGAAAGTAGCCCATGGTGTTAAGGTACTTCATGAAATGAACAGATGGTTTTAAGCAGGGCACATGGCAGGCAAGAATAAAAATGAAATGTTTCAAGCTCGTGTGAAGCTGGGTTTGGCAATATGA
Source organism: Macaca mulatta (assembly GCF_049350105.2). Lineage (NCBI taxonomy): Eukaryota > Metazoa > Chordata > Mammalia > Primates > Cercopithecidae > Macaca > Macaca mulatta. The sequence continues at coordinate 179,456,994 of NC_133410.1, forward strand.
CTAAGTTGTATTAGTGAATGTATTAGTGTCCCATGCCGCTTTTAGGAAGTGTCTTTAAAGGCAGAAAACATAAAAGGGATTGTGGAAAGTTTATATTTGCGACATAGCTTTTGAATTTGTTCAAATGCAAGTATAAAACAGAAAAAAAAAAAACAAATCGGATAACAAAAAACCAAAAATCTACATCCAATATAACAAAAAAATTATGAGGTAAAGTTTCCTCAAACAGGAGGTCATGATCATGAACCACCCGTAGTTACAAGACTTTTAGGGTGCCAGTTACCTCAGGATTTCAAGGCAAAACATTTGTGCAGGAAGACTCCGAAGTAAGGAGTATGGAGTCTGTCCAGCTTGAGAACTCAGAAAAGCAAACAAGGGTTCAATCAAAAGCTCAGCAAGAAAAATTGAGGATAGCGGCTGAAACAGAGACAATTATTCTACAGTAGGTGATATCAATAAATAATAATAAATCAATAGCAATATCTAAGGAGGCTAAAACTCTTAACCAATCTAAAGCTAAATCTGTAGTCAATGAATTCTTAAAATCAGCAAAAGCTCCATTTCAGAATAATCCACACGACGAAAACAACTTCTGGGAGTAGAATTTAACCTGAACAGGATGAGGGCAGGAGAGACAAAGAAAGAAAAGCTGCAGATATAACTGGGAGAGAGAAACAGAGCCAGGGGCTATCTGAGACTAAGATGTCATATTTATTTCTTCTTCATTTTGAACGATAATCTAACGGGGGATATAAAATTCTAGGTTGATAGTTGGTTTGTCCAACACTTCACATATGTAATTTCCCTTTTTTCTTGCTTGCACAGTTTCCGACTGAAGTTTTCTGTAATTATCTTTGTTCCACTCCAGGTAAGGTGCTTCCTCTATCTCTCTCTACTCAGTTTCAAGATTTTCTTTTTCTCTTTGTGTTTTCACATTTTGAATATGGTTAGGTTGTTGTTTTGTTTGTTTTTTGTCTTTTGGTATTACTTGGTGTTCTCTGAGTGCTGTTAATCTGTATTTTTTGTCTTTTTGGTGTTTCAATTACACTTATGTTATATGTTATGTACTGTTCTTGCTTTCCTTTTATTATTATTTTTCTTATTGCATTTCAATTTGGAAAGTTTCTATTGACCCATCTTCAAGCTCATTGACTCTTTGTGCCCATTGTGTCAAGTTTCTGATGTGCCTATTAATGACATTATTTATTACCTTTACTGTTTCGATTTCTAGTATTTCCTTTTGGTTCTTTCTTTGATTTTAATCTGTCTGCTTACATTACCCATTTGTTCTTGTGTGGATCTACTTACTCCATTAGAGTTCCTAGGATTAATCACAGTTAGTTACATTCTCTATTAGATAATTCCAACATCTGTGTCATATCTGAGTCTACTTCTGATGCTTTCTTTTCTCTTCAGATTGCTTTTTCTTACCAGCGGTCATACCTTGAAATTTTTTGTTGAGTGCCAGATATACCGTATTGGGTAAAAGAAACTGTGGTAAACAGACCTTTAGTCTGAGGACTTTTGTTAATCTGGGAGTTGGGCTGTGCTTCATGTATGTTGTAGCTACATTTAGGTGCTAGAGGCTTTAAATTCCTATAGTGTTCTTGGTTTTGTCTCCCCTCTTGACTTTGGGCTTCCCTTCTTACTCCTCCTTAGAGAGAGGTACCATGTAGCCTGGTTGTTGTGGTAGTAAATTGTGAGAGGAGAGGAGAATTCTATAATCTTTCCATTAAATCTCAGTTTTATAGTGGGGCCTGTGTCTCAGGGATGTTACCTTGACTAGTATTTCTCCAGTGGCATAGTTGGATCTTTGTTGTTGTTGTTGTATTTGTTGTTTGTTTGTTTGTTTTTCTCCTTACTGTCTACTCCCTATGTTGGTTGAAAGAACCTTTCTCTATGTTTTGAAGATTTGACACCTGACAACTATTTTGTTATTTTTGTTTATAATTTTTCTTTCAGATGAGTCAGGAAGGTTGAAGAGAGCTGGAATGAGGAGGATCTCCCTTATCAACAGATAATACTCTGGCAAAGTCCTTTACCCTCCAGCATAAGACATTTTTATAGAGGATTATATAGGGGCACATCAAGATGGTGACTCTCTCCCTAAACCAGAGGCAAGAGAGTATGTTTCTTCGCTCCTCATCATAAGAACTGAGGTGTTTCTGGGAAAGAAAACTCATGAAAAGTTGCCCCTACACCCATAGCTCCCAAGAGTTTCTGCAGCTCCCAGCAGCTTCTCACTCTCTTGCTAGTTCTCAGTCATCTTGGATCCATTCATCAAAAAATTGGTATTCAAATCTTATTTAAATCTTCTCGCAATTTTACGGCTGTAGGAGCTTCTGCCCTGCGTAAGCAGATTTTAGAAGGTACCTGCCTCTGCAGATTTTAGATTGGCAGTTTACCTTTGAACTCAGTTCTCTGATGGGTCTAAGAAAAGTCATGGATTTTTAGTTTGTTCAATTTTTTTTTTTTTTTTGTAACAAAACCTGGAGGGAATGGAGGAATGGAGTCCAAGCAATTTTCATAGTAAACCTGTAAGCAGAAGTCACCAACATATTTTAGAACTTTAAGAAAGCAGTAGAAGCCCTTCAGTTTACAACAAAACAAAACAAAAGCCAACCTAATGCAGCCCTCATGCAGAAAAGCTTTGCTGCTCACAAACAGCAAAGAAGCAAAAATATCAAGTTCAACTCTTGTATAAAGTTCTCTGAGAGAAAATAATATTATAATAATAACAATTCTGTACACAACAAAATCTTTCTGGAAAGATGTCACCATAAACAGATAAAAATTGTAATTTAATATTTCAAAATAAAGTTTAACATGTTAAGAAAATATCACAAAATGAGCACAAAAGGAACAATTAAAATGTGGTATTGAGTAACAGAGAATTATTAGAAAGGAAAGAAAAATACTTCAGAGCAAAAGATAAAACTTAAAGGAACATATGAAGAAAACAAAACAAAACAAAACTCTATAAAAAAAATCCAGGATTAAAAAAAGAAGAAAAGAAATTCATCATCTATTCTAATACATAAATTGAAATTTCTTTATCATTTTGTTGTAATTGTTAAACTTTTATATAGCAGATTCAAAAGTGACAAAGAGATGACAGAGAAATTTTGATATATATGTATAGTTATATACACATATATAGAAATGCATATATTTCTATAATATAATAATATAGGCATAATTGAATTATCTTAAAAAAACAAACAAAGAGAAGGAGCATGCAAACTACAAGGCTAACTTGCTACTACGTAGGTAGGTAGGTAAATAGGTAGACAGGTAGGTTGGTAGGTAGGGAGATAGATACATACATATGATAGATATGCAACATACACACATAATTTGAAAGGGCCTACTAAGCTAATGGGAAAATCTTCCCAGAATAAGCACTACTGTAATAAATTATAGACAAAGTACTTAATATTGAAGAATATAATATTTAATCTGTAATCATCCAATTATTTTAAGGGCTATAACATGTCTGCCTTCAATTATTTTCAAAGCAATGCCTCTCACTACAAGTATATGGAACAACACATTTAAGGTAATCAAGGAAAGATAAGGATTTAAAAGTCTCACTGACTTTCAAGTATAATGACTAAAGTTTAAAACTTCATCCGTATGCAGGCAAAAAGGAAATATTGTGTCTGGGAACTTGTCTTTAGTCATCTTAATGTTTTCATACCATACATCGGATAATCCAAATAACTGGAGAGATATTCATATAAAGACTGTTAGTAAACATCGAATGTATAAATTTACACATAGAACTAACAATCAATGAGATGTATAAGGAAGAATGTGCAGTTTGTAATAGCTGCTCTGTCAATATAGGTAAAGTGCAACATGAAAAACTGAAGTGAGAATAGCAAGAGCTTTTGTCAGCAATCAAATTATTGGTGGTGATGAAAGTATTGTTATCTGATAATATTTACATGTAGTATAAATTAAAATATATGATTAGTTATATTGTGCTCTAATTCTTTTCACAATGTTCTTAAAAAAAACACTGTTTGGTATAAAAAAGATTCAGATTCCAGATTGTAGAAATTGAGAAAACACTCTGTAGTAATGAATTTTAAATAGGCACAAAGTTTGAACTAAGATATTACATTAAATGCTTAGAAATTATAACAATTCAATAGAAATTGATCAACTGAAGCCTGATACTGATTTGAAATTTGAACTTTCTACTAAAGAGAATCAGGGTTTCTCGAGAAAATGACTGATTATAGGTACAGATCAAGGAAAGTATAAGATTACTTGAATTATTTTGCGATCGTACATAGAAAGGTAGCTCTCATGTAACACTTGGTGAAAGTCATCCAAATTTTGCAATCAATTATGAGTTTCACACTGGCCAAAGAACATAAGATATAAGCATCAAAATCTAATACCTAAATTAGATACAAAAATGTCAAATAATATTTAGTTCATTCATTAATATTGGTTGTCACACACCCCCAGATGTTATACTGACTTGGTCACTTTGTATTATGCTAGCAGCCATATTTTTAACTAATAAATAAAATAAGACTATTTAGCATTTTTCTTGCATTTCCTGTTCAAATTTATTTCTGGATAGCCAGATAGCAGATGAGATACAGTTTCTCTTTACAGAAGTAAAAATAGTGGAATTACAATATCATCATTTTACAATTTCTATTAAATTAATGGAGCTATACACCAAGCATCAACAGCTGCTAACTTCACAAAAATAGACAACAGTCCGTGGTGTGCTTCCTAAAGAATGCATCCTCACCTTGTCAACCTTGGCAAATCATCATTCTTGAATGAGACTTATTCTCTGGATTCAAATAAAAATTTACACATAACTCAGAGGACAAATGAACATGTTAAACTATACAAGGAAATACAGTCAGCAAGATTATGACTGTGAAAAACTCACAAGACACCATTTAGGTTCTTCAATACATACACTGCAAGCCAAAAAAATAAACATGAGAAAGAGAGAGGACATTTTATAGATTAAAAAAAAACTGATATTACATATAACAGGCAAAAGTAAATTACAAGGAGTTTAGCAGTATGCATTTAAGTATAAAACCTATAAGGAAAAATAAAGATGTTTTACAATAAAAGTCAGTTGTGATCACCCTTAGAAAGAAGGAAAGGATTGTGATTTTGAGGTGGTAAATGGAGGGCTTTTGTGGTATGTGGCAAAATTATATCTTTATATGGGTGATATTTTAAATGCCTTGTGGCATTTCATTAATGGTTTATATATTTCTTGCAACTTTCTATATTTGCATCATGTCAATTAAAAACAAGTTAAAAAGGAGGAGATAATTTTCTTCATCTATCTTCCTTCATGTTGGCCGCCTGGAAAGTGATGTGTCTGTGACTTAAATTGCTATATGAAACCACCAGGTGTTATATTGAGGTTAGAAATATAGCAAGATATCTGCATCCCTTATCTGCCTATGTTATGACTCCTTGAGGACACATAAAATTATATTTATACCTTGTTAAGCTGTTATTCTATATTTTTCTAATCCTTGAAAGCAAATATAATTATGACTAATACAAACTCTCAGATGAAACGAAATAATTGAGGAAAGATTCTGGTAGTTTTTAAAATAATTTAAGTGGGAAGAGTTTAAAGTCCCTTACTGTCTTCTTGTAATGCACACATATGGGTAAATTAAGCAACAAAGGTGACAATTGAACATGACAGATCTCTCATCAGTGTTTTGGTAGAAAGGGCATTAGAAATACATACCTTAAAGAAAGTATACATTGTGATCAGTAGAATAGGAAGATAGGAAGAATAACACTGTATATCAGCTGGAAAATACATTATTCAAAATGCACGTTCTTGAGAATAGAAACATGGTAAAGGGCCTTTTGCTCTAGAGATAATACGCAGCAATGATTATGTTCTGGACATGTACTAACATTCAGAAAAATTATATGATCAGAGATTACTAAATAAACAAATATTACAATTTAGTAGAGCTAGGAAGATCTCAAAATATGTTCTCTCAATGCAATCCTAATTGGTCCCAATGAGAAGAGGAAATCAATACAGTTACTCCATCAAGTTCTCCATAAGCTTTTTAAAAAATGTTTACAGGAGATTAAAAATATTCTCATCACCATGAACAAAGAAGAGTTGAGCAGCCATGCAGAAAGAGGGCCAGGCAGCTAAAATAAGTATATAGTTTACTGAGACTTACAAAATATCATGTACAGAAATATTTTTAAGAAATATTTTTAATAGCAAGCAGAGAGGCTGAGAGGAACCTTTAAGAGGTGATGGATATGTGTATGGTATTGACTGTGTTGATGAGATCATGGGTGTATACTTATGTCTAAATTCATCAGGTTGTTATATCAAATATGTGCAGCTTCTTTATGTCAATCACATCCCAATAAAGTACTTTTTTAAAAAAGAAGTTCACAAGTTAATAAAAAAATGTATTCTCAACTAGGAGAAAAGTATATAGTAAGAAAGGAATCAGCAAGTATTCTAATCAAGTCACATATTACATAATGCATAATAATATAATAAAATATTAAACATTTATTATGTTTTTTCTCTATGAAAGACAATTATTTTTAAACCAGGAAATATATACAATCATTACCATAAAAACACTGAATCCAAAGGGCAGTAACATAACAAAGTATACTAAATATATATGTCTTTTCTGGAGCCAATAATATTTCATTTTATGGCAACCAAAGTTCTTGTACGGTGTTCCCCTGTCTCTAATATGGGCTTACCTTAGAAGACTAATTACAGGTAAAGGGAGAGCAGGGGATCAAAATAAAAGAACTGAGGATGACATCAACAAAATGTAGAGACTTAGTAAGAGGCCACTAAAGAAAACTGAGAAGAAAAATTATTCCTTTTTAGCATATGGGATACAGAATCAATTCCAATGAGTGGGGTGTCAGCATCTGAGAAAGGGCAGTAGCAAGAAATTTGAGACAGGGAAACAAATTTTCATGAAGAAGGTGGTAATTCACACTACCAAATTCTCAAGAGTGCTCAAATAGAATAAGAGCTAAAATAAGTATTTGATTCTGTATTAGGAGATGTTTTATGTAAGATAAAGCACCAAACAGTAGAGGCCGAATCCAGTCTATGGTAGATTGTTTTAATAACCAAAGAGAGATTAATGTGGTTTTCAATCTCAAAAACTTTTCTCAGTAAATGGAAGGAGAGATGTGTGTAAACATGAAAGGAGTTCTAATTGTGTGTGTCTGTCTATGTGTAAAGATGTGACCATCTTTGGAGATCGAGGGTTTCAGCAAAAGGGCAGGTTTACATTTACACAGCCTTGAAGAAAATATGGTCTCGTTTTTTTTATATGACAAATCTATTCTCTATTTATTGGTTGATTGTTTTAATAAGCACTTTAGATAGCTTTTTCTATTTTGGTTATAACTTTAGGTGCTCAGGATATGACAAAAGAAGATAACAGCCTGCAATTTCAATGTGGAATGGGTACTTTTGTTTCTGGGTAATATGGAAAAGCAGGTACCATATTTATTTATCCTCCACATTATAAAAAGAACTGGACAAAATTGATGAAACAATAGTCTACCAAAACTTAGAAAACAATGCAGGACAAGATATGATGTCTCTAAACTAATTTATCTACGTGCTCAATTGGAACAAAGAGACTCCATGAACTAGAAAAACCTAAAGGAAATGGTGCACGTGAAAAATCTACAAACTCAACCCATTTTTCTTCTTGTGTCCCTGCCTTTCCTTCCCTGTCTCTTCCTCCTCCTCCCATCTTCGCTCTGGTCCTAAGGTGTTTCTATCTTTCTGGGGAGCCAATATTCAGTGTAGGAATAAAGTTTATGATTTTAAAAATCTGGATTTAGGCCGGGCGAGGTGGCTCAAGCCTGTAATCCCAGCACTTTGGGAGGCCGAGGGGGGCGGATCACGAGGTCAGGAGATCGAGACCATCCTGGCTAACACGGTGAAACCCCGTCTCTACTAAAAAATACAAAAAAATAAAACAAACAAACAAACAAACAAAAAACTAGCCGGGCGAGGTGGCGGGCGCCTGTAGTCCCAGCTACTCGGGAGGCTAAGGCAGGAGAATGGCGTGAACCCGGGAGGCAGAGCTTGCAGTGAGCTGAGATCCGGCCACTGCACTCCAGCCTGGGCGACAGAGTGAGACTCCGTCTCAAAAAAAAAAAAAAAAAAAATCTGGATTTAAGAATTTCCGCTCATATGAACTTAAAGTTTAGCTCTCACTTATAAGTGAGAACATGCAGTATTTGGTTTTCTGCTCATGCATTAGTTTGCTTAAGATAGTGGCCTCCAGTTCCATCCATGTTGCTGCAAAGGACATGATTTCATTCTTTTAATGGCTCCATAGTATTCCATTGTGTTTATGTACCACAGTTTTTAAAATCCAGTCTACCATTGAGGGGCATTTAGATTGATTCCATGTCTTTGCTATTGTGGATACTACTGCCATGAACATATATGTGCATGTGTCTTTATGGTAGAACTATTTATATTCATTTGATTATATACCCAGTAATGGGATTGCTGGGTTGAATGGTAATTCTCTTCTGAGTTCTTTGAGAAATCACCGAACTACTTTGTGCAGTGGCTGAACTAATTTACATTCCCACCAGCAGTGTGTAAGTGTTGCCCCTTTTCCATAACCTCACCAGCATCTGTTAATTTTTGACTTTTTATTAATAGCCATTCTGGAAAGGAACAATAGACAAAGGGGATTACTTGAGAGTGGAGGGTAGGAGGAGGGTGAGGATCAAAAAATCTACCTATTGGGTATCATGCTTACTACCTAGGTGGTAAAATAATCTGTACACAAAATCCCTGTGACATGCAATTTACCTGTTTAACAAATGTGCATATGTACCCCCCTGAACCTAAAATAAAGGTTAAAATAAAAAATAAAAGTTACTGTTGCATTACTGTACTTGCTTTGTGAGCTCTTACAGTGAGAAAAAAATTATCTAAAACTGAAACAACAGGGCACCAGAGAATCAAACATTGGTCGGCACTCTGGTAAGCATCTCCCTAGATGGGAAGGCTTTATTAAAGGGGACAACATAAAAATGACCAGAATGGGAATCTCAAACATTAAGGCAGGCCAGTTTTTCTGGAACTCCAACTGGCTACTTATTATGCCCTGTTCTAGGGCACATTTAGACCACCTCTTTTCTTCCACCAATTACTTGGTCATCTCAGAATCCACCTCCCGAAGCTTTTTGGATAAAAATACTGCTTTGAAGTCAGCATGGGAGACAAACTTGAGTCTGACATGCCTATCTCCTTGTGAGTCAACTTGCAAAATAAAGCTTTTATTTTCTCAAAAACCTGGTGTCATAGTATTATCTTCTAGGGCGTGGGGCAGTGAGTCCCTTTGGCTTGATAACACTTCTATCACCTAGAATGGAAACACAGGTAGTTCGAGGGGCATCGAGTAGAGAAAACAGAGAGTCATTGACTAAGTAATGGTGCCAAAAGGATTTTTAGATTGAGGACTGTTGTGGCCCACCTAGTAAATATGAAGGCAATAATTAGTAGCCAAGGACAATAAAACAGTTATTATAACTGTTTTTATCATGTTTGTGAAGCTAGAGGAAAGACTGAACATGGTTTGCATAAAAAGTCAAAGTATATTTTTCTAAAAAGCCAAATCAAATTTTCAAAACTAAAAACTACAATCCTGAGAAAATATGCCAGATGAGATTCACGCGAGATAATACATAGGTTATAAAGGCATCCAAAATCCTAAGAAATGGAAGTAGAAACTACCCAAAATGAAACAAAATATGAAACAACAAAATAAAAAATAAAGCACAATTGAGCAGTGAGAAAGCCTCAAGGGGCTTAAAATTTGGAATCCCCAAAGCAAAAAAGAGAAATAGGTACATAAAAATAAATTTTGAAAATTTAATGCTAAAAATATATCACATTTGATGACAGCTATAGCCTTACAGACACAGGAATTTCAATAAAACTGAAAACAATAAACAGAGGAAAAGCGATACAAAGGCACAGCATAATAGGTTGCTCAGAAATCAGTGACAAATCATAAACGAGGTCATAGAAAAATGCACATTAAGTATAAGGAACAAAGAAAATGAAAACTGCTGACTTCATATCAAGGCAAATGACAGTAGAGCAACATCTCTAAAGTAATGAAATAAAAACTGTCAATCTAAAATTCCATACCATTAAAAAAATCTTTCAACTATGAAGACAAAATTATTTCAGACACAACCTCTTTTTGTGGTACTCTGTTATGGCAGCCCTCACAAGAGAATAGAATTTTCTGTTTAAAAATGTGCATTAGAAATAAACAAACCAGCTGGGTAATTACTGCTCAGTGTCTGGCAGTAGTTCATTATAAGTTATTCTGGGAAAGAAATAGGATCAAAAATTTTTCTGAGATGGCAGGGAAGACTGCAAGGAAAAATAAAGGCAGCAATATTGTTGGATGAACCTGATTTAAATTATTTACAGCTAAAACACGGAGGCACAGTGTTTGAGACTCTAGGGTATTGTTGGATATGTGCTTTGTGTTAGGCTATGCTATTGGATTTTTAATTAAGCCTTCAAAGGGGCCATATCAGTTCTCAGAAGTGGTGGGATGTTGGATATTCATTCAACGTAATAATACCTGGAGAGTAATAATACCTGGATTTTATCTCAGTTTTATTGCTTGGTTGAACTATTTAACTGGCAGAAACTGGTAACTCTTCAAAAACTATTGAAAGCTATGAAAATACTTCTTCTACAAGGAATTTTATTTTATTTTATTTATTACTGTCTTTCATTTATTTCTTTGAGCTATTAGTAGTTTTCTCTTTTTTCCTATATCAGATCAGTGTTGTCTGTATCTATGCTTGAAAACTATAAGATGAGGGTGGGGCTTATTATAGATTTCCTTTTCAAATAAAAATTAATTCCTACAATCAACATGAACTACCTTTTTGCCGTTATATACTATAAAATCATTCTTTTTTAACATAGTAATACATTAATATACTTTGATGTTTTAGACACACCAAAAGCAACGGCAGCAAAAGCCAAAATTGACAAATGGGATCTCATTAAATTAAAGAGCTTCTGCACAGCAAAAGAAACTACCATCAGAGTGAACAGGCAACCTACAGAATGGGAGAAAATTTTTGCAATCTACTCATCTGACAAAGGGCTAATATCCAGAACCTACAAAGAACTCCAACAAATTTACAAGAAAAAAACAAACCACCCCATCAAAAAGTGGGCAAAGGATATGAACAGACATTTCTCAAAAGAAGACATTCATACAGCCAACAGACACATGAAAAAATGCTCATCATCACTGGCCATCAGAGAAATGCAAATCAAAACCACAATGAGATACCATCTCACACCAGTTAGAATGGCGATCATTAAAAAGTCAGGAAACAACAGGTGCTGGAGAGGATGTGGAGAAATAGGAACACTTTTACACTGTTGGTGGGATTGTAAACTAGTTCAACCATTATGGAAAACAGTATGGCGATTCCTCAAGGATCTAGAACTAGATGTACCATATGACCCAGCCATCCTATTACTGGGTATATACCCAAAGGATTATAAATTATGCTGCTATAAAGACACATGCACACGTATGTTTATTGCAGCACTATTCACAATAGCAAAGACCTGGAATCAACCCAAATGTCCATCAGTGACAGATTGGATTAAGAAAATGTGGCACATATACACCATGGAATACTATGCAGCCATCAAAAAGGATGAGTTTGTGTCCTTTGTAGGGACATGGATGCAGCTGGAAACCATCATTCTTAGCAAACTATCACAAGAACAGAAAACCAAACACCGCATGTTCTCACTCATAGGTGGGAACTGAACAATGAGATCACTTGGACTCAGGAAGGGGAACATCACACACCGGGGCCTATCATGGGGAGGGGGGAGGGGGGAGGCATTGCATTGGGAGTTATACCTGATGTAAATGATGAGTTGATGGGTGCAGCACACCAACATGGCACAAGTATACATATGTAACAAACCTGCACATTATGCACATGTGCCCTACAACTTAAAGTATAATAATAATAAATTAATTAAAAAAAAAAAAAAAGAAAAACAAAACCAACAGCAACAACAACAACAAAAATATATATACTTTGAAACAAATCCAGGTATTTCACTTCATGGAGAAGTTGACTGTGAGCTCTTAGACACCATAATAATTTCCCTTTCAACTGCATAAATTTTCCAAAACTCAATTCTTCTGTCTCATGCTTTTCTTGACTGTTTTAAAATTACTTCTATGTCACAAAATATGCTTTATGTCTATGTTTCTGTCAACTTATGTTTGTAAAATATTTTTACACAGAAAGAATAAAAGCATACACCTAGGTTGTGATTACTTCTTCAACAGCCTATTAATTATTTTTAATAATAAATAGGTTATACATGGAAAATTACAATTTCATTCAACATAACACCATAAAACAGAAGGAACTGGAACTTACTTAGAGAGAAAACTCTAATGTAAATATTACTGACAACACCTCCTGAAACTGCAGAGTTTTGAAAGAATTTAAAGAAAGAAAGCACATGTCAAATTAAGAGTATGTCTCTCCTCAATGAATAATGATTACACAAGTAAGCTTAAGGAGAAAGCTGCAAATGGGCTGTTTCAAGGTTCAGTTCAACTGTATAGATCTATTAAGCCTAGTTATATAAGACCTATGTTTCAGAGGAAATTCTAATTCCAAAGGTTAGTTTTTTACTTCCTTCAATGTGAATACAAAAAGTCAAGGAAAAAAAGGCTTACTCTCTCAGGAAATGGTCTGTATTACTGTGTTCTGTTAATATCACTGAAGAATGACCTTTCCCAGATAATTAAGTTTTCCTGTTAACTGAAGTCTAACATTTTACTGCAATAAAGGTTATTAAATATAGCAAATTCTGAAGTTTCTTTTCTTAATAAAATACAAGGAAAATTAACTTAAAATACAATCCAGAAGATCATAATTTTGAAAATCAGATTATTGTGCTCATGATAAGATAGATAAGATGGTGGATGTTGATGCTGTAGGGCATAGTGGTGAATGCTATCTAGTCCAAGGAGTTAATCTGAAATGTGACTTCCTTGAATAAGAAACTTCTTTGTAAGAAATTAGAATTTTGCTTATTGTTATCTTCTTCACATTTGTGTAATAATATAGCTCTCTGCACAATATTTAATATATGGCGCTGAATTCCAGACAAAATTACTTTTGCTCATGGCAAATTTCTGCTAGGCCATAATATTTAGTGATAGCATCCCATGTCTTTTCCTAGAATGTAGTAATAACTTCTACAGCTATTGAAGCCATACAGATCTCCCGGATGACAAGGATCTAAGAATATCCAAATCATTAAATATTTTTATTTATTATTATTGTATAGCTTAGATTGTCCTCTTAAATGTCCCAGCAGAAAGCAGAATGAATGACCCATCTGCCACTAACGTACTATTAGGACTGTTCTGTAAAGAATTTGGGATGGATAGAGAGTGGAGAATTGTTAGCTTCTCAATACTGTGGAGATATTTATCTTCTTTAGCCTCGCTTTGACCCTTTCTGTATTCTTTCCTCATGGTTCTTGTTGATAACTGACGTCTCAGAACCATTTTTCTATTCTTCTGGATTCTCATTTCTTTTATGCTCCTGTGGTTTGTTGCTCTCCTTTGCTTTTTATTTGTCCATTTTCCTGACATTTTTATCACTAATATACATCAGTCCTTTGCACTCGGAATGCAGAAGATTGTCAGGTTTCCGGTACTTTTGGTCTTCCTATACTTAGGCCCGTTGGGGATTCCTAGATTATTGCCCTTGGCTTTAGTTAAATGAGCTGGTAAAGTTTTTTTGTTTGTTTGTTTGTTTGTTTTGGAGACGGAGTCTCGCTCTATCTCCCGGGCTGGAGTGCAGTGGCGCGATCTCGGCTCACTGCAAGCTCCGCCTCCCGGGTTCACGCCATTCTCCTGCCTCAACCTCCCCAGTAGCTGGGACTACAGGCGCCCGCCACCTCGCCCGGCTAGTTTTTTTTGTATTTTTAGTAGAGACGGGGTTTCACTGCGTTAGACAAGATGGTCTGGATCTCCTGACCTCCTTATCCGCCAGCCTCGGCCTTCCAAAGTGCTGGGATTACAGGTGTGAGCCACCGCGCTCGGCCGGTAAATCTTTATAGAGCTATCTTACTGTGTGCTAACACCAGGCTACTAACATAATACAGTTAAAGAGTTTCCCTATGTGCTAACAACCAGATATCATAATGAATCTTAAAGGTAGTGCATACAGATGTATCAATATATTTCCTAATGCATTTTTTTTTTATGGCTGCCATTGCAGGAAGCTATACTGACCTTGACTGAGTGTATTCAATGTCATTAAAGCATAATAGAATTAATGAATAAGAAGCAAATAAAAGTCTAAAGCCCAACATAACAAAATTGGATAATATAAACACCATAATATATTTGGTATGTGCTTCTTTATTTTTATTATTATAAATGAAATCAAAAATTCAAGAGGTTAACAAAATAAATGTGTATTTACTTTTAATAGAAAAACCTAATGAGAGATTCAGATTGCAGACATATATTCTAAGAAACATTTTGTAGATCCAGACTCCTCTTTTCATCTTGTAGAATTGTTGTTTCCAAGACGTGGTGCTCAAGTTTGCTAAGCTCACCTGTATCAAGTTAGCTGTGGGACAGGTGCAAGGAGGCTTTTGCATGGAAGAATTTGATTGGCTAAACCTGGGACTGGGACAGACATCCCAACTAAGTCACATGTCAAGTCTAATGGAAAGGAAGGCAGGGAATATTCGTCTAGTTTTGTATGTAAAAAATAGAGACAGAGAAAACCACTCTGCCACGAATCATTCTTAGCACGATTAAAATTCAATGCAGATTTTCAAATAATTGGTTTTATAAAATTCAATGTAATATAAGACATAAATATTGTCTAAATATAAGGTAATTCTTCATGGTCATCTAAGTCCATATAATAATATTTTATAGTTCATTAACTTTTAACTCAGAATGAAATCAGAGCAATAATTAGATTATTTGTAATTGTTAGTAACTGATGTACCATCCATCTTGAAGATATTTTAGAGATATTGTGTGAAGCACTGACATTTTTCAATAACACTGATGCTCCATGGCGAGCAGATATATTCATACCTACCCTCAAAGTCTGAGGGAGCTGAAAGGCTGAAGAAAGAAGCTGACAAATCCAGTTTATCAGAAGGAAAGATTTAATAGAGATGTAAGAACAGAAGCAATGTCTTGAAAGGCCACAAGATGGTGTATCTCCACACTCACTCTCCACAAAATGTCCATTTAGCAAGCATTTACGGTAAAGACGTGTGGTTGGTCACATCTCAGACTTTCTTGCTGAAACTCATGACCACTGGGTGACACCACACTTGTAAAATTGTAACACTGAGAGAAAACTGACATAACTGACCTCATCTTACTTGTAACCTCATAAGCCTCTGCTCATTCCTGCATGTAGGCCAAGCTAACTGTGGGAGGAATTTACAGTTGAACTTTAAAGCAAGAATGATGATTGTTCCTTCCAAAAACTAACACTTTCCTTGTTCAGGGACTAAAACCACTTCTGTAAAACTAAGGAAAGGCCACAAGGTTGGAATTATACTAGGGACTTGAATTCTGCTAACACTTAGGCATAGTTAAATCATAACTAGTCATTGTTTTCTAACTTGCTTTTTTGTAAATGCTTATGACTTAGAAGTCTGGTATGATTTGGACATATATCCCTGCCCAAATCTCATGTTCAATTGTTGTCCCCAGTGTTGGAGTTGGGGCCTGGTAGGAGGTGATTAGATCATGGGGGCAATTTCTCATGAATGGTTTAGCATCATCTTCTTGATGCTGTTCTTGTGATAGTAAGTGAATTCTCATAAGATCTGGTTGTTTAAAAGTGTGTGGCACTTCCCCCAACTCTCTCTTTTGCACCTACTCTGGGATGTGAAGTGCAAGCTCCCCCTTCACCTTCAGTCACGATTGTAAGTTTCCTGAGGCTTCCCCAGGAGCCATGCAGATGCCAGCACCACGCTTCCTTAACAGCCTATGAAACCATGAGCCAATTAAAAAACCTATTTTCTTTATAAATTATCCAATCTCAAATATTTATTTACAGCAATATTAGAATGTACTAACACATAGTGACTACCTGGTGGTCATAAAATTTGTAACTTTCCTAACTGACCCTATAGATAACATGACTACTGTAAAACCTAAGACTAGAGTTTGAGATATTTTTCTGACTTTGCATTCTGGTAGACTAACTGATGACTGATGGCAGCTGGACCAGTGACCCCCAACCAGGGACTGACTCAACACAGCAAGACGGTTTTGACATTTCAAAACTGTGATTTCATTTCTAACTCAGTCAATCAGTAGAACCCATTCTGTAGCCCCTGCCCACCAAATCATCCTTAAAAATCCAAGTCTGCAAATTCTCAGGGAGACGGATTTGAGAAATAGCTTGTGCTCTCCTTTCTTGGCTGCCTTGTGATTATTAAGTTCATTCTCTACTGCAACACCTGCTGTCTTAGTGTATTGAGTTTTGCTGTGCAGCAGGCAAGAAGAACCCATTGAACTGTTACATTGGGAGGTTAGATAAGCATCTATACAAGGAGTTATTTATATTATAGGCATTGTTTTAAGACCATGCTATGGAACACCTTGGTAGGCAGAACTCAAACATCAGTCATCATGGAGGTTTTGCATAAAGGTGGCATCACTTTTACCAGGTAGCAGGCTGTTTTTTAACAACTGATATTTTGATTAAAAAATAGGGACATTAAATTGATTATACTGTCATAGATTTTTTATTAAATAAACAATTTCTTCTGTTTTTCAAACTCTTCTTGATCTTACTTTGATTTGATTCCTGTATTAGTTAGTTCTTAAACTACAATAAGGAACTGCCTGAGACTGGATAATTTATAAAGAAAGGTTTAATTGTCTCATAGTTCCACAGGCTGCACAGCAAGCATGGCTGGGAGGCCTCACGAAATTTACAATCATGGCAGAAGAGTAAAAGGGAAGCACGCATGTCTTAACATGGAAGCAAGAGAGTGAGAGAGCAAGGAGAGAAGTGCTACACACTTTTAACAACCGTATCTCATGAGAACTCACTATCACAGGAACAGCAAAGGGAAAATATGCCCCCATGATCCCCACTGCCTATCAGGTCCCTTCCCCAAAATTAGGAATTAAAATTCAACACGAGATTTGGGTGGGGACACAGAGCCAAACCATATTATTCTGCCCCAGGCTGCTCCCAAATCTCATATCCTTCTCACACTTCAAAACATAATCATGTCTTCCCCCAAATACCCCAAAGTCTTAACTAATTTCATCATTAACTCAAAAGATCAAGTGCAAAGTCTCATGTGAGACAACGCAAGTCTCTTCTGCCTATGAGCTTACAAAAGCAAAAACAAGTTAGTTACTTCCAACATACAGTGGATGCACAGGCATTGGGTAAATGCTACAATTTCAAATGAGAGAAGTTGGCAAAACAACAACAACCAAAAATGCGGCTATAAGCGCCAAGAATGTGTGAAGCCCAACAAGGCAGTCATTAAATCTTAAAGTGCCAAAATAAGTTGCTTTGACTCTATGTCTCACATCAAGGCAACACTGATGCAAAGGGTGGGCTCCCAAGGCTTGAACAGGTCCACCCCTGTGGCTCTGCAGGGAACAGACCCTGCCCCTGCAGTTGCTTTCAGGGGGTGACATTGGGTGTCTTTTGGTTTCTCAAGGTTCACAGTGCAAGCTACCAATGAATCTACCATTCTGGGGTCGGGAGGATAATGGTTGTCTTCTCACAGCTCCACTAGGGATGTGTTCCAGTGGTGACTCTGTGTAGGTGCTGGCTCCAACCCCACTTTTCTCCTCTGCCCTGCCCTAGTAGAGAAGTTCTTTATGAGGGTTCTGCCCCTGCAGCAGATTTCTGCCTGGAAATCCAGGCCTTTCTATTAATCCTCTGAAACCTAAGGAGAGGCTTCCAAGACTCAATTCTTGCATTCTCCATATCCACAGGTCCAACATCACATAGACTCTGCCAAAGTTTGGGGCTTGCACCCTCTGAAGCAATGGCTCATTTGTTTTCTAACTTGCCTTTTTGTAAATGCTTATGACTTAGAAGTCTGGTATGATTTGGACATATGTCCCTCCCCAAATCTCATGTTCAATTGTTTTCCCCAATGTTGGAGGTGGGACCTGGTGGGAGGTGACTAGGTGATGCATACCTCATTCTCCATGATGTAATTATTAGGCATTGAATGACTACATCAAAAAATCTCATCTACTCTATAAATATATACACCTACTATTGATACAGGATTTAAGAAGAAATTCCTTGGACAGATAGTGAGGGTATGAAAGTCCTCAGTAAGGTTTTTCTTTTTAATGAAAAGCATCCACCAATCATTGTCTGACATAGAGAAACCTGTGAAGTCAAGCTGCAGACATAGACAAGCAAGCTGGGAACTTGCATGAGTGAATGCTGACAGGAAAGAACTACCTGGGACTAGACATGTTCAAAATGGTGGCTTCATCTTCTCTTCTCTGCAAGCCATGAGTACAGTAAGGAGCAGATAAGATGGAACTGGCCAAGGGGAGAGTTCATTTGCATAATAAGATTATGGTGGGGTGATTAGCCTTTTCCCCATGCTGTGTAAATGTCACACCTGATCAAACCAATCCATGAGCGCTATGTAAATCAGACACCGCCTCCTCAAATTGGACTATAAAATCCAGCGCAACTGCCACCAGCCAGCCTTTTCCTCTCAGAAGTCCCCTCTCTCTCACTGGAGAAAGAACTGTTTTTCTTTTTTTCTCTTTCTTTTTCTTTTGCCTCTTAAGCCTCCACTACTAAACTCCTCTTGTGTATCTGTGTGCTAAATTTTCTTGGCATGAGATGACGAACCCAGGGTGTTTACCCCAGGCAATTTATCCACTTCGTTGTGTAGCCACAAAAATTAGAAATTAAAAATTCTTAAAATAAGGAGAACTGTAAAAGAAAGAACAAATACTTGAATCTACATTAACAAGATTATCTTGGGTACTATAAGTGGACATTTTATCTTAAAATCTTGATGCTTGACATTTATTATAATTTGTGACATAATTTATTATAACTAGTGACATAATTCAGTGAACCTGTAAATTCATTAGTAATTATAAAGTTAATTTTTCAACATGATCTATTTATGTGTCCGGAATTGGTTCCTTCTCGGGGGTTCTCAGGCTCGCTGACTTCAAGAACGAAATTGCAGACCCTCACGGTGAGTGAGTGTTACAGTTCTTAAAGATGGTGTGTCTGGAATTTGTTTCTTCAGATGTTCATATGTGTCTGGAGTTTCTTCCTTCTGGTGGGTTCACAGTCTTGCTGACTTCAGGAATGAAGCCGCAGACCTTCACAGTGAGTGTTACAGCTCTTAAAGATGGTGTGTCCAGAGCTTCTTCCTTCAGATGTTCAGATGTGTCCGGAGTTTCTTCCTTCTGGTGGGTTCCTGGTCTTGCTGACTTCAGGAGTGAAGGCTCAGACCTTTGCAGTGAGTGTTACAGCTCTTAAAGGTGGCGTGTCTGGAGTTGTTTGTTCCTCTTGGTAGGTTTGTGGTCTCACTGACTTCAGGAGAGAAGCCGCTGAAGCTCCTGGCTCTGGTGGCCAGTTTTTATTCCCTTATTTGGCCCTGTCCATGTCCTGTTGATTTACAGAGCACTGATTGGTCCATTTTACTGAGTGCTGATTGGTCCATTTTTACAGAGTGCTGATACATGCGTTTACAAACCTTTAGCTAGACACAGAGTGCTGATTGGTGCATTTTTAAGAGTGCTGATTGGGGGGTTTACAAATCTTTAGGTAGACACAGAGCTCTGATTGGTGCATTTACAATCCTTTAGCTAGACAGAAAAGTTCTCCAAGTCCCCACCTGAACCAGAAGCCCAGCTGGCTTCACCTCTCATTTATATTTGTTTTTAGATTAAAATATTTCCAAAAACTAAAGAGAACATATTTATAATTTTTAAGGTTTTATCTTAAAATTTATCTCTTTTTGTGAGCCTTATCAACCAATCCATATAGCCTAGAATTGATCATTTTCCATTTTATTCATCAACATTTAAATTAGTTTCATTATCAAGAAATTTCACCGTGTTTTACCTGTCGTGCTACTCCTTAATATGTTTTTTTCTATTGATCTCAGTAACATTTATATGTAAGGCCTAGGGCAGCACCATCCATAAAATACAGTATACTGACCAAAAGAATAGTTTTTTCAAAGTAGAATTTGCAAATTCTATTTTGCAAATATTTTGCAAATATTCCTAGGCCTAGAAAGAGAAAGAGATGCAGAAGCCTCTTTCTAAGACTTCTATTTTAGAGATTGATAATTTCCCAAATAACAACACCAGGGAAGAGTGTAAAAATACCCAATTGTACCAAATGGGATACTATGTTTAGCCAGTGTTTCAAAAGTGCCTTTCTTATTGCTCATTATAACAGGGAATAAAATTATTTAGGATTTTTAAAAATCACATAAAAGGTTTTTTAAAATTTATACTGGAATATGAATATCAAATTGTTTCTTCACTGGCTGTTATCAAATTCAAATGCGTAGCTCAAAAAAGTAAACTGTTCATAATAATTTTCTGATTCTATCACTCCTTCCTATTTAGAATACACTCTTCCCTTGCATGCCAAGTGTATCAGTCTGTCCTCACACTGCTATAAAGATACTATTTGAGACTTGGTAATTTATAAAGAGAGGAGGTTCAATAGATTAACAGTTCCACATGGCTGAGGAGATCTCAGGAACCTGACAATCATGGCAGAAGGTGAAGTGAAAGCAGGCATGTCTTACATAGCAGCAGGAGAGCAAGAGTGAAGGAGGAAGTGCCATTTTTAAAACTATCATATCTTGTGAGAACTCAATCACTATCACAAGAACGGAATAGAGGAAACTGCCTCCATGATCCAGTCATCTCTTACAAGATCCCTCCCTCAACATATGAGGATTACAATTCAAGATGAAATTTGGGTGGGGACACAGAGCCAAACTATATCACTATAATGCCATAATTCCATATTTTCCTTTTTCCTTTTACCTCTCCAGTGGATCTTCTTATCATTCTTGATCTTCTTCTTTTTTTGAGATGGAGTCTCACCCTGTCACCCAGGCTAGATTGGTGTGGCGTGATCTCAGCTCACTGCAACCTTTGCCTCCCCAGTTCAAGTGATTCTCCTGTCTCAGCCTCCTGAGTAGGTGGGTTTCCAGGCACGTGCCACCACACCCGGATAATTTTTGTGTTTTTACGAGAGACAGGGTTTCATCATGTTGATCAGGCTGGTCTTGAACTCCTGACCTCGTGATCCACCCACCTTGGCCTCCCAAAGTGCTGGGATTACAGGTGTGAGCCAACGCACCTGGCCTCCTTCTTGATCTTTTAACTTTGGAGATTCTCAGGAGTTTGTCTCTCTTATAAAATGTCTTCTACCTTTGATAGGGCATCCATTTCTAGAGATTAAAAGGTGCTGTCTTAAATGTATCTAGACTGTTGCAGGTCTTCTGACTTCTAAGGTAACATATCCAACTGCCTAAACATCTCTCTTTGAATTTCTCACATGTATTTATATACATACTTAACTCATGATACTTCCAAACCTTCACTTTCTCCATTAATCAGACTGATGCCCAATCAGTCGCATGCAACATACAGGACTTCTCAGATAAAACTTGGATCTCTTTCTTTCTTTATATGCAATCAAATCATCTGCTCCTGCCAATTCTAGCAACTATATCTCAAACTTGTTAACTTCTACCACTGTAGTCCAAATTACCATAGGTGCTTAGTTGCTTTAAACTATGCAACTGAATAAAAATTAACTCATAATAAACATAGCTCTGCAATTTGATTCTTATTATCTTTCCTGCCTAATTATAGATTTCTCTCTTTTGCTAACTACTGCAGGTTATACTTGTTTCTTTTTTTTTTTTTTTTTTTCTTTTTTTTTTTTTTGAGACGAAGTCTCGCTCTGTCACCCAGGCTGGAGTGCAGTGGCCGGATCTCAGCTCACTGCAAGCTCCGCCTCCCGGGTTCACGCCATTCTCCGGCCTCAGCCTCCCAAGTAGCTGGGAGGTTATACTTGTTTCAATTCAATGTTAAAGACATTTTCTTCTTCTTGCCTCTGGGCCATCAATAAAGTACTTTACACATATAACACAAAAACTCATTCTTCAAATCCTTATATGTCATTTAAGAAAGTCTACCTTGACCCTCTGATTTATGCTATTTAACCTCAATATAGATTCTCTTGTCAACCTGCCCTTCTTCATTTATAGCTTTTATTATGATTGTTTAATGAATTTTTCTACCCTGATTTAAATTTGTACCCACAATATTTACTATAGCATCATCTGATACATAGTAGAGGCTCAATAAATAATTGTGGGATGAATTAAATTGATGAGCAAATAAGCACATTTTCCAAGGTGCATATCAAACCTTCGTGCTTGTTAAAAAGATTCATTTCCTTTTGTCCCTTTTGCAGATGTCACATGGAGCCATGCTGTCACATGGAGCAATGCTGTCACTGGGTACTGTGAGATTTCGATTGAGATATTTTCTCATGCCAGTAGTTTGTGAATGGTGAAGCGATTACAACAGAGATAGAGCTCCCATGAGAACAATATCACTAAATTCTCCAGGGACAGTTCAAAGAAAAGCTTATTCTAAACATGGCAGCCTCTGCAGCATACTTGAGTAAAGGTTCTTAAATCTGGCTGCACATGAGAATCACCTGGAGAGTTTTGAAAAAATATCAGAGCTCAGGCTTCACTCCAGACTAACTAATTCAGAATACTTACGGGTAGGTTTGGACATCAGCTTTTATTTTTTTGTTGTTTTAACGCTTCCAGGTGATACTACTCTACAGCTTATTTTGAGAAGTATAACATTGGCTCCCAAACATGACATCATTAGAATATTTTGGAGTAATTTAAATAAAACAGAATCAGACTTAGACCTGGAGTAACTTCTTTAGTTGGACTGGAATTTAGCTAGATAATATGTATTTTAAAAGATCTACTTGTGATTCTGCTATTCAAACATTTAGGAAACACTGATTCATAATAATGGACTCAGTATTAAATATATAAATAAATTTCTGTGGATCCATTATCTGAAAAAGCAAAAACTTTAATGTTATAGCATAAAGAGTGATAGCTTTGCTACAAGAAATATGTTTTTTAACAAAGGTATGTCTTCTGTATACCATCTTATAAGTTCAAAGTATAGTTTTCTAAAATGAAATGCAGGTGTAAAAGCTAACATAGAGGAGAGTTGTCAAAATTTTTCTCAAAAATATACTCACTGATGGTATCACTAGGTACCTCTGGGCAAATATAGCAGATATGCTAGCAATATATTATATAGAAATGGGAAAATTATAATGGTAGTCACAGAAATTCCACCACTTAATTAGACTTTTTCAAAAATTGATATATGATTTAAATTTTAGTCCTATGTGAACAAAATATTTTACTCAAGGGTCAGATGTTGTAAGAAACATAAATCTACTCAAAGTAACTTAAGTTTAATGTGGAGTGGGAGGCAGTAACGATTACTAAAAACAAATAGGCAAATCAGACACAACTTAAAGGGTTGGTATTCAAAAATAGGTCAAGCTAAGGGTGATTATAAATGGAAAGTCAATAATTAGGGTTAATATTTCTCTCTTCTGGTGTCTCCTAGCTTCTCTTTTCTCTGCTTCTCTTTGCATATCAGATTCTCTCTCTCTCTTTCTACTTTCCTTCATCTTTTGTCTTTTTTGCTTTTCCTTTTATTTTTATTTTTTTGAACATGGCCTACCTCTAACTTACCACATAACTTTTGGTCAAATTATTGAGAGAAAATAAATTGGTTTCTAGATTACCAAAGGCCTGGTTGATCTTGGTCTTGATTTTCGTAAGATATGACCTAAAGGGGCAGAATTATAACCTCCAGTATTTTCAGGAGTATCAATTCTGTTTATGTACAAGAGAAAAGCAACTGTCTCTCCTAATCCCTCTTGAGAGAAGGGTAAAATAAATTCTGCTCCTTTGATACAAGGTAGAAAGGATCCTGGGTTCTCGCCTAATCTTTTGAAATGTAAATATGCCTTTCTAAGTCCCAAATAAACTCTAGGTGCCTTCTGC
Source organism: Macaca mulatta (assembly GCF_049350105.2). NCBI lineage: Eukaryota > Metazoa > Chordata > Mammalia > Primates > Cercopithecidae > Macaca > Macaca mulatta. The sequence goes on from NC_133410.1 coordinate 179,481,265, forward strand.
TTCTGTGAATCAGAGATGTCTCCACATCTGGGCTTCATCTCTTGAAATATAAATACTGAGGGAGATAGCGTTTCATGCTTTCTACTACTTTGGTAGCTAAAACCAGTGTAAAATGAAACAATTGCATCAGACACTGTTAAAAATGGCAAGACAGATTTTTAGGTAAGCTATCACAATAGTGGTACGAGATTTCTGTATAGAACTGAGCTCAACTCCAAATACAGCAAAGACAGCTGAGGAGATCTATAGCCAACAAGCAGCGTGAGGGGGTCAGTGAAGGGAAAATTACTAATAGGAACTTGATTAGATATTGATTAGTCATCAGTGGTGGGGAGATCTTGCTAAACTAAATTAGAAGGATTCTAATATGATTGCCTCAAATCTAATTATTACATTTTCATATATGGTGAAGACAGGTGAATCTTTCATTGGGACTTTCCTTTTCACTAATTTATCTCCTTTTGGCTAACTTAGTCACACACTCCAAAACTAGAGGAAGAGAATGAAACTGCAATTACCAGCTCAGAACAGTCATGCCTCCTCACTTGACCTGGGCCAACAAAAAATGAAAGAATGTCTTGAAAAATTAGATAAATTACAGTGTCTGCTACATCAGCATAATTTATGGTGATGAAAAATACTCAAATGTTAGTTGGCAGGAGTGTAAACTCTCAGAAGACAATTTGCTAGTATTTCTAACAATTAAAAATGCATCAAATATCATTATGAGAAAGCAAGTTAATTGTTTGTGATTAACGGCAGATAGGAAATAATGAAATCATACATTCCACTTTATGCGGTACTATGCAGACATTAAAATGAATTGACTATTGACTTACCTACACCTGATACAGAGTCTAGCCTTGAGGACGTGGCCTGAAGCTACAGAGTAAACAGCAGAAGAGTAGAGGGTCCTGAAAGTCAATGGATCCAAGACCCATCACCTCTGCCACAAGAGTGTTGGCAAGGGGCTGTCTTGGAATTGGCTTGGGGGTTTGACCTTGAAAGGGAGGGAATCCTCAGCTAAAAGAGGCTGGAGGTTTACAGGACTGATGGCAATTAGCTAGAGAAATGCCTGTATCTGCCACAAGAAAAACTCAGGCAAGAAATGTCTAGTGATGAGGAGGCCTTGTGGAACAAAAACACTCATCTGAGAAGCTCAGAGAAGAGGTATGCTAGTTTATGAGCATTTCAGCGTAGTATGACCTTTCCAGCCTCCTAAGGTTTTCCACCTTCCTATACTATTTTGACACTGTGGAATTCACAAACCACACATAATAAACTGACAGAAAAGGGAGAAGGAGAAATTGTAAAACGAAAGACAATGAGAATGACAGCCCTCTCTCCTCCACCCAGGCCCAGTGGGTTTCCACCACTAACCATCCGCCTGTAGCAAGCCCAAACTGGGGAAAAGAGAAGTTTTCAAGTGGAATAAAATGACACTGCAGTGAAAATGGTTTGGGAACTGGAAGTTACTAGAAGACTTTTCGTTATTCGAATGTGACTAGAAAATTCATGCTGTTTGCCCAACATTCTGGTGAAAGGAAGGGAATCATCAGTTCCACCAATAATACTTGGAAGAATATTCAAGGAAAAGTACCAAAGAGACTTACTGATGGTTCCCAGGCATCTAGTTAGTTCCTTATTTAATGTAGTATAAATAAGAGACATTCATCTGTACATACTCAAAAACATATAAACAGGTATGTGGATGTTTTTCATGAACTGATCCTAAACAACTGTTGCTTTGATGGAATAGGGGGTAGTTTTGCTTAATTTTGTAACTTATGATAATGTATAGTCACACATGCTGTATTTGCATTACATATACAGTTTTAAATATACATATGCATATAATTTTTTTTACATGTACATATTATGTGTGTATATACGTACACATAGTGCATATGTGTGTATGCATATAAAAGAGTGTATAAGTGCAAACTTTTTAAGAGGTAAGAAGATGAGGTATTTATGGCCAATTTGGGAAATATTTTCTTTTCTTTCTTTTTTTTTTTTTTGAGACGGAGTCTTGCTCTGTCCCCCAGGCTGGAGTGCAGTGGCACAATCTCAGCTCACTGCAAGCTTCACCTCCCAGGTTCGCACCTTTCTCCTGCCTCAGCCTCCCTCCCGAGAGTAGCTGGGACCACAGGGGCCCGCCACCTCACCCAGCTACTTTATTTTTATTTTTTTGTATTTTTAGTAGAGATGGGGTTTCACCGTGTTTGCCAGGATGGTCTCGATGTCCTGACCTCGTGATCCACACACCTGGGCCTCCCAAAGTGCTGGGATTACAGGCGTGAGCCACTGCTCCTGGCCTTGGAAAATATTTTCTTATCATACATTCTGAATTAAGAGAAAACAAAAAACAAGGCTGGGTGCAGTGGCTCAAGTCTAAAATCCCAGCATTTTAGGAGACTGAGGTGGGAAAATTGCTTGAGACCAGGAGTTTGAGATCAGCTTGGGCAATAGAGCAAGACCCCAAGACCCCACCTCTAAAAAACATTAAAAGTTAGGCTGATTATGGTAGCATGTGCCTGCAATCTCAGCTACTTGGGAGTCTGAGGCAGGACAGTCACTTGAGCCCAGGAGCTAGAAGCTGCAGCGGTCAACAGAGCGAGGTCCTGCTTCTTCAAAAAATAAAAATAAAATCCTAACAAATAATGTTTTCAAAAAATGAAGAAAACAGTACATAAAAGATACTCTACCTGGACATATTGAAATTCAGTGCAATAGAAAGGAATTGTATAATTCTCCTTCATGCATGGAGTAAAAGTTATATATATTTAAAGTAAACATGCAATATGTTCAACAGTTTGTGAAAGATAATGCTTAATTCTGTGTATTCTATGTGGTTCAAATTCCAAGGAAAATTATAGATTTTCCAACATCATATCCTGAGGATAATTGAGAAATATCATGATGTAAATATCAGACACTTTCATTTTCAACATTGAAAATCATTATTTTCTTTATATGCCACAGAATTGAGTTGTTCAATGCTTTGCTAGATGACCAGTTTAAGAAAGGCATATTAAGAATATTCTATCATTTATGTGAAAAAAATGCAAATTAAAATCATAAAGAAAACATAACGTCTGTTTCTGGCATTTGTATTATATCTGTTTAAAAAACAGAAGGATAATTTTATACATATTTTATAACATATGTAGTTTTAAATCTCCAAGCCGGATACATTACCAAGCTGTCTGCAAACACATTTTTTAATCTTGAAAAAGAAATGTGTTAAAGATTTTAAATTACTCATAAGTGGATCCATGAAAGTGAAAGGCTGTCTGGCATTTTGTTTTTCCTTTACTTCTAATTTTTACTTAAGCAAATGGTCATCCAATTCAATTGTCCTATATATTTCCTGGATCAATATCATGTTAGTAGTTTGTTATATTTATGTCATGATTACCTCTTATATTGTAATACACAACACTTAAATGAAATAGCATCTTCTATGTCATCCAGCCAGACCTAGTCATTGACAGAAGGAATTACAAAACCAAGAGAAATTAAGTTATTGAACTAAAGTCTCACAATCATATAAAGGCATAGCTGTAGCCCTCAACCAGGTTTGTATTTATTCATATCTATATCTGTCTACACACACACACTGTATATATATATATATATACACACACACACACATAGGTATATATAAATAGCCATACACATGTAAACAAATATCAATGTCTCTGTTTGTAAGCATTTTTTACATGTCATGTACTAGTATCTCGGTTTTCTTTTCTTTTATTTTAATAAATGTTTGTTATAGTTTAACATGCACAGAGAAATCATAAATATATTTATCCAAACATTTTCTCAAAGGAATATACCTACTTAGCACCCATATCAAGAAATTAAACATTAATAGCATCTGAGAAGACCCATTTTGCTCTCAGTCACTAAACCGCCACAGGAAATCGCTATATTTTCTCTGTTTTTATAACTGTGTGTAAATGATAAATTTAGTATGCACTTTTTACATTTGGCTTCTTTAATGCAACATAATTTCTGTGAGACTCGTACATATTTTTGTGTATAACTATAGATATTCATTTTCTTGCTATACAGTATTTTAGTAAAATATCACATTTTAGTTATTCACTCTACTCTTGACAGACATTTGAGTTGATTCAGTGTTTAACTGTTAAATGAGTGCTGAACATACTTGTATATTTTCTAATACACACATATTTGTAATTGGTATATTCAAAGAAATGAGATCTCTATATCACAGAGTTAGTGTTGAGTTTTCCTAGATGCTGCCAGGTTTCCCATGTAATTGTATGAATTTAACACTGTGTTTAGTAGCGCACTTGCAACATATTTTTTTTTGTTTTGATTTTTAGCCATTGTGGAAGCTAATTGTTCAGCTAATGTGAGGAGTGCTAAATTTCCAATTATAATTGAGAATTCTTACTTTTAAATTTCCAATTCTTTCAGTTTTTGCTTCATGTATTTTGAAGTGTTGATATTGGCTGCATAGAGAATTGTCTTTCTTGATAAAAGTGATTCTTTTTTTCACTTTGAAATAAGCTTCTATTTTCTAACAGTATTTCTTTTTTTAAGTCTACTTTTTCCCAGTTAATATTTATTGTGATAAGAATGTTCATAGCACAATATATCAGCCAGTATATATCTATATTTAATTATGTTTCTTATAGACAACATATAATTGGATCCTGGTTTTCTATCCCATTTGAAAATCTCTTCCTTTCAATAAAATTATTTTATCATGTACATTTACTATAACTCTTTAAGTTTTATTTATCATGTTGACTTTTATTCTCTATTTTTAAAAATTGTTTCTTTATTCCTTCTCTCCCCGTTTCCTGCCTTATTTTGAATTAGTGTATGCATGTAGATTCTCTTGTACTTTAACTACTTTTTAGGTGCAATTGTTTTATTGTTTTAGTGGCTGCTTGAGTTTTAAATATGCATCTTTAAATTATCACAGTCACATTTCAAATAAGAGTATACAATTTTAGGTATAATATAAGAATTTTTTAATAGTATACCATTTCCCCATGACCCAATATTTTGCTGTATTTGACAGATATTGTACTTCTACATAGGTTGCAAAAGCAATAATAAATCATCGTTGATATGGTTTGAATCTATTTCCTCACCCAAATCTCATGTTAACTTGTCATCCCCAGTGTTGAAGGTGGGGCCTGGTGGGAGGTCATTGCATCATGCAGGTGGATCGTTATGAAAGGTTTAGCAGTATCCATTTGGTGCTGTTCTTGTGATACATTTCTCACAAGATGTGGTTGTTTAAAGGTGTGTGGCACCTTCTTCCTCTCTCCCTTGTGCCTTCTCTGGCCATGTAAGATGTGTCTGCCTCCCCTTCACCTTCTGGCATGATGCTAAGTTTCCTGAGACCTCCCAAGAAGCAAAAGCCACTATGCTTCCTGTACAGCCTATGAAACTGTGAGCCAATTAAACCTTTTTTCTTTATAAATTACCCAACTTCACGTATTTCTTTATAGCAATGCAAGAACAGACTACTTCAGCTATTAATCTTATTTCCAAAAGTTGAAAAGAAGGAATTAAAGTAGCTGGATGGTGATCCATTGTCTCTTTTTACCTGAGAAAAGTTCCTAGGAGGAAGAAGGGACAGTAAATACCCAGATAAGCATCTTCGCCAACTAGACATCAAATAGATTAAATATATTGTTAAGAAGAAGAATTCTGATCTCGAGATAGCCTTAGTTGAAGGTTCCATCGCAAATATTAGGTTGGTGCAAAAGGAATTGCAGTTTTTGCCTTTAAAAGCAATCACAAAACCCACATTTACTTTTGCACCAACGTATAGAACCCAGTGTATATCATAAATAATCCCTGCAAATGTCACATAGTTTATACAACCCTCTGGGCTGTTTCATTATATAAATAATCCCCACTTTTTGAGGAGCCTCATGAGCCTTAGCTAGAGATCTCTTCTATTCTAGGACAAAGGGGCATATCTTGGATGGAGGAAGGGTTCCCTGATGTCCCAGATCTCCCTTTTTATCTGAACCTTTTTGTTGTTGTTGTTGCTTTTACGTTTAAAATAATTTAGTAAAACATGATACTGGGTAAGATCTCTGGTTCTGTGAGTTTGTTTTGACATTCTAATCCTATGTGGACCTCAAAAATCAATTATTTTTCATAGAGATATAACAATGATAAAACTCTTCTTTGTAGATACTCTCATATTTACCATTTGGAACAATCTTAATTCTTTTGTGTAGCCCCACATTTCCATGTTGTAATGTAGGTCTCCTGTTGACAAATTCTCTCAACTTCTGTTTGTATGTATTTTTGAAACATATTTTTACTCTGTACAAAATTCTGGGTTTTAAGGATTCTTTTATAAATGTTTTTTATTCAGCGTTTTAAAAATAACTTTTCATTATTTTCTGGTTTGACTAGTTTCTGATGAGGTTGGCTGTCATTCCTGTGGTTTTCCCTCTAAACTTACTTGATGTGTCTTTGTCTCCAGTGACTGTTATGATTTTCTCTTTAACACTACTTTCAATCAATTAGATTATACCGCTATTTGATGTAGTTTTCTTGGAGTTTATGCGACTTGCACTTACTTGACCTTTTTGGATGTGCACATTTAGAGTTTTCATCATGTTTAGATAGTTTCCAGCCCTTATTTCTTTATAGATTTTTGTTCTGCTTCTTCTTTTTCTCTTCTCCTTCTTAGACTTCAGTTATACCTATGTTAGACCACTTGACATTAATCCAAACATCACAGTCTCTATTAATTTCCTGAGACTGACATCGTTCTATATTTTCTCTCTCTGTCTCCTTTAATTTTGTGTTGTTTCTGTTAATTTCTATGTATTCCAGTTCATTTATCTTTGTCACTGTTTAATTTACCATTAATTCTACTCAGAGAATTTTTCATTTTAGGCATTGTATTTCTCCTAGTACATTTTCCTTAATTTGCTTTATTTTCTTAATTTTTAATTTCCATCTCTTTACATTGATGTTTAACTACTTGGAAATATTTTAAATAGGTACTTTAATGACTGTATTCTATATCTATCATCTCTTTCATTTTATGTATGATTATAGTAACTGAATATTTTCCTAGTTATTGGTCATACTTTCTGGCTGCTTCAAATATCTAACAAATTTTTAAAATTATTTATTGCTGGCTACTATGATATTTACCTTAAGTAGTGAATATTATTATGTATGATTAATAATTTATTTTTTCTTATGCAGATATACAAAGAAGCCAGCACCATTTATTAAAAATTGTCATCTATCTCCAATGCATTACCAACCTCAACTTTGCTATAAATGAAATATTTGTACATGTGAGAGTATGTTTTTGACATTTCTTTTGTTGCTTTGAACTACTTACAATTTGTAAGTAAATACTCAGATTTTGTATTTCTTCTTTTGACAATTTTGATAACTTGCTTATTTCAAGAAACTTATTACTGTTATGTAGTACTTAAAATTATTGGCAGACATTTGCAGGTGATATAATCTCTTATCTTCAAAATACCCATAACATATTTTTAAAATTTAGTTATGTCTCTTTTTTATTTCATATAATGGTCATTTATACTCTTTTTTAAATCCATAATAAGTTGTTACCATAACTTCAAGGGTTTGGTCTAGGTTCCATTGCTCACTGCACAGAGAGCCAATCACTGAGACCATGAGTATTGACAGAGAAGAAGGTTTTTTATTCAGGTGATGTCAGCTAAAGAGATGGAAGCCAAACCTCAAATCCATCTCTCCCAACTGAATAAAATAGTTGGTTTGTAGAACAGGGAAGAAACATAGCTACCTGTGGGAAGGAATGCAGCAGGAAAACAGGAATTAGGAAGGGATAACAAAGCAGTCATGATGCATGAGAGGTCTGGCATCTGATTGTCTGGATGTGGTGGTATACTGTGTTTCAGGTCCTTGCCTGAGGTTTGGTTTCCCGAGAAAGAAACTCAGATAAGAAAAATGTAAGTTTCAAGTTTTAAGTAAAGGTAGAGTAAATTTCTATGTTTATTAAAAAAAAAAAACCATAGATAATAGTTTTATGGGACAATTTGGCTGGTTTCAAAGTATTGCTGGAGATCTATTAATAATATTCAACTTGACAAAAAAACAAAGTTTGGCTTTATTTATAGTTTTTCTATTGTATAAATTTATAAAATATATTTACTTATATTTTTCCATCATTTATATTATTTCTTTATCTATATTTTTTATATTTCCATAGAGAAATACATTTCTATATTTAAATTTTATCATAAAATTTGTTTATAATTTTTCTATCAAATTATCATTTGATGATTCTCTATTTTTTCTATTTATACGTTTCTGTTTTATTAATTCCTGCAGTTTGTTATTCTCTTTGTTTTCTCCTTTAGTTCATATCACTCTACTTTTTTGAGGTAAGCATTTAGATCACTGACTTCCAGTTTTTTTTCATTAAATATATGCATTTGATATTATTATTTTTCTATAAACATATTTTAGTAGCATCTTATAAATGTTAAACTACTATATTATCACTATCATTAAGCTTACATCATGGTTTCTTTAGACCAATGTGTTATTTAAACTGCAGAAATTAATAGAAAAACATGCATAATAGAAAAATGTTAATGAAGCCAAACTTCTTTTTAATAAAGTTGAATAGTGTTGATAGACCTCCTCCAGCAGTACTTTTAAATCACCCCAATTGTCCGATAGAACTAATGTATATATATTTTTTAATAAACATAGAAATTTTTTTCTATTGCTTGGTCCTAATATTTAAATATTTTAATTTTTTAAAATAAAACCATACTTAAATTCTACCTTTAAGAATGTTGTCAAAATAAATTCAAGTATTTAAAATTTGTTGAGGCTTACATTATTTGCCTAGAATATGGGCATTATAAGGAATCCACATTCATTTAAAATTAGTTTGTATTCTCTGTGTGTTACATACAATGTTTAATCCATGTGTGTTATGTTACTGTGCACATGTGTGAGTATCTTGGGTGATATCTATATCCTTGTTGAGTTTTTGCTTGCTTCTTCTATTATTATAATTTTGTTGTTGTTGTTTGTTCTTGAGACAGAGTCTCACTCTGTCGCCCAGGATGGAGTGCAATGGAGGGATCTCAGCTCATTACAACCCCTGCATACTGGGTTCAAGAGATTCCCCCTGCCTCAGCCTCCTGAGTAGCTGGGACTACAGGCACCCACCACCACATCCGGCTAATTTTTGTATTTTTAGTATAGACAGGATTTGGTCATGTTGGCCAGACTGGTCTCGAACTCCTGATCTCAGGTGATCAGCCTATCTCGGCCTCCCAAATTTCAGGGATTACAGGCATGAGCCACCGTGCCTGGCCTGCTTATTTGTTTATTGAAACAGATATATTAAAACCTTCACTTTGCTTGGATAATTATCTCTTCATTTAGATCTGGTGATATTTGCTTTATAAATTCTGAAGCTAAGTTATTAAGTGCATATACAGTAAAACTGCAATATTCTCAAAGTGATTAGAACCCTCATTGTTATTCAATGTCCCCAAAGTAAGCTTTAAAGCTTATTTTCTCTGATGTTAGAATAGTTACATGCCTATTTCATATTGGCATATCTTTCATCTTTTCATATCATTTTATTATAAAATTTTTAAACATACAGAAAAGTTAAATGAATTATTCAGTAAATACCTGTATACTCATCACCTCGATTTTACTATGAATATTTTGCTATATTTGCTTAATCATATATATTTTCATGTAACCAGTCTTCTATCCTCATTAGCACATCTTGTTTTTGATGAATTTCAAAGACAGTGACAGACACCAAATCAATATACTTTACCAAACAAGTAAGCATGGTAAGCTTTAAGTAGAAATTACTAGTTGTTTACATGTTTAACATGTACACACACTCTCAGTTACATACACCTTAAGTATGCTACTTGATGAGACGTCTCAAATGAATAAACCTGTGTGAGCAAACAGCAATTATATTAATTGGAGTTAAAGAGAAGAGTAATTTTAGGACAGGATGTCCTGTGGATTTTCCATAAATGTGTTGTATTTCTCAAACAAAAGTCCTGATTCCTCTCTGTCCGTGCATTTCAGAACAGCTTCATATTAACAGTCTGAAAGTTATAAATCCTGAGATACTGCACCAATTCTTATGCTTTTCTTACAGTTTGTCTAAACGTATGTTTATATATACGTATATATAGTCACTTTATTAGACTTTTTATAAGCTCTTCTTATGTAAATGTGTCATATCTTTGCTGCTGACTTAGAAATACAGTAATTGGTATCCGTAGGAGATTAAAAAATCAGATACTCAAAATGATATTATGAATGTACCATTAAGTGTTTGATGCAAAACAAAACAGCTCAAAAGTTAGTAGTTTAAAGAAACAACTATCTATTTAACTGGTGATTTTGTGGGTCGGTTATTTGGGCTTGGCTACATTAAGCAGCTCATCTGGTGGTCTTGGCTGGGCTTCCACATGCATCTGCAGTGTGCCTCTGGTCACCTACATGGGTCTGCTCCAGAAGTTCAATTGCCTATCAGGTGGGAAGAAAAAAATGAAGGGGCCACCTGCTTTTCATTAACCAGCAGCCTAGTTCAGGCATTTTCTTTTTTCTTTTTCTTTTAATTTTTACTTTTAGTTTTGGGGTACATGTGCAGGATGTGCAGGTTTGTTACAGAGATAAACATGTGCCATGGTGGTATGCTGCACCTATCAACCCATCGCCTAGGTATTAAACTCGGCATCCACTAGCTGCTTTTCCTAATGCTCTCCCTCCCCCAGCCCCACCCCTGACAGACCCCAGTGTGTGTTGTTTCCCTCCCTGTTTCCATGTGTTCTCATTGTTCAGCTCCCACTTATAAGTGAGAACAGGCTTCTTCACAGGCTTTTTACCTCAAGGTGGATATAGTTTTGAGTATAGCAACAGAAAGAAATCTTCAGTGTTCAAATACTGTCCAAGACTCTGCGTTGTTTCATCTTCCTGTTGGCCAAAGCAAGTTATATGATCAAACTCAGGGTAAGAAGCTGGGGGTATGCACACAGAGGACATCAATGAACTGAAGGTCATCACTGCAACTATCATATGAAGTTTGCATTATGTATATATTCAAAAAGCTCTGAGATTCTCTGTCTCCCTCTCTCTTTCAGAATGGGACTTGAGTGATTCACAGCATTAAGTAATACAACTCAAATTGAGCAATAAAAATTAACTTCAAATCGATTTTGTTGGCAAAACACAGCGTTTCAAAATACTTGTTCAAATTTTAAAACATTTTTTTCCTCCATAATTCTGAAACATGTATACAGATTACATAAGCTCAGTCATCATATAACTAAACAAAAAATATGGCTCCAAAGAGACCAATGTTTCAAAGAAGAAGGTAGGAATGTGGCATTTTCTAAAGTGGAAGATTTGTGGAAGTAAGAAGTGTAGACTTGGGTTTTACAGATAATTGGAGGAACTGCTAGCCACAATGACTATTTGCTTTAGAATCCTGGTACTGGGAATGTGTGTGTGTGTGTGAAAAAGTGGGGGGAGTTGGTGATTAGAATGATGTCCATTTTATATTACATGAAGGCTGTTTACACCAAGAACTTTTAAAATGAGACAACAATAAATTATATCTGAGGTTCTAGAAATTTCAATGCAACTACCTCTATTGGTGATTTTATATTTGGAAAACAAAATGCCAGTTATGTTTTTAGAATGTCCTTTCTCTTTCAAATCGTAAAAGACAATTTTTATTATTTAAGGGCAGTATGTAAACATAATAGCTTTAGAATTATAAAACATAATAGAAACTCAAGACCAGTAGTGATTAAGTATCTCTTGTGTCTGGGAAATGTTCATTCTCGTATCATAGAGGATATAAGGAAATCCTTCACAAGGTCGGGCGCGGTGGCTCAGGCCTGTAATCCCAGTACTTTGGGAGGCCGAGAGGGTGGATCGTCTGAGGTAAGAAGTTCAAGACCAACGTGGCCAACATGGAAAAATCTCATCTCTACTAAAAAATATAAAAATGATCTAGGCATGCTGGCAGGCGCCTGTAATTCCAGCTACTCGGGAGGCTGAGGCAGTGAGAATTGCTTGAACCCAGGAGGCAGAGGTTGCAGTGAGCCTGAGATCACACTGCACTTCAGCCTGGGCGACAGAGAGTAACTCCATGTCCAAAAAAAAATGTCACTGTCATAATTTCTCCAGATTCTTCTCCACTTTGTACTAAAGTAAGAGACAAGCATTATCTCACTACAGTATTCAGTATTTAGTAGTGAGGATGTTTACCAGCAACAGTGCTTTTTACCAAAGGGACATGACAATAATTTACAGTTTATGACAACATTAGCAACAACTCACCTTTATTAAATAGTTGCTATGTAACAGGTATTTCTAAGTTATTTTGCACATATTTGGGGGTGTTTTGGAGTGTAGTGGCACAATCATGGCTCACTACAGCTTTGACTTCCTGGGCTTCAGTGATCCTACAGCCTTAGCCTCTTGAATAGCTGAGACCACATATATGCACAACTATACCTGGCTAATTTAAATGTCCTTTTTAATAGATATGGGGTCTTTCGACGTTGCCCAGGCAGGTATCAAACTCCTGACCTCAAGCGATCCTCCCACCTCAGCCTCCTAAAATGCTGGAATTACAGATGTGAGCCACTGCACCTGGCCATATTCACTTTTTGTATCATCATAATAACTCATTTTAAAAAGAGAACTTTTAGAGCCAGAAGGTCAAATAATTTGCCCAAATGTTGCATATATATGTAACTTATATTTATCTATATGGTTTGTCATAGTCTAAAGGAATATTCTAATTTTTTTCAGAGCCATGTTAGTGGCTCATGCCTGAAATCCCAGCTACTTGGGGGACTGAGCAGAAGGATTGTTTGAGGTCGGGAGTTCAAGACCGGCCTGGGTAACATAGTGAGACTCCATCTCTAAAAAAAAATTAAAAACATATTCAGAAATGGTGGTGCATACCTGTAATCCCAGCTACTGGAGAAGTTTAGGTGGGAAAATCTCTTGAGTCCTGGAGGTGGAGCACGGAGTGAGTGAGCTGTAATCATACCACTGCCCTTCAGGCTGGGAGACAGAGGGAGACTTTGACTCGAAAGAGAGAAAGAAAGAAAGAAAGAAAGAAAGAAAGAAAGAAAGAAAGAAAGAAAGAAAGAAAGAAAGAAAGAAAGAAAGAAAGAAAGAAAGAAAGAAAGAAAGAAAGAGAGAGAGAGAAAGAGAGAGAGAGAGAGAGAAAGAAAGAAAGAAAGAAGGAAGGAAGGAAGGAAGGAAGGGAGGGAAAGAAAGAGAAAGAAAGAAAAAGAAAGAGAAAGAAAGAAAGAGAGAGAAAGAGAAAAAGAATGAAAGGAAAGAAAGAAAGAAAAAGAAAGAATGAAGGAAAGAAAGAAAGAGAAAGAAAGAAAAAGAAAAAAAATGCAGTTGAACAACAGACATCTGATTGTATGTCCTGTACAATAAATAATTCATCTTCTTTGGCTTATTCCTATTTCAGCTAAGGCATTAGCATACTTACCATACATTTGTTATTTAACATTTTTCTACCAGGTAAATATTGCTAATATACTTTAGAATAAAGAAAGTAGTTTAATGTTTTCTAGATCAACTTCTGACAATATAAGGCATGTAGTTGTATAGAGAGGTGTATCTTTCTCTAGTGCTGATCATTGTTTTACAGTCCTAATGTATATGATTTTATAACTACTGCATTTCTGTAACCCATAATATTTTATGTATATTTCTAAAATGATATCATGCCACTTTTCTCTTGGTTAACAAAGATCAGTTTTATAACTTATTTTTCTCACCAAATCAATGTAAATATATTATAATATCTACCTCTCCTACTTTTCTCTAAAGATTTTTCTGAAAAATGGATTATAAACAGACTTGAGAAGGCATATAACAGTCACTAAAATAAAAGATATCACACATCTCCTACAACTAATTTATTTGGGGTCCTCTGCTTGTTCCTTCCATGGTTTCTTTAAGCTTAAAGGTAGTAATGGCTCCTCAGTTGTTAGCTGCAAGGAATTTACATCATCCTGTTGGGTTTTTTTTCTACACTTGCCCACATCTCTCTTTATGGAGCCTCTCTATTGACTCCATAACAGACTGTTAGTCCCGCCATAAATTTATCCTTGGTAAATCTCCTTTACTCAGTGATACAGAATCTGAGAATTATTACTCATAAAGGGTAATTTATAGAGATAATCAAATATAAAGATAATTATTAAAAAGACTATGTCATCTGGTTTTCTCCATCTCTCTAAAGTTTTTTTTTTTTTTTTTTTTTCCTTATTTTTAGAGCTACTACATACAGGCATGAGAAATCAATTGGAAAGAATAAAACATATTGTAAAAAGCATTAATAATAATACTGTGTAGAGTTAATCAGCAGTAAAAAGGCACAAACTACTGACACATAAGGTTGAATTTCAGACATAATGCTGTGTGAGAGATCAGACACAAAATAAGCACTAACTATATTAAGCCACTTGTATGAAGCCATACCATGACCAAACTAATTTACGGTGACGGAAACCAGAACAGACAATACTCGGGGAGGCAGACTGACGAAAGGAGTAATGAGACAATTCTCAGGGGTGGTCAACAGTTGTATGTTTTCATAGAAATGTTTGCATTTGTCAAAATTAACTGAACTTATACAATGTGTGTACATCACACCTAAAGACATAACCTATAATAATTGAATAAGCAACATGGGAGTTGAGTGCTTTGCTGTTGACAGCCTCCGATTCAGGAAGTTAGCCATCTGGAATTGGGGATGCTGAGGAAGAGCCCTATCCGTACCAGTTCTGCATTAACAGCCATGGACATCTGTTCATCATTTATTTCTGTTTGGCCAAGATTTTCCCAATGGATTAGTTAATTTCACCTCCAGTCACTCCCAAAAGTGTCCCAGTTCGAAAGATAAATAGTATGATCATGTTAGAATTAATTAGCCACAAGAGAAAGCAAAACCCCAGTCGGACTGACAGAATTGGTTATAGCTTGACAGGCTCCTCAGCAAACTTAGTGAAATTTGCATAAGCATCTTGTTCCCATTTACGAACTCCTAATCTCTAGTGCTCAATATCAGAAAATGCCTCTTGAGACATTCCCTCTTACTCACACTTTTACCCCAGTCAATCTTCCATTTGCATCTTCTAATCTGTACTTTCAAATTCTTATTCAATTGAAAAAAGTCCCTGAAAATCCGAACTTGACAAATAATTACAGAAGGCGAATTCTCAAGTTGTTTCAACTCAATCAATATAAAACACTATTCAACATCTTCCTTCAGAAACCAGCTTCTCCCGTAATAGCTAACATTGTACCTAGTTGATAGCATACTAAAGTAACTTAAAAAATGGACCCAAAATGTAATAAAAATAAACATATATTTCTTTCTTGTTTCTTTGGGAAGAAGATGAAGAAAGTACTACGACTCCCCATCATTTAACCCAGGCTGAGAGCAGCTCCACCATCTTCAGTACATAACTTCTAATGTCCCCTTGGGCATTATCTTCCCAGGTAGTCAGAGAGGAGGAACAAGCATGGAGTAAAATAAGTAGTAGGAGAGACGGACCATGGATGCAATAAATTAGGTATTCACAGGACACACAATACTTCTCACTTTTTATTACCTGGAACACAATCAGATGACCAGATCCAATTGCAAGGAAATATGGATAACATAGTTTACATATATTCCAAGAGAAGGGAAGAAGATGGATATTGATAGACAGAGAGCAATCTCTGCCACATGTGCTGATAATCTTTTGGTCTTCCTAATTCTATTGGTCTTCCTAATTCTCCTTTTTCCTATGGTACATAATTTATATCACAGAGAAGAATTATAGTAAACTATATCACATTAAGTACTTTGCGGATACAACTTCTTTACTTACATATTAGATTTATGATATAATCCAAATTCTGATGGACAGACTCCAAGATTCTAGATATAATAGATCCTGACTCACCTGTTACCCACTGGGCTCCAATGACACAGCCTTGAACTTGCCTAATTTGTTCCTGGTGTGAGGTCTCTGTATTAACTGCTACATTATCTAATTTTCCCCACACATCAATTATAATTGTTATAATTATGTTCAACAATGAAAAACCAAAAATTCTACCACAGTGGTTTTTACAAAACAGATTTATTTGTCTTGCACAAGAAAAATTTAAAGGTAGAGTGTCTAGAAATTTTCTGCTAGCTCAACCGTAATGTAAATGAATCACGATCCTTCTAACTTTCTGCACAACCTTGTTTTGTGTAGGCCTTTTGTCCTCATGAAAGAAAACCGTGTTGTCTGCCTCCAAGCATCACATCCATGCAAAGGGAGGAATAAGAAGGAAGTCCTCAAAGTCTTCTTCCTGCAAGAATTTGTTTATATATTCTGTTAGGAAAGCCCTATTTTCATATTTCTTTCTTCATCACATAGACCAGAAATATGCCATGTTGACATTTCTACATGAAAAGAAGGTTGGGCTCTTTAGCTTTTATAATAGTAAAAGCAGGAATGAGAAGTACTGTATGTAGTTTTTGGATCACCAATTACAGCAACTTCCAAATCCCAGATCTTCAAAAGCATATTTGCTGATAGTCATTCGGTTTTAGATTAAATGTCACCCTTTGAAGAGGCCTTCTATGTTGATCATTTCCTCTGTGCCACCCTATATTATTCTTTACCTTGCTATGTCCCTAAGACGCTAACCTTTGTGGAGGGCTTCAGTTGAATCCTTCACCTCTGACTTGTAGTCAATGAGATTCTGGAGAATGGTAAAGGCTGATTGTGGGTTACTCCTGTCCCAGCCCCCTCCTGCTTATCCTAAAGTTGTCTCTCCTCCAATGTCCTGCAGCTCCTCTCTGCCACACATCTCCTACAGCTGATTTATTAGGGGTTCTCTGCCTGTTCCTTCCAGGGTTTCTTTAGGCTTAAAGGTGGTAATGGCTCCTCAGTTGTTAGTGCCAAGGAATTTACTCCGTCTTGTTGGTTTTTTTCTAGTCCTGCCCACATCTCTCTTTATGAATAGTCTCTCCATTGAACTTTTTTTAATCGCCCTGTTTGAGAGGGCCATTTATGTCTTGCCAGCAACATAACATACCTTTTAAATTACCAAGTATAAGGTATGTCACAAAAAGCCCTATTCCCATCACTCTATTTTTTTTAACACCCTATTTTGAACTTGCAAAGGATTTACCATTATCTCAAATGATTTTATTATGTACACAATGTTTAACTCCCCCAGTGCATGCTTCTTAAGAAAAGGTATTATATCTGTTTTGTTCCTGTTTTATTTGTAGTACCTAGGATACAGACTGCTGTATAATTTTTGTTCAATATTTGTTGAATAAATACTAAGTGCTAAAGTCATATTTGTTGATTGAACTTTGCCTAGAGAGCCTCCTTCTGCAGTAACCTGAGCTCCCACATACCTTTAGCTCAACACCATGCCCCGTATAGATTTACCAAGAACGCCTCTCTATACCAAATGTATCTGCAGTTGAATTCTACCCCTTTTCTGGATTTCCAAGCTCACGCTTATCACAAAGGTTTACAGTGGCTTCCGATTTCTACATAAATCCTTCTTTATTTTTCAGTGAAGATTTCTAAGTTAATTTTTTCTTTCTATACTGTGGTCATAATTATCTTTGGCCATGTAAACTTTCACTAAGCAGTGAAGTCTATTTCAAAATTAAAGGAAAAATTATATGATTGCTGATGATAAAGGACACAAGGATACCTGTACTTTGGTTTCTTTGTTGTGGACAAATCGACATGGTTTTTTCATTCTCAGAATATTTGTGATAATATGGCTTTATATATGTCATAGTTCTAAATTCCATGTCAATGACTGTTTTCAGACATGGGTTCAAAAATCAGTTCAATAGTCTATCACACTTTTAGAAGTATTAATGGTTTCATTTTCGGCTCAGGGCAGTTTCTTAATAACTGTCTTTCGTTGAAATACTTTCATACTCAGAAATTGAGGCTGCAGAGAGATTAAGCTGTGCTCTGAAGCATAAACATTTAAAACATAACGGGCAATAGGCACATTTCAGAGTTTATAATTGAGAGATTGTTTATCGGTTGGAAAAGCCATAAACAAAATGTAATCTGACATAGTTATGACATTTGGTTAATCACAGCCTTGCTTAAGTCAGATGATTTATCTACCTGTGTTGTGTTGGTATTGTTATATATATTACATCATTTGGGGATGAAGTGGAGTCTTTTCTTTACCATTAATAAAGTATTAACATGGAATATTTTAAAAGTGGTTACACACACACAAAAAAAAATTATTCAGAAAATGTGTCAGAAACAATATTATGAAAAACAAAGAAGGAGATCAAGATTAGAGAGATCAGACTCAGCTTGAGCTTACTGAAAAAAAAAATGTTAAAAGACTTCATGTTTGCAGTCATAAGGTGATAAACATTAAAAGAGTACTAAAAAGCCCTTATATTTATGTTTGAAAAGATAGGTAGCTTTGGAGGAAAGCCAACATAGAAGGATGAAAATAAATGTAATTTTTCAATAAAATGTTGAAAGGGCTTGGCCGATCAATCTGTGATCTGCGTGTCATGGCTCGGTATGCTTCGTTCTACTTAATTCTTCTCTTATCCAAATTTCTATGTTGCCTTTCAAGAGAGGTATCGTCATTTACACAAAGGCATCACGTGCTGTCCTGCTCACCTGCTGCCACAGTGCAACTTGCAGCAAATTACTCTCTGGTTCTTGTCCTAGTATAATTTCAAATCCGGCAATCCAAAAGAAAATTAAGGAAAAGAATTGCAAAAGGACTTAAAGAAGCAGAAAGAGAAATTCAAGCAAAAGCATGATGTTGGTAAATCCACTTTTAAATCAGGGGTCTCCCCAGTATGTTGAAAACTTAAAATAATATCATATTTTGAAATAAATGGTTGCTTTCAAAATGACAGAGCAATTTCATTCAACTTAAAATTGTAAAATGGGTCTATTATTGTAAAATTTACCCCACCTCTCTCTACTTTATCACTGTTTTCTTTTTGCGTCTCTGCTTTGCCATAAGTCTAAAAATTAAATGTATATGTAATTACATGGTTCGCTGAGCATTATACCACACAACTTTGCAGCATGTCACTAGCAGTGTTATTGACCGATTAAAAGGTATTTTATTGTTTTTGAAGGTGGGGTAGCTCATCATATTTTCATTTCTCTTTTAATTCACTTTAAATCAAGACTTTGAGATTCATAAGTCGTAACATAGTAACATAGTGTGTTAGAAAGAAAAGGCATTTACCTAGCCAACTGCATGTTACTCATAACACGTACCATATTTCACAGGGTGCGAATTTCAGGATGGGGAAAAAAAGGTTACAACCCTTATACGTGCATGGGGCCATTATATACTTTAAATTAAGCCAATGAAGAAATGAGAAACAAAAGACTACAGAATTGTGTAGTCTTCAGTAAGCAGGCAAATGACTCCATACAGAAGGGCCAGTGAGCCAAACAGAAAGCATAGTAGAATGTTTCTTCCAAATTTCTCATAACATGGAAGTTTCTTTTTTATTCATTTTAAATAATGCAGCAACTTAAAGTCTGTGAAAAAGCAATTTCCTCTACATAAGCTTTTGAAAAGTTTTGCTGAACATGTAGACTGTTAGAACACTACAGTAATAGAAAAATAGAAGTATTTACACGGAATAGAAAATTATTCTGTGTAATAGAAAAAAATGACACAGAATTATATATTGTATATGTAGTGTGCATGTATGAAATATATACTTTTAAGACTAATTTTTGTTACAAAGCAATATATGAGACGTTAAAAACAACCAAATAAAAATAATCCATCACAATTAAAAAAAAATTTTTCAGTGTTTGTAAAACTTCTGATTGGTCCCCTTCAAACAGAGATTTTCCAATTCTTTCAAAAATTGTATTAATAGTATTACAAAATAAGATTATCAGCAGATATATCATTTAGAATATATGTAATAATATATCTTATTGTTATTATAACACTTAAAAGAAGTTCTCAGAATTTGTAATAGCATATAAAGATAGTAATATAATGATTACTTTTTAATATTAATACTAAGTAATAGAATGAGTAATAGTAATAGAATGATAGTATTTAAATTAATAGTAATATAATTTAATAGCACTTAAATTGATATATTTATTTCAGACCTCCATTCTTCCAGTTTAAATTTAATTTAAATTAAAATAAATTTTCAATCAAAATTTCCAACAAAATATTTCCTTTATATTAAATTTTAATTTGTCAGTTCAATTAATTGTAGTAATAACAATAATAGCAAAAATAGCTTAATCTAGAAGAAAAACTCATACCTAGAGACTTATAGTAAATACTTAACTTCAAAAAACAACTTAAAAATTGTATTAAATAAAAAATTTATGTTGTATGTGTGAGTGTGCATTTGTCAATTTACAAGATAATTTAAGAATAGAATATATTACTATAATGTAAACTTCTGTGGTAAATAAGAAAATACAAATTCATTATGATAAAAAGGAAACTGTCAACTTTTTGTTAATATATGGGCTTAATTGTATTCCTGATTTAATATGATTAAAATATTAATGTAACATGTATTTTAATTGTCAATATTTGTACTAGATTGGAAATTGTTTATTTCAACAATTTAAACATATGTTAAAATATTTTGATACAAACTTGGAAATGTATGAGGGTATACAATGTTTTCCAAAATTATTTTATGGGATACACAAAACTATCTTTTGAAGACCACTGATAGAACATGTTACCAAAGTGCCTGGACTTAAAAAGGAGATAAAATTATTTTATGGGAACGAAAGGAAAGAAAGGAAGACTCGTTGCAAATGGAGCTGTGGTGGATGATGAGGGAGGAAATTTAAAAAAAAATTGTCTTATAACTATAACATTTTCAATGAAATCAGAAGCTGGGATTCAGGGAGAGCTTTTATTTTAGTAAAATAAGTCAGTTTGGTTTAGATGATTAAGAGAAAAGAAAAGTGTTAGCATTGGGAAGATTGAAGTACTACTAGGCACTATTAAAGGACTGATAACCGATATGGTGAAAACCTACCTGTACTAAAAATACAAAAACTAGCTGGGCGGGTCGTGCGTGCCTGTAATCGCAGCTACTCAGGAGGCTAAGGCAGGAGAATCACTAGAACCCGGGAGGCGGAGGTTGCCGTGAGCGGAGATCGCGCCAGGGCACTACAGCCTGGGCGAAAAAATGAGTGAGACCCTCTGCCCCGACACACACACACACACACACACACACACACACACACACACACACAGAGGCTGATAAGGCAAAATGCAATGAAACAGCAATAACATTAATGCATATTTTATACCATGTCTATCGTTTTCAGGAGCAGTTCTGAGAAACTTAGGTTTAAACCATGTAACACTTACCACGCAGCCTACTACCGGAGACACCTACAACAGAACGTAAAGACGGCTGAAATAATTCAGATACAGGTAAAATTTTGTGGGGTGTGTTTTGTGTAACAAAGGACAAATTGTACCTGATTCTCTTCCAAAGATTTCATTAGCAAAGATGTAAATACTTGGGCTGTGAAGTCATGTACAGCAAACTCGTGCAACTGTCATTTTTTGAGAACCCACAAAAGAGAGACTTCGGCAGCTTGGTGGAGTTCAAATCAGTGACATGAGAGAAATTGAAAGAGGGAAAGTCATCATAGCTGAACACTTACTATGTACCAAACAAGAGCAAAGTGTTTAATGTTCATTACTGTAATTCAAAAGTAACCTTATGAAGTGCCTATTATTGTTGTCTGCACTTTGAAAGTGAGAAAACTGACTCTCAAAATGTTTTAGTAAATTATACAGTACCACCCAAGTATAATGAAATAGTACTATGTCTCAACCTAGGACCTATGTGTATGCAGGTGATGTTCAGTGGAGTGTTTTTATATGTGTTAGATCTAGCTAATTTATTGCATTGTTTGGTTAAGTCCCCTATTTTCTTCTTTATCTTCTCTCTGGATGTACTATCCATTATTGAGAATGGGGTATTGGTGTCTCCAATTATGATAGCAGGACTATATGTCTCTTCAATTCTGTTAGTTTTGCTAATATATTTGATGGCATGATATATAGTATTATGCTTCAGGTATCTTATTTGTATCTAACATCAATTTGAACTTGTTTTATGAATAGAATCTCAAAGCAAATTTATGAATATGAGAATATTTGCCTCATAGTGTTAATCTCTTGATTTGTGCTAACTATTCTAAAACTAAATTGAATTAACTAAAATTAGATTAATCAGGCATGATTCAACAATATTCTGGTTGTTTTGAAAAATCAAGTAGAACCTCAAATCCCAAAGTTTTCTAACACTGATTTTTTAAAAAATAATATTTTACAAACATGGTGCCTTAAAAGTTCTAAAATGTATTATATTAGCAAACACCACATCTCTCTTTTTCTGTAATTTGTGAAAAATTTTCTTTGTTTATATACACTTGTAGAACAACAGTATGTTTCAATAGAACAATTATTCAGTCTCTATTCTAAGGACATACTAATATTAAAACACATTTAAATACCATTACTTCAGAAAATACATTGCTCTTGCTCTATAATAACTTCTAAAATATATCTGCTGTTGGGTAAATTATTATGTGATTATACTTCTCTTCAGACATGATTAAGCTATAAAATATATCACCAGAATAATCTTCCTCTCTCAATTTTATCCAAAAGCCTCTTAATATGACTGTATAATCCATGGTAATTTTTGAATCATGTTGTGAACCCTACTGCAATCCTCATATGCACTGTTCTCAATTTAATAAATGTTAAGCTTGACAGCCAGAACTGCATGTGAATAAGTCAGTTCTATGAATGAACGTTTTAATTATTGGCTTTACTCATACACATCCATGAAGTTAATAAAGTACTCTACTTGTCATCAAGTCTGTTAACAAGAGAGAGAAACTCAATGAGAGAGATATTTCATTTCACAATTAAGAGCTAACTTCCCTGTGTACCAAAGATACATTTTTATACATCTCAATTAAAGTTTTTCAGAGATGAGAATTAAATAAGTAAGCTAGTATCCCAATTAAGAATATGATTTTGCAGATTTAATACTACTTATGTTTTAATTTGTGTTTAATTGACAGCCACTAAAATAATGCAATACATTTCTTATCATCAAGGAAAGAGAAAATGTTGTGTTTTCTCTGTAACTCTGCAGTAGTAATTTTGAATTCTGAACACTTAAGAGGAAAAAGCTTTAAAGGCGCCCTCATCAATTGAACTATTAATAGTTAACAGCTGCCTGTTCTGCAACCAGCTCCCAGAGGATTAACTAATACAGTGCAGCATAATTAACATATATCTCAATTTCCCCTACTTCTGTATTTCACCTGTCTTAAAAAGAGTTTATTCTGAGAGTTTTTTTTAATGTGTTTGTTTGTTTGTTTCCCTTTGCTTATGATATCAGAAGTCTTAGTTCTAAAATATATTGAGAATTGATTACATATATTGACTTTTGTAAAACTACTCTCAAGAGCACAAGTGGGTTTGGCTATTTGGTTTGGCATAAGGATTTTAACATGATATTCAACTAAACAAAAGCAAAATCTATATTGAAAACTTTAATCACAATTTCAGGAATATAGTAAGTGCTTTGTCATCTTTCTTGCCTCCAGAGTAACTATAAAAAAACAAAAAACAAAAAACAAAAAGGACTACTAAGAGAAAAAGAGAAGCATTCGAAAAATGTATATCTGTGATTCCTTAATTCTTCTCTCACTTTAACTGGCTATGAGATGGCTAAAGGTACAAAGACACTCCAGGGAGAAAAAGGTGCAATTAAATTATATTTAAACTTTTCGGGCCATATCTCTAGTACATATGATCCTGATGGGTGTGAAGTAATCACAAGGGTCCCTATAAGAGGGAAGCAGGACAAAAGAGACCATAGCAGATGTGATGATGGAAGCAAGAGTTTGCAGTTATCATCAGTCAAGAAATGCAAGTGTCTTCTAGAAGTTAAAAAAAAGCAAAAAAATGGATTCTCCCTTCAGGGTCTCCAGAAGGAAGCATCCCTGATGATACATTGCTTTTAGCCCTGTTCAGCTCATTTTAGACATTTTCTTTATTAAGACCTCAGGAGATTAAACTTGTGCTATTTTTAGACACTGAATTTGTGGAAATTTGTTACAGTAGCAACAAGAAAACTAGTACACTGGCACTTACTAGATGTTTCCTAACTCCTCATGTAGACCATGATGCCCACGAGGAGAAAACATTCAGGGAGGTTGATTTAAACCCTCTAATTAGATAATGCCGATGGAAACTTTTTTTTTTCAGAAAAATACCAGAATTTGGCCTTAAAAAATATACACATTCAATTAAATGTCCCCACTACCACATATAAAACTTTCAAAGCATAATGAGTTATTTATTTTTTTAAAAAAATAATTATTCTAGTGAACAATATCAAAAGAACTGTGAAGTAATTTTGGTATAAATTATTAGAGAAAATATTAAAAACTGATAAGGAAAAACATGTCATGAGAAGATATTGATCGAATCCAGAAAAGGAATATGAAGAAAGTTGTTAAGCAGCATGTATGCAATTCATTTTCTCCTTTTACTGTGGAATGAACCTGGCAAACAAACAAACAACCTAGTTTATTTGAGTGTGAATTCCTTCAAATATTTGTGCCCAACAATAGATGGAAGAGAAAGAAATGTGTGACAGGTCTCTGGTTGAAAATACATCATACATGTCTATAAAATTAACGTGTTGAAATAAGAAAACAAGAAACACACGTAGCTCCAACAGTCATCCTGTGAACTCCATGCTTCTGGTTCCATAAAAGTTTCAGATAAAATGTTTTTATACCTTAATGCATACCTAATACTATTACAGGGAACTCTATTTGACCAAGCAGTACAAAGCAGAAATAAGATTAATTTTATAAAAAAAGACAAAACTAAACTAATTTTAGTTCTATCGGCAGCACCACCCCTAATGGTAATATAAGGGTTAACAAATTTTCTCTCTCTAAATTAATTTGTTATATTACCTTCTATTGATCTTTTCTAATGCAAATATATTGCTGGCAAAATACATTGGAGATTTGCTTGACCTCTTTATTGTTGTAGGATGTGGCAATTAATTTTTTTTTATTGAGATTCCAATTAGCTTTATGCTCTTACAATGTTTTACCTAAGTCCTCCTTTAAAGTTTCCCGAAGGTTACCGGAAAAAGATCATCTAAGCATGACTGTACTAAAAGGTAGAAGTAAGGAATGCATTAGTTACGTTGTGTACAAAATTGAGGTTACTCTAGGTTAAATGAATCTGATTCCTTGAAGAGATAAAGATGCTTTAAATCATGAAGAATTAATCAGAAAATTCTAATTGAAAAACAGGACCACAGTAGTCTATTATAAAAGGGGAGAAAGTGTCAAATTAGCACAACAGAGCAGGGAAATCTGAAAGAAATTTTGCAGACTGTTGCCATCATGACCCTTGTAAAAGTGTTGCTAAAGAGAGAAAAACAAAGGAAAAAAAACCCTAAGGAGGCGGACTTCATGATTAGGACCACCCAAGGAGAGTCTCTAAGAAAAGAAAATTGAGTTCCATAATTGGAGGTGGTCTGCATGTAAAATTTTCAGATGTGCCTGCAGACACTAAGTGCTGAGTCTGAGTAATTACCAAAGGGAAACTGAGAGAAAGGTTAGAGGATGATATTACAAACACCAGGACAATGAGTTGATAGACAAAAGCTTTCTAGTGTAGCTCCATGACGATCCCAGCTAGTACCAACCATTCAGGTTAAAAATCTAAAACTACATGAAAAAGCTATCGTCTTTCTACTACTGATCTACCTAGCATTTACTGACCCTGAATAAGAGAAGGATGAGAGAGTGGCTGGAAAGTAAGATAAAGGTAGAACAATCAGAAAATGTCCCTGGCATGAACAAATAAAACCCTACTACATTCAGTGAAACGGAATATTGCAACCCACTGAGGTTGTTCAGCTGGATATGGGAAGAGTCTCAGTTTTTCAAACACCTCAATCTCTTAGCTCACAGGACTTGAAAAAGAGAAGAGAGAGAAGAGGTGTGGACTGTGAAACCAAGGGGACTCCTTTTTCATACCTAAATCTCTACCTTGGGGTTCCAAATAATACAAAGTGAGAGATGGAAATTGGATTAAATTGTAACTTTGAATTGAGATTTCATGCATTTTATATTTCTAAATATACAAATACTAGGCAAGTGTTGTTTGTAGTGAACATCATTAACAGTTTATCATTTAAACATTTACTTTTGCAGAGGAAAAAATCTGACATAATTTAGGTTTTTTGTGGACAACGGGTCTTTAATGATTCCTTTGTATCTCTTCTTCTCATACAATAGAAGTTGTGGCAATACAAAAATTGTGTACTTTGGGCAAGACTGCATATTAATCTTAGATATGATTCAAACATCAAACTGTATCTTACAAAAACATTAATATCTCACAGCAGTCAGGTATTTGCCATTGTCACTGAAGAATTAGGTGACAACATATTTCTATATGTGATCAATACATTTAGCTGATTTTTTGCATATTTTTAATTCATGCCAGTTTTATTTTAATCTTGAAAATTTTCTGAAGTCCTCAGTTTCTTTCTTTTCTAAGTACAAATCCACACTTACTTTAATTGAGCATAGTTTAAGGCTGCCATATAACTCATGTAATATTTGTAGCTCTCTAAAACTGTTAAGCTGAGCTTAATAATAAAAACATTCATCAGGAAAAATCTGTACACCTTATACAAAAATTAACTCAAGATGGATTAGAGACTTAAATGTTAGACCTAACACCATAAAAACCCTAGAAGAAAACTTAGGCAATACCATTCAGGACATAGGCATGGGCAAGGACTTCGTGTCTAAAACACCAAAAGCAAATTTAAATAGAAAATGTCATGACCTAGAAGATGACCTAGCTCTTCTTCTTCTTCTTTTTTTTTGTTTAATTGCAAATCATCACCATATAATTCTCATTTCACTTTGGGTAGATAGAATACAGCCTAGTAATGAGAGTTGTCTTATGAATTTATTAAGTCACGGCTTTAGAAATAAGTCATAAGTTCCCTGTATTTAGAGTTTGTAATAAGATCTCCTTAAAAACTGAAGCATAATACATAGTACTAGAACTTGTGAAGACATCTCCATTTATTCTCATGGGAGCTTCCCGTTCACGCCCATGGGAGGATAGCGAAACTTACCATGTAGTATAAAAAGATTTACCTGTATTCATGCCAGAGTCCTAAGAAAACAGAAACAGAACTTGGTGCAGTGTTATATGGTAAAGGTCTAAATCAAAAAAAAAAAAAAAAAAAAGAGTTGATTGAACAGTCTCTGGTGGGTTAAATTATTGATTGTTGATTCAAAAGCAAATAAACTCAACCTAGTGTAATAGCAAGTATTCTAAGAGTAAGAAATTAAGTTGTTAACATTCTTGATAAAAAAGGAAATGAGTTATTGATAAATACTTATTTTCCTCCGTCCTCATTCTCATTGTAATTGCTATGGAATGAGACAGCGTGTCTCTCAACTTGAGAACCTTGCAATCCAGAAGTAAGACTACATACAAAAACAAAATACACACAAATGAAAACAAACTTACACATGAATTACTCTGCAGATTTAAGTGTAATACAATTTAGGCCACAAAAATAATTGGCCAGAAATATTTCAAGTAATTTTTTTTTCTAGGAATGTAACTGGAATGGTTACATGTAGGAAATAGCATAGAACATTTTTAAAAATTCAGAGAAATGATTTGAAACAAAATTTTACACTTAGGAAAAATATTACTGATGATGTTTAGATTACAATAAAGGACAAAGATAATTTATTGCTTAAAACCCAGTATTGAAGGATATTAAACCTTAAGGGTGATTAACATAGCTGGCTAGGAAGAAGCATTAACATCATGAATTAAAATTTTTTCAAGGCAGCTGGAAGTCACTCTAGAATTCCAAAAGAAGAATGACAGTTGATATATAAACACTTACATGCACAAGCCAAGAGGGTGCTATCACACTTTTCCCCTAGTCCGCCCTGCAGGAGCGGTTTTTAAGTCTTGGGTTACAGTATCCTACAGTTTTGAGACTCCCTCCCAATAAAAATTGAGCTCTCTGTGCAACCAAGGGACCTGTGGTCCATCAGTAACAGGACCATGTCTCAGGACTAAATAGAAAACCAAAGGAAGGCATGAAGGATGAAGGTCTACATGTAGTGCTCTTCAATAAACCTTTACAAACGATTAGAAAGAATACCACAAAGAAACTATTAACCTAAAGGTGTTTGATTTCACAGAGTAAAATCTTTTTGAGAAGATCACTACTATTACACAGACTCAGGTGAACACAGATCTGACTGCATGTCCCCCAAAATATTGTCACAGAGATGTCTCATTCTGAATGTCACAGTGGGTTAGAGAACACGCCTCCGGGTATGTCAACAGAGATACTTAACCTTTCCCCACCGCGGTAGTACAATGCAGTCAGTCGATCTCATCTTCATGAGACTCCAGATCTACAGCCATCATTTCTAAAACAAATGCAAACAAAGGTATATTTTGAAGTGAGCAGAGGAGCTTTCTCTATGTGGGGTAGCGTGCCTGGGAAACCTGATGTTGTTTGTGTAGAAGGCTCACAAAGTACCTGTAAATAATTCTGATCAAGACTCTGAAAATTTAATCGGAAGAGAATTTTAATTCGCCATCGAGAATTCATTCATTTTGATGGTTCAAATGATGAAATGGAAAGACTAAGGAGATTTTCCATTTTTGCAGAAAAAGTGTTCTGTGTTAATGGAGCCGGAGGAAACCACATGGGCTTTGGTCAGCTGCATCAGCTCTTAAATGCCAGAGGATGTGCAGATGTTTTCCAGATGTTCTTTAATATGGATCGACAATGAGCAGAAAAGTAGTTGAAAATACTTTGTCACTGTTGACGTTTTGATTTTGTTTTCCCACTCTTTCTTGAAAGAGTGAGTAATTTTATTTTATTTTATTTTATTTTCATTCTAGAATGTTGGGGAAGGGGCAGGCAAGAAAAGTAGTATAACTGAAATGCATCTGTTACAAATACGTCATGATTGAAAGCAGAACCGAGTTTCAACTTATAACCCTAAAATTGTTGTTGGACATTTCTCCACATATAAACTATGCATTTTGAAAGAGAATTAATTATTTGTGAAAGTAATGTTGGTGGTCCATTTTGCCAGCCATTCCCACTCTGCTTCTCCCTTCCCTGCCTCCACTAAAGAACCTAGAAAAGCTAACTGCTCCCCTTGCAGCCTCTGTTGCAACTACGAATGGCTTTGGGAACACAGCTTTGGCTTCAGGATTTCTGAGAAAACTTTTGCTTCCTCATTAAAGTTATATATGCAGTTAGGTCATCTCTTCTTCCTCTGTCTGCCATAAACACCAAAGTGATTTCTGGAGCTTGAGTAGTCCTTTTAACCAAAGGGAAGGAAGGGTCAGAGAATCACAAAGATGCCAGTTCCCCATTGTTGAGCTGCTGTTGAAACACCACACCCTGCCTATCTCTGGACATCTTATTAATTCAACCCGTTTTGTTTCATTTCTAGGCTTTTTACTAGAAGTTGAAAGCTGGTTGTCAAATAGAGTTCTACAAAGCTTTAGTATTCCATTTACCCCAGCCATTTGATAGACAAACAAGTGAAGTTTTTCTTAAATAGAGTTTGCAGTTTGTCTCTATTTCTGTGTACTCATGCTCTGCCCTTGCTCCTGGGCTTCCCTTGCCCATGCTGAGGCGAGCAGAGCTTGAACATTTTTAATAGGCCTCCAGAATTCATCAGATCAGTAATTCAGAAAATTTGTTTTTGAGGAATTGTATTTTGATACTTTTTTCATTCTGGAAATAGATTTTTGTGCATTTATTTTGGCAGAAAGATCTAGCATAGAAAAAATCACTATCTGGTTTTTGGGGCCCTCCATAAATCAGTTCCAAAAGCATTTGTTGACTGTTTACCAACTGCCAGAATAAACAATCACTTACACCTGATAATTCTTACCACTATATGATGATGCTTTAGGAAATACATGATAAAGATATTCTTTACAGATGCCATCTATAACTAAAAGTTTTTTTTTTTTTTTTTTTTTTGAGACGGAGTCTCACTCTGTCGCCCAGGCTGGAGTGCAGTGGCCGGATCTCAGCTCACTGCAAGCTCCGCCTCCCGGGTTTCCGCCATTCTCCTGCCTCAGCCTCCCGAGTAGCTGGGACTATAGGCGCCCGCCACCTCGCCCGGCTAGTTTTTTGTATTTTTTTTTTTTTAGTAGAGACGGGGTTTCACCATGTTAGCCAGGATGGTCTCGATCTCCTGACCTCATGATCCGCCCGTCTCGGCCTCCCAAAGTGCTGGGATTACAGGCTTGAGCCACCGCGCCCGGCCTATAACTAAAAGTTTTAAGAGTACAAAAGGAAATGGTTGGAGACTGTATGAAAAGAGAAGACTAAATACGAATTTCCCTAACTGCTGGTTCAAACTTTTAATTGGATACATAAATTACATATCTAAAAGATATATACATATGTATATATCTCATCTAAAGTATGTAATAAAACCTAGAACACAAAATATAAAAGAAAAGCTAAAAATAAGAATTTTATACTTTAGATGAAAATTAAAACAGAATTATAACATGAAGATAAATTCGGAAAAGTATTCAGAATCTTCTCAGATAGTTATTACAAAGAAAGACTATAAATGCTGATCTCTCAACATCCATTATTGGTGGTGTGGGATCGTCAAAACAGTGAGATAACTATAGTAGAGCAGATATTATGAGGATTCTCAGGGGCACTAAATATTGTAACTCAATTTTGTATTTATATTAAAGCTCATTTATATTAAAGCTCAAGGGTCTCTAATTAGAATACAATAAGAAAAGAACTATAACGTAAGAGAAAATCTTTGTACAAGATGATTGTTGAGAAATCTCACTGTAACAAACATGATAAGGCTGTAAAAGTAGTCAAAATATGTATTTTGAATGTATGCAGTTTGCATTCTTTCTGTAATAATCATAAAAGTGTCTAGTATTATTATTTTGCAATATTATAAAGTAAACATTCCTTTGGGGGACTAGATACTTTATTTCATAGACTATACTAAAAATATTGTTTTGAAATTGTAATAAATGTTTTAACCAATGCACATGTAATTAGGCTTGGGATTAAAACTATGAAATAATATACTTTTTTTCTGCCTTCATCTATAACTTGTTAAAGACTATTCAAATGTTTGACTACATTACACAATTAATGAGGAGAGTTTCAATTATAAAAAGAAAATGTATTATTTAAGAATGTTCTCTGTAATTGATAGTTGTGTTATAATCTCTCAAATTTATGGTTTTAACGTTTATGTTGAAAATTAATTTAAATATCTTTATCTTAAAAGTGTAACTTTTAAGACTGTATAAAAAATTACCTTCTAAGGAAGTTGTAAATGAATCACATGTGTTACTCCTTTCAAAGTACATTCTACAATTAGACAGTAATTATCTGAGTGAGAATGGAATAAAGAAATAAATATATGTTGGTATTAGGTGTCTTTTTGTTTTGGTTTGGTGATTTAAATTGTTTTATTAAGTATATAAATTTCATATACCTTAAGTTTGGATACTATGTCTTAGATCAAGAACTTCAAATAATTTATTAGATATCAAAGCATGGGGAAAATGATAAAACTTTAAAAACTAAAGACTTAAAAGTATTTAAGAAGGAAAGAAAGTGGAAAATCCAGAACAAAACTGGGTTTATACTGTCCTCTTTTAATGTTTTGACATATATATATTGAATCTGTTGTCTCAAAAGAACAAATTCTTATTTTCTATTTTGTCAACACATAATAGGAGAGAACCTTTCTTGAGACTATCTCGGATCAGAAGACTACATTTTGAGATCTAGAGTCAGTAGTCAACACAGGACAGGCCATGTGATTCATGTACAAACAAAAGGTAACACAAGGAAGCACCAAAAATGCAAGCATGGCATAATGCTGGAGACATGGTATTGACATCATACTGATGACTAGGAAAGACTGATGGCTCAGCTAATTAAAATGTGCATTTCCTCATTTCTTTCTCTTGACAAATATTTATTGAGCATGTGCAATAGCCAGACATCTATGTGGATGTTACACATGCATTAGTAAGCACTTAATTTATGTATATCTTGATCACACCAGTGAGCTTCCATAAGCTTATAAATAGGGGTATAGGTTAAATAAATTTGGAGCTTAACAAATCCACGTGACCAGCATAAAGTAAAGATTGTAAAGGAAATAATCCATGCACTTGAGTACTATCCTTGTCTTAATTAACCATATGAACTCTGAACCTTATCAGAGCTTAGTTATGACAAGGACATAACTTGCTTACCAATATTCTCATCTAGTAAGCAAGAGGCAGAAATGAACGCTGTTTAGTGGCACTTGGCTGGAAAGACAGATGTGACACAGCTGTTACCAATCTACAAAGAGGAGTTTCCAGGGCTTTGCATTCTCTGTCCCTGCCTCTATCTAGGGTCTTCTGATACTCTGCACTAGATATCTTGATCACATTGCTTCCTATTTCTTGAGACTTCCAGTCCCTCATGATAAAATAATATCATCCAAATCCTAGTTACTACAGGAAAATACACAATGAGTCATGTAATTGTAATTTTTCTGCTGATTATAAGGTTCTGCGGTTTATTGAACAAACCGCAACTCAAAAATCAAACCACGCCAAAGAAACAACAACAGGGAACATAATAAAGTATTTTAGGAAGCAACTTAAGTTGTTCATGAATTTTCAGGATAGTAGTCACAGTATATGTTAGTATTAGATTTCAACAGAAAAAGGAGACTTATCAGAAAACTGCTGTAAAAGAGTAATAATTTCTATATGTTCTGGAGGATAATAAATCTGTCTTGAGCTTTTATCCTCAACATTTTATTGCGAACATTTTTATACATGGAGAAAAGTTGAGAAGATTTATACAATAAAAACTCCATATACTCTCCAGCCAGATTTTATCATGCTTTCTTCTTATATATGTATCCACTATCCATCACCCTATCCATCCATCACTCCTTCTTATTTTTTGTTACATTTCAAATTTCAGACATCAATAGATTTCCTCTTAAATACTTCAGTGTGCATACCATCACATAGTTTAGTATTTGTTTATAGTTTTTCTTTTGATATAAGGTTTATACATAATGAAATGGACAAATATTAACTGCTTATTCACTAAGTTAACAAATGCACCCACGTGTCTCAAGAGTTGTAATAAACAACTGGAGGGGGTAAATTTTACATTGTTAGTATTAGGAAAGAGACTAATAGTAGTTAAAAAAAAAAAAAACTTAAGAAGCAGCACCCCAAGATTGAAATTCTACCCAAGAAATAACTGTAAAGGAATTTTCTTACATTTCTCTGAAACTATTTAATTAACATGACATAGAAAGAAAGTTATTGGGGAATACGACAATGGAATACTTGTGTATATTGGCCTGATTACCAAAATGGCAGCAGTAATGAGGAGAGACATTGAAATACATAAACTGCTCAAATTAAGAACAAAATGTTTTTCAACTTGCAAAATAAAATAACCCTTTGGAAGAAATCCTCCAGATAACACAGAATCATTCTTGAACTTCAAAACAGTTCAACTTTGCCAGAATTAGAAACTAAGTTACCAATGTGTGATATGTGTCTAAGGAGGATGATTAAAAACTTTGAATTATTTGAACTTTATGGTATAACTTGAAGCAATTCACAGTTTTCCATTAAGAAAATGAATTGAGCGCTGCTATTACAATCTGAATTACCTTTATTGCATTGTTTTATATTAAATATCAGCAATCTTAATGTTTTAAAGAAATGTTTGAAGAACTATGAAAAAAATTAATTCTTCAACACTTACGCTATATGCTGTGATGAGATAGGAGCTAGTTAAATTCAGTAAATAATCCTATTCCAACAGGGAGGTTTGGAAGGCACATATTCATTTCTGGTCCATAGCAATTCTGAAATCTAACCAGAAGCATGCTGTCAGGTTCTTCTACTGAAGGGGCAGGGAATGTTTCTTTTTGATTGCTAGAAGTGCTTCCCTAAATCATTTTTTCTTTGTGGCCCTTACTTCAACTTTTTGGACTTATCGGGCTTCCCTCTGAGATTCCCTTTCTTTTCTTTCAGAAATTACATGTGTTTATACATGAGCTAATTTTGAGACCTCAGAGACCATTTCATTTTGAAAAATTGCTGCTGCGGTTCAGTCTATGCTGGAAGTTCTTTGGCATAAAACTCTGTTTAAAATTTTTAGTTGCCTGTAGTTCTTATGGTAGTTCAATTTATGAACCAAATATCATATTACTAATTAATTTTGAAACAAATATCTCTAATTTGAGTGTGTTTAGAGACCCTTTTTACAACCAGTAGGGTCTCATAGAATTCCTAAAATCATTCTGAGGTCTTTAATAAATAGATTTTACGGTCACACAATTGATTTGCCATGAGGTTATTATTTATTTATTAATTTTTGAGGATTTTTTCCTGGCTAAAAGTACTAGAGGTGCTAGCAACTCCTAACTCCTCTATCTTTTCTCTAATTTTTTCCTTAATTACAGTCCCCAGCTGTAAACACTAATTTCTGTATTAATTGTATGTGTTTGCCTAAAGGTCACAGAGAAAAACTGAATTAGGAAGGAACTCACAGAAATCAGAAAGTAACATCCCTGTCCCTTGAGAGGAACCTGACAATATCCTTGTTGTTGGGTTTCAGAATTGCTATGGACCAGAAACTGATGTGTGTCTTCCAATCCTTTCCCTTTGAATGGCGAATGTATTTGCTCTTATCTTTTCATACATGACTAAAAGAAGTTGACTGAGCCTTTTAATATTCTCCCTAGAAGGCAAGGTCCACATGTTCATTAGGTATGTTTTACAGCTTCCCAGTTACTGCAAACAATGTTTTGATCATTGCTTTTAAACCATATAAGACACCATTTTTCCAGTGTCTAATAGCAGTTTACTCATAGGTTTCCCAAGATCCATTATCCATTTTTAAATTTTTCTTACCTTCACCAACTATTTTTTGTTTTTTCTCAGTGTCCATCGCCTTCCCAATTCCACAGACTATGCCATATGTCTTAGCTTTTTGTTATAGTTCCCAATTCTCGCCATTAATTTCTGTAGTGATTATATGTTTCTGCCTTGAAAACTATTCCCAAAAACAGAGACCTAAAACCACCACTTACTTAATTATAATTCTGAGGCTTTGCACTTTGCGGGGGGTTCACATGAGATGCCTTGTTCTCCCAGGGTGTTCATTGGGCTCTTCATGTGTTTGGTTTTCTAACAGAATGATGGCATAGTTGGAAGCACCAGAGCCCTTCATCAGATGCTGTCATCTTCCAGGAGCCTATTTTTCACATAATAATGGAAGAATTTTTAGAAACAAGAGAGCAAGCAGTTAAACCTCAAATACAAGGATTTTTAATTTGCTTGTCATACATGCTAATATCCCAGTGGCCAAGAAAAATCTCATGACCAATCCCAGAGTCAACATGGAAGGGAACACAAGAACATGGATATAGGAGATGGGATTCATTGAAAACTATTACCATAACAAATTGCCACAGATAGCATTCAAACATGGCATAGGCCAAAGGCAGCATTAATCATAAGATGCAAGTATATTATATTGATTTTAATAGGCAGTAGATATACACTATTACTGTGGTGTCTCAGGGTAAGTACAAATTTATAACTCCGATAATTTACTTCTTTGAAGCTTCAGTGATCAAGGAAGAAGCAAGTATTCTCCATACACTGGTAAGAAATATAAGTGCCAGAAAGTAGAAAATAAACTCAGAAATATTCAGAGGCTTGTTATCTCATTGAATTTTGTGGAGGTACAATGTCAACCCATTCTGTTAAAAGTTAAAGATGAGTTTCTGCCTGTTATTCTGGCTGCTACTAAGAAATAGTTACATCATTTTTTTTTTTTTTCTGAGATGGAATTTTGCTCTTGTTCCCTATGGTGGAGTGCAATGGCGTGACCTTGGCTCACCTCAACCTTTGCTTCCCAGGTTCAAGCGATTCTCCTGCCTCAGCCTCCCGAGTAGCTGGGATTAGAGATATGCACCACCATGCCCAGCTAATTTTGTATTTTTAGTGGAGATGGGGTTTCTCTATGTTGGTCAGGCTGGTCTTGAACTCTCGACCTTAGGTGATCTGCCATCTTGACCTCCCAAAGTGCTGGGATTGTAGGCATGAGCCACCGCACCCGGCCTGCTGGGACTTTTTAGATTTTCTGATTTGACACTTACCATATTGATCATATCATTCCTCTACATATACTGAGGAACCTGGCTGGCTGCCTGCTTCAAGTGGTTTCTAGAATAGAAGAATTCTGACTTTTTCATACTTCAGGAGAAGCTGAACTATCACTTGAACTTTGGATTCAGTTCTCAGCAAATACTATCTCAGATCATACTATCAGTGCAAGGGCTGTAAGCATAATAGTGCCTGTCCTATGCCCCCATAGAAGAAAGAGAATAGAGTGTTATGCTGAAAAGTAATATTCTCTTTGGCAAAAAAAAAAAAAAAAAATTCAAGCTTTGAAAAAACAGTTCTTTGCTGAGTAGTATAAGAAAGTAAGAAAGATCTGACTATAGTACACACAGTGAAAATTTGAGCTCACCACCCAAAAGTTATGTAAATATTATCTCATATTTCAAGTCATACAGTTATGTGTATCCTTTAGAATTCTATCATTAAGTAAAAGTGGTATGTTTAAGATAAAGTTACAGGAGATCCTGATAGTAGAGTAACAGCACAAGAATTCTGCATTTGCTGCTCATATTTGCATTATATCAATTTCTTCTTATACCCTTGAAGAGTGGTTTATATGATGTTTGTCCAAAAAGAAGATATTCATGTCTCATGTAAAGATAGGTATGCAAAAAAATTCTGCTATTAGTCAGAAGTAGAAGAGAATATCATCATCTAGGAGAAGCCCTAAAGAAAATTAGGGGAGGAAAATTGTCCTGGCAGGCAGAACTGAATACCTATCAAGTTGTTTACCATGCTTGAAAAGATATATGATCACAGATATATTTTTAGCTTTTTATACTCAGTCACCAACCAACATCAGATTGCAGGATGTTGAGGACCTGGGAAGAAACAATAATGGAAAATCGGTTACAAGGAGCCCTTAAATGGAGGTGTGTACAAGACCCTCACAGAATGCACCCAGACTTTGGCACTATTTCTAAGTTATGTGAATGCTTAACAAGAGATCCATCAAGAAGAAATGACTGCTCCTGTAAATGAAAAGATTTCGTTATTTATCATGCTAGCAAATATACTTGGTTGCTCTATGCCAGAGCATGATGTTATCAGGGATTCAGCATTTGTTTCTTCTGTTGGAAAATTAAGCGGCATGCAGGAATACAGGCCAGATCTGGCTTTTTTATGTGTGAAGAGCAACCCATGTTGTTGAGCTTACACATCACCTCCATATCTGCCAGTGCGGCCACTTCATTCATGAACTCTTTGAGCAAACACTGGTATAGTTTCAACAAATGGCTCATGCAAATCCTTAGCACAAATTACCTTTTCTATTTTATTTTTAAATTGCTTCACTAGGGGAGCACTTTGAACATAGACTAGATAGATTAGATATTAGTTTATATTGAGAAATTATTTTTTAAATTTGAATAGATAGTAATGAAATTCTGGCTATACTAAATTGAAAAAAATATTGATTTTTAGAGATATGTACTGAATTATTTAAGTATAAAATAGTTTTCTTGAATTTGCCTAAAAATTACCCAGCAAAAAATAGATGAAAACAGAATTGGTTAAATTGCATTAATTGTTGCAACTTAGAAATAAATACAAAGGGAAATAAATACTATTCTCTCTAGTTGTGGGTATGTATGAACAAATATAAAATATTATTTTTAAAAGGCTGGGTGTGGTAGCTCATGCCTGTAATCCCAAGCCTTTAGGAGGCCAAAGCAGGAACATCGCTTGAGGCCAGGAGTTTGACACATGTCTGAGTAATGTAGTGAGACCTCATTTCTGTACAAATGCTTAAAAATTTAGCTGGACATGGTGGTGTATGCCTATAGTCAAAGCTACTTGGAAGGCTGAGACAGGAGAATCACTTGAGCCCAGAAGTTTGATATTGCAGTGAGCAATGATCATGCTACTGGCACTCCAGGTTGGGTGAGATTGAGACCTTATCTATAAAAAAAAAAAATTAAAAGAAAAGTACTCCGTAAAATATAATAGTATAGTATGAGGATGTAAAACAATGATTTTATTTTTATTATTTTTTATTTTATTATAAATAGACAATTTATAATTGTATATACTTATGGAGTAGAAAGTGATATTATCAGGCCGGGCGTGGTGGCTCAAGCCTGTAATCCCAGCACTTTGGGAGGCCAAGACAGGCGGATCACGAGGTCAGTAGATCGAGACCATCCTGGCTAACACGATGAAACCCCGTCTCTACTAAAAAATACAAAAAACTAGCCAGGCGAGGTGGCGGGTGCCTGCAGTCCCAGCTACTCGGGAGGCTGAGGCAGGAGAATGGCGTGATTCCGGGAGGCGGAGCTTGCAGTGAGCTGAGATCCGGCCACTGCACTCCAGCCTGGGCGACAGAGCGAGACTCCCTCTCAAAAAAAAAAAAAAAAAAAAAAAGAAAGTGATGTTATGATTTATGAATATAACCTGGAATAATTAAATTGAACTAATTAGCATATTCATCACCTCAAATACTTATCTTTTTTGTGATGAGAACATTTGAAATTTACTGTCATAGTAGTACCTATGCAACCATTCTGTTTTTCACTTTCAGCCAAGTATTCAGTAAGTCATGGGAGGTATTCGACACTTTATTATAAAGCAGGCTTTCTGTTAGATGGTTTTATCCAATTGTAGGCTAATGTAATTGTTCTGAGAATATGTGATATAGGCTAGACTGAGCCATGCTGTTAAGTAGGTTATGGGTATTAAATGCATGTTTAACTTACAACATCTTTAACTTATGATGGATTTATCAGGGGCATCTGTAATACTGTCTTTGATGTTTGAGGCACCTCCATACAATTTTCTGGTGACTAAACTAATTTAAATTCCCACCAACAGTGTAAAAGAGTTGTCTTTTGTCCACATCCTTGCCAGAGCATATTTTTCATCTTTTTTATGATAGCCATTCTGCAGGTAAGAGATGATATGTCATTGTGATTTTAACTTGCATTTTCCTAACAATTAGCAATGTTGGGCATTTTGCTATGTTTTCTATTGAAAACATATAGAAAACAATGTTTTCTATTGTTTCCTTGCTGTTGAATTGCTTTAGTTCCTTATATATTGTTGGGATTAACTTCTTGCCAGATGTATGGCTTGCAAATATTTTCTCTTAATTCCTAATTTGTCTTTTCACACTATTAATTGTTTTGCTTGCCATGCAGAAGCCTTTTAGTTCAATGTAATCATTTGTTTATTTTTGACTTTGTTTACTGTACTTTTTGGGTCAAACCCCCCAAAATATTGCCCACATTAATATCATGTAGTTTTTTCCTTTATATTTTCTTCTAGTTGTTCTACAGTTTCCGAACTTATGTTTTAGTGTTTAATCCATTGTGAGTTGATTTTTGCATATAGTGTGAGATAAGGGTCCAGTTTTATTCTCCTGCATGTGGGTATCCAGTTTCTTCAACACTGTTTATTGAAGAGACCATCCTTTTTGCATTGTGTATTCTTGGATTTTTGTCAATAATTAATGGACTATACATGTGTTCTTTACTCATTTCCAGGTTTTCTATTCTATTCCATTGTTTACGTGTCTTCAATTTTTTTTTTTTTTTTTTTTGCCTGTACCATTCTGATATAATTACTATAGTTTAAAATTAGGTCAAGTGATTTCTTAGCTTTGTTATTGTTTGTGCATAATTACCTTGGTTATTTGAGTTTCATTGTGGTTTCATACACATTTTAGAATCTTTTTATTTCGATGAAAAATCACATTGCAATTTTGATAGAACTTTCACTGAATCTGAAGAGTACTTTGTGTAGTATGAACATTAGAATATTAAATCTTCCAGTCCATAAACATGGGGTATCTTTTCATGTATTAGTGTCTTCAGTTTCTTGCACCAGTTTTGTACAGCACTGTATAGTTATTTTACCTCCCAAGTTAAGTTTATACCTAAGTATTTTATTTTTGGTAGCTACTGTAAATGGAATTGTTCTCTTGATTTCATTTGTGGACTGTTTCTTGTTAGTGTATAGAAACTACTGATTTTGGTGAGTTGATTTTGTATTTTTGAACTTACCTCTATAGTGAGGTAAGTTATGTACTAGTTTTAACAGTTTTTATGTGGGGTCTTTAGGGTTTTCTGTATATAAGAAGTGACAGTTTGTCCAGGTGTAGTGGCTCATACCTCTAATCACAGCACTTTGGGAGCCTGGAGGCCGACATATGGCTTGAGCTCAGGAGTTGGAGACCAGCCTGGGCAACATGGCAAAATCCTGTCTACCAAAAAATACAAAAATTATCTGGGTGTGATGGAGCACACCTTTAGTCTCAGCTACTAGGGAAGCTGGGGCAGGAGGATAACCTGAGCCTGGGAGGGTTGCAGTTGCAGTGAGTCCTGATGGTGCAACTGCACTCCAGCCTGGATGACACAGTGAGACCTTGTCTCAAAAAAAAAAAAAAAAAAAAAGAAAAAGAAAAAAAAGGGATGGCTCTTGTTTTCCATTTAAATGTCTTTTTATTTTCTTAACCTTTATTAATTGGTCTGGCAAGAATGTCCAATACCATGTTGAATAAAACTGTCAAGAGATAGCATTCCTGTATTGTTCCAGATCTTTGAGGAAAGGCTTTCAAATTTTTAACATTGAATATACTGTTAACTGTGACCTTCTCATATATGGTCTTTATTGTGTAGGTAAAGTCCTTCTGCCTCTAATTATTTGAGGGATTTTTTAAATTAATATTATGAAAAGATGTTTAATTGTTAAGTGCCTTTTCTGAATCTAATGAAATAATCATATAATTTTTGTCTTTCATTCTGGCAAGGATAATAGATCAGATTTATTGATTTGCATATGGTGAATCATCCTTGCATCTCAGGGAAAAATCTCACTTGATCGTGGTGGATGATACTTTTAATATGTCATTGAATTTGGTTTGCTAGTGTTTTGTTGAGGATTTGTGCACCTATGCTCCCCAAGGTTATTGGCCTGTATATATATATATTTTTTTCTGGTAATGTCCTTGTCTGGCTTTTCTATCAGGGAAATGCTAGATTTGTAAAATGAGTTTAGAAGTATTCCTTCTTCGTGTTTTTTGGAAGATTTTGAGATATATTGGTATTAGTACTTCTTTCAATGTTTGGTAGAATTCAGCAGTGAAACCATCAAGGCATCAGATTCTCTTTTATTTATTTTATTGTTTTAATTATACTTTAAGTTCTAGGGTACATGGGCACAACATGCAGGTTTGTTACATATGTATACATGTGCCATGTTGGTGTGCTGCACCCATTAACTTGTCATTTACATTAGGTATATCTCCTAATGCTACCCCTTCCCCCTACCCTCTCCCCACAATAGGACCCGGTGTATGATGCTCCCTTTCCTGTGTCCAAGTGATCTCATTGTTCAATTCCCACCTATGAGTAAGAACATGCGGTATTTGGTTTTCTGTTCTTGTGAGAGTTTGCTGAGAATGATGGTTTCCAGCTGCATCCATGTCCCTATAAAAGACACAAATTCATCCTTTTTTATGGCTACATAGTATTCCATGGTGTATATGTGCCACATTTTCTTAATCCAGTCTGTCACTGATGGACATTTGAGTTGATTCCAAGTCTTTGCTATTGTGAATAGTGCCACAATAAACATACGTGTGCATGTGTCTTTACAGCAGCATGACTTATAATCCTTTGGGTATATCCCCAGTAATGGGATGGCTGGGTCAAATAG
The DNA here is from genome assembly GCF_049350105.2 of Macaca mulatta. NCBI lineage: Eukaryota > Metazoa > Chordata > Mammalia > Primates > Cercopithecidae > Macaca > Macaca mulatta. The sequence continues at coordinate 179,523,406 of NC_133410.1, forward strand.
TATTTCTAGCTCTAGATCCTTGAGGAATCGCCACACTGTTTTCCACAATGGTTGAACTAGTTTACAGTTCCAACAACAGTGTAAAAATGTTCCTATTTCTCCATATCCTCTCCAGCACCTGTTGTTTCCTGATTTTTAAATTATTTATTTATTTTTTGATGGGAGACTTTCTGTTACTGATTAATTCTTCTTACTATTTTTTTTTCCTGTTAAAATTTTCTATTTTTTTATAATTAAATCTTGTTGGATAGTATGTGTCTAAAAATTTATCCATTTCTTCTAGGTTATCCAATTTATTGGAATAATAGTATTTTATGATCCTTTGTATTTCTATAAAATCAATTGTCATGCCTCTTTTTTCATTTCCAGTTTTATTTATTTGATTCTTAACATTTTTTCTTCTTCAGTTTAGCTAAAAGATTGCCAATTTTGTTGATTGTTTCAAATAACCAAATTTGGTTCCATTGATTTTCTCTATTTTTCTCGTCTTCTCTATTTTTATCTATTGTGCTCTATACTCTATTATGTGCTGCCTTCTGCTAACTTTGGAGTTAGTTTTTTCTTTCTCTAGTTTTTTGAGGAGTAACATTATTTATTTAAAATGTTTCTTATTTTTTGAGGTAGGTATTTATTGCCATAAACTTTTATCTTAAAATTGCTTTGTGCTATATCACATAAGTGTTTGTATATTTTGTTTCTAATTTTGTTCTTCTTGAGATGTTTTTAAATTTCCGTTTTAATTTCTACATTGGTCCATTGGTTTTTCAGGAACATGTTGTTCAATTTTATGTATTTGTAAATTTATCAAAATTTCCCATTATTGATATCTAGTTTCATACCATTACAGTCAGAAAATATATTGATATTATTCCAATGTTATTACATTTGTTAAGACTTGTTCTGTGTCCCAACATGTGACCTAGCCTGGAGAATGTTTCATGTGCACTTGATGTTGCTATATTCTGTTGCTGTTGAATGGAAAACCCTGTACATGTCTGATATGTCAATTTGGTCTAAAGTGTTCAAATTTAATGTTTCCTTATTAATTTTGTATAGATGATTTGTCCAATATTACAAGCAGGGTAGTGAATCTCCTACTATTATTGTATTACAATATATATCTCTCAGATATTTTAATATTTATTTTATAAACAATCATTTTCAAAACAAAACTGAGTGAGCAGGTAATTTTACAAATGCCTATTTGATTTATAATTCAATAAGATAATATTTATTACAGAAACATTAAATACTGTATTTTTTCATACATATCTAGGAGGAAAAAAATGAGCCCAGACTGAGAAGAAATGTATTATTTAATATAAAAAAGCCTCTATTTTACGTTGGGACAATATGATGCTTGTATTGAATCGCAATGTTTTTCTGTTTTACTCATATCTCAAATGGCCAGATCAGTTTTTCCCCTTGAACTTGGATTAGCATATACAGTCATATTAATGAGCACATAAATTTTATATACACTCATTTTAATTATATATTACTAAAAGAAAAACTTCACTCAACATTATTTTCTTCTGTCAACAATGGTAATGTGCAGGTATATTATGATAACAATTATTTTTCTCATAGTTTTCCTTTTTATATTTATCTTGCTTTACAGGTAATATTTTGTAAGTGAAATTCAATAATACAATTAATCAATATACAAGTCTTATCATGAAGCTTTTGCTTTGCCTTGAAAGATTTAGATATAATATTTAGCTAATGTGAATATTTTATATAGAAATGATAAAAAGAATTTGGTCATTTTTCCTTAGATTTTTTAACATTATTGTTGACATATGGTGTGTGTATATTCTGCATTTTGAAGAAGTTCACAATTTCATAAAGAGAAACAATAAAATTAAATCCAGCTTTTTGAAATTTAAGAAAACCTAGAACAATGACATTATTTTCTTTATAAGCCCAAGTGAGCTATTATGGTGGGAGTAGAGAATTGGTCGAGGTAAGCAGGAACTTACTTTCACATGGCTACAAAAATTTTATAGTAACTTTTGTTTCTCTTATTTCTTCCTTGAATAAACTGTTAACAACCAGAATCACTTCCACAACCAAAGAAAGGAAATGAACATGAATTATTAATTCTATCTGAAAAGATTTAGATGCTTTTTAACCATCTGTTAATTTTACAGTCAAGATTCAATCTTTCAATAATTCTAATGTCATCAGAGAGGAAGAAAATCTTTCCGGGAAAACTTCAAAGTAAGTTTCATCACTTGGAAGTACAATACAAGGAAAAAATACCAAAGTATTAATAAAGTATTGGCCAGGCGCGGTGGCTCACGCCTGTAATCTCAGCACATTGGGAGGCTGCGGGGGCGGATTACCTGAGATCAGAGTTTGAGGCCAGCCTGGCCAACATGGCGAAACCTTGGCTCTACTAAAAATACAAAAATTAGCCTGGCATGGTGGTGGGTGTCTGTAATCGCAGCTACTCGGGAGGCTGAAGCAAGAGAATCACTTGAACCTGGGAGGCAGAGGTTTTAGTAAACCGAGATTCTGCCACTGCACTCCAGTCTGGGTGACAGAGTGAGACTCCATCTACAAAATAAAATATATATAACATATATATAAAATACATATATATATATTTACAATTAAACTTTTTTAAATGTTAGGACTGGTAGAGAACTATGAGAGATGTATTATTATATGAGTATATTCTCATATAATGTCATGTTTAGAGTATCTTTAAAACTCAATTTTGTCTTTTAAGTTAAGAAATTAGTAGTAACAGTCCTAGAAACATTTTTTATATTTGAATCACTTGCATCGATTAATCAATTTCTTAAATTTAAAATGATTTAATAACGATGTGTTGCTTAGCATTACATTTCATTTTACTTTCTATTTTTCTTTGGTTTATGTCGTTATGCTCCCTTACAAGAGTCCCCGTCTTGCCTTTCCTGCTTCTCTTATCATTAACGTTGTTTTAATACTACCCAGATGGAAAACTCAACATCATTCAATACTTCCAGCTTCTTTCACTTCCAGCCAGTATTCACCAGTCACAATTCTTGTTCTTTTGTTCTGCAACATATTTCTTCAATTATCCTGTGCTTTTAAAACCTCCTTGGCTAGAAGCCTTGTTCATTCCCTACTGAGATAAGAGCTGGTGCTGAATGTAACTTAAATCTGGGTTTTTTAAGTCTCTATGTGCATTTATCCTCTCTTGACAACACTCAAACCATTCTGTCTCCTTGTCCTTGTCAGAAACGTTCCCAGTGCCTATGCCCGCCTCAGATGGCTTTTAACTTGATCTACCTACCATGACTACCACCCCTTCCCAGAATGTTTGTCTACCTGAACATCCAAGCAGTTCCATGTGACTGACCTAGAAAGTTACTCAATAACAAGCATAGCTCCTGAAACTGAGTACTTGGCAATTAAATACTTTCTTTGCCACCTAAACCACAGGTTTGTGTTTGTTTTTTTGCGATCCTTTCTCAAGGTTTCTGTGACCTTGGCTCACATTTACTCTTTATTTTTATTGATGTGCGTGCTTTTTTTTTTTTTTTTTTTTTTTTTTCTGTGCTACCAATGCCTCTTTCAGTGGATCCAAGCTTTTGTCATTCTCAGGCTAGTTTTAGTCACTTTTCTTTTAAGCACCATACTGTACTACTAACATATGTTCCATCAATTTGGGTTTCTGAATAAATATTTAACAAATTCTTAATTGAAAACTAGGTGAATTAAACAGTATATGTGTTTATTTTACAATGAAAGGGAAAATTTGTTTTTACTCCCTAGTATGCAATAGCATTGAATAGAGTAAAATGTGCATGTACACAAATGCATAATGTTGGATTTTCATTGTTATAGCACAGTCAGAGAAATTCACATATTATTTTTCTAATATCACTGTGATATTTGAGTAGATGCAATTGTCCATAGAAAAATGTACATGTTCTTGAATTTAGTTTTGCAAGTTCTTTCTATGTTCTTTGCATCCTCCAATTAATACACCAAAAACAATCACCATGCTCTTTAGTATCCTTATGTCTGCTACCTTCACTAGTATAAAATACTTAAAGTTAGAAAAAAAAAATTACTTTTTTTTATATGTCTGCTTCACCTTTTCATTCTAATGTAGTAGAATACTTAGCATGTGGAAAATGTCTATATATATTTGTCATATGAATGAAGACATGTGTGAATAAAGATTAGTCTAGTGTTTCCTCTGCTGAGACTAAATAAAATTTATGGATTATATGATCACAGTTTGAAATTACAGAAACCAGAAAACCTAATTATATTATGAGTTATCATAGGAGGCATTTAACTATTACTTTAATCTCACTTGTTTTTGCTTCTTTATCTTTTTAATCAAGAAAGGATATTACATAGCTTAGAAAATTCTAGAATGAACATTTTCTCCCAAATTTTATTACCTTGAATGCTCTTTTCCAGAGCCAACTATTTTACCAGGTTTATTTATTTTAGTCTTTACCTCCATATCTGTGAATACTATGCTTGTACTTCTAGATATTGATTTATACACTTTCAATCTTACCTGTTATTTTCTGTTTTGATAGGTGAGATTTACCACATTTACAAAATCCAGTGCATTTAGTCTCTCCTTTTCCTCAAAATAGCTATGATAGTTTCAGTTCTTCCATTGGTTATCACTGAAACTTCAAATCAGATATTATTATGTCTGCTCTTGCTCCATCTGTTATGGACTAAAATATACCATATTCCTGTGATTTTCTGAGCCATCAATTTTGCTTTCTATTTTATTGAGTCCCTTATATATAGTGAAGCCTTTCTAAAATTTGTCACTTATGTTCTAAACGGTGATGCTTCATCTCTCATCCTGTCACCCCGCTGAGATCTGAGGTCTACCTTCTCTCTCTTTGTAGATCCATACTTCTGGAATTTCATATGTAATCCTTGGTTTATGCAGTTTTTTGAGAATACCCTGAAATAATTCTCTGAAAATGTAATGTAGAGAAGACAAGATAAATTTTGTCTTCTTACACCTCTGAAAATGTTTTTATTCTGTTCTTACACTTGATTATTAAAATGCATTTCTATGCTTAAAGCAAATTTCTATGTCAATTGTGAACACCTTATACTTTTCTAGCATTCGCTGTTACTGATGAGATTTTGACAACTGTCTTATTCTCATTATTTTTCAATACACATTTTTCCCTGTAAATATCTTGAGAATGTGTCTTTAGCTTAATGTAATATTTCACAATAATTTTTACTAGGGATGAGTTGTTTAGGCATTAAATAAAATAGATTCATTTAATTAGGGACTCTAAAAATATTTGGCTTGAAAAAACAAGGTTTGATATATAGTGATTACATACATTTTAATCCAAGTTGAAATATTTTAAGTGTAAAAAGAAATACTCTTAATAAATATGCTAGGATGACCAAGTCAACCAAGACTGTCCCAAGCAAAGCAGAATATATGTTTTCCCTAATTACAAGATACATGAATGTTATCTATTCGTATTTGAAGATTTATTATAAAATCAAAATGAATAAAACACAGTAATTTAAGATTAAAGATGCTACCTGTTTGAATTTTTTTTCTCTTTTTTTATTAACTTCTCTTCCAGGGGTCTTTAGTGAGGTTCTTATATCTTGGATTGCTTTTTATCATTTATTTTCTTACATTTTCTGTCTCCAGAGTTTTGTACATAATTTAGTGAACAATGAAGAACAATTGATAGGTTTGAAGCAGGTAGTGAATTTTTTACTGGTGTGTATGGGTATTATTATAACTTATATAGTAGTGATGTATATAAGATGGATTAGAGCAGGTAGCTAATATGCATGGGATATCATTACATCATTCAAACAAATACGATAAAATATAAATTTAGGTGGATGCAGCAGGATTAAAGAAATAATTAGAATGAGTCATCTAGGGATATAGCAGATAATACTCAGAAAAAAATTTCAAGGGGCTACCAATCACTGTTACAGAAAGAACATTCATCTTGCAATCAGAAAGATCAGAGTTTAATTTTTTATACTCTCAATATCTAGCTTCACATTTTTGTATAAATGAAATAAAAACATTCAGAAAAATGCTATAGTTCTTTATGGGTTTCTCTTCATTTTAATTTCCCTCTTTCCCTTTTCTATAGCAAGCACTTTCAATATTTCATTTTAATCTTTTTAGTCAATTAATTTTCACAACTATTGATTCTATATATAAAGAACATAAAAATTCTGTGCATTTTTATTTATGCAAATGACACACGTATGTGTTACTTTGTGTGTTGCTTTTAGCATTCAATTTCAGACCTTTGAGAACCATCCACATTGATATCTACAGATCTACTCCTTCATTTTAGTGTTGGATATTATTGCCTATTGCTCTATGTCATTTAATCCATCCCCCACTGATGTGCATTCATGTTGTTTCCAGACTTCAAATTCACTAAAGACGCTTCCCCATTTTTTTTCCCAAGAAGGGAAAATAAAATGCTTTTCCCTTCTTGCAACAGTAAGCCACTCATTCCTAATCTTCTTAGAGAGCTATTGGCCAACTGCCTCCACGTAAGCCCCTCTCTTAGACTTGCCAGCAGGTGAACAGATATTTCTCACCCAAGAATATGTTCCATTCTCATGGCTAGTCAGTGCAGGACCAACTCACTGCAGACTATTCTAAAAATCCATCTCATCTCCAGATCACAGTAAAACATCTCTCTCTGCATAATTCGACTTGCTTTCTTTGCCTACTGGTGTTGATGTTGATATCACTCCCCAACAATTGCTGCACATAAATCTTCCTCAGAGTTATTTTCAGGGAACATAAATGAACTCCATCAGTTAGCAACAGAAGTAGTTTGAGAAACCACACTCAAAACAGGGTTTTTGTGCTAGATCATCTGTTATCTTCCTGGTAACAAAGCCCTCATCACTTGTGGTAGACAGAGAACATGTAGCCTTCAGGATGTGCAGCAGTTCCAATTGTTATGTAGAAAGAACTATGACAGCCCATTGGCATAAAAGAATGCCCCAATGCAGGCAATTTATTAGGCATTTGAGAAATACTAGAAAAAAATAAGGACTGTAGAATACAGTAGCTCTAACTTAAGACTGTTAATGATGAATTAGAAAAAAAATAAATAAAAGGAAGAGTTGATCACCCTTTACAGCAAAAAAGTGAACACTGGAGGGTTTCCTTGATAACACACAAAGGGAATTTCATCTTCTGCTATTGGAGGTGAGAAAAAAAGCTTCAGATTAAACTCAGGACCGGACCTGATTGTAAGGATAGTGTTGCTCCAGATAAAGTTGAAGTCTCAATACTGACAATCCTGTTACACCAAAGTGAGAACCTTCATGAGGAAAAGATGGGATTATTAGGCATGGGATAAGAAATTCTGGGTCCTTGCAATATAAAATTCTAGGATTTCCTGTCCATTAGAGGCTAGCGATCCTACCTTCCTTTAGGATGACAAAGATTTCTCTATCTTTCAAGACAATAGTGTTTTTCTCCTAGCATTTCATACAATTCTTCTTGTCTACCATACCAATGACCCAGATTAGGTCATAATATAACACATTCTGGTAAACTCTGGGTTTGCCAAGAGAGAAAAAAAAAAGCTATATCCTGATAAATCTGTGTGACCTTGCCGAAATACTTCACCAGGAGGCAGAAAAATGTATATGGGACTGGAGAGGTACCACGTAAAGTTTGGTAAAGGAGAGTTTATCAATATAAAAGCCTTCTGTAATACAGAATTTAACATCCAACCTAGCAAGAGAATGTAGAAGACTGCACTTAAAAAATATATTAGAATGGCTATTATAAGCTTGGGAAATGTTACAGCCCATAGTATATGATGTAGAAATACCAAACTTAACGTGAGAGATGTTAATGGATGAAATATTAGGTTGATGCAAAAGTAATTGCGGGTTCTTGTCATTAAAAGTAATGCAGTTTTTGCCATTTAGTTAGGTGTTTATATACTTGATTGCTTTTTATCATCTATTTTCTTATGTAGATGTGCACCGACCTAATAGAAAGTCTGAAAGTGGATATGCTAAAGTAGATACACCACATGCAATAAGAAAACTCACCAGATAAATATGATGTTTGAGTGGTCCACAAAGACACCTCACTTATTAAGGAAATAAGGAATGTGCTGGTAATCTGAACACTAAAGAGATCAGTGGAAAATGCGTTCTCTAGTTCACAGATAAAAGTAAGATGTGTCATTATAGCACATCTGATGGCAATGGGATTGGCAAGATCCTGAAGTAATAAAATCCAAATGGTCTTAACTATCAAAAGTAGAAAGCAAGCAAAATTATTATGATAAGCTAGAAAAGTTCAGAGTTTCAAGCAGGGCATCACTACCTGTAAAGAACAAAAGCTATTGTTAATAGAATAGGATCCCTAAGAGCAAACTAGATGAGGAGCTGACAAGAATATGGTTCAAAGGAAATAAAGAATGAATAATCAGGAGGCAGTCTCTTCAAATCAACACTTATTCTTTTGCCAGTTTCTGCCTGTGAGCTAGTTTTGAGACCCGGAACCTACTGAATGTAAGAAACTTGGTCCCAAAGTATAGGGATCACATAACATCTCATAAGGATATTTGATAACAAGTTCTCAATCTTTTCCAAAGATGTGTATGAATTTTCACTTTGGTAGTCATAGCCTTAAAGAGAGGAATGTCTAATCTTTGAAGGACTATCGACACAGGTTCCAAATTAACTTTGACACCAAAAGATTCATGACATTTTATGGATTTTTGTGAATGCATGTGTATGGGAAGTAAGTAATAACTAGAGTCTGTGACTTGGTTTGGTTCATAGTGTGTAATGGGTCTACAGAACCCCTGATGGTAATTTCTCTGATTGTCAAATGTATAATTGAAGTGAATATACTCAATAAGTTGTCAACACATCCCACTGGTTTTTCATCTCTAAAATATGAGCTGTCATAGGTGAAGATAAATGAAAGCCTCTGAAACTACCTCCCTTCCAATCAAAAAGAGGCTAAATCAAAACCATACCATTCCATATCCTGATGAAATAGTGATGATTAATGCCCAACTTAAAGACCAATAAATGTCATGAAATCCACAAACATAACCCATCAAAAGGCCACATAAATCCTAGCAGAAGATCATGAGTTACTGCAAACTCCATCTGCAGTCCCTACTGCAGTTGGTATGGTAGAAGTGACACCTTTCCTAGAGCAGATTAATACAGCATAAGACACTTTGTATATAGCTAGTGATCTGACAGATATATTTATTTTCCTTACTATTAGAAAGAAAAACCAGAAATAATTTTCTGTTACTTGACACAGACTACAGTCTGTCCTTACATAGTTTCATGGTCTTGCCCCAAGAATATGTTAACTTTCCTGTCCTCTGTCACAATATAACTCGAAGAGGTCTAAAACAGCTGAACATCTGCAAGAGTAGCACACTGGTATACTCTGAAGTTAACATCATATTATTAATCAAATTAATATGCAAGAAGTGGGAAGTTTATTGGAGACTTTGGTAAGGCACAAAAACTCCAGAAACTGCAAGTTAGACCAAGATTAGGGTGTTGTCACAACAGTGTAGATCTGAGGTATTCCAGAACATTCCCTGAACATAAGGGCTATATTATTGTGTCTTGAATTTCCCACCACTAAAAGGTAAGCAAGCTATCCAGTAGGACTTGCAGATTTTAAAGGAAGCATAACACACACACTTAAAATATTATTCTGACTCTATGCCCAGTGACACAAAATGCATCTAGCTTCAAGTAGATTTTAGAGAATGATAGGGATCCACAAAAGTTCTAGGCTGAGATATAAGTGGTTCTGTCCCATAGGAAACATAACCTAGCAGATTAAATTGTAGCATAGATATCCGTAGAAGGAAAAGACGCTATGTGGTGACTGTTAAAGGTAAGGCTCAATAGAAGAATCATAAGCTAGACTTGTACAGGGATAAGTCAAAATATATCCCCTGCAGTATACTTGTATGCACTTCTCAAGAAATAGATCTTGTAATATTACTGAATCCTGGAATATTAAGTACCTTGTAACCATAACTGCCCTTAATAAGCTAGATTTAGTCCTATTCACCAAATCATAAGGTCAGATGGCACTAGCAGCAATTGATTATAAGATGTAAGTGATGTAATTTGCAACAGGCATAAATAAGACCAAAGGACAGAAGTTAGTTGCACAAGTAGGTGGCCCGGACTTCTATGTAACTAACCTATTACCCTGACACCTCTCCATCAACTCAATATATGAGTGCAAAATAAAAACTTATTCTGGCTATATATTAGCCTCACTCAGGGGTGGCCTTGAAAAACAGTGCAGAGGATAATTTTCCAGTGATCACTCAGTACTACCCTTGAGTCTGAAAAGAAATAATGGCCACATGTTAGAATATATATGTACTCATAAACAGTAGTAATCAATTTGGTTGATTAGGAGCCTAAAACGATAAAGATTGGATGACTGGGAACAAGACAATCAGCACAGATGACATATGCACGAATTTATGGGAGTAGATACAAGGTATCAAAATCTTCGTGTGTCATCCCAATGCCCACTAGAAAGGATTGACAACAGAAGAGCTACTAAATACCTAAGTAGACAGAATAAGTCAGCTATAATAACAGAAACTGAAGCTAAGCATGAGCTTAACAGCACAGACTCCCACTCAATAAAGCTGACCTAGTAACTGACTCTAGCCTGCTAGCAACAGAGACCAATGCGTCTCTTAATATGGCACCTTCCCTGAAAGAGACCAACCAGCCACTCGGTGGAAAGTTGACTTTTTTTAGCCAACCACTCTGGAAAGGGCAAGAATTCATACTGACTGAGTCTACATCTATTCTGGGCACAAGTGTGCCTTTTCTATGTCCAGGGCCTTGACTGTTGCATTATCCAGGGGCTTAAAAGTTAGAATATATCTAACATGAGATTCTACATAACATCACATTAAACTATAAAATCTACTCTTTAGGAAAGAAGGTATGGCAGTGGGCACATGATATGTGATCTACTGGTTTCATAATATACCATATGATCTAAAAGCTGGTGGCCTACTGTAGTAAAGAATGGCTTTGTCACCAATAGGTAGAAGGGTGAAAGCAGGAGTGGACCTCTTACCATTAATCCCAGTATCCCTCTTATTTTTCTTTCTCATCACTGTAACTCTAACCCCCATGGGCTTAGAGGTACTGTTTCCTAGATCAAAGATGCTTGTAACAGGGGGGCAGAGCAAGAGTTTTATTAAACCGTCAGGTAAGCTACTGTCTCGTCATTTTAAACTCCTGATGCCAAAACACTAGCAGACTTGAAAAAGAGTCAAAAATCTCAGTGGAAATAATTTGTTTTGATCATTGAGAACAAGTAGAATTCTTTAAACAATGAAAGCAGGAAAGAAGGACTTTCATAACTAGCAGATCTTTTGAGGTGTCCCCTAATACTTATTTGTCCTATCTTGATTATAAATGGACACGTCCAATAGCCACAACTTGAGAAAGTCATGGCATATAGGGACTCAGACTTCTTAGGGGTTAGTGTTATTTCACCCAATCGGGTAAGCCAGGTGTCATCCAGGGGTGTTATCTCAAGTGCTAACAGGTGTTATCCAGGGGTAAGGGGAAGAAGAAATGTGGGGAGAAGGAGAATAATAACTACCAGTTTAAACCTCCCAAAATCTGCAACAGAAGCAAGAAGTAACACTGTGATATAAAGAGATATATATTTTGGTTTTTGATCTCAGGTTCCTGGCCAGAGTTCCTAAAACCATGGTAAATGCCCATGTCTTAAGGGCAATTGGAGCATCTTTTGTGAAATATTTGGTTCTTGTCCCCAGTTCCTGAAATAGTTCTGGAGCTGTAAAGGAGAAAGGGGCATCTTTTGTTATTCATAACAATCCCCTTTCAATCATACCTGAGTTTATGTTAACAAAATAACTTTCAACACTCCCCAAGGATGGAGAAGCTGATTGTCGGGGAAACCAAACATGTCATTAGAGGGTTGAAACTTCAGCCCCACTCCAGACACATTTCCAAGAAAGGGACAGGGGATCGTGGTTAAGTTTAATTACCAATGGCCAATGACTTAGTAAATCATGTCTTTGTGATCAAGCCTTCATAAGATCCTTAAGCAAAAGAGTTTGGAGAGCTTCTGGGTTGATGAATACCAGGAGATGTTGAGAGGGGGCTGCACTTCTCCCTCATACCTTGCCCTATGTGTCTCTTTCATCTGGCTGTTCCTGAGTTTTAACTTTGCCAAAAGGCAAAATTACAATAAATTAATTTGTCATCTGAAAGACCACCAGGATGACTAAACAGTAGAAAGAGTAATACTGGTTTGCCTTCTGGTAAGAGAAAGTCTCCAGTATGGACCCAAGTTTCTCTCTCCTCAAAGAGGGGAAGGACAGGTTGGATTTTATGCCTCAAAGGATCTGTATCACACACATTTAGCAGGTTTTGGGCAAAAGCTATAAACCTTTAGGAGGTGGATCAAGTGCATGCGGATGGGGTAAACAAGTAAAATATATAACATGCATCTCAGGTCCACTTTGGAGTTGGATTTTATCATTAAAATGAGGTGAAATTTGGTTCTTTACATCAAAATGTCACAGCTCAATGCCCAGTGCCCAGAAAAACCAATGCACTGGGAACAGCAGGCATTGCATCAAAGAAAGAGATTAATAATCACAGGAGCAGTCAAAGGAAAGAACAGGAACTATTTCTCAAATCTGAGTCCTTGAAAATTTTGAGGCTAGGATTTTCTAAGGAAACTTTGGTCGATAAGGATCTAGAGAACTAAAACAATTTATTGATTGGGGATGAAATCACATGGGTATCTTCACCGTCTTCCCGCAACTGAGTCAATTTCTGGGAGAGGATCTCAGGAACCGGTGATGTCTCTTGGTCTGCTGAAATGCTATATCTGAAATATATCTCAAAGACCAGTTCTTTAAGTTTGGCAATAGTGATGTTACCTACAGCAGTAGTTAAGGAAGTTATAACTTGCGCCCCCTTGGTTACATGACTCTAGAGCAGTAAGCAACTTTTAGAAAAGCAAGCTCAGTCATGGCAGGTATTTGCTTAGCAAAGTTCAAGCCCTTACCGTGATTCTAACCCTGTGACCTTTTGTTAGTCTTTACAAATGCAGTTTTAATTTTTTTTATAAAGAAGAGAATCGGCCTAAGGAGGAACTATTATGGCCTCTATACAAGAAGGAGTAAAAGCAATTTAGCCTGGTAGAAGCAAGATGGAGTCAGTTATGTCAGATTTCCCTCACCACTACAAATTTACAAAGGTGGTTTCCAAAAAGTAAACCATAGGACAAAAAGATTATCTGTGCACAGCCTCTATAAGGTGGCTGAAACTGGCCTAAGTTCTGCAGTAGCTTATCGGAAAAGAATTTGTAAGGCCACCCCTCTCTCATCAGAGAGTGCCTATTGTTAGGGTGTTTAGCCCCAGAAATTTAGAAATTTGTTTTGTCAGCCAGGCCTGTACTCTCAACAGATAACTTTGTTTCCTTAACGTTTGTGTCCACCTAAGTTTAAACAGGGGCATCCAGTTTGTTGTCTCAGATCACAAGTTTAAAGATCTCAATTGCCTCTATTGTGACTAGAATCAGGGGCAACGCTTTATTTCATGAAATTGACTAAGTATTCCAATAAGTTGGGCAGAGATGATTGATTTTTGTAGACAGAAAGCACTGAAGAGAGAAGAAATAAAAAACAAAAAGCAGATTGATCATTTCAAAGTTACTTTCCTTGCAAGGCAGGAGCAGCGAGAGAGAACCCTAGAAAAATAGCTAGTTAGCATCAGGTGGCTTTAGGCTACTTTTTTTATGTAAAGATTAAAGTAGAGGGGACTTCATTATTACAGCTATTGAAGATTGAATCTGGCCTGTTTAGGAAATTTGTTGTTATGTTTCCTGATTTCTCAAAAGGTTACGTAACAACTTAGCTTCAGTTTGGTGATGTGGGACGTTAACACAGGTGACTCCATTTTGGTTTTTAGGCTGGTCTATGGAGGCCAAGTACAGGAGCTTAGTCCAAAACACTGGCTTCCTATAACTTTTATTAAACATTCTTTTATCATTAACCAGTAATCTAACAAGTTACTGTTTTTCTTCTTTCTAGCAGCCAAGCTAGCAACTTATCAAACCCTGGGGGAAGTTGTGGAAACCTCAGATGTATAGCCAGTGGATCAGAAGTCAGAAGGGAGACCTAGACTTGTGATTGGCATCTGAAATGAGGGTGGTTTTGTGAGACTGAGCTAGTAACTTGTATCTCATGCTAACACCAGGTAGGTAGTATAAGAATTAAATTAAATTGTAGGCCAATCAGATGGGATCTGCAGAGAATTAGAGAATTGCTTGGTATAAAAAAAGTCCACACATTTTGTGTTGCAAGTGTTGTGTGAGAGTGAGAGTGTAGAGTAGAAAACAGCTTGTTTTTTTTTTTTTTTTTTTTTCTTTTACAGGGGTTGCAATGGATTCTATTAATCTTCCTCTTTCAACTTGACCCCACTCTAAAATAAGTTTATTATCTTAAAGGAATAAATCCTGACTTCCAGAGCGAAAGCATTTATTCCCCCAGCTGACAACTCTCCAGTGAGTTTCTCTCTTTAGCCCTTGGCCAAAAATAACTTCCTCATCCAAATATTACCCTAGGTACTAATTTCAATAGAGTATTCCCTAATCGCAATCCTGTATGTAAAGTTCCTCCCAGAGATTGCTTCCTTGAGAAACCCAACCTGTAAACATGAACAAGGCACAATTTGCCAACTCAATGACATAATTTTCTATATAAACACGTTTGAAAGTGTCAGAATATTTCCACAAAATCCCCTCAAGTACATATACAAACACAAGCATGTATGCATGTACATATACACACAACATATTCAAATTTGCTGTTCTTGCTATAAAATAAATAATTTTTTCCTTTCAAATTTCCTTTTTTTCTACAGGGAATTCAATAAGCACTGACTCAAAAGTACTTGAAAATCTTAGTGAATAACTTAATGAAAGGTAAGCTTATTTTTTCATTGTTATTAGAGATGGTGTACTATCTGTATTGTTATTTTTTTTAGGGAGATGTAGTTGCACAAATAACATTCCATGGAGGAGGATTAAACTCCTCAGATAGCTAAAAGAAACCAGGAAACAAGTTCAAAGAAGTCGAGTGAACATGATTACACAATAAATAGGAAAATTTATGTTTAGAAATAAATTAAATGATAGGCTCAGATTTATGCAAAGATAAGCTTATTTGTTTTTATTTGTTTTGGCACAAGATATTCTATTTCAGAAAGTACAAACAGCTCTAAATATATCTGTTTTTTGTATCTCATTTGGAAGCAAAATGTATATCTGACCTGATCTCATTTAGTTTCAAATCCTGACCTGAAGAAATAAAGGTTTATTTGTAGGCTGTACGTATTTTACTTGGTTGGAATATTTAAACATTTTCTTATAGAAATATTAAGAATTTTTATTACAAACTGCAGTACCTAACTCACTGGACCTGTAAAGTGTACGGTATATATTGTGTATGCATCATGTCCTCTTTCTATACTCTGAAAATTTCTGAATTCCAAAATATATCTTGGATATTTAATTTCCATACTAACTTTATTCAAAATGCAATAAAATATAAAATGTTTTATATATATATATATACACACACACATATATATATGTTTAAAATGGCAGCAAAACCTGAGATCTCTTAGGGACATTACTTAATGTAAAGGATTTATTAATCTCGTCTCTAAAACAAGTATATTACTCCGGAAGTTCTTTGAAGCAATGCTAGAATAATTTAGCCATTATATACTTTATTTTAAAACATATAAATTATGTGAAATATATAATGATTTCGAAAGGCAGAAGAAAGAAAAGACACCAGGAATGAAATTGCTAAGGATTTATGATGCTCCAAAGCCTGCAGCCTATAAACAAAGCTATCATAACTGGTTTTATATGTATAATCAACCATAGAGGGTAAAATTATTGTTTTAGGATGTTACTTTGTTGTTTTACCCAAGCATTGCCTTGATCTTTATTATTAATTCCTGCTTCTTGCCTTCTTTCTTGTTATTTTTCTCTTCTCTGTAAATCTCTCTTCTCGCAAATCAATATTTTTGAAATTCCAATTTAATTATTCACCTAGTAAATAATTGTTCTGTCCAATAGTTGTGTGTTTATATAATGAATGGCTCTGTTGGGAGGGTGAAATATTACTCACCTTCGCACCTCCTTCAGACTAATGCTTTATTTAGGTAAAGCAAAGCATGGTGTGCGATAATGAGGAATGTCTGGATAGAGAGATCTTTCTGAATGAAAAAATAATTTCATGAAATGCATATACAGAAATGCCATAATAAAAACCTCTGAGTTTCTTAGAATGCACTAATCTGTGCAAATTAAACTCTCTGTATAACCTCAATTTATGCCTTTGAAAGTGGATATAATGTTAATATTAAACTCTTCTTATTGATTCCATCATTTATCACATAGTCCACTGTTCATTTAGTATCAATTCGCAATTATCATTTTTACAGGTTTAAGTCTATTTCAGATTACTTTCATTTATTGGAGAATGATAATGTCATTTTATTAAGGGAATTGTTCATATGTCTAAATACAACTTACCTGTAATGTGTACTGTTGCAATGACAAGTAAATGATTATTTGCAAATTAGCAACCTGACAAAAGTAAAAAAAATATTTAAAATGATACTTCAATTAAAGTATTTAAAGAAGAGCCTTTTATATCTGGATAATGGTACATGAACATGTGCAATCTTCTTTTCTCTGTATTTTAATATTTAATATTAAGTATGTTAAGGTTTTTCAACACATAAAGACACTCTCAGATTAATTTGACCAATGCTATTTCATATAGAAATTAGTCTTAGGAAGCTTTTAATTTCTGTCTGATCTCATATTTTACAGTAGTTCTTCTAACAATTTGTTCATTTGTGGTTTTATTTGCTGTCATTTGTGGTTTCATCTGAGACCACAACATTGAATTTTGTAGGGAATATTCTAAGTGGATATTTTTGTTAAATTAACTTTATGGTATTCGAATAGAGATATTAGAGAGTTGCTATATGAAAACATGTAATATATTGTTTACATACTGTTGTATTTCACCTGGTCTAACAGATTTTGTTTCTATTTTATTAGCTGATTAAGATCTGAAATGCTATGTTTTTCCTCCTATTGCTAATGTTTGCACTTATATTCCAAAAATACTTTTTTTCTTGTAGAAAAGTGTTATTATACAGTTTTAGTTGGTGTCTTCCAGCCTTTCTTTCTGGCCAGAAACATGCTGAAATCTCATACATTATAAAATTCTAGTCAATAGAAAATTGATAATGAAAAAATGAGTCATGTTCTAAAAGTCATGCTATATATAAAAATCAATTACAGGTAGATAACAAATTTAAATATTTGTTTAAAATAAGTATTGTAGAAGAAACAAAAACATTATTTATAAGTAAATAATTTTAACAAGTACAATGTGGACAAATTAAACTACACTAATATTAAGACCCTTGTTCAGCAAAAACACCATTGAGAGAGAATAAGAGAGAAAGAGGAAAAGGATAAAATAAAATATTTTAAAAACATAATATTAACCAAGGATTTTTCCAGAATATGTAAATACACTTGGCTGTGGAACAACACAGGTTTGAAATGTGTGCCTCTACTTACAGGCAGACTTTTGCAACAGTTGCACTGAGTGTGCCTGCCTCTCCTGCTTCCCCTTCCACCTCTTCCACCTCTTCAAACTCTGCCACTCCTGGGAAAGCAAGACCACCTCCTCCTCCTTCTCTTCCCCCTCTTTCTTAGCCTTCAAATTGAAGATGATGAGGATGAAAACATTTAGGTTTCATCAAACGAATGATGATTCATTTCCACTTAATACATACTAAATATGTTTTTTCTTTTTATGATTTTCTTAATAACATTTTCTTTTCTCTGGCATACTTTATTATAAGAATACAGTATATAACATTTATAACATACACCATAGGTGTTAATCAACTGTTAATGTTATCGGTAAGCTATTAGTAGCTATTTTGGAGAGTCAAAATTTATACACAGATTTTCAGCCACATGGGAGGTTGGTGCATTGTTCAAGGGTTAACTGTTAATTTAAAATGGCCCAGTGACATCAACATGCCCTTCAAATAAAGTGTTCAAATGACTAATACACTTCAGAAACAATGCTCAACCTCAATAGTTATCAGAAAAAAAACACATACTCAACAATAATATAAAGTTTAAAATATTGACCATACTCAATATTGGTAAGGATGCAGAACAGCTAAGACCATTGCAAACTACTGAAGGACAGTAAAAAGATAAAGCTACTTTGGAAAATTTTATGGTGCAATAATGTTTGTAGGGACATGGATGCAGCTGGAAACCATCATTCTCAGCAAACTATCGCAAGAACAGAAAACCACACACCGCATGTTCTCACTCATAGGTGAGAATTGAACAATGAGATCACTTGGACACAGAGTGGGGAACATCACACACTGGGGCCTGTTGTGGGGAGGGGGGAGGGGGAAGGGATAGCATTAGGAGATAGACCTAATGTAAATGATGAGTTAATGGGTGCGGCACACCAACATGGCACATGTATACATATGTAACAAACCTGCACATTGTGCACATGTACCCTAGAACTTAAAGTATAATAATAAAAAAAAATCATGGGAATTAACCCAGTCTATATCTATATCTATATCTATATCTATATCTATATCTATATCTATGTCTGCATTAAAAGAGTTATAAGAATGTTTCTAGGAGCATTATAAGCAACAGCCAAAAATTAGAAGTAAACCAAATATTCTTCAACAGAAGAGTGAATATATATATTTTACAAAATATAATAATACAACATCATTGCATGGAAGACAACTAGTACATACAAGCCACACACATGAAACACTCAACAAAATACTCAGTAAAAGAAGCCAGAAGCTAATGAGTAGATAATGTGTCATTCTATTTATATAAACTTTAAAAAACAGCAATGAAACTATGATATTAGAAGTCAGGATAGTGGTCACTTTTGCATGGGGAGAGAGAAGATAATCCTCAGGGCGATAACTTGCCAGATCATTAAAGTTATATGCTTTAACCTCCTCTTCCTGCAGAGAGCAGTGCTGGGTAATTTGCCTTCTCACTCCCTAAGTTAAGTAGAATGGAAAGTTTCTGAGTAACTGGTAGATATTATAAGTGCTCAGACACCCAATGAGAGGGAACTCTGGCCTCTTTTCCTTCAAAACATGTATTTGCTCCTATGCACTTTGCTTTGTAATAAAATTATTTACAACAGCCAAATACAATAAAAACATGCTACTAGAAATATTTCCATGATATACCATGGAGTAAAAAATAAATTCTTAATTTTTTTTTGTTTTTTTAGAAAGTCATATTTTTGATACATTCAAGAAATCTTTTACTTTTTGCTTTGTGCATTTATGTACTTTATTTTACCATGAGCATATATCACTTCTATGATTTTAAGAAATTGTGAATAACCATAATGATGTTTTGGAAACTTTAAAGAATATATCAGAGAAACAAATAAGTAGGAAAGTATGACCTAAATGGCAGAGAAAAATCAACCAATAGAAGCAGGTGCAAAAATGAAGCATATGGTAGGATTTATTGACAAGGGCATTAACAGGATTATTATAAGTATATTCCATATGTTTAAAAAATATATCTTCCTATAAACATGTTTAAAAAATGTATAGAAGATATAAAAGAGACACAAATTGAGCTTCTATAGATAAAAAAAAATCTAAAATAAAACATGATGAAAAGAAGTTTAAATGTTGCAGAAGAAATGATCACTGAACTTGTACACAGACTACTATAAATTATCCAAACTGAAAGATAGTGAGAATAGAGATGGAAAACAAATAACAGACCAATAGTGATCTCAATAGTGATAGATATCAAGAAGATGAATGCAAGTGTAAGGATAACCACCAAAGAAGGGGGGGGGACAGAAAAATCATTTAGAAAATAAGATATATATTATTTTTCTTATTTGCTGAAAACTAACCCCACAGATACAAGAATTTCAAAACTCCCAAGCATGAGAGATATAATGATAACACAGCAATGTGCACAATTGGATTGTATAATATAATAATAAAGAGTAAAATCTTAAAAAGATTCAGAAAGAAAATGACACATTATACATAGAGTATAATATGACCATAGCAGCTGACTTAATTTTTTTTAGTGAGAAGAGAGTGGAGTATTATTTCAAAATACTGGGAAAAATAAAAGTCCTGTAACCTAAAATTCTGTATCCAGTGAAAATGTCTTTAAAAATGAATGCAAAATAAACATTATTTAAGTTAGAAAGAATATAAAATAATTCATCATCAGCGGACCTATCCTACAAGAAATGTTTAAAGAATTTCCTTTAGCAGTAGTATGACAAGGTGGCTCATACCTGTAACCCCAGCTACCCAGGAGGCTGAGATCAGAGGCTTGCTTGAGCCCAGTAGTCTGAGATCAGCCTGAGAACATAGCGAGACCCCATCTCTAACTTTCTTTTTAAAAAGTAGTCAGGAAGTGGTACATACCTGCAGAGCAGCTACTTGGGAGTCTGAGATGGGAGGATCCTTGAGCCCAGGCGTTGGAGGTTACAGTGAGCCATGACTGCGCCACTGAATGTCAGATTGAGTGACAAAGCAAGACTCTGTCTCTTAAAAAAATAAAATTAAATTTAAAACGTTCTTCAGCAGAAGAAAATGATACCAGATGGAAATCTGGATTCACAGAACGGAATGCAAAGCACCATGAATGCCAAATATGCCTATAAACATAAAATACTTTTCCTAGTTTAAAAATATCTTTATAATAAATTATTTAAAAACAAAATAATAATGTATTATGAGATTTGTAACATAAATTTAAAGAAGTGAAATATGTGATAACCATACCAGAAGATCAGGTGAAGGAAAATGGAGTTGCAGCATTAGAAGGTTTTTATATTATACACTGAGTAATATAATATTGTTTTAAGTAAGGTTTCGATAAGTTTTAAAACTATCACAATGAAAAAGGGCAAACAACATATCTTTATGCATATTCCCATAAAATAAATGAAAGAGAATGATTTAAAAATATTCAAAAAGAAGGCAGAAAAAAGAGGAAAAGGGGAAACTGCAGATGAAACAAATAGAGAAAGAAAATACCACGATGGTAGTTTCAATCTATGTCAATACTAATTTTATATATATGGTCCAAGTACTTCAAATAAAAGTTATCAATGGTCATATCGAATTAAAAAGTAAGACCCAATTATATGCTTTCTCCAAGCAGCCCACTCTAAATATAAAGACAAAAATATATTACAAATTAAGTAATCAATATAGACATAGTAATGAAGAGAAATCTGGTCAAAGTAGATTTCAAGTAAATATTGTTACCTAGGATAAAAAAGGACATTTTCATAATGTTGTGTCAAATTATTAAAAAGACCAAAAATCCTAAATATTTATTCACCTGGTAGCAGAGCTTCAAAATACATGAGGGGCAAAGTCTAGGAAAACTCAAGATAAAATTACAACTGTTTTTTGAGAAGCAAATAGCAAAACAATATTAAACATATAAGAATCATATTTGGAAAAACTTCTATAAAAGACATGTGCATCAGGCCAGGGAAGACTGAAAGAAGCATCAGACCTTGACTTGTGTTTGACCTTGAGTGTGGAGAATGGGATAAAGTTTGTGTGAAAGCATCTTGAAATATCTTGTAGCTTATGGAAGATTTAGACAGGCCATCAGATAAGTCCAATATTTTCCAAAAATTGTAACGCTTGCTATTTCTGCCACACTGCATTGGCTAGCCCATAGGGATGACAATAATCCATTGTGTAGTTCAGCACCTGGGGCCCTTGGTTAATTAAGCTCCCGAAAATCAGAGGTCTGCATGGTACATTCACACTGGTTATACACTGGTCAGTCCAGTTGAACCATTTTGCCACAGAGATCTACTTATCCAAAAAGGATTTGTGACAGCAACACTGTGGTTCCTGTGCATATTTCGTCAGGTAAAATTTGAAAGAAGAAAGTTAGTGGAATAAACTACACCTTCATCAACACAATTGATATTGAGGCTTTTCTCTCTCCTTTCTCCACTATCTAATCTAAAGTTCCATTCTAAATTTCCTCTTATTCTCAGCTACTACTTTGGCATGTTTTGGTGGCCTATCTTAATTTCATTGAGGAAATTGTAATCCTTTATTATCATACACTCCTCAGTCTGTAGTACCTGCCCATTTACACTTACAATGAAGCATGGGATTGGTAAGCAGGATCTCCTGGGTTTCACAAATACTCCTCCCTCTTTCCACTCTTTAAAACTGCCCTTCTTCCTCCTTGTCAGTGTGGCAATTCCTCTTCTCCCCGATGGTACGCAGAATTCAAAGTGCCGTGGTAGACATAACTTGTAATTCAGTGGGCCCATTATTGGACCACCTAACAAGAATGCATCACTGTTGAGCAAGACCTCCATTTCTGCAGAATCCATAAAGAAGATGGGAAAAAATAGTCCCTGGTGAGTCACTGGGGCTTTTTCCAATGGAGTATATGGTAAGGGAGTCACGACTTTTTCCAACCCTTGGTTCCCAATTCCATGCATTTGTCCTTCCTATGGGAGACTCAGTACCATATAGTAATCTCCTCCTTATTAAATATATTGTGCCACAAAGAATGGCACTTCATCATGTCAGAGTTTTCTCTGAGCTGATGCTTTATTTGCACTTTTAGAAAGCCATTCTGGTGTTCTATATGGTTGGCTTCTTTAGGATGGTACAGTACTAATATGACCAGTGGGTCCTATGGGTCCTCCACCTACCCCTCATGCCTTCTTCAGTGTTAAACAGGTCCCCTAGTCAGATGTCATATTTCTCAGAATCGTCTGTGCATCAGGTCTTCTTAAAGCCCTAGGATAGTAGGGCTCTTACACATAGTCTGTGTATAGAAAAAGCAAATCCCACGTGAAATCTTTCCCCTTAACGACAAGCCAAGTGACCTACTATAGAAAGGGGATGAGGTATCTACTTACCACCAAGTAAGTAGTTGAGATCTTTGAGAAACAATGCCACATTAAGAGCTCAATGTTGGTCTCTTGCTGGGAAGTTGGTTATTCAGAAACAGTAGTAGCTACATCAGCCTTGGTAAGTCTGTGCTGTCGGACCCATAAGTAACCTCCCTTTCTGACAGCATGACCATTCCATTCATACACCTGTTGTACCGATTCTGCAGTGACTGATGATGAAGATCAGCTTACATGTATGGGCTGACTCATTTTGTTTATTTGGTTGTTAAGTGACTTCTTCACAGTTGATGTTTTCTTGTACGAGTTGAGTTAACATGTCACACAACAAACTTTATCCTCTGCCATAGGTATATGAACAGGGTCTAACCTAGATAGCCTTATCTTTAACTTTCTAGTTCTTTCCTGTGCATGGGTTTGTATATAAGCTCAACATGGGCCATTTCTTCTATCTTATAAAAGGATGAACAGGTGCACAACTTACAGTTCTACTCATTAGAAATATTTTTTTCTTTTCCACCCTCTTTCAAGTCTGCCCCTAAATGTAGCTGTAATGCAGTTGTTGTCCCTCTTCAGGTTGCATTCATGTTCTGAGCTAACTTGGGTATAAACCCTACTTAGACTGTTCCTTATCTTTCAAGTGGTCATATAGGCCTTCCTATATAGCATATGCCCAGGCAGTAGTATGCCTGCAATGGTGATAAGTGACATGGGGGTCTGAGAAACCTGCTAATGCAGCTCACTCATACTTTCTGGTCTTGCTCAGGTTTGAGGCTGCATGTAACAATTCCATCTTACTATGGACTGCTACTGGGCTCATATGACTTTAGGAGTTTATAGGCCTGACAGAATCTAGCTCACAGTGAGAAGTTCTAGACATAGTTACTTGGTATCTTATGGTCAAATATGTGGTCTCAGTAACATGCCAAAAGTTGTTTCTCAAAAGGTGTGTAATTGTTGCATATGGCATAAACCTGCTCCAGAATTTCAAAGACATGCAATCAGATTATTTCACGAGCTTGTCAATAACCCCATCATTCCCTCTTTTATCCTTACTGTCTCCTCCACTGTGACATGGTCTGCTGGATTGTATGGTCCAGACAGCAGAAATGGAAACACAGTGACTTGTAACTTCTGCAAAACAAAAATCCCTTCCTACTAGAAGGCACCCTCAAAATTGTCAGCTTTCCATATAATTCCAGTATATAAATCAAAGTGGTGACCCTATGTGGGAAATATGATATACCTCTAATCCAGTGGGTAAGAAGTGCCATGTTTCTTTCCTTGTGGTAGGAAATGTAAGTTGCAATATGTTTTATTTCTCTTTGCATGAGATATTCTAGCATTGTCTTGACTCCTAAAAACATCACTAAAGTGGCTAGTCCCTGAGTGTAGATTGTATCTCTTATCTTCTGAGGTGCACGTTTTTCACCAAGAGTTTTAACATACTAACCACTTCTTGTTTGTCCTATGTAAAAAGGTCATGCTATTAATGTAATGAACAGTGTTATGTTCTGTGAATTGTTCAGGTTGTCTAGATCTACTTGGATTATATTATGACAGAGGGTAGAACACTTAACATAGTTTTGAGGCAAAACTATAAATAAATACTATTGTCCCTTCCATGTTAAATACAAACTGCTTCTGGTCCTCTTATATTTGAAATGGAAAAGAGCACATTCATCAACTCAAAGTCTGTATGCTACAAATATTAATTAAGAAATGACATGACATCTTGCATCACCTGTGTATTCAGAACTCCTGCCCTGTTAGGTCTTCTGTAGGCTATAGTCATTCTTCAGACTCAGTTTGGCTTACAGTAGCTAAACTGACATATTAAATGGAGATAAATGATAAAAAACCACACCTGTATCCTTTGTTTCTTTAATATTGGCACTTATTTCCTCCACTACCCTCCCCAACAAGAATATGATACTGCTTTTGATTTACTATCTTGGTTGTGGGGTGGAAAGAGGAAGCAGTTTTATAGGCTTCTTTTTAATCTTCCCCATCATGATAGCCTTTCCACCACAGATCAGAGATCCAATGTGGTAATTACTCCAGTTACCAAACATTTCATTTCCAAACATGTAGATGGAAACTGGGAACAGGACCACTGGGTGGATAGTCAGACCTATTATGAGACTGACTTTTTCCAGAACTCTATTATTACCTAGTACCAGTGAGCCCCAATGCAACACAGGGCTGTGATAATCATATGAGTCCTGGGGTATCAATATCCATTTGTAATGGGTCTAAGAGTCCTTGAACTGTCTGTGTATTCTCTTTGTCTCAGTGTACCATCAGTCAAGTAAATGGTTATAGGTCCTTTTGGAAAAGAAATTGGGACTTGTCACAATATCTTCTTGCAGTGGTGTTACAGAGCCCTGTGTTACAGAGACCCATTCCTACTTTTGATAAGTGGGGTCAGGTTCTAAATATCATCTCAGCTCTATGATCTGAACAGAGTCGTGGCTTTTTAATTAGGCAATTACCTTCAGATCCCTGATTCTCTAGTCTTTTTGTCATTGTTGTTATAGATGTTAAGTAGCAAATTTGTTGCCTGTTCGACCATTTCGCCTCTAGGGACAACAGTATTGATCAAATTCCTTTGGCCCCATTTCTAACCTTGGCAGTCATCATGGAAATTCCAGTCGCTTGGATGCCAGCAGTAAGGGCCACCATGGGCCTTTATTATTAATGGGCATGAAGGAATCCACTTCATCCTAATAAATATAAATGAACCTGACTCTGTTACATCCTCATTTTCTATTATCCACGGTCTTCAGGGTCAACATCAAATAACTTAGTGATACTGTCACCGCCCACCCTCACCTCCCATGGTCTTTGTGAACTATGTGTCCTCTGAGACTTTCCGTGGAAACTAACCCTCTGGCAGCACTTTGGGACTTACATATTACATCCAATCCAGCATGCCCATCTCTCTCAGCCTCCTCACTTGTTTCTCCACCTTCGGTCATGACAACTGAGGCATTCCCATTTGGGAGAGATTTAGACATTTTAAAATCACATTTCTAATAATTACACTCGGCAGCAAGTTTGTCATATTCTCTGGAATTCTTACTAGATGTTAAATTATATATCCCAAGGAAACTCTCAAGGACACTCTCAAGTCAATACATTCATTCTTATCTAGTCTTACACTCCAGTTCCCCTTTATCAGGCACCCTCAAAAACCAATAAATCCCAAGATTAATCTCCCAGTGACTTAGGATCAGCCAGCTAATTATGGCAATTATTTAATTACAGAGTCTCCTTCCTCCTTTATGAAGCCCAACACATGGCTAGTTTGGTTATGCTGGGATTTCATCCTAGGTATCAAGCAGACAATCTGGACATAGGTGGGGTCAACCTCTGAAGAGTTTCATATTGCCTTGCCAGAGAAAGACTTATGCAGCATCTTCCAGCCCATTGGAAGATCCAGCTCTTTTTCGAGAAGGATAGATATTCTCGGAAGCATCCCTCCAAACGTCTGCATCTTACATTTTGATATCCAAGTTTTCCTTATTAGGACACACACATTCACTTATCAGACTGCCATGATTGAGCGTTCAAGTATCTCTGGACTTCTGCTACATTAGAGTCTTCCATCTGCCACTAACCTCCATATACACTTCCATTATACAAATAAGGGACACTTTGTAACTTATCACTCAGGAGTTCTCTGACTGTCACTCAGATATTAACTGCTTAAGAGTTCTGTCATTATCTTTCTTCATGGTAGCCTACAATACATAGGTAACCACTTAAATCTACTATCCTTGTAGAAATTATTTCCTTATATTTTTCAGATGCCTGTGTTATTGCTCCAGCCAAAGCATCCTTCTCTATAAGTATATTTTTCCAGGTCACTACTGGTGAAATTTTTTCCAACTGAGCCACTCCCTGGCACTAGAGACTATCTGTGCCCCATAGACCAACCAAGACAATGTCTTCTTCACTTGCCATGGGATAGGTGAGCCACTCCAAAGTTCCCGCCTTACCATCTGTTTTCTTGGATGGCTTTTGGTTCACTTAGGCTAGTTTGGATCCTGTAAGACGAATAAATAAACATGAAAGAATTTAACTGCAGAAAACAGCTGTGAAAGAAAGAATGGAGCCAACAAGGAAAGGCTGGGGGGGACAACAAATTACAATGCAAATCTGAACCTGAGTGAGCGAGAGATACAAGGAAAGTTGGGTGAAAAAATGTTAGATAGCTGTATAGTCTAAGAAAAATCTAGCAACACTATCAGGAAGTGGTTAGCAAAATTTGGAAGTCAGAGTTCTTTGTCCTTCAGACATAATCCTCCCTTAACCTTGTTTCACTCAGCCATTGACGAGGAGCAGCCTGTGGGAATCACAGCCTTGGCACAAATGAAGCAATGGATTTCAGGGCAAAGCAGCTGGGGCTCCTGGTCCATCAAGTTCTCCATGACTGGATGTCTGTGAGGCACGTTATTGTTGCCAATATAACAATTATAGTCAAAGATTTAAACATCTCTCTCTATATATTTAAGAATATATGTAATATATTATGTATATAATAAAGTAAGAATGTAAGTAAGAATATGGAAGTAAGAATCTACAAGCATTGAAAAACATAATTGACAGACTGCGTTCATTTACAGTGGAAAATTTGACGAGTTTTGACATGCGTATACATCTTTGAAATCCTCATCACACTTGATAATATGAATAGGTCTGTGTGATGTCCCCTCCCACATTTTCTCATTCTTCTATAGATCGGCTTGAATTTTCTAGAATTGTATAAAATGAAATAATAGTACAAGTGCCTTTTTGTTGTTGTCACTGGCTTTGTTTCCCTCTGCATAAATATTATGAGATTCTTCTATGTAAGACTACCTATTCTCCTATGCCTCATTTATTTCTACCTCCCC
Organism: Macaca mulatta; assembly: GCF_049350105.2. Classification (NCBI taxonomy): domain Eukaryota; kingdom Metazoa; phylum Chordata; class Mammalia; order Primates; family Cercopithecidae; genus Macaca; species Macaca mulatta. The sequence goes on from NC_133410.1 coordinate 179,551,418, forward strand.
TTTGTAGAAAGCAGTTACGCCAAGCATACTGCAATGGGTTGGAATTTTTATTTTGTTATACATTTCTTGTTTTGCAAAGTTTGCTTACATGGTCTTGAAAGTGTCCCCTTCTGTAGTAACCCAGAAAAATACTAAACATTCTTAGAAACCTAGTAAATGTTACATGTGATGCTTTCCATAAAATCTTGTACTCAAGTTAAATCCCTTCTCAAAGTGTTTCTACCTTTTATGGACTTCTGTTTTAAAAGTAATATGACTTTGAAATTAAGAGATTTATTTTTTTTTATTTCTTCAGAGTCATCTCACTAAAGGCAGAATCCAATTGTTTTATCACATTTCCATTCTAAGAGACTAGCATAGTTCTTTTTATACAAGTAAACGCAGATGCGTTTCAAATTGAATGGGATAATGTTAAAAGGATATAAAGTTTTTTTTTTTTTTTTTTTTTGGAAGGAGAGCATTATGTGCTAAATTGTGTTCTCTCAAAATTTATATGTTGATGTCTAACCACCATTATGTCAGAATGTGCCTATATTTGGACACAGAAGTAGTTAAGAAGTAGTTAAGTTTAAAAGAGGTCATTATACTGGGCCCTAATCTGGCATCCTTATATTATAAAAATATAATTCCTATATATTATAAAAATAGGATTTTTAAAATATATAAAATATTTTTATATATAAAATATATTTTTAAAATTCTTATTTTTAAAAATTCTTATTTTAAAATAGGAACACAGGTACACTCAGAAGAAAGACCAAATGAAGACTTAGGGAGGAGATGGCAATCTACAAGCCAAAGAGAAGTCTCAGAGGAAACCAACCCCACTGACACCTCTTATCAGGTTTCTGTTCTCCAAAATTATGAGAAAATGAATTTCTACTATTTAGACTCAGTTTCCTATACATATTTTTAATAGAAACCCTAGTAAAATAACACAGGGAGACTCTACTGTAGGCCACCAATCACATGATGGATTTTTTTTTTGTCTCTTTTGTCAGTATTTAGCTGTGAAAAACAATCCATAGCCACAATAAGTGTCTCCTTCCCTTTTCAGATCATTTTGCATTAGCTAGTTATACCAAAATGACTTTTGTGTATAAATCCTTTCACCTAATATTGCCTGAAAATCTAGTGTTTCATTAAGTCTCTGTTGGAATAATTAGACCAATTATTATGTTTTGTAAAATAAGCTGCCCATTACAATTATTTATAAAAACATGATACATGCTTCTGTTGCAACTTTCAAAAACATACACAATCTCATTTATTTTCAGTAGCAATATCTGAATGAACATACCTGGTTGAATTTTGTCTCAATGCTCTAAAAACTTCCTTGTGTCTCTTTAAAAATAAAGTCTGATTACTGTTTTGTGAGTTTGCTTCTAATCATATTTACTTCCTTTACCTGATCAAAATTAATCTTCATTTAATCAAGGACAATTATTAACCATATGATTGAGAACTTCATCTTGCAGATCATCACACCAATCAACTCTTACTATGAGGACAAGTACATATGATTTATAATAACTATAAATTAATCAGAATTTACAAGGAATAATTCATTCCCGGTAGAGCCCTTGGATTGGGATTCTTTCATTTCTCTCAGTTCAGTGCTCTGAGAACCACTGGAAAGGGATTTCACATGACCTAGCACACCTTTGTCTCCATGAGGGAGTCAAGGTGGTCTCTCATCAGCAAAATGGCCTCAGATTGACTTGTTCGCATTGCTATCTCCTGAATATTTATGGAAACTAAAGCCTTTGCAGTGTCTCCTGTGTATGATCTACTGGCCTTCTTTGATTTAATACATGTTTAATTCATTTTCTTATATCAAATATAGAGAACTTATATTAAATATCAACATCATTTAAGGAGTTATAACAGGATATAAAAGAGAGAAAACTCTTCTTCCAATATCACAGTGTAATAATTAATATTTATAAGTTTTCTTCCTGAGAGACTTCTCCACTGACCATTCCTGATACAGCTGACAGGGTAACCGAGAACATAAATCATGACTGCTGTGTTCAAAGCATGACTGCGATGGTTTGAGTTTTTATCTCCTCTAAAACTCATGTTGAAACTTAATCTTCAATATGGTAGTATTGAGAGGCGGGGCATTTAAGAAGTGATTGGGGCCTGGTGCAGTGGCTCATGCCTGTAATCCCAGGACTTTGGGAGGCCAAAGTGGGTGGATCACAAGGTCAAGAGTTCAAGACCAGCCTGGCCAAGATGGTGAAACCCCGTCTCTACTAAAAATACAAAGAGAGCGCCCATCGGCAAGAAGGTTCTCACCAGATGTCATCGCTCAACCTTGGACTTCTCAGCCTCCATTACTGTAAGAAATAAATTCGTTTTCAGTATAAATTTTTCAGTTTAAGGTATGTTATAAACAACAGAAAACAAACTAGGTCAGTAACCACAAAACAAATTATAAAGTGAGCTCAGAGTACACAAAATCTATAAATGCACCAGGAATAGGTTCTTATACCTCGGAAATAGAAATAAAATCATGTACAGGTGTTTCAAGCTAGAGCACAAAAGAGCCAGGAGCTATATAGCTACACAGTAATAATAAGTATTCAGAATAACCAAGGGACCTAAATATCAAATTCTGTATACCTGATGATCAGGAGATGATCAGAATAGCCAGTGAGCAGACCAAGAGAGCAGAAGTATGAGCCAGGTTTGAAGGGAATTTAAACACAAAAGGGCACATTACCCCAACATATTGTACTTACCACTAAGTGAACACTCACTTAAATTTCAGTTAAGCAACTTGGTGTGTTAGTCCATTTTCACACCGCTGTAAGAACTGACCAAGAATTGGTAATTTACAACAGAAAGAGGTTTAATTGACTTACAGTTCCCTATGGCTGGAGAGGCCTCAGGAAACTTACAATCATGGACGAAGGTGATGCCGAGGCAGATACTATCTTCACAAGAGATTGAATGAAGAGAGCATGAATGAAGAAGAACTTGCCAAACATTCATAAAACCATCAGATGTTGTGAGAACTCACTCACTATCCCAGGAACAGCATGGGGGAAACTACCCCTATGATCGAATCACTTCCAACCGGAACCCTCCCATGACACGTGCAGATTATGGGGATTACAATTCAATATGAGATTTGGGTGAGGACACAGCCAAACCATACCTCTTGGTAACTCCATTAAACTAGAAAGTGGAAACGCCTTCCCCAGCTTTTAGTTTTTGCTGTTTTTACTATGCTACACTGCTCACACTCTGAACATATTTGAAAATATTTAATGGAATGTATTTCCTAGGTGGTGCAAATAGAAAATAAGTGATAAAATATGAGTTTAAGGGAAAAATAATGGTGATTTTTGACAGCGTTTTTTATTAACACATCTAATAATTGTATTTCATGAGAAGATATCCTCAAGAATAATAATGCTAGTGAATAATTTGAAGACTGTACTGTCTCTGTCAATAACAGATTTGATAATATAAGTGTTATATTTCTAAGTATCTGCAATAATATCTAATTACATTTTTATTGCGAATGGGGGATTGACTATTCGGTACATTCTGGAGTTAAAAATATTTGTCTTGGTTAGAAAAAGCAGCAAATTCCAATACATGACTGGAAACCTAGGCCTAGTTTTGTGTATGGAAAGAGTTAAATCAAAGGTTCAAATGACAATCAGAACACTCCCATCCTATAATAAAGTGCAACTGATTAATAGCAGTGAATGGCTATGAAGCATGAAGAAGTCAGCTTTAGAGAGGAGGGGTACAGAAGTTAACTGAAAGACGGAGCTGGAAATCATGTATAATCCTTGCATTAAGGCCTAGCAGCAATAAAAAATATCAGGTGTACACAATTACAAAATGGTAGTTGAAGTAAAAAGAAAACCTCAGTCAACATATCAAATACAACTTAAATTTTAATTGCACAATTATCTTATAAAAATAGTATCTCAAACTAAAATGAAAGCTGAATCAAAATGTGTCAATACCATCAAATAAAAATACTATAAATTTCTGGATTTTAATTTTTTTTTAAAAGTTAAATAATAGTTGAACATTTAAAAAGAATCAGCAATTCTTTCAATGATCAACTGAAAGCTAATTAGAACCATTCAATGTCTCACTTTCTAGTACAGGCCTCTAACAACATTTGCAGAATATCACCACAATGAACTCTCCAGATATATGCAGATAAAAGGGTTGTTACAATGACAGAAAGGTGGGGAGGTAGAAAGCTGGACAGAAACCATCGTTCTTAAATGGAATATTTAGCAATATTCCCATTGCAACTGAAGTATAAAAAAATAAGGTGGAGCGCGGTGGGTCACCCTTGTAATCCCAGAACTTTAGTAGGCTAAAGCAGGAGGATTGACTGAGCAAAGTAGTTCGAGTCCAGCTTGGGAAACATAATGACACTGACACTGTCTCTGCAAAAAAATTAAAAAATTAACTGGGCATGATGGTGCACACCTGTGGTCCCAGCTACTCAGGTGGCTGAGGTGGGAGGATGGCTTGAACCTGAGAGGTGAAGGCTATGGTGAGTCGTGATTGCACCACTGCGCTCCGGCCCGGGAAACAAAGGAAGACTCAGTCTCTAATATATACGTATATATAGAATGTCAGAAACAACAAAAATAGAAGTAAAGCTGAAGCAATTATTAAATTGTAGACACATGTGTCTTCAAAAACAAAAATACTACTTTTGAAAAGTTACCTCTAACATAACATTTTGAATACAGTAATATAAGTTGTTATCATAAGTGATTTTTTTCTGTGACAAATTTTAGTTTCAGGCACTGGGTATTAACTCCTCCTCTGCCATACGAGGTTATATGCACTGCTGCTCAGCTTACCCAAACTATAAATACTGATTGTTTATTAGAAAACAGATTTCATTTGCCTACTTCATAAAACTACAGTGTTTAGAATTTTCCCATCTTTAATCTATATTTTAAAAGTCAGCACTCAAAACCAGTGTTTTCCCCATAGTTTTTCTATTCCTGAGTTTGCTTGGTTCATCTCTCGAGTTGGCTAAGTTTATTTTTACTTTTTTCAAGCTGATAAGTTTTATATTATTTTATTTTAAGTTCCAGGGCACGTGTGTGGGATGTGGAGGTCTATTACATAGATAAACGTGTGCCATGGTGGTTTGCTGCACCTATCAACCCATCACCTGAATATTAAACCCAGCATTCATTAATTATTTTTTGTGATGTTCTCCCCCAGCCCACACCTCCCACCACAGGCCCCAGTGTGTATTGCTTCCCTCCCTGTGTCCATGCATTCTTATTGTTCAGCTCCCACTTATGAATAAGAACATGTGGTGTCTGGCTTTCTGTTCCTGCATTAGTTTGCTGAGGATAATAGCTAAATGAGGATAACAGTTAAGATGATTATCAAAAAAAAGGGGGGTTTTTTTGTTATTGTTATCAAGACAAGCTTAAATATGCATTATTTCTTGGAGTATTAAAAGTCTAAATATCTGTTATCAATCCTTCCACTTGAAAGAAATTTTTGGGTCATATTCTCTTTTATCTAGAACTTTATATATGCTTTTAAATAATCTTCTTTCATAAAATCTTTTTAAGGGAAAATCTAGGCCAGCCTAAGTTTTTCTCAGTTTTATTTTACTTTAGTAGTTATTTTTCTGCATGGATTTCCATATTGTTTAATCCTTACTATATTTCAGCAAATTCATCTCTATATATTTAGATGCCAATCATTTTGTATAGTTTTTTGTCCTCATAGAGTGGATATTCTTTTGATCCATAGTTTTAAATATTTGTTTCAGGAAATCTGAGGTAAGCTTTCTTCTGTGGTATTATTGAATACATTTAGTGTTGTTCTATTCCTCTAAACATAATTTTTGTGAAAATCAAGTCTTTTAAATCTATCTTTCATATTTATCATATTTCATCATGTACTTTTCTGTTTTGTTTATGTATACATTAAGGTATTTCTCCATCTACCTGAATGTTTCTTGATTCAACATTTTAAAAATTGTTTTTAACATTTTGCTCCAAAAAATTCCAGTGATACAAAAAGTAGAGAGGCTAGTATAATGATCCAGCCTATGTCTGAAATTTGCTGATTATAGATTTGTGACATATTTTCCATTTATACAGTCAAGAACCCCACTTGGAGTGTTTCAAATTAAATATATAAGTCCAGGCCAGCTTCATGAGGATATGGCCTTGCAGTCACAAGTCTAGGTCTTTATGTTTTGAAGGACCTCACACTTGGTTGAATGCTCTGATATCACTGTCTTGAAATTTGTAAGAGTTTTCAAGGGACAAACTCTGGAGCCAGTCTTGATCCCCATTCACTTTGGTCTCAGATTCTTTGACCCTTTTAGAGCATACAAGTAACCCCAAAGTTAAAGTTAGTCCTGTAAGATATACTGATAATTGTATTAACAGGGAATTAGTTATAAGATTTGCATGTTTCATATCTTTACACACACTATCTTTAATTTTCACTTGCACCCTGTAAGGAAATATAAGATTAAATATATTTGAAAATTTAGTTGGGGGGGAGATAATACAGTTTAAATTACATTAAATTAGGGTCAGAGACTCTGGGTTACATTGGCTTTGTCATTTACCCATGAATCTCAGCAATCATTTCCCCCTGTTTGATATTCTCTATTGAAAACAGGGCAGCATAATTTCTATACATAAAATTATTAGAAGACATTGTATAAAGTATCTTAAAAGATGCCTCACATGTGGTTGATGTATGACTTTTCTTAACTCATTTTCTTGTGTTTCATAATAGGAGATGTTCTTTGGCTTGAGTATTCTGGAGAATGAAAAGAGTAGAACTCTTTAGTAGGGTTGATCATAAAAGAGATTTTGGGATGCTGCGAACTATCTGCTGTGTTAGCAATAGCAAATATTTGGAAATGGAGACAAATGGAAGGTGTGTAAGAGAGAAGTGGTCCTAGTTATTTACCTGACCTTTCCATCTCCTCCTACTCTCTAACCAACACTGAAATAAGAAGCTAGAATAAGAAACAATTTTAGGAAGTATAGTAGGAAGATTGAAGTATATGATTACAAGTAAAATTTTTTGGTTACAGGAAAAAAAAATAATTTAGTTAACTTAAGCAGAAAAAGGAATCATTATTGGAAAGACATTTGGGGACTTATAAAATTCCTTTGGGAGCTAACAAGTTAGTCTCAGAAAACAGGCAGAAATAAAGAAAGGCTTGCCAATGGGTAAGCCAAAGCCACGTTTAAGAAGAATTTGCTGAGGATGCCGTTTCTAGCAAATGTTGTCAATGCTAATGTTAGGTTCTCCTGCCAAGAAGCATTCAAAACCATAGCCATGAATTTTGTCAGAGTCATTACCAAAAATAATTGTCTTTTAATAAAATAGACAAAAAAGTTCATATCTGTTAATCTACTTGTGTGTAAGGCTGTATATATTTATGAAGAAATATATGATAGAGCATGTATCAAAATATAAACAGATTTTATCCCAAAGTGATAGAATTTAAACTTTCTTCACTATGTTTATCTGTACATAAGAAGGTAATATTTATATAATTAGAGCATTAATCAAATTCACTATCTTGTAAAGAAAAATAATTTCTGGCTTTAAAATTAGCCATTTGTTACAAGGAATGAACATATTATAAACATACGAGTATATTTTGACATAGATAATTATAACATTCTATTACATAACTCTCTAGATAGTGGCAGTCAACAAATAGAGTACAAGTTTACTGCTAGAATTATTTATAAATCAAAAACAAAGATAGAATTGGCCTTTCCCACTGCTCCCTGTGTAAGAAAATTAAATTATTCTACAGGAAGTGATAAAGAAAATTGAGGACTCCAAAGGTAGGTAAAAGTTTTTTCTTTGTAATTTTTAGAGATAGGATCTTGCTCTGTTTCCCAGCCTGGAATGTAGTGGCACAGCGAGCTCATGGCAGTCTTGAACTCCCGGGCTCAAGTGATCTTTCAGGCTCAAACTCCCATGCAGCTGGTACTACAAACCCATGACACCACACTTGGCTAATTTCTAAAACATTTTGTAGAGACAAAGTCTTGTTATGTTGTCCAGGCTGGTCTGGAACTCTTGGGCGCAAGCAATCTTCCCACCTTCTAAAGCTCTGGTATCTTAAGTATGAACCACTGCACCTTGCCAGGTAAAACTTTTAAGAGGATATTTTAATTTAGTTTTGTTGAGCCGACCCCAAAACATCTCTTCTGATTATTATCACCTATATTGCATTTAGTGCGTGCCTATTTTATGATGGACTATGGAAAGTTGACAAATGGAAGCAACAAACGGGAAGATTTAAACATTACCAGGTGTCAGTTATTCTTGAAGGAATTCACTATTAAAAAATATGGACTGAACATTGCATTACTCCCATTGAAGAAAACTTTTGAGAGCAGATTATGACCACATGGGTCCAGTGGGGAGTGAAAGAGCTTTAGAAATAAGCTTAAGGATTTATTTGACCCATATGAATGTATGCCAATCCCAAAGTATAACTAATGCCCACTGCTTTGAGCAGCTTAGGGCAGATTCCTGCAAGATTTAGAGCCATAAGTTTATTCAAAGTCATAAGCTTTATGGGATACTCTACATTACCTCCCTGACATTAAACACTGATGGCCAAAGTCCAGAAGAAATATGGGACATATCTAATAACCTCACTAGTAAAGAATGAGTGTATCTGATATGAGGTCATGAGTCATGTGCCATTTCTCAGGCACTTTGAAAATGATGATTTTATTGTTAATTCAGAATTCACAGAAACTTCTGCCACAGTATGAATTTCAGGCCTCTAAAGTAAAGAAATTAGACACTATCCCAGCCATCTCCAAACGAAAACACCCCAAGGACCTGGGAGTTTAATTAAATGCTGCTGAACATGCTGTAGAAACTACACTGAAACCAAGATGCAGAATTGCCATCGTGTGCCTCTGATGGCACTAGGAATGCAGTTATTGATTTTCCTTCTTGTTTTATGATGTTTGGTTAGGAGTCTAGTCTACATATTGATCACCACTTTCAGCTGGGTGAGGGAAGTCAGGCATTGAGAAATGTTTACTCAGTATGCAGCTAACCAGAGGGGCAAGCTGCAAGAAAATTCTGGTTAGTTACTTTGGTTAGACAATGTAAAAGGAAAAACAAACAAACAAACCACAAAACAAAAACAGAAAACAATGGAATGATGTCAAACTGATATTCAAAGGAGAGAAGAAAGTGTATTATTTGTGGTGGTCTATAGATTTTACTTTGGTAATCAATCAACTCAACATCTCAGCAGCTCAAAGCAACACTTATTCCCAACTGATGATACATGTCCATTGTGCCACCTGCTGATATTGCTCTGCTCTATCATTCTCCCGTCATTCAGGCTGAGGAAATGGCCCCGTGGAGTACACTGTCCACCTTCACTTTAGTGGGAAAGAGCGCCAGACATAGAAGGATTTTACACCACTTTAGTCCACATCTCATTGGCCAAATAAAGTAACAAAGCTGTAACTAATGTCAAAGGGTCATGTTAAGTATAATTCTGCCATATGTCTAATAGGAGAATTGGAATACTTGATAGAGTCTTTATGATTATCATTTCTATTATAATTGTAATTTCAATTACAATGCTGTAGACTTTCAAGTAAAAGAAAGATCTGAACATCTACTCTCTTTCTTATATTACTTGTATGCAAAATTATAGAGAAGATTGAGACAGGCTAGTTTGCTGTCTATAGAAAAATTGATTTCCCACATATGAATTCCAAGAGTAATGTTCTCTTTGTAGTCATTTATTCCATCCTGTTCAGAGAAGATGTGCCCAAGAGCAGGGACAGTTGCTCAGTGGGAAAGTATATGTTTTATCTCTTAATCTCCAGGAATCAAGAAAGGATTGAACAATGAGTTACTTTCATAAAAATGGATGTGATTTTCTGCTAAGTTAGGGAGAACGCTCATTTAACCACATGGTACATAGAAGCTACTGCTCTGAAGAAATATATATTAGGTTAAAAAAAAGTCTTGTTTATCTTAAGCACGGTGAGAAGACAGGAGGTATGACAGAGAGCTTAGTGAGAATATTACTGCTCTAAAAGTTGTAACATAAAGTATAACAAAAATAACACTTCAATATTGTCTAAGGAGGAGGCATAGTAAATCATAACATTTAACATTTTCCAAAAAGAATTGACATTGATGTATCAGAAATTCAAAGAGAAAATAACTTCTTTTTCAACCAAAATATATTAATAGTTGACATAACAAAAACATACAGATATCGAATTATCCATTCAATGAGTTTTCATCATTGTTTACACCTATATAACCATTATCCCAAACAAAATATAGAATATTTCCTTCCTCCTGGAGTGCTTCCTCACACCTCTTTCTAGTAAATCTCCTCCTCCGTACCAAAAGGAACAACTTACTGACTTCTATCACCATTGATTAGTATGTTTTCACATTTTTACACCTCATCTGTGTGTATTATCTTTCTTTGACTTCTTGAGTCAATAACATTTATTCATGTTGTTGAATGTATCAGTAGTTTGTTACTTTTATCCCTGAATAGATTTCCATTTTACCATTATGTCACAGGTGTACATAGGCTCACTTGTAGCTGGACATTCGGGTTGTCTCCATTTTGGAGACACTGTGAATTAGCTGCAATGGTCATTCTCGTACAAAACATTTTGTGGACTTATCTTTTAACTTATCATGGAAATATACTTAGAATGAAATTGCTAATCGTTATACAACTGCATATTTAACTTTATAAGAATACTTTTTTTATTTCTTACCTTCAAAAATAGGCTCACAAATTCAGCATCAATGTATACATTTTGTTTTCCTAAAGAGTTTGTTAAAAGAAAAAAGAGCAGTCTCAGCTACTCAGGAGACTGAGGCAGGAGAATCATTTAAACCTGGGAGGCGGAGGTTGCAGTGAGCCGAGATCATGCCACTGCACTCCAGCCTGGGCAACAAAATGAGACTTCATCTCAAAAAAAAAGACGAAAGGTTTATACTATCTGAAGATAAACCAGAGTACAGAAAACCAAACAGGCAATGTTTTCACTCATAAGTGGGAACTGAACAATGAGAACACGTGGACACAGGGAGGGGGACAAGACACACCATGACCTGTTATGGGGGTGGCGGGCAAGGGGAGGGAGGGCATTAGGACAAATACCTAATACATGCAGGGCTTAAAACCTAGATGACAGGTTGGTAGGTGCAGCGAACCACTATGGCACATGTATACCTATGTAATAAACCTGCACGTTCTGCACATGTATCCCAGAACCTAAAGTAAAATTAAAAAAAAAAAAAAAAAAGAGAAATGAATATTAAAAGGAACTCATCCCCCCCAAAAGGTTATTGAGTTACTACCTTAATAATGAACTGGAAGGAGACTAGAGGAACATTCCATGTAGCCCATTTCTTGGGACAATAGATGAGACTCATCTGGTCTGCAAAGGGGAAGCCACTTAATGGGATTTGTCTTTAGTGGAGGTTATTAGGGCTGGAGACAGAAGAGTTTGTGCTTTTCAGGGGTGGATCTCATGGGAAGAAACACAGTGAGATCCAAAAGTCAGCTACACAAAATCAAACCAATGCTTGATGACTGTTGCAAACTTGCTCAACCAGTGACCCAGGATGTCTTGAAATATGGTCCAACACAAATTCGTAAACTTTCTTAAAACATTATGAGGTTTTTTTGGCAATTTTTAAAAGCTCATCAGTTATCGTTAGTGTTAATGTATTTGATATGTGGTCCAAGACAATTCTTCTTCCAGTGTGGCCCAGAGAAGCCAAAAGATAGGATATCCTTGGTCTATAGATTTTGTCAGCCTAGTGAATTACACCTGTCACCTAAGGTGATTACTAGGGTTTTTTTTTTCTTCTCTTTAGTGAAAGAATACACTGTCAGCAGCTTCGAGCTGGCACAGTTCCCCTTAGTCATTCAGCAGAAATGACTGTCACTTGTGTACTGAAATTTTCAGATCACTATCTCTGTTGTCCTATCTGGGGCTTCTGTCTTTCAGTGGCTTGGAGATTTTTATCTTTATAACCTTCAACATAGAAAAAGAGGTTGTGGACATTAGGAGAAACAGTGGTGGTTTGAAAAAGAAAGTTCCCATGACTTGTACTTAACTGGGACTCCACTGTGGCACTATAGGTAAAATGTAACCCCATTATACGGAGCTTTCATATTTGGTTGGTATTTCTGGGTCCTGGAAGTAAATGCACTAGCCTTTGAATAACTCTCATAATGTAGCTTTTCTTAAACATTGAGTCTTCCCAGTTGCAACGCAGAGGTGTGTTTTTTGATTTATGGAATATAGCCACTTCTGATTTCTTTCTTTTCGATTATATAGAGGGACTCAAAAAGTATGTGTCAGCTAAAACATAATCATCTTTTATAGCCAATTGCAAGGCTTTTGTTTAAAAAAATCTAATTACCAACTAGTTTCTCAATGTCAATTTGATAATACAGTATAGGCTACTTTTAAACTTAGAATACTAAATGGATCTAGTCAACAACCATTTTTGTTTTTGGAGGAAGATTCCATTTAAACTAAAATGTTTTGGTCTATGTAATACAAAATTCCTGATGTTGTAAAAATAATTCTAAAGCAAGTTAAGGCAACATTTCTTAGCTATACCTGAGAAATTAGGTATATTCATGCCATGAATTGGCTTTTGTCAAAAGAATGAAATTCAGTGAAGCATCATTATTCACTTAGAAGGTAAGGATATTTAACACTAACGAGATCATTTAACAAGAAGCCACTCTAGCAGTTTAATCTGGCATATATGAATGGAGCTGAATGAAAACCAAAAATGTCTACTATACATAGAAGACTGCAGTAATGGTTGGATTTTTATAATCATAAATAATTTTAATCTTCCTGAAATGAATTGACTCTTATCACATCATAAATGGCCTTCATGCTGAAAATTTAATGGTTGTATCTCATTGTATTATTCAACTTCTTAGCAGCCAAATTTGATTCAGTAGACCACTTCCTCCTAAAATCACATTTCTCCATTGATCTCTTTGACCTCACACTCTTGTCTTTTTCAGATTACTTTATTGTGTACCAAGTCTTGGCCCAAGTTCCTCTAGAAACAGGACCTGAAGCAAAGATTATTTGCTAATGTTTTATTAGGAAATGAATTCCAAGAAAGTTAGAATAAAGGAAACTATTATTTAATAATAAACAAGGAAAAAGAGAAAAGCAAATACAAGATTAGATTCTAAGTTAAATACAATTTCCCAAGCAATACTTTCTATTCCATTCCCTCTACCCCTGGCAAAATAGCACAACACAGAAGAATTTTATCTGAGCTCAGTACGTTGTGAAGAAAAAAAAAAAGGAGAGATAACAATTTATCTATCACTTTATCTAGTAACCTGCCTCTTATTGCTTAAAGTGTATCCTAAGGGAAATTATCCTCCCCTGCACTTCCGGAAAGTGTTAGCCAGCTTTTATGGGCAGTTGTTGGAGAACATAGAGCTTCTATGGTTACAGTCAAGTCTGAATGGACACTGGAGTTTCTGCAGTTTCAAGCTTATCAAGTACAGCAGAAGTCATGTTGAATCCAGCAGTTGACTATAAGAAAGGCCAAAACACTCTGAAGTAATATTATGATAAAAGTGGCCAGAGTTTTTTCCTTAGGCCCAGAAGCATGGCAAGCAGTTAAGAACAGGTAGGTAGGCTCAGGCAGTGAGGATGAAGTGAATCATTGATTTAGTATTCTATTGTGTTCCCTTTTTGACTTTCTAACTACCACTCTTAATTCATTTCTTTTCAGTAGTAGTTGATCTAGCATTTGAAATATTCATTTTTTACTTAATGTACTCCATGTTGTTAATGCAGGCCAAAGATTAAGGGTGGAGAAAGTCATTTGCACCCTGGATGAGTAAAAGGCGGTGACTGGCTGCTGGAAGAGACACATGAAGCCCATCACACCACAGATTCAGTCTGGTACACAGCAGGTATCTGTCACTGAAGGACAAACAAGAACCTTGATCACAAGGAAGATTAGAAATGACCTCCTCCAGAAATACTGGATAAAGTAATAGAAATTGCTCTTTCTCTCTTTTTACTACGTTCTTGACAGTGCACTGCACTCAGATAAAATCCCTGTGTTGTGCTGTTTTGCAGGGGATAGAGAGGCAGGATAAAAAGCTCTTTTTCTTGAGAAACCGTGTTCAGCTTAGAAACTAACATCTCTGTGAGCAAGGAAATGACCCTGCTCGGACGGGAAAGTTTTCTCCCACAAAGAGAAGTGTAGAAATCCACGCCTCCTCCACCAATTCCTTTAGTTTGGGGCAAAACTATTACAATGACATTGGCAAAAGTCATCAGCTGCTGGAAGATGGGTAGCAAACTAACTTAGGACAAGATCTTTTACAAATAAAAAAGAGAGGTCTTCTATCACTGCAGGAGGGGCGGAAGTCCTGTCTGTGTGCTAGACTCTGTGTTGAGAAGGAAGAAAAGATTTTCTATTAAGAAGGAAGGGCAAAAACACTGAAAAATTCTCATCTCTGAATGTCAAGCATTGAGGGGTGACTTAATATTAAGCCTGAAACAAAATAAAGAGGATAATGAGAATGCCCCTGTTCTCCACAAGTCATGCATGGAGAAACAACAAAAGTAGACTGCCATTGAAGGAAACATCAGAATGTAGAGAGAAGGCCCTTCTATGACAAAGGTTTGCAAGATCTACTGAAAGCTAAAAGTGAGCAGAAAAATTGCACTAAAAACCAACATTGCATGACCAACACAAAGAACAAGGCAGCATCAATCAACAATGGAAGGAATTTGAAGATGGTAATACTGGAAAAAGCCATGACAGCAAATACTCAAACCCAGCTCATCTCAGTTTCCCAGGTAACAGACATACAAAAAAAAAGGCACACCAACATTCAGTCAAACATTTTACTTACCTCTATCTCTATTGTTCTTTTACAGACAATTTCCAGAATTTAAATATAAGTTAATAGACATATATAAAGCAAGAAAAAAGGTTATTCATTGCTGCATTATGAGCCAGGCAACAGAAATAGACGCAAACATGGCCTAGGTGTTGAGACTAACAAACAGATATTAAAATAACAATCAATAATATGTGAACTACATTATGAAAAATGTGAACAACATTCAAATGGGTGGGAAAATTGTGCCTGCAAAGTCTTACCCCTTGTGACTGGCACCATCCCACGCTTGTCCCCACTCAAAAGAGGAATATACTCTCCACACATTGCTCACCAGAGAAAGGCTTGTCTTTCTCTAGAATTCTGTTTATTAAGACTTTCTTTACCCTGGCTCGCTATTTATTTATTTATTTATTTATTTTAATCTATTTTATCAAAGCAAGAAATGAACCCCTTGCTCTCTGATAGCACACTAGAAAACCTGGCCTTTTATCATTTCTGGTTTTAGTTTGTTGACAGCGTGAAAGCAAACACCTTTTGTATCTTTTTTTCCCTGGGGTAGGGGGCTGGTCTACCTTTGAGTTTGGGTGTGACACCGATGAAGACCATGCTAATGAAGATGAAGCAGGGATGGCCCAAAGCACCCACATGATGGACTTCTGCACGTGCTGCTCCAGCTGCTCTGACTCTGTCTTGAGCTTCTCTAGGTACTCTTCAGCCATAGTAAGTGAGTGAGACAGGGTCTGACTGTTCTTCTTGATGATGCTCTGTGTGGCCAGGCCAAGCCTAGAATCTCCTGCACCAATTTTTCCTGGAGATTCTGATGTCGCAGGAGGAGAAGGTCTAGCTAGTCCCCAAATGCTTCTCCTCCCCTGGCTTCTGTCCTGCCACTCCAGCCCTCTTTCTCACTTTCCGCACAGGCTTTGCTGCAAAGCCAGTGCTGGCAGCTCACTCCACATCTCACTGGTATACCCTGCGGTGACCACACATGCACTGTCATTGCAGCAGCCACTCTCTCTGTGATGTGAGATGCACGTGGCAGGGCCAGACACTGGTTAGCTGGTGCTTTCATGGAGAAGGAGGTCGGTTTCTCTGCCTGCAGCATCTCTTTTAGAAAATCCACCATACAGAGATATGAATGAATCACCTCAGAGACTTGTTTGGGCCTTCAAGACTGGCACTATGTCCTCCAGGGAACTTATGTACTTTTGCAGATGACATTTGTGCAACTGCTGTCCTCTCTCAATGCACAGCAGCTGCACCAGGTTAAGCTCCAGCCTTGACCCCACCATCACCTTAGGGTGGTACTCCATACCTTGTATCATTTTCTATATACAAAACTTGAAATCTTGAATTAATTGAATCAGGAGCAATACAAATGAGGAATGTGATAGTATCTGCTTCTCAATTATCTTTTGAAGTTACTGTTACATTATCTAGCTAGGTAACCACATAGAGTCATGGGGCTTTTAATTTCATCTATATGTTTATGATTCCTAAATATGTATCCTTTGTCCTGATTTTGCTCTTGTATTCCGGTCTTGTATATCTAATTGTTTATGAAGAACCCTCACTTAATCTTCTAAGATGCATGAAAATTAGCAAATTGAATGTAGATTACAATTTTTCTTAAATAGCCCTTTGACCCATTATTCCCCCAAACTTTCTTACTTCAGTAAATAGCACCACTTTCTATCTGTCCGTGAGACTCAAAATGAAAGGACTCATTCCTGATGTTCTTTTTATGCTACTTTTAATTTCATTCATCAGAATATCCTTTATCTTTCAACTCCGATCATATTACAAATTCATTTTTCTCCATCTGCACTTCAAGTTTCACCTGGAGAGATGCAGTAATGAAATTTCTTTCTTGTCTCTATTTTTGCCTCATTCATCCATTCTCCAAATACCTGCAAGTGTCTTATAAAATGGATGAGTCAGATTATGTTGATCTGTTGCTTAAAATCCATTCTTTGTTCCTTCCTAAAATTAGTAGGAAAATGTCCATATCCAGTATCCAGACTTACTGTGCAGATCTGAAGCACACCTAAGATCCTAACCATGTGAACTTTCTTGCTGTCTCCAATCCAGCCACAAAGGCTGTCTAGTTTCCTAAAACTATCAAGGATTTCTGGGTTACAGTCACTTAAGAACTCTTTACCAACAAAGATGTTCTCCCTGTTTCCGTGTTTCACTTTTTTGTTGTTAGTTTGTTTTTGTGTTTGCTTGTTTGTTTTTGTGGTTAGCTCCTGGTCTGTTGGTTGAAGCTGCTGAAAAACCTTTTCTAGCCACCAAAGTAAAGCTGTTCTTTAATCACTGTTTATCTTACATATGTAACCACGTCATTAATACTTTGCTTTTTTGCTTGTTAAATCTATTTTACATGTTTTAAAGTATATTTATTTAATTGTTTAATGTGTGTTACCCTGCTATTGTGGGTAAATTTTCATAAATATCGAGACCTCCTATGGCATTTTTAGGTCTGTGTCTTTTACAAGTAAGAACAGTCCCCGATGTAGAGTCGTTCTCAATAAATGTTAATCATTAAATTTTAATTATTTGAGAATCATACAATGTCCTGGAATCTTTGAAATAATTGTCACCTTATAAAGTTATTGTACATTGCTTTATTCACTTCCTAAATATTCCTCCAAAACACTTTTGGATTTTAAAATAGAACAAATTTTCAAGTCTTTGGAGGACACTCTAGGAATAAGTTATTTTCTCAACTGTACAATAACCTCCTTTAACATACAAATTATGCATCTCTAGGAGAGATAGAATGAAAAAATATATAAGTCATTAGTATTTAGAAACTTACTTATTAAGCATTGTGGAACATTTATTGACGTCAGTAAAAATACTTTGTTGTTAGTCTTTGACCTCACATAGAAGTGACTGATTCAGTGTGTTTCTATCCTAACAGGTTAAATCAAATATCCAAGCAAAGACTAACATTACTGGCAAACAATAAATTATACTAATGACAAACTTTTTATAAAGACTGAGAAATAACTTCATGTATTCGTGATGTTAAATTAATTTTCCTCAGTAAAATAGGTTCTTCAATTAGAGTAACTCTGGTCTTATTTCAGCTAGAGATATAATTATTGCATTTTAATTATTATATTAGGACTCCAATTTATTACTAGAACCTAAATACCTATTTAAGTATGTGTTTACTTATGTGTGTTAAAGAATTAATGGGAGAAATCACTACATACCAAATAACTTTCAATAAATCCAAAAGTATACATGTTCCAAGAAAGAGAATTTTATGAAATAGACCTCTAGCATTGAAATGGGTTATGAAAGCTTAACTTTATTTTCCCTTTATTGTGATATCAGTGACAAAAAATTGTATATATTCAAGGTATACAATATAATGTTTTATATAGGTATATATTGGGAAATGATTACCACAAACAAGCTTATTAATAAATCCGTCATCTCACACAGGTACCTTAAGTAAAATGCTTAATATTTACTCTTAAATTTCTAGTATACGATACATTATTATTAAGTATAGGTACCATACTGGACATTAGGTCTCTGGAATACTTGATCTTATAACTGCACCCATAACCCCTGGTAACCACCCTTCTACTTTTTGTTGCTATGAATTCAACATTTCTAGATTCTATATACAAATAAGATCATTCGGTAGGTGTCTTTCTGTTCCTGACATGTTTCACCTAGCATAATATACTCCATGTTCATCCATGTTGTTGCTATGGCAGGATTTTTTTTTTCTTTTATTAAGATCGAATTATATTTCAATGTTTATATACACCACAGTTTATTCATTCATCATCAATGGGCACTTAGATTGTTTCCATATTCTCACTATTGTGGGTAATGATGCAATGAACATCGGAGTGCAAATATCACTTCGTGATAGTGATTTTATTTTCTTTGGATGTATACCCAGAAGTGGATTGCTGGGTCATACAATAGTTTTATTTTTAGTTTTTAAGGAAATCCCATACTGTATTTCATAATGACTATAGTCATTTACTTTCCCACTCACAAAGTATAAGGGTCTCTTTTTCTCCACATCCTTGCCAACACTTCTCATTGCTTGATTTTTGATAATAGACAATCTAACAGGTGTGAGGTGATATCTCATTATGGTTTCTATTTGCATTTCCCTGATCATTAGTGAAGTTCAGTGCCTTTTTCCATGTCTGTTGGCCATGCCTTCTTTGAAAAAGTTTGTTAAGGTCATCTGCCCATTCTTTGAGCAGGTTATTTGTATTTTTATTATTAACTTGTGGAAGTTCCTTATATATTTTGGACATTCACCCCTTGTCATATATAGGTTGCAAATATTTTCTCCCATTGTGAGGGTTCCTTTTATTTTATTGATTGTTTTCTTTGCTGTACAGAAACTTTTTAGTTTTATATAGTCTGATGTGTTTTTGTTTTTGTTTTTGTTTTTGTTTTGCTTTTGTTGCCTATGAATTTGCTCTTAGACCTGAAAAGATCATTGCAAAGATCAATGTCATGGAACTTTCCCCCTATGTTTCTATGTTTTCTAGTTTTATGGTTTTCAGTCTTAGATAAAAAATGTTAACCCATGTTGAACTGATGTTTGTGCATGGTGTAGAATAGGATTCAATGTAGATAACCAGTTTTCCCAAGACCATTTATTGACCAGACTATCCTTTCCTAAATGTGTATTCTTGGCACTTTTGTCAAAGATTAGTTGATTTTATACACATGGACTTATTTCTGGGTTTTCAGCTCTTTCTGTTGGTCTCTGTGTCTGTTTTAATGGCAGTATCATTCTGTTTTGAGTACTATGGTTTTGTAATAGAATTTGAAATTAGAAAGTTTGTTGACTCCAGCTTTGTTCTTCTTGCTCAAGTACCTTAGCTATTCACATTCTTCTGTGGCTCTGCAGTAATTCCATGATTTGTTTTCTGTTTCTGTGAAAAATGCCATTGAAATTTGGATAAGGGTTGCATTGACTCTGCAGATTACTTTGCATAGCATGGACATCTGAATGAAATTGATTCTCTTGACCCATCATTTTTTCTATCTTCTTCAATTTCTTTCATCTGTGTTACATAGTTTCCAGTAAACAGATATTTTATCTCTTTGTTTAAATTTATTCCTAAGTGCTTTATTCCTTTTGGTGCTATTATAAATGGGATTTTTTCTTCATTTTTTTCATTTAGTTTATTGTTAGAATATAGAAACATGAGTGATTTTTGCACATTGGTTTTGTATGTTGTGACCTTACTGAATATGTTTATTAGTTCTAACAGGCTGTTTTTTTTGTTTTTTGTTTTTTGTTTTTTTGCAGAGTCTTTAGGGTTTAGCAGTTTTCACAGTATAAGATTTTGCCATCTGCAAATAGAGACAGTTTTACTTTTTTCCCTTTCTTATTTGGATGCCTTTTATTTCGTTCTCTTGCTTAATTGTTCTGGCTAGGGCTTCCATTACAATGTTGAATAGGAGTGGCAAGATTGAGCGTCCTAGTCTTGTTCCTCACCTTGGAGTAAAAGCTTTCAACTTTTCACAATTGATTATGATGTAAGCTTTTCACAATTGATTATGTGTGTTTGTGGCCCATGGCTTTTATTTGAAGGTTTAATATTAAGCAGGGGAGACTGCAGTTTTTCATAAGAATGATCTACCTTCCAATATACATATAAAAATCATTGTATAACCAGGAAATATATCTTTGATTTCTCTAGAACCTTGAGAAGACACAGCTTAGTGCACTGCATACAATAAATATTTAAGTGTCACTAATATTGCTATAGTAGCTCATAAAATTTTTCTTTGTTCTCTAATTCATTTTAAATATTGAAAAAGATTTGCATGTGTTTAAAATATGTTCAATCTACATTTACTTATATTATCAAGAGTTTAGCTCAATTATATATGTAATTTTAGTTCAGAAATTACTATGCATATAATTGTAGATTTCAAATAAATTAAATTTTAAGAGTTACATTTTATTTTTTTCAAAAAATATCAAAATGATAAGTATCTGAGGATGTCTTGTCCTCTGAATATTCAGAGGACTGCTAGTGCATTTATGCAGTCTGATGAGATAATAAATATTAAACAATGGGCAAGTAAATAATGAATTTGGTAACTTTATGTAAACATTGTGATTTTTTGGCTTAGCCTCAAATTTAAGGTGTTCTTTTCAAATCTTGATTATTTCCTATTCTCTAACAACATTTAATTTGTTGTTTTCTTAGTTAATGCTGGCACTCATCTCCTTAGCCAGGAAGACCATGGCTTATACATAGCCTTTATTTCGTTCAGCAAATGGAAAGCAATTTTATTATTACTGCCAATGATAGACTACCAAGAAAGGGAAATTTGCATAAGAAGGCTTTTATCCTTTTCTTAAGTCAAGGGTCTTTGCAAAGGGACTTTGGAGCCTTATAAAAATAAGAACACACAAAATGTTATTCAGATTTCCTATAATTGGTCTTAAAATTTTATAACTGTTCTAATTAAAAAGAAATTTGAGGAGGGAAAAATAATCTGTCCATATAAGTATTGTAATAAAGGTAGTAGAATACAGCTGTTTTGCTAACAATTTTGCTGTTTTTGAAAGTAAGGAGAAAGTATAATGCACATTAACTTTAGTTTACCCTAGCAGTAGCTTATGAAGCCCTTGACCCTAAGCGTTTCGTTGGCTATTTCTATAAACCACTTTCCACCCCAAAATCATGTTGTTCTCTACATCATGAAACTCTGAGTCTTTGCTCTATTTTATTACATGAGAAATTATTCAAATAAGATAATAAGCAGAGATTTGTACTCTCCACACAGAATGGTGTGGCTTTATTTAGTCAGTGATGCGTCTGAATGTCATGCTCTATTTCAGTAGAGTATTCCATGGAGGAGAACATTATATTGTCCCACCAATTTATCTGTATTTTAAGGGAAAATTTTGGAAGAGATGGAAAGCCAAAGGAGAAGAAACATTAGGGAAGAGAAGTGAAGTGGGAAAGAGCTAAATTTATATCCCATTTGATGCCTTTGGGCCTTCCAAAAAAGCCCTTCTCTTTTAAATATAATAGCAGAACAATTTTTGATTAAAAAACTGTAATCTTTAACTACAGAAGAATTTTTACAAGGAATAATAGTGATTGCTTCAATAGTTAATCCCACAGTTTTTTATTACAAAGTAAACTCTATGGTATGGATTTCATGCTTTTTATAGATTGATTCTGTTTAAAACCCTACAAAGGTTTAAAGTAGCATTAATATGCCACTGTTATTGGAATTATTTGAGTTCATTTAACATCATTTAAATTGTCCATAAATAAATTATATACCCAAGATATGAAACTGCATATCAAAAGCTTTAAGTGCAGTGTGTATCCAGCAGTGCCTCTGAAGCTCTCGCATCTGTAGGACATGGGGAATGTTGATAATAGAAAACATTTTCTATCATTTTAAAACAGTTTTATTTCTAGAAATTGCATTGCTTCCTTATGTTTTATTCTTTCTACATAATTTTAACATAGCATTTATACCCTTCTCTCTCTCTCTCTCTCTTTGTCTCTCTATTTTTCTTTCCCTTTCTTTTTTTTCTTCCTTTCTTTCTTCTTTAATTCAGACATAGTAATTGTGTATATTTATGGGCTACCCTGTGATGTTTTCATTCATGTATATATTATAAAAATATGTAATTAAGCTAATTAACATATCCATCAACCTACCAACTTTTTGTAGTGGAAATGTTAAAATTCTATTCATTTAGCAATTTTAAAATACAACGCATTATTTTTAATGGTGGTCACCATGCAATACAACAGATTACTAAAACTTATTCCTCTAGTCTAGCTCACTAGAAGATATTATGCTAAGTGAAACAAGCCAGGCACAGAAAGACACATACTGTATGGTCTAATTTACATGTAGCAATTAAGAAAGGTAGATCTCATAGAAACAGAGAGTAGAAGAGTGGTTGCTAGAGGCTGGAAAGGGTGGGTGGGTGAGGAGAAGTAATGAGAAAAGCAGAGATGTTGATTATAGGGTACCCTTATCTTTTTTAATGCATGCAAGATTTTCAAATGTTCTTTGGAATAGAACTAATATCAAAAGCCCCTTCCTAAGGCCTTACACCTGGTTATGACCTTTTTGTTTGTTTGTTTTCAAGCCCACTAATTCCTTTCTTTTCAGGTAGATTCATTCTTATTCTGTCTCTATGCCCACTTCAGACCCTATGTTGTTCTCACTAATTTGATGTTACAGGATATCCACCTACCTTTTGAAATTCAGCTCAAAAAAATTGTTTCTTCCACTAAGTGAAAGTGATCCCTGTATCTTATTTGGTGAATAAATGCATGAAGTTATTGGTGACTCATTTATCCCAATAATTATATAGATTTATTTTTAAATATGTCACTGAATTAAAATAGGATTGATATTTGTTTGCATATAAAAATGTACAATTAATTGATTTTCACTGGACTGTAGTTTAAATGAATATAAAGGAATATATTGTCAATAAGATAAGTGGGTACACACAGCTTATAAACATATAGAACGTAATTTAAAAAATGATGGTGAGAGGGAGGACTTTAAAATGCCTATAAAATTTAGAATTATCTGTAAATGTTTGAGAGAAAAGTTTCCAATCCAATTTTATATTTCCTTTGATAAGTCATATGTGCTGAGCGTATTTTTACATACAAGTGTGCATATATGTCTGGTATTGTGTGTTTTAATATTTGAAGACTATTTTAAATATAAAATGTATTTCCATTACTCCTCCATTTTGGAGATGATTTAAAAGTTTGTGACCTCTGATTTAAACAATAGTAGAAGTGTTTTTACATAGAGTAGTTAGGAATAGTATTTTATAGATGATATTGATGATATCTTAATAAATAAAAGTCCTATAAATAAAAGTAGAATAAATTTTCATCACTTCATCTACCTAATTTATTTTTAACTGTAAATTATCCTAGTTTCCTACCAGAACTGAAATTAATCCTCTTTTTATGAGGATATGTTTATATTGGCTTATTAGAAAAATCTAATTATCTGCAAATTTTTTTCAAGTGTTCAAATGAATATAGCAAGATGTGAGGAAATTTTATTCTGTATAACTTCTTTAAGGAGCAATTGCCTCTCTTCTCCCTTTCTATGAAGTTTTATCTCAGACCCAGCTGTAGGTTTAGTGTATACCTCAGGGTTTTCCAATAGGAATTCCTAATCCTCTGACCATCATATTTATTTTAAGTGTATTTGATTTGAACTAGGCAAATGTCTGTTATCTGGAGCCTTTTTATCTGTGGCTATTAGGAAGGATACCTTCACTCTTTTCTTGGGTTGCTAGCTATATTGCTAGCATTAGCTGAGAAAGTCTGGTCACCATTTTCTTGAAAATAAAACTAATACAAAGAAAGGAAGAACTTACTACTGTGATCATTATTCCCACTGTACCTGAATCCAACTGAAACCTGGATATTCCAGGTACATGACTGTATTAACTTCCTAAGGCTGCAGCATTAAAGTGACTCTCAACTGACCACCTTAAAACAACAGAAATTTACTGTCTCGGTGTTGGGGATCAGAAATTTACAATCATGTTGGTGGGATTGGCTCCTTCAAGATATTCTACAGGAGAATCTTTTCCATGTCTCTCTCCTAGCTTCTGGTGGTTGCTGTCAATCTCTGGCATTCTTTGGCTTGTAGATGCCTCACTCCAATCTCTGCCTCCATCTACATATGCATGGCACTTTCCCTATGTGTTTTTTGGTGTATGTCTTTCCTCATGTTTTTATATGGATATTGGATTTAGGGCCCATTCTAATCTAGTATGACCTCATCTTAATTTAACTAATTACCTCTGCAAAGACCATATCTCCAGACAAGGTCACGTGCACAGATTCTACGTGGACATGAAGTTTTGTAGGTACTATTCGACCCAGCACAGGAGCAATTGTTATTTCATTCTACTTCTTCTTTTCATGTAGTTTAATTTGACATTCTAAAATGTAAATCAGAGATTGAATCAACTTACGTTCACAACTGAATTCTGTATTTTAAGAACTAGCTATATTGCACATATTTTCTCTTATCTACCTATATACATTTTGCATAAAGTTAATGCCACTTTTGATCATTCTTTGAAATTTGCTGTTTTATATATCCTTATGCTTTATATTTATTATAAATCATTAAAGCACTATTATATACCCCACAAATTGTATTACTTTATTTAATAATTATTATTGGATTCATATTAAATAAGATTCAGTTCAATCTGTAAGAGTTAGGTGAGTTTATCACAAATACTAATCTTTCAGTGTAATACATGACTCATTCATATTTTTAAAATAGATTTTTTGGTGCAAGCTGAGATTCAATGTCAAAGCAAAAACCAAAGAAGGGGAAATGTTTGTAATGTTATTTCTGTTAAACTATGTAGCTGGAGAATTTTATTCTCATTAGTGTCAATCTTAATTTGTTTGTATTTAGTTTATATGCCCAAAATAAAATTATTACAAACCTTTAAAATGTATTTGAAGTGAGTCTCATTTTTCCCAACTGCTCTTAGATCTTAATTAATTGATTCTGAGGCTATTTTTATTTAGAATTTGTATTTAGTAAAGAAAAATGATCCAAAAGTATACTTTTAAAAGGTTTATTTTTGTTTCAAAATCTCTATCTTGATTCCTGGTGAATGTTAATAAAAATTAAAAAAAATCACCTTAATTTGATGTAGAGATTACAACTAATTCTACTTTTTACTGCTACCTCATATAATAGAAATACAGTAATACATATTAAAAATAGAAGATACTGAGATATAAAAACTAGCTATATTCAAGAAAGCAGTAGCTGATTACGGTGAGAGCTTTCTTATTGATATAGCTTATTTACTTAATATACCTGTTATGTAAAAAGTTTAATTTTTATCATGTTTAAAAGAATGAAGTGTTCAGAAAATTCATTTATGTTGTCACCATAAAACATGGTCATAAGAAGGAAGCAAACGCCAGTCTTTTACTTATTTTAGTTTTCTCAACATAGACAGGGAGAAGCAATTAAAACATTAAAATATAAGGTATTTTTTAAGGGAAAAATAGCATTGTGGGAAAAATCAACCCTAATAATGTTTATTTTTGTTCTAGTAAATATAAATAGTATATTTGATGAAGTTTGTAGGTGTGTGTGAGGTTATGAAAATAAATTACTTATTGAGGGAAGAAAGCTGGTGGACATTTGTCTTTGCCATAGAAAGACACTGTGGAATTAATACTATCA
Source organism: Macaca mulatta (assembly GCF_049350105.2). Classification (NCBI taxonomy): domain Eukaryota; kingdom Metazoa; phylum Chordata; class Mammalia; order Primates; family Cercopithecidae; genus Macaca; species Macaca mulatta. The sequence continues at coordinate 179,577,624 of NC_133410.1, forward strand.
AGGATAAAACACTTCTATTAGACTAGTAGCAATTAATTAAATCATGCCTAGACATCACAAATTACCTGTTTAATTTACATTTTAAAACTCTTATTATGTAATTTTTCTCATGATACTATTAGATAATCACCATTGGACATCACTGAGATACTTTACACCTGTCCCTTGCATGGCACATACAAACTATCAATGGGTTCTCCATCACTGAAGAATGAACAGGTACAATTAACAAGTTTTGGGAGGTCACATGAAAAAACCTCTTCCAACTGGATTGAGTGGAAACAGGAATCAAACACTTTGTACTTATTATGAAATTTTATTCAATTTAGGAGGAAAATAGAGATTTGTATTTTTTAAAAGAAAAATTTAATATCTAGGACATTGAAAACCACAGCCAAAAGTTTCTGCTTCTGTTTGATTTACAACAATCCATTTATAGATACCCGTTTACCAGTGCCAGAAGTATTTTAGTATTTTGATAACAAACTTGGATAATATTCATAATGAAATATGCTATTTCAAGTGTATTAAGTGGAGTAAAAACGTTTTCAAAGAAAATATGTAGCCATTTATCCTAATCACATACATTGTTAATTAATTCCTGATAAGATTTGCTTCCAGCTATATTATGTTTATGAACAAACAGTCCTTCAGGCATATCTCATTAACATTTAATTAGTTTATAAAACACTTTGCTTTACTGTCATAGGTATTGTGAGATTAAAGAGGATTTTAGTTGATGACAGATTTTTTTAAAAGTTCAATTAAAAAAAAATACAGAAATACCAAAAAGAAAAGCAGATGAAAATAAACTAAATTAGGTGCTAATGAGACTAAGATTTTAGTAGCTTTGATTTTCCTAAGCAAAGGTCCTCACTTTTCATTATTTGTACTGGAAGTGTACCTGATAAGGAAATCAGAAGGTAGGTAATTTTGTGTATACTCCGAATTTTAATGTTTGGCTTACTAAGATACGGAATAAATATTTAAGTTTGAAATCTGAGAGGCATATTTAAAGCACATAAATTTAAATATTTTTTTCTTGGTGGGGCTTTTAAAGTTATTGTTGAAATTACAAAAAAGATGAAATATAATATTATCCTAAGGCTCAGCATGGTGTACTGATTTTATGTCATAATTATTTGGATCTTTATGTTGTACTTCCACATGAGGCTTTTTGTGTAGTTGAGAAGTCTTACAGACAATAATGAATTTTTCGTTTAATAATCTGCAATCTTGGAAAAATTACTTAAATTTATTAAGCCACAGTATCATGATTTGCAATATGGGAATTATAACTACCCCACGCCATAGAATTGTGGAAAACATTGTTAACTGAAGTAATGCAAATAAAGTAGTGCCTAGCATATATTATGCAGTGTTCTAGCCTGATTACACTATATATAAAATCGCCACTCTCTCCCACCATGCTCCTCTCTACACTTCTTATTCAATAGGAATCCAATGCATAGAGAATTTTTAGGAATAAGATCAGAAAGTTAAGGTAAGCTAAGTCATGAGCATGATATTTGTTCAGCTTTTCCATTGACACAACTTTTTATGTAGCAAAAGACACAGTTGGGAGTATGAGAGTCTGAGATGAGGGGACAAAAATTAACTTTTAGAAACTGCAGAAAGTTAAAAGGCTTAGTAAATAACCGAGGGTTCTGACTGGGACACTGGGGAACAACATCTTTGTAGTAATTAGACTTTCAAATAAGGGAAAAAGAGAAGTTCAAATAATTTGATTTCTTGATTCAATTAAAGTGACCTTCTCTGGGCTTGCTCCTGCCAAACGTAAAAGAAAACTACATCCAGAGCTTCAAATTATCCCTATTTCTTTTATATATAATGTCAACACTCAATTAAATGCAATCAATCACGTGAGAATATAACACTTAATTGAAAACCAAGAGAAAAAATAGAAAAGAAAACAGACTCATGGGATATACAGATATTGAATTTATCAGATTTAAATTTTATATTAAATTAAGTAATACACTGAAGGAGTCAAATAACAATATTCGGAATTTCAGCAGAAAACTAGATACAATTTAAAAGAGCAAATAAAATTTCTAAAATAAAATTGCAATAAATGAAATTAAATAATCAGTGGATATAGTTAACAGTGACATAGGCATAGCTGAAAACTTAATGATATGTCAGATGATGTCTCTATACTTTAGTATAGAGAAGGAAAAAAAGGATGCAAAAAGGAAAAAAAAAAAGAAAAGCAGAAAAGAGCATAAGAAACACCTAGTGGCTAAGAATTTTCATAAACTGATCTTTAAAAATTCCATAGATTTGACTGGGCGTGGCGGCCCACACTTGTAATCTCAGCACATTGGGAGGCTGAGGCAGGAAGATCACGAGGTCAGGAGATAGAGACCATCCTGGCTGACACAGTGAAACCCCATTTCTACTAAAAATACAAAAAATTAACCAGGTGTAGTGGTGGGCGCCTGTAGTTCCAGCTAATAGGGAGGCTGAGACAGGAGAATGGCATGAACCCAGGATGTGGAGATTGCAGTGAGCTGAGATCATACCACTGCACTCCAGCCTGGGTGACAGAGTGAGACATACACACACAAAAAACAAAACAAACACACAAACAAAACCATAGATTTAAGAAGTGCTACCAAGCTAAGAAAAAGATACGAAGGTATGGTTGTAAAATCAGATTCATATAATCCAAGATTTTATCCATCATTCAAATTCCAAAATGCGGCAACGGACATGATTCTATGAAGCAGAAAGAGATCTGAGACATAAAATGCAGGCTTCAGGTTCATCATTCCCAGAGCAGAAATGACTTTTTGAAACCTAGACTAGATAAGGTTTGTAAGAAGTTAAGTGGGATATCACTTCCCCTCACTTAGTGGATAATGATTAGTTTATCAATATCCCAATTTTATACTGAAGCTTATGGGAGTTGAGCCCACTAAACTATAGATTCTAGGTTTATTTACATCCTAAAATCATTAGTCAGAAATACTCTGTTTAGAAGGTTAAAATGATTAGTCAGAAATACTCTGTTTAGGACCTTCCATAGATAAGAACCCTGGTCACAAATTTCATAAGTCTACTAATCCTTAGGTTCACTTGAGTTTATGTTGTCAAAGGAGTAGAGTGGACCATCTTGTTTATTTTGTTTCCTGTGAGTGATTCCTTACAGTAAGAGAAGTAAATATACGACATAAGCCATTATAACCTAAGAGATCACTAGAATTTGTTTTACAAAGGGGAAGGAAATTTCCCCTACAAAATATGTAAATTATTATTTATAATCCTTTATGGCTATACTGATATTCTTTTATAAGTTGAGTTACAGTTTATCATCTGTTATACATAATTATTGAATCTTTTATATGTTGGAGGCATTCTACTGGGTATGTGATCTTCGTAAGGCCAAACTCACTTCAGTTGGTTTCTACAGACATAACAATTCAAGACTTAACCTTAGCGTCCAAAATATTTTCCCATCCTGAGGTTATGGTATGCACAACTCAGATTTTCAAGCAAAATAACTTAAAACTCTGTTACCAGGTTTCTATGACAAATAGATTAGTGTTTTCCAAACTGTATGTCAGTTAAGATTACAGCAACATATTTCATCATTTCCCAACAGAAGTACATTTTTCCCTATTAGTAATGACTGGAGTGTGAACAGAGACAATTTTTTCAGCTAATCCTATATTCCACCTGGTCTGTGGACATATTTATATTCCAAATAGCATTGTGTAGGTTTTTCATGGACACCAGCTTCTGTGTCATCATAAATATGTAAACCGTCTATCTATCCCCCAAGGGATTACACTGAGTGATTCCCTTTCCCTACATTTCTATCCTCTTGCACTACAAGATCCAGGATATAGGTAATAGCGTAAACTAAAAATAAGATGGAAATCACTCCAATTTGAGGTGTTTGAGTCACTGGAAAACAATGAAAGCCATAGTATTCATGATGACTTACCAAAACCTAAGTTTACCAAAGTTTTCCCATAGGTATATGTCTTTGACTTGACTCTGTAAGGCCCTTTACCACAGAGATTTCCAAAAAAATTAAATTTCATTGTGATTTGAATATCTAATAGTTATCCCTGGGGGAGGTTAGGACTACTCCCAGAATAGTTCACAAGTGAAAATACAATCATTATTGGTCATTCTATTCTATCAAAGTGATGTTTTCTTTCTATTGTGAGAGCTGCTTCTAATTCCCTTTAGTTTAAAAAGTCTTGTCCTTCAAAAAGCCTCCAGTAATATTTTTTAGCCTCATTTAGTATAGCATGACTAACTCCTAATGTCTTCACTAAACACTTGCTATCTCCTGGGCGGCTGATGAACAGGTTACCTCATATTCTGTTTCATTGTACATTTACACAACCGTACAATTTAGGAAAATGATCTGAACATCCAAACATTGGATATCTAACAACTGTCAGTGGTATTTTTCTACCTCCAAATACAGCTTCAGCTGGGTATACTAAAAGGCTTCCCATAAAAGTCTTCCGTCTACTTCTGGAGGGAAAATATCTACCCTGTCAGATCTCACAATCACATCCATGCCTAACACCTTTGAAGTTATTCAGGTTCCATTTCGATTTTATTTAGGTGAAATCCATGAGATTCACTTTTTTTTTTTTTTTTTCTTTTTGAGACAGAGTCTTGCTCTGTCGCCCAGGCTGGAGTGCAATGGCAAGATATCAGCTCACTGCAAGCTCAGCCTCCCGGGTGTACTCCATTCTCCTACCTCAGCCTCTTGAGTCGCTGGGACTACAGGCGCCTGCCACCATGCCCGGCTAACTTTTTGTATTTTTAGTAGAGACGGGGTTTCACCGTGTTAGTCAGGATGGTCTCGATCTCCTGACTTCGTGATCTGCCCGCCTCGGCCTCCCAAAGTGTTGGGATTACAGGCCTCAGCCACCGCGCCCGGCCAAAATTCACTTTTAACTTAATCAAATGATCATACAAATTGGAGCATACTCAACAGGCAGCCACAGTTTGCTTTCTATCATGCCCAGGCATTTGAATCATATATTATCTGGATTTATTAACCCAAAGATGACAGAGGATCTGCTCTATAGCATCTTCCATTTTATCCCATTGACTTGACCTTGAGTCATCAGGGTGTGCCACATACCATCTTTTCCTCAGATTCACCAGGTAGAATTTCTACTGAGATCGGTAGAAATCCAGTCTCCTTTCTACAGAGGTAACCAGTTCAGGATTTCTCTCAGCACTGGCTATTACTCAGTGCCAGATCTAAGAAAGAGCACTAAGAGTTTATTCTCTTGCTCTATAAGGCTAACGTGGGGAATTATGTAACTACATCCTTCCTCGGGATTAGATTCACTTGTGACTGTCTTTGCCATCTGTATATTCTCTCCCCTTTTTCCACATTTATTACCTATGTTGACCCAGACATTTTCCCCATCATTTGAGTTTCTATTTCAGCATAGGTACTACATATCTGATAAAATAGCAAAAACAAACAACAACAACAACAAAACAAAACAGGCAGTGATATTTGGCAATGGAGCTGCCTTGACTGCTCACCTGCAAAATGCTTTTAGGAATATGAGCAAGCGACTTTGATGTAATCAATATTGTGTCTTGAGTATTGATTTCAGCTTTTCTGATAAACGTCAATTTAACCTTGAGCATAGAACACTGTATCAAACAAACAAACAAAAAGGTTATATTTGTAGGATGCATAGTTTGGGAATTGTATCTCCATTTGTCATTTTCTGTTTAAAAAACGTATCCATTGTGAAACAAATATTTTAATTATCCATTCTAATTTTTAATGAGGCTTCTACTCTGAAGTTGTTAAGTAAAATTTGTGTAATATTGTTTCCTTGTTTTTTTTTTCTATTTTCTACTTTCAAAACAGTGAAATGCATACTGTACCTTGATTGGGAGAAAAATATCCAGATGGGCTGAATTGATAGATAATTCTTTATTTGAAATATTTACTTGTTTTTATGGAGTTGCTCCAGATAAGATGAATGAACTCTAGGGGAAAACAGGGTTTGATCACAATTAATACTCACATATCATATTTTCTGCCTACTGATAGAGGTCTATCCATTAATAGTCATCCATTAATACAATCTGGTTTGAACAACACCCAGTAAGACTCTAGCCATGTTTTACTTGTGGCTTTTAACAGCAGCTTCCTCAGGCATTTTTGGAATAAAAACACTAAGAGGTATTCACTGAGCATCCCATTTCAATATATACCACAGATGCTGGTCTGCAATGTTGCAGCTGCAGATATTTCTAATGTCAACTAAACAACTGAATCATAAAGGCTTACGTAGACTGTGCCACTAATTTCCACCACTCTTTTAATGATTATTTTTCTTTAAGATCTCTCTTAAATTCAGATATTTTTTCTATTGATTTTGTGAATAGGGCTTGGAAGGATTCTTAAATAAAAAATATTATTGTTTTCAAAACCTGAAAAATGGGTAGTCTCTGAGCTTCATGTTGACTGGCAGGATCTGTGCAAGAGAACAATGTAATTCTCATAATTTGAAGAATATGTCTGGTTGATCCAGTACACTTAATTCTGAGGAAGTCCACAGATTGGACCAGGTCATGGATTTTAGCTGGATTCATTGACTGGGCTATATTTGTCATATGGACAACTACAGTTCTTAACTCTTCTTGAGCTGAGCAAGCCCTGTCATAAATGGGTTTCTGTTCCACATGAATGCAAATTGTGCTTGACTGTCCTCCTGCATTAGAATGGAAGAGAAGGTATTGTCCAGGTTTTCAATGGCATGCCAGTTCCCCTTGACCTATTGCTGCTTCATAGACTCTACTGCATCAAATACAACAGAAACAATCGGAGGAATCATATTATTTAACCTTTAATAGTCTATTAAATCCCAGGAAACATGTTCCTTGTGCATTGGCCAGAAGGAGTTATATATATGGGAAGTTAGTGAAACCCCTGCTTCACCCATTCCCTTAAACGGAGCAGTGATCTCTTGTTATTCTCTTGAAATTCCGCTGTGCTTAATATTTACTTCTTTAGAGGGCACAGGTAATTTTCACCTAACATGTCTACTTAAAACTGGAAGACAAGTTTATGTAATCATTCCGTGACATGAATTGGTCAATTGAATTTGAGTGAATTCTCTGAACACTACCCCGGAGCAGAGGTGTCTTCCCTTTATGTCTGCTGTGAGAATGGGCATGCTCCATAAACAGAGCTTCTTTTCCCTGGTTTCCTGAATGTGAAGACCCAGCAGTGCCACCTGGCACATAACTCATCTACAACCTACATCTACAACCTACCTATAATTTGAGCAACTTATATAGCTTTCTATTGAAAGCTACTGAGGTATTGGGGTCATTTGTTGTTATAATGGTATTGATTAATACACTATCTTATCATAAATCTCAACAAATGGAGATAACAAAGGCACACATTTCCTGGAAACTAATAGTTTCCCTTGGTTATTCTAAATATATTGATTGCATTGATGAACCACATGTCCTATCTTCCTTGGTATGGTGACGCTAAGTTTTCTATTACTGCTGTAACAGATTACCACAAATTTGGCGACTTAAGAAAACTCCACAAATTTATTATTTCACAGTTCTATAAATTGGAAGTCCAGCAGAGATCTCATCGGGCTAAGATAAAGATAACAGCAGGTGGCATTACTTTCTGAAGACTAGGAAAAAATCTATTTCATTGTGGTTTTCCAGCTTCTAAAGGTGGTAATTTACTTGTCTCATGGCCTTGTTCCTCCATCTTCAAAATCAGCAAAGTGCAGCTCAGTACTCATGCTGCTATCTCTCTGGTTCTTGGACTCTCTCTTCAGCTTTTATATTCCAATTTCAAGAGCTTTTATGATTGCATTATACCTATAAGGATAAATCAGGATAATCTCAATGTCTTTTACTTAGTCACAGTGGCAACACACTTTTGCCATGTAAGGTAACACATTCACAGGTTCCAGAGAGTAGGAAGTGGACATATTTGAAGGGTCACTATTCTACCTATTACAATACCATTGTCTCACGTTTTTGCCTTCATTGGAGCAAAATGGTTATTAATATATGGTCCCCAATTCATTTGGAGTATCAGTAATATGTGTGAATAGAAAGACCTTGAAATGTGAGCTCCTATACAAAATGTTCTCCATCTTCGTCATAACTTCTAAAAGATGTAATGAGTTAATCTAGTTCATTCTCTGCTTGGCTGGCCCATGATGACTCACCTTTGTTTGATTTTGCATTGTAAACATCTTTTAATAAGGAATTTCCTTTAACTGTCCCAATCCAAATTTTAAAGCTTTGAGGAAATAAAATTTCATTTTCTCATAAAAATATCATTCTTTTCATGAATTTACAATAAACATAATTTTTAGTGCTAACTAAACACCATAGTGTTAATGTTTTATATAACTACATATATTAGATATCCATTCTAAATATCCATCATTCTCTGCTACTGAAAGACTTTGTATTGCTTCTGCAGCCTGAACCTCAATGATAACAAACCCCAGTGGATTCTTCCTGCGTTTTGCTCAGCCGGTGTCTTTGACGTTGACAGCTTAATGGTCAGCACAGGGAAACGACTGACAGGCTTATACACTGGTGGAATGTGATGAACACAGCACAAGCCACAAAAGTCAACGCCATTAATAAAGTTGGCATTATGCAGTAATGCACAAATCTATGTATTGCAACATAGGATTAAACATTTTAAATTGACAGAGGCTGCTGATACTGGTGGAATCGGCTTGAGAAACTCGTTGAAATTAGAAGGATTAGGTAGTAATTACTGGAAGAAAATGAAAAAGATCCATCATAATCACTTGCTGGTACTATTATTTTAACTATACTGTCTTTTTCACTCAATTCTAATCCTTGTTTATTTACAACATAAATGTATGCTTTTATGTACCCTAAGACTGATCCAATTACTTGTAAATAAAAGTCTGTCTTTTCCTCAATGCCCTTTTTGGAAACTGATTTGTGTATTTTATGTTAGCTGACCTCTCATATACTGAGTCTTATAGTTATTATCATTACTGTCTCATCTTCTGTTTCTTCTAGGATATTATTATACTTATTTGACTGTTCATTTTCATGTTAATGCTATAATCATCTAAATGCTTTTCCTCCTTCCTATAAATATCTTATAGTTTCTTTAATGAAAATGAGAAGAACAAAAACAAACAAACAAACAAAAAAAGAGAGAAAGAAAGACTTCTACTTCTGCCCGTTAAGGATTAGCTGTTAGGAAAAATGCTTTTTTGCCACATACAAGTGGGGAAAACGAACAAAAATTTAAGTAAGAGTTTTCGGACATTGACCAACAGTCAGTGCAGGGCTATAAACCCTGACAAAAAGGAAAAAAGAAAGGGAGCCCTATTATCTTACCAGATTTCTTCCCAGCTTCATTTTCCAAGGGATAGCTCAGGACTAGAGAATCACAACAGCTTGGTGAACTTGCTAAATCAAGCAAATGGGAATCAGAATTTGAGAGGCTGATACAGAATTCCTGACAGACGGTTTGGAAAGGAGGGAGCTATATAAAGAGAAAGAAAAAGAGCTCTGGAGACTTACATTGAATCTTTGGATGGTGAAAGGTGCAAATGTGAGAGGACAGGAAAGAACTGCTGGAAACAATAGGCCAAATAATCCACATCGGGCTGGAAGTTCACTTCTCAGCAGCAAGGCTGGAGAGTTCTATATTGCATAGAGATTGGGCAGAGTCTTCATAAAGGACTAGATTTTGAGGTGAGGCCAAATAGTCCTAAAGATGGCTCTGGGCCTGCCATAGAAAAAGCCTAAAAATGGGGCTCCAAAGAGGAAAATTGATCCTCAAATTGCATAACAGCATGGCAGATCAAAATTCGAAAGTATTTTAATAAAATTCAAAAAATGCAGGACTCAACAACCAAAATCCACAATATGAAATGTCCTGTCAAAAGTTTTAACTTAATAAACTTAACAAAAAAAGTACTAACCTGTCAAATAGGTAGAAATATATAACCTATTTTATCAGTAGAAAACTCAATCAACAGAATCAGATGCAAGACTAACAGATATTTTAATAAACAGATAATTTTCTTAAAATGGCTATCATAGGTTTTATATGTTCAAGAAGATAGAGGAATACTTGGACACAGAGAACAGAAGAATGAATAACATTAGTTTCCTGTAGCTCCTATGACAAATTACCACAAACTTGGTGACTTAATACAACAGAAATTTATTATCTCACTGTTCCAGAGGACAGAGTCTGAAGTCAGTTTCACTGAGCCAAATTCAAGGTGGGGCTACACTCCCATAAGAAGTTAGAGGATAATCTGTTCCTTGTCCTTTCCCATATCTGACGACTGCTGGCTTTTATTTTATTTTATTTTATTTTATTTTATTTTATTTTATTTTTGAGATGGAGTCTTGCTCTGTCATTCAGGCTGGAGTGTAATGGTGCGATCTCGGCTCACTGCAACCTCCGCCTCCCTGGTTCAAGCAATTCTCCTGACCCAGTCTTCAGAGTACCTGGGATTATAGGCATGCACGGCCATGCCCAGTTAATTTTTCTATTTTTACTAGAGATGGGGTTTCACCATGTTGGCCAACCTGATCTCGAACTCCTGACCTCTGAAGATCCACCCGCCTCGGCCTCCCAAAGTTCTGGGATTACAGGCGTGAGCCTCCGCGCCCAGCTACCTGCTGGCATTTCTTTCTTTGTAACCACACACATTTATCCTGCCTCTGCAGCACATTCCCTACTCTTTTTCTGTACAAGTACCAAATTTCCATCTACCTCTCTCTTATGAGACACTTGTGATTTCCAGAATAATCCTGGTAAACCAGAACACTCTCTCCATCTTAACATCTTTAACTTAATTAGATCACCAAAGTTCCTTCTGCTTTGTAAGGCACTATTCATTCATGGGTTGCAGGAAATAGGAGCTGGTATCTTTGGAGGCCTTACTGAGTTTACTGCAGATAATATACTTAAGAACTGCAGGAAACTTCTAGAAATCAATAATTAAATGTATACAGTGAAAAATACACTGGAAATAAAAGCAGATTGTAACTAACTGAAGACAACTTTCACTTGAAGACAAACGATAAAACATTCAAAATGACAAATGGAAAGAAAAGAGTGACAGAAGTATACAATGGTAAACATTGAGCAATACAATGGAGCCTAAAATATGTTATTGGAGTCTCATACATTGAAAGGTGGGTAGACAGAAAAAAAGGTTAAAGAGATAATGCCCCCAAATTTACAAATTTAATCAAAATTGTGGACCTAGAAATCCAAAAACTCAATGACATTTAAGAACTAATATATTTTTAAAAAGATTGACGTTATATGAAATTTTTGAAAACCAGTTATAAAGAGAAAAATCTTTAAATGCAGAAAAGTAGATATACAAATGAACAATAATAAAGATAGAAGAATCATTTTTGGGAGTCCAAGGCAGACAGATAGCTTGAATCCAAGAGTTGGAGATCAGGCTGGGCAACATGACAAAATCAGGTCTCTACTAAAAACACAAAAAATTTTTAGTAGAGACGGGATTTCACCGTGTTAGCTAGGATGGTCACGATCTCCTGACCTCGTGATCCACCCGCCTAGGCTTCCCAAAGTGCTGGGATTACAGAAGGGTGCCCGTAATCCCAGCTACTCCGGAGGCTGAGGCAGGAGAATGGCGTGAACCTGGGAGGCGGAGCTTGCAGTGAGCCGAGATTGTGCCACTGCACTCCAGCCTGGGCGACAGAGCGAGATTCCGTCTCAAAAACAAACAAACAAACAAACAAAACACAAAAAATTAGCAGCGCGTGGTGGCATGCGCCCCTGTAATCCAAGCCACTTCGGAGGCTGAGGTGGGAGTATCAGTATGTGTTTGTTAAAACAAGGACATTAATCTATGTAACCAAACTATACCATAAAAACTAGCTAATTAACATAATTTTTTTTTCTAATCCTGGGATGGATCTATATCTCAGTGTGTCTTTTGGAGTCAAATATTCAAGCTGAGGACCCAAGGATGCATTGTTTCCATGACATCTTTGTTTTATTCAGTCTGACAAGTTCCTCAGTCTTTTCTTGATTTTTATGATCTTGATATTTTGAAGACTACAGGCTACTTACTTGTAAAATGTCCCTCAGTTCATAATGTCCAGTGTTTTATTATGACTAGATTGAAGTCATGCATTTTAGGCAGAATTATCACAGACATTCGGTTCCAAATGTTGCTGCCTGCTCATTGCATCCTATAAGTTGGCACAATGTTTCACTTTGCTTCTCTTTGCTCTGTTCACCTTGCTGGCTTTATTCAGGTATTTCCTGTCTGCCAGACTTCTTCACTATAAAGTTATGCTTCTGTCCATAATTAATAAGGATAATCTGGGAGATACATTGTAATTATATAATTCTCAATATCTCATTAAAATTTCAATTTACGCAGTTATTTATGTCTATATGAAGCTGTGGTTTCCTGTTTAATGAGTTATATTTTATATTATCATCATTATTTATTTTGATGTTCAAATTGCCTCAGATTTGGTCAGAGAAGTTCCATTTCGACTAGCTTTTGTGTCCTTTTTCATATCCCCTTGATTCATTAAGTATTGCTTTTCTGTTTGGTACAAAATATTGCACGTCCTTTTGTATTTTCTTTGGCCCAGTTTAAGAATCAACTATTTCTCCAAGGCCCTCTATTTGTTTTTCATAAAAAATGTTAAGTTGAGGCGAATGTGTTGTCACGAAATATCCTGGCACTTATTCTGTGCCCCAGGCCATCTCAGGGGGCGTAATCAGGCGGCACATGTGAATCTCTACACACATATTCCTAAACACGCATGTCCATGTTAATATGTATATTTATTTTTAGACCTATCTCTCCATATTAAAAGTCATACATGTATACTTTAATATCCCATTTCTATCCAAACTGCAATATTCATTCCAGATTTTCCTCTTTCTGCACTTAGCCTTCTCCCAAAGGCAGACTTTCCTCCCTGCACCTGGGTTCCAGAGCTTCATCCCAGGATGACCTTCTCACCCTGCTTGGGCTCTGATATCCTACAACAGAGTACCCCACTATGTGAAAGCCCTCCTGAAATTTCTTGGGCTCTAACACGCCACCCCAGGCAACTCACAGTCACACATGACCCTCTCAGGGTGATCATTCCCCGACAGCACTCATTCACGGCTGCTCTCCTCTTCCCAGTGCGACTCTTTGCCTCCTATGTGAACCTACCTCCGTTTACTTCTCTTCACTCCACTTACTCTCTAGCATCCCTTGCTGAGCCATCCTAGTGCATGGATGTCCCACTTACTTTTTGGGGGAGGTATGATTCTAAATGCCCACTCCACATGTAATGACCCCCACTGAAGACAGGGACGCTCCTCTCCTTGATCAGGTTCCAAGCACTCCAGCCAGCCTGCTTCTCTGTGTGTATGTCTTTTCCCCCTTTGACTGTGCCTCCCATGCCTGGCCTTCTCTGCCCTCATGGAAACCTGCCTCAGCCCACCTGGGCTCCGACAAGACTCAGCGCCACTGTGCTCTTCACCCCCACTCCACAATGGATGCCTATCTTGCTTTCTCCCACCTAATAGTTTATGTCTGACTTTTTCAGAAAAGGAAAGCGAGACAGCTAAGGAAAGAAAAGGAAAAATAAGAGAAAGACATGTTTTTGAATATCAGATTAGTTGTTCTCTGTGCTTCTATTTCTATAAATTAATAGAATCTTCCCAATTTTTCAGGGTTCCAGTTATCCGTTTGGTAAATATACTGACTCTATTATTTGCACAGCATTTGAGATGTTTGCTTAAAGATCATGAATTTGTTCATTTGAACAAAGAAAACTAGTTTCCTCAGATCATAATTTAGGATTTAGGATCTCTTGTCAAGCTGCAAAATTCAGTAAATAATGTAGCCAGATTAGGACCTAACATTTCGTTAATATCAAATTGCCATGAATACTCATTCAATTATCACCTATTTATTTTATTTTCTGCTGCTTTATGTACCTGTATGAAATTGGTTGTTAGAAAATTGGAGTAAATTGTGAGCTAGAACTTATTTGAAATAATATGAATTCCTATATATTCTTTCATTGAATCACTGTCTTTTAGCTTAATATCAACTCTAGTATCATGAGTATCTTGATAACACACACACACACACACACACACACACACACACACACAGAAATGGTAACACAGTTTACAAATGAACCTCATTAGGTAGGTATTTTTATTATCACATTTAGCATATGGAAAAACTGAAGTTTGGAAATCAAGTGATTTTTCTAAGCTCACAGACCTTGTAAGTGATGAGGCATAGAAGAAAGCCTGAGCCAGTGTAGTTAATTACTTGAGATTCTTAATCTTTATTTTTCATGTTCTGACTCCCCATCCAGATCTCATTAGAAGTTGTATTTCATCACTTTTCTATATTTATACTTTAAACATATCAAATTGTGTATATTATATACAATTCCTTTTTAGTGTGGCTATTCCCATTGTTTAGAACTTTCACATTGCAGATTTCCATCCTATAATTTCTGTCTATAATTAACTCAGTCTTGTTCCTGAAGATGCAGGACAGGAATAATCAGTTCATTTTCAAAGGCAACATTGATCACTGATCTACTTTCATATTTGAAGTTATTCTGCCCATACATTCAGATATGTATACATTCAGGCAACTGCAGAACATTTATAAAATAAAGTTTAATACTTTTAGTATATTTTTATTAGTTATTGAGTTTTTTTGTAAATTGTCTTTTGTAAATCTACAATATGACCCTTATTTTGGATGGGAATTGCCAATTCACCTTAGTTTCTTCTTGATTGTGCCTATGGCAGTGCTTTGAGCAAATGTTTATTTATTGTATGGTAAATTAACAAACAAGTGGGCTTAATTTTTGGAAAGAGACAATCTATAAACCTATGCAGCAGAACGGTCATTCTGTAAAAATTCTTAGCAGTTTACACAAAATGTTCATTCCACAATAAATATTGTTGATCTACTTTAGGTTATCTTTAACTACAATGAGTGAATGTGTTGCTTGTTTTAGCTCAGGTATTCTAAATATTCTTTATCCGAGGAACATGGTTCCTTTCCTTAGACCAGTGGTCTAAAGTGAGAAAGTAAACTTGGGGGTAAATAAATGTATGTGTACTTTCCAATGCAAAATAATTTATTTTGTGTGATAGCTTTTAATTCAAAGCTGAGCAACTGATGAACACAAAAATGAGATCACTATACATTTGTTTATGTTTTTACTCTAGAATAATCAACTTGCCCTTTGCTTGTGAACATAGCCTAAAATTCAGTGAGAGAGCACCAGTGTGCAGTTCATAAAGAATATTCCAAAATAACAGTGAATGGAGTTGGTGATCTAAGGCCTTTGTGATGAAGGAGAAAACTCCCCATTTTATCACGTGTCTGAAAATAATTATTAATATTACTTTCATAACCTAGATTACACATTTTTTAACAAGTGCTGTCAAAACAGCAGGATATGTTTCTATGCCATTTTTCAAATATGTATAGAAAACATGACAATAAGTTTGATAGAAATTTAATGCCCAGTAACTTTTATTCTATATGCATAGGAAACCATAAATGGTAGTTAATATATTTGACATTTTTGTTTTCTACATGTCACTGGATTTTCAATTTGAACACTACCTTTACTTTTGCTTCTCAACTATACTCTGTTTTCAAATTTACTTTTTTCCTTCTGAAGTAATAAATATTGTTCGCTGATGCTTTGCCTTAAAATGGCAATGATATGTTAGCAAAACGAGGCTCTGTGTGTGTAATTGCATACCGTGTAGGTACTTTATTTATACTGCATACATGGAGACAGGACATTTAAATGCTTGCCATTTATTTTAGGGTTATGAGAATCATATTTTTATATTTTAACATGAGCAATGTGTTAGCCACAATGGCTCTGGAAGTAGAGCTGTCCAACCTATACCTATGTACAGATGACTTATTAGAGTAAAAATAATATTTATAAGAATCTCTCTTGACCAATTATATGAAGTATTTTATATCTATGCATTATACATATGCACCACATTATAAAAAATAATCTAATTGCAGAAATATATTTAGAGTAGTAGTTCTCAGATTGTGATATTTGGACCAGCAGTTATTGTCATAAGCAATGAGCTTATTAGAAATGCAAATTCTTGGGCCATACTAATCCCAAAAGGCTGAATTAGTATTTCTAGGGTTAGAGCCTAGGAAACTGCTTTAATAAGCTTTCCATGTGATTCTGATAAATGATAAAGTTTGAGAACCAGCAGTGAAAAATCTATATTATATCCATCCATCTAATCTAATCTAATATTGATTAAACAATAGTTAAAATATGGATGCACATTTTAATATACAAATGATGTTTGTTTATAACAAATTTTCAGCATTATATATAAATATAAACCTCCATAGAGCTCTAATTGCTGGGCCTTGTGTTTGCTCTAGATTGCATAAACATAGTTGAAACCTCTCGGGAAGGTAAGAGTGATAGCAGTGGATCATGTTGGAGAAAATATGGAAGGCATGCACCTCTCATGCCCAGGAGTGTGAAAGGAGAAAGAGGCTGGCCGGGCGCGGTGGCTCAAGCCTGTAATCCCAGCACTTTGGGAGGCCGAGGCGGGTGGATCACGAGGTCAGGAGATCGAGACCATCCTGGCTAACATGGTGAAACCCCGTCTCTACTAAAAATACAAAAAACTAGCCGGGCGTGGTGGCGGGCGCCTGTAGTCCCAGCTACTCGGAGGCTGAGGCGGGAGAATGGCGTGAACCCGGGAGGTAGAGCTTGCAGTGAGCCGAGATCGCGCCACTGCACTCCAGCCTGGGCGACAGAGCGAGACTCCGTCTCAAAAAAAAAAAAAAAAAAAAAAGAAAGGAGAAAGAGGCTTTAAAAAATTCAGGATCTTGCAGTACTGGAGATGAGAATAAATGGATCACATGTAAGAGTCACCCTGTATTACAAATTGGTTCCTCTGTAATTATTCTCAAGAAGACTCAGCAAAGATTGACACACATACACAGTCATGTACACACACACATACACACAGACCCATACATACACATAGGTAATTTTAGTTGAGTTTAACAAAAGCTTCTAGAATAGTCATTTAAACTTTTAAAGGTTAATCTATATTTATATTACTTAGATATGTTGAAAGCATTCACAAATTTTTAAAAAACTTTTTATAATTTTGGAAAAGATAGCATTTTCAAGAGAAGAGGAAAAAAAGTGAAAAATGTTCCCATGTGAACTTTACCCAGTTTCCCCAAATGCTAACATTTTGGGGTACATTTATCTAAACCAAGCAAATAACATTGGTAAAATACTATTAACTAAACTGCACACATATTTGATGTCACTAGTTTTCTCACTAATAGCTTTCTTCTGATCAAGTTCTAACTCAGGATATCACGTTGCATTTAGACTTCATGTCTGCTTAGTCTTCTCCAGTCTCTGGCAGTTTATTGTGTTTTTCTTGACTTTCATGACCTTGACATATTTAAAAATATTGGTCAGATATTTTATAGAACAACCCACAATTTGGGTTCATCTGATGCTTCCTAGTGAATGCACTGGCATTGTGAAACTTGAAAGAGAATATCACAGAGGTGAGATGCCCTTCTTATTGCATCATGTCAAGGGATACATGGCATCAACATGTTTTATTGCTGATGCTGTTAACTTGATTATTTGGGTAAGTTTATGTCTGCTAGTTTGCTTTTATAAAATTGTACAATCATTACTTTCCCTTTCTATGTTTTATTTCTTAGAATGAGTCACTGTATAAAGTCTATATTCAAGGAAAAAGAGAGTTAAGTTTCACATGCTGGTAGAAAAAAATAATATTTATGAAAACATATTAAATATACCATGGTAATCAATAAATATTTTGGGCTATATAAATGTCCTATTTTTCTTAAAACTTTTCCAACTAATTTTAGCAAATATCCATATCATTATTAGGTTAGTGCAAAAGTAGTTGTACTTTTTTTTTATTGAAAGTAACAAAACAGCAATTACTTTTGCACCAATCTAATATTATTACTCTAACCATGATTGTAGTATTCAGAAGACTTTTTAAAATGTCTTCAATATTAATTCATTGACCTTCTTTCCTAAAACAGATTTATTCTTTCTTCCTTTTTTTTTATTCAATCATTTTAATAACAGGGTGTCTTCATCTATGTTAAAGTTATTATTTTGGCCTTAATGCAATACGATTATAATTTACTTTGCTGCTCACATTTTTTCATCTGTGATTATTGGAAACTCCTTCAAGTTGAACCCAACGCTATTTTTTTAGCACTTTTTTGTTGCTGCAACAAGATATTCCAGGTTTACCTTGCTTTTTTCTTCCCCAACTCTAGAACCAACTACTTTTTCAAAAAGTCATGGTTTCTTTTATTGCAAAATGGTATTCAGAAACCAAATCTGGGTGGTATGTGTGTTCATTGCAACTGGGGTATACGCCTCTCAGAGGACAGGGAAGGAAATATAGATGTATGTATTCATAATAATATGTTTATACTAACCCACATATACATGTTTCTATATTTATTTCTGTATTTCCTAAAATAAAAGGGAGTTCGTGTTGATATTTTTTACTCTAATTCAGCACCACAGGGCTTGATCAATATTTCCGCCCTTGTTTGAGTATTTGTAACTTCTTTCGCTTGCAGTGAGAAACCTGGTTCCCATTACTGACAATTTATGTAGTTATTTATTCAAGCCTAGTGTAGGTATAAAGGACTTCAAGAATGAGTAATCACATTCCTGTATAAAATACATTTAGCAACTAGATTACAGTGTTTTAATACAATTGCTTTTGCTTTTACCTTTACAATATCTCATCAAATTTACTTAGTTCAGTTAATTTTTCCTTTATCTCTTTCAGTGTAGTATATAATTATAAATCAAATATAGTTAAATTTATTTGTTCCTATTTTAGAATAATTATTATAAAAGTTACTGTTGTTTATTGGTAAGACACATATATATGTATAAAAAAGTTACTTTCCAATGATAAAGTTGTGTTGTAAAATACATTTATTTACTTATATAGAATATTTCTAAACTAATTATCAGATAATTTTACTTGGAAATGTAGGTCTGAAGAAGAAGATTAATCTATGTCACTAGAAAGAAAGCATTTTATTATGACTGAGACTATATGCAAGTTTCAAGAGCTGTAGCTAGTTGTTTCATATCCTGTGCATTTTAAATACAATGTCATGTCTGACATTTCCAAAAATTTTCTCACTTAGCAGCCGGTAAAAGCAACTTTACTTAATAGTAGGTTTAGAAGAAATTCATATAGTGAGAATAAGAAGAGTCTGATGATCTCACTTACTAGTTGTATAATTGCAGATAATAAATGAACTTCTCTGAGCCTCAGTTTGATTATCACTGTATTAGGAATAATCATATTACCCTTATAAGTATCTAGGTTATTATTTCTTAACTTTGGCACCATTGACATTTTGGACAGAATAATTGTTTGTGGCAGGGTGGGGTGGGGGTAGAGGCTGCCCTTTGAATCACGTGATATTTAATGCCATCTGTATCCTCTCCCCACTATGTGCCAGTGGCACAAACCCCTTCTCCAAATTGTGGCAATGAAAACTCTCTCTAGACTATTGTTTTCCTGGGAAGAAAATTGACTTTATTTGAGAATCACTGATCTAGTTTTATGGACAAAACAAATAAGTATTTGCATCTGATGAGAAAGGCGACAGTTGAAAATGAAACCAATACTCCTCAGACAATAAGATATCATCTCCATTAAAGCTTTAAATCATAAAATTGTGCTTTCTCATTCTTCTGTAGCCAAAATAAAGGAGTAAACAAGAAAATTATTAGGGATTATTATTTAGAAATTTTTAAAGATCTCAACCAAAAATTTTTAGAGGATTTTGAAAACTAATGGGCTTATTAGAGAAGAACAGATATGCTACTCTCCATCAACCCTTCTCCTTATTTGGCAGAGACATTTTCAATACAGTGATTTTAATGTAAGTGCCATAAAAAGGAGAGGTATCATATTACCTAACCTCAAAACGGCATGGTACTGGTTTAAAAATGGGCACATATAATAATAGAACAGAATAGACAACCCAGAAATAAAGCCACATATTTACAGCCAATTGACCTTTATTTTTTTCAATCTTTATTTTAGGTTCAAGGGTACATGTGAAAGTTTGTTAGGTAGGTAAACTCGTGTAATGGGGATTTGTTGTACCCATTATTTCATCACCAGGTATTAAGCTTAATACCCAATAGTTATTTTTCCTGCTCCTCTCCCTCCTCCCTCTCCCCACCCTCAAGTAGACCTAAGTATCTTTTGTTCTTTTCTTTGTGTTCATGAGTTCCCATCATTTAGCTCCCACTTATAACTGAGAACACGCAGTATTTGATTTTCTGTTCCTGTGTTAGTTTGCTAATGATAATATCCTCCAGCTCCATCCATGTTCCCGCAAAAGACACAATCTTCAACAAAGCATACAAAAACATGATTTGGGGGAAAGACACCCTGTGCAATAAATGGTGCTGGGAAAACTTGGTAGCCACATGTAGAAGAATGAAACTGAATTCCTATCTCTCACCTTATACAAAGATCAACTCAAGAGGGATTGAAGATTTAAATGTGACACCTGAAAACATAGAAATTCTAGAGAAAAGCTTAGA
Source organism: Macaca mulatta (assembly GCF_049350105.2). NCBI lineage: Eukaryota > Metazoa > Chordata > Mammalia > Primates > Cercopithecidae > Macaca > Macaca mulatta. Next base: position 179,598,366 of record NC_133410.1, read on the forward strand.
AAAAACTTTTTTCTGTACATTGGCCTAGGCAAATAATTTATGACTAAGGTCTCAAAAGCAAATGCAATAAAAACAACAATAAATAAATGGAATATAATCAAACTCAAAACTTCTGCACAGCAAAAATTAATAATAATCAGCAGAGCAAACAGACAACCAATAGAATGGGAGAAAATATTTGCAAACTATGCTTCTGACCAAGCACTAATATTCATAATCTACAAAGAACTCAAACAAATCAGCAAGAGAAAAACAAATAATCCCATCACAGAGTGGGAAAATTACATGAATAGACTATTCTCAAAGCAAGATACAGAAATGGCCAACAAGCACTAAAAAACTCAGCATCACTAATCATCAGGAAAATGAAAATTAAGATCAAAATAAGATATCAATTTTGCCTGCAAGAACGACGATTATTAAAAAGTGAGAAAACAATAGATGTCATAGATGTGGTGAAAGGGGAACACTTATACATTGCTGGTGGAAATGTAAATTAGTACAATCTCCATGGAAAGCAGTGTAAAGATTTCTTCAGGAACTAAAAGTAGATTGTCATTTGATTTGGCAATCCACCACTAGCTATCTAACCCCCCGAAATACGTCATTATATCAAAAAGAAACCTGCACCTGTATGTTTATTATAGCACAATTCACAGTTGCAAAGATATGAAACCACGCTAACTGCCCATCGACCAATGAATGAATAAGGAAAATGTGGCGCATATATATATATATGTACCCAGTTATAACAAAGAATTAAATAATGTCTTTTGCGGCAACTTGGATGGAGCTTAAGGCCATTATTCTGAGTGAAGTTGCTCAAGAATGGAAAATTAAATATCATATGCTCTCACTTATAAGTGGGAGCTAAGCTTCGGGTATGCAAAGGCATACAGAGTGGCATAATGGATATTGGAGACTCAGAAATGAGAAGTTGAGAGGGGGGTGAGGCATAAAGAACTACATACTGAGTATAATGTACACTACTCAGGTGATAGGGGCACTGAAGTCTCAAACTTCACCAATTTGCAATTCATCCATGTAACCAAAAGACAGTTGTACACCAAAAGCCATTGAAATTTTTTTAAAACTCGAAATTAGTTAATTAATTTAAGAAATGCAAAGCACTCTGTAAAAGAGAGCTATATTGTGAGAATGAAACAACACAATATATTTAAAGCCTTTAGCATTATTCCTGGCACATAATAAAATCTCAGTAAATGCTAACTTCTGCCAAAAAGTAACTGATAGTCATATTGTTATTTATTAACATATATTTATTTGTATGCAGTAAAAACCAATAACAATTTTTTTTAAGTATAGGAAAAATACCCATAAGAGAAACAGATCACTACTGACACTATTTATTATAAGCATAAGGACTTTAATGTAGCACAGGAAGATTTAATACAACCTTTGCAAGAACTGGTGTAGCAGAGGAGATGGAGCCTGTCACCCATGATATCAATCATAAGCATTTAAGCAGGTGCTGCTCCTGAGTAACCTAGAACTCTCCCCAAACAGCAGTCTAGTCTCACAAGTGTACAGTTGCCTCCAGTTAACAGTAACCTCCCCAAAGTCTGCCGCCTCCAAGTCTTATCCGATTGTATCTTGTTAACAAACTGACCAGAAACTTTCTGGGGAAAAGGACACTGGGAATATGATTTTGAGTTTTTCTTATGAATAGCATAAAAAGCAGAGAAGGGGAATTACAATAAAGATGCTTCAACAACACAGAATCAAACCTTGCCTGATCATTTACTAAGTCAGTGTTCATTCATGCCACTTTTTTGTTGTTGTTGTTTTTGTTTTTGCTGCTGGAGATGGAGTCTCACTCTGTCATCCAGGCTGGAGTGCAGTGGCACGATCTCGACTCACTGCAACCTCCACCTCCCAGGTTCAAGTGATTCTCCTGCCTCAGACTCCCGAGTAGCTCAGATTACAGGCACGCGCCACCATACCTGGCTAATTTTTGTATTTTTAGTACAGACGGGGTTTCACAATGTTGGTCAGGCTGGTCTTGAACTCCTGACCTCGTTGTCTGCCCGCCTTGGCCTCACAAAGTGCTGGGTTTACAGGTGTGAGCCATCACACCCGGCCTCATTCATGCCACTTTTTACCAGTATTTAATTTAGTAATGAAAGGATCAGAACCATGCTTCTGCCTAAAATTAAGTAGATTAACCTCATACAGATAAAGCATTCTTAGTCTTTAGGCTGTTGCCACCCAGATCACACCAGGACTGACCTTCAAAAGCTCTTCTATTCTTGTATTATTTATGCCAGTTCATTGGGGTAAGGAGACATTAGTAACATTAGTAAATTAATGAGCATGAGTCTAGTGCCATACTCCTTCATAATATGAGCTCCTTGATCAGAAGTAATGCTATTTGGAAAACAATGGTGAAAAATGAAATATCCTTCAAGTACTGAAGGGGCAGGAAGAAAAATTCATATCTGTAGAAAGTTTGTAGTCCAGCGAGGATAAACGGCTGCACCGTGTGTTACAAAGCATTCCAATTAAATAAACTTGACACTGTTGACTGCCATTTGCACTAGGGCATGCTGCTTCAAGATTATTGAGAGCCTCTTCAGCAGGAATGCCATTTGAGAGCTTTCTTATCATATTTCAGAGACCTCAGATTTTGGAGTACACACCGTAAAAAAGTACCCACATGTAACTGTGACAACTTGCATTTCTGTTGTTTCAAACAGTCCCAGGAAGAAATCCAGCTCCAGCAAAATGAAAACCCATTTGATCCAGAGATGCCTGAGTTGGAGATGAAATTTGGTCATCTCTCCATATTATCATACTAAAAACCCTGCCCAGGGAGGAGCTTGTTGGCCGTTTTCAATACATGTGATGTATGAAGAACCACGATCGAGAACTATGCCTATGTGGCCTTTGCCCAGCCTTTACATAGAATAACTCAGCTAACCAGTGCAATAAAAGCTCTGCTTTTACCTTTGTCCAGAGAGGCACTGCTTTGGGAACTACCTCAGGTGTTCTCCCTGCTTGTCAAATCCTCCTCGATTGCAGTCGTTGGGCTGTCACCTGACAAGCGACGAAACCTACCCAATGTGTATGTAACACCTTGGACACAAATATCTTTGTACCCACTCTTAAAAGTCCAAGAAAATATCCTTTTCTCAGAAGTACTTTTTTTTTTTAACCAAATTTTCAATTGTGGCACTATCGGGACAACCCACTCCCAATGGTTACATGGGTTCTTTTCTATTTCCTAGGTGTCTCGGCTGGTTTGAGAAATAAAGGGAAAGAGCACAAGAGAGAGAAATTTAAAGCTGGGTGTCTGGGGCAGACATCACATGTCAGTAGGATCCGTGATGTTCCCTGAACCATAAAACTAGCAAGTTTTTATTAGCAATTTTCAAAAGGGGAGGGAGTGCATGAATAGGGTGTGGGTCACAGAGATCACATGCTTCACAAGGTAATAAAATATCACAAAGCAAGTGGAGGCCGGTCTTAAGGGGGTGGTCTATAAACCTACCCTCAGGGCGCATTCTCTTTATCAGGGATGTTCCTTGCTGAGAAAAAGAATTCAACTATATTTCTCCTATTTGCTTTTGAAAGAGGAGAAATATGACTGCTCCGTCCGGCTCACTGGCGGCCAGTTCAAAGTTACCTCCCTTGTTTCCTGAATATTGCTGTTATCCTGTTCTTTTTTTAAGATGCCCAGATTTCATATTGTTCAAACACACATGCTCTACAAACAATTTGTGCAGTTGACGCAATCATCACAGGGTCCTGAGGTGACATTCCTCCTCCTCAGCTTACGAAGAAGATGACAGGATTAAGAGGTTAAAGTAAAGACAAGCATACGAAATCACAAGGGTATTGATTGGGGAAGTGATAAGTGTCCATGAAATCTTGACAATTTATGTTCAGAGACTTCAAGACAGACAGACATAGGAAATTATAAAAGTATTAATTTGGGGAACTAATAAATGTCCATAAAATCTTCACAATTTATATTCTTCTGCCGCGGCTTCAGCCGGTCCCTCCTTTTGGGGTCCCTGACTTCCTGCAACATGTCATCTTATTGTGATGGTTAACGTTATGTGCCAACGTAGCTGGGCCACAATGCCCAGATAGTTAGTCAAACATTATTCTGGATAATTCTGTAAGGGAGATTTGTGGATGAGTTTAATATTTAAATCAGTGGACTTTGAGTAAAGCAGATTGTCTTTGAGTAAAGCAGATTAATAGAACAAAGACTCATGTGCCCTGAGCAAGAAGGAATTCTGCATCATATGCCCTTTGGACTTGAACTGCAAAACTGGCTCTTGCTTTTGTTTCCAAGATGCTGACTCATCCTGCAAATGTTGAAATTGGCAGCTTTCATAATCATGTAGCCTAATTCCTTAAAAACGTCTCTCTCCACACACCCTGTGTTGGTTTCATTTCTCTGGAGAATACTACTTACCATACAGACAGTGAATCAGCGCATTTCATTATGCCTTAAAGGGCAAAATTAAACACCCAGGTATATTTCTCAATGTTCTGCACACTGAGAGGATTTCCCTTCATTGTCCTTCAGGAGCAAACTGAGTGGGACTGTGATACCACAACTCTTCCCTTTGTAGGGGTTCTACCATCTTAAGAAAACCGTATTTAAATAAGCCCTTGGTTGGATATGGTACACGTCTTCTCCTTGTGTTTATTCTCTTAATAATATCTATTAATGAACAAAAGTTCTTAAATTTGAAATAGTCCAATGTATCTTTTTTTTTTTCATTTATAGTTAGTATTTTTTCCTATTTAAGAAACGTTTGCTACTTTGAGGCTACAAGGATATTTTTCTATGTTCCGTTAAGTAGTTTGCAGGTCCTGGAAATGAAAGTGTGTAGAAGTAAAGCAAATTCCTTAAACAAAGTATGAAACTACACACACTTATTTGAAAGAAGCATTTCAGTGCACTAGAAATCTACCAAATATGAGAAGTTGAGAAGTGCTGACAAATGAAAACTGCTAGTGGGAAGTTTGTGGCCTGCTAGCCTGAATGCATTCCTATTTTGCTAACTCAGGCTTACCTCTGCCTCAGGTTGCAAAAATCTGCCCTTTTTTTCTGGATGAAGGCAAGAGATCCCTTTTGGGGTGAACGGTAGGGCCACTAAAAAATTATTTTGGAAGCAAGAGATAGATTGAGTTGATAAGCTGTCTCTACATCTCTGGTTGACTGGTAAGTTACAAATGCATGCTGGAAACCCCAAATAACCTGGAGAAAATTGGAAGCCTGAGGAAATTTGCAATTTTGCTGCACCTTCAACCCACAATCAGCTTAGGGGTCAGAGAGTGTAATTCTTATAAGATGGCATAAATTATCTTTACATACCACTGCTTAAATGATTTTCCACTAACCTCTTCAGACAAAATGCAGACACCTAAGGATGGCAGGCTTATGCAAAACAAAATAAAACAAAGCAACCAGTAGTTGTACATTGTGGGGAGATAGATCTCATGTTGGGAATTCAGGCATGATTATTGCTTAACCAAACAGAAAATAATTAAAAAGTCAAAAAATAACAGATGCTGGTGAGGTTGTGGAGAAGAAGCAATACTTATACACTGTTGGTGGTAGTGTAAATTAGTTCTGGTGGTGATTCCTCAGAGACCTAAAGACAGAAATACTGTTTGACCTGGCAATCCCATTACTGGGTATATGCCCAAAGAAATATAACTAGTGACCGGGTGCCGTGGCTCACGCTTATAATCCCAGCACTTTGGGAGGCTGAGGTGGGTGGATCATGAGATCAGGAGATTGAGACCATCCTGGCTAATGCGATGAAACCCTGTCTCTACTAAAAACACAAAAAATTAGCCGGGCGTGGGAGCAGGCGCCTGTAGTCCCAGCTACTCCGGACGCTGAGGCAGGAGAATGGCCTGAACCCGGGAGGCAGAGCTTGCAGTGAGCCAAGATCGCGCCACTGCACTCCAGCCTGGGTGACAGAGTGAGAGAGTGAGACTCGGTCTCAAAAAAAGAAAAAAATACACACACACACACACACACACACACACACACACACATATATATATAACTAGTTATGTTAAAAAGATACATGCACACATATGTTCATTGCAGCACTATTCATAATAGCAAAGACATGGAATCAACCTAAATACCCATCAGGGATAGACTGGATAAAGAAAATGTGGTACATATACACCATGGAGAAAAAAGAACAAGATCATGTCATTTGCATGAACACAGACAGAGCTGAAGGCCATTATCCTTAGCAAATTAATTAAGGAACAGAAACCACATACAGCATGTTTTCACTTACAAGTGGTAACTAAATGATGAGAACTCATGGACACTAGAGGGAACACCACACACTGGGGCCTTACGGAGGATGGAGTGTGGGACGAGGGAGAGGATTAGGAAAAATAACTAATGGGTATAGGCTTAACACCTGCATAATGAAATAATCTATACGAGAAATCTCCATGACACATGCTTACCTATGTAACAAACCTGCACATATATCCCTGGAATTAAAATAATTTTTTTTTTCCAAAAAGAAAATCAACAAGACTTATGCTATGGTCTCAATGTGTGCCCCACTTCAAATTTTATGTGCTGAACTTAATCATCAAAGTGGTAGTATTTAGAGATGGGGCCTTTAGGAGGTGAATGAGTCATGAAGGTGGGGCCATAACAAATGAGATTAGTGACTTTATAAAAGAGCTGGGGGGAACTAGCTGGGCTCTGTGTACAATTCCATCTCTTTTTCCGTGTAAGAACACATCATTCTTCCCTTCCAGAGGGCACAGAAACAAGCCACCATCCTCAGAAGCAGAGCAGCCTTCACCATCTTCCAAATCTGTTGGCGCCTTGATCCTGGATTTACTAGCCTCCAAAACTGTTAGCAAATAAATGTCTATTGTTTATAAGTTACCTACTCTGCTGCATTTTGCTGTAATAGCAAGAATGAGCTAAGACAATTTAGAGAACAAAACAGAATCCAGAGCTGCCTCAAGACAAAGATACCTACCTTTACCATTTCTATTCAATGATTTATTGCAAATTTTAGGTAGTGCAATAGAGCAAGAAAATCAAAGACATACAGATCATAAAGGAAAATGTAAAGTTTTCTTTATTTGCAGGTGATGTAACTGTGGAAATGGACACTTCTAAGCCATCTCTAAAATAGATACAAGAATTTTATGTGATTTTAGGAAGAGAATATATGCCTATTAAAGATACAGATTGATACTCAAAATCAATTGAATTTCTCTCTACTACAATGTGAACGTTCAAAAACAATGTTTTAAATGTTCTGTTACACAAAATATCTAGAAATACACTTGGCTTAAGATAATCAAGACCTACAAATTATTGTTGAGAGACATTGTGCAAGAGAATACCATAAATAAATACTAAAAAATAGTAAGATTGATTACTACAGAGAGTTGGTGGGCATTGGGTAGAAATTGCAGGAAAAGGAATGGGATATCTGAGAGGAGAGACGTTTCTTAGGACACTTCTTGGAATCTTATGCCTCTACTAGTACCATAGTATTATGTCATATATCCCAAAATAAATAAATAACAACAATCAACCAGTATATGGAGGAAGGACTAAAATGGAATACAGACAGTAACACATAACCTAACTGTTTACGAATGAATAACATAACTCACTCAACGAGTTGGGAAAAAAGAAGACGAACGTAAGCGATGCTGGAAAACAATATTTTTGCCATATTGTAAAGTCAAACATAAAGTGAAATATAAATATGTACTGTAGTTAGAAAATTTTATTCTCACAGGAATATGAGTTAGCAATTCTGAAACCAATGTTTATGTACACTTGGATTAAATAAGAAAATGTGTTTTGGCTAATGAGAGACAGGTTTCTCACTGCCAAGAAAACAAATAGAAGGGTGGAAGACTAGAATGAACTCTATGGTGTTTCACTAAGATTAGAGGTTATGGTTCATGTAAATGTTGGAGAGATGCACAAATCAAATACGTGTATGTATATGTATGGTAGTATATACACATATATTTTCTAGCCTTAACTGGTAAGACTAGAATCAATGAGTAAACTCACGACTCAGGTTCTGTCTCTAAACACCATTATCTAATGAAAGGTGCCAGGACTCCTTGAAGACATTTAATATCAGTGCCAGGGCAGGAAAAGTCCAAGAGGAACCTGTAACATTTTGTGGTGTCAGAAAGTAAGAAAGTGTTTATAAACTATGGGGCATGTTGAAAGGACACAAGAGCGACACTGAGAGGGTTTCTTATGGCATAAATGGAATGCTGGGAGCTAAAATAATGAAAATATTAGTTATAATCTATAAAATAATATGTATATAATTTAGCCCATACTCAACTGAGTGAATGAATAAATAAATAAACTGATAAGACAGAACAACTCTCCCTTAGAGTAAAATTTCAATTATTACAAGTAGAATTAATGAAGGTAATAGGTCACCATGAGGGAAACACTTCAGTAGTATATGTTATCAGCAAAACCTAATGGGTGTTAAAAATTCATTGGAAAAAGTGTAATGAGAAATTTATATTCATCAAAGTGTCTCCCCACAAGGTACTTATTAAAGACAAGCACATACAAGAATACATATATACATGTGGCACCTTTCATTAGATAATGGGGTTTAGAGACAGAACCTGAGTCCTGAGTTTACTCATTGATTCTAGTCTTAGCAAGTAAAGCTAGAAAATACGTAAAATATATGTATACATACCATATATATATATATGAAACTATAGTGGAGAGACTCAGCAGACACCACTTACACCAACTATCAAAGTGATAGGTATATTAGTTTCATGGATTTTCTATTAGAATGCGCTGAGAAGAACAGAGTGCCACATCTATAGCATTCATATATTCATATCCCAAATTCATAACTATAATCTCAGTGTGAGAAAATTTTGGGCTATCCCCAACTGAATATCTTAGATACTCCAGAATTATTAACTGAAAATAATATTTTTCCCTATTGAATTACCTGGATTTTATTGAAAATCAGTTGACCACATATATATGTGTATCTATTTCTGGACTCCATTCTATTACTTTGATAAATACATCCACCCATAGGCCATTAACATACTTGCTTATTGTAGTTTTACTTATTTATTTATTTATTTATTTATTTATTTATTTGTTTATTTATTTTTACTTTAAGTTCTGGGATACATGTTCAGAATTTGTAGGCTTGTTACATAGGTATACGTGTGCCATGGTAGTTTGCTGCACCTATTAACCTATCTTCTAAGTTCCCTCCACTCATCTCCCACACCCCGACAAGCCCTGATGTGTGATGTTCCCCTCCCTGTGTCCATCTGTTCTCATTGTTCAACTCCCACTTATGAGTGAGAACATGCGGTGTTTGGTTTTCTGTTCCTGTGTTGGTCTGCTGAGGACGATGGCTTCCAGCTTCATCCATGTCCCTGCAAAGGATATGATCTCATCCCTTTTTATGGCTCCATAGTATTACATGGTGTATTTGTACCACATTTTCTTTATTCAGTCTATCATTGATGAGCATTTGGGTTGGTTCTATGTCTTTGTTATTGTAAATAGTGCTGCAATAAAAACGCATCTGCATGTGTCTTTCTAGTACAATGATATATATTCCTTTGGGTATATACCCAGTAATGGGATTGCTGGGTCAAATGGTATTTCTGGTTCTAGATCCTTTAGGAATCACCAGACTGTTTTCTATAATGGTTGAACTAATTTACATTCCCACCAACAGTGTAGAACATTTGTATTTCTTCACAGCCTCTCCAATGGCTACTGTTTCTTGAATTTTTAATAAATCACCATTCTGACTGGTGTGAAGTGGTATCTCATCGTGATTTTAATTTGCATTTCTCTAATGATCAGTTATGTTGAGCTTTTTTCATATGTTTGCTGGCTGCATAAATATCTTTTTCTGAGAAGTGCCTGTTCATATACTTTGCCCACTTTTTCATGGGGTTGCTTTTTTCTTGTAAATATGTTCAAGTTCCTTGTAAATTATGGATATTAGACCTTTGGCAGACGGTAGATTGCAAAAGATTTTCTCCCATTCTGTAGGTTGCCTATTCACTCTGATTATAGTTTCTTTTGCTGTGCAGAAACTCTTTAGTTTAATTAGATCTAATTTATTATTTTTGACTTTTATTGCAATTGCTTTTGGCATTTTCATTGTGAAGTCTTTGCCCATATCTATGTCCTGAATGTTATTGCCTGGGTTTTCTTTGTGGGTTTTTATGGTTTTGGGTTTTAAAGGTAAGTCTTTAGTCCATCTTGAGTTAGTTTTTGTGTACAGTGTAAGAACGGGGAACAATTTCAGTTTTCTGCATGTGGCTAGCCAGTTTTCCCAGCACTATTTATTGAATAGGAGATTATTTCCCCATTGCTTGCTTTTTTTCAGATTTGTCAAAGATCAGATGGTTGTAGATTTGTGTTGTTATTCATGAGGTCTCTGTTCTATTCCATTGTTCTATATGTCTGTTTTAGTACCAGAACAGTGCTATTTTGGTTACTGTAGCCTTGTAGTTTGGTTTGAAGTCAGGTAGTGTGATGCCTCCAGAGTTTTTCTTTTTGCTTAGGATTGTCTTGGCTATCTGGGATCTTCTTTGATTCCATATTCAATTCAAAGTATTTTTTTTTTCCATTTCTTTGAAGAATGTCAATGGTAGTATGATGGGATTTTGTATCCTGAGACTTTGCTGAAGTTGCAAATAAATTTCTTTTTGTTTCTACCCGAAAGAGCATTTATTAGAAAGAGTGTGCTACCATATTATATAACTCAGTGTGCAATGATGACTAAAGTTGAGTTGAAGAAACAGTGTCTTTGTCTACCTAAAAGAGTGGCATCAACGTGAGAGAGAAATGACTGTTTTCTATTGGATACAGCCCAAGCAGGAGGAGGCTTTTATGTTTAGACTTAAAAACTGGGTAGGCCATGAAATAGATATCAATAAATTTCTCAATTTTCCAAAACAGCCTCACTGCATTTAGAATTATAGTTACTGGAATCCTTTCCAAATTCTGAAAGGATATTTTATTATAATTTTAGATTTTAATTATGTTGTGAGCTGTGTCTTTTAAATTTTTCTTCATATTCTTGTTGAAAAGGCGATAGACCCTCCACCAAGATAGTGTTTTAGTTTTCAGTTCAGAAATGTATGTGGTGCTCTAGTACAAGGCTGAGGTTCCAAACTTCTATTAGAACCTGAATGATGGATAGAAGTTAAAAGTAAGAGTATGTGCAAAGTATACATTAGGATAAGGGAAAATATGTATAAAGACAAAGGATATTTTAAGTGAAAAATGTCTTCTAATTAGTACTTCTTGCTGTATTTTCTGTATTTTGTATATCTCTTAAAATAACTCTATGAAAAAGGGGTAAGCAAATAAAGTAAAATTATATATATAAATTGTATGCATTAAATGAAAGCAAAAAAATACATTTTAATTTTATTGGAATTTTGTCATTTGTATATAAAATGTTAAATAATGGTTTATAGGTCAGATTATACTTTATCTACAAAATGTACAAATATAAAGTACTTAAAAATAAACTATAAAAATAAAACAAGATGATTCTGTTGCTGATATATACAATATTTTGTTTTCTTTTGGATTAAACATGGTTTTATATACTCCTCTCGGGACCAGGACTTAAACTCTTTTAATATGTTTTTAGAAAAAAAAATACTAGGGACGGGCATGGTAGTTTACCCTTGTAATCCCAGCACTTTGGGAGGCTGAGGTGGGAGAATCACCTGAAGTCAGAAGTTTGAGACCAGACTGGCCAACATGGCGAAACCCTGTCTCTACTAAAAGTACAAAAATTAGCTGTGCATGGTGGTGGGCACCTGTAATCCCAGCTACTCAGGAGGCTGAGGCAGGAGAATCCCTTGAACCCAGGAGGCAGAGGTTGCAGTGAGCCGAGATTGTTCCATTGCACTCCAGCCTGGGTGATAGAGTAGAGATCCTGTCTCAAAAATAAATAAATAAGTAACATAAAGAAAAAAAAATTTATCTTTTTTTTTTTTTCCAATCTACCAGTGAAGCATGTGAGAAGCACATTTCCCTGTGACAGTCTCACCGTTATAAACAAATAAGAAATACAAATGTCTTTGGTGTGTCACGATTATTCCAAGATGATGAGGAGAGGCTTTCTTTTCTTAGCTTTTTTGAGACAGAGTCTCACTCTGTCGCCCAGGCTGGAGTGCAGTGGCGCAATCTTGGCTCACTGCAAACTCTGCCTCCCAGGTTCAAAATTCTGCCTCAGCCTACTGAGTAGCTGGGATCACAGGCATGCATCACCATGCCTGGCTAATTTTTGTATTTTTAGTAGACACGAGGTTTCACCATGTTGGCCAGGCTGGTCTCGAACTGCTGACCTTGTGACCCCCCTGCCTCAGTCTCCCAAAGTGCTGGGATTACAGTTGTGAGCTAGCACACCTGGACTTTTCTTAGTAGTTTTTAACCTAGGAAGGTACACTCATAATTTCATTGTGCATTTTTCAGAAACCTCTATATACATTGTAACAAGTTTATTACTTTGCTTTGTATACTTGATTTTGTATCTTGTAACTCTACTGAATTTGTTTATTCATTTTAACAATTTCTTCTTGGAGTCATTAGGGTTTTCTGTATATAAGATCATGTCGTTGTCAAACAGGGACAATTTTACTTTCCCCTTTCCAGTGTGAATGTCTTTTATTTATTTCTCTTGACTGATACTCTGGGTAGTATTTTTAGTACTATCTTGAATAAAGTGATGAGAAGGGATATCTGTGCTTTGTTCCTGATATTGGAAGCAGAACTTTCAGCTTTTCATCTTCAATATGATGATAGCTGTGGGCTTTTTACATATGACCTTTATTATGTTGAGGTAGTTTTCTTCTATTCCTAGTTTGTTGAGAATTTTTATCATGAAAAGGTGTTGAATTTTGTCAAATGCTTTTTCTGCATCTGTTGAGATGATTATGTGATTCTTATTTTTCATTCTGTTAATGTAGTATACCAAATTAGCATATATAAGAATACAACGGGATGCCTCTTGGTCATGATCACATCTCAAATGATTATCTATGTCTAGATATGTAGCCTAAATATTGAGCCTAAATCACTCTGCTGAGGCCCCCATCTGCCTGATAGCATCTACTCGCAAGGGTGGCCAAATACTAAAAGGGTAATTGCTACCTCATAGACTGTCCTTACTACCTATTTAACGTTGCTAAAACTCCTATGCAGTACATAGTGCTACCCTTTTCTTTTACAGGATAAGGAGAATATGAGGCAGGGAAGTTTACGACTAACCCTGGTGTCTATGGGACTAGATCCCTTTCAGTGAAATACAGCATCTACTCCTCTAACCTCTACACTACATTTTCTCTATTAGTGTGATCTGAAACTTCTCAAAGGCTTTCTCCTCTTTATAATTCTCTATCAGGGAAAGCTAATATATATTTTACAAGGATGTTATTTTCAATTCATATTCTAGTCTACTTTAGAGAGTAATGAACTTTTATTGAAACTTTCCATCTATCAACTGATTGTTTAAGGCTTGACAAAACCTTACAGAATTCACAGAGATATATGGTCTTTATGGTGAGAAAGAGAGTTATTTAAACAAATATTGTTAAGTTCAAATACAAGTCCTAACATTTTGCACCTAGAGAATTTCAGGTTTAGAACCTAAAATCTGAATCAAGTTTTACTTCATCTTATTTTTTTGGACTTTTAAAAAAATAACAGTTAAAATAGTGCTTTCAAAAACTGGAAGATTTTTTAGTTCTTTTTTCTTTCTTCAGTAATTAAAAAATATGATGTCAGTCTAGAAGTCTAATACCCCGGAATCTCTTGATAATTAGACCACAGATGGAAGAAAATATCCTTTGCTAGATGTCTTACTTAACAAAAATATTTTATTCCACTGTCTTGGGTTTTACAGCATCTGTTTCTTCAGAATGAGTAATAAGCTTCTTGTGATTATGTCTGCATGTTGAAATGAAATCATTTGGAGTCAGAAAATTATAAATGAAATATATTTGACAGACATATTTACTAATAATTACTTTCTTTGAGTCATACACACCTGATTTATTAGTGTCCTATTTGTATGCAGACAACTTTAGAGTGCCACTGATAATTACTCTAAGTCTTTTTACATTGATCCCCATGAAGTTCCCTAAAGAATGATAATAAATTGGAGGTTAAATAAGGGAAATGTCTTATTTACCACCTCCTGTTATTTCTTTCTGATCTTCTCAGTGTGAGACTGTTAGGTACAAAACTTTATGCTGGGCAAACAAACAAAAATCATGTTTGCTAATTAGTTATGTATATTCAAAAGTAGGTTAACCACAAGCAAAAATGTGACAGATGCAAGTAAAGTTTAAAACATTGTAAGAATTTAAAATGAAAATGATAAAAGTTCACAATTCAAGGAAGTGATTGTGTGTGAAGCATGACTTGAATAAAAATATGATTTGTACCAATGGATTCCACTTAATTAAACGAAAGTGTTTATTGACGTCAGGCCTGTAGGACTTGGGTGAACATCCTAAACAAGTTACAGTCTTTATCTAAAGAAATGGTCAACTGACTGAAAGACATGGAGACAGAAACAGAAAAATATGATTGAATGTATTAGTTTCTGGTTTAGAGATGTACGTGGAGCCCTAAACAAAGCTAAGTTACGAAATCTAGAACCTGAAGAATGAAGGTTAAAGGTAAGAGTGAATCCAAAGGGCATAACAGAAAAAAATATGTACAAAAGCCAACACGTTAATGAGAACATAGTATATTCAGCTAACTGAAATAAGGTTTATACTATTTCAAGACATTGAGTGCAAGACTTCATTGTGAAGAGATGAAGCTGGTGGGTAAAGTATAAATAATTATGCAAAAATGCCAAGAAAGGTGCATATTATTCTCAGAATACTTGATTTTGACAACTGAAAGGTGTCATGATTCAATAGGTAATTTAGCAAAATCGCCGACTGAAAAGTCCAAAATAGAAAATCAGAGAGAAGAACAAAGTTTGTTTCAATAAAGAATAATCTTTCGGGTTAGTAAAGACAGAAATCAGAAATCAGATTGGACTAAGATTTCTCAACAGAAATACTAGAAGATAAAATAAAATAGAAGAATTTCATCAACATTCTAAGGGAAATGTATTTTCAACCCATTATTAAATATTCAGCTAAATTAGGTAAGAATGTTTTCTCCAAAAGTGGGATACCTCAAAAATCTACCCTTCATATATCAGCAAGTTACCATAAGATGTGTTCCAAAAATGATAAATTAAACAGGCAGGAAGGAATGACGGAAGAAAGGAAAAAAAAGGGAGAGAAGGAGGGAAAATTTGGAAGAGAGGGAAGAAGAAAGAGGAAGGAACTAGGAAAGGGAAACTTGACAAAGGAGAGAAATAAAGAAGTTCCCATTCTTAAGAGCCACAAAAATGTCTCCAAATGGGAAAAGGGCAGCCCATACAATTAGAGTAAGAAGGTTATGGGTTTCTCAAGAGAGTTACATAGGAAAAAAGGAATGCATCCATTACTTCATGTACCTGACCATATCAGGAGAAACCTTTTATATTCTCGTATTCATTCTTGATGGGTAGCTATGTAACTCAAAGGAAAATAATTATTTCTACCAAAGAGACACCTGCACTGGTAAGTTCATTGCAGCACCAATTACAATATCAAAGACATGGAATCAACCCAGTTGCCCAATGGCAGTGGATTCAATAAAGAAAATGTGGTGCATATACACCATTGAATACTATGCAGCCATCCATAAAAATAATACAATTATGTCCTCGGCAGCAACATGGATGCATCTGGAGACCATTATCTTAAGTGAATTCAAGCAGAAACAGAGAACCAAATATTACATGTTCTCACTTAGTGGGAGCTAAACATTGGGTATACCCGACACAGAGATGGGATCAATAGACACTGTGAACTCCAAAAGAGGGTAGGGAAGGAGGGGAACAAAAGTTGAAAGACTGCTTATCGGGTACTATGTTTGCTACTCGGGTGAAGAAATCTTTAGAAGCCCAAACCTCAGTAGCATCCTGCAGTATAGCCATGTAACAAACCTGCACATTGTATCCCCTGAATGTAAAAAAATATGAGGTAATTAGTAACTTCAGAAGAAAATAATGGTCAAGAAGGAAAATTTATTCATCTTGTCCAATACAGGTCTGCATTGAATATTATTTATTATTAAAATAATGCTAGTACTGAATAATAATTTAACAGTAAATTTTTACCTAACATTACAAGGAGAACAAAGGGACCATATGCTTTTGGGGAAAAGGGACACTAATATAAGAGTGATACATTTTTCTTTTTTGTATTTGGAAGATACTAGATATTGCCTAATATTAGCAAATCAAGTAATATTTATTATGTGACGTGAAGAAGTAAAGAGGAGAAGTAAATAGAGAAGGAAAAGTGTTTGAATAGAGATGGTAGAATTTGTTGGTGCAAAGTGTGGGGTAAGGCATTGATTATTTTTAAATCATAGGCTACAATATTAAAAAGCAATTGAAGATAAAGGACTTACAGACATAAATGATAACTTCCATTCTAAAAGTTTAGCAGCAAAACAGCAGAAATGAAGAAAAACAGCATGAAATAGCCTCAGATCCTAAACATTATTATTTTTTAAAGATTTCAATATCTGAGCATATTTGGAAACAGAGGGAGGAAATAACAGAGTTGAAACTGTTAAGACAGAAGAAAACATCCAGCTAATTGATTCAACAAGTGCCCTGGAATGCAGATAAGACTAGAATATGCTTATGCATCATGGTAATAATAGTTACCTTTGGCTTCTGCTGACTATTGTTTAATAATAGTACAGAAAAATCTGCCACCTTCTTTTTTTTTCCCAATCTACTTATGTCTGTGAATTAATAACTTTAAGCGTGACATCGATTTCAGTGTAGTGCTAGGTTTATATCTAGCAAAAGAAAAGTTACTGGTTGAAGTGATAATAGTTATGAGAACCAGTATCGGTATTTGATGTATGTAAAAAGACTTAGGAAGACATATCTAAATGCAGTGTGCAGGGTGAATATGAAAGAGAAAAATAGTTCAAAGAATTTATTCTGACTCCTGGGGAGAAAGCTCTCACTGCAATCATTGAGGAGGCGAGACTTGGAGAAACTAAGGGAAACAGATAATGCCTGCATATTATTGGAGAAAAATAAAAGATTGCAGGAGAAAAAGGAACTTTTCCAAAAGAAAGTTTATGCTGTATTTTTCTCCTACATTCGTGGATCTTTAGTGTCCCTGAAAGGCTTCATATTTTGGTTATAAAAGAAGGAATTCCCACGAGGATCTGCTTTTCCGTTTTCCTGTGGAAGCTCTTGATTTTGTGAAACTCGGAAAGAGAGAATGTTTTGAATATCCTCTTCTTCATCAACCTCCCTGACAAAAACCACCTCTTAGCCTCTCTTTCCTCAGGGGTACTAACCAGGCTCCTCCTTGCCTGTCTGGTGAATTCTTTCTTTTAAACTGAAGCTGAGCTACCCCAACACCATTCTCAGAAAACAAACCAAAAGAAAAAAAAAAATGAGGAAAAAAAAAAAAACAATAAAAAATAAACAAACTTAAATGGATACCAGAATAAACCTCACTTATCTTCTTTAGGAACTTCACCACTAATTAATCTATTAGCTATTTTTTTCAAATTCCACTTTTTGGATATCTGGACAAAAGGATGATTACTTCCTGTTACCTATGCATTTAATCAGAAATAAAGAAATATAACTTCGTTTGTTTTTTCCTGCTATAAGATTTCTATTGAGTAAACTAGAACAGATTCATCCTGCTTATATATTTCTCTGATTGTTGGTAATTGAGTTGCCAAATACAGGTTTGTGGACATGGATAGGTCTGGTCTTCTTGGCCTTTTAATTTATTAAATGTGGCCTCAGGGATATCATTTATTTTCTATGAGGATATATATTTTTTTATTTTTTATTTTATTTTATTTTATTTTTGAGACGGAGTCTCGCTCTGTCGCCCAGGCTGGAGTGTAGTGGCGCGATCTCGGCTCACTGCAAGCTCCGCCTCCCGGGTTTACGCCATTCTCCTGCCTCAGCCTCCCGAGTAGCTGGGACTACAGGCACTCGCCACCACGCCCGGCTAACTTTTTAGTATTTTTAGTAGAGACGGGTTTCACTGTGGTCTCAATCTCCTGACCTCGTGATCCGCCCGCCTTGGCCTCCCAAAGTGCTGGGATTACAAGGGTGAGCCACCGCACCCGGCAGAGAATATATTATTACCTGTCCATAGAAGTATTTTGAAGACTGTTTTCCCTGATGTCTCATGTGGAGTTTATCTTATTAATTTATATATATATTTTTTTCTGCACCTAACATGACACTTCATATCTATTATGTAATTCAACACATGGCTCCTACCCTGAGCCGACTGATCATGGCTGTGATGTGCAGAGCGTGATGTCTGGCACAAGTTAGAGGATCCGTGAGAAAAACGCCTTCCTCTCCCTCCAGAATCATCATCTATGAAAAGTCTACTGGCCAGTTTATTCCATTTTTTCTCTTTTAAAAATATATATTATCCCAGCCGGGCATGGTGGCTCACGCCTGTAATCCCAGCACTTTGGGAGACTGAGGCAGGCAGATCACCAGGTCAGGAGATCAAGACCATCCTGGTCAACATGGTGAAACCTCATCTCTACTAAAAATATAAAAATTAGCTGGGCATGGTGGTGTGTGCCTGTAATCCAGGCTACTTGGGAGGCTGAGGCAGGAGAAATGCTTGAACCAGGGAGTCGGAGGTTGCAGTGAGCCGAGATCATGCCACTGCACTCCAGCCTGGAGATAGAGCAAGAATCCATCTCAAAAAATATATATCATATGTATATCATATGTGTAAATATATATCATATATATAAATATATAAATAATATATAAAAATATATAAATTATATATAATATATATAAAGGGATATATATATATATATATATATATATATATATATATATATATCTCCCTTTTGGCCTAGCCTGACCAATTTCTTAGTTGTATATTATTTCTGTTAAGAAGTAAAATAAATTTCAAAGTGTTGTCTTATGTTTGTTCAAAAAGTTATGACTCCATTTGTAAGCTGGAGACTGTCAATTATGAATAAGCAGAGAAATGTTCTTTTCTCTTGACGTTTTATATTATACACATATAAGAAAATCTTGTACAGAAGAGAGATTTAAAGCTATACTTTCAAAGATCTATAAAAGAAAACCAATCTTTCTTCCAAAGTCCAAGCTCATGCCAAGGCAAAAGAGGTGGACAACAATGCTGATGGCGAAGGTTTGCGCAAACTTGCAAAATCTCATCTCGTATTCCTGCAGTGTAATATGCTAAGCTAGAAGCAAACAAAGGCAAAAGGTCATGGAAGAGACTGTGGCATATCTGTGAAGTTAAAATAGTGTGATCTGAGAAGGGGAATAAAAAACAGATCATGAACATGAGGAATATCGATAGAGTTTCTTCTTAAAATTCTTGAATACTTGTTCTGTGCCAGGCGCTATGCTGGTTTACACAAAACAGGCAATCCTTGCTTCGATGAGGTCACATCTAGTAAGGGAGAGAGGAAAAAGGACAATGCCTTATAAATGCCATTGTAAAACATATAAAAAGGGCTATATGAGAAAATCCTTAGTCTCAAAGAATAAAATAGAGCCCTACTAAGTGACAAGAACAAACAGAATCCCTGAAGAAGAAGTAACCCTTGCAGAAGATAAGCAAAAAATACAAGCAGTGTTTGGATGGCAAGTGATGTAGTTTGGGTATATGTCAACATCCAGATCTCATGTTGAATTGTAAACTCCAATGCATTTGGAGGTGGTAGGGCCTGGTGGGAGGTGTTTGGGTCATGGGAGAGGATCCCTCATAGCTTGGTGCTGTCCTTGCATTAGTGAGTGAGTACTCATGAGATCTGAATGTGTAAAGGTGTGTGGCACCTCCCCTGACCTTGTCCTTGTTCCCACCATGGGATGTGCCTGCTCCCCCTTTGCCTTTCATCATGATTGCAAGCTTCCTGAGGCCTCCTGAGAAACTGATGCCAGCACTATGCTTCCTGTACAGCCTGCAGAACTGTGAGCCAATTAAACTTCTTTTTTTGTAAATTACCCGGTCTCAGGTATTTCTTTATAGCAATGCAAGAAGAGTCTAACACAGAAAACAAGTGACTCCATATGCCATGCAAAATATTTAGAATTCTAACTTACTGAAAATGGAATCATAGATCAATTTATTATCTTCCTTTTAGAAATAACACTTTGAAAGAAATGCAGGTCGGGCACGGTGGCTCACACCTGTAATCCCAGCACTCTGGGAGGCCAAGGCAGGTGGATCATTTGAGGTCAGGAGTTTGAGACCAGCCTGGCCAACATGGTGAAACCCCATCTCTAGTAAACATACAAAAATTAGCCGGGCATGGTGGTACCTCTCTGCAGTCCCAGCTACTCGTAAGGCTGAGGCAGGAGAATTGCAGTGAGCTGAGATTGCACCACTGCATTCCAGCCAGGGTGACAGAGCGAGACCCTGTCTCAAAAATTAAAAAAAAAAAAAAAGATATTCAATATATTGATTTGTGGGAGGTAAGACTAGAGCCATGGAGATGTATTACACAGCTTTATTATTATTAATTAATTCTCTTTCATCAAAAATTTATTTAGTGCTTACAATGTGTCAGGAACTAGGTTAGGTTAAAAAGATAATTTTTACCAAGGACTTTGATAAAACCAGTAAATCACAAGATTCCCAGATATTTGAATGTATAATTAATAATACAGTGTTTTCATTTGTATACAGGGTTTGTAGGAGGAGGATCAGATTTTTAAAGGTATGAGACTATCTAGTTAGGATAATGGTACTGGTCCTGGAGAGATCCAGAACTCAGCATCTCAAATCTTAGGTTAATTCTAAGAAAGAGGAGTATGGTCCTATCTAAACAAGACAGGATATATAGGTAAAGAATACAACCAGGAAATTCAGCCAGAAAAAAAAAAAAAATGTGTGTGTGTGTGTGTGTGTGTGTGTGTATGTGTATATATATATATATATATATATATATATATATATATATGCCACCAATTTTCAGTCTGAGATCAATCCTAATAGATCCAGATAGAACTGAGTGTAATAAACAGAAGTGAAGTCTTACCATATAATAAGAGAAGCATCTCAACACTCAATCAAGGACAAGACACCCTTTAAAGATCAGAGTAGAGAGGTAATTAAGACTGAGCATCTCAGAATCCAGCTGCCACAAGATCATATCAGAAGATCATAGAACACAACTTTCTTTTTGAGCATCTGTATTAGTTTATTCTCACATTGTTATAATGAAATACCCAAAACTAGGTAATTTATAGAGAAAAAAGTATTTAATTAGCTCATGGTGCTTTCAGACTATACAGGAAGCATGGCAGCATCTGCTGCACTTTTGAGGAGGCCTCAGGAAACTTACAATCATGCAAGAAGGCAAAGGGAAAGAGAGGTTTCTCACATGATGGGGGGCAGAGGAAGAGCAAGAGAGGGAGGTGCTATCCACTTTGAAACTACCGGATCTCATGAGAACTTACTCACTATCATGACCAAAGGGGATGATGCTATCCCGTTTGTGAGAAACTGCCCCCATGATCCAGTCATCTCTCACCAGGACCCACTTCCAAAAGGGGATTACAACTGAACAGGAGATTTGGGTGGGAACACAGATCTACAATATCAGTATCCTTTCTTGAGGAGGTGATTGAGAACTGATTTGTGTGCAGTTGTTTGAGGTGTGTGTGTGTATGTGTGTGTGTGCACATACATGGGGATACATGTGTAAGCATGACAATTAGAGCACAGAAAAATACCTGAGCCAGCTAACATGTGCGTGTTGTTCTTCCACTGTGTGTCCACAGTGAGACAGTACACGGGATGATGCTCAGAAGAGAGGGGAAAACATCTGGCAAGGACATTCCTTTGATGTGCGCAATAAGCCTTGGTCCCACCTGTCAACTTTTCCGTTAATCTGTGTCTTCAATTCAAGGCTGGAATTCCTGGGCATGACCATCTGCCTGAATTTCCATTGTGTGGAGAAATTGAAAAAAACTTTGAGTCTGGAAGAACTTTTTGTATGACCTCCTTTGGTAAAAATATCGAAAGATTTTAAATTGTGTGGGAATGAAGTAGCCAAAGATATAAATTACATCTGTGACCATTGAGTATTTATTGGGTGATGCTCATTTTCTGTCTCCTTTTACCCCCACTCCCTGTCTTTCTGCCTGCCTAACTCATTCACTGGCCTCCTTCTTTCTTTCCTTTTTACAAAAAATGTGTTTCTCCTCTGAGCTATCACAATATTAAGAATATCAGGCTAAATATGCCCCTAACCTCAGAAAGTTCTCAGACTCGTGGAAAAAAATGGCTATGTAAATAACGTGGAAGTATCAAAGAAAAGAAAGGACATATCACAAGATAATTATCAGTGACATAAAGGATTTTCCTAAAGAAATAAGAGAGCACATCACTGAAAATTCTATAGTAGTGTTTTTCACACTAAGGAGGGAGAGAAAAATATCTTAGTCAGTGGGTAGCATGAAAATGAAGTGTGAAAATATGCTTTTAAAATGAATTTGCTAGTTTATGGTGTTAGAACATAGAATGTAGGGATATGATTTGAGAGGATGTTATAGGTTATTCTCCAAATTGTGACTGACCTCCATTTACCATGCAATGTAGCTGATATTTCATAATAAGGAGCTTGCAGACTACTTTTATAGTGGGGTAACATGATCCAATTCTGAGTATATATTTTTGTTTCATTTTCTTTCTGAACACTGATAAGTTAGATTTGATAGGACCTTCAAACAGCATGCCCAGGGATTTACAAGACGACAAAGGGTGGAGGATGTCTGGATAAGTATTTCTTAAGGAAAATGGCCAAGAATAGAACTGGCACAAGATGTGAGAAGGAAAAGTTTGAATATCTAGGTAGGTTACTTTCTTAATTTGCATGTTATTTCATGAATTCTTAACTCAATGTCTCCTAAATTCCAGGAATTAAATAAGGTACTGGAGATGAAGTGCTGTATAAGAAATAATACAACCCAATTAACCAAGCCAACATGAAAGCCTTGATAAAATAAAATTTATAAGTTCTAAATTATATAATTATGTACACAACCAGTAAAGTCTGCTCCAATTTCTTTGACTGCTTCTGGTGCTTTAACTCACATACTTTTGTTCTCATCTAATTTTAGCAAAAATTGAAGGGGATGTTTTCTAAGCATCTCACTTCAGGCATATTCCACTTGGAATTTCACCTTGTCTTCTGGGGCATCTTGTATGGTGCAGAAACATGCATGAATCTCATCAGATATGTGAGTGCAGACCAGAATTATGAAGATGTAAATAACCCCAGAGACAACCATCCACAAATAACAGTAACTCTTTCCTAGACGATTATTTGAGGTATTCTATCAACTGCCCAGAAACTCCCAGGCAGGGTTATTTGCCCTCAGCCGTGTCCTTAATAGCACACCCAAGTCCCTTAGTGGTGCTTCATGGTAATATCTGATAAAAATCTGTGCTACAGACTTTATTTTCAGATGGAACTTGTTCCTGTAGTGTACATACAATTGGTAAGTGTAATGGACTGATAAAAGTTATCCTTATGAGATGTTGAAACTACTACCATTGGATGGTAGTAAATGGAGTGTGGGTATGTATATTTATCATACACCAGCACAAACGGTGCTAAAAAAGCTAGAGGGTATGTAAATTAGTTCAACCATTATGGAAGACAGTGTGGTGATTCCTCAAGGATCTAGAATCAGAAATACCATTTGACCCAGCAATATCATTACTGGGTATATACCCAACAGAATATAAAGCATTCTACTATAAAGACACATGCACATGTATGTTTATTGCAGCTCTATTTACAATGGCAAAGACACGGAATCAATCTAAATGCCCATCAATGATAGACTGGATAAAGAAAATGTGGTACATGTACAGCATGGAATACTATGCAACCATAAAAAGAAATGAGATAATGTCCTTTGCAAGGACATGGATGAAGCTGGAAGCCATTATCCTCAGCAAACCAACACAGGAACAGAAGACCAAACACCGCGTGTTCTCACTCATAAGTGGGAGCTGAACAGTGAGAACACATGGACACAGAGTGGGAAGCAACACACACCAGGGCCTGTATGGGGTGGGTGTGAGGGGAGGGCACTTAGAGGATGGGTCAATAGGTGCAGCAAACCACCATGGCATATGTATACATATGTAACAAACCTGCACGCTCTGCACATATATCCTCTTTTTTATTTTTTTTGAGGAAGAAAGAAAGATAGAGGGGGAAAAAAAAAAGAAAAAAGAAAAAGCCAGAGGGCCTCCAAAGCAGTGTTTAAATAATCCTTTATTATTTTCATTGGTAAAAACCATGTTGAATATCAGGCCTAGGATTTAATTTTTAGACTGCAAAGAATTCTGAATGATCAGCCTGGAGAAATATCATGTGCCAATATGAGAATGTTGATAGGAGTATGTTGGGAGCTTGAGATGTTTGAGGGATATTTTGTTAAACAAGCCTAAGAATTTTGAACTTCAGATCCTCTGAATTCTCTGGGCTGAGAGAGAACTCCCCTCTCCTTGCTGTAGGAGAGACTGTTCTTTTCTTCACAAGATCCTGAAAACATCTTAGCTGAGGCAGATAGTTCATTGGCCAAAGCTTATCTTTCTCAAGATCCATTCCTCACCCCACAATACAATCACTAGGGTCACATATCAGCATAACACAGCAGGGAAATGCAGTGCTTTTGTTGGGAAAAAAACAGCAACAACGACACACAGGCTGAAGGAGTTAAAGGTCCTGGCAATATATGCTGGTAGAAAACTTACGGGAGTGGAACTTGAGGGTGTTGAACCAGGGTTAAAGGTAAAATATAAGGCTTAATAAGAGATAATTTGTTCATGTAGGATTAGTGTCTCATGATTTGAGGTTTAATATATTAGCATTTTAAGTCATTCTCAGTTTGTTGTTAAAAGGCTCTTTGAAACATGAACTTGACAAAGACCCACAGCGAACGAGATACTGGTACTATCTGAGGACAGCGTCAAAAAGATGATGAATTTGGGAATTTTATAATGGAGTTGCTTTGTGAGACTGGAAGACCTACCACTTCAACATATTCCCTGAAAAGACTCAGGTGACTCTTGTTTCACTAAGGCCATAAGAAATACATTGGTAAAGGAGTTACTGGCATCTGTAAGACAGTCAGTTATGGATGACTGTTGTAGTCCAGGCTAACAGTAGGACATGCTGCAATGAAACTGTTTATATATACATATATTAAAGGGGTGAATCAGATTCTAGAACGGCAGAGGCTACAAGGTGACACTTAATTGTTAGAAGAAAGATAGTAAAGAATAATTTATACGGTGCATATCAGCCAAACTGTCTCCTTTGCCAAGGATGGAGACTGTATATGTGTCCAAGAACACAGGCTCCATTGCATCTACAAACTGGCTGAATGCCCGGTTTTCTAATAGTAAAGTTCATTGTCAAGCTCTCAATGTGGAACCACCTTTTGTGAAAATAAGCTATCAGTTTGTGGAAGTTGATTACACAACCATTTACACAATGGAGGGTGAAAGGCACTAATTCATTCTTACTGGAATTGGCACTTATGATGGATATGGTATTACTTCCTTAGCCCACAGTTTCAGAGGGTTAACAGACATGTGATCCTATAACCTTGCCTCAGCCTACGGGACCTCCTTAAAGGCAAGGAGGTAAGATAATGGGCATCACAGGGTCCACTAATCCCATCTCATACTCCATCATCTGGTAGTGGCTGCTGTAATGTAATAATGTGTTGGTTTATTAAAGGATCATTCAATAGCTAGCTCAGTTTTGAAGTTCTGTGTTTGGGGCATTGTCCTATTTGGGGTGCAATATATGCACTGAACCATAGCCATGTATCTAAAAGCTAAAATGCTACAGTGTAAATCAACTAGAGGAAGTAGTATTAACCATTTCATCATCATCTCTAGGGACCCAATTGAAAATTTTTCCTCCTGTCTTTGCAACCCTTGGTTCTGCTGGATTGGAAGTTCTGGTTCTTCCACCAAGTGATTTATTAAGATTTCTATTTAACTTGAAATGACAAATACTGCCCTTTCACTTTTTCTCTCCATGCCACTAGAAAAGATGACAAAGAAAGGAGTTACTATATGGCAATGGCCATTGGCACTGATTATCATGAAGAGGTGAAGCTGCTTCTATATCATAGGAAGAAGTAACAGTATTTCACGAACTTGAGAAATTTATCTGAGTGTGTCCTGGTGCTTTTATACTTAGTAGTATATTAGTATCTTAATATGTATTATACTAATAATATTAATAAGTGTATTATATAAGTATTAATACTTACACTTATTAGTATATTAGTATACTTAATAGTAACAATGGAGAAAAGTCTATTGCAGCAACCATGGACTTACAGGGTCTCAGTCACCTCAAATGTGAAGTTTTGGGTCACTCCCACCAAGAAAGCACCAAGACCAGTGCTAACTGAGGGTGAGGAAAATCTAGAATGAGTGGTGGAAGGTGAGGTTGATGAATATCAAAGATAACCTTGGGACCAGGAGCAGCAGAATTATCTCACTAACCTTCGAATACTAAATGTTTTATAGAGACCGTGGCCTGCCTCTTCCTTGCACTTTGTTTTTGTAACTGTGTGCTTGAGTTAATGCCACTACGGGCACATCTCAACCAGCAAGAAGTAGATTCAGTGGAGAGATACTTCTCAAGGTCAGTCCTAAGTCTGACAAGCATTGTCTTTTCCTCAGACTCCACTGAGCAGGAAGGAGCTCTAGTTGCTTTCAGTGTGGACTTCAGTAATAACACAACTAGCTTTTTCTTTCTTCTTTTATTGTCTTTCTTCATTTATTTTCAGGTTCTGCTTTCAGATGAATTCCTTAAAAATGTCTGTTATAAAAAATAGTCTTTATATTGAACCCCCAAAAACTGCAAAGGCTACAGACAATGCCGAAAGGTGGGAATTTTATAAGGAATATCAAGGTAGAAGTGTCTGTAATTGTGAGTTGTTTTGGTTACCAGGGCCAGACTGCTCCCATGGGCTTATCTGTAAATACCTTTCAATTCAGAATATTTATATTTCCAGTTTCCTTATTTTTTTCAATTGTATATCTTCAATAGTTTTTCCTACCAAAAAGAAATATTCTGGACAAACTGTTTGACTTTTATTTGCAAGCCATTTTTTATGACTTTGTGCTATACAAATAACAAGATTTTTCATTAGACAAATCGAACTAGAAAAAATGTGTCAAAACTGCAACTTTCGACAGTCGGACTTTCCCCACTATGAATCAATTACATGACAACAACTTCATAAAGATTTTTTCCAGATATGATTATTTCTCTAGAACTTTCTAAGAGATATGAGAATCAAAAATGTATTCAGGTACATATTTCCTCATCTTTGGCCTCCTTCATAAGCTTCTACCATTTACCACTGATGGCAAATTAAAGTATACTTTAGTAAAATTCATGGTGCAAATACGAGAGCAACTGAGCAACTCTTAAATTAGTTGGGCTACATTTGTTTTCTTACTTTTTCTTCCCTTAGAATACTTCAGAGATAACATGAAAAAGGGGAAGCTGACATGTTCGCACATTTTTTGTTGTTGAAGAAAATAATGGTATTACAGACCATCAAAAATTTTTATTCGGACGATTCTTATGGTGACACTTGGTAATATCTGAGAGCTGAATTAAATAATTTGGTGAATTCCATGGAAAATGTGTTGAGTTGTAACACAAACTGTAAATGGACCATATTTAGCAGGCAAGAAAATCATCACAGTCACATTATTTTCATATTGCACATATTCCATCATGCTTTCAAAGCAACATTTAAAATGAAGAGCAGAAATGAGACATAGTATTTAGAAGCAGTAAAAAGGCTTCATACAACTCAATCATTATATTTCTAGTCATATTAAAAGGGATATAACTATATTCTATAATAAAAATTACTTCCAGTATAACTTACAGCAGCCAAATCTATATCATTTGTTGAGCCTAAACTCTATCAATTTAAGTAGAATAAAAATCTAAGAAAGCACAAAATTATATATGGATCTGATTGGTTGTGAGAATATTAAGGTTTACCTAGGTGTGGTATCTAATCTTTTGTTTCCTCACATTTCTGTACAAAGCAGTCTTTTTAGTAATCTGTTTTAATGTGTAACAAGAATATTTAGGTGGAAAATTAAGATATTATTATATGTTGCATTATGTTACATTGAAAACTGTTAAAATCACAATATAGTTTAAAATACAAAAATAACAATTTATTTGCTAACCAAGTCTTTTGAGACATAATCAGTATAACATTTTAGATTGCATTTGAAATATGTTCAGAACATCAAATATCACTGTGAAGAATTTTATTCCAACATTAGAGAACAGGTAAGTTTCAAATTTGTATCTCCTGTCCTGATTTTTTCAAGAACTCCAGATGAGTTTATTTGATTGCATGTTTGCCATCTTTGATTTGCTGTACAACAGGCATCTCAAAATTTACATGGCCAGCACTGCACTTAATTATTCCCTGACCTACCAGTCTCACAGTCTCCCCAAAGTTAGTAAATGTTACCACTAACCAGTCTCTCAAATTTACAACTATATAATTTAAAGTAGTTTTTTTTTCTAATTTGGTGAAGAAAGTCAATGGTAGTTTGATGGGAATAGCATTGAATCTATACATTACTTTGGGCAGTATGGCCATTTTCACGATATTGATTCTTCCTATCTATGAGCATGAAACATTTTTCCATTTGTTTGTGTCCTCTCTTATTTCCTTGTTTGTAGTTCTCCTTGAAGAGGTCCTCCAGGTCTCTTATAAGCTGTATTCCTAGATATTTTATTCTCTTGGTAGCAATTGTGAATGCGAGTTCATTCGTGATTTGACTCTCTGCTTGTCTATTGTTGGTGTATATGAATGTTTGTGATTTTATCCTGAGACTTTGCTGAAATTGCTTATCAGCTTAAGGACTTTTTGGTCTGAGACAATGGGATTCTCTAGATATAGGATTCTGTCATCTGCAAACAGAAACAGTTTGACTTCTTCTCTTCCTATTTGAATACCCTTAAATTTCATATGGAACCAAAAAAGAGCCCGTATAGCCAGGACAATCCTAAACAAAAAGAACAAAGCTGGAGGCATCATTCCACCTGAGTTCAAGCTATATTACAAGGCTACAGTAACCAAAACAGCATGGTATTGGTACCAAAACAGACATATAGACCAATGGAAAAAGACAGAAACCTGAGAAATAGCACCACACATTAACAACCATGTGATCTTCGACAAACCTGACAAAAACAAGCAAACAGGAAAGGATTAGCTATTTAATAAATGGTGCTGGGAAAACTGGCTAGCCATATATATGTGTGTGTGTGTGCGTGTGTGTGTGTGTGTGTATATATATATATGAAACTCAAAATGAATTAAAGACAACATGTAAAACCCCAAACCATAAAAATCCTAGAAGAAAACTTAGGCAATACTATTCAGGACATTGGCATGGGCAAAGAGTTCATGATGAAAATACCTAAAGCAATTGCAACAAAAGCTAAAATTGACAAATGAGAACAAATTAAACTAAAAAGTTTCTGCACAGCAAACGAAAGTAACATCAGAGTGAACAGGCAACCTACAGAATGGGAGAAAATTTTTGCAATCTACTCATCTGACAAAGATCTCATATCCGGAATCTACAAGGAACTCACACAAATCTGCAATTAAAAAAACAAACAATACCATCGAAAAGTGGGCAAATGATATGAACAGACACTTCTTGAAAGCAGACATTTATGTGGCCAGCAGATATATGAAAAAAAGCTCATCCTCACTGATCCTTAGAGAAATACAAATCAAAACCGCAATGAGATACCATCTCATGTCAGTCAGAATGGTGATTATTAAGAAGTCAGGAAACAATAGATGCTGGTGAGGCTGTGAAGAAGTAGGAACACTGTAACACTGTGGTGGGAATGTAAATTAGTTCATCCATTGTGGAAGACAGTATGGTGATTCCAAATACCTTTTGACCCAACAATCTCCTTACTGTATATATACCCAAAGGAATGTAAATCATTCTACTATAAAGACACATGCATGCATATGTTTATTGCAGCACTATTTAAAATAGCAAAGACATGGAACCAACCCAAATGCCCATCAATGAAAATGCAGTACATTTTCACCAAGAAATACTCTGCA
The DNA here is from genome assembly GCF_049350105.2 of Macaca mulatta. Lineage (NCBI taxonomy): Eukaryota > Metazoa > Chordata > Mammalia > Primates > Cercopithecidae > Macaca > Macaca mulatta. The sequence continues at coordinate 179,628,734 of NC_133410.1, forward strand.
GCCATAGAAAAGAATGAGATCATGTACTCTGAAGGAACTTGGATGAAGCTGGAATCCATCATCCTCAACAAACTTACACAGGAACAGAAAACTAAACACCGCATGTTCTATGATGGGTTGATAGGTGCAGCAAACCACCATGGCACATGTATGCCTATGTAACAGATGTGCACATTTTGCAAATGCATCTCAGAACATAAAGTAGTAATAATAATAATAATAATAAATAAATAAAAATGAAATAAATAATTTATCTCTGATTTACATATTCTAAAAAAGTATCCAATACATAATCTATTTGCGAATGCTGCAAACTCACAAGCGTATCTGAAATCACCTACTCCTCCATGCTCTTATAACAAGGCACCTTAGCTGATGTCTCCGGTTTGAACTACTGCAACAGCCTTTTAATCATTTTTCTCTTTTCCTTTACTTAATCTGTTTGAATCTAGAAAAAGTTGAACATTTTAAAAACATAAACCAAATCATTACATACTTTTTCTTAAAATTATTCAATGTTTTTTATCAATATTGAAATTCAATGGAAACTTATTACTGTGGCAAATTAACTCCAATTGATCTATTCTTAGTATATCCGATCAACTTCCTTCCCCATCATCACGCTTCACATCCACTAGTGTGTAGGGTTACTTTCCTTTTATTTCCTTAAACTTCCTGTTCGTTCCCAAGTGATGCTTTTCCATCTGTGGTTTCTTATTCCTAGACTATTATTACCCCTCATTTCTAATGTCTAGATTTTTTTGGGTGCAATTTTCTCTTAACATTCATTTGGTGAGAGTCAGATTCTTACTAAGTAGACAAGGCACTTTAAAACACTTCATATTATTCTTTATTAAATAAGTGTATCCCAGTTTTCACTGTCCAATCTAGATAGCGAGCTAGGCATCTTCCACTTGTCATTCATTTGTTAAGCAAGCAACCTGAGAAAGCATCTTAGTTTGTCCCACAAAGTGGACTTAGTTAAGTCCCACGAAGTGGAAAATAGTTTATTAAGATGTATCAACATTTTTGTATTTCTGATATCCCAGGTGATGCTCAGTATATTAAGGGACACAATAATGTATGTTTATTAAGGTAACTACATTTGAAACCAATTAATGTAGTTTAATGTAGGTGATCAACACACCATTAGGAAATCATTGCATTCATATGTTTATATACATGACAAATATTTTAAAACTAGTGTTTTGAGATGCAAAAGGCAATATTCTCTTATAAGATTCATGAGTCCATTAAGCTGGTACTAATTAAAATATATATCTATATCCATAAAAGTCAAATTCATAATTTATGTATTCAAGTTAAAAAGTCTAATTCAGAATTCAAATGTTTATGTTTATGTAGATTTATAAGGCATTTTCCTAATGCTTTTTCATAATTCAGACTAAAACCTGATTCTAGGCCAGAAGCGGTGGCTCACGCCTGTAATCCCAACACTTTGGAAGGCTGAGGCAGGTGGATCATGAGGTCATGAGATCGAGACCATCCTGGCTAACATGGTGAAATCCCATCTCTATTGAAAATACAAAAAAAGTAGCCGGGTGTGGTGGCGGGCACCTGTCATCCCAGCTACTCAGGAGGCTGAGGCAGGAGAATGGCATGAACCCGGGATGTGGAGCTTGCAGTGAGCTGAGATCATGCCACTGCACTCCAGCCTGGGCGACAGAGCAAGACTCGGTCTCAAAAAACAAACAAACAAACAAACAAACAAACAAAGAAACCTGACTCTAATATTAGATATGACCGTAGACAATAGAAGACTAGATTGCCTACCAATAGAGAAAAGATATCACTCTCCTGGTCGCTGCCTTCATCAGGAAGACTGTTAATATTCCTTCTCTACATCGCAGAAACTGAGAGTTCAGTAGATTAGGTTATATATGAAATTATCTAAAAATTCATAAAACGAATTAATTGTTGGAAAGACGACCTTGAGGATTGAAGATAATTAACATCTATTTTATAATTTTATGTAAGATGCATCTATTTACATATCTTAAGACATACATTAAGAATTTCTGCTCTGTTCCTTATCACAGATTTCTGTCTTAACCATAGCATTTTACCCTCGAATTTATAACTTTGGTTACATAGAGAATGGGATGTGTTAATTCAGACTAAATTCTCCCATAACTGAAAACAAAATTAACAATATGTAAAATACAAACAAGGCAAGGAATAATAAGAAATTAAGACTATAATGGGATTACAAAATCTCTTACATTTTAATGTAATTTTTGAAACTAAATTTTTCTAGGAGTGCTTTTACAAGCAAATACTTGGTATGAAGTTTGAATTCCATAGAATGTTAATGTTACTTAATGTCTACATCAATTTGTTAAGAATAAGTCACACGCCTTTTACTCACTATACAACAATGAATGCTTTCCAAGAAAAATACTTAAAATACCAAAATGAGAAAAAGTGACTTTAAATTTGAGGAACATGAGGAAGCTATGACAAAGGAACCATTCATGATTGTTTATACTTACCATGTTTTGTTTCCTTAAATAATTCGGGATTTCTAATTTCTAATGGAAGGTTTTCAATCCTATGGCATCACAGACATACTGTATGGATTCTTGTCAGTTTGTACAAAGCATTATATAGCATTATAAAATAAATGATAGTGAATATGCTATAATATTGGTAATAAAATCTGTAAAAATGGCTGGGAGTGGTGGCTCACGCCTGTAATCCCAGCAGTTTGGGAGGCTGAAGAGGGTGGATCATGAGGTCAGGAGATCCAGACCATCCTGGCTAACACGGTGAAATCCCATCTCTACTAAAACACAAAAAATTAGCTGGGGGTGGCAGCACATGCCTGTAGTCCCAACTACTCAAGAGGCCGAGGCAAGGGGAATTTCTTGAACCTGGGAGGCGGAAGTTGCAGTGAGCCGAGATCACACCACTGCACTCCAAGACTCCGTCTCAAAAAAAAAAAAAAAAAAAAATCTGTAAAAATAAGATATGTTTATATTTTCTTCCTCTGAACTTTTAATAAGCATATAAATGGGCAAAGTTCCCTCAAGTACTGCCTCATAGATTTTATTTTTTCAAAACTGTCTTAAACAGAATACACTGTTTTTATCCTTTCACGAGGCTAATAATTGGGCTACATCTCTGGCAATTCACTTTCCTTTGTGTTTAGTTATTTTGGACTTCTCTTATCTCATAGATTTTAAGGCCCTTAAGGTCTTAATTTTAAGCATTTTCCCCTCTCTGTTAGTGAATTCCATGTTTAGTTATTGCAAATATATTTTGTTCAATCATTCCAAGTAAAGACTCAATGTATAAGAATTTTAAACAATGTAAATATATTATCATTTTCATTAGTTACTTTGCCTAGGTGCTGATGAATACTCAAAAAAAAAAAACATCGTGATTACAACTGTCTCCTAAATATCTATCATTCTGATTTTAATTGGTATGAAAAATGTAAGCAACATACAAACCTATTTATTATATAACATTATTACTTATATCTTTTAAAATTAAAGTTGAATTAGTATGTTTATAAAGTGATATTTAGATTTATTTTCATATAAATAACAAAATATCAATCTATTATTTAAGTTATAATCTATTAAAGGCATTCAAAGTAAAATAAGACAACTGAAATATATAAATTACTAAAGAAAGAAAATAAGAAAAAGAATACATTAAAACTTAAAGAAGACCAAAAAAATTCAGATGACTACTTATTATTTTCCACACATTACAGTATATTCATGCTATACTGTAGGTTTACTGTAGGAAAGGCATGTAAAATTAAAGATGTGAAATGACAGTTGATCAAATCTTCTGCTGTAAGACCTAACCTTTCATCAATCCGTTCAACAAAAATGAAAGCTAATATTAAGAAATATTGAGAGAGTATCCCTGAGAAATAATAATCTAAAGTTGATACCAAAATCTGTCAGCCACTAAACTATGATTAAATATATTAGGTCAAGCACTGTTTTATTAGCCATATTACAAGGGAGATGACATATTGAAAATCTTTAACACCAGTTTCCTGTCAGTAGTGAAAAATCTTATGTTAACCTGAAATCAACCTCTCCCTTCCAAGAGTTATTTATCACATAGAATAGATTGAAGTTGGTGACCTGATGCCCAGTAAGGTAGATTGATTTTGACAGAATACTGCCTGGATAAAAAGTGAGGCCAACAAGAAAGTGGATTGGCACCTATCTAGGCTGGAGCCTGGTTTAAGAAACTGGGACTTTTTAGCCACCTAGGGAGAATGAAGTATGAAATCCTTTGAGGGTTGCCATAAAATATCGTGCAGTTGCATTAGTGCACAAAAGCAGCCAGCTTGTCAGGTAAGAAGGTGCTGAAATCCCTGAAGTCATTCTAGGCACAAGCCCTTAGTTCATAGCTTCCACTACAAATGGGGAGTGTGTGTGTCTCTGTGTGTGTGTGTGTGTGTGTGTGTGTGTGTGTGTGTCTTTATCCAAATATTCATGGATAAAAACTAAAGGCTCTAAGAGAAGAACAATTTCCTGCTTTAAATCCCCTTTATAATACTGGTCCGGGGTGAATTAACAAATGTAAATCATGTTTTTTGTTCTATCATTCACTCACAATTATATCTATTATGGACATCACTTGTCAAAAATGCTACAGAGAATCATTTGTTAAGTGGATCTCTTTTATGAGTCTAGTTCATTTTAGAGTCCAGTTTTCAAGTGGTAAATATATACTGTAAATTTTGAGCACTTTATCAAAACTGTTCCAGATTGCATTTTGAAGGTATTTTATCTGATATGTAGAATTAATTATTATGTATGTCTATATTTAGTTTTTGATATTTTTGAATAAATCTCTAAATATATAGATAAGTCAGTATAGAAGTTCTGTCAACATTCCTTTGCCAAATAAATAAACATGAACCTAAAATTATGACAATGACTGTGCAAAAGCTGGTGGTTTTGTATAGCTTCAGTTGTTAACAATCATATTGACCTTTTTAGTATTCTGATTTACACCTTCACATAATCTGGAAATAGAATTTCTCACAGTTTTAGAGTTGAGAATGTCTGAAGTCAGATTATTTGCAAGATTGGGTTCCGGTAAAGGAAAACTTTCTGGCTTGGGCAAGGCTTCCTTCTCACTGTGTCCTCACATAGTGGAGGGAGAGAAAAAGAACAAGCTCTCTAGTGTCTCTTTTTATAAGGGCACAAATTCCATGTTGAGTGCCCCAGCCTCATGACTGCATTTAACGTAGTTACTTCGCAAAGGCCTCCACCTCCTACACCATCACCATGGGCGTTAGGGCTTCAACATATGAATTTGGTTTGGAACACACATCTGTTCTTAGCTGTATCTATATATGTTTACATTTACATATATATGATTTGTTTTAATGTAGCCTACCTTCCTCTCTTTTTGAAACATCACTAATTGAAAATTGCATTTATCTCTTCCAGCATATGGAACAAGAGATGAATATTTTTAGACCGATTTCTTCAAAGTTTTAGGACAGATGTTTTCAGAACCCTGACTTTTAACAATTTTTTGGAACTTTCTGGGAATTAAGTCTGTGGGAGTGTAGCTTTGGGCCAAACAATCTGAGCTGCCTTTCTCAGTTGATTTCTCGACTGAAGAAAAGGAAGATTTAGAAACTTGCTGTGTGTGGTCGCGTGTGAACGGGTGTGTGTTGTAATTTTCTTTTGCTTCAAACTCATTTGAATTATGTCATTTTGTTTAAAATGACCTTTAGATTACTTCAAAACCATACCATTTTTCATGATTGCTAGGGTGATTGTAGGAACTGAGAAAGCAAAATCTGCCCCACACTGATTTTCCTTGGAATAAAGGGTGTTGTAGGTTGAAGAAGAAATTAAGAAAGCAGTTTCTCAGTGCGAGGGTAGGATTAAGTTGACTTTCAAGCTGTAGTCCTTTCTTAACTGTTTCCAGAAATGTCATGTAAAAATTTAGTCATACAGATAAGTGACTTCTCATGAATGATGTCCCTTATACCTAAGCGTTTAATTGTTTTTCTTCTTGAAGTAGTTCATACTGTGTTCCTAATTTAGTTCAAAAATGAAAAGTAACTTAAAAGGCTCATCAGAGCATGTTATGAGATTGTTCCTCATGGACTATCTGAAATGTGAATAATGAGCTGCTATAATACACTGTTATGGCTTCATCAGCTTAATCAGAATCCCCTTTAACCTGGAGTAGGTTGGCTGCTTGAATCCTGCCTCTGCTAGCAGCTTTCTGGACAGGCTAGCTCTCAGTGAAGTTAGACTCTTTTCTTCATAGTGTGGGTCACATGTACTATCAGCAGAATTATTAAAGCTCAAAGTAAGGTGACAGCTGCCAAACTTGCAAAGTTGAGATTTCATTTCCATTACCAGTAGATGAACTGTTCCCTGGGTCTCTTATTAAGGTCAGCCTGATTCAGTAGCCTGTAACCTCCTTGAAGCCAGTCTACTTTCTCGCTCTCTTTTTTTCCTATCTTTGTAATTGCTTTTGTCTGTTAACCAGGTAAGTGCCATAAACTAATGTTTGTCTAGGGACAGATATCAGAATGGAATCCTATGTAATATTTCTATATATCTTAAAATTAAAACTGTGTTGCCAATAATCATTTCTTTTGATGTTTCTGGAGTATAGTATCGAGGTCATTGATAGACAATTCTTAATACTTCAAACACATTAAATGAAATAGCAAGTGAATGTCTTCCAAATCTATTTTATTTCCTTTTATAATACATTATACCAGGTTTGATATCCTAGGTGGAAATAACAAAATGTCCACAGGCCAGTGGCATTGAAAAGAATCTCTTCCACCCCCAAATTTTCCTTTCTAAAGATCAAGAATTAATGAGAAGAGAAGCTCAGAATTTTGAAAGTCAGAAAGCAGTAGAGTAGAATAGAATGGGAAATAGCAGAACACATGGAATTCAGAAAACTCCTTAATGCAGGAGTCTATTATGTTAATTGTCATTTTGTAAACATGACATTCAAGTTTCTTTTGATTTTCATTTGGTTTCCTTTTCTTCCATGTCAGACAAGGAGAAGACGCTCAGCTTTTTAAGAGAATGAAGAGATTTATAATCAGAGACAGAGAGGAATTATTTGAAAAGACTAAAAGAACAAATAAAGAATATATTTTATTTAGCTTTGTCACTTAAATTGAAGTACTTGCTAATTTTGTGGTACATTAAAAGATCTCTAGAAACAGAATCATGTATTCTTTTTCTCCCAGTCACCAGCCTTCTGACCACAATAAATACTTCAATAAATCATGTACATTAAATCTTCTTTTTAATTACTAAGATTTGCAGTTCCTCCTTGTTCTGAGTGACAAGAACTTTTTGTAGTCTTAGGACATTTTCTATATTTGTTTGTTGAAGCAGTTCTTTTAGAATACATTTTTTGAAAGAGAATTATAAGTATGTAGAAAGGAAGTGATTATACTTTTCACGTAGAGAAGCAAGATGAATTTAGTAGTAAGGAGAACATGTTTTAGACAAAATCAAATTTAAATCTCTCATTACCTCAATACAGTCTTCAAAAGGCAAGTTACATAAAATATCTGATACTTCATTTTCTGACACAGAAAATAAAAAGTAAAATTACCATGTAGTGCTGAGTAAGAACTAAACTAGATAATTTTACCAATATTCAATTTTAGCCATCACAGCCAATTATTGTCATGATTTTATAGTTTGTTCTCAAGCTTCTAATTCATTAGAAATATAATGTTTTGTAGATGTGGCAGACTTACTAGTTAACACGGGGAAAGGAGGTTAATATGAAAAGAGTTATTTAAATGGATGAACTTACTTGCCTTATTTGACTGAAAAAAATGTGATTTTGAGAGAATCATACATTTTGTTTTTCCAAAAAAATTATGAAAATAAAAACAAAAGCAGACACTTTAAATGTACTTTTAAATACTTTCCGTATCCCTGCATTGCTGAAACCACGTGGATTCCTTATATAGCTACTGTAACTGCCCATCACGTTCTCCTTGCCCACTGCCTAGACAGAGCCTATTTATCAAGAGGGGGATTGCAATAGAGAAATAGTTTAATTCACGCAGAGCTGACTGTATGGGAGACCAGAGTTTTATTTTTATTTGAATCAGTCTCCTCGAAAACTTGAGGATCCGGATTTTTAGGGATAATTCGGTGGGTAGGGTGTCGGAATGTGGGGAATGCTGATTGGTCCCATTAGAGATGAAATTATAAAGAGTAGAAGCTGTTCTCTTGCACTGAGTCAGTTCCTGGGTGAAGGCCACAAGACCATATGAACCAGTTTATCTATCTTAATGGTGCCAGCTTATCCATTGAGTGCAGCGTCTGCAAAACATCTCAAGCACTGATCTTAGATTTTGCAGTAGTGATGTTATCCACAGGAGCATATTGGAGAGGCTCAGAATCTTGCAGCCTTCAGTTTTATGACTCCTAAACCATAATTTCTAATCTTGTGGCTAATTTATTAGTCCTGCAAAGACAGTCTAGTCCCCAGGCAGGAAGAGGGTTCGTTTTGGGAAAGGGCTGTTACTGTCTTTGTTTCAAAGTTAAACTATAAACTAAGTTCTGCCAAAAGTTAGTTCAGCCTAAGCCTAGGAATGAACAGACAGCTTGGAGGTTAGAAGCAAGATGGAGTCAGTTAGGTCAGTTCTTTTTCACTGTCGTAATTTTCTGTTATACTTTTTGCAAAGGTGGTTTCACTACTCAGCTGAAGTCAATACAGGTTTGTTATATTTAGTCATGTTTAGGAAAAGTTCTCTGAGAAAAAGTGTCAGTATCTTAATTAAATTTTAGAGATTTCCATCTTCTTAAGCTATTCATAGGTAGTGCTATGGTAGCATAAGTAGCTTATTTACAAATTATTAATGATGATTACTTATTGCAACCAATAACCAAACACATCTTGTCATGTTTTCATTTTCTTCGGTTTCATTGCAGCAAGTGTCAATTTCTGTATCTCATCTAAGCTAAAAGTTAATTTATTCAATAGTTTTATATTTACTAAATACCTCCTGAAATTAGGGAATTGTGATTTGGGGAGGGTATTATTTTCTACTAATCATTTCTCTTTGAGAAGGCAGAGAAATTCTCAGAATAAGTTGAAAACACTTAAATTAAAATTGCAATATAACTTTAAGAGTAAAATTTAATAAACTCTGCTTGTATTAAGAAAACTTATAGTCAAACGAAATCCCATTAATCTAAAATTAACCAGTGAGTGTTAGAAAGAAACTTTTAATGAAAGAAGAATAAAATTGTGTCACATTCGAAAAATGTTACCAGAGCAATGATGCTAAACGTACAGTAGAGTTTGGGGTTACTTTTTATTTCCCCTTTTCTTTGAAAGAAATCAATACTTACGGAATAATTTTTGTAAGAAATGAAAAATGTAAATTTGCTTTGCAGAATAATTTTTTCTTTGCCACTTATTGACTTAGAGTTTTAATCTTTCTTTAGATTAATAGAAGCAATAAAAAGTTGTCAATATATGTAATAACAGTATCATTAAAATTTTTTAAAATGTTAATAGCTCAAAGAAATTATTGAACAACAGAATCACTTATATAATAGAGGAGAATATAAGAGAAAAACAATGCTTCTTAGAACTGAAAAAAAATTTTCAATTAAAGTTAATTTATTCTATTTTTTAATTTTAAAAATGTTTACTATGGGCTTATTTCTTGTTCCTCTGTCTGGCATCTGAAAATTCCACTGTGATTGGCTTATGAAGTCCAAGAAAGTCCAAGAAATCAATGTTAAAAAATGCTTAAATAAAAGCCCAGTGGTAATTTAAAATGTGCAAGATAATGGAACACAAATCTCTAAGATAATATACAAAATATATTTATGTGTATGTATATATTTAATTTTAAGACAGCTATTATAAAAATGCTTCAAAAAGCAATTAAAAACACATTTAAAACAGAGAAAAAAGGTAGCAAAAAAGAACTATAAATTCCCAGCATAGGAATGGAATACACGAAGAAGAACCAAATGTAAATTTTAGTATTCAAAAACCAAACAACTGAAATAAAAAACTCAATGGATGGGATCCACAGCAAAATGGAGAAGATAAAGAAAAGAAATAGTTAGCTGAAAGATAGGGCAATGGAAATTACACAATCTGAACATAAGAGAAAATATATTGACAAAAATTGAACAGACCCTGAGAGACATGTAAGACAATCATAGCAGGTCTGATATTCACATCATCTGAGTCTTAGAAGTGAGGCTTAAAAAGTGCTTGAAAAAAATAATGGCTTAAAACCTCCCAAATTTGACAAAAGATATAAACCTACAGTCAAGACGCTAGGTCCCAAGTAAATGAAACACCCAAAAAAGATATCTCCAGACTCTGGTGATTTTACTGAAGAATTCTACTGAACATTTAAGGGAGAAATCTCACTAAATCTAGACAACCTTTCCTAGAAAATCTAAGAGCAGGCTATACTTTCCTGTTTATTTTATGAAACCAGTATTGCCCTGAAACCAAAACCAGACAAACGCTGTAACAAAAAAGAAAATTCTAGAACAAGATCTCCTTGTTGAAAATGTATACATCAGAAAAACTAGAGTTTATTTCAGGGACCCAAAACAAGTTCAATTTTCAAAAATCAATAATGTAATTCAGCATATTAACAGGATAAAAAAGAAAAATCACACATCATACCAATAGAAAAAAAAAAGGCATTTGACAAAATTCAATACCTCTTTGTATTAAAACCTACCAGAAAACCTACGACTAGAAGGGACTTTCCTCAACTTGATAAAGAGCACATGACATTATATTGGTGGCTATATACCAAATACTTAACCCTCTGAAATTAGGAGTAGGGCAAGAATGTCCATTCTCCCTACTTTTATTGAACAAAGTGCTGAAAAACAATCGTAGCTTCTACCATAAGGAAAAAAAGATGCACATATTAGAAACAAAAAGAAAGAAACATAAAGAAAGAAACAAAGCAGTTCCTGTTTGTGGATGACATAATGCTCTACATAGAAAATCCTAAATGAAATGTTGTATAAAAATCATCTAGAACTACTAAGTGAATTCAACATGCTCACAGGTTACAAGATAAGCAATAAACAATAGTACATATTTCTATATACTAGCAACAAACAGTGTACACTGAAATAAAAAAATACAACACTATTTACAATCCTTCAAAAACGAAATACTTGAGGTCATGTCTAGCAAAAGATGCACAGGACTCAAATCTAAAAATTACAAAAATTTGATGCACAAAATCAAAATATATCTTGGAAAACAGAGAGAAACTCGATATTTATAAATTGGAAGACTCAATATAGTAAAACACTCAAATCTCCCCCAAATTAATACAGGTAATGCAATTCCTATGAAAATTCCTGGAAGGTTTTTTTTGTAATAAAGACAAGATGGTTGTAAAATGTGAAATTTTCATTTGAAAAGTGAGAAAACAGTCTGCCCAATTGCCAGGTTATTATATATTATAGTAGTCAAAACTGTGGGTTGATAGAGGGAGAAATGAATAGATCAATGGAACAGAATACAGAACCCAGAAATAAATTCACAAATCATATCCAACCGATTTGTGACCAACAAGTCAATATAAGAAACAACAGCAACAACAGAAAACCTCAAGAAAAAAACTAAAAATTAACTGAAAATGGATCACAGACTTACATGTAAAATCTGAAACTATCAAACTTTTAGAAAAAAAATGTAGGGGGAAATATTCAGAGGCTAAGGCAAAGAGTTATTAAACTTGACACTGAAATCATGATCCATGCAAGAAAAAAAAAATGTGATAGATTTAACTTCATTAAAATTAAAATTTATATTGTATGAAAGACTGACCTCATTGAGGATGAAAAGACAAGCAACAGACTGGTGGGAACTACTTGCAAAACACATATTGGACAAAATATTAGTATCTTGAATACATAAAAAACTACCAAAATGAAATTTTTAAAAATCAGATTAGAAATGGGCAAAATGTAGAGACATTCTACTCAAGTGGATATACAGATTACAAGTAAGTACATACGGAAATTTAACATTCTTATTCATTAGGAAAATGCAAACTGAAACCACAATGGAATATCATGATACATCTATCAGAATCATTTTTTAAAAAGTAGTTATAATATCAAATGCAAATAAGAATGCAGAAAATCCTGATCACTCATACATTGCTGATGAAAATGTAAAGTTGCAAACCCACTGTGAAAAACTGTTTGGCATTTTTAAAAATGTAAGCATACAACACCATACATTTCAGGAGTTGCATTAGTAGGCATCTTCCCCATAGAAATGAAGACGTATGTGTATGCAAACTCTTGCACACAATGTTTATACAGTTTCCATTTCTAATAGCCAAAACTGAAGACAACCCAGATTGTGTTGCAGCAGGTGAATAGTTAAATAAACTGCACGACATTCATACCATGAAATATTGCTTAGCGATGAAAAAGAACAAATTATTGCCTTACACAAAAACATGCATAAATCTACAGAGAGTTATGTTGACTGAAAAATGTTAGTCACAACAGGATACATATTGTATGACTCCATTTAAATGATATTATTGAAATGACAAAATTATAGGAGTGTTGCAGAAATTAGTGATGCCAGGGGTTCATCAGGATTTAGGGCAGGAGGGTAATGGGCAAGGATATATACATAACAAAAGGAACACTTTTGGTAGTGGAAATGTTCTGCATTTTGATTGTGCCAAAGTCAATATTCTGGTGTCATATTGTACTATAGTTTTGCCAGATATCATCATTGGGGAAAACTTGGTTCATCTCTATGTATCATTTCCTACAGTAAACAACACGTAAACCTGTCCGGAGCTGCACGCCCCAGCCATAGCGAATAATAATTAAGGATTAAACGCCTGAGCTATATTCCTTTCCACCCCACACCTTCTCCCTAGATTTACCTTTTTTCCCCTGTACTAATACCTCATTAAAGATGGCGCTCTTCCTGCTTCTTTTTTTTTTTTTTTTTTTTTTTTTTTTTTTTTGAGACCTGCTTCTTTTTCACTCACTTTTCCCGCGCCCGGGAAAATTGTTACTTAATAGCGCAAGAGCAACATGACCTCCGACTGGAGAAACGGAAAGCAACCTGGCCACGCCCTCGGCAATGAGATCATTTCCGCCTTAGCCCAACCCCTTCCCCTCCAAGTGTATATAAGGCAGTGCAGTACCGCCATTAAACGAGACTTGATCAGAGCACTGTGTTGTGTCCATTTCTCGTGTCTCTTGTTTCCCAAATTCCCACTCCCTCCTCCAGGGCCTACACTGACTATCCCGCGGGCCGAGATATAAACCTACAATTCTCTCAAACTAAAAAGTTTAAATAAAATTTACAATTAAACTCAGGCATGAAGTACGTTGAATGCTCCCTTTGAGGATATTGCTGTGAATTTCTAGTTCCTAGCTCTATTTTGGGATGCGCTGGACTGATTGAAGTGGGGGAAAGTGATTGCAACTCTAAGGCAGGTGATCTCAGTGAGGTCACAGCTGACTAAACTGGTAGATATTTACAGCAGAACCGTACTCTTTGTCCATGTTTCTTTCATGAATTTTAATAACTTTGCCTGGCTTTGCTTTTAGCACTTCTTCAGTATTAAAAAGTGAATATCCTGAATACAAATTTTTAAACTTTCCGTTAATCTTTAAGAAGCAATGTGCTCCACTTGGAACTCCTGAAGGTATCTTTGAAGGTATTATGGCACAAGAAAATAGAAAGTAACCCATCTGTAACCAGATGTCCTTGGTTAACAAGCTACTTCTAACGTGATTTGGGGTTTGGAAATCAATTCTACTTGATAATTGATGAACCCTGGAGGAGGAGGTAGTGAGGCTCCAGGGTAGTGGAGAAAGTGACATCTGTTACGTTTGAACTTCCACTTTTGGCTCATCATTGGATTTAATGTTTATATACTTTATGTCAGACAGTATTTGCAGGAATAGTATGTATTGAATGTGAGAAATGAATATGTAGGTAAACTCATTTACCAAATACAACCTAATGCTGGAACAACAGAAAACAAAAGGTTAATCTATTCGTCAACATAATAATATTAAGTTTGTTACAACACATTTTTCAGTGATCAGGCCATTTCCTCTTTTCCTCAAACAGCTCGAAACATGCAATAGATGTCTTAGACATTAACATTTTACTAATGGGCTGTACTTCAAAAATATGTAATTTTGTTGTTAGACATTTTGAAAGCATTGGTACATAGAGAAAAGGTTGTAATTGTTAAGATTGGTTTTATGACTTACTGCCAAAATGAAATTAAACTTTAATATTACTGAATTTTAATAATGTTACCAATCAAGCAGAGGTGCTTGGAGCAGAAGTTAATGGAAAAGTAGCTCAAAAAAAAATCTCATCCTTTTTTATAGGTTTCACTTTGGCATACAATTTGAAAGACGGAAATTTTGTTGTTTCTATTCATCACTTCAATTTTTGGAATATTTCACACAAATTAGGAAATTAACTTAGAAGTCATTCGCGGATCGTGATTTCCACTTTAAACCATCGATAACTCTTCCATGTCTGAACATATTCCGTTCTTGCCATTAGAAAGGACTAGTTCTTACCACCACCTGTTCTCCTCCCCTCCATAAAATCCATGCTCACATGTAATGTAAAAGAATAATGGATTCACATTCAGACCTGTGGACTAAGAATTACTTGCTACGCATCACCAGAGGTATTTGATTTATTTTTATTGTTAAAAAAATTTGACATGCAGTAAAATTCATAGATTTTTAAATGAACAATTTGATGTGTTTTATAGGTGTCTGCAGCCATATAATCAATCAAATAAAACTATAAAATACTTCCATTACCCCAATAAGTTATCTCTTATTCAACCTAAGTAATCCTTCTAACCCAAGTAATCTCCCCAGCCCAAACCTGGAGGGAACCATTGTTACTATTTCTATCATGGTAGATTGAGATGTTTTGTTGGATTTTATATTAATGTTATGCTACACAGTAACGGAATCATGTTTTGTTCCTGTCTTCTTTTGCAGAAAATACTGTTTTGGGAATCCACTCACGTTGTTATGTGTATCTATACTTCATTCTTCTAAATTGTTAAGCCATGTCTGAATACATGACAATTTGTTTATCATTATTACACAATTTTTATGTAGAGGAACATTCAGGTTGTTTCCTGTTTTGAGCTATGATAAATAAAGATGTTATGAAAATTAATGTATTGAAGTATTTAAGAGGAAATGTGCCTTCATTTGTCTCTGATAAATCTAAAGGTTATGGCTAGGTAAATGTAGGTCTAGCTTATAAGAAACTGCTGGCCCAGAACTGTGGCTCATGCCTGTAATCCCAGGACTTTGGGAGGTCGAGGTGGGTGGATCACGAGGTCAAGAGATCCAGACCATTCTGGCCAACATGGTGAAACCTCGTCTCTACTAAAAATACAAAAATTAACTAGGCATTGTGGCACGCGCCTGCAGTCCCAGCTACTCCAGAGACTGAGGCAGGAGAATCGCTTGAACCCCGGAGGCGGAGGTTGCAGTGAGCCGAAAGCACTCTATCCTGGTGACCGAGCAAGACTTCACCTCAAAAAAAAAAAAGAACAAAAGAAACTGCTGAAACAATTTCCAAAGTAGTGTATCATTACACTGCACTTTTGCCAACATGTGATACTGCCAATCTATTTAATTATAGTTTTAGTTATTTTAGTGGATGCACAGTCTTGTGTTATAAGGGTATTGATTCTATTTCCTTACACTCTAATAATGTTATTAGCCATTAACATATTTCTCTTGTGGATATCTGTTCAATTCATTGCTGACTTTTATTGGTTTGTCTTCTTATTAAAGCCTTTTTTGACATTCCTTATATTTTCTTGATAAAACTCCTGTGTCAGATATATGAATATTGGCATCTTATAAAACTGCTATAAATATTCACCCACAGTATTTTAAGTAGATATAGGTTTTCAAAATTGTTAAGAAAATACTTAGTATGATTGCTGATGGCAATCATGACAGCAACATGGTGAAACTATGTTTAGCTTTGCAACAAGGTGAGAAAATGCCTTTCAGAATGGTCTTGCCATTTGAATTCCCAACTCTTTATTGTTAGATATGCTTTGATATTTTCTACATATACAGTCATTTCATTTGCAAATAAACAGTGATTTCATTTCTTTCAACCTGTATGTATGTATTTTCTTTTCTTATTACAGTAGCTAGGACTTCCCACATGACATTGAGTAGGAATGGTGAGAAAGGATTTCCTTGCCTTATTCTCAATTTTAGGAGGAAAGTATCTATTTTCTCACATAAATGATGATGCTAACTGTTATAATGTTAGAAGTCAGGTTTTTTGGTATATATTTTGTAACAAGTTGAGGAGGTTACCCTATAATCCTACATCCTAAGGAGTCTATTTTTATGAATGGATGTTCGATTTTTGTCATATAAACTTTCTATATCAACTTATGATGCTATGATTTTTCTTCTGTTTCCTGCAATTTGGTAGACTACATTAGTAAATTTTTACAATTAACTAGACTTGTACATCAGGATTAAATACCACTTTGCTATGGTTGATAATTGTTTTTTTTTGCATTATGAATTTTACTTTCTAAATTTTGTTGAAAAATTTTTGCATCTATGTTCATGAGATATATTAGTCTGTAGTTTTTGTTTATTGTACTGTGTTTATCAGAATCTGTTATTTTGCTAATGCTAGCCTTATGGAAGAAATCAAGAAGATAGCCAGAAGCAATGGTTCAGGCCTGAATCCTAGCACTTTGGGAGGCTGAGGCGGGTGGATCACTTGAGGTCAGAAGTTCAAGATCAGCCTGGCCAATATGGTGAAACCCTATCCCTCCTAAAAACACAAAAACTAGCCGGGCGTGGTGGCTTGCACCTGTAATCCCAGCTACTCAGGAGGCTGAGGCAGGAGAATCACTTGAACCCAGAAGATGGAGGTTGCAGTGAGCCGAGATATTGCACCACTGCACTATAGCCTGGGCAACAGAGCAAGACTTCTTCTCAAAAAAAAAAAAAAAAGGAAAAGAAAAAGAAGTGTATCTTCTGCTTCTATTTTCTGGAATATTTGGAAGGATTGATACCATGTCTTTTATAAATGGCTGGTAGTGTTCACAGGTGGATACGTCTGAAATCACTGCCTCTTTTATGAAAAGTTATTAATAATATATTCAATTTAGTGAATAAATACAGGTCTATTTAGATTATCTGTTGCTATTTGTATAAGTTTGGTAATGTATGTCTTTCAAGAAATTGATCAATTTCATCTAGTTTAACAATTTGTGAGCATAAAATTATGCCCTTTGTTATCCCTTAATGTCCATAAAATGAGTAGTGATGACTCCTCTTACATTTTTATTAGTAATTTGTGTTCTCATTCTTTTTTTTCTTTGTCTGTCTAGGGCTTATCAATTTTATTGATCTTTACAAAGAAACAGCTTTTGTTTCATTAATTTTCTATTCTGCCTTCTTGTTTTCAATTATATTGATTGCTTATCTAATTTTTATTCTTTCTTTCCTTCTGCTTGCTTTAGGTTTTAATTGCTGTTTTTTTCTTTAGGTTTCTAAGGTGGAAATTTAGATTTTTTAAAATCTTTATTTTATTTATATATTATGTGTGTATAATATATATAAATGTATAATGCTATACAATTTCCTCTAAGCAGTTTTCAATGCATTCAACAAATGTTGATGTTATATGTATATTTTCATTTAGTTAAAAATGTTTTAGTTAATCTTGTGACTTCTTTGAATCATTTGTTACTTAGATACAAGTAGTTTAATTTTTAAATATTTGGGATTTACAGCTATCATTGTGTTATTAATTTTAATTATTTTGTTGTCTGGGAATGCAGTATGCATTACTTTCGATCTTTTTTAAAATTTTATTTTATTTAAAAATACATAAAATATATACATCCCAGAATACATGTGCAAGAAGTACAGGCTTGTTACATAAGTAAACGTGTGCCATGGTAGTTTACTGCACCTATCAACCCATCACCTAGGTGTTAAGCCCTGCATGCATTAGTTATTTATCCTGATACTTTCCCTCCCTGTGCCCCCCTAACAGGCCTGTGTGTGTTGTTCCCCTCCCTGCGTCCATGTGTTCTCATTGTTCAGCTTCCACTTACCAGCGAGAACACGCAGTGTTTGGTTTTCTGTTCCTGTGTTAGTTTGCTGAGGATAATGGCTTCCAGCTCCATCTATGTCCCTGCAAAGGACATGATCTCATTCTTTTTATGGCTGCATAGTATTCCATGGTGTATATCTATCACATTTTCTTTAACCAGTCTATCATTGATGAACATTTGGGTTGATTCCATGTCTTTGCTATTATAAATAGTACTGCAATAAAAATATATGTGCATGCGTCTTTATAGTACAATGATTTATATTCCTTTGGGTATATACCTAGTAATGGGATTACTGGGTCAAATGGTATTTCTGGTTCTAGATCCTTGAGGAATCACCACACTGTCTTTTACAATGGTTGAACTAATTTACATTCCCACCAACAGTGTAAATGCTTTCCTAATTCTCCACAGCCTCACCAGCATCTGTTGTTTCTTGACTTGTTAATAATTCTGACTGGCATGAGTTGGTATCTCATTGTAATTTTGATTTGCATTTCTCTAATTATCAGTGATATGAGCTTTTTTTCATATATTTGTTGGCCACATGAATGTCTTCTTTTGAGAAGTGTCTGTCTATGAACTTTGCCTACTTTTTGATGGGTTTGTTTTTTTTTTCTTGTAAATTTGTTTAAGTTCCTTGTAGATTCTGGGTATTAGACCTCTGTCTGATGGTGAGATTGCAAAAATTTCCTACCATTCCGTAGGCTGCCTGTTCACTCTGATGATAGTTTTTCTGTGCTGCAAACTTTTAAATATATTAAGATATATTTTATGTCAAGAATGTGTTCTATCTTGGTGAGTATTCCACATGAGCATGGAAACAAATGTATATCCAGCTGCCACTGTATGGAATATGTATAAATGTCAGATCAAGTTGATTCAGAATGTTGCTCAAGTTAACCGTATCCTTAATTCTGGATCCATCAATTACTGAAAATGGTTTTAAGTCTCAAACTCTGTAAGTAGATTTGTCTATTACCACTTTTAGTAGTATCAATCTTTGCCTCACATGTTTGGATGTTCTGTTTTTAGTTATACAAAAGATAAGGAATATTGTTTTCTGCAGAAATAACTCTTTTATATTTAAGTAATACAAGTAACACTCCTCTCTAACCCAAATAATTTTCTTTTATCTGAAGGCTGCTTTGTTTGAAATTAATATAGCTACTTCAGCTTTCCTTTGGATAGCACTAGAATTGTCTATCTTTCTTAATCCCTTTAGTTTAAATTATCTGTTTCTTCAAATATATGGTGAGTTTCTTTTGGACTGCATATAGTTGAGTTAAAATATATATATATGTGTGTGTGTGTGCGTGTGTGTGTGTGTGTGTGTGTGTGTGTACCCCTAGATCATTTCTGTGGTTATTTGGTGTATTTAGGCTATTCACATTAAAGTGACTATTGATGTAATCATTAATATCTATTGTGTTTTTAATTGCTTTATTTTCATTGCATTTGCTCTTTGTTCTCATCTTTTTGGCTACTTTAATTGCTTTCTCATCGAGAATTTTATGTGATTCCATGTTATTTTCTTCTTAGAATATCAATTACATATGTTTTGTTTGTTTCTTGTTTTTTGTTTTGGTTCTTTTAGTGTTGTCCCAGAGTTTGCAATGTGTAGTTTTTCATGTTTCATGGGCCTATTCCTAATTTCTATGAAGTAAGCAGCAAAAATAACCAAAACTAGAAACTGTAAAATTTCCTACTGTTATGGTTCTGCGTTCTTTGGTTTCTGATTTCCTTAGTGATATACTTACAAGAATCCCCATTAAGCTTCTGCATTTTGCTTTTATTCTTAAAGGTAGGAATTATCATATTTCCCTTCTCCACTCTCCTGAGATTGGTGCTATACGATATACACATTTTTAACTCCTTTACGTTTACCTTAAATGACACTCCACCTCCCTATTTGTAGTGTATTCCTTACAGCAGAGTATTCCAAATTCTTTCCTTCATACCATTATTGCTCTCTGGGCTTCCTGAATCTCCAATTCATTTTCTCATTAATTTGAGAGTTTTTGAACATCAATAATTTAAATATTTGTACTTTTACTCTTTATTTTTCATCTCCTTCCAATATATACAGTTGTAAATATAATTTTCACTGATTTTTAAAACAACCATTAAAGAAACAATTTAGGCAAATATAAAATAACTGGCAACCGATTGTAAAGCTCCAAATTTAAAAGAAAAAAGTGTGCTGAATGATAAATCTCCTTCCTTGTATAGCATTGTATTCCTTTGGCATGGTTTTCTTTATTCAGAACTGGAATGCATATCTTTGAATTTTATTTCTAATTATGATAGTCAAGCCTATTTGGCCCTCAGGAATGCTAAGAACACCATGTTAAACTATTTTGATATACTTGGAAGAAACACATGTAAATAATAAGTATTGTTCAAAATAGAAATTATTTGCCTTGGGAATTTTGACTGTTGAATTATTTGTATATTGCCAGCAAGATATTTTGCGTATGATTGGGGGAAATTATCTTTGAAATTCATGTTGCAACATGTAATTATTTTTTATGATCTTACCTTAGAAAATGCACTCTTAAAACTTATTTTGGATGAAGTACTATGTATTATGTCACTGGTCTCATCACCCCAAATCAAACCCAGGCATAAATATGACATTGCATAATTAATCTTTAACTTCTCCAACATATAATTTCTCTTCTGTTTTCCTCTCATGACAACCATTAAGCACCTTATGAGTGATATTGAACTTTTATGATCACTTATGCTCCAAGTAAGTAACTGTATCAACACAATGATTTAACCTTTAAGGTGGATTCCCATGAATCATAGATTTTACCCACCACCAAACTTTATTAATAATCCAAAAGACATAAGGAAGAACAAAGCAGAAATATGTTATTTATTTCTTCCAGAGATTGAACCTATTAATTCCACTCAAATTATCACTTCCATTATGGTGGCAGATGCATTGTTACAATGTACAGAGAAGCACTGCTCTAAAAAAAAAAAAAAAAGCCATTTCCCCATTGATAATCTTCAGTTTTATATTTTGTTAGCTGCCCAGGAAGAAGAGACCTATATGATCACCTTCCATTCTCTATACTGTACAGTGGATTCCTAAACACAATGTTTTCATTGTTTTTTTTTTTTTTTAAATTTCATTTATATATTTCAATAAGCAATGAAGGCAGGTGGATTCTTTTTCCTAAAAAGCAATTTTAATGTAGGGACTCTCCATTATATTACTGTAGTAAAAATCATCTACCTATTTACAAACACTTCTTGAGTGATGTTACATGTATGTTGGATCACTCGTCAAAACGGAAATGTGATTATATTCATTAAGGAGAAAAATCCCTTTGTTATTCAAACTGGATCACTTTTATTATTCTGTCTATATCCACTGACAATTTTTATCTTTCTCTCCCACTGCTATTAAGCCTATCCAATGACATTTTCTATTTGAGCATTTACGTTTATGTCTACGTATTGAATTAATGATTCTTTTAATTGCCATTGCTATGCCGATTCCAAACATATTTAATTATTTTGACCATATTTTCACTGTCATTTATTATAATAGATTATATAAATTCTTGTCTTAAATATCTGAATCATCTGTGAGCTTGTTTCTATTAACTACCTTTAATTTTGAGCAAGGTTCTCATTTTTCCCTGTCATCACATTTTTAAACACCTTTTTAATTTTGCTTATTGGTAATGATCCACTATAAAACCCCACAATCTGTTATCTGTCTTTTAAAAATATTTAACATTCTCCTAGAAGAAACTTAAGTTATGAATTGGTCTTTTGAAACTTGTGGTGGCTTCATTAAGATAAGTCTCTTTCAGTTTAACTAAGTCCTTAATGAATCTCTAAATTCTGGGACACAGTCTTTCCCTTCTAAGCCTGGTACCCTTGCAATTTATTTTTATTTAATATTTATTATTCTTTTTTTATTTCAATGGATATTCGAGGAACCAATGATATTTGGTTGCATGAATAAGGTCTTTAGTGGTGATTTCTGAGATTTGGGAGTAGCTATCACCAAAGAAGTGCACAATGCACCCAATGTGTAATCTTTTATCCTTCACCTCCCCCTCTGCACCAACCCTTTCGCCCGAGTCCCCAAAGTCCATTATATAATCCTTATGCCTTTGCATCCTCATAGCTTAGCTCCCACTTATGAGTGAGAACATACAGTGTTTAGTTTTCCATTCCTGAGTTACTTCACTTAGAATGATGCTCTCCAATTCCATACAGGTGGTTGTGAATGTCATTATTTCATTCCTTTTTATGGTTGAGTAGCATTCCATGGTAAATATATATATATTTATATATATATTTATATATATTTATATATATATAAATAGCTATATATATATATATACACACACACACACACACACACACACACACAATTTCTTTATCCACTCGTTGACTGGTAGGCATTTGGGCTGGTTCCATATTTTTGCAATTTCTAATTATGCTGCTGTAAACATGTATGTGCAAGTATCTTTTTTGGATAATTACTTCTTTTCCTCTTGGTAGATACACAGTAGTGGGATTGCTGGATCAAACTGTAGTACTACTTTTAGTTCTTTAAGGAATCTCCCCACTGTTTTCCATAGTTTTACTAGTTTACATTCCCATCAGCAATATAAAAGTGTTCCCTTTTCACCACACCCATGCCAACATCTATTATTTTGTGATTGTATGACTAAGGCCATTCTTGCAGGAGTAAGGTGGCATCACATGGCAGTTTTGATTTGCTTTTCTCTGATTATTAGAGATGTTGAGAATTTTTTTCATATGTTTGTTGGCCAGTTGTATATCTTCTTTAGAGCATTGTCTATTCATGTCCTTAGCCCACTGTCTGATGGAATTGTCTTTTTCTTGCTGATTTAAGTTCCTTATAGATTATGGATATTAGTCCTTTGTCAGATAGACAGACTGTGAAGATTTTTTCTCACTCTATGGGTTTTCTGTTTTCCCTGCTGATTGTTTCCTTTGTTGTACAGGAGCTTTTTAGTTTAATTAAATCCCATCTCTTTATTACTGTTTTGTTGCATTTCCATTTGATTTTGGGTTCTTGGTCATGAAGTCTTTGCATAAGCCAATATCTAGAAGGGTTTTTCCGATGTTATCTTCCAAAATTCTTACGGTTTTATGACTTCGATTTAAGTCTTTGATCCCTCTTGAGTTGATTTTTGTGTAAGGTGAGAGTTGAGGATCCAGCTTCATTCTTCTACAGGTGGCTTGCCAATTATCCCAGCACCCTTTGTTGAATAGAGTGTCTTTTCCCCAATCTTTTGTTTGCTTTCTCACATATCAGTTGGCTATAAGTATTTGGCTTCATTTCTGGGTTCGCTATTATTTTCCATTGGTCTATATGCCTATTTTTATACCAGTACCATGTTGTTTTGTTCACTATGGCTTTATAGTAAGTATAGTTTGAAGTCAGGTCATGTGAAGCCTCCAGATTTGTTCTTTTTGCATAGTATTGCTTTGGCTATGGGGGCTCATTGTTGGTTTTATATGAATTTTACGATTGCTTTTTTCTGGTTCTGTGAAGAATG
Organism: Macaca mulatta; assembly: GCF_049350105.2. Lineage (NCBI taxonomy): Eukaryota > Metazoa > Chordata > Mammalia > Primates > Cercopithecidae > Macaca > Macaca mulatta. The sequence goes on from NC_133410.1 coordinate 179,652,473, forward strand.
ATGGTGGTATTTTGATGGGAATGGCATTGAATTTATAGATTGCTTTAGGCAGTATGGTCCTTTTCACAATATTGATTCTACCCATCCAAGTGCATGACATGTGTTTTCATTTGTCTCTGTCATCTATGATTTCTTTCAGCAGAATTTTGTAGTTGTACTTGTAGAGGACTTTCACTTCCTTGGTTAAATATATTCCTAAGTTTTCTGTTTTTGTTTTTGTTTTTGTTTTTTGCAGCTATTGTAAAAGGATTTGAGTTCTTGATTTGATTCTCAGCTTGGCCATTGTTGGTGTATATCAGAGCTACTGATTTGTGTACATTAATTTTGTATCCTGAAACTCTACTGAATTCATTTATTAGTCCTAAGAGTTTTTTGGAGGACTCTTTAGGGTTTTCTAGGCATACAATCATATCAACAGCAAACAGGAAGAGTTTGACTTCCTCTTTACCAAGCTCGGTGCCCTTTATTTCTTTCTCTTGTCTGATTGCTCTGGCTAGGACTTCCAGTAGCATGTTGTATAGAAGTTGTGAGAGTGGGCATCCTTGTCTTGTCCCAGTTCTCAGGGGCAATGCTTTCAACTTTTCCTCATTCAGTATAATGTTGACTGTGGGGTTTGTCATATATGACTTTTATTACCTTAAAGTATGTCCCTTCTATGCTGATTTTGCGGAGGGTTTTAATTATAAAGTAATGCTGGATTTTGTCTAATGTTCTTTCTGCAATTGAGATGATCATGTGGTTTTTGTTTTTAATTGTCTTTATGTTGTGTATCACATTTAATGACTTAGAGATGTTAAACCGTTTCTGCATCCCTGATATGAAACCCATTTGATCATGGTGGATTATCTTCTTGATATGTTGTCAGATTCAGTTAGCTAGTATTTTGTTGAGGAGTTTTACAGCTATGTTCATCAGGGATATTGGTCTATAGTTTTGTTGTTGTTGTTGTTGTTGTTGTCTCCTTTCTTGCTTTTGTTATTTGGGTGATACTGACTTCATACAATGACTTAGGGAGAACTGCTTCTCTATCTTTTGGATACTCTTCTTTGAGTCTCTGATAGAATTCACCTGTGACTCTGTCTGGTCCTGTACTTTTTTTTGGGGGGGAACTTTTTAATTACCATTTCAATCTTGCTGCTTGTTTTGGTCTGTTCAGAATTTCTATTTCTCCCTGGTTTAATCTAGGAGGGTTGTATATTTTCAGAAATTTATCTATTTCCTCTAGGTTTTCTAGTGGATGCTCATAAATTTGTTCCTAGTAGCCTTGGATGATCTTTTATGTTTCTGTGATATCAATCGTAATAGCACCCATTTCTTTTCTAATTCAGTTTATTTGTATACTCTCGCTTCTTTTCTTTGTTAATCTTGCTGATGGTCTATCAATTTTATTTATCTTTTCAAAGAACCAGTTTTTGTTTCATTTGTCTTTTGTGGTTTTATTTGTTTGCTTATTTCAACTTCATTTAGTTCTACTCTGGTCTTCATTATTTTTATTTTATTTTATTTTATTTTATTTTATTCTATTTTATTTTATTTTATTTTATTTTATTTTATTTTATTTTATTCTTGCTAGGTTTGGGTTTGGTATGTTCTTGTTTCTCTAGTTACTTGATTTTCCTCAATTTTTTTCCTTATTTCCTCAAATATGCTTTCCAAACTTTTACATTTCTCTTTTTTCTCAGTTCAATTTTTTTTTAATTTCCATTTTGATTTTTTTGTTGACCCAATGGTCATTCAGAAGCAGGTTATTTAATTTTCATGTATTTGCATGGTTTTGAGGGTTATTTTTGGGGTTGATTTTCAGTTTTATTCCACTGTGGTCTAAAAGAGTACTTGATATAATTTCATTTTCTTAGATTAATTAAGACTTGTTTTGTGGCCTATCATATGAGCTGTCTTGGAGAATGTTCCATGTGCTGATGAACAGAATGTATAGAATTTTCTGTAAATATCTGTTAAGTCCATATCTGTTAAGTACAGTTTAAATCTATTATTTCTTTGTTGACTTTCTGTCTTAATGTCCTGCCTAGTGTTGTTAGTGGAGTATTGAAGTCTCCCACTATTATTGTGTTGCTGTATATCACATTTCTTACAACTAGTATTAATTCTTTTATAAATTTGGGAGCTCCAGTGTTAGGTGCCTATATATTTAGGATGGTGATATTTTCCTGTGGACAAGTGCTTTTATCATCATATAATGTCCCTCTCTGTATTTTTTAACTGCTGTTGCCTTAAAGTTTGTTTTGTCTGATATAAGAATAGCTACTCCTACTCGTTTTTGGTTTCTATTTGCTTGGAACATCTTTTTACATCCCTTTACCTTAAGTTTATGTGTGTCCTTATGTGTTAGGTGAGTCTCTTGAAGACAGCGCATACTTAATTGGTGAATTCTTATCCATTCTGCCATTCTGTATCCTTTAAGTGGAGCATTTGGGCCATTTACATTCAATGTTAGTATTGAGATGAGAGGTACTATTCTATTCATCTATTTATCATGCTATTTGTTGATTTCATATCTTGTTTGTTTATTTTTCATTACGTTTTTGTTGTATAGGTCCTGTAAGATTTATGCTTTAAGGGTTTCTATTTTGGTGTATTTCAAGAATTTGTTTCAAGATTTAGAGCTCCTTTTATCAGTTTTTCTAGTGCTGGCTTGAGAGTGACAAAGTCTGAAAAAGACTGTATCTTTCCTTCATTTATGAAGCTTAGTTTCACTAGATACAAAATTCCTTACTGATTATTGCTTTGTTTAAGGAGGTTAAAGATGGGCCACAAAACCTTCTATCTTGTAGGATGTCTGCTGAGAAATCTGCTGTTAATCTAATAGGTTTTCCTTTTAGGTTACCTGATGTTTTTGCCTCACTGGTCTTAAAATTCTCCCCTTTGTCTTGACTTTAGATAACCTGATGACTATGTGCCTATACAAGGATCTGTGTCTTATATAAATTTCCAGGGTGTTTTTTGATATTCTTGTATTTGGATGTCTAGATTTCTAGCAAGGCTAGAGACGTTTTCCTCAATTATTTCCTCAAATATGTTTTCCAAACTTGTAGATTTCTCCTTTTTCTCAGGAATACCAATTATTTTAAGTTTGATCATTTAACATAATCCCATACTTCCTGAAGATTTTTTTTATTTTGTTAATTATTTTTTCTTTGTCTTTTTTGATTGGGTTAACTTGAAAGCTTTGTCTTTGATCTCTGAAGTTCTTCTTCAATTCTATTGCTGAGACTTTCCAGCGCATTTTGCATTTCTCTAAGTGTATCCTTCATTTCCAGAAGTTGTGATTCTTTTATATCTATGCTATCTATTTCACTGAAGATTTTTTCTTTCATAACTTGTATCATGTTTTTGATTTCTCTAATGTGGAGTTCAACTTTCTGCGGTGCCTCCTTGATTAGCTTAATAATTGACCTTCTGAATACTTTTTTGGCAATTCAGAGATATCTTCTTGGTTTGAACCTGTTGCTGGTGAGCCACTGTGATCTTCTGGTGATGTTAAAGAACTTTGTTTTGTTATATTACTAGAATTGTTTTTCTGGTTCCTTCTCATTTGGCTAGACTATGTCATGCGGAAGATCTTGGCCTTAAGGGCTGCCAGATTCTTTTGTCCCACAGACTGCACCCTTGATGTGGTGCTCTCCCCCTTACTCTAGGTATGGGGCTTACTAAGAGCCAAACTGCAGTGATTATTATTTCTTTTCTGGATCTAGCCACACAGTGGAGCTAACAGGCCCAGGTCTGGTACTAGGGTATGTCTGCATGGTCCTGTGATGTGAACTGTCTTCAGGTCTCTCAGTCGTGGATACCAGCACCTGCTCCAGTGGAGGTGGCAGGGGAGTGATGTGGACTCTCTCTGATGTGGACTAGTGTGATAGGGAAAGACCATCAGGTAGGGGAAGGATTAGGTGTGTCTGAGCTCAGACGCTCCTTGGGTGGGTCTTGCTGTAGCGGCTGTGGGGGATGGGATTGTGGTTCTGAGGCCAGTGGAACCACAATCCCATTTTTTGAGGATCACAAACTCAATTATCTTCCTAGGGGGATTATGGCTGCCTCTACTGTGTCATGCAGGTTGCCAGGGAAGTGGTAGAACATCAGCAGTTACAGGCCTCACCCAGCTCCATGCAGTTCAAAAGTCTGGTCTCACTACCACTGTTCTCCCTACCCCGCCCAACAGCACCAGTTTATTTCCAGGCAGCAGGTGATCAGGGCTGAGAACTTGCCCCAGGCTACCAGCCTCCAGGCTGAGAAAGCAAGCAGGGCTTTCAGGTTTCGTGCCTCCCTGGCTGCGGCAGCATCTGTGTTGTGTCTGCACTCCCAGTTCACTGCCTGCCCTGGATTCTGTCCAGGAAACTTTGCTTTCAGGTGAAATTGCTACAAAATTCATCTGGAAGTTTCCTTCTTCTTGTGGTCTTTTCCCAGTTCCTCTGGCAGCCCTCCCCAAGGACCCCTGTGAGGCAAAGTTAGAAATGGCTCCCATGGAGACAGAGAGAAATCACAGGGCTCTTCCCGCTGCTTCCTCTACCCCTGTATTTCACGCAGCTGTCTCCCGGAGCCTTTGCTTCCTTCACAGGGTCTGTGGATTGTCTCGACTTTTCTGGCATGTTCCTGTGAGAGTTCTTGGAGCAAAAGTGCACATTGTGATTCTCCACGTGCTCCTGTGTCTGAGTGGGAGGTGCAAATTAGTCATGATTCCTATCCACCATTTTTTGGGGATCACAGACTCAAAATCCCTTGCAGTTTAAATAAAAGCTCAAAGTGTGTACTTTGTTTCTCTAACTCAGTAAGACTCAAATTGAATTGCATTTTTTTCTGCAAAACACAGAATTATAAAAATTATGAACAAAGTTATTTATACTTCCACAAAAAAATCAGTAAATGAAAGGAATCAATCTAAAATGTCTATAAAATTTGTGGGCTGTAAAAAAAAAACTATTGAAATATATTAATGACTAAATAAATGGAGATACCTAACATTTTATGTTCATGGATTAAAAAACAATGTTAAAAAGATATAAATTATTCCCCATTTCTCAATTTGTGGAATTAAGCAAAATTACAGTATATATTTATAAAAGTTGATTGATTAATTCTAAATGTATATAAACATTTTAGATAGCAAATTATGGATATAATTTTAAAAATAACAAACTGTCAATTAAATTTAAAATATATTGACTTATCATAAAGCTAGAATAATCAAGTTATTGTGGTATCGGTACAAAGGGGCTAATGTGACTAAACAGTAAATCCAGAAGCAGACCTACATATATATGAACATCTGATTTACAAAGTAGTTGGCATTACAGAAGTATGGGAGGGCAATAATTTCTTTTAAATAAATAGATCTGAATAAATTAATATATGTAAGCGGGGGAAAAATAAACACAGCTCCTGTCTCATACCATACCTAAATATTCTTGATATAATGCCAATTTAAATATGATAGATAAAAAGATAAAAGAACATTTTTTCATTAGTGGACTTTACATTCTTTGAGCACTGTAAGATTTACGGAAAAATTGAGCAGAATGTACAGTTCTCAAATATTCCCTCAACAACCTACCCAGTTTCCTCTATCATTAACATCTTGCATTGATGTCCTACATCTGTTGCAATTGATAAGCCAATATTGATGCATTATAATTAATTCAATTCCACAGTTTACAGTAAAGTTCATTCTTTGTGTTGTAATTCTATGGATTTTGACACGTGTAATGACATGTATTCACCATTACCGTGTCATACAGAATAGTTTTACCGTCCCCCCAAATCCTTTGTGCTTTACCTATTCATCCCTCCTTTTCTCCCCGAAACACCTGGCAGTCACTGATTCTTTTACTGTCTTCATAGCTTTGCCTTTTCCGGAATGTTACATCATTTGAATTACAAAGTATGTAGCCTTTTCAGACTGGTTTATTTCACTGAATGATGTATACTTAATTTTCCTCCTTGTCTTTTTATGACTTGCTAGTTCATTTATTTTTCTTTCATCGAATAGTATTCATTGTATAAATGTACCACAGTTCGTTTACCTATTCACCCGTTGAAGGAAATCTTGGTGGTTTCCAAGTTTTAGCACTTATGGGTAAAACTGCCACAAATGTGTATATGTGTGTGTTTGTGTGAGCATAAGCTTACAACTCATTTGTACAAATATTAAGAAGCATGATTGCTAGATTATATGATAAGAATATGATTAGGTTTTTAAGAAATGGCCAAACTGTCTTCCAAAATGGTTGTGCTATTTTGCATTCCCACCAGCAATAAGTGGGAGTTCCTGTTACTCCGCATCGTTGCCAGAATCTGCTGTTTTACAATGTTCTGTATCTTGATCATTCCAAAAATAGGGTAGTTGTATCTCACTGTTGTTTTAATTTGCAATTCCCTGCTGACATATGAGGTACAGCATCTATTCATATGCTTATTTTCCATCTACACATCTTTGTTCAGGTATCTGTTCAGATCTTTTGTCCAATTTTTAATTGGGTTATTATTATTGAGTATTAAGAGCTCTTTGCATTTTTGGGGTACCAATCCTTTGTCAGATTTGAGTTTCCTCCCAGTCTGGGGTGTGTCTTTTTATTTGTTTATAGTGTAGTTCACAGAGCAAAAGTTTTTAATTTTCATGAAATCTAACTTACCGATTTTATGTTGCATGAATTATTCTCTGGGTATTGGAGACAAATAGTCATTGCCAAACCCATGATTACCTGATTTTTTTCCTCTATCACCTTCTAGGAGCTTTATGTTACAGTATTTAACTTTAAATTTAGGTCTATGATTCATTTTGAATTAATTTTCATGAAACATGTAAGGTCTGTTTCTACCTTCATTTTTTTTTTTTCCCACATAGATGTCCAGTTGTTCAAACACCATTTGTTGAAAGGACAGTAATTTCTCCATTGAATATTCTCTGCTCCTTTTCCAAAGATCAGATGACAATATTTGCATAAAAGGCAGTAATTTTGACAATATTTTTAAAACCTTAAATATAAATGAAATTATAGATAAACTTCACTTTATTAAAACCCTAAATTTCCCATCATCAAAAGTTTTCATCACATCATGTATACCTAACAAAGTGCTTGCATATAAAACAAATAAACTACTCCTATAAATCATTAAGAAGTAAACTGGACACCCAAATCAATTTTTAAAAGTGGAGGAGAAACTTGAACAGTTATAACATGAAAAAAGCTATTCATTGTCAATAAATATTTGAAAAGGTGTTCAACCTGCATATTAAACTGCGATCAGCTTCTACTAAATGCCTACAAAGTTTGTTAAAATTTTGTTGAAAGTTGGTTGAAAGACAAAAATTGCCAAATGTGGGTGATGATATGGAGCTTTGGAAACCTGAACAGTGCTAACGAGAGTTTAAACCTACTCCTTCAGTTTAGAAAACTGGCAAAATTTGATAAATGTAAATTTAGTAGATTCGTATACATGCTCACGATAGTACAAAGATTTTATTGCTTGGTAAAAGTGCAAAGGAAATGAGTGTAAATATCTACAAAAAGACATGCTGGAGAGTATTGCTATCAGCGTTATTTATAATCATTTCCATTAGAAATAATAGAATTTTCATCAAAAGAAGATAGCAAACTATGCCATAATGCTAATGAAAAAGCATACAATTTGGAATACAAAGATTAATTTTGCAAATACAATAAGAGAAAAAATTATTTATGTCTATAAAATTATATGATGTATAGAGAGCTGGCTTTATGGGTCTGCAACCTGTGCAGTTGCACAGGACCCAAACTGTTTAATCTTCTACTATCACAATCTCAAAATTAATGACCATTGAATGACGGCCTCAGCATTTTAATTTTGCATGTGGCCCTCCCTCCCCAATTCCGTAGACAATTCTATTTCTACTTATATAAATGTAAAAAAAAAAAAAAAAAAAAAAAAAAAGGCCAAACTTATACATGGATTATCTCAGGAAAATGATTACACAGAAAAAAGAGTAGGTGGTTTCGGGGAAAGATCTCTGGATATAAATATTAAAATATTATTTATCTAGCTCTAGTTACTGTTACATGGGTAGGTTCAATTGCTGAAAATTCACTGAGCACTTTTCTGTACATACGTTATATTTTAATTTAAAAATGTTTTAGGAAAGATTTACTTTTTGCTGATTTTCACATTAGAACTCAGGTGTCTTAAAAGTATTTTTAATAACATTAGTTATGAGGTCCAGAACTTTGCTAGCAATAAGCTTGTGATTTAATTGTCTGTCCTCAGTAGAAAATAAAATAAATGGAAGCCTGACCATTACATTACCTATATCTTTCACTAAACTATATTTTGTGGGCTATTTATTTTTAATTACTCTAAGCTTAAAAGACAAGTATATTAACTACTCATCACATTGGCGTGATGAAATAGCTAAGAATTATGAAAGTACATGGGAATTTTATTTGATTCCTCTGCCATGATATTTTTCATGCCCCTTAAGTTATGTGATGGATTCAAGTAAGCCAGTAACTTTCAAAATTCAGAGGAAACAAAATAGCATATTACTCCAGCCAGGTAGAGCAAATCTGCCTAACAGCTCTAAAGAAAGTGCTCTGATGTCTTGCAGTGGGGCTTGACGTAGTTACTGTTTTTGGTGCCCTTTTGAAAATTAGCATGTCATCTTGGGGAAATCTTAAATGACACAGTATTGCCACACAGATTTTTTACAGAAGAGTGTGTTTCACATAAGTGCCCCATATTGTATACTTTGAAATTTGGTTTTGTAGCAAATCGTGGGTTTACTTTTTAGAAATGGCCACAGTTGAGGAAGTATACTTTAATGGACAAATCAATAAAACTAGATGAAGTTCTTTTAATGAAGAAATCCTGGTCATTTCAAACTCTGTCTGCCAATCATGATCAGATACATCAAAAGCCAAATGCTTAAAAGAATTTTTTCTTCCCATTAAACTTTTAAAAAATTGTTATCCTGTTTTACATCTATACAAATCTTCTCTGTATAAATTATATGTAGTGTTGTTGAGAATAGAATCGTAGCTTATCTTATGAATAATTTTACAGAAATATAATTCTTTCTCTTAACTTGAGATGATCAGAAAGTGAACATAACTAAGGTGTGCATGTTGATTTTTGTTTTGTTTACATTTTCACTTTTGAATAAATAGTGGCCTTTGTGCACAGAAATAGCTGACACAATTATCAAATTATCTGTAAAGATTATCTTTAGATTTGAAACTTTAGCCAGTGCTGGTAGAACCTGGCAGTCTTTAAAATTTTGCCTTTCTCCTTCACAATCAACCTGTACCCATACATCAAAAATATCCATTTTATCTCTGATTGCAGTAGCTGGGACTCTATGTTCTGTCTTCCCAGCAGGGCCACACTACTGGAAGTTCTGCTTCAGGGTGTCCTTATTATTATTATTTTTTCTACTCATGCACACTACTCATGACTGACCCACTTCAGTTTGCAGTCTAAGAGCTGTTTCCCCGTCCTAAGCCAGATGGCTGGAGGATTGCATTTTTATGTTTAGATGATGGTAGCCATCTCAGTCCTACCCACCCACCCCTGGAGCAAAGGAAGAAGTAGAACAGCTTTTGATCCCAGTAAAAGACAACAAGGATTTTGTGCTTTCTTTTCCCCAAAAGAAAGCTGTTCTACTTCCCTAAACAAAAGGAAATGGAAACAAAATGTGGATTATTGAGCATTGCATGCCACAGGGTGTGCCATACTAGGGCGATAGCTGCAATGTGAAGTACAGTTGTCAGTCATCCTGCAGTGTAGAGGAGATATTGGGTCTAGGACTCCAACCCCATACCAAAATCCATGCACACTCAAGTCTCTTGAGTAGGCCTTGTGGAACCAGCCTGTAGAAGTCAGCCCTTGCTATCCATGTGTTTTGCATTTCCTGAATACTGTATCTTTCTTCTGCACTTGGTTGAAAAAAATCTACCCATAAGGCTGAAGCAGGAGGATTGCTTTAGCCCATGAGTTCAAGGCTACTATGAGCTATGATCACACCACTATGTTTTAGCCTGGGTGATAGAGCAAGACATGAACTCTTACAAAAAATTGCTTAAAGGTGGATCCACTGTTTTGTTTTTGAACAACACAGTGTTGTTAATATGCTCAAACATACTACTATGTTTAGAAGTTGATGACAGTTCTTAACTGTGTTGTTCAGGGGGCAATTTTAAAAATAATTTGCTTAAACCTAAGGGAGTTACTGCAACAAAACAATGATGCCAGGGGAACCTTTGGGTCAAAGAGGAATGAACAGAGCAAAGGACAGAAGTCTCATTCATCAAAGCCAAGAACATAGACCAAAAATATATATATACATGAGGAAGGGACAGAGAAGAGAGAGATTCAAACACTATTAAAAATGTACAGTAAGGTTTATATCCAGGAAATTCTTGATTAAGAGAACCAAGAATATCATGTAAGGAAGAGCTAATCTGTAAATGTGGCTATCTTGAGACTTTCAGAGGAGAAATGAAAACATATTGTCGGTACAAATACAAGAAAATAAGGAAGCAGGAAAGAGAATGGCTCCCTGATGTGTGCTTCCTAGACAGAAGAATTCTCAGGGATATTTTTAACAGCATAAGCCTCAGGGTTTTTGATTTCAGTTTCATTTGCAACCATGAAAGACCAGTGACATATTGGAATTCCTGCACATTCTTAATTACACTATCAAATCCTCTTCAATTTTTGCGGTAGGCTAGGGAGGAATAAGAAACCAGAGAAAGAAAATCACTAGATTCAACTAATAAATATTTCTCTTCTAACTATTCTTTTAGTTTCCACTCTTAATTTCTAAATCAAATATTTTCTTCTATCTACAGAAAAAGTGAGATTAAATGAGTTAGGCAAGTGTAACTGCCAATACTGGATGTCTGTGGGTATGAAAGCTGACTATACTATCTCTTCTAAAATGCAGCAGTCATTATCCCACCTACCATGAGCAGGACACTGTGACAGTACACAAGGCTGGAGTTCACAAGGGATTGTGAATTTTGAAAACTTCTAATCTAGCTGAAGACTGAGCAAGGCAATTTTTGTGGCTCTAAGTTTTGCCTTTGTGGACATTCTACCCCTGAAAAGCTACATGCCTACTGCTCAGGTAAACCTTCAGATATAGGTATGTCATTAGCACATTAGTTCTTCTAGAGAAAAAGTGCATTCTGCTTATATCTTACAAATATAAGATCCAAATGATCTGTATGATAAAAACCATTCTTTAATTTTAGCCTCCTGTAGTTAAAATAAACATCTTTTAAAATCCAAGTTGAGATTTTCTTAAAGTTCTACCAAGTTTTGTGTCTACCACTCCTTCTAGTTTGCCCCCGCTGTGTGTATCTTATGGACCACAGATAAGCTGAAAAGAAGTTCATTTAAAAGAAATCATTCGTGTTTTATATGAATAGCCCATATTACCCAGATGACAAATTTATGAAGTCATATTCAGAACAAAAGTAACTTATTTCATACCCATTGAAGATGAAAAATATCACTGCAATGATTTGCAGAAACCACAGTAATACCCGCAGCATGAAATATTGAAATAATTATAGTCATGATTTAAAAGTGATGAATGTCTTAATTATTACTGTAATTGATTGAGGTGAGAGCATTTTCTTTGTACCCTCAGTAGCTTGAACATATAATGAAGCATTATACTAAGAAGTAGTCATGTAGGGAAACAATTTCTCATTGTGGAAAATAAGGCTGCATTATTAAAATCATATGAGATACCAAAGGAGCCTCTCTTCCAGTAATATGATTGTTAATCAATTTCTAGTAACAGGATGGATTAACATTAGGTGCTACCATTCTTTTTCTCACTTGTTTCTGGATGGTTTAAGGCACTTGAAATTCATTTTCTCTATTTTAAAATGTCATCTGAGTATTTTGGCTTACCCTCTGGTTCAGCGATTGTGGGCTGCTTGTGCAATTCTCTGCCCAAGAAGTGACAATATTGTTCTTTAAGATACTCCAGAGAACTGAGCTTTTCTTTGTCTCAAGCCTCCTATTAAATTGTTATATGTGGTGTTATATTTTAACAAAATTCTTAGATTGGATACATGAACTCCACTTCTAAGTGCTTTTTGACTGGGACTTATAGGAAAACTTACGAGTAGGACCGGGGTGTAAAATACAACCAAAGTTGTAAGCTTTCAGCTCTCCCCATTCTGGATACCATTTATCCACACAACTGCCTTGGAGGAAGCCCCTTATCTTTCAACTGCCTGTGGTTTCATAATCTTTCTTCAACCCCATTCAAAAACATGTTCTTAAGGAAGTATTCAAAGTTCAAGTAGCATAACATAGTATACATTATGCAATAATAACAGGGATATATGAAATACATAACTTTTTTTTCCAATGTTTTTATTATACTTTAGGTTCTGGGATACATGTGCAGAACGTCCTGGTTTGTTAAATAGGTATACACGTGCCATGGTGGTTTGTTGCACCCATCAACCTGTCAATTACATTAGGTATTTCTCTGAATGATATCTCTCCCCTAGCCCCCTTAGCCCCAACAGGCCCCAGTGTTTGATGTTCTCCTCCCCGTGTCCGTGTGTTCTCATTGTTCAAGTCCCACTTATGAGTGAGAACATGCAGTGTTTGGTTTTCTGTTCCTGTGTTAGTTTGCGAGAATGATGGTTTCCAGGTTCATTCATGTCCCTGCAAATGACATGAAGTCATCCTTTTTTATGGCTGCATAGTATTCCGTGGTGTATATGTGCCACATTTTCTTTATCCAGTCTATCGTCAATGGGCATTTGGACTGGTTCCAAGTCTTTGCTATTGTGAACAGTGCCACAATAAACATACATGTGCATGTGTCTTTATAGTAGAATGATTTCTAATCCTTTGGGTATAATCCTTTGGGTAATGGGATTGCTGGGCCAAATGGTATTTCTGGTTCTAGATCCTTGAGGAATCACCACAGTGTCTTCCACAATGGTTGAACTAATTTACACTGTCACCAACAGTGTAAAAGCATTCCTATTTCTTCAGATCCTCTCCAGCATCTGTTGTTTCCTGACTTTTTAATGATCACCATTGTAACTGACATGAGATGGTACCTCATTGTAGTTTTGATTTGCATTCTCTCATGACCAGTGATGATGAGCTTTTTTTCATATGTTTGTTGACTGCACAAATGTTCTCTTCTTTTGAGAGGTGTCTGTTCATATCCTTTGCCCAATGGGGTTGTTTGATTTTTTCTTGTAAATTTGTTTAAGTTCCTTGTAGATTCTGGATATTAGACCTTTCTCAGATGGATAGGTTGCAAAATTTTTTCCCCTTCTGTAGGTTGCCTGTTTACTCTGACAATAGTTTCTTTTGCTGTGCAGAAGCTGTTTAGTTTAATTAGATCCCATTTGTCAATTTTGGCTTTTGTTGTCATCACTTTTGACATTTTAGTGATGAAGTCTTTGCCCATTCCTATGTCCTGAATGATATTGCCTAGGTTTCCTTCTAGAGTTTTTAATGGTTTTAGATCTTACATTTAAGTCTAATCCATTTGAGTTAATTTTTGTATAAGGTATAAGGAAAGGGTCCAGTTTCAGTTTTCTGCATATGGCTAGCCAGTTTTCCCAACACCATCTATTAAATAAGGAATCCTTTCCCCATTGCTTGTTTTTGTCAGGTTTGTCCAAAATTACACAGTTGTAGATGTGTGGCATTATTTCTGAGGCCTCTGTTCTGTTCCATTCATCTATATATCTGCTTTGATACCAGTACCATGCTGTTTTGTTTACTGTAGCCTTGTAGTATAGTTTGAAGTCAGGTAGCATGATGCTTCCAGCTTTGTTCTTTTTGTTTAGGATTGTCTTAGCTATATGAGCTGTGTTTTGGTACCATATGAAATTTAAAGTAGTTTTTCCTAATTCTGTGAAGAAAGTCAATGGCAGCTTGATGGGGAGAGCATTGAATGTATACATTACTATGGACAATATGACCATTTTCACAATATTGGTTCTTCCTATCCATGAGCATGGAATGTTTTTGCATTTGTTTGTGTCCTCTCTTGTTTCCTTGAGCAGTGGTTTGTAATTCTCCTTGAAAAGGTCCTTCACATCCCTTGTAAGTTGTATTCCTAAGTGTTATATTCTCTTTGTAGCAATTGGGAATGGGAGTTCACTCATGATTTGGCTCTCTATTATTGATGTATAGGAATGCTTGTGATTTTCACATTGATTTTGGATCCTGAGACTTTTCTGAAGTTGCTTATCAATTTAAGCAGATTTTAGGCTGAGATTATGGGGTTTTTTAAGCAGACAATTATGTCATCTGCAAACAGAGATAAATTTACTTCCTGTCTTCCTATTTGAATACCCTTTATTTCTTTCTCCTTCTTGATTGCCCTGTCCAGAACTTCCAATACTATGTTGAATAGAAATGGTGACAGAGGGCATCTTTATCTTGTGCCGGTTTTCAAAGGGAATGCTTCTAGCCAAACTAATCTTCATAAGGAGAAATGAAATCCTTTACAGACAACAAATGCTGAGTGATTTTGTCACCACCAGACCTGCCTTAGAAGAGCTCCTGAAGGAAGCACTAAATATGAAAAGAAATAATCAGTACAAGCCACTGCAAAACCATACCACATTGTAAAGAACATCGACACTATGAAGAAACTGCATCAACTAATGGGCAAAATAACCAGCTAACATCATAATAAAAGGATCAAAATCACACATAATAATACTAAACTTAAATGTAAACAGGCTAAATGCCCCAAATAAAAGACACAAACTGGCAAGTTAGATAAAAAGCCAATATTCATTTGTGTTCTGTATCTCAGTGATACACAAAAAAGCTTTTATTTAGCTCATAGTTCTGAGTTGTCTGAGTGTTAGATAGAGGTCAGCAGATATACACTTAGTATAGATAGGGGCACTTATCTGGGGCAGCTTTGTTTTGTGTTTCTCTCTTCCATCATCTGATACCATCAGCTTTCATTGAATCTGTAGATTGCTTTGGGTAATATCTTAACAATATTGTCTCTCTTTCCATGAACATAGAATATATTTTAATTTATTTATGTTTTATAGTTTTTCTTGCATGTCTTTCACCATTTTGGTTAGGTAAATTCCTAATTATACTTTTTATACTATTATATATGACATTGTTTTGATTGCTTTTAAAAGAGTGTTTATTATCAGTATATAAAGACACAACTGGCATTTGCAATGTTGACTTTGTATCCTGCTACTTTGCTGAATTTGTTTATTAGTGTTAATAGTGTGGAATCTTTAAAATTTTCAAAATACAAGATTCAACAAAGAGAGATGATTTTGCTTTTCCTTCCCAGTTTAGATGCCTTTTTTTCTTGCATAATTGCTCTGGCCATACTACTATGTTTAGAAGTTGTGTCAACCAACTTCTTTATTCCTGATCTTATAGAAAAAGCTTTCAGTCTTTGAACATGGAGTTTAATATTTGCTATGACCTTTTTACATATGACATATATGTTGAGGTAGTATTCTTTTTTTTTTTCCTTTCCTTTTTTTTTTTTTTTTGAGATGAAGTCTTGCTCTGTCGCCCAGGCTGGAGTGAAGTGGCGCAATCTGGGCTCACTGCAAGATCCACCTCCTGGGTTCACGCCAGTCACCAGTCGCCAGTCACCTGTCTCAGCCTCTCGAGTAACTGGGACTACAGGAGCCCCCACAACACCTGGCTAATTTTTGTATTTTTAGTAGAGATGTGGTTTCACCATGTTAGCCAGGATGGTCTCCAGCTCCTGACCTTGTGATCCGCCCACTTCAGCTTCCCAAAGTGCTGGGATTACAGGCGTGAGCCACTGTGCCTGGCCAATAGTATTCTTCTACTGGAATTTTTTGAGTATTTTTTATTCTGAAAGGATTTTAAATTCTACCAAATGTATTTTTTCAATCAATTGAGATAACTTTTTTTCTTCTCATTCTGCCAATCTGTATATTATATTGTTTGATATTTGCATTTTGAAACATCCTTGCATTCCAGGAATACACCACACTTGGTCATGTGTATAATTTAATGTATTCACATTTAAAGTAATTACTGAGGAGGGGCTTACCTCTGCCATTTTGCTATTTGTTTTCTACATACCCTATAGGTTTTTTGCCTCTCATTTCCTATATTACTGTCTTTTGTTTTTAGTTGCTTTTTGTACTGAAATGTTTGACTTACCTTCTCATTTCTTTTGTATATACACACCATCCTTAACTTATGTTTAGACTTACAATTTTTCAATGTACAGTGAGTTTGTCAGAATGTATTCATATTGTAAGTCAAGAAGCATTTGTATTCTATAACTATTTTTGTGGTTACCATGGAAATTACATTTAACAACATAAAGTTATAACACTCTAAGTTTATACCAGCTTAACTTCAGTAACATAATAAAACTCTACTAACTTACACTTGTTTCACACCTTTTTAAGTTATTGGTGTCACAAAATTATATCTTAGTACTTGTATCTGAAAACAAAAATTAGTAATATTTAATGCATTTGTTTTTCAATTATGCAAAAGCAAAAATACAGATTTACAAAATCATACTACTAACTTTTTGACGGTTTTTTTCAAATTGTTAGTCTCTTAAATCATGTGGAAAACAAAAAGTGGAGTTACAAACCAAAGTTTAAATAGTACTAGCTTTTATAATTGCCCAGTATATATAGAGAGAGGTGTTTGTTTGTTTGTTTGTTTGTTTGTTTGTTTTGAGAAGGAGTCTCGCTCTGTCCCCCAGGCTGGAGTGCAGTGGTGCGATCTCGGCTCACTGCAACCTCTGCCTCCTGGGTTCACGCCATTCTCCTGTCTCAGCCTCCCGAGCAGCTGGAACTACAGGCACCCACCACCACACCTGACTAACTTTTTTGTATTTTTAGTAGAGACGGGGTTTCACCGTGTTCTCCAGGATGGTCTCTATCTCCTGACCTCGTGATCTGCCCGCCTCGGCCTCCCAAAGTGCTGGGATTACAGGCATGAGCCACCGCATCCGGCCACTTGCCCAGTATATTTAATACCTTTACTGAGATGTTTATTTTTTCATACGACTTCACGATACTCACTAGTGTACTTTCATTACAGAATTCCCTTTACTGTTTCTTGCTGGGCAGCTCTAGTGGCAATGAGTTGCTTCAGTTTTTGTTTAACTTGAAATGTCTTAATTTCTCTCTCAGTTTTGAAGAACAGTTTTGACAGATACAGGACTCTTGGTTGACACTTTATTTTATTTCATTTTATTTTTAGCCTTTTGAGTATATTAGTTCAATGCTATCTGGCCTCCAAAGTTTCTGATGATAAATCTGCCAATGATCTTATTGAGGATCCCTTTTATGTGACAAGTTGCTTCTCCCTTGTTACTTTTTAATTTTTTTTTTCTTTTGAGATTTTAATTATAATGAGTTTTATTGTGAATCTTTTTAAGTTCATCCTACCATTATTTCTTGGAATATTCGCTCTCTCTGTTCTTTCTTGCTTGATCTGTTGTTGTTGTTATTGTTGTTGTTGTTTCTGAGACTCTCACAATGCATTTTGCTCAACTTGATTGTGTTCCTGTCCCACAGGTTTTTAAGACTCTTTTGACTTTGATCTCTTTCTTTCTGTTCCTCAAACTCAATAATTTCAATTGTTCTGTCTTCAACTGTTTCTTTCTTCTGCCTGTTAAAATCTGCCTTTGAATTCCTGATAACTTTTTTATTATTATTTTAAAAATTTATTATATTTTTCCTTGCTAGAATTTTTTTGTGATTTTTTTTAGGTTTGCTATTTTTACATTGATATTTACTTTCTGTTTGTATATAATTTTCTCGTCTTTCTCCACCTCTTCTTTTAGTTTCTTGAGTATTTTTAAAACTATTGTTTTAAAGTCTTTAATGCATCATCACCTTTTTCAGGGACAGTTTTAGTTATTTTATTTCCATTGAATTCGCCACACTTCCCTGTTTCTTTTTATATCTTATAATTTTGTTTTTGTTTTTGTTCTACAAATCAGACATTTGAAACTAGTATTGTAGCAATTCCAAAGAGTGAATTCTACCCCTTCCCCAGAGTTTGTTGTTTTTGTTTTGTTTTGTTTGTTGTGCTTTGGATTATGGTATGCTGTCTGTCTGCTAAAGATCAGCCTGAGGGGTAAAAACTTAATGTCATTTCAGGTTTTCTTTTTTTTTTTTTTCAGTCTTTGACTTTCTCTGGTGTGCATGATATCTTTCCAATTTCACCCTTATATGCGTTTTTTGGAGTGTCCTAGTCTTTAATTTCTGGTTATCAATAATAGAAAAAGAGAAAAAAATGAATGTGGGAGAGAAGAAGGCACACTTGCCTTTGAAATCTCCTGGATGTCTCTGGGGAGGCAGGCAGGTTGCAGCAATGACAGGTGTGCATAGTGGTCACAGTGGTCATAATCATAGTGACCATAGAAGTACCTTTGTGTTTATACTCCCTTGGTTAGAAGCAGCAATTCATAATCCAAATATGGATCTCTGATACTTGTAGGATAGGATCTTTATTGCCTAGATGGCTCCAACAAGCTGTGCAAGCTCCTCCAGGAATATGTGCAGGCTGCTTACCATGGGTCTGGGGTAGAAGAATGAATGGATAGCTGCCGCTGTGATATGAGCAAAAAATTGAGTGAAACTAACTGTAATTTGCCATCGAATTCTTGTGATGGAAGTTTCAAGCTTTCAGTAGACCTGAGTTTCATAATTGGCACATCCGAGAGATTCTGCTATTGCATTGTTGTCCTGGTAAGGAGACAGGTTCCTGGTGTTTTCTGTCCCACTGTCATCCCAGAATCACCTCTTCAGGCTTAATTGTTTTTTGTTTTCTTTTGCTTGTTTTGATTCTGGGAAAAAAACCAAAACAACAAAAAAACAAAAAAAAAACCCCAACTTTTCAAATTAAGAGTTAATTCTCAATGTTTTCAAAGTTTATCACAATGATAATATAATTAGGAAAATGATGTTTGGTGATAATAGAGCAATTTTCCTAACACAAAAAGAAAATCTAATATTCCTTGCTAGGCAGGGATGATGAGGTGGGACACTTGTAAAAAGAAAAGAGAGAATTGTGACAGGAACGAGAGCCTCTGATTATTGTTCCCCTTTGAATGATTACAAGGTGTACTGGAGATGATAAATTGCCCAGATAGGTAACGTGAAATTTCATAGAGATTTTTTTCTCACTTATATGAAACTACTGAAGACGGCAACCTAGGTGACTGTCCTTCCCTAAAATGGGGCAGTCAACCACAGTAGAGTAAAAATAACTACCTCGCAGGTCTAGGCAGATGTAAGGCCTATGTGGTCTTCACCATGGTTGTCCTCATATCAACAAAGGGATGAAGAGAGCCGCAGATTTGCCTGTATTTAAGGAGATTCCAAAGGTAGTCAAGAATTACGAACCTGTAGGCCGGGCGCGGTGGCTCACGCCTGTAATCCCAGCACTTTGGGAGGCCGAGGCGGGCGGATCACAAGGTCAGGAGATCGAGACCACGGTGAAACCCCGTCTCTACTAAAAATACAAAAAATTAGCCGGGCGCGGTGGCGGGCGCCTGTAGTCCCAGCTACTCAGGAGGCTGAGGCAGGAGAATGGCGTGAACCCGGGAGGCGGAGCTTGCAGTGAGCCGAGATCGCGCCACTGCACTCCAGCCTGGGAGACAGAGCGAGACTCCGTCTCAAAAACAAACAAACAAACAAACAAACAAAAAAAGAATTACGAACCTGTGTGCCTGCTTCGTGGTTACTGTGTTGTAAGCCAGGAAAACTCACACTAGAGGCCGCAATGTGAACAGATCAACCTAGGAGCAGCTAGAGAAGACATCTGAGCCTCTGAGGATCATTGGTGCCAGTAAGAGCTGATGTAGGGCAGATTCAGCCGGAGTAAACCACCCGCTCCCCTCAAGCACCCACTTTGCATTGTTTGTGATATGAAAATAGAAAAGAAGAAAGACCACAAATATGAAAAAGCAGGGGGAAAAATCACCTTAGCATTGATTCCTTTCTGTCAATATAAGAAGGATATATGAGGTCCTGTGGATCATTTCTGGTAAGAGAAGAAAGAAATTGCAGGCAGAGAAATGCCTGGTGGAGGTGAGAAAGTGCTTAACTAGGAGTTAAACAAGAGATTGAGCTTAAAACTAGAAGTACCTAAGAAATGGAAAAATAAAGAAACTTTTATCTCTATATATTCCATTTTGATCCTATGTTGAGAAGTGGCCATTATTCTTTCCTTTTCTTCTCCTTCCCTCACCTTTCCCTACCGTTCCTCCTCCTCTTCTTCTCCCCCTTTTTTTTCCTTCTTTCTCTTCTCTACCTCTCCCTCCCCTTAGCTGTCAAGTTATGTATATATTATACATTCATATATATGCCCTCCCTCCCCCTTATCTATCACGCTGTGTGTATACTGTACATTTATACATATGCATGTACATAATCTATTTCAATATCTATGTATAACTATATACATATAATGTATATTACATATAATTGTATAATATATGTGATGTTATTAATAATTAGTTAACAAAATTTGTTTATGTAGTAAGGTATATGTGTGTTTGTGTATATGTGTGTATATCTATTTAAACTCTTAATATATATATTTATATACGTATATGTATTTTTTATATTTCTATGTTGTATGCATACATATACATTCTTAAAAACAGGGTTGATGTAGTATTTCAATTTTTACACAAAATGGAACCAAGAGCTCTGAGACACCAATATATTTCGGCTTTGTCCTATTTTAGTGCATGTCTAAATCTATTACTTTGAAATCCTTTTCACCCTATCTGTGCTATGTGGTAAAAGCGACACTAACTTCTGCCTCTTCTTTTGATAAAATCCCATCTTTTAACTCATTTTCTATTTTTAACCCATTAAGTTTGGCTCTGAGAAGCACTGTCGTGTAATCTTTACTCAGCACAAGATGTGTCCATGCGTTTACTGCTGCCGGCACTTTCCTCATCTCTTCTCATCCTCCCCCACTTTCAGGCCTGCCTTCAATCCTGTGACTCTTCCCAAGTAACAAGCTGCGGCTGTCGCTGTAGCTGTAGCCTTTTCCACTGGTGCAAAAGAGGGTCAGAGCCCACGAGAATATGCACCTCTGCACTTCAGCACAAACAGCAGCTGTGCAAGGCCCAACAAGCAGGCAATGGAAGGCTCACTGTATCATAGATTTGCCTATAATATGCCCTCCTATTCTAAACCCTCAGGGATTCATTTTTGTCATTTTCTTATGTGTTATCAAGCAGTTTTACTAGAGAGAAAGTTAATTACAAATTTGTAATAATATTTTGCCAGAGTGAGAAATAGCATTTCTATGAAGATTTTTCACTTCTAAACTGCTGTAAGCTTTCTATTATCCCAACAGCTTTCCTACAAGAAGCTGCAAGAGTTTTCATTTTGAAGTTAATCTTATTTTAGCCTCAGATGCTCTCAATTAGCTGCTGTCTTTGTTTCATGAGAAATTGCTTTTGATTAGCAGATTTCTTTGTTTACATGGTTGCTCCGACCACACTGACACAGAAAAGCTAATTTGCTACCCAACTGCTTCTCTCCTACGTTAAAGATGGCTAGAGTATTACAGAGAATTTTGCTTGTATTTAAGTTATCAAGTAGTAAAATATGCCTGAAGTTTTATCAGATAGAGATTATTCTCTTATAAATCATATCACATCTTTATGTAAGCTTAAATTCAGTCACCAATTCTTAAAATAGGGGGAAAAAGTGAGAAGAACTTTTTATAACGTTAATTATAGCTATAACATTGAACATTAAAATACTGTATTTTTAAGTAATATTTGTAAATTCTAAGTATCAACCTCCTACATTTAGGGTATTGGAGAAACGGATTCTCCATACGGAATCTTTTCTTCTCTGAAAGATGTTTATGATTCAGAAGCAATGGTCAAAATATAAATAAATAACATTACAAACAAGAGTTTGTCATATGACAAACAAAAAATGCCATCGGGGTAAGACAAAATAGATCATGCTTAAATGTTTATTATTCACCAATGTTTGAGCAATGCAAATATAAAAACAATAAAGCCTTCTTAAATTAAGAGTCCAATTGGTATATTTCTGAAATTATCTCTCTGCTCATTTATTTGCACACTAATTAGTAATATACATATATTTCAATTTTTAGAGTTATTTATTTTGTGTATATGGTGATCTAAATTTTTGCATTAATATTATTTTTAATTGATGAATCATAGTTGTATACATTATGTGGTACAAGGTGGTGATTTGTTATATGTGAACAATGGAGAATGACTAAGCCAAGCTGATTAATACATATAACACCTCACTTATTTAATCTTTTGTGGTGAAACATTCAAAATTTAGTATCTCAGTTATTTTAAAATATGTAGTACATTATTTTTGATCAGAGTCACTTTGTTCTGCAATATATATCAAGCTTTTAAGCCAGTTGAATTTATCAACATTTTCCCTCTGGATATTTATTTTTCCCTGTTTTTCATGAATTAGTTCATCCCTATTTCAATGTATTAGAAAACGTTAACCATTTACGTTAAACATATCATTAAATAGCATGGTATTTGAAGGGTCTTTCTTTCCTCCATGTTTTTTTCCTTCCTTCATTCCTTCCTCCCTTCCTCCCTCCCTCCCTCCTTCCCTCCCTCCCTCCCTCCCTCCCTCCCTCCCTCTCTCCCTCCCTCCCTTCCTTCCTTCCTTCCTTCCTTCCTTCCTTCCTTCCTTCCTTCCTTCCTTCCTTCCTTCCTTCCTTCCTTCCTTCTTTTGTTCTTCTCCTTCTCCAACTCCCCCTTCTCCTCCTCTTCCTTCTCTTTCTTTCCCTTTCTTTCTTTCTTTCTTTCTTTCTTTCTTTCTTTCTTTCTTTCTTTCTTTCTTTCTTTCTTTCTTTCTCTTTCTTTTTCTTTCTTTCTTCTTTCTCTTCTCAAAATAGTAGGCAAGCAATTTTAATACTACATTTATTAATTTCTATTGTATACCTATTACTAAAAACATACAATTCTATTCCAAACAGAAATAACTTCTAAAGAAATCAAGCTGAGGTATGAGAACTGCTCAGGCACGTGTATTGAATTGGATGTGTAGTTGTTGCTACATAAATGAAAACTCTTCTGTTGTTGAGTCTATTGTAGTGGAGGTTATCAAATATTTAACAGTATGGGTCCACTTTAGCTCAGTCAACCAGTTATATTTCTTTTTCATAAATGAGATATTTTGGGACATTTATGCACTCCATTGCTTTTTTATATCCAAAATTTTCTGTCAAAAAAACCTTTCTCTGTCCATATCTAGAAAAATATAGATGGTAATGTAGGGAAAACCAGTCTGAGCACAGTTATTGAAACTGAGTGGAAAAATTTGCATTAGAATTTTGGGGAAACTAAAATAAATAAAAATAAATAGTTCACTTCATGATAAATATTTCAATAGATCTTTGAATATGATGCCCCAACACAAGAAATACTTTATGATGTCTGTAATAGTGAATGTACATCTAGATAATACAAATTGACTTTAATGGAATATATATATATATGTAGAGAGAGAGAAAGAGAGAGCTAGGTATGAGGATTTGTGGTTTGAAAATTCATCTGTATTACATCCCTTCTTTGATTAGTATATGCAACTTATATTACAATGAGAAAATACCCTCTTTCAATCCCATTGTGTCTTCAACAAAGAAAAAGTTGATTGTTTTGATATTTGCCTAGTGTATTACCTTTTAAATCACTGAGAATCATAACTTTAAATGGAAACTTCCAATTGAAAAGCACTTTAAGTGATTCCCTTCCCCCTTGCGCTTCCCAGCCAACAGACACATGAAAAATGCTCATCATCACTGGCCATCAGAGAAATGCAAATCAAAACCACAATGAGATACCATCTCACACCAGTTAGAATGGCAATCATTACAAAGTCAGGAAACAACAGGTGCTGGAGAGGATGTGGAGAAATAGGAACACTTTTACACTATTGGTGGGATTGTAAACTAGTTCAACCATTATGGAAAACAGTATGGCGATTCCTCAAGGATCTAGAACTAGAAGTACCATATGACCCAGCCATCCCATTACTGGGGATATACCCAAAGGATTATAAATCATGCTGCTATAAAGACACATGCACACGTATGTTTATTGCGGCACTATTCACAATAGCAAAGACTTGGAATCAACCCAAATGTCCATCAGTGACAGACTGGATTAAGAAAATGTGGCACATATACACCATGGAATACTATGCAGCCATAAAAAAGGATGAGTTTGTGTCCTTTGTAGGGACATGGATGCAGCTGGAAACCATCATTCTCAGCAAACTATCACAAGAACAGAAAACCAAACACCGCATGTTCTCACTCATAGGTGGGAACTGAACAATGAGATCACTTGGACTCGGGAAGGGGAACATCACAACACCGGGGCCTATCATGGGGAAGGGGGAGGGGAGAGGGATTGCATTGGGAGTTATACCTGATGTAAATGACGAGTTGATGGGTGCTGACGAGTTTTTGGGTGCAGCACGCCAACATGGCACAAGTATACATATGTAACAAACCTGCACGTTATCCACATGGACCCTAGAACTTAAAGTATAATTAAAAAAAAAAAAAAAGAAAAAGAAAAAGTGGGAAAAAAAAAAAAGAAAAGCACTTTAAACTTTAGTTAGGAATACAAATTATTCATTCTTAAATTGAGTTGAAAATGTATCTGTGTGGATGTCATGGGTTTTGTCATTGCAAAGTCTAAAAAAAATTGAAAGAGCATGAAGTTTCTCCTTTCTTCTATCTCCTTTCTATATTTCTTGCCTATTTCTTGAGACCCTAATTCCTGTATTCTCTGTATTGTATTCTACATTTTTAGTAGCCTTACCCTCTCGATATTTAATGTGGAATTTTAAATATTCAAAAGAACGAAAAGTCAAATATATAGTTTTAAGCACCAACAACCAATCTAGGTAAAGGACATTTTATAAATTTGAGTTGGGGTCTTGTGCCTTCAATAAGACTGCAAGGGCTGTTTGTAGTGTTCAAATATAAGACTAAACCTAGTCTTTGATATTAACTTTATTATATCTCACATATATGTAGACTGAAGACAGAAAGAAATAATACTTAACAATAAAATCAAAATAAAGAAAATAAAAATAGGATTTAATCTCTCCACATGGGAAAACTTGTTAAAAATTTTGTGTGTAAACTTCTTATTTTTTTTCCAATAACATATAAACACACATTCAGTCACACATTTGTGGTAAAACTAGCTTCAGGGTTGTTATCTGTATGTCTAACACTGCAAATTTAGCAAGATAACGTAAGTCACCTCTAGGCTAATAAATATTCATAAACTATATTTTACCTGGAAGGACTATGTTATTATTTGGAATCTAACAAAGTCCCTAGAACGGCACTTCTTATTTGTACAAAAATACTATTATTCTCTGCATTGCTGTTAAGAATGTCTTTACAGCTTATTCACGGTCCACTCCTTTCACATATTTACTTCAGAAAAATTTCCAAAGTAAAAATACAGTTGTAAATCAATATTAAATGATATTCATTTGATAAAAGCATAATTCCTACATCAAGTTACAAAGTCCCGTGCTTGTGTAAGAGTTTCTTCTTTCAACATACACTTTCCTACTCCAGAATATATGATGTTAAACCCTTCTTTTTCATCAATAGAAACAGAAATAGATCACATAGAAAGGAATTGCTTGATTTGATTTTGCCTCTTGTGAATCCATTTTTATGCTTAACCTCAAGAGTAAGGAAGTCATTTTTAAAAACATAATATCTTCCTATAAAATCTGAACCCAAATGTAAAGAATTTTTATTTTATTTCACATGATATATTTTGCTTATATTTAAACTAGCATACAGGTTGAGCTGTATTGAACAAACGAACATTATTCAGACGAAAAAATAATTCAAATTAGAAGACAATCACTTCATTTGAAATAACTGATCAATTCTCCTTGGTCGTGAAGGTGTGTGAGAGTGTTCCTAGAGATAGAAGAGGAGGGTGTTGGAGGGGAGAAAGAGACAGAGAGAAAGTTATACCATACGTGAATTAAAAGTGTGCACACGTGTGTAAATTATTAAGTATACTCAACAGTTAGAAACATATAAATTTAAGTGAAAATTAAAATTTAAATATGTTTTAGGTGTAAATGTAACGATTAAGACACAAATAGAAGCTGATAAAAATTCAATGTTGCATAATGAAAAGAAAAACAGTAAAATAAGTTAGTTCACAAAGCTGCCGGTGCATTCCAAAGTCACATTAGATTCCACATGCAGCTTTCTTGAATGCTCATATTATCTCTACTCTTTCCATCTCCATCATGAAATCACATACGATGACCACTATTATCTCTGATTCCAGGAGAAGAAAGATTTGATTCCTTAATAAATTAAACCGATTCCAAAGATAATGAATAAAAATGAGTATTACCTCCATAACAGAGCAATGAGTATAAGAAAACTCTGAGGCAGCAACTGCCTTGATCTAAGTTGGGTGCTAGACCAAACATTGGCCTGAGTGAGGGAAGATAAGTTTCCCTGAGATAAAATTGAAGAAATGTTGCCCTGAGAAACTGGAGTAAATATTGAAAAACCGAACAAAAGAAATCTACAACACAAAATAAACAAAATCAATACAACCAAAAAAAAAAAAAGAAAGAAATTGTATGTTATTTTGTAGGAGAGTATATTTATTGAACAAATGGAAATGAGTGGCACATTCATTACATAGGAACTCTAGCTTCTTCTTGATAAATGTGAAACCAAACATAAACAAAAATATCACAATCTCAAAGCTGCAAACCACTACCAGGAGCCTGCACCTGTAATTCTTTGACTTTGAGGGACACATAGCACAGAGCAACAAGAGAACTTTGCTGTTATAGAGGCTATGAGACTATGAGATATGTGAAATAAACATGGAACTATTTTCCGAGGTAAATGTACCTTTAGAAATGACAGAAATTAAACTAAGGAATCTAAGGAAAGGTTCTATCACAGAAGAAAGACTGAACTCTTGGAGACCAAACCCACTATCAAGATTTAATAAGAAAAGAGGTGAATGTTTTGTTTTCATATCAAAGAGCATGATGAACGGTCCTAACAGGCTTAACAAAAGAGGTCAGCAAAAGGATTTGAGTACTCGTGGATTGGTTAGTAAGATACTACCTTAACTCACATTGAAACTATAAGTGAAATCTCCCAAAAGAGAAATTGTATTTATAAAATGGTTGAATTAAACTCTGAAGGCTCCTGGGCTTAGAAAATTACTCTTGATAAGAAGTTGAAAGTAAACAAATAAACTTAACAAGAAGATGAGAGAAAGGTACGCAGATCTTAGAGTAGAAGCATGGGAGATCTTCATGAAATAGAGAGATTCATAAATTGAGAAAAAGGAAGGACATGGGCTATGAAGAAGTAAAAATTCGTGGGTGATGGGGAATGTATAGGTTAAGAATGAAATGGTAAAAGATGATATAGTTCAGAGAAGGGGAGCCAAGCAGGATCACATCAGAGTCCAAAGTTAATTTAGATGATGGAGTAACTATGAGAAGATACATTCTGGAAGGATCTATTCCATCATCAAAAGCAGACATTTACTTGTAAAAATATGACAATAGGTGAATTACTCCCCAAAGCACACTGCCTTTTTCTCATATTTAAATCTATTAATTTTATTTCCTTTGGTCCCTATATTCCTGACACCATAATGCTGAGCCAGATGTGACCTCAACCTTGAAGACCTTGCACTTTATTATGAACAATGATGCTTTCTTGATAATTACTTGAAGGAAATAATTTGTTGAAAGTGACAATTTCTTAAAAGATTACAATATTTTTATAAGTCTAAGTTACAATATATAACAGAGTCTCCACTGCTGCTGTGTCCTGCCTAGGGGTTTCTTAAACCTTTGCTTAAGAGTGAAAACTCAACTATTTCTTTCTTTATTCTCTCTTTTTTTTTTTTTTTTTTTTTTTTTTTCCCATTGGCAGAGATTGGTAGAACACCTCCAAATTGGACATGATCTCGCATGTTTTCTCATCTGTTCTTTTGTTCTTACTCTTATGTCTATCCAAGCAGTCTAAACAATTCTGAACTCAGATTTCAGCGTAGAGGGAAGAGATGGTGAAAACAAAAAGGTCCCATGCTCACGATTTTGTCAAGTTTAAGCATTGTATTGCAAACAATGCCCTTCCTGGCCCAATTCAGTGTCTGCAATGAGAATTAGGCAGAATCCACACTTACCAGTAAAATAACTACTTTTATATTAACTTGGCAACTCTGTTGTGCTTGTATTTTCCCAAGGGTTTTCATAGAAGGGATGTCTGTGGCCTAAGGTAGGATTTGATGTTCTTTTCTCTTCTCACTATAGGAATATGGCTACTTTACTATAATCGCTCATTTATTATTCTACATTTAACATCCTGATTTATTTCTTCTCGAAGCATCTTCAAAAATTACTGATACTTGACTAATTGTCTTAATCTAAATTTTCTTTGGAACCATAGGACTAAATTAATCCTAGTCAAGAAATTTGAGCCCCATTTGTAGGTACTCATTTTATTTGTCACTTTTAGATTTTCTTTCCCTAATATAAATGTTTATTCTGCCTAGTTCAGATGTAAATTTTAAAAATTCCATGTATTTATCATAAAATCCACTCTTAAAATGGCAAAGTAAATATAAAATAAATATATTTGATGGTTAAATAAATACGATATCAAAAAAAAGATAAACTTGAATGTAATAGCTCCAGTGAATTTAACTAAAAATAACTTAAGTCTTTAGCAGAGAGCATTGAATTAAATTGCATTTAAATAACCAATTACTACCGTCTGAAAATCGAATGACTTTCAGTCACAAATAGCGTTTAAATTGAAAAATAAAATTAGATAACGAGCATAAAAACATGCCAAACATTGCCAATAAACAAATAGGTGAAAAGTTAAAGTTACCAATGTGATGTATGTGATCTAGGCAAGTTTTAGTATGATTATTGCTATGTCAAAAACAAAACCTATAAATTGGATATCAAAAACTAAAGCGGCAAAGATATACATTAAACTAGCAAAGATTGTCCTATCTGGTGATAGAAATCTTGGTGATGTTTTTTCTCCTCTTTCTCTTTCTTTTTCTCTTTCTCCTTCTCTTCCACTTCTCCTTTATTCTTCTTCTATTTTTAAACTTATGATAGTGTGAATTGTTTTAATAATTTAAAAATATACATTTTAACATAAAAAAACAAGAAAAAATAATTATCACATTACCTTTGTATAACAGAAAAAAAATTGGGGATATTACCATTGTTTTGGATTGCTTTTTCTGGGTTTGGTAAAATTCTTAAAACTTGCATGCCTAGGCTTTCTTCCTCTTTAAGGTGTGAAGTGTTTTAATTGATAAAAGAATATAAATAAAGAAAAAATATCTCAGTGCATGGCTTTTAAAAATAAAATTAAAGTAATGATAGCTCAATCTATGCATTTATTTATTTTTTCACAAATTTACTAATTGCATGTCAGGTGCTATACTAGGCTCCTGGAATTCAAAAAGGTATAGCCATATCCCTGCTGAAAGATCAGATCCAACCAGCCTCTTGGATGTCTTACTACTCAACCATGAACCATTAGTTTCATCAGCAGTGTAGTTGTCTTTATTAGTTAAAAGAGACTTCCTTTTTTCTCTGCTATATTTATTTTTAGAAAATATACAAGTTCTCTATTTTTATTTAAAGGCAAGTTTTTAACATTTTATTTTGTATACCATAGATGTTACATGTTCTTTAATTATGCTATTGAAAACTCTTCATGCCATTAAGCATAAAATTGAGTTTAAATCATATATCAGGATACAATTTTGAACACCAGCATACATCATTTTCTCATTGTTTTTCTGCCTTTCCCTCCCCATCATTCAAACAGATAGTCATTGCCTAAATCAAGAAGAATGTACACCAGTCTCTCTGGATTTTCGGTTCCAAAAGCACAAACAATTAGGAGGATTCTAGAAAAGGTGTATGGTTAAGTACAAGAAGTTTCAAGGCCGTGAAAATGTCTTGGGCAAATAGAGTAAAGAACGTAGCTTTATCTCTGAAGTGTGAGATTCTACAAAAATGGGAAATGAATGAGGGTACAGGATTGGGCTGAGAGTAATGCTGGCAGGAGTTTAATACTGAAATTAATTGTATTGTTTTAAATAGCCTCCAGTTGCCCTACCTTGCTTCCTTTCACTAATTGATATCTCTAACTCTTAGCACACATGCTGTGCATAGAAAGACACCAACCCAGCTCTAGAACTGGACACAGGATCAAAATCAGTCTGTTGTGCATTTGTAGTGCCACTGATTGACTCAGAAGTGGTTATTGGCTCAGAAATGGTTATGATCTCAGCCAGGTGAATAACAAACTACCAGGAACCTTTGTTAAAACAATTGTCAAAGCGAATTTCTCTCTTCACCAGGATAACTTTGGTAAACATAAAAGAAAAGAATCTGCTCACAGATTCAGCCAAATGAGAGGAGAGTATATCTGAGATGGTAAAGGAAAGCGAATCAATCCTGTATTATTTTCTGATTCAGTCACACCTATGGGAGAGAAACTGGTTTTAAGCACCGGTAGCAGTGAGAAAACAGAAACCCCGGGAGAAGATAGCTCTGTTCTGTCTGTATTCTGGCAGAATCAGAAAGTGAAATAAGTAAGTAAGCACACAGTGAACCATAGAGTCAAAGATGTAATGCCAACTAGTAAAATGAGCATCTCAACAGACTCCTTCAAATCTAAAATGCCTGTGCAATAAATTCACAACCCAGGGGAAGTGGAATGACAACAATGGATCTGGGCTGTAAATGAAAAATAAGTTGTAGAAAAAATAGTTTACCATCCTTGTACACGTGAGTTGACCGACTAAGAATCGTACACAATACATATTGTGTAGCCTATCCAGTTGAAGGCAATTCTGAAATACTTGGAAAGTCTAAGAGATATTTCTCTGGAGGCATTTAGCATTTCACGTAAGTAGTTTCCATAAAGTTCTTTCTTGAGGCGAGAGATAGATTAAGTGTTCTTTTGAGATTCTTTTCAGAATAATGGTTCAATAGTATTTGCTTTCATGTTCAGTATAAAAGTTAGTGTTTATATTTCAAAACCAGTGGCCTTTATGATTTCTAAAATTCTGTGACAGTATGATTATTTATATAGGAAAAAACTTGAGTCTCCTTAAGCACAGCATAATAAAAGTTATGTAGCATAGAAGAATTAAATTTTCTTTTTCATCTTTGGTCACTGTTGTTTTAGATAGCATGGCATACTTGTTCATAGCTCATCCAAAGCAAACTTGTGTAGTAAGTGAAAGCAGTAAGCTTTTGGTGGCTCTCTTTGTTTAAATAACAACTAGGCATCTATAATCATCATGGTGACTTTTGGCTCTCTTCACTCTGACAAGGACATGTGATACATTACATCACAATTAAGAGTCTGAAAAGACACTAAAAAGACAGGATCACAGTCCATTCCTCCAGTTGTTAGCTGTAAGACTGGGAAAATTATTAACTCTGAAATTCTATTTCTTCATAAGTAAATTTACATAAGGGTTATTTCATTAAATAAAGTAAAAATCTGTAAAGTAGACACACATTTTAGACTCTTTTTAATTTCATATACTTCTTAATCAAACTTTCCTGAACCTAAACCAATTCATTGTATTCAATATTTGATTAAAATAAAATCTCAAACAGAATATGTTTTAAATAAAACAACCTAATTTATTTGGCCACCAAAATATTTCAAAACAATAATATAATGTTAAATGCTTTTTAATTATATTTAATCCTCATAACGTTTCTCATGGGTTAGTATATTTCTGTTTTCCACGTGGGAAAACTGGAGCACAGTAAATTTAAGTAACTTTGCTTAAGGTCACACATTTTGGAAGTACCCAAAATAGGATCTAAACACAAGTCTGAGTTAAGTCCAAGACATTAATTCTGACTATGCTTTGCTATAGTCGTAGTTCTACTTATAATTGATATGACATTGAGATGAACCTGTAATATAAGGGACTGGGACAAAGTAATCTCTAAAGCACCTTGTGGTTGAAGAATTTCATTCTATGATACAATAACTAAGCATGCGGGTGATTCATTAATTATTTATTTTCACTCTCTCTCATTCTCGCTCTCTCTCAGCCAAACCATAGTTTCTATGTAAAAGACGTAGAATGTGCTATGCTTCACTAATTCAAGTCTGTCTGTCTTTCTGTGTCAAGGGCCATTATGTTCTTCATTATTTGGAAGAAAAGCTGACTTTCCTTAAGTCTGTTGCTGAATCTGTCCTCTGTATAATAGATTCTCAGCCAATTACCTCTTTGTCTACAACACTCTCTTTTCTACATTTGCTCTTTCAGTTCTTTCACTGCTGGCAACCACATGAATCTGGGCATTAACATCCCACCTTCCCTGCAAGGTGCTGCTGGTCAGAATGACCTCAGTGAAGGATGTTGTAGGAAATGATGGGAAGTGAAGAGCTGGCAAGTTAAAGGGAAGTGCCATCTCTTCGCTTCCCACCATATGGTCTGTGCAAGAAAATTTACTGACTATTATAGATATTAAGATGATTTGTACCACAGCAAGTGCTGTGGGCTGACTTCGGTCAATTGTGAGCAGACAAATTATTCACAGGTTTGTTTAAATAGAATTCAATAGATTCGTAATTAGAGTTAGGTGAGTCCTGTAGCTTCCTCCCTCCTCAACCTCCCTCACAATCTCAAAAGCAAATGAAATTTTATAAAAGCAAATTATGCTACCATAAATAACATTTTTATCAAATAATCTCCAAGTATTCATATTGTTTTCTATAGAGGCCCATTGAAACTTTAACTCCCTGTTTTCTGTTTGTTTTCATGCTAGACAATGACCTTACATGAAATGAGCTCTTGAAAGAATGGTTTTCATAGTTTACTGACTAATTCAGCTAACTTCTTATGATATTTGACAACACAATCTTCCAAGGGTACCCCATGGGCTGTGAATTGAAGTTCAAATGGTATAGGTTGCAAGGTTCCCTAAATTCTGATACTCTTGCACATTCAAGCATCAAAGTGTTAGTATATTTCTAAGCAATTAATACATCTGGGAGCATTACTTATTCCTCAATAAAAAGTAATTCCTCCTTTTTTTTTTCTAATTAACAGTTCCTTTGTGCATGTGAGGGTAATGTAGCTTTAGATATTTAGGGCCTTCTAAATAACCTAACCCCCCTGGAATATGTACTGGTGATTAGAATACAACAGATGTTAGCAAATAACAAACATTTGGCAAAGACTTTGAAGTTTTATGTTTTGTCTATATCTTGGGTCTGTTCTAGTTGTCAGAGGATTCTCTCACTAGCCTATTCTCTAATTAAGAGCAGTCATAGATAACTGTATCATCTCTCTTTATAGAGCATATTTCTAGATGAGAAGTAGGGACAATTGTTCTTTTTCTTTAACTTTCATTTAATTTGTTTATGGAATAATAAAGTAGATAAATACATGTGGCTAAACTGTGAAAGACCTTTACTTGAAGTATATAATTAATACAGCAGGACTTTAGTGATGATAATGCAGCCAAACCATGGAAGACTAAGGCTGACAAGTCACAGATGTTGAGGAATCTAAGAGCTGTGAATTAAGAAAGACATTGAAACAATCAGATAAAATTTAGACGTTGAAAATTATATTTAGAAACAAGAATAACTTAATATAGTTATTTATATGCTCTATGTAATTCATAAAAATACAATTTTGAGATATTAAAATCATTTCTTAAATTATGCTAAGTTTTCTTCTAAGCCCACCAGCCAAAGCACACTGGAGACACAGCCAGAGTTAAAGAAATTATTTTTATTTAGCCTCCTTAACAGTTTATTAACTAATTTATTCAATAGTTAAATAAATTATTTTGTTTAGCATTTTGGAAGAGGTCTTAGAAATATTTCACAAAATGGAGTGAGGGGACACTTTTATTGGGTTTAGTCTTGTAGTGAATGATTCTAAGGAAGGTAAAGTGAAGACCAGCTATGAATTGGATGCTGTCAAGCAAACAGGGCATTTAGCAATTAGACAGTTCAGCAACATTTATTCAGGAGATTAGATCAATGAAGTTAGACCAAAGTGTCATTGTTTAAAAAAAAAAAAAAAAAAGGAGCAATAACTCAAAAGGAGGGATTGTTATTCATTTTACAGTCATAGAGGGTTCATTGGAGAAGCATTATAGCCTTGTTGAAGTCTCATGGTTAACATTGCTTTATGTCCTGTTAGGAATAGCATAGCCTGTTTACCAACAGGGGTGGCTTTTGCTTTTGAGTATTTATGCTTCTCTCTAAATGACTCAGGATGGCCAGCCATTTACTCATTCTAAAATTGTTTGCTAGAAACCTATTATGTGTTAGGATCTGACTAAGATATAAATCCTGCCATTCAAAGGATGTTTAGTCTACCGGGGAGGAGAAAGGTATTGATGGCAATTATTGTAGTATATTGGCAATGGGAGCATTCAATGAGAGCATTATTGCTGTAAACTGACCCAGGCCAATTTAGTGGTTCAGCAAGCCGCAGGTGCCTTTGGCAAGATTGTTAGGCTAATAATGGATAGATATCTTTAAGAACCACATATCCAAGTAGAATGTCTTAATAAATAAGCCTAAGGCCAAATTTCTTGAAGCATACAAACATTACTAGAAATCCGGAAAAACAGGCATATACTTATTCTACATGTCTGAGAATTTCCATTTGCTGATCAAGGCACCATAATTTAAGCATTTTGTACAAGGATGACTTGAAAGCAGGTGAGAGAATACATAAACAGAAGACCAGCCAGAGTTGTAACTCTGTGAAGTGACAGATCCTTTGTGAAAAGGAGGGATGCAGAGCCAGTAGGACTCTGTACCTTGAATAGTGCTCCAAGAGCATTGGCTGGGCCAGATTCTACACATTTCCCATGCACTGCTTGAGATACATGTATGATATTTTCTACCTGTTAAAAGTATGAACATTCATTTCACCATAAAAATATTCTAACATCATTTCTACTAATGAATAAACTCAGGTGCCAAATTTGTTAACCAAGTTTAAACAATAGATTGCATTAATTACATTGATTCTGACTCCACTGATTCATGATTGGAGTAAGCATAATACTATTAAAAGCATTGGTTTCTGATTTGGTTACCTTAAATACTAACTAACCATGCATAAGTTCTAGATTACAGGAAATATATACATATACACACACACACACATATATGTAAAGCACACATATATACACTTATACTCACATGTACATGCACATATATACACATATACAAATGCACATATATACATATATATACACACACACATATATACACATTATTATTTCTCTTATATATGAAAAAATTGAGGCATAGTAAATTTAAGCAACTTTGCTTAAGGCCACACATTTTGGAAGTAGCTGAAATAGAATCTAAACACAGGTCTGAATAAGTCCAAAACACTAATTCTCGACTAAGTACTTTGTGCTAGCAGTAGTCGTAGTTGTATACACACACACAGATATATGTATATATACATATATACACACATAGTTGTATACACACACATGTATATATGTGAATATATATGTGTACAAATGGATATATGTACATGTGTGTATATGTATATATGTGTTCATGTATATATGTATATATTCATGTAAATGTGTGTTTATGTATATAAATATGTGCATATACATATAAAATATATATGTGTATGCTATGTATACACATGTAACATATATAAACATATGTATACACACAGAGAAAAATATATGTATGTATATGCATAAACAAGAACTATAATTTAGATGTCTCTTCACAACTTACATAATCTTACCTAAGACTGTGTTAGATAGTCTCATCTTAAATGTCTTTATACTTTTCTAAGTTTTCAAATAGATATTGACCCTCATTTCAAAATCCCAGAAAAAGCCTCACCACAGGTAGGCTCCTTCTTCCAGTCTCTGAAATCCCTTATTCTATTTTCTGTTGAATGTTCTCTTATTTGACCTTTCCTTTAACAAAGCTTAAGAGAGGAACGATGACCTTCAAAATCATCAAAACAGCACTCCAGATAGTTGATACCAATCAATGATTATTAGGAATCAAGATGAAAATCACTTTGATTATTGGTAGAGCTGATATGATCAAATGAGTATGTAATATTTCTAAAATGTTTGTAAAGTAATTCTTGGAGATATTAAACTTTAATCCATTTGTGGAGCCTAGGAATATGGTTTCAGTGTGCCAGTGTATTAAAGAGTTTTACAAAACACATACCCTGGGTTTCCTTTGTAAAAAGCAAGCCAAATGTGTTCCTCAATGAGCAGCAAGTTCTAAGAAATCTAAAACTTATCCCACATAACCTTTTAAGTAAAAACCTTTAAAGAATATTTTCCCCAAGTTCTTTGTGCTTTTTGTGAGTTTCTACTACCTTTTATGCTTGACACATTTTCACTGTGTGTTTGCTAAGTTGTGCTTTAACATGTTATAGATTCTTCCATTCAACTTCCAGTATGGGCTGCCTTTAAAAACAGCTGTGCTTCATCATCCTTTCTTTTGTCCATAGAATACTAAGTGGTAACCTGCTGTCATGCGGCTGCCAGAGCAAATTAGATGCTGTGATTCCTGTGTAGTGCCCCAATTACAAGTAAGGAGGGCACTTATCCATGCAGTACTTGTTTTGATGTAAGGGAGTCATAGATTTCAACTGAAAAATGGTTGTCCCTCAGAAGGACACTCGTGTCTGCCTACACATATTAGATACCATTTTGAAATTAGAAAACAGAGGTTTTTTTTTTTTTTTTAAATAAGTGCCTAGCTTTTTGTAAATGTCATTGCATATAAGTGATCCAAATACCAATTACAGGAAAGAAGTTTGTATAATATTTTGAATTAATTTAACTATGACCTTGATAGAATATTTACCACTTGAATCTTTATATAGTTTTAGGCCACCTTTTGTATCAAATGGAATGACCTGGTTAATTCTACTTAAAATATTTTAAAACACATATTCACTTGCATGGCACATATTAAAATGTTTATATGCATAGATACTTGATAAAATCATATATAATACACACAAATATGCACTCATGCATGTTAGATTTTGGACATATACTTTTATCTTGTTTCCTGTTCTCATGAGAACATTTAAATAATATGTTTCTACTCTTGCAGAAATCACCAATCCATTCAAATCCACTGTTTCCTTTTGACTGTTGGCTGTTTTGCTTTACAATGTTTTGTTTTTGTTGTTTGGTTTCATCTTTGCCTGGCAGGAAATAAATAGCTAACGGCTAAATAATGTGCACCAGGAACTATTATAAGGACCTTTGTATGCATTTTTGAAATTATATTTTCCAGATAACTCTAAGATGGGGTTATTTTTCTTTTACAGATAAAATTGGGGATGGGAAGTTTAGATTACTGGCACTGGTACAGGATGGAGTAAAATACATCAGAATTCTAGAGCCATGATACATAGTCCTGTCTGTCTGCTTTCTTATGACATCCCCTTGTACAGCACTTAAAGAAATGGGGGAACAGGGACATTTTCTGATTCACCTTCAACCTCATGCTAGTTGATAGAGCAGGAACACTTGATACCTCCTACACATCATCTAACATCATGCCGTGATCTATTCCATGATGCATTCTCTTCCTGTACTTTTGTTGTTGTTGCTCTTTCCCTTCCCCCATCCCAGCCTCTTCACTTGATGCCCATTCTTTAATTGCTTCTTCCAAGGCCTCTTTTCTGAGTTAAAAGCCCTATGATCATTCCAGACTAGTTGGATCTCAAACTTTCCAAGCTCCTTTGCTCTTACTGACTGAAACACTTTGGCAACAACTAGTAAAATGCCACTTGTCTTTTTAAAAACAAACAATTTCAATTTTTATTATAGATAAAGGGGTACATGTGCAGCTTTGTTAAATGGGTATATTGTATAACACACAAGGTAGGAGACACAAACGACCCCATTACCCAGGTAGTGAACATAGTACCCAATAGTTATTCACCTGTCTATTAAAAGGTATAACTTAATTTCAGATTTTACTTTTTATGCCCTGTGACTATGAAGTAAAAAGCATATTTTCTCCAGATATACTGTAGAATTGGTCTTCTGAGTCCTTATTCAGTATTTTTTACATGTGGATTTTTTGCCTCTCCTTCTAGACTGAATGATTTTGTGAGTAGACTATATCCTCCACATCTTTTTTAATGCCACAGAGTTTTAGTACAACAGGAGCATAATAAAAAGTGTCCAAAAGTATTTGATGGATTGAACTGAATGCAGTACTCAGTAACCTTAGGGTCATTCTGGTGCTCTAGACACTAGATTACCCTAGTTGCTATGCCACTAGGATTGACATTAAACTTTACAATCATGTACATGAGCAGTTCAAAATAATTCCCAATATAACTCAATTCTGATGACATTTGGCTCTACTGCACTTTCCAGAAATTGATGGAAAATGTCAATTCTTCCCTGTGGTAGTTTTGCCAATTTCAACTAAAGTGAAAAGTAGATATGTTACTGGGCAAAAGACTAATTTCTTCCAGAAAAATGAATGGGCTAATGAAGAATGTGGTTTGCTTCCACAAAACATGCACCCTCAAAAAGGATATAGTATAGTACTGATATTAGACTGAGCATATGAACATGGAAATATTTTCATTAATTAATTACCAGGCTGAATTCATTTACTTTGACCAATTTAGAATTGCTGTAACTTTGAATGTAAAGTAAAATTTGGTTAGTTAAATTTAGGAGAAAATGTCAAAAAATAATTTATTCTGCAAACTAATAACCTTTAGATGTCTATTATATGATAATCAATCCTTATGTTAGGCACAGGGGATTTAAATTTGATAAAGAACTAAGGAAATGATGATCCCAAAGAGATAAATAAGTGCAGTTAATTGTGATTATTGGTAAAAAAAAGGAGAATTTGTGATCTGCACAAAGCTTGAAGCTCTAATATTGATCTTGGAGTTCAGGCAAAGAAGGCTAAAGAATTGTGAGCTAAGGTTTGAGGGATAAATAGAGGTAGAGGAAGATTATTATTTCAGCTTTGATATCATTATCCCTATGCAAATAATATATGCTGTGGAAATATAGGTTATACAAAGTGAAAATGGGAAGAAAATAGAGTTTGTAAGACTTGGTGTGGTGAAATGTATAATTTGAATACCTTAGATAAACATTTAAGATATTTCTTCAGAGAAGTGAGACATGTTCTTGTGTTTTAAACAGACCTTCCAGCAGGATAACTGAGCAGGAATGGTGGTGGAGTGGAAATGTTGGAGAATACAATCAGGAAGAATAGTGAGAAGATATTTCTATCAGTGAGATACCACTGGCTATGGATAATGAATATTAGATTAGATTGGTCAAGATTGAGTGACCTCAAAGAATTTTACTGTTGCCCTCCCACTCTTAAAACTCCAGAACTTCAACATGTTTGCTATATTTAAGAAATTAGATCATTAATACATGGCTAATGGAAAGAGATTAAGCTTGAAACAGAATGTTCTCTCAGGACATTCCAGTAAGAAATACTTTCTAGGGAAGTTAAATTATGAGCAAAGGTGACTTTCTGAAAATTGTGTTTGCAGAAGTGATTATTTCCATTCCTGCTCAAATCTCTGAGGTGCTGATGAAGAGGTTCTGCTTTCAACAAAGCCTGGAAAAACATTTTCCTGCATTTCCCACTCCTTTCCATTTATCAGTGGAGATAAGTCCTGTCGAGAATAAGTTAATTCAATTCTCTACATAAAGAGAATGAGAGCAGGACACTGATTTAAATTTTTTAGGCCAAACTGCCTCGCAGGCAGCTCCTCCAGCATTGGCTCTGGATTCAGTGTGAGTTGCAAAATGTTATTTGCAGTCCAGTTCTCCTGGTAGCCTTGCACTGACTCATTTCTCCCAACTTTGTCATTTGTAGTTTTCAAGAATAACTGTAGGATGTGCTGGGAATTAGACATCCTGAGATAAAAGGAGATTGGAGAGAACAGCCTGGGCTCTTTTCCAGTCCTCTCAGAAATAGGATAATCTTGAACGCTTTAACCCAGTGCTTCACAGGACCCCAGGGTATAAAACCTATGCTGGGCTGTTTTGGGGGGTCCCTCAGCTGCGGTGCAAGGGAAGCATGCACAGATGAGACTGCGTTGATCCCAGGAGGCTTTCTTGAGCCTTGAGGGTTCAGCGTGCAATGAATCACAGGCTTCTGTTGCCCCTTGCTGGCTATCTGTAAGCGATACATCCACTTCTTTGTATGAATAAGTTCCGTCTTGACGGATTCAGACAAGTTGGTAACCAGTGCACAGTGAACCTGTTTTACATCAATAAATTCCCAGTTCCCAATGATCTCAAATGACCTAAAGATGATTCTTAAATATAAACAAACTTTAAAAATTAAATGCATGTGAATATCTACTTTAATGTTATCTTTTTAGTGGTTTGAGAAAATTTCAAGAGTAAATTTTACTCTATCAGTTTTCTACAACATTTTTCTATGTCTCTGACTCTATGTTCATGTAAAAATTTATATCCTGGTTGATTCAGGAGGGGTTCTTCTAATGTCTAGCTTGCTGTCACTTTTTAATGCGATTTTGATGTCTATCCACGTTTTTTATATTGGTCTATCTATATCCCTTGAGACTTTCTTCACATGAAATTCTTTTGTAATAATGTTATATGAATGATGGTATTACTTCTAAAAACAAATCAGATATTCTAAGTTAAGTCTAGGCTCAATAGTATTTTTGCTTTGAGATTGGGGGTACAAATATTTATACTTTCTTAATCTTAGTTTTCTCATCTGTATTAGATTTCTATGCTGCTATTAAAATTTACCAAAAACTTAATGGCTTAAAACAACATCATGCATTTATTATCTTATAGTTCTAGAGGTCAGAAGTCCTAAAATGAAGGTATCAGCAAGGTTATCTTCCTTCCAAAGATTCTTAAGGGGAATCAATTTACTGGCCTTTTTCAGTTTTTCCAGGTAGCCTACCATCCTTAGCTTCTAAACCGTTCTTCCATCACTCCACTTCCATCATCACATCTCCTTCTGTGACTCTGGCCCTCCTAGCTTCCTATCACAGTGACACTTGTGATAACACTAGGCCAACCAGATAATCCAAGACAAGCTTTCCATCTCAATATCTGTAACTTAAACAATCCGCAAAGTCCTTTTTGCTATGCAAGGTAACAGTCACAGGTTTCAGGAACTAGGACTTGGGTATCCTTACATGTTTATGAGTGGCTGCGGGGGGTGTCACATTTTTTGTCCATAACAACATCTTCTAGAATTGGTAAACTAATATCTTTCCTACTTATTTCTGTGACTTGCCGTTAAGCTCAAATAAGATAATTTATGAGAAAGATTTATGCAATTCATGAAGGTGTGATTTACTATAGGAGAACTCATTCTATTGATCCCACTTCACTTTTTTTTTATTTACTACATAAAGCATTTTCCCTTTATATTTGGATCATTATATGAACTGATTCCAATTCTGTGATTCATACAACTTCTTGTAGTACAGTGTGTTTTACCATAAAATCATGACTTCTTCCATTTCCAGAAAACCATATTAAGAAAATATTAATAAAGGATACACATAAAGGCACAATGTAAGATGCAGTATTTCTGTAGATTATTTTAACACAGAAAATGTTTATGTAGCAACTGAAATTAGGAAAGAAGAAAGGGAAAAGATTGTCATTTTTGCCAGAGCTCCTCTAGCCACCAGCTAAATCCACAATATTATTTTCTTCATTTTTCCAAACTACATAAAGTAAACCATGCAATGAAAATATATGGACACCCTTTAGTATATATTAGCATTGTTACTTCTTTGTGTAGTAGCCTTGTAACCAATTTATACTCATATATATATACGTATATAAATCAAGTATATACAAACAAGTTTGAAATTATGTAAATACTGATTTCAAGAGAAGAGATGTTTGCCTGTTTGACTGACATGTACACATATCTAATTGTCTGATAGAAAGTCAAGCCCATCTAGTTACATAGCAATGTACTTCTTTCTAGTTGTTTGTATTTAAGTTCAAAGAAACACAAAAGGAATGTAATATTTTCATTGGTTGCCTTACCATTATAAAATTAATTACAATGTCTGCCAACTACTTGCATATGGATGACCATCTTTTGTTTGTCAGTGATTTAAAGCAAAATTAATGGTCCATAAAATAGGTGACTAATTTGGCTCATAACTCATACAAAAATTGTTCTTTAGCCTATTACTCTAAGAAAAGCAATTGGTAGTATTTGGTGTCAATTATAAAATACAAGTCTATAAATGAAAAATTAAATTTTTAACAAACTTAAATACAAGTTTATAAATGAAAAATTAAATTTTTAGCAAACTTGTGCCTACCACCATGGGCTTCAACATTGCCAGCTCTTACAGAATATTTGTATGCTATCACTGGTGAAATTAATTAATGCGACTTTTGTAATTGCAAGTTTTGGCATATGTATTTGCAAAACTCAGCGAAACAAAATTTTCCGAATAACTGTTATATGATGTTATACAATTATGCATACATTTTAAAAATCCACTCAAAATGAAAATTAGAACAATAAACTTTTCTATGTATATGCTTCAAAAAATTATTTATGGACATTG
Organism: Macaca mulatta; assembly: GCF_049350105.2. Lineage (NCBI taxonomy): Eukaryota > Metazoa > Chordata > Mammalia > Primates > Cercopithecidae > Macaca > Macaca mulatta. The sequence continues at coordinate 179,695,200 of NC_133410.1, forward strand.
ACACTTTGATTTCTCATATTTAGGTGTCACAAACATTTCTTTTCAAAGTTGCAAAAAGTACAGACAATTCCCATATACCCCAGACCCAGAGCCCTCTATTATTAACATTATAAATTATTTTGGAATGTTTGTTACAAGTAAGAAACAAGTATTGTATGCCATTAGTAAGTGCAAACAACATTTCTACAATTTTTAACGCCCTTTTTCTGTTCAATATTCTCTCTAGAGTACCGTAGTAAATTTATTTGTCATGTATTTGTAGACATTTCTAGATTCTGATGACTTCTCAGACTGGTTTCAACAGGTTTTTAAGAATACTGACTAGTCATTTTATAGACTGCTCTTCAATTTTAGTATGCTGGATTTGTTTCTGAGGATTAGAAAATTATTATTATTATTATTATTTTGGTTTTTTGTTTGTTTGTTTTTCAGGTAGTTGGTAGAAAGAAGAAAACCACAGAGGTAAATTGCTATTTTCATCAAATTATATGAAGGGTATATTTTATCAATATAACTTATCACTGGTGATGTTAACTATAACCATCTGACTGACATAGTGTTTACCAGTTTTCTCTGTTGTAAAATTACTGTTCCCTTTCCCTTTCCAAAAGTACTCTTAAGAAAAAAAAAATACTATGTATAACTCAAATCCTTGGGGTAGTATCGACATAAATTATTCTGAATTGTTTTGCACGGAAGATTTGTCTGTTGTGATCATCTATTTATCTATTTGCTCATTATTTCTGTCAGTATGGGCTCAAGTATGTATTTTAATATTCAATGTTGTAATATAATACTTTATTATTTATTTTGTTACTCAAATTGTTTCAAGTTTGGACATTGGGAGCTCTTTTAAATTAGTTTATTTCTCCCTTTGATATACTCTCATTATGGTATGCATGTATGTACATGTGTGAACTTTCTTACTGGGGCTTCAAGATGATTCCAGCTCATCAACTATATACCTTGTCAAGTTGTAGAATCAACTATTTCCAAAAGGATTACTGCTTTCTTTATTAGAGAATGGTATTAGAAATGAAAATATTACATGCAGAGTGACAAATGGATTTTAATTTTCCAGAGTATAATAATTTATTGGCATGGTTTGAGATTACACATGAAAAATCCTCTTTAAGAAAGTGCTATGTGACATTAGCCAAAATGTTGGGATAAGAAACTCTAAATTTAGGCCCTTCCTGAAGGGGGTGCAAAGCAAACAAACAATAACAAAAACTAGCAGAAACTCTGAGAACCAATTTTGAGGGAATTTAACAAACACTCGTAGCAAAGAAAAGTCCAAGACCATATATGGCTTCACTGGTAAATTCTGCCAAACCTTTGAAGAATTAACACTAATATTGTTCCAAGTCTTCCAAAAAGAGAAGAGAGAAAACATTTCCTACCTAATTCTTATGGGGCCAGCATTACTTTAATACCAAACTCTGAGTAAGACATCAGAAGAAAAAAAAAAAAGTTACAAACCAAATTTTGCATCGTGAATAATGATAAGAACACTCAGCACTCTAGAAATAGAAGGGAACTTCCTCAAAACATTAAAGGTTGTGTATAAAAACAAAAACCCCACAGCCACTATCATAGTCACTGGTGAAGTATTGAAACCTTTCACCTTAGAATAAAGAAAAAGAAAATGGTGCCCACTTCCATCACTGCTATTTCACACTTTAATGGGTGAACTGTCTAGAGCAATTAGAAGAGAAAAAAGACTTAAACGACATTCAAATTTGAAAGGAAGAAGAATGTCATCTTTCCAGATGACATTAAGCAATATATGTAGAAAATAATAAAGAACACACACATAAATTAATTAGTAGTTAATTTATTATTAATAATTTGTTATTTAATAATAATGAATTAACATTCCAGGATACGAGATCAATGCACAAAAAATGAGTTGTTTTCCTTTAAATTGCCAGCAAATATTCGCAAAAGAAAATTAATAAGCAGGCCAGGTTCAATGTCTCATGCCTGTAATCCCAGCACTTTGGGAGGCCCAGGTGGATGGATCATCTAAGGTCAGGAATTCAAGATCATCCTGGTTAACATGGTGAAACTCTGTCTCTACTACAAATACAAAAATTAGCCGGGAATGGTGGCACGCTCCTGTGATCCTAGCTACCTGGGAGTCTGAAGCGGGAGAATCACTTAAACCCGGGATGGGGAGGTTGCAGTGAGCTGAGATCACACTACTGCACTCCAGCCTGGGTGACAGAGCAAGACTCCATCAAAAGAAAAAAATAAATAAATAAACAATTTAACAATTTGATTTACAGTAGGTTCCAACAGAATCTTATACCTAGAAATAAGTTTGTCCAAAAAGGTAAAATCTGTGCAATAAAAACAAGAAAGCATTGCTGAAGGAAGGCCTTAATAAATGGAAATAAATCCAGTGTTCCAGATAGGAAGGCATTACTGTTTACATATCAATACTTCCTAAGGAATCTGCAAACTGAAAGCAATCTCTATCAAAATAACAATAGCCTTTTATTTTGAAAAAATGGAAAAGCCTATTCTTAAATTCATAATGAATTGCAAGTGGTCCTGAATAGCCAAAACAATCTATAAAAATATAATAAATTTGGAGGACTTATATTTTCTGATTTCAAAAAGGGTCAATAACATAAATGTAACATCAAAAGCATCGGCAATGAAATTTTTAAAAACAGATAAATTTGACTTCATCAAAATAAAAAACGTTGTGCATCAAAAGACATTGTAAAAAAAGTCAAATCGCAAACACAATAAGAAAAAACATTTGTAAATCACCTATCTGAATATATGTTATCCAGAATATATAAATAACTCTTGCAACTGAACAACAAAAATACAAATAGCCCAACTGAAAAATGGGCCAAGAACTAGAATAGACATCTCTTCAAAGAAGATATAGAAATAGACAAAAAAACATAGGAAATAATTATCAATCCCATTGGTCTCACTGGGAAAACATAAATTTAATCCACAATGAGATACTACTTCACACCTACTAAAATGGATATAGTTCTTTTTAAAATAAAATAAGTAATGGTGAAAATATATAGAAATATGCAAAATTGTTCAGTCAGTATAGAAAACAATTTGGTGGCTACATAAAAAATTAATTAGAATTAACAATTAACCCAGTAATTCCATTTCTAGATACATACCCAAAAATTAAAAACAGATACTCAAACAAATAGTTGTATATGTACATTCACAATTTACAGTGCAATATTCACAATAACCAAAAGATGGAAATGACCCAACTGTCCTTCGGCAGATGAATGAAAAAACAAATTGTAATATATACTCTCAATGGAATTTTATTCAGCCATAAAAAATAAAGTATTAATAGATAATGCAACATGGGTGAACCTCAAAAACATCTTGCTTAGTGAAGGAAGCCAGTAAGATCACATATTGTATGTAATCTGAGATATAACTTATTTGAAATATCCAGAATAGGTACATCTATAGAGACAGACAGATTGATGTTTGCCAGTGGCTGGGGCAGAGATAAGAATGCAGGGTAACTGTTTAATCAATGCAGAATTTTCTTTGGGGTGATGAAAATGTTTTGGCACTATATAAAGGTGACAGTTACATAACATTGTGTATGTTCTAAATGCTTTTGTGCACATTAAAATTATCAATTTTATGTTATATTAACTTTACCTCAAGAAAATCCCATTTTACCTCAATAAAATAACCAAGTGTAAAAATGGGCAAAACTTTTGAAGACAATTTATGGAATATATATATATATATATATATATATATATATATATATATAATGAAATATATATATAATGAAATATAAATATATTTTCCATTCATAGATATATATGTGAATGGAGAATATGTTCATGGTAATATGTAATATTAATTATCAGATAAGGGCAAATAAAAGCCACAATAAGATATAATCAGGCACTTGGTAGAACAGGTTTAAAAATTAACAATACTTAGTGTCTACAAGAGAAGCAACTGGAATTCTCATAGATTCTACAAAGAAAAAAGCGGTACCCCACTTTAGAAAACAGTTTGGCAATTTTATAGAAAGTTAAACACTAAGTGACATCACAATTTTAGTCTAGTATTTATACAAGTGAAATAAAAACTAACATTCTTACAAAACTTACCTGTATTTGAATGGTTCTATTGATTTTTAAAATAATTAATCCAAACAAGAATCAACTGAAACGTTCAAACGGTGAGCTAATAAACAAACTACAATGTATTTAAATGAGGCAATAATACTCAAAAAAAAAACACCTCATACATGCAAGAATCTCAAATTTATTATGTTAAGTGAAAGTAGACAACCTCAGAACCTAGTAATATATTTCCATGATATCATGGAAAATGTAAGAGTATAGAGATAGAAAACATAGCAGTGGCTAACAAAGATTGAGAGTGTGAGGGAGGAGTTGTCTACAGCAGATATGCAGGAATTCAGGGGTTAGAACCACTATAAATTTTCATTATGGTGATGCTTACACTACTAAATGCATATATCTGTATTCATAGAACTACATTAAAAGTGAATTTTCTTTCTATGTAAATTATACTTTTAAAAAGCTCCATTAGAAATTTGAAAAACTTTCATTTTATATACATACTCATCAATTGTTCAGAATCTCTCCACCAACCCCCAAATCTGGATTCCATTTCCTTTACTGTTCTACATCTTGCTTATCCTAAATCGTGCTTATCAAGTTGATTCACTGAGTGGCAGCTCTCAAGCATTTCTGTCTATTTCAAGGGTGACTTGAGTTTATTGCAGTCATTGTCACGACTTCTCACTCATATGAGTATCAATATTCAGCAACTATTGAATAACTAAGAGCCATGTGAAGTGATATAAAGATTAAACAAACAAACAACAACAACAAAAACAAACTTATACTCACACACCCCTCCAAACGGTTCAGTCTTCTGTTTGAAGGCATACAAGTAGCCAGGTAATTTCCATGCAGTCAGAGATAGCACTGATGTTCAAGTTGTGACCAGCTGCTACAGGAATGTAAAAAATAAAAAAGTGAGATAAGACACGCAATCCACATTAGATATGGCAAGAAGGGTGAGTTCTGAACGATGTATTAAAGCTTGTATACTTTACATCACTGGAATAGATTTACTATTATCTATAATCCTCATGCCTATGATAAATATACTTATATGTGGCTCCTGCAAATTCGAAAGGCAAGGTCCCTGTATGCTTCCTAACCTGGAAATGTTCTCAGGCAGCTGCCTTAGCAAACTACGTGATTGGTCTTCTTTGTGACTTTGCAGTTAGCTTTTGATAACCTTCCAATTTATTTCATTAATGTAAACACTTCAGAGATGAGTAAGTCTTCTTAAATAAATACTTGTCACTCATTGATATACAAAAACTTATATTTACTAATTTGCATCGCTTTTTATTTCTGTCTTGATCACTTAGAGATTCCTTATCATGTATACCACATGCTTCTGTCAGAATGAGTTGGTCTGGTTTGGGAAATGAGTTCTATCAAATGAGGTTTTGAGCAATTTTGCTGCCACTTCATTTTCTCAAATTTATTTACATGATATATATTTTTGTTTTCTTTAGATAAATATCTTATTTGTTTAACCACCATTTTTGACAATGTGCTGCATTCTAGACCAGGGTAAAAAGTTAAAGAAAGCATAGTTTCCACGTGTGCCTTTGGCTGTGGTATTGAATTTGATCTCTTAGTTCACTGAATAAATAATGAAGTAACCAAAAGAGGGAATATAGAAAGAGAAGTCATTGAATATTAAAGTTATTCTTATATATCTAAAGATTATCAATTATCATTTTTGTGAGCTATTTAAATAGAGCTATTCAGAGTAAAGCTAGATTTATGTACTGAACTTGGGACATAAATTAAGACTATGTGTAAACCTTGATGAAGTATTGGCATATGGCTGAAGGCATGGAATGATTTGATAATACGCAGAGATAATTTATAGAGCAGTAAGGGAGAAGAAAACAAGACTTAGGAAAAAACATGATGTTGGTAAAGAAAAAGGAGTAAAATGGAGACAAAAAAAGGAATAGTAATAGAAACGGAGGCTGAGTAAGGGCAGGGCTCATAATAAAGTTCAACCCTAACAAAGGTCAACTGAACAATGATTTCAAGAATGTGAACTGTTACTACTAATAATAACACAGAAAAATAAAATGTAACAAGAATTGTAAAGGAGCCATGGGCATTGACAATTAGTCTTTGTTGACCTTAGCAGGAAGAATTTCAATAGAGTATTTGCATCAAATTGTTGGAATGAGTGAAATGTCAAAACATTAAGCCTAAGCTACATTTGTCGAAGGTGTATATACTCCATGAATATGTAAAATTATATAAAGAACTACACCAAGATGTAATTTCTTGATTTGTAAGAACATTAATCAACATAAAAAATTATAAAGTTTCCTTTAAACAAACAGATGTGAAATCATGGTAAAAAGAAAGGTCCAGTGTTTCTTCATTATTTCATTGAAAACAATGCCATCCCTTGCCTTCCCTGCTTTTTAAAGCTCCTCCCTTTTCCCCATGGAGGTACAGAGCCTGAAAACTTCATTTTCCCAAGTCCCCTACCAGGAGAGTTTTTGTCAGATTCCACCAATGAATGGCCAAATGTAGACTAGGATGATGGAAAAGAGAAAAGCCATTATTCTTCCATGGCAACTTTGGGAAGTCATGTGGAAAACAGCAGACATTAGAGACGTTATGATTTATCTGCAGCTTTTGCATGGTGTCCTGAGAATAACTCACATTAGTACTGTTGGCAGCAGATGAGCAGATGTCATCGGTGGTGGCTTCTAATAGTTCTGAACTTTCTCCCAGAAAATACCCAAGTGGTTGCTAGAGACCTTTGAGTCCATCCCTGCTGTTCCTGCAATTCCAGATTCTCAGTCCTGTATTACTCTAGCTTCCAACTGTTTAAGCCTCAATTTTCCTATTTTAAGCTACTACCTTCTCAAAACAACTGAAGAAGCTTTTGTTTTCCTGAATAAACACTAACTGATAAAATATGTATAAAATGATATTGCTATTTCAGTGAATAAAAATGCTCCAAATTTCAAAAATACATTTATTATTTAGGTAAGGCAAAAGAGTGTATAGTTGTAGTATTCAAAATATTAGAAAATTTTTAGATTATTTTCTTCCATGATGACTGTGTCCTTCAATGAATTTTCCCCCATAGAAATAAAGAAAATACAGCTGAACTGAAAGCATTCTCAATTTTGTTCATGAGAAACTCCCCTTTGAATTTCCAAATTTGTGCTTTCACGATCTGGATTTTCCCGCAATTGTCCCAGGTACACTTATAGCAGTTTGTTCTTTTCATTATAATTAATGTCTTTCATGAGTTGAGACTAGAAAAAAACACCTGTAAAATCTTATTGATGAACATATCTAAAAGTTGGTTCATTAAAATTCAATGGATCTTTGTTGCCTAATGCCTAATAAAGTAGACATTAGTTAATTTAGAAAAACCATAGCACCTGTAATTTTTTACTTTTTTGAACTGTGAAGATGTTATTAAATAGTTATTACATACTTTCTTTTTACATGAATATTAAAAATAATGAGGCTATTAATTGATTATACTTGGAATTCAAGTACTACTACAAAATGTACTAGTAAATTCAATTACTCCTACTAAATTAGTGTAAAATAATCATTAGATTTAAAATATGCTACACTTTCACTTTGCTGAGGTCCTTCACTCATCGGCTGTTATCCTCAACTCTCAAAAAAAAACATTTCTGGCAGTGAATACTTTATTATATCACTGTTTCATTACTTTGGATATGATTTCCTGGAGAATTATCATTGATTTTGTTTTCTGGGATAATTGTTTCTTAGTAATATATATTATGATGGCTGGTAGCTGACTTTATAAAATCTTGGGATACTTACTACAATTGAAACCTATTGGAATATTAAATATTCTAATGGATGAAATTTTATTTTCCTTACTAAAAGATGAGAATGATGACATAGTCTGTTAGATTCTAAAAGCGAGGACTATATTATATTCCCTCTTGTATATTTAATGACAAAAATGGTGAATTATAAGAAGTTCCTTATTAAATGTTGTCATATGAATGGATAACTGATTTTCAAACATTATAGCCAATTACAGAAGTGGTAAAAATATTTATCTTCTCTTTTAATTACATTGTCTAGATTAAATAATTTGGCCTATGTTATACAAATTAATAAATTATCTACTGCTACCACCTGATTTGCCATTACTAATGCTGAGCCATATCCACAGCCTCCCTAAGAATACATATTAGAATTGAAGAAAATCCTAAAAGTCTCCCCAGTAAATATGGGTAAAAAGTATTAACCCTCATATTAAGTAGGTAAACTTAGCTTGTTCTATCTTCCAGAAATACAACTGAGAGAAGTGTAAAGTGGGGAAAAGCAGAGTCTTCTATTTAGAATGTAAGCTGTAAGGTATCCATGTGTATCTGTGTATTTATCTATATAGGTATGTATGTATGTTATGCATATGTGACATTTATCTAACTCTGGATGGTATTAAAAAATTAAGTTACAAAATACCTTTAAAAAGTTCTATTCAAATTGGTTCAGAGATAAATAACTGCTTATATAAATTAAATATTTCAAATGCTCCCAGAAACGTAGAAAGTAACCCATATACTTTTTGAGTGCATGTATTTTGAGTAAATCTTTAAAGATTAATTTAATATTGTGGTTTAATAAAAACAGCCATGTTTTCCAAGATATTAGCATTAGTACAATATGAGCATACATCGTTGTTCTACTTGGTTTTACTAGCCAAATTCTAAATTCATCCTAAGAAAAAATATACAAGTAAAGGTTCAGTGAAAATGAATTGCTTGAAATCCATTACTTTATGCATGTTAAACATACAGTAAAACAATTGAAAAAACTTGTACATTTAACTTTTCGTAGTTTGTGTGTGTGTTTTATATTTGTCTAACATGCATGCATGTACTATAAAAACAGTCAACAGGGAAGAAACTGGAGATGGTGGCTAGCTTTGATTAACCTTATACATCTGTCTAAATAAAATTCCAGATCATTTCTGAGTAACATAATCTATGGAAACCTTAATTACCAAAAATAAGATTCAGTTTAAATTCTTTTGACTTCTGATTTTTATATGATATAAAGGTATTAAAGATACTCGGTTCGGATAATACACATGTACTTTTTGACATATTGAAAAATTATACTATGAGAAAATTCATACCAATAAAATTGTCAGATAGTATAATCGTAAAGTGTGCTAGTTATCTACAGATTTCTGGTTAGCAACAGACAACTTACAAATGTCTACTGCCTAGCTTTCTCTGTTAAGGAAAGATTACAAATGGTTAAAATTATAATCAACATATGAACATAAAACTACTAAATATACAAGGGCAGCAACTTAGTATGTAAAGTATGAAAGGAATATAAATGTAGTTTTGACAAGAAAAAGTATATAAGGTATTAAGAATGTGTTTAGGACAGCAATTTATCCTAAACTAAAACAATCGGTTGTTCCAAAATGAGAAGAAAGAAAAATACAGGACAAAAACTAAATTTATATGGAAAGTTATAGAAGGGTTGTGGAAAAAAAAAAATTGGCTGAATTGGCAAAGACTGAACTGATTTATTTATAGCATTTAAAAAAAAATTAAGTTTATTGTCAAAAGTAGGTTGATGCAAAGCTAAAATTTGTCTTTTTTTCTGTTAAAATTATAGCTTTATTGGATTACTGTTCTGATTACGGTATTATCTTAATAAAATGAGGGACTGTGAAAGGTTTTATTTACCATTTAATTAATCTGCATAGGAAACCAAGATTTTTGTTCTATCAGATGAATTTCCTGTGCTTTATGTTAACCTTCATCATGTTCTTAATTAAGAGCATACAGACTGCAGTTTTCAAAAACTATTTTTTAAAATATTTTTTAAAATTTTGTCCTTCCAAAATCAAATCCTAAGTAAAATGTTGTTGTTCTTCAACTGACATTGAGATTCCCAAGAGGTCGCTGAATAATCTCAAACAATTTGTTCTTTTGTTGTGTAAAAGAGAGATGACAAATAATTTGGTTTATATGATATGTTAAATTGCATGAAAAGTATTATCAAATAAAAAAGATGTTCAGCCTACACTACATGATATTTGTCTGGGCAAATATTATTAATACAGTTATTTCAGAATCTGTACAAAGTTCATAGAAATCTGTTAATGCTATACCTAGCCATGACATGTCATAGTATAATGTTACCAGTAATAATTTCAATTGTTATGCCACAAAAATAACTGGAAATATAACCTGTGATGTCACAAACCAAATATTTTGTCAAATAAGCTCTCATCAGATCTTTAATCATGGTGATTTAAAGCTATTTGTCGTCAAGAAATAATTTCAATTTTATTCTGATTCTTCCCTAAGCGTTCTTGTAAGTAACTACTAGCCAAAGTGCTTCATTTTTAACAAAATGTGACTGTTTCAGAAACCACAGACAGAACTGTGACAGTTCATCTGGAATACAGGTTTCTGATGGCATTGCTGAAATACCTCTTAGAACACACCGCAAGACTGTGTACAGACTTCTAGAACTAGAGTGGAAAAACTAATCAGTTCATCAAACAGTTAACCCAAGATAAAGCAGAACAAGAACTAGTTACATGGGACTGAATGAACTGATGAGAAATGATTGTGATTTTTATGCGCCTTTGGTATATAGCTGGTTCTTTAAAGATCTAGTTTCTAAATATAATAGACTCCATTTACCATATTTATGAATACCAGATAATTGTGTATTCTAGACTTACTACATCTCCTTAGGCAGCAAAGCTTCAAGGAATTGTGAGAGTTAATTCAGTTTGTCCATTGTGAATCCTTGGACTTGCATCTAGAATTCAAATTTGAATTTCAGTCTTGAATGTCATCACTTACCTAAAAGACTGCTGAACTGGAAATATGTAAACATTCTGTTTCAGAATAGTTACATGATAAGCATTTACTCCAAAGATTTTAAAAGTCATGTTTCACTACAATTTTTATTCCCTTTTCATATTTTCTTTTAACTCTGAATAAGGAAAAACCACAGTGCTATCTGAAGTCTCCAATTGTATAAGAAGTTGATAGAAATGCTCAGTCAGTATGTCATTGTCACACAGAGATATATTTTAAGCCTCTAAGAGGTCAGCGAATACCAGATACTCTCATTTTGTACGTAATTTTCAGTTTCTGCAAGACTCTTGCCCATTTATGCAAAAAAAAAAAACTTGCTTACTAGGATAACTACAAACAAATGAAATATCTGTGTGTATCTAATTTACAAAAATAGAACAGGTGAAGCTAGTTAAAATGTTATCACATATGAATTTGAATTTTATTATAATGTTTATTTGCTATATGTTGTCAGTGAGATCATGTTTCATTAACTTGGTGCCACTTTTCTACCTCTCTGTCTCTGAAATCTTCACATAGAGATAGCAATGTAAAAATAAAATTGGAACTATTACTCTTTCTTCGACTTACATAATAGTGCATTTAAAACCCAATGACATCTTAGAGTCAGTGAAGTATGCTATTATTCTGCGACTGTTCAGGAGTAATTTCTATAATATTAATAACAATAAATTTAAAAACCTCATTGGGTTTGGGAGACGAGGCTTCTTTTTCCAGCCATGATGGGTTCATAGGGAACTTATTTATCTTTCTGCTTCAAACAGTTAAACACAAAACAAAGTATGTGAGGAAAGTGTTTGTAGACATTGGACAGTAAATAGTACAAGGCAGTTATCTCTTAAGTGAAGTATCACTTCAGCTCTACAGTTGTCCCATTTTACTGCCTGGAGAGAGTTCACAGGACACGGCATAGGGAAAGTGAATCCAAAGATATTGCTGCAGCCTCCTCAATTGAGGATACAGAGTTGAGAATTTTGGGAGAACAAAGCAGCTGGAATGCACAAGCCAGAGAATTGAAAAACAGAAAAGAGAGGCATGAACAGGAAAACGATAGAGAAGGAGAGCTCCAGAGATTACCTACCCATTCTTCAGTTGATTGGTAATCCACACATATGTATTCTCTGAGATGCCTGGTTGGCAGTGTTGGCCATTGGAGTCCAAGGAGGCCAATTTACCTTTGCCTGTAAAGGCAAATTGTCTAATCCCCAAGTCTCAAAGCTAGGAAGATTGGTCACAGTGAACTAGGGGGCTGGTCATTAAAAGATTTAGTGTCAGGGAAAAGCCATAAGGTCCTTGATAGGATATTGCTCTTGGGAAAAGGAGATTCTGAACCGGTATCATGTGCTCAATTAAAAAAAAAGTTGTATGTTAATGTAGTTAAAACTATTTGGAACACAATGTTTGACTCTTAGAAGATATATACAATGCCACATGGTATGGTAGCCTGGTAACAATGAGAAGCAGTGGGTGTCTGTGGATTAGTGAAAATGTCTAGACCTCCACAACTGGTTTCAGGGACCTTCTGGTAATTGGGGCAGAAGGTGTGGTCAGTGATGCTGGATGAATGGCTAAAAGCCTCCAGAAATAAGTGCAAATGATTTAACTAGTTAGCACTTTGATTTGTTGAAGTGCATCATCACAGTCATAGGTATACTCCTAGACCTAGTGATGTCATATTAGATAATTTCTTTGGCTGACCTTATGAGGGTAAGAATTGAAACTTTTTATAGGAATAATTAGGTTTTTCTTACACTTTTATTTTCAGTTTGGAGTACAAGTGCAGGATATGCAGTTTTGTTATAGAAGTAAACATGTATCATGGGAGTTTGTTGTACAGATTATTTCATCACCCAAGTATTAAACTAGCCTAGTACCCATTCATTGTTTTTGCTGATCCTCTCCCTCCTCCCGCTCGCCGTTCTCCAGTAGGCCCCAGTGTCTGTTGCTTCCCTCTATGTATCCATGAGTTCTCATCATTTAGCTCCCATTTATAAGTGAGAACAGGCGGTACTTGGTTTTCTATTCCTGCATTACTTTGCTAAGGACAATGGCCTCCAGTTCCATTCATGTCCCTGCGAAGGACATGATCTCATTCTTTTTCATGGCTGCATAGTATTCTATGGTGTATATGTGCCACATTTTCTTTATCAAGTCTATCACTGAAGGTCATTTGGGTTCATTTCATGTCTTTGCCATTGTGAATAGTGCTGCAATAAACATAAGCATGCAAGTGTTTTTAAAATAGAACAATTTATGTTCCTTTGGGTATACACCCAGTAATGGGATTGATAGGTCAAACGCTATTTCTGCCTCTAGTTCTTTGAGGAATCTTCACACTGTCTTCCACAATGATTGAACTTATTTACACTCCCTCCAACAATGTATAACTGCTCCTTTTTCTCCACAACCTCGCCAGCATCTGTTATTTTTTGCTTTTTAATAATAGCCATTCTGACTGGTGTGAGGTGGTACCTCATTGTGGTTTTGATTTGCATTTCTCTAATGATCAGTGATTATGAGCTCTTTTTCATATGCCTGTCGGCTGCATGTATATCTTCATTTGATAAGTATCTGTTCCTGTCCTTTGCCCACTTTTTAATGGGGTTGTTTTTATTTTTCTTATAAATTTTTTCAAGTTCCTTATGGAGCCTGGATATAAAACCTTTGTCAGATGCACATGCATAGTTTGTAAAAATTTTCTACCATTCTGCAAGTCGTCTGCTCACTCTGTTGATAGTATCTTTTGTTGATAAGAAGCTCTTTAGTTTAATCAGACATCATTTTTCAATTTTTCTTTTGTTCTAATTGCTTTTGACATTTTCATTATGAAATCTTTCCCCATGCCTATGTTCTGAATGGTATTGCCTAGATTGTCTTCCAAGGTTTTTATAGTTTTCAGTTTTTACATTGAAGTATTCAATCCACCTTGAGTTAATTTTTGTATATGGTGTAAGTAAGTGGTCCAGTTTCACTTTTCTGCATATGGCTAGTGATACCAGCTCTTCTAAGAAAGCATGGCCAGACTGCTTCCTTAAGCAGGTCCTCAATCTGTTCCTCCTTACTAAGTGGAACTTCCAACCAGGGCCTCCAGCCACTTCTTAGATGTTCTCTGGCTAACAAGGGTTTGAAAACTTCATGGTACAGAGCTCCCAGAGGCAGAGGCAGGCTCCACAGTTGCTGTTTCAGCAACTTAGCCATTCTAGCCTCCAGGTTTTGGAGAGCTCATGCCAACTGAAGGCAGCAGTGGTACCCCAGCAGAGCCCCGCTGCTCTACAAAAGCATGGCTAGACTGCTTTTTTTTTTTTTTTTTTTTTTTTTCCTGGAGACGGAGTCTTGCTCTGTCGCCCAGGCTGGAGTGCAGTGGCGCGATCTGGGCTCACTGCAACCTCTTCCTCCCGGGTTCACACCATTCTCCGGCCTCAGCCTCCCGAGTAGCTGGGACTATAGGCGCCAGCCACCACGCCCGGCTTTTTTTCTTTCTTTCTTTTTTTTTTTTTTTTTTTTTTTTTTTTTTGTATTTTTAGTAGAGACAGGGTTTCACTGTGTTAGTCAGTATAGTCTTGATCTCCTTTCCTTGTGATCCGCCTGTCTCGGATTACAGGCGTGAGACACCGTGCCCGGCCAGACTGCTTTTTTTTAAAGGACCCCCAATCCTGTTGCTTCTAAGTGAGACCCCTCAACCAGGGCCCCTAGCCAGCTCCTACAGGTGAGTTCGGGCTGGCAACAGCTCTGTGCCCCACTGTGATGGAGCTCCCAGAGGCAGGATAAGGCTGACATCTTTGTGGTTTTGCAGCCTTCTCTGGGGATACCTCCAGGTACTGGAAAATCAAAGACAACTAGGGACTGGACTGCACACTCAGTGAACTGCAACAGTCCTACAGAAGAGTGGCCAGACTGTTAAAAGAAAACAAAAACACAAACAAAACTCTATCCAAAGGTCAGAAACTTCAAAGATTGAAGGACGGTAAGCCCACAAAGATGAGAAAGGATCAGCACAAGAACACGGAAAACTCAAAAAGTCAAAGTGTACTCTCTTTCCTCCAAATGACTGAATCACCTCTCATCAAGGGTTTAGAACTGGGCTCAGGCTGAGATGTCTGAAATGACAAAAGTGGACTTCAGAATATGGATTAAAACGATCTTCACTCAGCTAAAGAAGCACATTGTAACTCAATGCATGGAAACTAAAAATCACCATAAAACATTGCAGGAGCTGACAGACAAAATAGCCAGTACAGAGAAGAACATAACTGACCTGATAGACCTGAAAAACACAATACGTGAATTTCATAATGCAATCACAATCGCAAGTATTAATAGCAGAATAGATCAAGTACAGAGAATCTCTGAACTTGAAGACTGTCTTTCTGAAATAAGGCAGACAAGAATAGAGAAAGAGGAATGAAAAGGGATAAACAAAACCTTGGATAGATGTGGGATTATGTAAAGAGAATCTATGACTGGTTGGTATACCTGAAAGAGATGGGGAAAATGGAACCAATTTGGAAAACATATTTCAAGATATAATCCATGAAAACGTCCCCAACCTAGAGGCCAATAATAATTTTTATTGAGATTTTGGTGTGTAGTACTAGCTAAATCCATATTTCTTACTTAGTTATAATGCTTCCTGTTGAAGCATTATATTAGCTTTTCATTATCAGCCAAGAGTTCAAACAATTAAGAAAATCAAAGTGGATTCTGAAGGATAGAATTTGATTTTACACAAATAGCTTAAAGTTACCAGCTAAAATTATGAGTGCATTTATTACTTTACAACATTTTGATAATGAGGCAGAACCCTGGAAAAGGGAATTTGCTACATTGCATCATTCCTAAGATAAATTATTCACTTCAGCTGACACATTATTTTCTTGTCACAGATGTCTTTTAAAAAATGTTCACAATTTTATATTACCTCAGCTAAAATTCATGCAACAATGTAGATATATGCTTTCACTTTTCAAAAATAGCATTACTAAGGAAAATTTACTAAAAATATTACCATGTAATTCACCCTTTAAGTGTTCAGTGATTCATATTCAATGATGTTTTAGCGAATTTGTAGAGAAGTGCAACCATCCCCACCTTCTCAATTTAAAGCATTCATATTACCACAAGTATTTCCTTGAGTCATTTGCAATCAATACCCATTACCACACTCTGTCCCAAACACTTACTCATCGATACACTCTTTCTATAAATTTTCCACTTCTGCAAACTTCATGGAAGTGAAAATATGCAATAATTTTATTTTTGTGTTTAGCATTTTCACTTAACATATTTTTTTAAGATTTATTGACCTTGTACATTGTATCAGTAGTTCTGTCTTTTTTAGTACTGACTAATATTCCATTGTATTGATGTATTTTCTTCATCTATTACCAACTGTTATATATTTGAATTGTTTCCACCTTTAGAAAATTATAAATAATGCTTTTATGAACATTTGTACGCAATTATTTTTGTGAAAATATTATCATTTATTTTGGATAGATCTCTTCTAGTGCAACAGTTGGGTAATATGAGAAGTTTGCATTTAAGTTTTTAAGAAAATACCCTCCTACCTGTAATCTCATCACTTTGGGAGGCTGAGGCGGGAAGATAACTTGAATTCAGGAGTTTGAGACCAGCTGGGCAAGATGACTAACCCCATCTCTACTAAAAATAAAAAACAAAAGAAAAATAGTAGCTGAGCATGCTGGCACACACCTGTAATTCCAGCTACTGCAGAAGCTGAGACAGGAGAATTGCTTGAACCCGGGAGGTGGAGATTGCAGTGAGCTGATATGGTGCCACTGTATTCCAGCCTGGGCAACAGAGTGAGACTCTTCCTCAGAAATTAAAAAGAAAAATGTCAAAGAGTTTACCCAAGTGGCTATACCATTTTAAATTCCATATCAACGTAGTAGGGGCTCTAGTTTTTCTCCATAATTACCAATACTTGGTATTGTCTATCTTTTTTATTACAGTCATTCCAGGGGTGTATAGTTCTGTGTCACTGATTTTTTAGTTTATATTTCTCTAATGACTAATGATTTATCTTTGCCTTTCCACCATGCAATGCTTCCTGCCATGTTATGATGCAGCAAGAAGGCCCTCACAAGATACCAGGCCCCTGGTCTTGAACTTCTCAGCCTCCATAGCTGTAAGCTATTAAATTTCTCTTCATTACAAATTTACCCAGCCTCAGATATTTTTAATAACAGCACAAACAGACTAAAACACATGGATATTTATTTTATGATTGAATTTGTAATTCAATACAATTTAATATGTTTTTTGGTCAAATTAATCCAGGTTTGGTTATTAGCATATTTTTTACTTAGCTTCGTTGTCTCTTTGATGTATTCTCATTGATTTTTTTTTTTTCAGTCCTTCTTACTTTCGGTAACTACAAGATATTTCAGACTCATCTTGTTTATTTCCTGGCCCAGTCTTAGAATCAGACATTTATCCATGGAGCCCTGGCTAACTTTATTGGAGAACGGTATTAGAAACTAAAACCAGGGCACCAGGGTTGCCCACATCTCTACGTATTTCTGTATAAACCATCTGTATCTATATTAAGCTAAGCATTCGTTTATACTGATGTCTCTAACTTGAATTCACTAACACAAGAATCATTTTAGACTTGTCTTGTTATTTGTATCTTCTCCCTCCAGAAGAAACACAAGGCTCCCCCAACTTTCAACATCCATTTACTTAATTGTTCAGTTCCAGTATACATGTATAGCAGTCTCAGACTTGTTAACCTACGTGCCCATAGGAAGCAAATTGACCAACTGGACTGTAGCATTTACATGCATTTCCTTTTGCATTTAGTCTTCATACGCATTCCCAAAGTTACGTATGTCTTCATCATTTACCCCAGCCCCTTCAGAGAGAATGTTTCTCATGTTAGTGACATAGTTAGATTCTTTGGTCACAAACATTATTTATTTCTAATATGCCTCATCCTCATCAATATTTTTTGTTCCATACATTAAGGTTCAGTCTTTGTGCTGTAAAGTTCAATTGGTTTTAACACAAGCTTCATGTTATGAATCCACTGTTATAGTATCACACTGAATACATACATAAATGCAGAATAGTTTTCCTGCACTAAAAATCCTCAGTCCCACGCTTCATCTACTCAACCCTACCATCCTTTCCCTAAACCCTTAACAACCACTAATCTTTTTACTGTTCTTATATTTTGTCTTTACCAGAATATTATGTAATGGAAATCATCCAGTATGCAGTTTTTTCAGGTTAAGGTATTTCATTAGGTAATATTCACTTAAAATTCATGTATTTTTTTGTGGTGGCTTGATAGCTCATTGATTTTTATTGTGTATAGTATCTCATTGTATAGGTGCCCCACAATTTGTTTATTTGTTCACTCATTGGAGGTTATACTGGCTGCTTCCAGTTCTTGGCAATTCTGAATAAAGGTTCTACAAATATTGACATGCAGGATGTTGTGTGGACATACGTTTTCAAATCAGTTAGGTAAATACTTGCATGCATAATTGCTGAGTTCTATGGTAAGGCTATGTTTGACTTTAAAAGGAACTGTCAAACTGTCTTCCAAAGTGGCTGCATTATTTTGCATTCCCACCAGCAGGAATGCAAGTTATTGTTGTACCATATCTTCACCAAGACTTAGTCAGCTTTCTTAAAAAAAATAAAGTGCTATAAATAAAATAAAACTTTACAAGTCTAATAGAATTTCTGTAGTGATATCTGGCTTTAACACATGCTTCATGTTATGTTGTTTACATTTGCAATTCCCTAATAATAAATGATTTTGAGCATCTTTTCATAGGCTTATTTTCTACCTACATGTTTCTACCCACATATTTTCTTTAGTGAGGTATCTGTTCAGATCTTCTGTCCTCTTATTAATTTGATTTTTCATTTTCTTATTGGTAAATTGTCTTATTTTTCCATTTTAGATTTGTCTTTATTAAATACATGTTTTTGCAAATTTTTTTCTAATCTATGTCTTGTTTTCTCATTTTCTTAACAAAAAATTTACAGAGTACACATTTTTAATTTTAACAAATGTCAATTTATTTTTTCATAAATTATGTTTTTTAATGTTAAATCTAAAATGTTAGTGCCCATATTAACTTAAAATTATTTTCTGAACATAATTTGAATGAGATGATAGCATAAACCTATTCATAAATAAACTAAGATTTATATTGTTTTAGAGTTTATTAAGCAAGTTGGAACAATACAAATTAAAATTTGAATCTCATCTAAAGTCAAAATATGTTATTACAGAAAATCCATGTGAAATAATTCTTAATATTTTGAATACCTGATACAATTTATAAAAACTAATGTTTTTATAAGCATGTTGTCAGAGGATCTTGTTCTGAAAAATGAAGCAATATAAACTTGACAATATTAGACAGACCAAACGTAATAATGGGCTTCATTCTTTCCTTACATTATTCTTTTTAGGGAATCTCATTCAGGGCTATGACTTTAAATAGTATTTGTAGACTGGTTATCCCTAAGTTACAAGACCAGTGTTGAATTCTTTTTGAACTCCAAATTCTGCCAGACTCCATGGTATCTACATGGTAATTTTTCTTTTTATTTATTTACTTTTAATTATACTTTAAGTTCTAGGGTATATATGCAGGACATGAAGGTTTGTCACATAGGTATACATGTGCCATGCTGGTTTGCTGCACCCATCAACTCATCATTTACATTAGTTATTTATCCTAATGTTATCCCTACCCCAGCCACTCCCCCCCTGACAGACCCGGTTGTGTGATATTCCCCGCCCTGTGTCCATGTGTTCTCATTGTTCAACTCCCACCTATGAGTGAGAAAATGCGGTGTTTAGCTTTCTGTCCTTGTGGTAGTTTGCTGAGAATGATGGCTTCTAGCTTCATCCATGTGCCTGCAAAGGACATGAACTCATCCTATTTTATGGCTGCATGGCATTTCATGGTATATATATGCCACAATTTCTTAATCCGGTCTATCATTGATGGACATTTGGGTTGTTTGAAGACTTTGCTATTGTGAATAGTGCCACAATAAACATACGTGTGTGCATGTGCCTTTATAGTAGGATGATTTATAATCCTTTGGGTATATACCCAGTAATTGGATAGCTGAGTCAAATGGTATTTCTAGTTCTAGATCCTTAAGGAATCACCACACTGTCTTCCACAATGGTTTACACTCCCACCAACAGTGTAAAAGTGTTTACTAATTTACACTCCCAGCAACAGTGTAAAAGTGTTTCTATTTCTCCACATCCTCTCCAGAATTTGTTGTTTCCTGATATTTTAATGATCGCCATTTTAACTGGTGTGAGATGGTATCTCTTTGTGATTTTGATGGGCATTTCTCTGATGACCAGTGATAATGAGCATTTTTGTATATGCCTGTTGGCTGCATAAATGTCTTCTTTTGCAAAGTGTCTGTTTATATTCTTTGCCCACTTTTTGATGGGATTGTTTGTTTTTTTTTCTTGTAAATTTGTTTAAGTTCTTTGTAGATTCTGGATATTAGCCTTTTGTCAGATGGGTAGATTGCAAAATATTTTTTTTCCCATTTTGCAGGTTGCATGTTCTTTTTTTTTTTTTTTTTTTTTTTTTTGCTCTGCAGAAGTTCTTCAGTTTAATTAGATCCCATTTGTCAATTTTGACTTTTGTTGCCATTGCTTTTGGTGTTTAAGTCATGAAATCTTTGCCCATGCCTATGTCCTGAATGGTATTCCCTAGGTTTTATTCTAAGGTTTGTATGGTTTTGGGTTTTACATTTAAGTCTTTAATCCATCTTGAGGTAATTTTTGTATGAGGTGTAAGGAAGGGATCCAGTTTCAGCTTTCTACATGTGGCTGGCCAGTTTTCTCCAACACCACTTATTAAATAGGGAATCCTTTCCCCATTGCTTGTTTTTGTCAAGTTTGTCAAAGATCAGATGATTGTAGATGTGTGGTGTTATTTCTGAGGCCTCTGTTCTGTTCCATTGGTCTATATATCTGTTTTGGTACCAGTAAATGCTGTTTGGTTACTGTAGCCTTGTAGTATAGTTTGAAGTCAGGTAGCATGATGCCTCCAGCTCTGTTCTTTTTGCTTAGGATTGTCTTGGTATGTGGGCTCTTTTTTGGTTCCATATGAACTTTAAAGTAGTTTTTGCAAAGTCTGTGAAGAAAGTCAGTGGTAGCTTGATGGAGATAGCAATGAATCTATAAATTACCTCAAGAAGTATGGCCATTTTAACAATATTGATTCCTCTTATCCATGACCATGGAATGTTCTTCCATTTGTTTGTGACCTCTTTTATTTCGTTGAGCAGTGATTTGTCGTTTTCCTTGAAGAGGTCCTTCACATCCCTTATAAGATGGATTCCTAGGTATTTTATTCTCTTTGTAGTAATTGCGAAAGGGAGCTCATGCATGATTTGGCTTTCTTTTTGTCTGTTATTGGTGTATAGAAATGCTTGTGATTTTTGCACATTGATTTTGTATCCTGAGACTTTGCTGAAGTTGTTTATCAGCTTAAAGAGATTTGGGGCTGAGATCATGGGGTTTTCTAAATACACAATCTTGTCATCTGCAAACAGAGACAATGGGACTTCCTCTTTTCCTAATTGAATACTCTTTATTTCTTTCTCTTGCCTGAGTGCACTGGCCAGAACTTCCAACTAAAGATGTTCTTTGAAACCAGTGAGAACAAAGACACAACGTACCAGAATCTCTGGGACACATTTAAAGCAGTGTGTAGACAGAAATTTGTAGCACTAAATGCCCACAACAGAAAGCACAAAAGATCTAAAATCAACACCCTAACATCACAATTAAAAGAACTAGATGTTGAATAGGAGTCATGAGATTGGGCATCCTTATCTTGTGCCAGTTTCCAAAGGGAATGCTTCCAGTTTTTGCCCATTCAGTATGATACTGGCTGTGGGTTTGTCATAAATAGCTCTTATTATTTTGAGATATGTTCCATCAATACCTAGTTTATTGAGACTTTTTAGCATGAAGCGCTGTTGAATTTTGTCGAAGTCCTTTTCTGCATCTATTGAGATAATCATGTGGTTTTTGTTTTTGGTTCTGTCTATATGCCGGATTATGTTTATTGATTTGTGTATGTTGAACCAGCCTTGCATCCCAGGGATGAAGCCAACTCGATCATCATGGATAAGCTTTTTGATGTGCTGCTGGATTCAGTTTGCTAGTGTTTTATTGAGGATTTTCGCATTGATGATCATCAGGGATATTGGCCTAAAATTTTCTTTTTTTGTTGTGTCTCTGCCAGGCTTCGGTATCAGGATGATACTGACCTCATAAAATGAGTTAGGGAGGATTCCCTCTTTTTCTATTGATTGGAGTAGTTTCAGAAGGAATGGCACCAGCTCCTCTTCATACCTCTGGTAGAATTCGGCTATGAATCCATCTGGTCCTGGACTTTTTTTGGTTGGTAGACTATTAATTATTGCCTCAATTTCAGAGCTTGTTTCTGGTCTATTCAGAGATTCAACTTCTTCCTGGTTTAATCTTGGGAGGGTGGATGTGTCCAGGAATTTATCCACTTCTAGATATTCTGGTTTATTGGCGTAGAAGTGTTTATAGTATTCTCTGATGGTAGTTTATATTTCTGTGGGATTAGTGATGATATCCCCTTTGTCATTTTTTATTGCGTCTATTTGATTCTTCCCTCTTTTCTTCTTTTTTCTTTTTCTTTTTTTTTTTTTTTTGACGGAGTCTCACTCTGTTGCCCAGGCTGGAGTGCAGTGGCGCAATCTCAGCTCACTTCAAGCTCTGCCTCCTGGGTTCATGCCATTCTCCTGACTCAGCTTCCCGAGTATCTGGGACTACAGGCCCCCACCACCATATCTGGCTAATTTTTTTGTATTTTCAGTTGAGATGGGGTTTCACTGTGTTAGCCAGGATGGGTCTAGATCTCCTGACCTTGTGATACACTCCCCTCGGCCTCCCAAAGTGCTGGGATTACAGGGATGAGCCACTGTGCCCAGCCCCTCTTTTCTTCTTTATTAGTATTCCTAGTGGTCTATTTTGTTGATCTTTTTGAAAACCCACCTCCTAGATTTATTGATTTTTTGAAGGGTTTTTTTGTGTCTCTATCTCCTTCAGTTCTGCTCTGATCTTAATTATTTCTTGCCTTCTGTTAGTTTTTGATTTTTTTTTCTCTTGCTTCTGTAGTTCTTTTAATTGTGATTTTAGGGTGTTGATTTTAGATCTTTTGTGCTTTCTCTTGTGGGCATTTAGTGCTGTAAATTTGCCTCTACATACTGCTTTAAACGTGTCCCAGAGATTCTGGTACATTGTGTCTTTGTTCTCATTGGTTTCAAAGAACATCTTTATTTCTGCCTTCATTTCGTTATTTACCCAGTAGTCATTCAGGAGCAGATTGTTCAGTTTCCATGTATTTGTGTAGTTTTGGCTGAGTTTCTTAATCCTGAGTTCTAATTTGATTGCACTGTGGTCTGAGAGACAGTTTGTTGTGATTTCTGTTCTTTTACATTTGCTGAGAAGTGTTTTACTTCCAATCATGTGGTCAATTTTAGAATAAGTGCAACGTGGTGCTGAGAAGAATGTGTATTCTGTTGATTTGGGGTGGAGAGCTCTGTAGATGTCTTTTAGGTCTGCTTGGTCCGGAGCTGAGTTCAAGTCCTGGAAATCCTTGTTAACCTTCTGTCTCGTTGATCTGTCTAATGTTGACAGTGGGGTGTTAAAGTCTCCCATTAGTATTGTGTGGGAGTCTATATCTCTTTGTAGGTCTCTAAGGACTTGCTTTATGAATCTGGGTGCTCCTGTATTGGGTGCATATATATTTAGGATAGTTAGCTTTTCTTGTTGAATTGATCCCTTTACCATTATGTAATGGCCTTGTCTCTTTTGATCTTTGTTGGCTTAAAGACTGTTTTGTCAGAGACTAGGATTGCAACCCCTGCTTTTTTTGCTTTCCATTTGCTTGGTAGATCTTCTTCCATCCCTTTACTTTGAGCCTATGTGTGTCTCTGCATGTGAGATTGGTCTCCTCAATGCAACACACCTATGACTCTTGACTCTTTATCCAATTTGCCAGTCTGTGTCTTTTAATTGGGGCATTTAGCTCATTTACATTTAAGGTTAATATTGCTATGTGTGAATTTGATCCTGTCATTATGATGTTAGCTGGTTATTTTGCCCCTTAATTGATGCAGTTTCTTCATAGCGTCAATGGTCTTTACAATTTGGCATGTTCTTGCAGTAGCTGGTACTGGTTGTTCTTTCCATGTTTAGTGCTTCCTTCAGGAGCTCTTGTAAGGCAGGCTGGTGGTGACAAAAATCTCTCAGCATTTGCTTGTCTGTGAAGGATTTTATTTCTCCTTCACTTATGAAACTTAGTTTGGCTGGATATGAAATTCTGGGTTGAAAATTCTTTTCTTTAAGAATGTTGAATATTGGCCCCCACTCTCTTCTTGTTTGTAGGGTTTCTGCCAAGAGATCCACTGTTAGTCTGATGGGCTTCCCTTTGCAGGTAACCTGACCTTTCTCTCTGGCTGCCCTTAAAATTTTTTCCTTCAATTCAAACTTGGTGAATCTGACAATTATGTGTCTTGGGGTTGCTCTTCTCAAGGAGTATCTTTGTGGTGTTCTCAGTATTTTCTGAATTTGAATGTTGGCCTGCCTTGCTAAGTTGCTACATGGTAATTTTTCTTTGATTATGGTAACATAACTAATATCACTTCATAAATTTTATCAAGTGGCACCCTCAGGATTTGCCAAGGCTAGCATCTACATAAAAATCTGAGACATGAAAGAGTTTAAAAAAAAATAATTCTGGATTTGTAACCATAAGTTAAATTCCAATTCCAACTACAATGATAAATAGTCTTTTAACATTCTATTAGAGATATTCCACTAGAGATATTCAGTCAGAATAGTATTTGAAGAAATACATTTTTATCACCTCTCTAAGCAGGTATCTGGCGAAGGAAGCAACAGATGGTCAAAGAAGGACTCTAGATGGTGGTGATTCTTATGGTATTTAATTTTTTTTCTGTTTTTCAGCACTAAAGAACTTTTCACAGACCCACCTCTGCCTTTACATTGACATTTCTTTTTAGGAGATATATATATATATCTATATATCCATATATATATCAATGTACAGAAATCATGAAGGTGCCACTTGATAATATTTATGTGGTGATATTAGTTATATAACTATTACTCAAAGAAAAATTATCAGCCACCCAGCTCTTAAGGTCTGTCTCAGACAATACTCCAAAGTATATGCACATTTCTGATGTCTAGTCCTATGGAAAAACTTTGTGGTAATGGAATTATGTAGTATGTATTTTTTTGTCTCTCTTTTTTCTTCAACATTATGTCTGTGAAATCTTCTCATTTTATTTTATATCACTGTATCTTCTTTTGTAATTGTTGACTAATGTTTTAATGCTTTCTACTATGGAAATTCAATTAGGTGTTTTGTAATTGAGATTGACTAATGTGCTATGAATATAATTTCATATGTATTTTGTTACAAATATATACAAATTTCCTAAAATGTATTCCAAGAAATCTACTCAATGGCACTCCTGATATGCATATATTCATGTAGCAAATAATAACAATTTTTAAAGATGAATTTACCAGTTTATGCTATCATCAATCTCCATTTTCATTCCTTTAAAGGCATGTGCATTTGAACTTGCATTGCTTTAAACCACATCATACAGATAGCTACCAAGTTTTGCTTGTTGATACTATAGCTCTAGTAGAATAATTTTAAAAATTAACATTTTTTTAACATTTTTATGTTTTTCATTACTTAAACTCAATACTGGTTCTTAATTTGTTCTTGTTTTGTTTTATATAGTAAGTAAATGAAATTTAGAAAATATATTAATTAGCTATTATAATAATGTTATTGTAAAGAACCACAAAATCTCAGTGATGTATAAAACTCAGCACTTATTATATCACAAGTCTCAAGTGGGTGGGCAATTTGCTAATGTAGGGGGATCCTGAATGGGTCTCTGCTGATCTTAACTCGGATTGAACTTAGGATTCTCCTCCAAGGGGGACTCTCATTCTCCTCCTGGGACCAATGGACTGGCCCATCATATACTTTTCATAATGACTGCAGAGGCTCAGGAGAACCAGCCCCAATACATAAGCACATCCCAAGCCTCTGCTTACATCACAAATGTGGACATCACAGTTTCCAAAGCAAGTTAGGAATCTAAAGTGGGAGATCTCTGAAAAGTTATATGACAAGGGATATGATATTTATTACTTTTACTGCAGAAAGAAGGAAGAGGTGAAATAATGACAGTTTACAATTCAAGGTGGAAATTGGTATTTTTAATAGTTTAAATGGTCACAAATACATTATTTATATGCTATTTTTAACTACGTTTATTTATTAAAAAATAGAAAAATACCATCATAACACATTAAATGAATATGATGTTTCCATGTACATATATACACACATATATACATGTTTTATATACGTATAATCACTTTTTCAGATTCTGAAAAAAATTAATTAAGACACCAGGCTCCAAATATTTGAATTAAGTGACTATGTTATCATGTTTTATTCAAGAAGTAAGGCTTCATTATATAAGATTTTAGAGCTGACTCTTCTTTTGGTTTTCACCTGTGTATTCAAATATGTACCCCTGATGGTGCTTCCCCTGTGACTGATATTATGATGACGAGACTAAGAAGTGTCTTTCGGCCGGGCGCGGTGGCTCAAGCCTGTAATCCCAGCACTTTGGGAGGCCGAGACGGGCGGATCACGAGGTCGGGAGATCGAGACCATCCTGGCTAACACGGTGAAACCCCGTCTCTACTAAAAAAATACAAAAAACTAGCCGGGCGACGTGGCGGGCGCCTGTAGTCCCAGCTACTCGGGAGGCTGAGGCAGGAGAATGGCGTAAACCCGGGAGGCGGAGCTTGCAGTGAGCTGAGATCCGGCCACTGCACTCTAGCCTGGGCAGCAGAGTGAGACTCCGTCTCAAAAAAAAAAAAAAAAAAAAGAAGTGTCTTTCAAGAAATATTGTCTGACAGACAGTATCTTGATTAAGAGGAGCTTTAATTAAGATAAATGAGGCTGCTTATTCATCTGTTCGGCATGATGAGCCCTGAATCCTCAGAATAATGTTAAAAGTAATAAAAAAATTTCCATTTTCTTATTGAAAACACAAATTAGATTTAGAGTGTGTAGTTTGCCCACCTGTACTGTAAGCGTGGCCCTGTTAGAAAGCACTGATGCTGCAATTTCATTATAGTGATCTCTGGATAGAATGGACTTGCTGAGTACAAAACATCATGCAAGGATGCCAGTCAGCAGGACTGGTTCCAGAAAAAAAGAAAAACAAATGTTTTTAAACAAGGTTAAGCCTAACTGGTGCTGATATGCTCTTCATTTATTTGACAATGTTATCATCTTTTCTGTATTAATTCATTTGTATTTTCCAAAGAAATTACACAGTACATTAAACTTTGTTTTTCACCACTTGTACTTGATTGGAATAACTTTTCTTAGTACCTGTATTAGTTTTATGTTGCTATGTAACAAATTGCCACAAATGTAGGGTCTTACCACAGCAAAACAGTTAGTAACTCAGAGTTTCCATGTGTCAAGAGCAGGCACAGGTTAACTAGATCTCCTGCTCAGGGCATGCCCATGCTGAAATCCAGGTGCTAGTTGGAGCAGTTATCTTACTTGGGCTCAGGATCCTCTTCCCAGTTCATTCCAGTTAGTTGCAGAGTAGGTGCCTTGCAAGTATAGTACTGATGTGTCCATTTTCTTGCTATCTATAGGCCAGGCATTGCTCTTAGCTCCTACAGTTTCAACGGTATCAATTCATATAGTCACTACTTCATCTGTGAAAGAAACAAAGAATACAAAGTATGATTTCAACTCGTTAAAAGCAAAGAGTAAATTTAAATTTTTAAATTCCCATTTTAGAGAGCTTAATCTTTAACAGCATAAAGTTTATGATAGAACTTACTATTCCAATGTTAGATAATGTGGACAATGTGTCCTATTGAATTATGTGTTATACCTTTTTCTGACTGTTTTCAAGGTATAGGCCCATTGTTGTGTTTTTCATAGTTGACTTGAAAAGAGAGAAAAAAACATGAGAGTAGAGACCTCATAAGTTCTTCTAGCTGAAGTGACCCAAACTCCAGCACTTTTGGAAGGCTGAAGTTGGTGGATCACCTGAAGTCATGAGTTCAAGATCAGCCTATTCAACATGGTGAAACCCTGTCTCTACTAAAAAATACAAAAATTAGCCAAGTGTGGTGGCACACACCTGTAATCCCAACTACTTGGGAGGCTGAGGCATAAGAATCACATGAACCCGGAGAATGGAGGTGGCAGTGAGCTGAGATCATTCCCTGTACTCCAGCATGGGTGACAGAGTGAGACTCTGTCTAAAAAAAAGAAAGAAAGAAAGAAAGAAGAAAGAAAGAAAGAAAGAAAGAAAGAAAGAAAGAAAGAAAGAAAGCAAAATAAAGAAAGAAAGAAAGAAAGAAGAAAGAAAGAAAGAAAGAAAGAAAGAAAGAAAGAAAGAAAGAAAGAAAGAAAGAAGAAAGAAAGAAAGAAAGAAAGAAAGAAAGAAAGAAAGTTGAAATGACACAAACTCTGCTACCCAAGGATAAGTCTTAGCAATGGCAAGACTTCAGAGGGTAAGCTCACATAGAAGCAGATTAGTTCCAAAGAATCAGGGCTGTAGCTTGCACTAGCCAGGGATTGCAGGAAAGTTTCCACATCTGCTGATACCTTTATAACTTTTACTGATGGACAAATAAAGTTCAAAGTGGTTTAATTATCACTTATGTGTGATAGGACAGTCTGCATAACCCTTAGAAAGAGGCATTCTCAATAATGAGTTTATTGTGAACAAGAAATAGAATAAAAATGTGGGTGACAAGTAAACTATAGAAATGCAACATATTTTATTTATATGAGTTGTGAACTTAAATTTATATGTACTCTTATTCAGTGTGTTCTGTGACATGCTTGTGTAAGATAATCTTTGAAATATACATCCCTCACATCTCTCATCTCTGCCATTTGTTTTTTCTTACAATGAGAAATTCCTTTATCGTGTTTCTTCAATCACCTAAACTTAACTTAAATATAAATACAGGAAAGCGTTAAGGTAGCTACAAAGAAATCAATTGCTTGCTTTTTGTACAAAGAGCTTAGAATAAAAGCCATAATTATAGCCCATTTAATGATTTGAGGAAGGCATTTTCATTCCAACGGAAAAGATACCAGCTTTTAAAACCCCAGCTGCTCAATAGGATTTCTTAGTATTTATAGATCTCTGTTAATGCAACTCCACATACAGAGTCTATGGAACACAAAATGACTGAATTAATGTTACTCCATAAATTTTCTTATTTTTTTAAATACAGAACTTGCCCTAAGTGTTCTAAGTGTCCTCAGTCTTTGACATTGTCGATTACGCCCTTCCTTTGTCTTTATAGTGCATTCTTCCATTTTTCTAAATACATATGGGCCATTTCTGAATATTTTTCAATAAATGTTACTTTCTTAACATTTAAATATTGATATGCTTTAGAGCCTACCCGTAAGCCCACTCACTCCCTTTATATATCGTCCATCTATGTACTTTTTCTCTTAATTTATATTTCTAGTCACAGTACGTCCCCTGAGGCCCAGACATTTATAATTAATATTACAATGTCTAATAATCACCTCAAAATCAATATGGCATAAATTAGTTCTTCTCTCATGATTTCCTTCTGAATAAGTGATAATAGAGGCTCATAACTGCTTCAAAGCAAACACTTTTCATTCCCTCTTTCCAGGAGAGCAAACAATTAGCAAATCCTATCCATTCCAGATTTAAAACATTTTTCATGTATGTCTACTTCACTGGATCCTACCCAAATCCAGGCCACCAACATCTTTTGTGGTATCTAGTGGACATAGTTGGGCTTTCTACCTTGTGTATTATCTCTACAAAATTCATTCATCATCACACTCTCTGAGATACGGATGTGAGCATGTGACGCATTTATCTAAAATACTTCATTTATTCCCCATTTCCCTTCAAAGTAAAATCCAAAACCTTAGATACGGGAAATAAATGGCAGATAGGAGGCAGGTCTAACCTGCAGCACCCACTCAACCAGAAAGAGCAGAATATGAAGACTTACATCGTGAACTTTTATTCCAAAAACAGGAACATAGCAGGAAAGCTGAAGGAACGCACAGACCCTTTGAAGGAGGTGGATTGCTCTGCAGGCTCTGTGGGACAACAGAGGAACTGGGACCTGTGATTCTGTTTGCTTTCTCAGCTGAGAGGCTTGCGGCCTGGGGCAAGTTCAGAGCTTGGGGCAGCTCACCAGCTACCTGGAAATAAACTCACTGCTGTTCAGGGAGCACGGTGGGAGTGAGACCAGCCTTTTGGGCTGTGGGTCACTTAGGAGCTGGGTGAGGTCTGTGGCTGCCAGCTTTCCCCCATTTCCCTGGAGACCTGTGTGACACAGAAGAGGAAGACATAGTCCTCTGTGAACACAACTTCATTTGCCTGGGAAACACAACCCTACCCCACAGAAGCCACAACAGCCCTGTCCAAGAAGAGCCTGAGCTCAGACAATGCCTAGCCTTGCCCCTGCCTGATGGTCTTTCTCTACCCTACCTGGTAGCCTAAGACAAAGGACATAATCTCTTGGGAGCTCTGTGGCCCTGGAAAATGCCTGATCCTCCCTCTACTACCACAACTGATGTGCTATTGAAGGTGATACCTCCTGCCTGGAAGCCAGCCCACATAAAACAAATGCACTTAACAAAAATACAGCCAAGGATTCTCACAGAGTCCACTTCACTCTCCTACTACCTCCACCAGGGCAGGTGCTGGTATCCACAGCTGAGAGACCTGAAGACACATCACATTACAGGACTCTTTGCAGACATTCTCCAGTACCAGTCAGGATCCTGGTATCTAGATCCAGATGAGAAATAACAATCACTGCAGTTCGACTCTCAGGAAGCCCCATTCCTAAAGCAAGGGGGAGAGCACCACATCAAGGGAGCACCATGTGGGACAAAAGAATCTGAGCAGTAGCCCTTAATCCCTGGATTTTCTCTCTGACATAGGCTACCAAAATGAGCAGGAACCAGAAAAATAATTCTAGTAATATGACAAAACAAGGTTATTTAACACCACCAGAAGATCACAATGGCTCACCACCAATGAATCCAAACCAAGAAGATGGCTGTAAGTTGCCAGAAAACAATTCAGAAGGTCGATTATTAAGCTAATCAATGAGGCACCAGATAAAGGTGAAGTACAACATAAAGAAACAAAAAAACAAACACACAAAAAAGACGCAGGATGTGAATAGAAAAATCTCCAGTGAAATAGCATAAATAACAAACAATCACAACTTCTAGAATTGAAGGACACACTTAGAGAATTACAAAACACACTGGAAAGTCTCACCAATAGAATCAAACAAGTAGAAGAAAGAACTTCAGAGCTCGAAGACAAGGCTTTCACATTAAGCAAGTCTGACAAAGATAAAGAAAAAAAGAATTAAATGAATAAAGCCTCCAAAAAGTTTAGAAATATGTTAAATGACCAAACCTAAGAATAATTGGTGTACCCAGGAAAGAAGATAAATCTGAGAGTTTGGAAAATATGTTTGAGGGAACAACAGAGGAAAACTTCCCCAGCCTTGCTAGAGATCTAGACATCTTTATACAGGAAGCTCAAAGAATACCTGGGAAATTTATCACAAAAATAGTACTGCTGGGTACATAGTCATCAGGTTATCTAAAGCCAAAATGAAGAAAAGAATTTTAAAAGCTGTGAGGCACAAGGTTCAGGTAACCTATCAAGGAAAACATATCACATTAATGGCAGATTTCTCAGCAGAAACTCAACAAGCTAGAAAGGATTAGGGTACTATCTTTAGCTTCCCTAAACAAAACAATTATCAGCCAAGAATTTTGTATCCAGAAAAACTAACCTTCATAAATAAATATATACTCCTTTTTCAGACAAACAAATGCTGAGAGAATTGCCACTACCAAGAAAGCACTACAAGAGGTGCTAAAAGGAGCTCTAAATCTTGAAACAAATCCTTGCAATATACCAAAATAGAACCTCTTTAAAGCACAAATCTAACAGGACCTATAAGAAGATAACACAATAAAAAACCAAGGTATTCAAGCAACATAAAGCACTATGCATAGAATAGTACCTCACATCTCAATATTAGCATTACATGTAAATGACCTAAATGTTCCACTTAAAAGATACAGAATGGCAAAATGGGTAAGAATTCGCCAACCAAGTATCTGCTGTCTTCAAGAGACTCAACTGACACATAAGGACTCATCAAACTTAAGGCAAAGGTGTGGAAAAAGATATTCTATGCAAATGGACACCAAAAGCAAGCAGGAGTAGCTATTCTTATATCAGACAAAAGAAACTTTAAGGCAACAGCAGTTAGAAAAGACAAAGGGGGACATAATGTGATAATAAAAGGACTAGTCCAATGGAAAATATCACAATCCTAAATATATATGCACCTAACACTGGAGCTTCCAAATTTATAAAACAATTACTGTTAGACCTAAGAAACGAGATGGAGAGCAACACAATAACAGCAGGGGTCTTCAATACTCCACTGACAAAATTGGACAGGTCATCAAGATAGAAGTCAGCAAAGAAACAATGGACTTATCTATACCCTAGAAAAAACTGGACTTAACAGATATTTACATACTATACATTCTGTTTATTAGCAGTGGAACATTTTCCAAGATAGACCATGTGATAGGCCACAAAACAAATCTCAACAAATTTAAGGAAACAGAAATTATATCAAGTATTCTCTCTGACCACAATGAAATAAATTGGAAATCAACTCCAAAAGAAACCATCAAAACCAGGCAAATACATGAAAATTAGATAACCCACTCCTGAACGATTGTTGGATCAAAACAAAATCAAGATGGGAATTAAAACATTATTTGAACTGAGTGATATGTAACACAACCTATTAAAACCTCTGGGATACAGCAAAAGTAGTGCTAAAAGAAAAGCTCATAACGTTAAATGCCTACATAAAAAAGTCTAAGGTCACACTTAAAGGAACTAGAGAAACAAGAACATACCAAACCCAAACCCAGCAGAAGAAAACAAATTTAATGAAGATTAAAGCAGAACTAAATAAAATAGAAACAAACAAAAGAAAAACAAAATATAAATAGAACAAAAAGCTGGTTATTTAAAAAGATAAATAAAATTGATAGACCGTTAGCAAGATTAACCAATAAAAGAAGAGGGAGGATCCAAATAAGGTCAATTAGAAATAAAATGGGTGATGTGATTAATACAACTGATACCGCAGAAATACAAAAGATCATTCAAGGCTACTATAAACTAGAAAATCTAGAGGAGATGGATAAATTCCTGAAAATATACTCTGAACAGACCAATAACAAGCAACACAATTGAAATAGTAATTAAAAAGTTACCAAGAAAAGAAGTCCAGGACCTGATGAATTCACAGCTGAATTATATCAGGCATTCAAACAAGAATTGATACCAATCCAGTTCTCTCTAAATCATTCTATGAAGCTAGTATCACCCTAACACCAAAACCAGGATAGTACAAAATCAATGTACACAAATCAGTAACTCTGCTATACACCAACATCAGCCAAGCTCAGAATAAAATCAAGATTGCGATCATTTTTACAATAGCTGCAAAAAGAAAAAATAAACTAGGAATATACCTAAATTGGGAGGTAAAATACCTCTACAAGAAAACTACAAAACACTGCTGAAAGAAATCATAGATGACACAAACAAAGGTATACACAATCCATGCTTATGGATGGGTAGAATCAATATTGTGAAAAGGACCATACTGCCAAAAGCAATCTACAAATCCCATGCAATTCTAATCAAAATACCACCATGATTCTTCACAGAACCAGAAAAAAAAATCCTAAAATTAATATGGAACCAAAAAAAAAAAAAAAAAAAGAGCTTGCATACACAAAGCAAGATTAAGCGAAAAGAACAAATATGAAGGCATCCCATTAACTAACTTCAGACTATACTATAAGGCTATGGCCACCCAAGCAGCATGGTACTAGTAAAAATAGGCATACAGATCAATGGAAAAGAATAGAGAACCCAGAAATAAAGCCAAAAACTTACAGCCAACAGATATTCAACAAAACAAACAAAAACGTAAAGAGGGGAAAGGACACCTGATTCAACAAATGCTGCTGGGATAATTGGCAAACCACATGTAAAAGAATGAAACTGGATTGTCATCTCTCAAGGTATACAAAAATCAACTCAAGATGTATCAAAGACTTAAATCTAAGACCTGAAACCATATAAATCCCAGAAGATAGCATTGGAAAACTCTTTTAGACATTGGCTTAGGCAAAGACTTCATGATCAAGAACCCAAAAGCAAATGCAATAAAAACAAAGACAAATAGATGGGACTTAATTAAACTAAAAATCTTCTTCACAGCAAAAACAGTAATCACCAGAGTAAGCAAACAACCCACAAAGTGGAAGGAAATCTTTGCAATGTATACATCCAACAAAGGACAAATACCCAGAATCTGCAAGGAATTCAGACAAATCAGCAGGAAAAAAACAAACAATCCTGTCTAAAAGTGGGCTGAGGACATGCATAGACAATTCTCAAAACAAGGTATAAAAAGGGCCAAAAAAATGAAAAAATACTAAATAACACTAATTATCAGGAAATGCAAATTAAACCCACAATGCAATAGCACCTTACTCTGCAAGAACGGCCATAGTCATACAATCAAAAAAATAATATATGTTGGTGTGGATATGGTGAAAAGGGAACACTTTTAAACTGTTGATGGGAATGTAAACTAGTACAACCACTATGGTAAACAGTGTGGAGAATCCTTAAAGAACTATAAGTACAATTACCACTTGATCCAGTAATCCCACCACTGGTATTTACCAAGATGAAAAGAAGTCATTATCCAAAAAGATACTTGCACATGCATGTTTATAACAGCATAATTCACAGTTGAAAAAATATAGAACCAGCCTGAATAACCATCAATCAATGAGTGGATAAAGAAATTGTGGTATTCATATATACCATGGAATACTACTCAAGTCATGCAAAGGTACAAAATAATGGCATTTGCAGACACCTCTACGGAATTGAAGACCATGATTCTAGGTGAAGTAACTCAGAAATGGAAAACCAAACATCGTATGGTCTCACTCATAAGTGGGAGTTAAGCTATGAGGATGCAAAGGCTTAAGAATTATATAATGGACTTTGGGGACTTGGGGGAAAGAGTGGGTGGGGGGTGAGGGATAAAAGAGTACACAATGGATACAGTGTACACTCCTTGAGTGATGGGTGTACCAAAATCTCAGAAATCACTGCTAAAGACCTGACTCATGTAACCAAACATGATCTGTTACCCAAGTATTCATCAAAATAAAAAATGAATATATGAATAAATAAATATTTCAAGGAACTGAAATTTCAGGAACAAAGTTCAAGGGAACTTTTTATAAAACTTAAAGAACTTTCCTGCCTTTTGTTTTGTTGAAGTTGAGTTTAATCTCCTACTGCAATTGTCTTGGATTATATTTCAACAGTTTTGAATAGTCTACTATACCTGTTTATACCTCTATCCAGTGAAATGTTTCCTTTACAGTGGAGAAACATAATAATCTTGTGATGTAGCATAACTGTAGCCACCCCATGATCATGGTAACTATCATGTAGATAGCATGTGCAGACAGCAGACAATCTTCTAAGCTCTCTATACATATTAATAGATTTAATCCCTATAAGGTTAAATTAATCTATTATCCCCTTTAATGGATGAGGAAACCTCGAATATAGTTATACTCAGAACCTGCCTAATATACACATACATTGTTTTTTTAACCAAAGACTTTTTTAGGGCAGTTTTAGGTTCACAGGAAAATTAAGAGGAAGGTAAAGAGATTCCAATGTACCTTCTGCCCTGTATATGCAAAGCCTCCCCATTATCAACATCCCTTATTAGACTGGTACACTTGTACAATTGAAGAACCTACATTGACACATCATAATCACCCAAAATCCATAATTTTACATTAGAATCCACTCTTATTGCTGTAAATTCTATGGATTTGAACACATGCACAGTAACTTATATGCATCATTATAGTATCATACATAGTATATTTGTGCCTGAAAAGTAATCTGTGTTCTGCCTATTCATCTTTCCCTTCATCCAACTCCCAACCTCAGGCAATCACTGAACTATTTACTGTCTCCATAATTTTGCCTTTTCTGGAATGTCATATAATTGGAATTGCAGGATGTAGCTTTATATTAGTCCTTTTTTATGTTGTTGTTGCTATAAAGGAATACCTGAGAATGGTGAGTTTATAAAGAAAAGAGGTTTTTTTTGGCTTACAATTTTTCAGGCTGTACAGGACGTATGATGCTGGCATCTGCTTCTGGACAGGCCTCAAGGAGCTTACAATAATGGCGGAAAGTGAAGAAGGAGCAGGTGAGTTGCATGGCAGCAAGAGAAGCAGGGGAGGTGCCACACATTTTTAAACAACCAGATTTCATGTGAATACAGAGTGAGAACTCACTCATCACTAAGGAGATGGCACTAAGCCACGCATGAGGGATCCATCCCCATGATACAATCACCTCACACCAGGCCCCACCTCCAACACTGAGGATTACATTTCAACATTGGATTAGAAAGAGACAAAAAACTGGACCATATCAAGACTTTTCAGATTGACTTATTTCATTTACTAATATGCACCTAAGTTTCCTCCATATCTTTTGTGGCTTGACAGCTCATTTATTTCTAGCATTGAATACTATTTCATAGTATGGATGCAACATAACTTACCTATTCATCTACTAATGGACACCTTGGTTGTTTCCAAGTATTAGGGATTATAAACAAAACTCTTATGATCATGTGTGTGTAGGTTGTTGTGTGAACATAAGTTTTCAACTCACATCACATAGGTAAATACCAAAGAGTTCAATTGCCAGACAATTAGATAAGTGTATGTTTAACTTCGTAAGAAATTGCCAAACTATGTTCCAATATAGCTGCACCATTTTGCATTTTTCCTAGCAATGAGTGGCAGTTCCTGTTGCTCCACATTCCCATCAGCATTTGATTGGTAGTGTTGCACATTTTGGCCATCCAAAAGCTGTGTAACAGACAAAGTATCTCATCGTTAGTTTAATTTTCATGTCCTTGATAACATAAGATGAAGAGCATCTATTCATGTGCCAATTTGACATATGTATATATTCTTACTTATATGAGTGTCTGTTAAGGTCTTTGGCCCATTTTTTAATCAGGTTTTTGTTTTTGTTTTTTATTTTTGAGGCTTAAGAATATTTTGTATTTTGGATAACGCTTCTTTATCACGTGTCTTTTGAAAATACTTTTTCCCAATCTGTGGCTTGTCTTCTCATTCCCATGACATCTTTTACAGAGCAGAAGTTTTTTATTTTAATGAATCTAACTTACTGATTATTTTCTTCACTGATCCTGCCTTTGGTGTTGTACCTAAAAATTTATTTCTGATTGGGGGCAATGGCTCATGCCTGTAATCCCA
Source organism: Macaca mulatta (assembly GCF_049350105.2). Lineage (NCBI taxonomy): Eukaryota > Metazoa > Chordata > Mammalia > Primates > Cercopithecidae > Macaca > Macaca mulatta. Next base: position 179,732,847 of record NC_133410.1, read on the forward strand.
GCACTTAAGGAGGCCGAGGCGAGTGGGTCACCTGAGGTCAGGAGTTTAAGACCAGCCTGTCCAAGATGGTTAAACCCCATCTTTACTTAAAAAATACAAAAATGTGCTGGGTATGGTGGTAGATGCCTGTAATCCCAGCTACTCGGGAGGTTGAGGCAGGGGCAATTGCTTGAACCCGGGAGGCAAGGTTGCAGTGGACCAAGATTGCCTCACTGCACTCCAGCCTGGGTGACAGAGCAAAACTCTGTCCCAAACAAAACAAAACAAAACAAAAAACAACAACAAACTTATTTCTAGTGGTTTCTTGGAGGAGGCAAAGCATGATGGCCAAATAGAACCCTCTAGTGATCATTGCACCACAGGAATACCAAATTGAACAAGGATCCACACAAGAAAGAACCTTCATAAGACTCCAAAAAAAAAAAAAAAAAAAAAAAATCAGCTGAGCAATCACAGTATATGATTGTAACATAGTATCAAGGAAAGAGACATTGAAGAGGGTAGGAAAGAGAGCTTAGAGAGCTTTGCACAATATACATCATCCCTCCCTCAACCCCAGGCAGTGCCATGTAGAGAGAGAGAAGCTGTGTACTTGTGGGAGGAAGAGCAAAGTGAGTGTGGGACTTCGCATTGGAACTCAGAGCTCTCACAGCAGAACACAGCAGAGGGCAGATTTCTACCAGCATCTATGGAATGAGCATTTACACCAGCTGGAGGCCAGAGGTAAATCCTCCACCCAAGCAGAAGAAACTCCAGTCCTTGCTTCAATCACCAAATGACTACATTGGGCTGGAACCCAGAATGAATTTGAGTGGCAGTCAGGCCACAAAGACTGAAGCCCTTGTAAAATTCCTGATGCTGCAATGGTCTCAGAGGCAGGAGATGTGAGGTGTGACCCAGTGTGACATCAGCTGTGCTGGTCAAAAAGTTTCTGCATTACCCCTCTTCCAAATCCAGGCCATACAACTCAGGGAGAAACTCCTCCCACTTGGGGAAAGGAGAGGGAAGAGCACAGAGGACTTTGTCTTGCATCTTGGGTATGAGCTCAACCACAGTATAATAAAGCACCAGAGAGATTCCTGAAACCCCCAGTTCCAGGAGTTTGCTCTTGGACAATTTTTTTTAAAACCACTCTGGGCCAGAAGGGAACCTGCCACCCTGATAGGACAAATACAGTCCCAACAGGATTTACCACCCACTACCTCAAGTGGCCCTGAGCCTTGTATGAATATTAGCAGCAGCCAGACAATAGTGGCCACAGGCACTGGGTGAACCCCAGTTCTGTGCTGGCCTGCAAGGTTTAGGTGCAACATTGTGCAGTTGCAGTCATGGCGGCCACAGGAGGGCCCAGAACACCCTTTCTCTGACTCCAAGCAGCCCAGTGAGGAAACATTCCTTCTGATTGAGGGAAAAAGAGAGAAAACAATGAGAAACTTTGCCTGGTAACTCAGATAATTTGCCTTTATGGTCCTCAAGTCCACTAAGGCTGTGCATTTAGGGGGTCTGTGGGAGTTGCAGTGTTCCTGGGCTAAGGAAGGTCTCTAGTGCTGGAACAGCTGCAAAGGCTTAGGTCACAACACTCAATTCCCTTTGAATTCTTGGAAAGCCTTCTCAAAGAGGACAAGTACAAAGAAGCTAAGACTGTGAAGATTCAATAAATACCCAACTCTTCAATACCAGACATTGACAAATGTTCACAAGAATCAAGTATATCAGTAAAACATTACCTCACCAATGCACTAAATAAGGCACCAGTGACCAGTCCTGGAATGATGGAAATATGTGACCACTCAGATAAAAAGTTCAAAATAACTGTCTTGAGCAAGTTCAATGAATTTCAACATATTGCAGAGAAGAATTTCAGAATTTCATCAGAGAAATTTAACAAAGAGACTAAAATAGTTTTTAAAATCAAGCAGCAATTCTGGGAGTCAAAATGTTCAACTGGGAAAATGAAAATAAAATGCATGAAAGTCTTTCAAGAACAGAATTGATCAAACAGAAGAAAGAATTAATGAGCTCAAAGACAGGCTGTGTGACAATATTCAGTTAGAGAAGACCAAAAAAAGAAAAAAAATTACAAAGGATTAAACATGTCCGAAAGATCTACAAAATAGCCTCAAAAGGGCAAATCTAAAAGTTACTTGCCTTAAAGAGGCTGCAGGAAGAGAGATACAGATATGTTGCGGGAAGTCAGGGACCCCAAATGGAGGGACTGGCTGGAACCACAGCAGAGCAACTTTTTGTGAAGATTTCATCTTAATATGGACATTTATCAGTTCTCAAATAATACTTTTACAGTTTCTTATGCCTGTCTTTACTTTAATCTCTTAATCCTGTTATGTTCGTAAGCTGAGGATGTACGTCACCTCAGGACCACTGTGATAATTGTGTTAACTGTACAAATTGATTGCAAAACATGTGTGTTTGAACAATATGAAATCAGTGCACCTTGAAAAAGAACAGAATAATAGCAAATTTTAGGGAACAAGAGAAGACAACCACAAGGTCTGACTGCCTACGGAGTCAGGCAAAAAGAGCCATATTTTCTTTTTGCAGAGAGCCTGTAAATGGACGTGCAAGTAGGAAAGATATCAGTAAATTCTTTTCCTAGCAAGGAATATTAATATTAATACCCTGGAAAAGGAATTCATTCCTGGGGGGGAGGTCTATAAACAGCAGCTCTGGGAATGTCTGTCTTATGTGGTTGAGATAAGGACTGAGATACGCCCTGGTCTCCTTCAGTACCCTCAGGCTTATTAGGGTGAGGAATAACTCCACCTTGTTAAATTTGTGGTCGGACTGGTTCTGTGCTCTTGAACCCTGTTTTCTGTTGTTTAAGATGTTTATCAAGACAATACATGCACCGCTGAACATAGACACTTATCAGTGGTTCTGATTTTGCCCTTTGCCCTGTGATCTTTGTTGAACTCTTATCAGTGGTTCTGCTTTTGCCCTTTGTCCTGTTCCCTCAGAAGTTTGTGATCCTTTTTAGACTCTTATTAGTGGTTCTATTTTTTGCCCTTTGAAACATGTGATCTTTGTACCTACTCCCTGTTCTTACACCCCCTCCCCTTTTGAAACCCTTAATAAAAACTTGCTGGTCTGAGACTCAAGTAGGCATCACAGTCCCACTAATAGGTGATGTCACCCTGGCGACCCAGCTGTAAAATTCCTCTCTTTGTGCTGTCTCTCTTTATTTATCAGTGAGGACACTTATGGAAAATAGAAACAATGTATGTTTAAATATTGGGGATGGTTCCCCCAATAGAGATAGATCAGGGTAGAAAATTTATTCAAAGAAATAATAACAGAGAGCTTTCCAAAACTAGAAAAAGACATTAATATCCACGTACAACAAGGACAAAGTATACCAGGCAGATTAAACCCAAATAAGACTACCTCAAGGTATATAATAAAGTTAAGAAGTTGGGTTCAAGATGGCTGATCAGATGTAGCTATAGTGCACCACTATCATGGAGAGGAAACAAAGTGTTGAGAAAATAGTGGCTCTTCAAGTTGCCCATCTTGGAGACCACATCAGTATTCATCAAAGAAGTAAGAGGATCCACAGAGAACAGAGAGGAGCAAAGCCACACAGCTGCCCACCTGGCACTGGCTTGGAGCTGAGAGAAGCACCCTAACATGGGGAAAGGGTGAGTGAGTGAAAGCCACTGGGGATCCACATTTTCCATGAAGACTTTAGCAAATCTGAGCATGGGAAAGAGAGAAGAACCCTCTTGAGCCCCACAGACCTCTAGACTGACTCAGAGAACCTTCTGGAGTTTTTAAAAAGGTACTGCTCAGGCCCATGTGGAGCCCAGCAAGCCTGATATGCCTATGCAGCCCAGTGCCAGCTGCCATGGCCCTGATAGAGGCCACAGTTGCAGTCTGAGGAGCGGTCAGTCTGACTCACTTCTCCAGCCCCTCCAAGCTTAGGCTCAACTGAGCTTGAGCTTGCTGCACAGCAACCCACACCCACCTAAATCCTGCAGGTGGGCACACATCTGCACTGTTCCAAGAGTAGACCACATGACCCCCCAACCCACACTGCTCTGGGACAGGCAAGGCCAGCTACTTTGAGCTTCCAACATAGTGACCCATTGCTGCCTGAACTCTACGGGTGGGCCCAGCTCTACATTCCCCTAGGAACTACAGTGAAGGTAGACCATGTGACCCTCCACCTCGGTTGCTCTGAGCCACACAAGGCTAACTGGTTTGGATTTCCAGCACAGTGGAAATCATTGTGATGGGTCACAGCTCTGTATTCCTCTGCCACAAAATTCCCAGAGATAACATACAATATTTGGTATCTTTGCATGTTCTCAGCAATGAAGTTCACCATTGTTTTGGTGGGAGAGAAGTACAAGCATGCAATGCACCCCACAGCCACCAGTCTTCATTACCCCCGGTGAAATGTACTGCTTTCTCCAGTGAAAAGCACACAGCACAGTCACCCAGCTCCCTCCCAAACATTTCAGCTTTGGCCCAGAATATTTTTGAAAACCCAGTGCCCATAGGCCTGTGATGTTCCCTGGGGGTCCTACCACCTAACTGTTCTGCTTTCCCCTGTCTGAGAGTTTGGCTGCTTATCCAGTGACCAGACTGATCCCCTCACCATAGCCAGCACCTGAACTTTGGTTTAATCTGACCCTATTCCAGCCTATTTAGGACTCAGCATGTGCACTCAGCATAAATGCACAGTGGTGTATTTATAAGCCTGGGAACTCAGAAACTACCTGCCTCTTTCTGAATCTCCTGGCACCTGACCAATTCCCTCAGGGCCTGAGGTGAGGCTATCCCAACTATCCTACACCACCATGACCAATACCCACATGCACAAGCCCAAAGGTGGAGTCATCCCTTTTGAAAAAACAACAGTTACTGCCACATAAGAGAACAGGTGAGCCTTAAAGCTATCTGTATTAGCTTGACTGACAAGGTTATGCACTAAAACCACACCCACAGAGAGTCGCAAAACTGGCATTTCCTGTGACCCTCAACCATATTGCAGTCTGGAGATAGATTACAGTGAATTAGGAGTGAAGAATCCTGGAGCAGGGGTCTTGGAGGAAAACAGATTAGATTCCTGCCTACCTAGGACAGGGAGCAGATACAGCGTTCTCACTGCACTACCGCAGACAACTCAACGCATTTCACCAGGAGCTTCTCCCAGCAACTCTCATCAAGGCTGGTGCCTACACTCATCACTGAAATATTTGTGGGCAAGCCAGGGGCTTCCAGCACTGCCCAGCTGTGTCCTGCCACCCGCATGAAACAAGTAGCTCAGAACAACAGGCACTCCACTGTCCAACTCTTCACCTGAAACAACAGAGAGTGCCTCACAGTAAACAAATGTCAGGCACATATTCACCTGCTTGTGTAATAGATGGCTTATACTTGTAAACATCATCTACTAGTCTATAGGTCAAATTGCACAACCTAACACAAAACTTGCTGACAGAAGTGCATACGAATATAGAAGCAAAATGAAAAGACACTACCTAACACAACCCTCACTTAGCAAATGAGAAGGAACCAGCACAATAATTCTGTCACTAAAAATATAAATGCTGAGTCATCATCAAAGGCTAACTCTAGCTCTTCAGCAATCATCTCTAACCAAAAAAAGGAACCAGAGAAATGACAGATAGAGAATTCAAAGCACAGATTGCAGAGAAACTCAATGAACTCCAAGATAAGGTTGAAAATCAACACAAGGAAACCTGTAAAGCAATCCATGAAATGAAGAGGCAAATATCTTAAAAAGAAATCAGTCAGAGCTATTGGAACCAAAAAACTCACAAGTAATTTCAAATACAATAGAAAACTACAAAAAACCCAATATACTAAACCAAATGAAAAAAAGAATTTCAGGGTTTTCAAACTCATCTAGCCAAACAAAAATACAGATTTTTTTTTAATGAACAAAGAATCTTAGTAATATTCTTCGGGCTGATGCAAAGTGTCAAAACCTGTGAACTACTGGCATTCCTGACAGAGAAGAAGAAATAGTAAATAACCTGGAAAACATTTCAGGGAAAAATTTAAGATCATTCCCTTAATTTTGCTAGAGAGGTACATATCAGGATACAAGAAATCCAAAGGCCTGCCTAACAATCACCAAGGTGTTTACATACCAGATTATCTCAGATAAATGCTAAAGAAAAACATATTGAAGACAGCTAGAGAAAAAGGTCAAACAGCATACAAAGGGCACCCATTAGGCTAACAGCGGACTTCTCAGGACAAATTCTCAACCCAGAAGAGACTGGGGCCGTATTTTCAACATTTTTAACGAAAATGAACTCCAATGAAGAATTTCATACACCAGAAAAACTAAGCTTCCTGAGCAATGGATAAATAAAATATTTCTGATAACAAATTGCTAATGGAATTCATTACTAGACCAGCCTTACAAGAGATCCTTAAGGGAATTCTAAACACATAGATGAAATAACAACATTGGCTGCCGCAAAACCACACCTAAGTACATAGCACACAGACCCTTTAAAGAAACTATAAAATAACTACAAAACAACCAGTTAATAACTTCATGATAGAATCAAAATTTCAAATATCAATATTAACTTTGGATGAAAATGGTCTAAAAAAACCACTTGAAAGACAGAGTAAGTAGTAAGTTGGATTAAAAAAAGACCCATTGTCTGCTGCCTTCAAGAGATTTATCTCACATGTGATGACATTAATAGACTCAAAGTAAAGAGTTGAAGAAAGATGGATTATTCAAAAAGAAAACAAAAAGAGCAGAGGTTCTATTCTTAAATCAGATAAAATAAAACTTAAGCCAACAACATTAAGAAAACAAAAGACGGATACTACATAATAATAAAAGATTCAATCCAACAAGATGACTCAACTATTCTAAATTCGTAATGCAGTCAACGTTGGAGCACATGGATATAATAAAACAAATACTTCCAGACCTACAAAAAGACTTATATAGACACAAATTAATAGTGAAGAACTTTAACACCCCACTGACAGTGTTTGACAGATCATGGCAGACAACTAACAAATAAATCTGGGGCTTAAATCTGACACTTAACCAATTGGACCTAGTAGACAACCACAGAATCTACCACTCATCATACATAGAATATATATTCTTCACATTTGCACACAGAATATACTCTTAAGATTGACCAAATGCTTGCCCATAAAGCAAGTCTTAATAAATTCACCGAAATCAAAGTCATACCAATCATATTTTCAGACTACAGTGGAATAGAAATAGAAATGATTACAGAAAAGATATCTCAAAAGCACAAAATTACATAAAAATTAAACAATTTACTCCTGAATGATATTTGGGTAAAAGATGAAATTTAGGCAGAAATTTAAAAATTCCTAAAAATAAATGAAAACAGAGAAATATCAAAATTTCTGGGAAACAGACAAAACAGTGTAAAGAGGAAACTTAAAGCACTAAACACCTACATCAATAAGTTAGAAAGATCTCAAATAAACAATCTAACATCATACTTGAAGGAAGTAGAAAAACAGCAACAAATGAAGCCCGAAAATAGCAGAAGAAAAGAAATAACCAAAACCAGAGCCAAGCTGAATAAAATTGAGACTCAAAAAGTCATAAAAAGGATTAAGAAAACCAAAAATTAACTCAAGATGGATTAAAAACTAAAATGTAAAACCTAAACCTATAAAAATTCTAGAATAAAACCTAGGAAATACCATTCTGGACATCACCCTTGATGTCTTTAGAGGCTATGATAAGCAACTATATGTGAATAAACTGGAAAACCTAGAAAAAATGTATAAATTCCTAGACACATACAACTTGCCATGGTTGAACCATGAAGAAATCCAAAATAACGAGACAGAAGTAGTGACAAAAAGTATTCCTTTGAAGTAAAGTCAAGGACCTAATGTTATCACTGATGAATTTGACCCCAAATTTAAAGAATCAATAATAAACCTACTGAAACTATCCAAACATGGAGGAGGAAGGAGTACTTCCAAAGTAATCCTTTGAAGCCAACATCACCCTGACACCAAGACCAGACAAAAACCTACAGCAACAACAAAAAGAAAACTACAGGCCAATATCTCTGATGAGCAAGGTTATAAAACTTCTCCAGAACATACTAGCGAACTGAATTCAACAACACATTAAAAAGATTATTCATCATGATCAAGTAGGATTCATCCCAGAGATGCAAGTATGGTTCAACCTATGTAACTCAATGTGATACATCATACTACATATCAGAATTTTTGCCTTCATTAAATAATATTCTCAGGTAGGGTAACATAAAGGTTGTGATTATTCGATGGTCCACTGATTGTGTCAGCGGAAAAGTCACTGAGGTCTCTATAAGAACGGTTAAGTGGAGAGGTAGAGATCAAAAACCAAAATCAGATTAGAAACCTAAAGACTAAAGAAAACAAGAAAACATGGCTATGCTACTAAAATAATGAAAAATTGAGATAATTAATGATGTCCTGCTGCTGGAATTTAATAGCTTAGGGAAAGAGTCCTGCAGCTCTCAGTTTAACACCTCCTTTGTCTTTTGTTCATCTTAGAGAAAATATCATTTCAAAGGATAACAGGTTTTAAAACAAAACAAAATAAATTAATTCTTTGTTCATAATATACACTCAAGACATTTTTTAAGAGGATTATTATTATGTGAAAAAAATCAACTGAACTAAAGCCATCATTTTGAACAATGATAAAGATATCATGATAAAAATCTCAACAAATTCTGAATGATTGACTGCCCTCTTTCCATGTTTGCTGGCTAGGTCTATAACCTACATCATCCAAATTGATCAAAATCATGCTAAACATAAGATAAGTTATGAATTTCAGCTCCGACAGCCACGTTGAGTTACAGAAATATTCTGCAAATATGTAAGTTCATACGTTCATACTTAGATGAACTCAGGCCTTCTGGTGACCTTGGAGCGTGACCGTATAAATTGTACAAAAACTGGTCGTGTTTGAAATACAGCAATATATAAAGTTTGGTCTACATATTTATATTTATATAACAGCAAAAAAAGAGTACTTGAATTGTTTGAGACATGAGAGGAAAAGACACAAGACAAAAAGATCAAGGAATTATGATAGAATATGTGAGATATCTAAGTCTAAAAAGTCAGATACATGAAATACTTAACCAATAATTTAAAGACTCACAGTGCTTTCTGCCTGAATCCTGACACATCTATGGCTCTAGGATTCTTATATATCCTGCACACGATGGTTCACTCCTTACACCTACTTTTTAGATAAAGAAAATGAGTCATTTTTATACTTTGCTCATTATTATACTACTAGCCTTGTTGTCCATAACCACATCAGAGTCTCCTGCAACTTCACTCTAATTTTCTCAAGTATTTCTTTATTATTCATACAAAGCATGCTTTTTACAGCAGAATTTAATACTAGAATATACATTTTATGAGTGTATATATAGTATATATGAATATATGTATATATGTAGTATCTTGTGTGAAGAAAAAACATTTTTCTTCAATTAAAATACTTATTTTTCTGAATACAATGACCTTGAACAATATTTTTGCTTGATTTTTAAAAAAGATAAGGTGTTAAAAATATATAGACTCTTAAAATTTTTGCAAATGTTGCAAATGTCTTACAGGCTTACTGTAGACATAAATCAGTTAAAGGTCAACAAATATTATGCTAATGTATGTCATTTGTTTAGGCCAGTGATTGATGATGAGTATATCTATAAGAAAGCTGCAAATTTGTTGTCTCTCCAAAGATACATGTTTTTAAAACGATTTTAAAATCCCAGCCAGAATATTCCAAAGTTCACTTTCCTTTTTCTCTAAAATTAGACTGGCAGCAAACATTGATGTGAGTTACAGAGCCTGACATCTAATTAACACAGTCTTTACAGGTTTAATGAGCAGTGATAAATTTCTATCCTTTCTTTGGCACATTTTAATTAGTTGTAATTATCAGTGGAGTGACCTGAAAAGATTGTTGTCCCACAAAATCACGGTAAATTTGTATAATTTATATTTGCAGGGACAGAATATGTTTTTATGACCTGAAAAACCAAAAGGTTATTTAAGCCATTATAGTAGTCATATAAAATCTTACCTAAATCTCAGATAACTAAAACATTGGACATTCATATTTTACCAACATCAGGTGAGATGCTTCATAAATACATTTATCAAGATCATTTCTCCAGAGAGTTGTTCTTTGCAACTGTGTGCAACCTGAACTCAGATATTTATACATACATATATAAACAGTTTGGTATTTAGATTTCTATTTTTATAACAGCAAAAAAGATTACCTAAATTGTTTTAGACATAAGAGGAAAGGACATAAGACAAAAGTCTAATGAATTATGATAGAACATGTGTGATATCTAGATATATAAGTAGATATATATATATACACACACACACACATATATGCGCTATGTTCCTCTTATTAGTAAGGAAAACTATATAAACCTATATACATTTCCTATAATTCTTAATATTATTTTAAAGAATGATATGATATGCTTTAAGGAACAGAATACAAGAAAAGTCTTCAATATTCATTAGGAATAAAATGTAAAACAAGGCAGATATTATCCTTAATGTTATAAAGATTCTCTTGTAGCAGAAGAGAAAAACAAACAATTCTCACAAATGCCAACATTTGGAAGACGCCAGGTGCACACAATGGGAAAACCTATATTACAACTGAAGGATCAATGAAGACTCTGAGGAGTGATTATGATTATTGTGATGATGATGATATAAAAAATAATCATTAACACTCTCTTTGTAGTTACTTATTGCTGGACATTGTTATAACAGTTTACACGGTTCTTCAATAACTGATAATTTTTAGGTATGGGAGAACTAGTCATTTGAATTTTCCCATATAAGGTAAAGTTGCAGAGACCACGGAAACTCTAGTGGATAGCAGATTATATTCAGAAATTCACATTTGGTAGAATACCCCTAAAATACACATTCAATCACTTTCAAAAGGAGAAGGGGTTTATTTTGGCCATCCTTTAACATTTCTGCGTTTCAAACATCTTTTAATGCCTACTAAATACCCTCAATATCAAGTTTGAACCAAAGCTCCATTTCCTACAACTTTCAACTTGTGTCCTGTTTCCTACACTACGAGCTACTTTGAACTGTCATCTTTACAAAGGAATTAGTATCCCAGTCACCTTAGGGCAGTTGTATAAGCTTCCTATCCTCCTAGGCTTTCTTCAGAGCAGGATCCTGCAATTACATATCTGCCATTGTCAATTCGACATATGTATTTTGTACCCATGAAATGTCTTCCTCAATCATTTCTGTAATTGTTTCTGTGAGATGTTATAGTGGATTTTATTATATAAATATGGCTGTGGCATAGCTTTCATTGTGCAAGTTAATATATAATGGAACCTTGATATTGTTCCCCAAAATCCTTATATATGTACTGCATTTGAATGAGCAGGGTGTGACATGACTCACTTGTAACCAGTAGAATGCAGCAGAAGTTACACTGCGTGCTTTCTGATAACAGTTAGAAAAAGCAATGCAAATTATGCCTTGCTTGCTGGAACACTCTGTTTGAAGCCTTGAGCCAGTTGTATAAGCGTTATGACTACCCTGAGGCTAACAGGCCAAATAGTTCATCTGGAAAGTTCGCATAGAGAGGTCCCGTGACCACATTAAGGGAGAGAAATGCCTGCCTAGCCATTATTAGCTCTAGCGCCAGTCACCATGTGATTGCAATTGCACATGAGAACCTGACCCAAAACTACCCAGCCTGGTCCATCCTAAATTCCTACCATGCAGAAGCTGGAAGTGATAATAAGTCAATTGTTTTAAGCTAATAAGTTTTGACATTATTTGTTACTTAGCAATAGATAAATACAAAGAAATTGTTGTATTACATTTTATAACAGGCTGTGATGTTCTGTCCAAGTGTTCCTGGGGTCCTTTATATATTGCAGGGCCATTTTCCCACTCTTTCTACTTTTCTTTACTTCTCAGTATTATTGCCTAATAGAAATCTTCTTTTAAAGCTGTCTTTAAATGTGAACACTAAGAGGAGGATATTATAGTTGCCAGCTACTGTCTTGATTCAATTTCCGGTAGATTCTAAGCATATTCCTGAAAATCGAAGGCCTTCATGGCCCAATCCTTGCTTGGCTGTTGTAATGCACTGTGGCTTCTGACAAGTCATTTAACATCTGTGGAACATCTTTTTCCTCAGCAAAACGATAATAACACTTACTTATCGCACAGCGGTATTGTATGGTTTACATAGGGTTGCTCTCTGAAAATATGAAACACTATAATTTCAAGATAATATTATAAACATACTACCCCATTTTCATTTCTGACCAGATGGAGTGGGACCTATGGGGATTTGGCATCTAGTGTTCAAAGTTTTCACCATTTAAATTGTCACCTTACAACCTACTATGTTCCTTACTACCCATTTAAATACTAAAAGAAAAAAAATGGCTAAATGAAAATCCATGTGCTATCCTGAAATGGGTGCTCTTTTAGGTTTCATTTTCCTAACTTTTCAGGACATTTGCAAAGTTTTATGAAGTTTTAACAGTCCCAATCTATCTTGGATCTGCAAGAGAGTTTTTTCTCTACTGTACTTCTAAGCAGTCCATATCAGGGAACAATTTGCTATGGAAATCTAAGGTCCTGGTTAAGTTTTAGTCAAATTGTCTTTAAAAAAATCACATTAATAATTAACGCTTCATTGGTTATTGATATACATTATTTGGCTCAAAAATGTATTTCTATTAAAGAGTCTTGGATTATCTATACAGATTTTTTTTTTTTAAATAAGGATTTAGCATAAGGTAAATTAGTTCCCATTTATTTATTTATTTTTATTTTTTGAGATGGAGTCTTGCCCTGTTTCCCACTCTGGAGTGTAGTGGTATGATCATAGCTCACTGCAGCCTCGAATTCCTCAAGTGATGCTCCCACTTCAGCCTCTTGAGTAGCTGGGACTGCAGGTACACACTACCACGCCTGGCTAATTTAAACATTATTTAAAGACAAAGTCTCACTATGTTGTCCATGCTGGTCTCAAACTCCTGGGCTCAACTGATAAACTCCTTCCTACCTTGGCCTCTCAAAGTGCTGGATTGACAGGCACCATTTCATTTTAGGATAGTGCACATCATGGATGGAACACATAAGAAATACTGAAAATAGTGGTTTAATATAGTTTAACCAAACATTTGTTTTAATATAATTTGGCCAATATTAAGGGAAGGGGAATTAATCCATGCCTTTATTGTATTTCAAACCTGTAATTAATTTAAATAACAATATCAACTAAATGTAGCAGTGTTTAAACTGAGCTGACTATGCCCCCATACCTACACAGGTGCTAAAGATAAAACAGAAATGTAAAATTGTCTTTTAAATCAGAAAGTTAATTTCATGTATTTTGTCATTAAGACATGTATAGTTACAAAGAGTGAGAGTTCAACCTTTTTTTTCCTAATACACAATGCCCATATTGGCTAATAAATAACCCATCGTTGGACCTGGGTATTTATAGGAAAATTAGACTATTTAGATTTGACTCATTTGACATTTGAGTGTGGTTAATGTCTCTTGTGTTCCATAATGTATTTTGTATCAGTTTCATCCCAAATCTGAACTCTCTCCACAAGAAGTATTAAGACACATGTGGAATGCACTGAAATTTATCTAATAATCTACAAAAAAAAAAAAAAAAAAAGAAAAAAAAAAACAGCAGGATTCAGCATAGCTTCTGCTTATTTGTTTCTCTAAAAAAATGTAATGTCTTTTGTTATTTTATAAACTAAAATATCCTGGCCATGGCTCAAGACTCCCCAAGCAGGCAACCTGCCATCTTCTGCTGACAGCTGCAGGAGAAGCTTGGTGTCCTCCATCTGTCACCAAATTTCCTCTACCTACTGCTGCTGTTCTACCATCACCAATCCGTGGACGATGGAGCTTCTACCTATGGGGTACCTCAGCACTTTTCTTTAAGACTAAGCCAGAAATCCAGTCCTCTGAAATGGACATTATGTCACAGAAGACTTTCACAGTTGGAGTTGGAACTTGAGAAACAGGATTAGGCGACAGCTACATATGGCCCTCAGTATGACAGGAAGCTCTGCATCCTGAGGAAAACCAAACACATTGCCTAATCCCATACTACCATACTCTTCATACAAACCATAAATTCTGGCTCTCATAATTCAAATCTACGTTAACCACTGAATAAACAGAAGTCCCAATTTTTAATGAAGAAAATCCTACATTAACTGCCATTACTATCCAATTTAGACTCCTCTTAACACACCTAAACAAATAATCAAAATCCCATTGCAAATTTCAGAAAAAAGTTTATATCCTAAAGATTGAGTTATGAAGTAGGATGATAAAGTCAAGGGATTCTTCATCTTGTTACAGGGTAACTGGAATCCACACAGTTTATCTACGAGGTGTTATTTGTGATTATTCTCAGTAAAGTAAGTAATTTGAAGCTAGGCATTGAATGAAAAATAAGAGCTTAACTGTTTCAGTACTATGGGTTTAGAAATCTAAGGATGCTAATGCATAGCAAAATAATTAGTAAATAAAATTATACCTTAATTGGATTCAACATAGATTGGAAATCTTTTTAATTTTAGCATTTTTATTAAAGCAATGATCAACACTTTAATTTGAACCTGGGGGTATTTGCAACACATGGAGTGAACACATGAAAAAATACTGGAAATAATATATTAATATAATTTAACCAAACATTGTTTTAATACAATTTGACAAATATTAAGGGAAGAGGAATTAATCCATATCTTTATTGTATTTCAAATATGTAATTCATTTTAATGGCAACATCGTCTAAATTTAGCAATGTGTAAATGGGGCTTACTATGTTCCCAGGACCATACAAGACCTTAAAATAAAACAGAAATGTAAAATTCTCTATGTTACATATGAAGCAACTCCCATTTTTATCAACTCTGTATTTATAAATCATTCTGTCATTTACAGTATAAATTTAAAATCATGGTTATGCCTCTCTAAGTCCTACTGGCTATGGAGTTATAAAACTAAACTCCAAAATACTGCAGAATGCTGTACAATAAGATATTTACACAATACTGTGCAAATAACATTTGAAAAATATATCATATTTTTTGATATGGAGTAAGTTCTATATATATGTTTGTAACACACAACATATATATACACACATACATATACATACACATACTTTTCTAGAGAATAAAGTAAATGAATAGTGAACTAAAAATAAAATGTAGGGCTTCCTCACTGTCAGTCACACTTTCAGTGAAAATTAGACTGTCAATTTATGGACAAGCGTCCTGGAAACATTAGTTTTGAATACAACTAACTACAGTTTTATCAGAATAACATCAAATACATGAGAATATTTAAGCATTTGGCTATTTAGTTTAAAGATCACAGTGGAAGAAGCTATGACATTACATTCATTGCTGAAATATTTCTTGGTTCTTTAAAAAATAATGTTTTCTATATTTTAGTATTATTCATTAATTTGAGTAGTAAATCTCTAACATTCAAAGAGAATAAACTCATTACCCGAAATATATTCAGTAAAATTTGTTATATTTCATTTTGCAGTATTTTCCATTTCCATGTGTTCTTCTAGCCAACCTTCAAAATGTTAATCCCAGTGTCTCCTCCTGGATTTGTTTTCTAATCTGTATTTCCAACTAAACTATAAGATACAAAAGAGCGGGGCTCATTTTATCTTCTAAATCTGGCTCAAAGCCTGGCCTTATTAAGTATTCAACAGGCCGGGCGCGGTGGCTCAAGCCTGTAATCCCAGCACTTTGGGAGGCCGAGACGGGCGGATTGTGAGGTCAGCAGATCGAGACCATCCTGGCTAACACGGTGAAACTCCGTCTCTACTAAAAAATACAAAAAACTAGCCTGGCGAGGTGGCGGGCGCCTGTAGTCCCAGCTACTCGGGAGGCCGAGGCAGGAGAATGGCGTGAACCCGGGAGGCGGAGCTTGCAGTGAGCTGAGATCCGGCCACTGCACTCCAGCCTGGGCGACAGAGCGAGACTCCGTCTCAAAAAAAAAAAAAGTATTCAATAGCTATTTTTCGATAAATGAATATGCTTATTATATAGCTATTATTCTAATCTCCACTAACAGTATAGTCCATTTGATCAAGTAATCCTTTTAGAGAATTTGGCTTTTCATGAATCTCTAATTCATATAATATGAATCTTGATATTGTTATTCAATCAGAAAATTACTTCTAAAATGTATATTTTTTTTTTCCTACTTTGATCCTCCAGAATTTTACTCAGCCTATATTTAAAATTATAAATCTCACTTGCCTAATGCGTGTCATAATTATCTTTATTGTGCTATTAGGAATAGGCTTATCATTTCTGGTTACTATAAATTATATAAAAGCAACACAACTTTGCAACTTACATTTGATGCATCATTTTGGAAATCAGTTGTTTCTCCTGTATTTAATAATTAGAGGAAGAACTACATTTTATGTTTTAGAGATACTTTGTTTGAATACAAGTACATTAAAAATACAGTATATTTCAAAACAGTACTATTATTGTCACAGATGAGAATATCTATTGGAGATAGTGATATAATTCTTGGCATACTCTAGCAATAGTTTATATTATGTTTAGAAAATAATCCCCTGGTGGAAGTCAGCCAGCTAATCCATGACCTACAAGGACACCATATAATGGAATGGGTCTTACGTTTCAGAGCTAAGTATTTATGTTTGTAAGTCAGGCAATTTGATTTTGTTAGTCTTCCGAGGTGATCCAGCTCTTTGCTTGCTGACTCATTTTGTTGAAATCCCATTAATACAATATTCAGAATGACTGTTTTCTTAAAAGAAAAGTACTATAATCAATCTAACCTGTGCTTGCTACCCAGCATGTCTATTTATGATGGACAAGATGCATGAAGAATGACTATTATTGAAAGTCATCTTTAAGAAGAAAAACAAGGGGAGTTAGTGATCTTCAAGACTATAAATCTGATAGCCTGATGATACAGCTTCTGAAGTAAAGTTTGGCAAATTAGGGCCTGTAGGCTAAATCCAGCCTGCTGCTTAAATATATACAGACAACCCAGATAGTAATTGTTTTTACATTTTAAGATGGCTGAAACAATTAAAAGAATAATAATATTCCCCAACATGTAAAATTTGTATAAAATTAAATTTCAGTGTCCAAAAATAAAGTTTTATAGGAACACAGCCATACTTATGCATTCAGAAAGTAGAGAAGACAGGCTTTAAAACAAAGCCAAATGACTCCAGTGCTTGTAATCCTAATCACTGTGCTACATAATTATAAAATACATAATAAATATGTCCTGATTTTACATGATGGATAAATTTTAAATTAGTTAACATTCAATAAGAATACTGCATAACTTATCAACATACTCTTGTTAATCTTTATCTTTTATATGTATTTTAAAGTAGAGCTTTACAAAAAGTAAAATGTCCAAGTTATTTACATTTTATCTAATTTTAATAAAATATTTATTGCATTCAACAGTATCATAGCACTAATTAAAGATTTTGCTTCCGTGAAAAGATTAGGTAATGGAAATTATATCCTTTTCCCTATTTGGTCTTGTTCTAATAAGTGAGAAAAAACATTTACACTTGTAAGTTATTTTCACCTCAATGCTTTTAGCAACATTGAAAATACAGAATAAATGCTATAAATTAAATTTCCTACATAGGTTGTGTTACCTAGTTGTTACTGACTGACATAAATAAAGTTTTAACTTCACATTTAAGCATTCATTTTCCATTTTCTCAGATGTATGTTTTAATGCTTTAATTTTCTCTATTTTGCAATTTTGGTAAAAAAGTAAAATCTGTTTTTTATATAGTAAAAGTTGATATATATGTATATATGTACATGTATGTATATACATATATAGACAAATTCCAAGCTAGATGTTAAAAACTAAAAGTAAAAATAAATAAATATTGTTAACAATTTTGTCGCTTTTGTAATTTCAAAGTATCTAAAATAGTCATCTAAAAATAAAAGATTAAAAACATGACTTTCCATAAAGTAAACATCTCTAGATACAATTAAACAATTTAAATCTAGAGGACAATAACATTTACTGAAGAAGATGGCTTCACTCAGTATTAATTTAGTAATCACTGTGTTAACTTCTCTATTAGTACTTAACTGTGTTAAGGTCTCTATTGTTGTTACCACAAATTGAGTGGCTTACATCAACACAAATTTGCTGTCTTACAGTTCTGTAGATTAGTAATTCATCATTGGTGTACCTGGAGTAAATCATGCTGTCAGCAGGGTGTGTTCCCTTTCATAGATTTTAAGGGAGAATCAGTTTCCTTGCCTTTTCCAGCTCCTAAAGTTCGCCGCATTCCTTAGCTCAAGGCCCCTTCCTCCATCTTGAAAGCCAGCAATGTTGTATCTCTGTCCATTTCTTTCATGGTCACATCTTTCTTACTCCTCTTAAGCCCCACTCCTTCCCTTTAGAAACCTGGCAATTTCATTGTGCCTGGCTACATAATGAAAGATAATCTCCCTATTTTAAGGTCAGTTGATTAGCAAATGTACTTTCATACTCTACCTTAATTTCTTTTTGCCAATAACATAACATATTCATAGGATCCAGGTATTAGCATATGGATATCTTTGGGGAGACAATTCTGTTTACCACCATAACTTATCCTTGGTTTCAAATTAAACCTTACTGATGTTAGATTCTTTTATTCAAGCAAAGTGGCAACTTTCAGTATTTTTTTCTGTTTATTAATTTTTCTCTTTATTTGCCTTTTATATGTGGTGGATCTGAGGATATTGAAGTAGTGGCAAATTCCATGGGATAAGGTAGGGTAAATACGGAGTTAGTGATTGGCATATAGCTGATCCTCTATTGTCTCTCTCTGGACCTCCACATCAATTCATTCTGAAAATATTTTCAACAGTGTTCAAGACACATAAATAAGGAATATTTCATAGGGACCTCACCTTAATGAAAAAGAAAGAGAAAAACTATTGATCAAGTTTGCTAAGGTGCCTCTATTGGCAAAATGTAGATGTGGGTCAGGGTCTAAAAGTATAAAAGGTGCATTTGGGGAAGGAAAATAAATTAACGACATTTTGAATTATCATTTACATTGGTCTAAGTCAACTTGTTGACACAATTCCTGTAATCAAAAGGAGAGAAATTATGAATAAAAGTAGTAACATAAGATCAGCCAATGTCTGACACAAAACACCCTAAATCTTCTGAAAAACTCAGAAGGTTGGAGACACCTTTCAGACTGTCCACACTCTGAGAACTTGTGTATAAGCCAGCCAAAACAGAGCAGCTGTGCCTTCCAGAATGTGGAAAACGGTCAATTTAGATGTAGTCAGAGGGATTTAGCCATCTCATCCTTCTTCCAGGAAGCCTCTTGTCTCTATATGAGGTATTACCATGTCTCAGCAAAGTTTCTCATTGCCTTCTCCTATAAAACTAAGGCAAATCAGAATTTGTCTAAAAATAGAAGCCATGGTGGATTTCAGTACATTAGATAACATGTGGACAAAACCATATAATATTTTTGGAATTCTAGCTTATTTTTATCTTTAAGCCTGGTCTCTTTCAGATGGATGTTTTCAAGATCCCCTAGCGTCAGGAACCTATCACACATACTTGTCTATTCTGAGCTACTGCCTTTTGCAGTATGCTGTTTCCTTTGACCTGATTAGAATTTATGACTCTGTTGTTCCCAAGAACACTGTACCTTGAGATTTCCCCAAAGTCCACTTACGTCTGCAGATAGAATGGACAGCCCAATCTCACACTCCACTGGTCTATTGTTTACTGAATAAGGAAGGCTCCTATCAACACATGTCCTCAGGGAATGAAGCTGAGAAAGTAGAAACCCTCAGAATGTACAAGTATCTTAAAATAAAAGAATTCCTGTAAAAATACAATTGTAATTAAAAAATCACCCAAAAAAGCCAGACCTAAAACATACTCTAGGAAAATTATTACACTTTATCACTTTAACAATATTTTAAAAACTACTCTGGACCTATAAGCAAACAACAAATAAAAAAACTAACTTTCAAGGAAACCACTAAAAAACAAAATCAGGTTGATACCATGCTTTTCAACAAGTTTCGATAAAGTAAAAGGGGATCCACATTTCAAAAAGCTCAAGAAAAGAAAATGTGTATCAAGAATTGGATATCTAGCCAAGCAGTCTTGTATGTATCAAAGCTACTAAAAAACTGACGGTGTAAGAACTCAAAAATAGGGTATCCCTGAGCACATCCATAAAATACATCCATAAAGTTGTCAGAAGAGTCTCCTCAGGTAGAATCAGCCCTACATACTTTCAAAGAGGAATTCCACCAAATTTTAGAAATTCAGATAATACCAATCTATTTAATTTGTTTGATATATAGGAATCCATTAAAATTGATTATATTTATAAATGAAAGAAACATTCCCATGGATACTGAAAATCATTGAGAAAACTCAATATATATTTATGCTAAAAGCACTCAATGGTACTGAATAGATGCTTTCTAAGCTTGATTACCTATGTGTATGAGAATGTGTATGTATTACATACATCAATCTCAAAGGACAGCATCTTAATTAATGGAGAAAAACTGGGGACATTCTACCAAAAAGAGGAAAAGTAAGAACACTCACTATAATCATTACTATTTGATATTTTGTGGGGAGACTTTGCCAAGACAGTTATAGAAGGGAAAGAAATTAAACATAAATGACTGGTAAAAAGATATGGTGGTATGCCTTAAAAGCCAAAGCAGTTATTGAACAATTGAAAATACAAACAATGAGAAAATTCAATTAGGTAACATTACATTTAAAAACTATAACAGGCTGAGCCCGGTGGCTCACGCCTGTAATCCCAGCACTTTGGGAGGCCGAGACGGGCAGATCACGAGGTCAGGAGATCCAGACCATCCTGGCGAACACGGTGAAATCTCGTCTCTACTAAAAATACAAAAAAATTAGCCGAGTGTGGTGGCAGGCACCTGTAGTCCCAGCTTCTAGGGAGGCTGAGGCAGGAGAATGGCGTGAACCTGGGAGGTGGAGCTTGCAGTGAGCGGAGATTGCGCCACTGCACTCCAGCCTGGGCGACAGAGCGAGATTCCATCTCAAAAAAAAAAAAAAAAAAAAAAAAAAAACTATGCCAATCAGTATTTTTCATATATATGATAATAACTAGTAAGATGTGTTTGTAGAACACCTATATAGTGCATATATTTAAAAACATAAAATAATATGAAATATTTTGAGAAATGGGTAAATATGTATAAGAAAATTCTTAAACTATGGTGAATGTTGCAACTGTAAAACTGGGAAAAAATTGGAGTTTTCGAAGATGATTAGAATGATTCAATTTCATAAAGCTAATTATCCCAAATTAATTAATTACCTTAGTACATTGAGACTCCAATAAAATATTATTGTTTTCCCCTGATATTGTATAAGTTTATTTTAGGTATATTTTTAAAACTCAATAAAAAAATAATAGCCAGGGCCGGGCACAGTGGTTCAGGCTTGTAATCCCAGCACTTTGGGAGGCCGAGGTGGATGGATCATTTGAGGTTAGGAGTATGAGAACAGCCTGGCCAACATGGTGAAACCTTGTCTCTACTGAAAATACAAAGATTAGCTGGATGTGGTGGCACTTGTCTGTAATCCCAGCTACTCGGGAGGTTGAGGCAGGAGAATCGCTTGAGCCTGGGAGATGGAAGGTGCAGTGAGACGAGATTACGCCACTTCACTCCAGTCTGAGCGACAGAGTGAGACCCTGTCTCAAAAATAAAATAAAATAAAATAAAAAATAGGCAGGAAAATCTGAAAACAAGGACATGAAGAAGTTCTAGCCTTACAAGATGTCATGGCCTACCATAAAGACCCTAGAATTCAAATGGCGTAGTATTTGTCCTTTTATCCAAAACTAGTAAAATACAAAACAAAGTTCACAAGTAATTTAAGTAACTACAATGACAAGTAGTGAGCTTATTTTCAAGCTAATGCGTAATCCTGCCATATTTTCATTAATGCTAGAAGAAGACTTCCGGGTCAGAGACGAAGGATAGTATATTTCTCACAGCAGTAACAGTAGTTGCAGCAGCATTATTTGTGTCTATTTCTCAAATCCAAATTTTCACAAAACAACATAGAAATAGACAGATGATGTCTGCTCTCAAAAGGGGTAGGCCTACAAGAGGATAACCCTGTATATGGAAACCCAAATCTTTTATAATAGGAAGCAAACGTAGCAGTCCTTTGCTCCAAGGGGAGATGTTTTTGTCCCCTAAATTTGTTTGCTATGCAAATATCCTTTAAAAGACACAGAAATGCAGACACCTGTGAATAATTATGTGTAAACAAATTCACCTGGGAATTAAATTTATTACAAATACAGTGTCTCAGATCTACGGGGAACAAAGAATTATTAAGTTAAATCATATTGAGGCAAGTGTATAACCATTGGTCAAAAGATATCATTGGTCCTGTAACTTACACTAAGTCAATTCCTGGTCAGGCATGGTGGCTCATGCCTATAATCCCAGCACTTTGGGAGGCCAAGGCGGGTGGATCACGAGGTCAAGAGATCAAGACCATCCTGGCCAGCATGGTGAAACCCCATCTCTACTAAAAATACCAAAATTAGTTGGGTGTGGTGGCACATGTCTGTCGTTCCAGCTACTCGGGAGGCTGAGGCAGGAAAATCACTTGAACTTGGGAAGTGGAGGTTGCAGTGAGCCAAGATCGCACCACTGCACTCCAGCCTGGCGACAGAGTGAGACTCCATCTCATAAATAAATAAATAAATAAATTAATAAATAAATAAATTAATTAATTCCCAACTCATTCGAGATCTAAATGCAAAATTGAAGCCATTTATTTAGCTGAGAAAAAAGCATAAAATTCTTTTATACGGAGGGATAGATAAAGCCTTTCTTTGCTCAAAATCTGTAAGCAATGAAGGAAAATATCAATAATTTTTCGTATATAAAATTTAAAACTTTGTATAACAAAATATGACAGCAGTGGTCCTAACTGCTGCAGTAGCATGACTTACAGGCAAGGACTCCTGGCTCCTTGCTCAGGAAAAAAGTTTCAGCCACAGCATTACCTGGCAAAGTAGAGATTTCCTGCAGTTAACAATACTGTGAAGCACTGCCTAATGACATTTTGATCAGCGACAGACCACATGTATTATGATGGTCCCATAAAATTAGAATGAAGTTGAAAATTTTCAGTCACCTTGTGGTATCATAATGCAATGCATTCCTCATGTGTTTGTGTTTATGCTGGTATTAACAAACCTACTGTGCTTTCATTCATATAAACGTATAGCCCCTACAAATATGTACAGTATATAATATGTGATAGTGATAATAAATGACTATGTTACTGGTTTTTGTACTTAGCATTATTTTATTTTAGAGAATGCTCCTTCTGTTTATTAAAAAAAAAAAAAAAAGATAATTGTGGAACAGCCTCAGGCAGGTCCTTCAGGAAGTATTCCAGAAGAAGGCATTGTTATCATAGCAGATGACAGCTCCATGGCTGTCATTGCCAGTGAAGACCTTCCAGTGGGACAAGATGTGGAGGTGGAAGACAGTGATATTGATGATGCTGACCTTGTGTAGGCCTAGGCCAATGAGTGTGTTTGTGTCTTTGTTTTTAGTAATTAATTTTTAAAAGTACACTTTGTTGTTTACTTATAGAATAATTATTCTATAAGGATAGACTTATAGAATAGGGATAAGAAAGAAAAATGTATTTTTATACAGTTGTAAAATGCATTTGTATTTTAAGCTATGTTATTACAAAAGTTTCAAAACAGTTAAAAATATCTTTAAATTATAAAAAGTAAAAAGTTACAGTAATCTAAGGTTAATTTATTACTGCAGAAAGAAATTTTTCAAATATATTTATTGTAACCTAAATGTTCAGTGTTTTTATCTTCTAGAGGTTTTTTATTTTGATTGAATACTACATTCAATTAGAAAACATGAACTATCAAAGTGAATTGAAAATATCAATGTGCATATGTAATTTTTAAAATTCTGACTTTAGTTACTGAGAGAACGTGAAAGCAATGATATCTCATCTTGAATATCATTTCATAGTAACACAATTTCATTGCCAAATAATACGCCCACTCTAAGTTATCAGGATTCATTAGAGAAATAGCTGATTCTTTTCTGTGTCAGGGAATGTTCACAGTGAAACTGAGAAATATTAGTGTAACAGAAAATAAACGGATGCAAAAATCTAAGGAGATTATATTTAAAAGAGTCATAGGAGTGACTTGAAAAATGTACTATTGAACAAAGATGCTGAAGCACTTTTAGTTTTAAATAAAATACCTGATATAATTTTAATGATATAAAGAAAAGTACTTGAAATAAAACACACAAATTCTCACAAAAACACCTTAGAAATAATGGTAGCTCACACTCAGCAGGAATCACTTGTGTTGTTCATTATTGTATCTTGACAAAAAGGAAGGAAGGAAGGAAGGAAGGAAGGAAGGAAGGAAGGAAGGAAGGAAGGAAGGAAGGAAGGAAGGAAAGGAGGGAAGGAGGGAAGGAAGGGCAGTGGATTAAAGAGATAGAAAGACCAGAGAAAATTCAGTAAACTAATCAGTGTTTCGTAGGGAGAAACAACTTTCTTTTAGAGACTGCCTAGAAGATTAAGGCTGAAGTCTAGCCAGGGATGTCCAATATATTGATTTCCCTGTGCCTCATTGGAAAAAGAAGAATTGTCTTGGGCCGCACATAAAATACAGTAACACAAATGATAGCAGATGAGCTTTAAAAGTCACAAAAATAATTTTATAATTTTTAAGAAAGTTTACAGATTTGTGTTGGGCTCATTGGAAGTTGTCCTGGGCCACATGCAGCCTGCAAGTCACAGGTTGGACAAGCTTGGTCTAGAGAGATCAAGATTGCTTTTCATAGACTTTAGTAGCCATGCCCCTCCTTGTGAAAAAAAAGAAAAAGAAAATAAAGTTATAAAAATAAAAGTAGATAAGACTAGATTGCATCTTTGTTCATTCACCAGATCTGGAACATTAGGTGGGTAAGCTTAAGAGAGGTAACTTAACTCACTCAAAACCGCTCAACTACACAGAAACTGAACAACCTGCTCCTGAATGATTACTGGGTACATAACGAAATGAAGGCAGAAATAAAGATGTTCTTTGAAACCAATGAGAACAAAGACACAACATACCAGAATCTCTCGGACACATTTAAAGCAGCGTGTAGAGGGAAATTTATAGCACTAAATGCCCACAAGAGAAAGCAGGAAAGATCTAAAAGTGACACCCTAACATCACAATTAAAAGAACTAGAGAAGCAAGAGCAAACACATTCGAAAGCTAGCAGAAGTCAAGAAATAACTAAGATCAGAGCAGAACTGAAGGAGATAGAGACACAAGAAACCCTTCAAAAAAATCAGTGAATCCAGAAGCTGGTTATTTGAATAGATCAACAAAATAGATAGACAGCTAGCAAGACTAATAAAGAAGAAAAGAGAGAAGAATCAAATAGATGCAATAAAAAATTATAAAGGGGATATCACCACCTATCCCACAGAAATACAAACTACCATCAGAGAATACCATAAACACCTCTATGGAAATAAACTAGAAAATCTAGAAGAAAGGGATAAAAACTTGGACACATACACCCTCCCAAGTCTAAACCAGGAAAAAGTTGAATCCCTGAATAGACCAATAACAGGTTCTGAAATTGAGAAAACAATTAATAGCCTACCAACCAAAATAAGTCCAGGACCAGATGCATTCACAGCCGAATTCTAACAGAGGTACAAAGAGGAGCTGGTACCATTCCTTCTGAAACTATTCCAATCAATAGAAAAAGAGGGAATCTTCCCTAATACATTTTATGAGGTCAACATCATCCTGATACCAAAACCTGGCAGAGACATACACAAAAAAGAAAATTTTAGACCAATATCCCTGATGAACATCAATGCAAAAATCCTCAACAAAATACTGGCAAACTGATTCAGCAGCACGTCAAAAATTTATCCACCACAATCACGTTGGTTTCATCCCTGGGATGCAAGGCTGGTTCAACATATGCAAATCAATAAATGCAATCCATAATATAAACAGAATCGAAGACAAAAACCACATAATTGCCTCAATAGATGCAGAAAAGGCCTTCAACAAAATTCAACAGCCCTTCATCCTAAAAACTCACAATAAACTAGGGATTGATGGGACGTATCTCTAAATAATAAGAGCTATTTATGACAAATCCACAACCAATATCATATTGAATGGGAAAAAACTAGAAACATTCCCTTTGAAAACTGGCACAAGACAGGAATGCCCTCTCTCACCACTCCTATTCAACACAGTGTAGGAAGTTCTGGCCAGGGCAATTCGGCAAGAGAAAGAAATAAATAATATTCAGTTAGGAAAAGAGGAAGTCAGATTGTCCCTGTTTGCAGGTGACATGATTGTATATTTAGAAAACCCCATCATCTCAGCCCAAAATCTCCTTACACTGATAAGCAACTTCAGCAAAGTCTCAGGATACAAAATCAATGTGCAAAAATCACAAGCATTCCTATACACCATTAATAGACACACAGAGAGCCAAATCATGAATGAACTCCCATTCACAATTGCTTCAAAGAGAATAAAATACCTAGGACTCTAAATTACCAGGGATTTGAAGGACCTCTTCAAGGAGAACTGCAAACCACTGCTCAGCGAAATAAAAGAGGACACAAACAAATGGAAGAACATTTCATGCTCATGGATTGGAAGAATCAATATTGTGAAAATGGCCATACTGCCCAAGGTAATTTATAGATTCAATGCCATCACCATCAAGCTACCAATGACTTTCTTCACAGAATTGGAAAAAACTACTTTAAAGTCCATATGGAACCAAAAAAGAGCCCACATTGCCAAGACAATCCTAAGCCAAAAGAACAAAGCACAGCAAAAGAAACTACCATCAGAGTGAACAGGCAACCTACAGAATGGGAGAAAATTTTTGCAATCTACTCACCTGACAAAGGGCTAATATCTGGAACCTATAAGGAACTCAATCATATTTCCAAGCTAATCTTGAGCTCCTGTGTTCACGAAGTTTTCCTGCCTGTCTTTCAAAGCACTAAGATTATAGGCAAGAAAAAACAAAACAATAACAATCCAGCAAACCAGAAGCACAGACAATTTAAATGATATGCTCAAGATTATAGAGTAATACATGCCAACATTTGTACTTGAACTCATATAGCGTAACTCAAAACTTCATTCTTGCTCTTTGGTGCTATATTTTCTGCTTTGGTATCAGTTGTTCTCAACCCCGACTGCACATTATTGTCATCTGGAGGTACTTTCAAAACACACTGGCTCTCAGGTACAATCCCCAGACTTTCTGAAATAATTAATTTGCGATTGGTTTGGCATTATTTTTAAAGCCCCATAGCTATCAGAATATACATCTGGTACTAAGAACCGTTGCTCTACATGACAATGGCTTGTGAAATAGACTGACAAAATATACAAGTGATTGCATGAAGAATCAAGCATCACCCAATCAATTTATTGAAGTACGTGTGTACCAAGACAAGTGAAACAAGTCATAATTACTTTAATTAGCATTCCCACAAGCTTTCAAAGGCTTTAATGCTACTTTGTAGTCTAAAAGGGCAAAACTCTTGTCTTGCCTAACAACATAAAGGAAATCACTGTCTGTAAACCTGTTAGTGATTAAGAAGATTTTAGTCTGTCAATCCTTGGAGGCAATTACCTTACAAGAGTGCACTCAGTTTGATTTTCCAAATAAAATAACAACTCATGTTTAATTATATGGAGACAAACAAAGGAGTCAAAAAAAATTTTTACTACATTAAAATTAGATCAATTTTTCCAGACAGGTGAAAAGTAGAAACAGAATACATATAGCTAGCATAAAACTTTAATCCATCTTAGTTGAGACCTCATTTTTGTAGCTCTTTCAGCCATGTTTACTCCTAGCAATAGTCCCTGTTCTCAAAGTCTTTTTTCTTGGGATATAATTTTCTTATAGAATTTCTTGAATTCTTCTCATGTTGTTTCCACATGAGACATTGCTGTGATGAGATCATTAGTTCCTCTGCTACTCTAACAATGTTTGCACATAATTTATAAGATGCATTTCCTTCATAATCATCAAGTACTTTGCTACGCTGTTCTCAGCATTTTTATAGATTTAGCCATATATATGATTAACTGTCATTTTGCTTGATATTTTTCATGCTTATATGTCATGGGTTTATCAAAATACAAAGTATGTATTATTTTTTCTGAGAAGCTATGGTCCTACTTAAGGATGTAAATAATTATTGCACATGACTGCTACCTGTTTGCTCTGCCTCTAATAAATCTTTAAACCAAAATTATCCTTAAATGATAGTTATCATCACTGCCTCTTGCATGTTCCAAAAACAAACAAAACACAGAAAAAAAAAGGGAGGCAAACATTAACCAATTCATGCTGAATAAAATTTACATTATCTTTTCAGTCACATTTAAAGTATCTTCTCTTCTTCGCTTTTTGTGTTTCTAAGTAAGCCAAACACAAGTATAGGAAATACTTTTAATAGATCATGTATTTCCTTGTCTCTGTGCCTTAGCTCATGAGTTAGAATAGCCTTTCTTTCCTTTGCATCGATCCACTAGTTAAATTGTTATGTATTAAATGAAGCTTCTTGGTTCATGAAAACAAATTTTCCTCTCCCTCTTTGGTGTGACCATAAAAATCTTGCTTGTATATTCATTAGTGTGCATATATGTTACTGCTTTTTTCACGAAATTTTAAGCTACTTCAAAGCCTGAGACCTTGATTTACTGCTATTTCAATTTCAGCATAGTTTTTCATACATAATAAGAAACTTAAAATGACAGTTCAATTCATTTAACTTAAATTGACAAACCATATTTAGAAGTAAACTTCAAGCTGTGTTACTTCAGTATGATCAAATATGTATCTGACTGGTGGTAGATATAAAAGGTCAATTAATATTTAAATTCCTTGATATTATAAGTATGTTCTAAAAATGATAGTTTGATATTAAAGTTTTCTGCATGAGTTAATGATTAGTTCTTTAAGAGAAAATGTATGTTTTTACATTATATATAATACTACTATATCTTAGTTGTGATTCATTTGTTCATTTTGCACTGAATTTTAACTTACAACCATTTAAAAGAACATAGAAACACCCATTTTTAAAATCTTACGAGTAGGTCAAAAAAGCTTTTGTAAATTTTAAGTATGAAAACTTTTCAGCTGACAGATAAGTAAACATATAAGTGGACAGCAAATTGACAATCTTACCATTGGAAAATTTATGATTGTATATGACATTGACTTTGGGAAAGCCTAAACCACAAGAATGATTTATTTAAAAAGGCATTTTTGTAAAGATTTCAAATGATGAGGAATGGATGTGTTCTCTGATAGTTTCTTTTCTGTTGTCAACTAGATCATGTTTCCATGGAGTGCTACTGTCAAGGAAAAGGGGACAAAAGACTAAATAGATAATGGTATAGACAGTTTTATCTTCTAAAATAGAAAACAGTCTGATTAGAGAATGTATACGTCTAAAATGTCCTCCTCAATCTATAGAAATCTGATGGTTGAGACTGATTTGTGTATTATGAAAAATTTCTCTAGATCCTGTAACACTACAGAGTTTAGACTCATGAGCCCCAAAATTGAAATATCTAATCATGCACAGAGGTACACATTTTAGCATCTCTCTGGAATATTGATGCTAAGAATATATCTGCTAACATGTTAAACATATGTCTAGGGGTAGTACCAATGGTTTCCCATGTATTTCACCTTCAATTTTGACACTTACATGATGTTAAATATATACAAAATGAAAGTGACCAATAAGTATCTCAGTACTCTAGAATAGCCTCTGCTAGTTTCACTCAGTTGCCTGAAGCATTCCTCTTTTCTGATGTTGATACAAAGACAAGCTGGCTAGTAATCTCCCAACAGAGCTTTGTACACTGCTGTAAATAACAGCATCCCAAGAGGGTTTTCCAAGAAAACAAATGCAATCATGTGTATAGTTTAGATAACACAGTGCTTGAGAAATAATGATAGTTAAATACATGATAGTTTCTACTATCATTTTCGTTTTCATGGGGGTTACTCTAAACCTAGTGTTGGGAGAAGAGGCCTAGAGAACAGAGTCACTCTAACTCAAACAAGACTGTGATCAACCATACCTGTGTTCAATGTCACCTTGTTCCCCGACCACACTTAGGGTCGGGTTGCTTATTTTTGGAGCCCAATAATGAGATGCAGATGAACTGGGAAAGAAGAAAATTTATTTTTGTAACTGGGTACAAGGGAGCAGGTCTGGAAAATATCAGCAAACTGACTCAAAATTACGAAGTTTTTCAGAGTTTATATACCTTCTAAACTATATGTGTACGTGTAAGAGCGCATTCATCTAAAGACATAAGTGATTAACTTCTTCTGATCTATAACTAAGATCTGAGTTCTGAAGACCTTCCCCTGGAGCCTCAGTACATTTACTTCATCTAAATGGATCCTGGTGCTGGAGTAATTACCCTTATCTTGTCTCCTGCTAAATCGTGGAGGTTTGAAGAGTTCCTTCAGGCCCCAGTAAACTTGTTTTTGAAGGTGTTGGGAGTTTCTTCAGATCCCCAATAAAATGTTTTTAACCCTAAACGGGTCTTGTTAAGAATTCCTTTGTGGCCGGGCTCGGTGGCTCATGCCTGTAATCCCTGTACTTTGGGAGGCTGAGGCGGGTGGATCACCTGAGGTCAGGAGTAGGAGTTCGAGACCAGTCTGACCAACATGGTGAAATACTGTGTCTACTAAAAATACAAAAATTAACCGGGTGTGGTGGTGCTTGCCTGTAGTTCCAGCTACTCGGGAGGCTGAGACAGGAGAATCTCTTGAACCCGGGAGGCAGAGGTTGCAGTGAGCTAAGATCACGCCACTGCACTCCAGCCTGGGTGATAGAGCAAGAAGAAGAAAAAAAAATTCCTTTGTTACTTTATCATGCTTCAAGGCCCAGGAAAGGCTTGAGCAAAACTCTTGGCGGGCTTTTGTTACATTCCGGCCTTTGTATAAAAGCACAGTCTTTATCAGCTTTTAATATTTAACTTAACCGGAGGCCTGGGTTAGTGAGACCTGGCCTGACACAATCTGACATATGAGAAGTGTATAGAATGGTAAATGCCATGTGGATCTGGATTCCCAAGAGTATCAATATAAAGGCAGTGTCTCTGTGAAGATAGTTTCCAAATTTTTTAAGAAAGATAATAGAATATTTTATGAAAAACAATCTTCTATATTTAAGGGTTTTAAAATGTAGCAGGTTTATAGCCTAGAATATTTCAGAATACCTTAGTAAGTATTAAATCAAAATATGGATATAGTTACTAAAATGTCAACCTATTCCACTAATATTTAGATAAACATTCTGCATGAAACCATATGCAAATGCATTACAGCTAGGGTGACCAGGCATCCCATTTTTGCCTGCAATATTCTTGGTTTAGTGTTTTGGCCTTGGTAGTCCATGTGAATTGCTACTGTTCTGTATTATTTGTTGCTTTAAATAAAAGTATTATTATTTAAAATATTTTAAAATATGCCATAATACATTCAGCAGACCTCAACTGATACTTATAACTTCTCCCTTGATCTCACCTAGTAGTGTGTGAAATGCATTGTGATCCATGAGTAAATCATAAAGATCAAAGATGAATAGCAGTAAACCATACCTCTTTTCCATATCTTTGTAGACATAATGTGAGCAACATCTTCCTTTCAAGAACACTTTCTGAGTCTACAAAGTGTGCACAGACATAAGAGTCCAGAGTCAGTCAGTTCTTCAGGTATACACGTATAGAGGTATACAGGTATACATCCTGCTGTCTCTACAGCCAATGGTCAAGTGGCTGATGTTATCGGTTGTAAAATATATAACACCATTGGGTAATCAGTCAGTATCAGAAGTGAAAATAGTAAATCATATAACAAGTCTCTGTAGAATATATACAAGAAATAGACATTAATAAGTCCTCCTATAGAAAATATAGACAGTGGTCTGAATGTATTTCCTACAGGGATTTAAAAATCTAGTTTGTTATATAAATTGACAGCTACTTATTATATTATTCTGAAATTATTTTATATTTCAAAAACAACAATCAAAAATAGTGCATGTTTTCCTAGGCAAGACAGAAGAGTATATTAATGTATATACATGATGTACATTAGTGAATAAAAATATACACATAAATGATACAAATGCATATATAAATCTGTACATAGTAACATCTATAAACAAGATGCTATTATCCATCCTGTGTATATGCACAGGAAAAACACAAAACTAAAACACACACAAACACAAATAAACACATCAACACAAACACAGTTGTTTTTACATTTATTTATTTTTAAATGTTATTTTTAATTTTTGTGGGTATATAGTAAATATATATATTTATGCTATACATGAGATACTTTGATACAGGCATGCAATGCAAAATAATCACCTGAGGGTAAATGGGGTATCCATTGTCTCAGGCATTTCTCTTTTGTGTTACAAACAATCCAATTATACTCTTTATTTTAAAATTAATAATTAAATTATTTTGACTATAGTCACCCTATTGTGCTATCAAATAGTAAATCTTAATCATTCTTTCTAACTATTTTTTGTACCCATTAACTTTCCTTACCACCCTACAACCCTCATTACCCTTCCAAACCTCTGGTTACCATCATTTTACTCTCTTATCTTCATGAGTTCAATTGTTTTAATGTTTAGCAAAGTTTCTCTTTTTGTGCCTGGCTTATTTCAGTTAATATAATGAACTCCAGTTCCATTCACATTGTTGAAAGTGACAGGATATCATCCTTTTTTTTTTTTTTTGGCTGAATAGTACTCCATTGTATATATGTATCACATTTTCTTTTTTCTTTTCTTTTCTTTTTTTTTTTTTTTTTTTTTGAGACGGAGTCTCGCTCTGTCGCCCAGGCTAGAGTGCAGTGGCCGGATCTCGGCTCACTGCAAGCTTCGCCTCCTGGGTTTACGCCATTCTCCTGCCTCAGCCTCCCGAATAGCTGGGACTACAGGCGCCCGCCACCTCGCCCAGCTAGTTTTTTGTGTTTTTTAGGAGAGACGGGGTTTCACCGTGTTACACATTTTCTTTTATCTATTCATCTGTTGATTGACGCTTAAGTTGTTTCCAAATCTTGCTATCGTGAATAGTGCTGCCATAAACATGGGAATGCAGGTGTCTCTTTGAAACACTGATTTCCTTTCTTTGGGTAAACAACTATGAGTGGAATTGCTGGATTGTAGGATTGCTCTATTATTCATTTTTTGAAAAACCTCCAAACTGTTCTCTGTAGTGGTTGTACTAATTTAGATTCCCACCAACAGAGTTCAGGAGTTTCTTTTCCTTCACATCCTTGCCAGCATTTGTTCTTGCCTACCTTTTGGATAAAAGCCATTTAACCGGGTTAAGATGAGATGCTAGTTTTGAGCTGTGTTTCTCTATTGATCAATGATGTTGAGTACCTTTTCCCATATCTGTTTGCCATTTGCAGGTCTTTTTCTTTCTGAGAACTGTCTACTCAGGCCTTTTGTCCATTTTTAATTGGATTACTAGATTTTTTTCCAATTAAGTTATTTGAGCTTCTTATATATTCTGGTTATTAATCCTTATCAGATGGGTAGTTTGCAAATATTTTCTCCCAATTTGTGGATTGTCTCTTGACTTTTTTGATTGTTTCCTTTGCTCTGTGAAAGCTTTTTCACTTGATGTGATCCCATTTGTCCATTTTTGCTTTGGTTGCCTGTGCTTGTGGGGTATTATTGAAGAAATATTTGCCCTTTCCAGTATCCTGGAGAGTTTCCCCAATTTTTTTTTTTTTTTTTTTGGTAGTCATTTCATAGTTTGAGATCTTAAAGTCGTTAATCCATTTTACTTGATCTTTGTATATGGCAAGAGACAGGGTCTAGTTTCATTCTTTTATATATGGTTATCCAGTTTTCCCAGCACCATTTATTAAAGAGACTCCTTTCCCCAGTGTAACTTCTTGGTGCCTTTGTTAAAAATGAAGTTGACTGTAGATGTGTATTCATTTATCTCTGGGTTTTCTGTTTTGTGCCATTTGTCTATGTGTCTGTTTTTATGCCAGTACTGTGCCATTTTGGTTATTATAACTGTAGTATAATTTAAGGTCAAGCAATGTTGTGTTCTTTGCTTAGGATAGCTTTGGCTATTCTGAGTCCTTTGTTTTTCCATATACATTTTAGGATTGTGTTTATTATTCCTGTGAAGAATGTCACTGGTATTTTGATAGAGATTACATGAAATCTGGAGATTGCTTTAGGTAGTACGGACATTTTAACAATAGTGATTCTTCCAATTCATGAACATGGACTGTCATTAGTTTTTTGTGTCTTCAACTTCTTGTATCAATGCTTTACAGCTTTTATTGTAGAGATTGTTCACTTCTTCAGTTAAATTAATTTGTAAGTATTTTATTTTATTTGTAGCTTTTGTAAATGGGATTACTTTCTTGATTTCTATTTCAGATTGTTCACTGTTAGATGCCTTTAAATTTATACCAGGGACCATTGAGCTATTTTATTACCTATTGGTAGATCAAAAAAACAAAGATTTTACAAGACTATTTCCCTGCTGGTTTTACATGAGTTTACGTTGACTGCAAACACCTGATCACAAATTTTAAGTTAGAGCTAGCCCAAGTGACATCACCACACTTTAAGGAGAAAAAAGGACCATTTCTCCTAAACCTATCAATGAGAATAGATGTTCATGATTTACACGCTAGTATGTAGTACTATTTGCATATTAGCATACAATAGCCAGTTTGCATGGGTGGAGGAGAGGTTTTTCATGGAGAGGAAAAATGTCTAGCTTTTACCTCTCAGGTTGCATTGGGGGCAGTGCTAGTGTGGGTGGCATTAGATGGTACCAGGGTGGAGGCATAGTCAAGGCAGGATTGAACTGCACTGAAGGCCATTGTGGGAATTTGTGGACCAGGAAAATATACCCAGACTCCCAAGGCTATATAGCCTAGAATAAACCTTTTCTGGTCAGTTCAAGTTGGATATAGAGAAGCCCACAGGCAGTTCAGAAGAAAACCTGGATTAGAAACACCTGCAGAGTTAGGTGCCCGAGTTAATCTTCAAGGAGATTGAGAGGCATAGGAAAAGGTCTTGATTGATAAACCCTTTTGAATGCCAAAGTAGGTGGTAGACAAAGAAAGCCAGATCCAAGGCAGAATTTTGGACCCTGCCTCCCTAGGTGAAAAAAAAAAAATAAATAAATAGTGAATGTGAATTAAACATTAGTACTGGATTTTAGTTCCTAAACAAAATTGGTAACAAATAAAAATTGGCCTAAACTTTGACATTTATCCTCTATCCTGAGGGCTATAGTGATGTTACTGATAATATGAAAATCAGAAGACACAAATCTGCTGGCAAAGTATCAATATATATTTACTAGATATTTCAAAATAATTGAGATGTAAATAGTGATTTAACACTTGCATGTCTAGAAAGCTGACTTAGTATATCGCTATATGAAGTATGGATTTTTTACTTAGAGCAAATAACTGTGCTTCAAATTAATTTCACTCTTTCAAATTTTCTTATGATCATGATTAAAATTGCATGATTAACTGTTTATTTGTCCTTCCATTAGCAGTTGAACTTTGCCCCATTGAACGGATGCCAGATTCTATAGGTCTGTTCAGATGGTTTAAAATAAATTAAAAATCAGTAAGTTAATTCCAAATATACTTTGATTGATTTCATCCATGTCATTATTCATTAGTGTTTATTATTGTGAGTGTTCTTATAAACATAGATTTAAACTTTAACACTGAAGATAAAATAATTTGCTTTGTTGTTGATTACATAAATACAATTTTTTGTTGAACATTAAGTTCTGTAGAAAAATAATATTTCTACAAAATTAAAAATGTATGAAGCCTGTGCCCTTAGAACTCACAATTGGATTCAAATTGCAAAATTTTGCCAATAGAAACAAAATGGAGTTTTCAAAATTTATATACACACATATTTAGAATAATTTTTCTCTTGTATCTGATGATAAAGCTGACGTTTAATACAAATTATACTTAAGCATACATATGTGCTTTCTCTTTGCTGACCATCGCCAACTGAATTTTACTAAGTTTTGAACATTTAAATGATTACTTTTAAATCAATTGTAGTAACCGAAAGATATGCAGAAGATTTCTTTTTGTAAATGAATACACAAAATTCTCCTAAATTTTGTACAAAATGAGTTGAAAATCTTTAATCTTATTATTTGATATATGGAACATAAAAAATGTTCCACTATTGAAGTTTCAGTGTGTTGTTATGATTGAAAATGAGGCTTAAAATACAACGGCATTGAAAGTTAGCTCTCAAAATAGTGAAGAAACTGAAGAAATAAATAAATAATGCGATCTAGTAGATAGGATAGTCTCTTGACACTCAGGGCAGCCACAGTGAACCGCAGCTCCCAGTCAGCCAGGCAAGGACAAGGGTAAACTGCCAATAGTCTCCAGTGTACTGTTGCCAGATGATTTTGCTTCACTGTAGGCTAATGGAAATGTTCTTAGCATGTTTCAAACAGGCAAGGCTAAACTATAATGTTGAGTGGTTCCAGGTATTAAATGCATTTTCAACAGGTTATTTTCAATTTATAATATTCTCAATGGGAAGTAACACCATCATAAGTCGAGGAGTATCTGTAGGCTGCCATTGCTGAAACAGAATTAGAAACATTTTACTTCCTGATTCCTAATCATATTCCTTTATGCCCTGCAATGGTGTTTCCGTTTGCTTGTTCTTTCAGCCAGAAAGAGCTTTTATTAGTCAATTTATATATTTAGTGAGGACCAGCTCAAATGTCACTAGCACACTTCCCTTGATTCGTAGTTTATACTCGTATCAGTTTTAACCTGCTCAACACATATAACCAATTCATTTGGAAAAAAAAAAAACACTTCACTCTATATACCATGATTTTTGCAAATCAATTTTTTTCTTTGTAGATTTTATCACTTGGTGAAAGGAAAGGTTCTGTTTTATATTTTAAATTCTACAGCACTTTCCTCTAATAATGAACACATCTCTGATCTATTGAGTTAAAGTATACTTTCACCTTATCATCGTTTTTGTTTTTGGTTTTTTATAACCACAAGCTTACTTAAGATTATAAAAATCTTAAGCCTTCAAGTTAAAATACATTAAATTATTAATTTGTCTTTCTTTGTAAGTGCTAAAAATATTTGTAGAAAAATTCTTATT
The DNA here is from genome assembly GCF_049350105.2 of Macaca mulatta. Classification (NCBI taxonomy): domain Eukaryota; kingdom Metazoa; phylum Chordata; class Mammalia; order Primates; family Cercopithecidae; genus Macaca; species Macaca mulatta. The sequence goes on from NC_133410.1 coordinate 179,770,338, forward strand.
TAATGATAAATTGAAGGTAGAACTTTTTAATATTTTACTCTACATCAAGCAAATTTAAACTCTTTCTGAATAGAAATATGAGTATAAACTTTTCAAGACACTCAGAGCACATAATATTCTCCAATTAAGGAATTTTTAATGTCCATGATTTTCTAACCTCAATTTTGCAGACATTTTAAAGTCTGTTTTTGTGTTTACTAGCATGGATCTTTTATTTTTTTGTGGATATGAGGTTTTGGACTACAGGTATATATCTTTTATTTTTCTTTGCTTTATTGCACTTTGCAGATACTGTATTTTTACAAATTAAAGGTTTGTAGCAATTCTACTGAGATTTTCTAACAGCATAAGCTTGCTTTGTGTCTCTGTCATATTTTGGTAATTCTCACAGTATGCCAAAGTTTTTCATTTTATTATATCTGTTTTAGTGGTCTTTAATAAGTGATCTTCGATGTTACCATTGTAATTATTTTGGAGCACTATGAACTGTACTCATATAAGATGGCAATTGTGATCAATGTTGTGTGTGTTCTAGCAGTTCCCCCATCTCTACTTTCTTGGGCCTCCCTCTTCTATGAGAGACAATAATATTAAAATTAGGCCAATTTATAACCCTATAATGACCTCTGAATGCTAAAGTGAAAGGAAGTTTGCCACATCTCACTTTTAATCAAATTATTAAACTTGCAAAAATGGGTAAGTGTAGTGAGGAAGTCATGCTGAAAACCTAAATAGAATAAAGACTGGGCCTCTTGTACCACAGTTGGCCAAGTTGTGAATTCAAAGGAAAAGTTTTTGAGGAAATCCAAAGCACTACTCCAGTGAACATACAAATGGTAAGAAAGAAAAATAGCTTTATGGCAGATATGGAGAAAGCTTTAATAGTCTGAATAGAAAATAAAATCAGCCACAACATTTCCTTAAACCAAAGCCTAACTAAGAACAAGTCCTAACTCTCTTCAACACAGGCTGAGAGAGGTGAGGAAGCTGTAGAAGAAAAGTTGGAAACGATCAGAGTTTGACTGATGAGGTGTAAGGAAAGAAACTGTCTTTATAACATAAAAGTGCAACATAAAGGAGCAAGTGCTTCTGTAGAAGCTTCAGCAAGTTATCCAGAAAATCCAGCTAAGATCATTGATGAAGATGGCCACAGTAATGACAGATTTTCAGTGTAGATGAAACAGCCTTCTATTGAAAGACGATGTTATCTAGGACTTTTATAATGTGAGAGAAGTCCATACTGGCCTCAAACCATCAAAGGACAGACTGACTTTCTTGTTTGGGGCTAATGCAGTTGATGACTTTAAGTTAAAGTCAATGCTCAGTCACCATTCCAAAAATTCCAGGTGCCTTAAGAATACTGATAAATCTACTCTGTCTGTGCTCTCGAAATCAAACAATGAAGCCTAAATGATGACACATCTATTTAATGAATATTTTAAGTCTACTTTTGAGATCTACTCCTCAGAAAGAAAGTATCCTGTCAAAATATTAGTCCTCATTGACAATACGCCTTTTCACTCAAACTCTCTGATGGAGTTGGACAAGGAGATTAATGTTGTCCTCATGTCTGATGACACAACATCCATCCATTCTGAAGCCCATGGATAAAGGAGTAATTTCAATTTTCAAGTTTTATTATTTAAGAAATATGTTTTATTAGGCCATAGCTGATAGAGATATTAATAGTTATTCTCCTAATGGATCTGGGCAAAGGAAATGAAAAACCTTCTAAAAAGGATTCACTATTCCAGACCCCATTAAGAACAGTCGTGAAACAAGTTAAAATATCAATAATTCCAACCTTCATGAGTGACTTAGAGGGGTTCAAGTCTTCTGTGGAGGAAGTAACTACACGTATGGTGGAAACAGAGAACTAGAATTAGAGGTGGGGCTTGAAGGTGTGAGTGAATCACTGAAATCTCAGGATAAAACATAAACAGATGAGGAGCTGCTTCTCGTGAATGAGCAAAGAAAGTGATTTCTTGGGATGGAATCTACTCCTGCTGCAGGTGTTATGAACATTGTTGAAATGACGACAAAGTTTTTGACATATTAAATCAGCTTAGTTGCTCAAACGTTAAGAGTTTGAGAGGACTGATTCCAATTTTGAAAGAAGTTCTACTGTGAATGAAATGCTGCTGAACAGCATCCCATACTACAGAAAAGCACATTGTTGTGAAAGGAAGAGTCAATCTATGTGACAAACTTTGTTGTTGTACTTTTTAAGAAACTGCCACAGCCACCTTTATCTTCAGCAACCACGACCTTGATCAGTCAGCAACCATCAACATCCTCTACCAAATGAATATATGTTGCTGAAGGCTCATATGACTGTGAGGATTTGTTCTGTTTTGTTGTTGTTGTTATTTCTTTGTCTGTTTTTGCAATAAAGCATTTTTAAATTAAGGTGTGTAAACTCTTTCTTTAGACATAATGCTTCAGGACACAGTAGACTATTGTTAGTGTGAACACAACTTTTACCTATACTAGGAAAGCAAAAAGTTTGTTACTTGTTTTATTGTGATATTGACTTTATTGTGGCGGTCTGGAACTGAATCCACAAAATCCCTAGGTATGACCTGTTGCTTCCGTATATAAGAGTGCTACTCACTTTTATATATTTTTTAAAAATTGTGCGTGTGCTTGTATAGTTAAATATTATGCATTTATTATGGCAAGGAGGTAATTATAACTTGAGAATAATGATAGGAGGACAGAATGTCATTTTTATGCCATTATAAACATTCTCTCCACTTGAAAGTTTAGTTAATCTTTATTGGTCTATTACAGACTCACTTCTTTTGTCTTATTTGCTAAGACAATATAAGCTAATTTAGTTTAATCATTTGTGAAATTCTATTTTTGGTAATAACAAAACCCGAGGGGAAAAAAAGACATTTTCTATAGACACACACACACCAGGCCCACAAACAAAAACATTTTTAAAATGCTGAAGTGTTTTACAACACCCGTCTTTGTGTTCTGTACTGTAGTCACTATGTAGTATACAAAATGTGATTGACATTTGTAATATGTACTGGCAAGCAACAGGTAGGTTTTTAAATTTTACTATTTTGTGAAATATGATTTTTCTTTCAAAATGCTTGATTGCACAGTTGTTTTTGACTGCAGTAACGAAAAAAGGTTACATTACAAAACAGTTGCTTATAAAATTGTATGGTGGTTAGACAGTTTATTCTGATACTTCACTGCCAGCTATTTACTTTGATTTTACTTCAAGTGGCATTATAATGCCAATGATTAAACACATGCTGTGTCTACTACAGTCATGATTGTACCATGTTTTCATTAAATATATAATTATTATAAAAATCTCTAGGATTATAAGCCACTTCTGAAATAGCCACTTCCACATATTCCTTTTTTAAATAAAGTTACTTTAAAATTTTATTTTATATAGATTCGGAGAACTTTAACTATATCAGTGTGGACACTCATGCTGATTCATTTTTAGTTGACTGTTAATGAATATGCATTATGACATGTCTACTTACTTCCACTAAACGATCTTATCAACAGATGATTACCTCTGTAAATTATCTGTTAATATAGAAGTTGATGATGTAACAGAGAAAATTAAGTCATAAAATTAAGTGTTTAAAAGCATCCAATCCAACCACATATTAGAATTCTTGCCTCCATTAGTATATATTCTACCTTAGAGTACCCACAATAGCCCCTTTGTATAATAATTCAGGCTAATTTCCTGATAATGGATTAAAACCTGGCATTGCTTAAATGTCATTATGAGACATTATTCCCAGTGACCATAATTCTCTATGATATATATCTAGTGATATATATCTAATGTCTAGTGAGGCAAATTATATCTTGTAATTCATTCGAGCATTAAATAGTTAACCACTGGTTTTGTATTTGCAAAGACTATGTTGAACTTTCTTAAGGAATTAAAAAAACATACTTTATTAAATTCATTATTTATGAAGAAAAGATGCAGGGGTTCAGTAAGTGTTGATGAACTTACTGAACTCTAGACTGGGTTTATCCATAATGAAATGTCTTGGCGTTTCCAAAGACCTGCAAAGTTCACATGAAGTTTTAAGCCTGAATTTTTAACTTCTTCCAGCATCTGAAGTATGTACACACCAAAACAAGGCTATTGTTTAAAAGTTTTGAGATCCTTTGTACTCCTCTTCAGTTACTTTAGAATTTCCAAGGATCTTTTTTGCTCTAATCCATTGTGTAAAAATACAAGACCTATGCAGACCCTCTGTAGTGATTCTCTAAACTGTAGCCACACTAGGGGCTTATATGATTACTAATAATTAGAAGATGCAAAATTTAATCCAGATTCAGGCTTTTTTCTATTTGTCATTGACATTCATCTTAACTTTCAGTATATTAATTTCTGAAGGTTATTGTTCACAAAGGTATCAGTTAAAATTGCTATAGAGTAGTAAAAATATTGTAAAAAATGCTGAGCAAGGGCAAACCTTGAATTTAAAGTTAAATTAACAAATTTTAATGTCACATTTTATTCCTTAGAGTAAATTATTTAAATACTTTTAATTAATTCACATTTTGTATTTCTTGACTATTCTTTAATCACATATCATTATTTAGTTTCTATTTACCTAAAACTAATGCGTACATTAACAAAAGGACAGATCTTTTAAAATACTTTGGAAATGTTTGGGTTAAAAAAAGGACTACTATAATAGAAGAATATAATAGTAAATTAAAGGGACTGTTCAACTGAAAAAGATGGAAAAGAAAAAATCTTTATTATCTTCTTAGCTTTATAATTTGTCTGATAGAGACCCTAAATATATATTTATAGCAATTAATATTTGCTATTTTATTATCTACTCAACACGAAGAACTCTAAAATGAAAACTAAGGAAGTGAATAGACCACTGATACATCGTTTAAAATTTGATTATTTTTATTGTAATGCATATGGTTAAAAACTGGAATGGAAACAACAGAAACTGAATCTGAGGTGTTCACACTAACAGTTTACTGAAATTATTGTGGCTTTTTCAAAAATCCTCCACCCCTCCTGCCCACTGGGCACTTTCCTGCCCTTTCTATGCTTTTTTAAAAACAGCTTTATTGAGACATAGTTCCCAAACTGTACAATTCTTCCACTGAAAGTGTACAATTCAGTCGATTTTAGTATATCCCCAGATGCTTTAATGTTTTTATCTCTTCTTTCTCCTGCTCTTTTATTAGCCTTCCCCTGACCTACTTCTCAACTAAAGAGTATTTTTATTAGAAAGCTAATGATATGAAATGACCTAGCACTGCGACTGGTAAATTGCCACTAAGAACCTGTCCTAACTCAACTGTATTGTAGGACACTGGGGTGGCTGTTACACTTCACTTTATCAAAACCTATATAGGTTAAGGAATAGGAGTAATAAAAAGATGTCTTGAGGATAATAAGAAAATATCATTGGATATGTTTATTTCCAACAGTCTTGGCATCCAAATCAAAAGTACTAAAGGGAAAGTGGATTCCCTTTATGTATCAGTGGTAGTAATTCTCATAAAATTGAAATTCATAAATGCCTACCCTGAATTTACCAACCATGGTAATTTATGAATCAGATAGTGCTAAAGTTCCAGCAGTTAAAGTTACTATGCATCCCTGACCATCACATGGAAGTGTGTATAACAGTAGAGGACATAAATTAGGTTTTATATTAATGAAAGCACATATTATTGGCTCATGAAACAAATCAATGAGAATTTGTTTCATGTGAACTAATTTAAAATGCACAGGTTACTTATATTTCCACACACTTAATAAGTGATTATGAACTCCTTCAACATATTAGAACCTACAAACACTAAAAGCCTCTTAGGAGTTTTGTAGCCTAAGCATTCATTTGGGTCCTTCTTCTATTGTTTCCAAAACTAATTGCACGTGTTAAAGGCATTAATATCATCTTAACCTCTATTGCACATCAATTGTACACTTTATAAATAAAAAATGTGGTTGAATATATATTTCTGTGATTGGAAGATACATGCATTATGATTTTACATGTAATCATCTGGAATTGAATCTTAATTATAGAGTTACCTTATTTTAGAAGGATGTTGTTATTGTTTAGACAATAATGGAGAGTTAATTTGTTGCAAAGATTAAAGCTAACATATGTTGATGATACATTTGATTTGCCTTCCTCATAGAGGGTTTCTCCAATAGTAGAATGCATAATTTAAACTTTTGCATAACATAATTTGTGAAATGTTTTGTATGTCATACAAAAACAAAGAATTGTCAGCAATCTTATTAGAAATATAAATGATTCCTCTGAGAGAAAAACAACCCTTCAAACATTGTCTTACAAATGTATGAAAATGATTCTATAGGGAAAATAAATCAACAAAGCAGTATTAGAATTCATTTCTATAGATATGAAATAATATGTCTACTAAACTAATGATGCATATCCATAGATTACATCTCTACTGACTCTTAGTTCTTCAATTAAATAGTAGACCCAAATTAAGGTATTATAACCTATCAATATCTAATTGGAATCTTTATGCCTATAGCCCTTCTTTGAAATGTGACTCAGATATCTGGGCTAGTGGGGCAGATTGGAATTCATTTTGTGGCTACAAGTTCAGATAATAAAAATACACGAAAGCCATACTATATGTTACCCTTCCTCTGACTTACTTCTTACTCGATCTGATATTTTAAAATAGCTGCTTAGAAAACTACCCTTAAGTTTCCAAGCCATATAGAAGGAACAAAAAAGGGAAGAGGCGTTTGAAATATAAGTGTGCGTGCACACACACATACACACAAATGCACACCTGCTATTTCCTTAATATGGTTTGTTCTCTTCTCTTCTTGATTAGAATCCTTAATGTCAGGGTATGTTGATAACTTGTTATTATGCTGTTATTTTCTGAAAAGCAGAAATCTTTTTCCAGAAACTTAAGGTGATTTCCTAAATAAAAATATCAGTAATTAAATGGACACAGATAAGGGAAAAGATATAATTTAATTCTATTCATAAGGAATCCATCCCTTCAAATCTGTGACTGAGTTATAAGAACAGAGAGGGCAAAATAAGGAGAAATGAAACATATTATGATCAAGAGCTATATATAATCAAAATCAGTTGTAACAAGTTAAAAGCAAGTCTTCTGCCAGCCTGATCTCTATATTTTTGTCCTACCAGATGGTCTAAAAGACATCTTACATATCAATACTCTAATGTAAAGAAAAGCTATAGCTTTCACAAATCACTGGAAAGGGAGCTACACAGAAAACATGTTTGTCTAAATGATTAGGTGGGCATGGATATGGGAGGAAGGTTGCTCTGTAATAGGATCTATGTTTGACCTTGTCTTATATACGTTATTGACATCTTTCAGAAATGAAATATGCATGACAGCTTCTCATTAAGCATTGTGATTTTCTCACTAGTTTAGTAACAATGACAACAACAAAAATACGCTTCACCTGATCAATCTAGAAGAATGTGCCTTCTTCTTATAACAACATTCAATATTGTGCCAGTTAATTTCTGTTCTGATTATGTAAATGGACACTGGTCTTAGATTGCAAGTAAGAATTCCAGCTAAGCTGAATCCTAAGAAGTTTTTCCTATGAGCTTTGTTCACATTGAGTCCTTCATGTAGTTTATCGTTATCTCCACCTGTGAACTCCTCAGGGTCAGCTAAGGGCATTTTTCATACTTACTGTTGCAGCTTAGCAGAGCATTACAACCTGAAACATCTCGTAGCTAAAATTTCAGTGTGTCTCTACTACCAAAATTGGCTGAGTTCTCTTTTAATTTGTAAACTTATTTAATAACCATTCTAATTTACTAAGCATAATTTCGACAAGTATCTGACTACCATTCCTCTCTCCAAATGTTTGAAGACATTTTGAAGGTACAGTCATTCATTGTCTTGTTGGCCAATTGGTGGATTTTTCTGTGGCATGGTTATCATCTTTTTTTTTTTTTTTTTTTTTTTTTTTAATGATTTGGACTTTAGAAGCAACAAAAGTCCTGTTTAAAAAAGGAAGGGAAAAAGACCTTAGCAAACCAGGCACCTTGTGACATTTGAAAAGTCTCCTGCTGTTATAAAGAGAAGAGGAAAACTATTTGAACAGAAAAATGATTCAGTTAATAATAGGATTAAGGAGGAAAAATTATTTTAAAAAAAGCATTTTACACAAGCAACACTAGATCTGAATTACTTATGCTGCATAGGTTACACACACACACACACACACACACACACACAGAGAGAGAGAGAGAGAGAGAGTTCCCTAAGAGAAAAAGAGTCTTAACATCTTATGCATATTTCGAAAGACCTAAACTACCTCAGGATTAAAGAAGAAAACATCCATCACTAGAAAGTAACACATTTGCTGGCAGCCTGCTCTCAGCAGCTTGGTATAACCTAAAGATACCACTGATACATATTGCACTGATGTACCACTACAGGCTGGTACTAAGCATGTTTCTTCTAAACATATGGAATTGCCCCAAGCTAGCAAGTTGTTTAATGGCATATTGGATCCTTATGTTAAAGAGCGGGAAATTACTTAGAAGAGTGAAAAGCTATAATTATTTTCTCTGTTACCAGCCAGCACATTGCAAATCAGATTGTCAAGGATGCAGATTCTCCACACAGTATAGCTCAAACCTCAGCTTCTCTTTTTATTTTGATAAAGATGAATCTGAAATATGGTGTTCCAATAAATTTTCCCCTGGATCACTTATGACATCATCATCTTGGATGCTTTTTTAAAATGAATATTCCTGGGCCACCATCCCAGACTCAGAGAATCAAATCTCTTAAATTTCTGAACTAAATAGATGGGACTTCAGAATGCTTCAGCTTAAGCTGACTAGATCACTCTCTTAAGGACCCACTACATTTGGGAACCACTGTTGCAGGGCATACGGTAGCTGGTCACCTGCAGAAAATGCTTGGACAGAGTTTAGTTAAATTACTGCTTAATGTACAGGCCACATTAAATTTTAAAAAATACTATTAAAGTGATTGTGGATTTGTTATCAAAGAAAATAACTGCCAGGCCTTTACCCTCCTATTCTTCTATTAAGGTGTTGACTGCACACTAAAGAGAAGGCATCAAAGTTGTGGTAGTTCTATTGGAAAACACACCCCTCACCCATCCACTTTTGTATAGGACAAACTTCATTGGCTATTCTTGGTTACTTTTATTTTAGTTTAGAGCTTTCAGTTTGAAAAGAACACGGGACAGAAGATTGTTGAGATTTATTCACACACACACAAACACACAGCAATACCTCTAACTTGTACCAGCAACTTCCGTAACCAAACGGCAGCTGCAAGTGCTCAATTTCTTTAATTTTTTTCAATGAAATATATTTAATTTTTTAAAATAATTAGGAAGCACATATCAAGCAGGGGAAGAAACTAGAGATTCAATAATTATATTTCAGTTTCACTGTCTAAATTTGCTTTATCTGCCCCGGTTTTTACTTTTACTTCTAACCCTAATTTTAAAGGTTTTTTTGGTATGTCATACCCCAATCTTCTTGAACTAAGATATGATTGGGTCAATTTATTTTCAGTCAATATAGAAATCAAAGAATGGAAAGATACCTCTGTCAGACCAACCCAAAACTCAGGCCTTCTTCGTGTCCAGTATGTGAAATTATCCTTTGGTTAGGGGGCCAAAGTCTAGAGATAGCAACAACATATTCAGCTACTTTTCTTGGCAGGGATGGATTATGCACGAAGAAAGTTATTAGTTTAGGTTTTCGTGTGATAAGGGCAGGGGCGAGAGAGAGAGCAAAGGATAAGAAAAGGTGTTTTTTCTTTGCTATTAGAGCCAACACTTCACACCCAGGCAATTCATTCTACAAAAATATCCATGTAAACAGTGTGGAGATAAAGGTCATTTGCTAGCTTTCTAGCAGTTGTGGAGGTAATAATATTACTTAGCCTTCCATCTTAAGTACTTTGGGTTGTAAATGGCGAATTTTCCAGCATTCCCTGAGGTTTAGAAGGACGACTCAGAGTGATATCACATCAACCTATTTGGAAATCTCAGCAAGTACATAGCAGATTGACGGTTTTTCTCCATTCAATAGGTTGCTTCTGTCAAACGACAACTATTGTCACAAGAAGAAATGTTCATGAATTCGGTGTTTACTGTCTGACCCTATCATTTCCTACTTGATTCCTGGTTGTCTTTTACAACTTGCAATATTCCTGAGAAAAAGCTACAAAGAAAACAATAATGATTTTCCCAAAAGCCTGCAAAGAAAAGCCCTGTCTTAAATTCTACAAAACTGAGTTGTGATTCCAATTAAATACTGCTCAATTCTTCTGAAGAGTAGGTGGGAGTGAAAACTGTTATTTAACACGGTTACATGACGGTACTTAGCTAAGTATTGTTATTTTACTTTCACTTATGTCCAATCACACTTTATCTGTTTTTTTTTAAATGTCCTACCCTGGAAAGACTGTAGTTGGATTATCATCTGCATGAGTAATAAACTCAGTGCACATCTTTCTTTGCAGAGATTACCAGAGAAGATTCTCTGCTTTCCCTTATATCTTATAGAAAAGGATAACACCATTTTGTACTATTTAGTGAAAATGCTTGCTTGCTGTCTCCTCTTAAAAATAAGGGCTAAATCTTTTTCATTGACATATTTAATGCCAATCAGAGTGCCTGCCACAAGGTAGACTCACTGTAGTAATTCATATCATAGATTACTAAATGAATGGATGAATGAAGAAATCAGAGAGGATTTAAAAAGATTGTTCCCTCTGTCACAAAGTAGCTTAGCACATGGTTTCTCAAACTTAAATGTGCAGATGAATCACCTGGGGAGCACCTGGTAAAATGTGGAGTCTAATTGATAGGTCTGAAGTAGAGCCTGACATACTTAATTTCTAACTGAGGTGATGCAAAGATTTTGGTCTGTGGAACCCGTTTTGAGAAGCAAGTTGACAGTATCACTGCAAGCAGCAAATTTCCTAGTTCTTGACTTTTTAAATAAGATGAACAATTTTGACATTTAAAATGAATGCTGAGGGTTGCTATATGATATTTTAATTTTTATATTTGTTAGAAGAGAATAATATAAATAGCTCCTTTACGTTCAATTTCACTTTTAAATGTAACTGATTTTTATTTTTCAAAGAAGCAAAATAATACACATTATAAATGCAATATATTATTTATTAGATCTGCATAGAATACATTTAGCATTTTAAATCCTTTAGGCAAGTCGTCCTTTTGTACCCAACATATGGTCTGTGAATCAGTGGGGGTCCTGAGGTCCAACAAGTCCATGAGTTCAAAATTATTTTCCTGATAAAATGAAGATGCTTTTACCACCCTGATTTTTTGAAAACTGAGATATGTGCCTTTTTTCATTGCACTGATATTTGTTTGGATGGGGCAAAAGTAATAGCTTCATAGCATGAATCAGCAGTGGCACCAGCTGAACTATTAGTCACTCTATTGCTGACTGCCATCTACTTGTAGTAAAAATAATGTCATTTCACTGAAGAATGTCCATGATGAAGGAATTCAAATTATACTTTATTAATTTTAACCTTAAGTACATGTCCTTTTGATATTCTGTTTGATGAAAAAGACTATGCATACATACTTTAGCATAATGATTTACAATGCATATTTCAAGAAAAGCACCTGTGCAATCATGTGAGTTGTGAGGAAAACCAGTAAGTGTTTGGTATTTTTATAGAACACAATTTAATTTACCTTGAAAAAAGTGACAAACCATAATTTTTCTGATTTCGGTATTACTGGCAGACATCTTATTGAAAATGAGGAAAATGAGTCTGTCCTGTCAAGGTAAACAACTCACAGTATTTGTTGCCACTGATAGAATTTGAGCTTGTAAAGAAAACCCTATTATTAAAATGTGTATCTATCATTGCAAATTTGACAGCTCACTAGTACATAATACTTTTCTGATAAAAAGAGTGGTGATATTTAAAAATATAATTTTGTTTCTTAATTTCGGATAATGAAATCTGTCAACATTTGGAAGATGTGAATTACACATCAAAACAATATTTTCCAAATGATCAATGAACTACTAGAAGATCATACAGGATAAACTATCCACTCACAAATAAGGAAGGCGAGTGGATTTTAGTGTAACAGGGTAATAAGTTCATTGATACGGGTTTAAATTCCACATTGAAACTAATGAGTTTTTAAGTGTCATTTGACCACAATGTCTATTGCTCCCATGTTTATGTCTATGTGTGTTCAATGTTCAGCTTTCACTTTTAAGTAAGAACTTGCAGTATTTGGTTTTCTGTTCCTGCATTAATTTGATTAGAATTATGGCCTCCAGCTCCATTCATGTTGCCACAATGACATAATTTCATTCTTTTGATGGCTGTGTAGTATTCCATGGGCAACTGTGTTAATTCTATGTCTTTGCTATTATGAATAGTGCAGTGATGAATTTGCAAGTGCATGAGGCTTTTAAGTAGAATGATTTATTTTCTTTTGTGTATATACCAAGTAACGGGATTGCTGGGCTGAATGGTAGCTCAGTTTTAAATTCTTTGAGAAATCTCCAGACTGCTTTCCACAGTAGCTGGATTAATTTACATTCCCACCAACAATATATAAGTGCTTCCTTTTTGTCTACAGCCTCCCCAGCATCTATTGTTTTTTCTTCATTTTAATAATATCCTTTATGACTGGTGTGAGATGGTATCTCACTGTGGTTTTGGTTTGCATTTCTCTGAGGATTAGTGACACCGAGCATTTTTTCACGTTTGTTGGTTACTCATATATTTTGTTTCGAGAAGTGTCTGTTCAAGTACTTTGCCCATTTTTAATGGAGTTATTTCTTTTTCTGCTTGTTGATTTGTTAAGTTCCCTATAAATTCTGGACATTAGGCCTATTAGAGGGCAAAGGGAAGCAGGAGCATAAAATCTACCTATAGGGTGTTGTGCTCACTACTTGGGTGATGAGATCTATATTTCAAACCACAATATGACATGATATTTCCATGTGACAAATATGCATATGCACCCTCTGGATCTAAAATAAAAGTTGAAATTAAAAAAAAATCATACCTCAATAAGTGTGGGAAAAAACCCTATTTCAGCAATTGTTGTTAAGCTAAAAAAAAAATAAGAAAGAAAGAGGGCTGGAAGGTTAGGGGAAGGGAGGAGCCTGCTAATATATAGGGAAAAGACAGTGAAGGGGTGTGTGTGTGTGTGTGTGTGTGTGTTCATATTTATGTATCAAAAGGGCAAATAAACAATTTAAAAAGAAAAATATGAAAAATACATAATATGCAGTTTCCATATGCCATGTTATATGAGCGTACTTTCAATTTTATAACTCATATCTTTCTATAATACATGAAAATAAAATTACCGATTCAAATATTGCTTTTCTATTCTTTCCTGCGTTATTTTCTTTGAAGTATGCCTTAATTTAATAAAATACTGTAGTCTTCCAAGCAATCCTGCATTATGGCTAATACACACACACACACACACACACAATACACACACAATACACATATGTATAAATGATTTTAATATGTATTTATGAAATTATATCTATAACTGTAAAATGCCTATTAGCTGATAAACTGATCATACAATTGTACTTCATTTAATTTTCAGTCATTGCAAATGTATCTGCAAGTTACAAGTGGGTGTTTATGTGCATATGAGGTTTTTTTAAATAATACTAGTCAGGTACTTGTTACCATTGTTGAATTTACAGATTCCAGGGCAAAATATGCATTGATTTTCAAAGAGTTCTCAAACAATGTTTTTTCTTTTTCTGTTCTTTTTGTAATTCCCATGGGATAGCTAATTTAGAATGAAAATAAAATACCGGCATAAATACTATTTCATTATACTGAAATACTGAAAAAAATAATGAGTTAATTAACCTCCTCTAATGTCTCATAAGTGTAATGACATTGAAATGTAATTCAGTTTTATTTTTTGAAAAATTTATAACCGAAATTATAAAATATAGTAGATAAAAAGGTCAATAATCTGGATACAACATTGTTCAAGCAAAGGTATTGCAGTTTTGTATAATTGGCCTTGTAATGGCAAAATGCTGTAACAGGTCCACTGATGCAATTACAAAGTGAAGTAAATAAGTAAAATAATTTCCTCTGTTTTACTCTAGAGCGAGGGTTCAGCAAACTTATTCTGTAATAAAAAGCAGATAGTCAATATGTTTGACTTTGTGGGCTATATGGTGTCTGTGGCATCTGCTCAACTTCGTTGCAGTGTGAAAAGAGCCAGTGTCCGAGGCTGTGTTTCAGTAAAACTGTAATCCCAAAATTCACGTGGAGTCAGTCAGCCTGATTTGGCCTAGGGGGTTATATTTCCCAACTACAGCTCCAGTAAGATGATGACTCTTGTCACTGGATCACTGGTACAAACAAATGTCTGGCACTCAGTTTAATGCTAGTAATTATTAGTAGTGGTATTCTTTCTGATTTAGAAGAAGAGTTGAACACACGCTGTGTGCCAGTCACTGACCCAGTGTGCACAGCATGGGAATTAATGATCTCGATATCAAGTCAAAATTATCAATATATACTTCACCAAGAATATCAAATTTGATGGGGCTGCACAGAGATATATGCTGTGTTCATGTCAGGGGGCCGTAGAAAGAAAAATCATGAAGCCATAAGTGACAAAGTGTCACGAGTTGATTTTTGAAAGATAAATACATATTGATTATTTTGAAATAGGATTTTAAAAGAATACAAATAAGAAGGTATTTGTATTTGTCTATTATGCTTTAGATGTGTGGGATTTCATGCTTATGACAGGTATCAGGTTCAGTGTATCTGACACTATGTTTTACCTTTATTACTGTTTTTATCTGGGCTGCTTATATTTCCCTGATACTGGCAGCTCCATGAGAGTAGCCACTTTGTTTTGTTTATTGCTATATCCTCAGTCAGTCAATGTCATGTGGGGTTTAGATCAGCAATGATGGCTGTAGAATCCCATACATATACCCCTTCTCTGCTGGAGTTCTCAAGCAATTGAGAAAAACGAACAGGCAGATGGGGATTCCATGTGTCTCTATGACTTTGTACATAGGCAATGATACACATAATAAATAACATTTCATAAGGCCATCATGGGAATTTAATGAGATGATACCTATAGAGCACTTGTGGCAGTGCTGTAAGTCATAATTATGTTTTTAAGTAAACACTAATAAAATTAATATAGAGTTTCCCTCATGGTGTATTTAAATACTTTAGTTTATATCCATAATAATATTTAAAATTAAGAAAATAACAACACATTTAGGTTCTTACTGTGTTAATGGAAAACTTAATTCTACTTGATTACAATTATACAGGACTCTTAGATTCATTCCTTATCAATACAAAATGTTTCTTTCTTCCTTGAATCAATTGTTTACTGTGAAACTGTAATAGCTTTAATGTTCCACTTAAATAATTTTTAATGACTATTATTTTATTCACAATAATACTTAAAATGAGACATTAAAATGTATAAATGTGGGTTGCCGTTCTTGTAAGGGAAATTCAAGTCCACATGTTTAGGATTATAAGGTAATGTTGGATTAATAAATATGTTATATATGTTTGTTGTGGAACTAAAATAGCATTAAATAGTTTATTTAAGAGTAGAGTAGAAATAAGAAAAATAAAGAGTATCATCTATGGTATGGTATCATCTATGACAAAACCCTTGATGTGGTAGAGCTTCCTTTGACCCATTTGATTTACCTCCCTTCCACCTCCCTCCTGCTGAGCGCTGCTTCAGGGTCCTTGTGGACCATATTAACTGCACACCATATTCAAAGGCAATCATCAATGAGAAGCTGATCAGAAGAAAGGATCAGAGTGAGATTGAAGAATGTATTCTTCTGCAGGGTGGATGATTTCAACCTCTGAACAGGTCACAGGCAATCCTCTCACTTGCTCTTTCTCTCTTTCTGTCTCTCTCTCTCTCTCTTCCCCACCTCTCTCTCTCTCTCTCTCTCTCTCTCTCTCTCTCTCTCTCTTCCCCACCTCTCTCTCTCTCCCTCTCTCTTCCCCACCTCTCTCTCTCTTTAAGAGTTCAGGGTGGTTGTCCCTTCATTCCAGTCACAGGCAATCCTCTCACTTGCTCTTTCTCTCTTTCTCAGTCTCTCTCTCTCTCTCTCTCTCTCTCTCTCTCTCTCTCTCCTCCCCCTCCTCTCTCTCTCTTTAAGAGTTCAGGGTGGTGGTCCCTTCATTCCTTCCTTTAGGCCTGGGAGAGACACTGCTCCTCCTCATTTTTTACTAGTCTCAGGATATTGCCCCAAACTATGTGGTTTCCCTGTATCCTGCTACAACTTTGTAAATAATCAGTAATCCCAATTTGAATGACACATATTTTTCTCCTCTTCTTCTCCTTCTGCTTCTCCTTCTTTTGACACTGATGATACACTTTAGGTACAAATAAGAGAAAAATGGTTTGGGGAACATAAATTATTTATCTTCATCTTGAAGCTTAGAGGCAGATAAGAATGGGGAATTGAGGTCTTTCAACTATAGTTAAGGATGCTTTTCTTTTCTTTTCTTTTGAGACACAGTATCACTCTGTTGCCCAGCCTGGAGTGCAGTGGCACAATCTTGGCTCACTGAAACCTCCACCTTCGAGGCTCAAGTGATTCTCCAGCTTCCACCTCCCTAGTAGCAGGGATTACAGGTGCCCACCACGATGCCCTGGCTAATTTTTGTATTTTTATTAGAGACAGGGTTTCACCATGTTGGCCAGGCTGGCCTCGAACTGCTGACTTCAGGTAATCCACGCGTCTCGGCCTCCCAAAGTGTTGAGATTACAGGCATGAGCCACTGCACTATTGGATCAGGTGATTATGGAAGCCACGATGTCCCAGAATCTGCCCTCTGCAAGCTGGAGAAGCAGGGAAGCCACTGGTATGATTCAGCCTGAGTCCAAAGGTCACAGAACCAGCAGTACTAAGAACAGAGAGACAATTTGCCTTTTTGTTCTATTCTGGTCCTCAGTGGATTAGAGGATGCTCGCCCACATGGGTGAGGACAAATCTTCTTCACTTAGTCTACTGAGTCAAATGCTAGCTAGTCTCTTCCAGAAACACACTCAGAGACATACCCAGAAACAATGATTCATCAGCTATCTGGGTATCCCCAAACCTAATCGAGTTGACACTAAAATTATATCCTTTTACCCCATAGAAATGTTATAAAGTTGAATTGAGATAAACTTCTAAGGGCCCTAGCAGAGCCCAGACCATACAAAGCACAAATAAATGTTTGCCATTGCATAATTTCTATTAGTTGCCTTAGTAAATAATATTAATATTATTTTCAAAAAGTTAATTGAAGTGAAAGCAAAAGGAATATTTCATTTATTCTTTTTCCATCCTATTACATTTGTTAAATGTGAGCTGATTATATTGAATTTTATTGAACATTCATTATTAAACTTGGGCCCTTTACTGAATCTGGGGCTCTGAAATTACTTGACATTTTATTCTCATTCTGAAGGAATGTATATTCTTTGGGTTAATGAATAAAAAGAATTGTGACAATTTCATAAAAATTAACCAAAATTGTATTTTTTTGTTTGAAAACTCCATTACTTTATAAGATAATAAGTTGTTGTGGTTGTTCTTTTTGTTTTTTTGGTGGGGTGGTGTGACTAGAGGTCATTAGATACTTTGGAAGTCATATAAATTTCCAGTCTACTATAAATTTTAGACTATAAATGAAGATGTGTATTTCATAGCTACAAGGATTTATGTAGTTAAATAAAATGACATTTTTGTGTTCTAACATATTTAAAGTAGAATTGTAAAATCATACTGTCTTCATTCTAAACAAACTCCACACTGATGGAATCTTTATTTTTACATGCTCAGATAGAAATACAGAGGCAGACATACTTCTACATATTGTTTTATCTTAATTTTAAATGAAAAGAGGTATTTCACTTAGGTAATCTACAGGTTGTAATAGTAAGTTAGAATTTTCCAAAAAACAAATTTAAGAATCCTTTTACTTGAGTAAACAATTTCTTTAAAAAATATGTTCATATTAAAAATAATAATTTTCCCTGAAAAAATATTCTTATTTATTGACTTGATCTAAGAAATATTAAAAATAGAATAGAAAGCCACAATTGACAAATGGGATCCAATTAAACTAAAAAGCTTCTGCATGGAAAAAGAAACTATTGGAGGAAGCTGCCCCCAATATTTCAATGTAGGTTCTTTCTATTTTCCATAAGTTTTGGCTGGTTGAGAAATAAAGAGAGACAGTATAAAGAGAGGAATTTTACAGCCGGGCTGCCAGAAGTGACATCACATATCTGTAGGACCATGATGACCTCCTGAGTCTCAGACCAGCAAATTTTTATTAAGGGTTTCAAAAGGGGAGAGGGGGAAGAACAGAGAGTAGGTACAAAGATCACATGCTTCAAAGAGCAAAAAACAGAACCACTGACAAGGGTCCAACAAAGATCACATGCTTTTGAGGGAACAGGACAAAGGACAAAAGCAGAACCACTAATAAGGGTCCAACAAAGATCACAGGACAAAGAGCAAAAGCAGAACCACTGATAAAGGTCTATGTTCAGCGGTGCACATATTGTCCTGATAAACATCTTAAACAACAGAAAACAGGGTTCTCAAGCAGAGAACCGGTCAGACCACAAATTTACCAGGGCAGAGTTTTCCCAACCCTAGTAATCCTGAGGGTTCTGCAGGAGACCAGGTCGTATCTCAGTCCTTATCTCAACTGCACAAGACAGACATTCCCAGAGCGAGCATTTATAGACCTCCTCCCAGGAATGCATTCCTTTCCCAGGGTATTAATATTAATATTCCTTGCTAGGAAAAGAATTAAGCAGTATCTTTCCTACTTGCACGTCCATTTATATATTCTCTGCAAGAAGAAAAATGTAACTCTTTTTGCCTGACCCCATAGGCAGTCAGACCTTATGGCTGTCTTCCCTTGTTCCATAAAAATCGCTGTTATTCTGTTTTTTTTCAAGGTGCACTGATTTCATATTGTTCAAATACATATGTTTTACAATCAATTTGTACAGATAACACAATTATTACAGTGGTCCTGAGGTGACGTACATCCTCAGCTTACAGAAATAACAGGATTAAGAGATTAAAGACAGGCATAAGAAATTATAAAAGTATATTGTATATGAAAGCATATGAAAGTGTGGATAAATGTCCATATTAAGATGAAATCTTCACAAATTATGTTCCTTTGCCGTGGCTACAGCTGGTCCCACCATTCAGGGTCCCTGACTTCCCACAACAAGAAACTAGCATCCCCGTGAACAGGCAACAGGCAAACTACAGAATGGGAGAGAAATTTTGCAATCTACCCATCTACAGAATATCCAGAATCTACAAGGAATTTAAGCGAATTTACAAGGAAAAAAAATCAAAAAGTGGGCAAAGGATATGAACAGACACTTCTCAAAAGAAGACATTTATGAAGCCAACAAACATATGAAAAACAGCTCATCATCGGCGGTCATTAGAGAAATGCAGATCAAAACAAAAACTGAGATACCATCTCATGCCAGTTAGAATGGCTATTACTAAAAAGTCAGAAAACAGCAGATGCTGGAAAGGATGTGAAGATATAGGAATGCTTTTACACTGTTGGTAGGATTGTAAATTAGTTCAATCATTGTGGAAGACAGTGTGGTGATCCCTCAAGGATCTAGGACCAGAAATACCATTTGACCCAGCCGTTCCATTACTGGGTATATACCCAAAGGATTATAAATTATTTTATAATAAAGATTTATTTATGTTTATTGCAGCACTATTTACAATGGTATAAACTTGGAACCAACCCAAATGCTTATCAATGATGGGTTGGATAAAGAAAATTTTGCACATATACACCATAGAATACTATACATCCATAGAAAAAAAATTAGTTCATGTCTATCGCAGGGACATGGATGAAGCTAGAAGCCATCATTCTCAGCAAACTGACACAGGAACAGAAAACCAAACACCACATGTTCTCACTCGTAAGTGGGAGTCAAACAATGAGAACACATAGACACAGGGAAGGAAACATCACACATTGGGGCCTGTTGGGGGGTGAGGGGCAAAGGGAGGGAGAGCATTAGGACAAATAGCTAATGCACATGGGGCTTAAAACCTAGATGATGGATTGATAGGTGGAAAAAACCATCATGGCATGTGTACACCTATGTAACAAACCTGCACATTCTGCACATGTGTCCCAGAACTTAAAGTAAAACTTTTTTTAAAAAAGAAATTTTTGAAAAGAAATAGAAGTAAGCTTTATGTTATCTAGAATCTATAATTATCTAAATTCAATCCTCCCTTTAAATTAGCATATATCTGTATATCTATATGTATATAGATATATTATCATATGTGTATATGTATTTACATATATCTCTATATCTTTATGTATAGATTATAAATATATATATCTACATATAGATTTATATGTGTATGCTAAGCTATCTGTGTACATACAGATATGCAGATGTGCATATATCTTTAAATTAGCATATATCTGTATATATGTTTATAGATATCAGTATATGCATATAAATCTACACATGTATTTCTGTAGATCTATATTATATAGATATGTTAGCATATAGATATAGTTATATACCTATAGATCTATATGCATATGCTAATATATACATATATAGATATACAGTTATATGCTAATATAACCCTAAACAATAGAAAGACTGACAGTATGATTCTTTTTATTTACCTGGTTTTATAATCTAAGCCATATGGTGCTTGCTGGAATGACATTTATAGTGCAAGAAAAATCTCTTGATCTAAAGCATGCTTTAAAATCCTCGTTCCCTCTGGTGTATTTATTAACACTTTTCCTAATCTTTACATGAATTCTGAATGAGGTTTAAATTACTCCATCTGTATTCCTGCTTGATATCATAGCACAGCAAATATTAACTATACAAAAGTTATATGCAAAAATTGAAGAGACACAGTAATTTGGTAAATAAACTCGTGTATAAGATTTTTCTCAGAATCCACATTCAGTTCTATTTAAAGAAAAATTTTATTATAACTTGCAGTTTAATTATATTTTACGTATTACATACTAAATAGCGCAGTTTTCAAAATTAATTGAATATGAATAAAATACACTAAATGTGGAGATTGTCTTTTTATAAAATCAGAAAATAGATTTTTTGTGAATTGCCTATTGTATTCTTTATTTTTTTTTTATTTGCAGCAGCAAATCTTGGTTGCCCTTTACAAAGTCCTTCAAATTGGATTAAAATCTAGACATTCAAATAGAAAATATAAGAAAGAATTCAGCATCCTCCTGTGGTTAATAATTTTTCCTCTTTCTTCTAACGGTTGTTGACTAGCACTTCTGGTTGCACCAATACCCATCCACACTTAGGAGACCATGCCTCAATTCTCATGGGCAGCAAGAGTGTTACATTTTCCCAATGAGATCAAGTGCTGTTGTATTTGATCTGCTTTTTCAGTGTCCATTTTGTATTTTTATATTTTGCTTTTTTATATTTTGCACTTAACTTTAACTGTGGTGATACTATTTTTAAGAATTTAAGACAAAATTGCAGAGGATTGGGATATTAACATATTGTTGATAATTAGAAATGATGACTTACAATTTAAAAAACTGAGTATGTGGGTATATCATAGTGTCCTTAAGACTGGATTTGTTGTTGTTGCTGTGTTCTTGGCTTATTTTGTTCATTGAAGCACCCGGCGTATTTAATTATATCAAGCAGCTGTTGTGCAAGGGCAGCAGATGTTTTGCATAATGTTTATTTACATTGCCATAATGTAATTTGAGAGGCCATCATGATTCCATCTTTGTGGCCAATCCTATATTTCCTTTGTAGATTCTGTGGGCAATGAACTTCTATCTTCATCAGAGCTTGAAGTGACAATATAAACTAAATAAAATCATTATATATTACTGTATGTTTTATGAGTTATGGACAGCAGTGTATAATTTCTTCTCCACATACTTAGTGATAACTTATTGGAAAAGGCATGAGGATTATAAAATACTCAGTACAATAGCACATTTAGGCATTTACATTTGGAAACAAAATTTGTGTGCTCCTTCAGACTTCTCCCAAATTTTGCCTTATTTTTCTCTCTTGTTTCATACACCTCTTGGGCCAGAATGCCCACCACTTTCAAATATGAGTGAAACACCCTCATCTGGTTGCATGAGAGGTTACCAAATAGCCTGGAAATGTGAGCAAGTTACTCCCCATGACATGAACCTTAACTAGTGAGAAACAGGATATTTTACATCATTGTGGATTTGTTTTCACATTGTAATCTATGAATTTTTGCTGTTTGTTTGTTTTACTTTTCAAATACGTATACATTATATTAATACATGTTTATTTATTTATAGAGAAGAAGTATTTCCGAGGCTGCTCTTGAACTCCTGGCCTCAAGAGCTTCTGCCACCTGAGCCTCCCATGTAGCTGGGATTACAGGCCAAGCTGCCTTGCCTGGCTTCAATGTTTGCTGTTAATAAAATGAAGTTACATTGTGAGCTAAACAGTTTATCATCAGGAAGTGATCCATAAATTATATTTGGTTAATGTGAATATAGTTACACCAGCTTCCTCTTTGCTAGTATTTGCATGATTTATTTTTTGCTCATTTATAGCAACCTTTTTTCTTTCTGCTATAGTTTTACCTTTGCCTCTTTTAAGCAGTAGATTATGGGGTTTGACCTTTTTATTTCATCCAACATTTCTTTTGACAAAGATATTTAGTTCATTTATATTTATGTGATTACTGAAATCTTTAGGTTGAAATCTACAGCATTGTTTTGTACTTTACAGTTGATCGGCTCCCACTTACCTTTCTTCATCCGTCCTTTCTTGTCTGATTTGATATTATTGGTTATATTTTTTGTCTTATTTGATCATTTGCATTTATAATTTTACTATAATTTCAAAATAATTTTACAAGAAGCTTGAAATATTTATGGCTATTACTAATAAAAGTAGTCTTTATTCTATGGTATTTAAATATGCTTATTTTAATTTGTTATTAAATATGATGGCTAATTCTGTGTTAATACAGTGAGATGTGAAAGCAGAAAAATAAAGTTACATAACAACATAGCTTAAGTGAGAAAAGGGATATAAAATAATTTACAGAAGCTCAACAAACTAGTTGAAAGTAGAATTCATTAAAATTTAATTTCACGTTTATTCAAGAAAATATTTTTGTTGCGGGATATCACAGACCCCAAACGGAGGGACCGACTGAAGCCGCGGCAGAAGAACATAAAATGTGAAGATTTCATGGACATGTATTAGTTCCCCAAATTAATACTTTTATAATTTCTTACACCTGTCTTTACTGGAATCTCTGAACATAAATTGTGAAGATTTCATGGACACTTATCACTTCCCCAAGGAATATCCTTAAGATTTCCTATGCCTGTCTTTACTTTAATCTCTTAATCCCGTCATCTTCTTTGTAAACTGAGGAGGATGAATGTTGCCTCAGGACCCTGTGATTGTGTCAACTGCACAAATTGTTTGTAGAGCATGTGTGTTTGAATATGAAATCCGGGCATCTTTTAAAAAGAACAGGATAACAGTGATGTTCAGGGAACAAGAGAGGTAACTTTGAACAGACCGGATGGAAACAGAGCTATATTCCTCCTCTTTCATAAGCAAATAGGAGAAATATCGCTGAATTCTTTTTCTCAGCAAGGAACATCCCTGAGAAAGAGAATGCGCCCTGAAGGTAGGCCTATAGACGGCCCCTTTTTAAGGCCTCCAGTCTATTATGGTCGAAGCCAGATGAAATAAGCCCCGGGTCTCCTATAGTGCTCCCAGGCTTACTAGGATGAGAAAATTGCCACCTAATAAATTGTGGTCAGACAGGTTACCTGCTCTCAAACCCTGTTTCCTGATAAGATGTTGTCAAAGACAATGCGTGCCGGAAACTTCATTAGCAATTTTAATTTCTCCTCGTCTGGTGGTCCTGTGATCTCGCCCGGCCTCCATTTGCTTTGTGATATTTTATTACCTTGTGAAGCATGTGATCTCTGTGACCCACACCCTATTCCTGCACTCCCTCCCCTTTTGAAAATCGCTAATAAAAACTTGCTGGTTTTAGGGCTCAGGGAACATGATAGATCCTGCTGACATGTGATGTCTCCCCTGGACACCCAGCTTTAAATTTCTCTCTCTCATGCTCTTTCCCTTTATTTCTCAGCCCAGCCGAGACATCTACAAAATAGAAAAGAACCCACGTTAAACATGGGGAGCGGGTTCTCCTGATATATTTTATTCCAAATGTTGTCATCCAAAAGTGGAACAGGGTTGTTTTTCACAGTGTGAATTCTGCTCGATGAACTTCTTACCCGTTTTAGCTGAGGTAAATGCTCTCAAGGAAAACTTCAGAGACTGACAGAATTCCTCATTCCACTTATCCTCACTGACATGAAATCCAGAGTAGAGCCAGTGAATGTTTGGACCAGATAAGTAAGCAAATATTTGGCCTCATGGGACCTAAAGGGAATTAGGTTATTTATTAGCTACTTTCGAATAGGAACATATAAATATGAATCCCCCTATGTTAATGAAGGTAGTGTGTGGCAGAGAACATATTTTACACTTCTTAGGCTTTCGTCTCTGTTCCAGCTTCCACTGTAGTTGTCTTAATGCTTCGTTAATTTTTGCCTCATTTAGAGTATAAAATGATCCTTCACAGGGGTGGGAAACTGATTGCTGATATGCTCTAATAATTTTCTTACCCCTCATGTCCTGTGATGATTTTAGCTGAAACATTTAAGAATATGTGTTTTAAAACAAGCAGTTTAATTTTAGGTGTTAGGACACCTCTTGTTCTCTCAATTTACGCATACATGAAAGAAAGAAAATGGCTTCTATTCACCAAGGATGAAAGTAAATTTGGGGGCAGTAATGTTAATTATGTAATAGTAAATTTTTTCAAAATACGTCAAAAATATATTTCACTTGATTATCAGCATAATCATTTTTATGTTTAATGTTCCCCTCCTAGATTTTTAAAAGATTAAAAATAACCTCACCTTTCTTATGTCTATATTTTTATTTAAATTTATTTTTGTTGATTTTCTCAGTTCCAAAAAATGATGACTAATAAAGACCTTTGCAAGAATGATGACTGTGGGAGAAATCTAACATAGCTAACTCCATCTTGATTCTAACTTCACATTCTGTTCTTGCTCATTCCTCCAACTAAGGGAGAAAATTAGTTTATAGTTTAACTTTAAAACAAAGATGATAACAGTCCTTTTTTGAAAGTAACCTCCTCCTTACTTAATAACTGAAACCACCTTTTAAAAACTAATGCATTAGCCAGAAAGTTAGAATTATGGTTCAGAAGTTGTGTAGCCAGAACTGACAAGATTTGTAACCTCCCTAATTATGCTTATAGATAACATCACTATTATAAAACCTGAGATTGGTGTTTTGGGTATCTCTCAGACCTGGCATTCTGTTGGACCACCTGATGCAACCCAGACTGGTAACTCATACCAAGAAACTAACTCAAGGCTCTGTAATCCAAAAACCTTGGGAAACTGATTGGCAGAGCATCCCTATGCCCAGGTATTCAAGGTTACTGCGAGCTATGATCGTGCTACTGCACTCCAGCTTGAGCCAAATAGTGAGACGCTGTCTCAATTGTAAAAATTAAAAAGAAAAGGAGAGAAAAGTAACTAATCAACTGATCTTGTGACTCCTATCCAAGAACTGACTCAGGGCAACAAGACAACGTCAATTACCTATGATTTTATTCCTGACCTAACCAATCACCATTCCCTTTTGCCTACTCTCCTGCTTGCCAAACTGTCCTTAAAAAAAACTGTAGCTTCTGAGTTCTTAGGGGGGTGTGTTTGAGAAATACATCCATCCTTTCACTTGGCTGGCCCTGTGATTATTCAACTCTTTTTGTTGTTCTTGTTTTGCCTGTAATACCTGCTGTTCTCAGAGCACTAGCTTTCCTGGGCAGGGGGCAAGAAGGACTTGTTGGGCAGTAACAAATTTGGGGGCTCATCTGGGATAGCCTTTGTGGGCACTTGCCCTCAGTTTGGCAGCCTCTCACTGGTATGACAGATCTGGAGGTGAGCCCAAGTGGTTGAACTGAGGGCACCTCTGGTGCCATCTTGGCCAATGGAGCCCAGTCAACCCACAGTGCTTAAACCTACTTTGCAGTGGATAAATTTTTGAGGGGATTTGAAGAAATCTTCTGGTAAATATTCTAAGCACAACCAACAACCATATCCTTCTTTCAATTGGTTAGGCCCTTTGAAGGTCTTGTGGCTTTTTGTGGGTCTTTGTTGGCTGTCACTAAATAGCAGGAAGGGTCACAGTTTGAGGAGATTTCTCCCCAGTTAGAGAATAGAATGCCTGCTTAGAAGAATATTCTTAGAAATCTTTAATTTGCAATTTTGATTTGAAGGTCTTATATCTTTCCCTTGTTGTACATATTTGTATGTGTGGAGAAAGTCCCCTGAAGGAATTGCTGGTGGAAATCCAGCAGTCAAAACTTGGGAAACTCTCCTTGTTTGTCTGATCGGTCATATTCGAGGAGCACTGAAGGACTTGTTAGCAGAAGCTCAGCAGGCCTAACTTAGGGTGACCATTTGCTCTTCCATCTTGCCCAGAGATCACGCATTGAAACTCCTGTTTGGAGGTCATCCCTCTCCACCTTGAATGCAACTAAGACAAGAGGGGCCAAACAATGGCAAGTTTGAGCCTTGTCAGGTTGGTGCTTGGGTGCTGAGCAGGGTGACCAGTGTCTGGGTTGGCTATGTATATATTGCTCAAGCCAGGAAGAGAAATGTTAATTAAGTTCCCTCACGCAGCCCACTGGGCAGCATCTTGCAAAACTTGGAGGCTTTTCCTAAAGGTCCATGAAATGGAAAATGTGCTTTATAACATGGCTCGGACCCCACAGCTGTGGTGCAGTGAACAGGATCACCAGGGCTACTGTGCCCGCCCTCCTGGGGGCCGGGAGCCTGATGAGTTGGCAAAAGGATAAGAATTTCTCACCAGCTAGGCTCCTGGTTTCTCCCTCTGTGCTCCCCAGTGGAGCTGACAAAAGTCACTGCTTGTACCCTTGGTAAGATTTTGATTAATGGGGGGAAAAAGAAAAGAATTTGTGTGAGCAGTCTTGTAATATAGATTTTAGAGATCTCTTATTCTAAACAGTCGATGAGAAAATCACTTCTTTTTTAAAAAAAAGAAGACACAGTAGTGCCAGGGCTAGCCAGGAAAATTATCCTGAGCAGCTAAACTCCTTTACAAACTCAAAACTGTCCGCTCTAGATTCCTTGTGGGAAAAGCAATGGCAAATGTCCCATGATGTAGCTCATGAAGTAAGATTCTGCCCTTTCACCATGGTGGTCTGGGTTCAATTTTTGGCTCAGGGAATTAGTCCTTTCTGGTTTGGTATTTGTGTGACTTTTGCCATTTGTTGATTCTCTTTCCTCCAAAGACAGTTCTGATTTCCTGTTTTGAATCTTTTTTTTTTTTTTCTGAGCTATCTTTGGGGTGATTCTGAAACAGTCTTTTGTTGTCTGAGATAACTCCTTGAGTCCTTGTCCCACTGTCAAGATGATTGTGGAGCGCCGACACAAAGCTGAGGTGAGAGTGAAAGTTTAGTAAGTGAAAGAAGAAATGTCTGCCATTAGAGAGGGGGTCCCAAATGGGAGTACCCACTATGAGGCTGGGTTCCAGGGCTGGGAAGGGGAAGACATGTGTTTAGTCTGAGAGCTGTCTTGGCGAATGCGTGACTCAGCTTGGCCTAGGACCTTGGCCCGGGATGAATCAGGAGCCGAAATGATGATTCACTGATGCTGCTTAGCTTGGCCCAGGACCTATCAGAGGCTGAAGTGAAAGGTTGGCCCAGGACCTTGGCCCGGGACCAATCAAGGGCTGAGGTGATGATTCATTGAAGCCGGACTTACACTCCTCCTAAAGGAAAGTAGAGCGCCCACCGAACGCACCAGAGCCCACCGTTCCCATACCCACAAAAGGAGAAGAAGCTTTTCCGGGGAGCCTACTGACTATACAAAGGAAAAGACATTTCTGTGACAGACCTTCCCTTATCTGAATGACTGGAGGTTTCTGCAACTTTTTTATCCAAATGGGCTGGAGGTTTTTCCATCTGTGCAGCCGTGGGCGTGTCTCCAGGCACAACACTCTGCACTCATTCCCTTACCGGTGCCTAAAGCTTGAAATTTTTTCCCAGGCTACTTTTTATGTTATATGGGGATCAGGCACTGACCCATGAGCCAGGGACTTTCTGGGACCCTTCCTTTATCATCTACCTAAGACAAGCTAACTAACTCCTTTCAATTCTATACCTTGTAAAAACTGCTTGCTGCCTTTTTGGAGTCATCTGCTGTGTTCATGGTTAAGTCATAACCTTGGTTAAGACTTATTGGTTTCAAATAAAAGGTTACCTTTGGTAAAGAAGTTCAAAGGCTAAAAACATTGGCTGTTTATCCTGGCTCCAATCTGGTAATAAAAGATTTGAAAAGATTTTTCTTAAAGTTCTATAGTCAAAAGTCAACTTAATTAAAACTGACATAGAGGCTATATATGTGTGTGTGCGTATACACATATTATAGATACAGTTTTAAGGTCTCTGTTCTCTCCCTGTAAAAACTCAGTCAATTGAATTTTGTCTGTTTTTCCATTTACCTTTAACTTCTGCTTCTTTCTCTTGCCACCTTCAGTGCCCACATGGGAGGACCTAGCATAATTTCTAACAGCCTGGGACTTCTTGAGAAAAACAGAAAAAAGAAGCCATTTGGAGGAACCTCTGTTTTCATCATGGAAACTCAAGAGCTGTAAGCTTTTACATTGTGTTGTCTCATCTTTTTAGCTTTTGAAGGTACCAGTAATTACTTTGTATTGTGAGAAAATTTTTAACCTTGACGTGTGTAATAGCTAAATTAAAGGCATTCCTTTAGAGATAGCTATTGGCGTTTGCTTCAAACAAAGTGTACTGTTGAGCATGTAGAAGGTATAGAAAAATCCTGACTCCCCAATGAGGGATGAGATTCCTAAGGGAGATGGGCTAATTACAGAGTGGGTTAACTGGCATTGGGTTGCTGATAAGGTTTAGCTGTGTCCCCACCCAAATCTCATCTTGAATTGTAACTCCCACAATCCCCACATGTCATGGGAGGAACCTGGTAGGAGGTGATTGAATTATGGGGAGGGGGGGCTTTCCTGTGCTGTTGTCATGATAATGAATGAGTCTTATGAGATCTGATGGTTTTAAAAATGAGAGTTTCCCTGCACAACCTCTCTCTGCGCCTGCCACCATCCACATAAGATGTGACTTGCTTCTCCTTACCATCTGCTTTGATTGTGTGGCCTCTCCAGCCATGTGGAACTGTAAGTGCACTAAACCTCTTTCTTTTGTAAATTGCCCAGTCTTTGGTATGTCTTATCAGCAGCCTCATACAGCCTCAACTGTATTAAGCGGACTTAATACAGTTGCCCACCAGCCTCAGGGGAATGTCCATACAGTGAAGTGCACTGTAAAAATATTGCACTGTCTCATCCCACAGTGTTTGCATCTTTTGGGGAACCCAGGATTTGGTGCAAAAATGGGATCCTTGATTTGGGGAGATCTATTCTGCCTTCTAGCTATGCTTGCTTCTCACATATGTAAGTATTAGGTGCTAAAAGCCTGTGTGTTTTCTTAGCCCTGTTTCTTCCTGTATTTCCTAAAGTCTCCAACCTAAAGCCTGAATTTAATTAAGACACAAGTTACAAAGCCAAAATGCAGCTCTCTGGTAGTTAGTTGGGTATCTTAAAACCATTGTGTAAAACAAATTTATATATTTAAGGAAATCTCTAAATGTAAGAGTGTCTGCCTGTGTACATTAGAACCTCTGATGCTACAATATTGACACCTAATGTCTTAACTCGTTGCTTTTAAAATATAAATTTTATATCTCATTTCACCTAAGAGTTGTCCTTTTAGAAATGTAAATTTAGAGTTGCCCAGCTGATGATTGTTTAGGGAAGTGAACAAGTAATCAAGAGATTGAGAATGTAAAATGGGTAAGAAAAACTTTACAAACTGTTCAATAAGGACTCTAATAAAGGAAGTATCTTATAAACTATAAGATCTGCTTCTGTCTGTGTGTTTGTTTTGTCCATATGTTTATATGTGTAATGTGTATGTGATCTTTCACTACCAAAATATATGAAAGAGTTTTAATTGGCTTAAAGAAAGAAAAATAAGTGCTTAAACTAAATATTTTTTATATATAAAAAAAAACCTCAAATGTGTTTTAGTTAATGTGACTTTTGAAATCTTTTGTAAATACAGTTTTTAAATTATTGTTAAAATAAAATTGAAACATTTTCAGAATTTAGACATTTGGTCTGAATTAGGCAGGTCAGATACAGTCTTTGTTACATGTTTTAAGATCATGAACTGCTTCTGTGACATTTTTGATAATTGTTTGACTTGTTTGTTTTAGAGCTATTAGATTCTAGGTAAGGCCTGGGGACATGTGCAGCTAGCCATGCCCGATGGCTATACTGGGAAGAATAAAACATTATCTGTAGTTCTATCCTGGGCTCTGCACCTGGTACATAATTAAAATTACCTACCACATATATATATATATATATAACTAAAAGTAAGAGTTACTAAGAGTTACCATTCATACATAGCATATTAAAAATATGATCCTATTCGGTAATATCAAGTGTTTTAAACTTTTGGTATTTGGCAAAATTTTTAAAATCAAAATTTCTTTTCAAAAAAAGTTGTAAGAAAGCATGTTTTCTGGTTTCCAGAAAAGAAAGTAATTCTATTTTAGAAGCTTTTAAGAATTAAAAGCACAATAATTGTTTTACCTTGATCCTTTTCAAAAAGCAATTCATTATCAGCTGTAAGAATTAAGTTAAAGGAAGATAGGACAAAACTGAAGGTTTAAGTTGTAGAAGGTTTGTAGAAGATTGATCTTCTAAAAGAAACTCTGAATGTGAGAAAGTTTGCTAAAATTTAAATGGGATTATTTAATTTTTCTATAAATTAACCATTAAAACCAAAAGCATACTGATGTAGAGCCAGAATCTAGACCTCTAAGACAGAATGATAGGGTTCTATTGGAGAACTGATCTACTCCTTAATTTAAAAAACATATAAAAGATTTGAACATTTTACAAAAATCTTGTTGTGTGGTCAAACTGATTGGATTAATTTCTTTCTACAATTTTATTAAAAATTAACTTTAATGTTAATAATTCACTAATGAAAAGGTAAATTTTTTTCCCTTTTATACAAGATTTTCATGGAATATTGAAAGATTTTTGTTTGCTTTTTGAGTGAACTGCAACTATAAGGAAAGAAACGAAGGGAGAAAGGAGAGACAGATGCAGTTAGCCTCCTTATGCTACCTTTATTTGGTCTCTTCTTTTTTGTGGAAACCTGAGTATCCTATAAAATGGTAAAGGGTTTTCCCTTTAAAAAAAACATGTTGAGTTATCACTTTGGCCAAATAAATGAACTGTGATTCTATTTGGTGACATCAAGTGTTTTAAACTTTTGATATTTGATATTTGACAAACATTTTTAAATCAAAATTTCAATTTCAAGTTCGAAATTTCAATTAAGTATTTTGAACTAATAAACTTTTTTAAGATGTTATGTCCCTTGACATCCAAAAGAGATATAATTAGCTTGTCTGGTATGTTAAATAACACGGGAAGCACTGTCAAATATGAAATAGTGCTTAACTTTCTTTGGATTATATTTATATAAATGTATTAGTAGTATATGTTCCAAAATTATATAAGATTTCTGTATTTCTGATGTCTCAGTATGTATTATCAGTAATAATTATTATTATGTTAGATTTTTGTGTGCCACAGAGATCATCAGTTTTCCTTGTCAATTGTGTCTTTGGCTATGACTGTCGTAAGACTTTTTTCATTTACAATAATTGTCTTTACCTTGATCCTTTTTAAAAAGCAGTTCATAATCAGCTGTAATGATCTGACAGGTGGACTTGAATGCAGATTTCTGATAACTTTGGATATTGTGCCATTGGAATAGAGAGAAAAGTTTCCAGGACGCTCTTGGAGAGCTGATGTGTTCATGAGGACTTCTGGCCCAGTATTGAGCAGAACAAAACTTAATCTTACAGACTAAATTGATAGAAAACCGAAACAATCGTTTAGTGATTTTTGTTTGTTTGTTTGTTTGTTTGAAACATTATTACTGATTATTTTGGTTTTGTTTTTCAATCAGTAGAACTTTTTTCATTTGAGTCATTTGCAGCTTTTAAATGATTAAGTATCCTCTTGTGAGCAAAATTTAAAGCCTATTTCTTTCTACCTGATTTTTTCTGATTTTGAAAACTGTGAGTATTCTTAACTGATAGCAATATAATTATTTGCATACATTTAAGAGAATATGTCTTTCTTTGTAACAGAACACGATTGGAGATACTGGTTATTTTACCAAGGCTTTGACTGGAATGGCACCCTTTCAGACATAAGCAGGCTGCTTTGAGGAATTGAGATTGACTTTATATAGCCAATAACAGCACCTTGGAAAAAAAGGGTTTTGTATCTTCTCTGTGCAATTTCTTTACAGGGCTACTGAACTAGTAAGTAAAGAGTGTCACTTTTTGGCAGGCCCAGAAACACCAGGTTGTCTTGGGACATAGAGAAGAGAGTAACTCACCCAATTCATACAGGTATCTGGAGATATAGATAAATCCTTTGCTGAACTCAAGGCTTTAAAGAGGTCTAATCTGAAATTCCTTATCAAAAAAGTTCCAGCAAAGCCAATTTAAAAAAGGGCCTATGTGGCAAATAATTATTCTTGATGAATTTTATGCGAATAATCGGGCCATAAATAATAAGACTAAAACTTATTTTGTTAGTGAATAGGTCTTACTATGATTTATGTTTAAGGGGTCTGGAGAGAGAAAAATTATGTTTCAGAAGAAAACTATTGTACACTTGTTATTAGATTCCAGTCTTGTTCATTGTTTTGAGTTGTCATTTTTTTCTACAATTTGGACTGAATCCTGAATTCTTCCCTGGCCATAAGTGTCCAAGTTACTGTTTTCAAAATTGTCTTCCACTTTTGTGACTTGGACTCAATTAAATTGCTACTAC
The DNA here is from genome assembly GCF_049350105.2 of Macaca mulatta. NCBI lineage: Eukaryota > Metazoa > Chordata > Mammalia > Primates > Cercopithecidae > Macaca > Macaca mulatta. The sequence goes on from NC_133410.1 coordinate 179,803,576, forward strand.
ATTTTTCCTGAGGCCCTGCAGATTGAAGCTCACTCCTTGTGATATAGGTGAGACAAACTTGTTAGATTGTCACTGCCTTCTTCCTCTTTAACTAAAGATATTTTAATTCTAACATCTGATACTTCAACTGACTACCCTCCAGAATCTAAGTAAACTGGTTTATAGATTGTTCCTAATATTAATCTTTGTTTTTCTTCTGTTCCTGTAGAAATGTCTCTTATTCAATATATGTTTTCCTGCATCATATATAAGGGTTTGGCTCATTTGCAATGACACCTCTTGTAATGGTACATAGGTGTTTAACTGAACTAATTTTTTCTCTGGACTAGAAATCGACAAAAAAAGATGTGGGATGATATATTAAAATCTGCTCTTTTCTGTTTATCCCAATTTGTCTTTCTAACCATCTCTGACACAAATCTGTCTCTCTCCTAGGACCCTATATCTGATTGGTTCTCAGGGTTGTTCTCCTGGAATCCTCAATGCTTCAGATCGGTCTACAAGAACTTATGAAGCTAGGACTTACACTCCTTTTTCTAGGGCTCAGTTTGCTGCTCACTTACTTGCTGTGCTAAAACTGTGAATGAGAGTACTAACATCTTTGTCATGCAAATCTTGGACCCCCAATCAGACACCCATGAATACTAGAGACAACTGCAAAATGGTTTCACTCCTCTTACCTCGAAGCCAAACTCTACCCTAAATATGCCTCTCGTCTGCAGGAAGAAGTTAGAGTGGATGTTGGCCTTTTCCCATCTCTCTAGCTCGCAACTCTCCAGCCTAAAGAGAGGATTGAGACTGCCTTTGCAAAACTGAGACACCTAATTTAATCTTGCTTCTAACCTCACATACTGTCCTTGCTTATTCCTCGGTAACTATTGGAGGCATTTAGTTTATAGTTTAATATTAAAACAAATATGATAACAGTTCTTTTCTGAAACTAATCCTCTTCTAGCTCAGGGATTAAAACCACCGTTGTAAAACAAATAAATTAGCCACCAGGAGAGAACTATGGTTCTGGGGTTATGTAGCCAGAGGTCACAATACTTGTAAACTCCCCAGCTGTACCTATAGATAACATCACTATTGTAATCTGAGACTGGGTTGGGCATGGTGGCTCATGCTTATAATCCCAGCACTTTGGGAGACCAAATCGGGTCTATCACCTGAGATCCAGAGTTCGAGACCAGCCTGACCAATATGGTGAAACCTCATCTCTACTAAAAAATACAAAAATCAGCCAAGTATGGTGGTGTGTGCTTGAAGTTCCAGCAACTAGGAAAGCTGAAACATGAGAATTGCTTGAAGCTGGGAGGCAGAGGTTGCAGTGACCTGAGACTGCCACTGCACTACAGTCTGGGCAACAGAGTTAGCATCTGCCTCTAAATAAATAAATAAATAAATATGAGACTGATGTTTGAGGTATCTTTCAGAACTAGTATTTTTATGGATTAGCTGGCGTCACCCAGACCAGTAACCCATACCAATAAATGGACTCAAGGTTGGGCATATTTGAGCATGCCTGAATTCCAAACACTTTGGGAAACTCAGGGACAAAGAATCACTTGAGCTCAGGAATTTGAGGTTTCAGTGAGCTTTGCTGGGTCACAGAGTGAGATCCTGTCTGAAAAAACAGAAAACATATATCATAAAACAATAAACCTGCATTTTTGATTCATTAGTCCCCTGGCCACCATACTGTCCTTGAAAAACCCTAGTCTCCAAATTCTCAGGGAGGTGGATTTGAGGAATACCTCCTATTCTTCTGTCTGGCTGACCCTGTAATTGTTAACCTCTGTCTTTGCTCCAATAGTGTCCTTGCTATTCTCAGCGCATTGGCTTTTGTGGGCACGAGGCAAGAAGAACCCATCAGGCTAGCTGTAACATTACCACACAACTTCAAATACATCAAATGTTTAAAAATACTAGAAGACTGTTTCTATTATCAATTATTTTCTGTTTTTAAACAAAAAAGTAATGAATTGAAATCAATTGAAGGCCTGTATCTTTCAGCTTACTGCAGTCACTTAAATTGTAATTTTAGACAAATCTTTACATACATGAACAAAAATTTATTACTTCATTTTTTATGATTCTATGATAACTTTTTGAGGGTCTGTAACAAATCTCTTCAGGATTTTTTCCCAAAATATTTTATCACCTTTACATTAAAGGTAGCAACATTCCAGGGATACAGTTTCTGAAAAAAAAAATGATATTCCCTACTGTTTGTGCTAGTATCCAAAAATATAAAAAAAAAATTGATTATTTTTTAAAGAATATTCTATAATTGCTTCTTATGTTCACTTCTGTATACACACACACACACACACACACACAGGCACACACATTTATTATAATATGCATTATAATCCAAGCTGGATACTCAATTAAGGCTATTTGAAATTATGGTAATAATAAAAAGGCAATTTTACCTATACAAGAGGGAAATTGGAGAATGGTAACCATTCATATTGATTTTATCAACTTTATAGCATTTTTGTCATTGTCACATATTTATCAGCCTGCTAACTTTTAATTTCCTAGGGATTATAATATATACTTGATGGAACTCTTACATCAAGTATATTACTAAGTTAAGATCATACAAATTACACTAAATATACATCATTCAGATATACTGTTCAAATTTAGCTTACTCTGTTTTAATGAAAATGATGTACACTTAATGTGTCTTAGAAAAAAAGACATATTATATAAAAGATGAAATTGAATAGTATAACTGAAGTGCCACATTTAATATTATCACTAACATGTAAACAGTAATGCCTCTGAAGAAATTAAAAATATTTTACCCCAAAATATATTTCTTTGAGATAGTTTGAGATGGCTGCTCAGAGAACCTACAAATAGTAACCCTGCAAAATTATCTTTTGTGGGGATAATTTGCATCTATAGAGAATCTGTAGTGATACTACCAAGTTTTCCCTGAGCCCTTCCCTTGCCTGGATCTAGGAAAGGCTGACTGAGAATCTGACATAGTTAAAGTTCTAAAAGAAACATTTACCATCTGTTCTCTTTGATGGTTACTACCTATGAAATTTCATCTACATAACAAATCCATGTTTGCTAGCTGGGTCTCCTCTTCTCCCCATCTCATCTACTGTTTAGCCACCATCCAAAGTCCTCATTCTTTCTGTAAACTCAAGATGGCATATAAGCTTCTTAACCACACTGTAATCACTCTATGTTTCCTCCTTGTGAAAATTAATAAATTTTTATGTCCTTTCACTAATTAATCTGCCTTTTGTGAGCTGACTTTTGAGTGAACCTTAGGAGGAATGGGGAAAGCTTTCCTTTGGCCCCTGCACATCATTAGACTTATTTTAAAACATTAAGCCAGCATTTTATACAATTAGATTTTTTTCAAAAAATGTTTCCATTTCTTACACATACAAATTAAATGGCAAACCAAATCCACGAACACTTACATGTTGTCTTGGCCGTTACCAAACCTCCTGCTAAAAGAAGTAGATTGCTATAACAGAAGAATATAATGGTGCACTGGGATTTTGATAGTAGGGATGAGTAATGAAGGGATTTATTGATTGACTTTTAGTGTATTAATTTATCTTATTATTAATGAGAGTTGCAGAGTCAATCTTTTTGACTCCTCATTTCTTTAACATTAGCATTCTAATAACTTTGAATCATATTTCTAATAGTGTTTTATAAAAAGGAGAGAAGTTTTTCACTTCTCATCATTCTTCAGTAATCATTACAAGATTTAACACTCTTGCTCTTTTTTTTGTTCTATCTCTCTTGCTTTCTCCCTTTCCTTTTTTCTCCTCTAATTTGAAACATGTGAAACAAAAGCAATGTGATATTTTGCTGTGGTAAATAACTTCTCAATTGCAAGTGCAAATATATATATATATATATATATATATATATATATATATATATATATATATATATATATAGTTTTTTTAATCTCCATATCTGTGCAAGTTTATAAGATATTCTAGAAAATAGAAACACTCAAAGGTTCATGAAGTCAATTTTGAATGTGTAGATTAAAGGTTCTCAAACTTTGAATATACAAGAATCATCTAGAGGAGTTATTTAAACACAGATTGCTCCACAGTTACTGGCTAAAAATGTCAGGAGTCAGGTCAAAGAATTTGCTTTCTGAAAACGTTCCTGTTGTGCTAATGCTGCTAGGCTGGGGGAGATTTTGGATCTATTGTGTTAGAGATACAGCATTGTCTCTTAGCTCTAACCACATAATAACTTAGGAAATACAATTGATCACAGATGGAGATATTATTGACCCAATTCAGTAAATGCACCAATAAGGGTTTCAAGACTGATTTCCCATTTTTCTTTTTATGTGGGATAAAACATAAGCAAATAGTGATCCATCTACTGTCTCTCAGCTCTAAATCCACCTTTATTTGCTCAGGTTTTTGATATGGCAGCAGGACTTGTAAATCTTCCAGTCTTCCTTCCTTCAGTGCAGGAACCATGGATCCTTATGCAGGAAGCCTAGCAGCATTACTCCTGTGGCCTTCAGAGACAGTTCCAAGAGCACTTTCTGGCTCCCCTGTCTACCTGGCAGCTGCTTCCAAGCAGTTCCAACCATACTCTTAGGGAGCTTTTGCCCAATCACCAAGCAGTCTTCCTGACTATATTCTTCTCTGGACTAGATCCCACTTGCCCAAAGTCTCTGGCAGGGCCTAGGCCACTGGCAGGCTTTGTGTTCTAGCGGTGGCTACTTTTCATTGAAGATTGAATTTCAGCCTGGCCAGCTGGAAGTAGCTGTCTTCTCCCAAGTAGTTAGTACCAATTTTATCCATATTCCTCAGCCTAGAATATTATTTGTTTTATTGAACTTGCTTCTTCTGATCCTATTAGAATTTTAGTTTACCATTCTTAGTAGATAACCATCTTTTGTTTGTTAGCAATTCATATGCAATATTATTAAATTTCCCTCTTCAATTAACTAGAGCTATTTATATTTCCTGATATATACTAATGCATTAAGTAAAAACCTGTTTTTTTTCCTTAAAAAAAAAAAACTTGTTTATTCTTGTTTCACCAGTGAACCTCCTTGCTAAGTGTCTTCTGAGTGTGTAATAAGTGAGGAAGAATAGTCTAAGCACAGTTTAGGAAATACTTATTTTTAAATAATAGTTTAGAAAGCAAATAGAAACACAACTTCAAAATCTGTTGATGTTTGACTAAAGTTGTTGAGTACTGGGGGTCTTGCATGAGGTATCTGAAAATTATATCTACTTTTGATGGGGCAGATAAGATATTAGCTCTCTTTTCCAAATCAATATTTGTATAGTCAGCTTTGTGCTGAGCCTCTGCTAACCACATTTCTTACTAGTGGGCTCCTGTTGGGCTCCACCACCACAGGGTGCTCCAGAGAGACGCTAAAGCTGTCGAAAAACATGAACTTGGTCTTTCCTGTTTTGTTCCTCTGTGCATCTGATGTGATTCCTACCCCTTCTTTCTTTTGAGCATCACACGCATCTTCATCCTAGCAGCACCATTTCCTTCTCATACATTTTCACCCCATCACCTGCTACTCACCAACCCCATCGCACTCAGAGACACAGCTTGCTCAATGGAGCTCTAGACCCCAGCCGAAGGAGATGTCAACATCACAGACAGACACCAACAGTCAAGCAACACCTCCTCCTCAGAGCCTTGAGTTTCAGCTCTGGGGGGCCCTTTGTCAAACATTAAATTTTAACAGGAGTATCCTCTTCCATTTGTTCTACAAACCCTAGGAGTAGTAGCTGTCGTCTTGCAATATGTTTTTCTTCTTATGATAACTTCATGATTTATGTATTTACTGTCTCTTAAGTTAACTGGTTAACAACTTTATATTAGATTAGCCATTTTTCATATGGAAATTATTTTTCTGTTCAAAGAACTGGTCTGGTTTCTCTTTTATGAGTGAACATTGTTTTTTTTTTTGAACCAGAGTCTCGCTGTGTCGCCCAGACTGGAGTGAAATGGTGCGATCTCAGCTCACTGCAACCTCCACCTCCCAGGTTCAAGCGCTTATCTTTCCTCAGCCTCCCGGTAGCTGGGATTATAGGCACCCACCACTGGCCAGGTGCCGTGGCTCACACTTGTAATCCCAGCACTTTGGAAGGCCAAGGAGGGAGGATCACTTGAGGTCAGGACTTCCCAACCAGCCTGACCAACATGGTGAAACCGCGTCTCTTCTAAAACTGAATGAACTTTTGTTGTGGCTTTTTTACTCCAGTAGTTCAGTGGGCAGGAGTGTTAACAGTTCTTTTACTCCTACCACCTGCAGGTCAGAGAACAGGAGCGTTGCAGCTATTTTGTTCCTGCTATTTGGTGAGTTCTGGTTTCTTGTTGCCCAACCAAAAGGAATAAGGTACTTGGACACCAGAGAGGGATAAAACAGAGTAGAATTTATTGTGCATAAGAAAAGCTGCTGACAGTGAGAAAGGGTCTGATAGGGATAGTCGTCTGTGAGGCTAAGTCAGGGGTTTCCATAGGCTTGGAATGGGGGAGTGTGTGCTGATTTGTTTATGGGTAAACTTGGAAAAGGCTCCATTTGATTGGTTAAAAGGCATCATTCAGAAAGAACCAATCGAGGAAGAGTGGGTAAAATGGGTACAGAAGTTCTCACTCTGGTCCGTGAATTCTATCCAAAACTGGTAGCTCAGTTTTCAGGCTTTAGAGTGTCCTTGGCTTGAAAGTTGAGTTTCATCAGGGACCCATACCCCTGTCTGCCTAGGAATCTGTGTGTTTTCTGTCACTATCACTTTGACAATAACAGAAATTGGTACTTGGAGTCACCCCAAGAAACAGAATCTGATTATAAAGTGTTGAGTTTGGTTTACTTTTGTCCTCCTGCTTAACCATACAGCTAATGCCCTTGCAAATTGGAAACGGCATATTAGTAATCCGTGGCATACAGTAGTTTTATGACTAATTCAGCATCTCTCTTTATCGATGTGTAAATCATATAGGTTTTTCAGAATAACTGTAGATTATTGTAAATTTAGGTGGAGGCTCTAGTTCCAATTCCCTGGTAACTGATATTCACCTATTTACCTGGCAAACACTTTTTCTTCATAAAATTTCACAGGAACCACTATAACTGGTTTACCTGGCACAGTTATCAGTATGCTTTCACAGTTTTGCCTCAGATGTACATCATTTATCCTACTCCCTGTCATGTCATAATTTGGAAAAATCTTGACATTATCCCACAAAATTACGCTGGATCATTTTATTGATGATATATGTTAACTAGAACAAAGGAGTGCACAGTGCAAAAACTTTAGGTGCCATTGTATGTTGGATGCCATACTAGCTCTCCTACATTGAGAGATTAACCTTGTGATTGTTTGGGGTCTGCAAACCTAGTAATGTTTCTAGGAGTCCAATTATCTAAATCTATAATTGCAGTGATCCCCTCTCCAGTGAAAGATAAGTCACTACATCTTGAACTACCCAAGAGTCCCAAAAGATCAGTGCTCGATGTGCCATTATGTATTTCAGAGGCAACATATAACACAGTAAATGTACTAATGAAACCATCATGTCATCAAATAACTCATAAGGCTGCCAATTTTGAATGGGGATCAGAGAAAGATAAATGCTTGTGAAATAATATAAGATGTTATTTACTTATATTATTCTGCCTTATAATGCTTTTAATCATATAATTAATTTCATGGCAGAACATGTGCAATAGTGGGCTCACATCTGTGAGATTTGCTTAGCATTATGCTTTCACTGGGAAGCAGCTGAACTAACAGATCCATGGAATGTCCTAATGAAGACCTAATTATGACACTGGTTGGTAGGAAGACTTTGAGAACATGGGATTCAATCTTACAGAATTCAGTATATGCTTGAAACAGCAGTCAGTATATGACACTGTATCTTTTACAGCCAGAATGTAGAAGTATTAGAAAAAAGGTATGTAAATAAAAATGGCTTCTTTCACCATTAAACCTAATGATAAAATAAAAGAAATTTGCCTTCCACAACTTTCAGTTCTGCTGATTTAGATGACTTAGGTTTCTAGAGAAGATTTTATGAAAGGAGAATGTCTTGGGCCCCCTTAACCACGAAGCTAAAGGGAAAATTCAAGCTGGGAACTGCCTAGGACAAATATGCCTCCCATTCTATTCAAAGTTATCCCTCTGCTCATTGACATAAATGCATATCTGATTGCCTCCTTTGGAAAGGCTAATCAGAAACTCAAAATAATACAGTCATTTGTCTCTCACCTCTCTGTGACCTGGAAACCTCCTCCCCACTTCGAGTCTTCCTGCCTTTGCTTTGAGTTGTCTGGCCTTTCCAGACCAAACCAATGTACTTATTACCTCTATTGATTGATGTCTCATATCACTCTAAATGGTATAAAACCAAGTTGTGCCCTGACCCACCCTGGACATGTATCATCAGGACTTCCTGAGGCTGTGTCACAGGTGAGTGTTCTCAACCTTGGCAAAATAAACTTTGAAAATTAACTGAGACCTGTCTCAAATTTTCGGGGTTCACAGTTTCCACCAGGGAAAAATAGTTCCATTGAATTCTAAGTTGGGATTGCCTCCTAGCCATTGGAACATCTCACACCCCATAACGAATAAGGAAAGGAAGTTGTTACTCAATGGGATAGTATCAATGATCCTGATTACCAAGGAGAAATTAAATGAATGCTAGAAACTGAAGTCAAGTGTTACCTGAGGCACGTATTTGTACTTCCATGACCAATAATAAAATTAATTGATCTTTAAAGGACAACGACAACAAAAACCTCTACAGAGAACTCTGTCTCTTCCAGAAGAAGATTTGGGTCACAACTTCAATAAGAAATCCTCCAGTCGAGGTTCTGATTGAAAAGAAAGTAAATATGAAAGGTTTAAATATCAGCTGAGGCCTTAATATCAGTTATAGAAGCAGGAAATTCAGTACCTACAGGAAGGGACAGATGAGGCAGTGACTAAATATTCAGAACAACAAAGAAAATAGTAAATGTGAAGGCCTTGAGTTGAGAGAGTAAACGGTGTGTTGAAACACATCAGAAAGGAGGAGTAAGCAGTGAACTGACAAGAAGAGTTGAGATGAGGTCAGAGAGATAAAGGAAGTCCCAAGAGATTATAGGAGGGCTTTGGAAATCATGAGTACCCACATACACATGATTTGGGGTGTAAGTTGGTGAACTTTGGAGGGATCTTTGGCAGCACCTCAAAAATTTTAAATATAAACACTTTCTCACTCAGCAACTTCCATTTTATCCTGGAGGCATAGTCATAATTTTGCTCAAGGATATGTGTAGTAGGGTGTTTACTACATAATTTATTACTATAAAGTATAAACAACCCAGAAATCTGACTTAAAAATATGCATACATTAATGAAATTCAACAAGTCCTTGTTATAAAGAACAAGGACTTCTGAATTTTGTATTGACATGAAAAACTCTCCAAGGTCCATCATTAGGTGAGAAAAGCAAGGCACAGGAAAACCTGCTTCTGTTTATTTGAAAATGTGTATGAATGTTTATGTATACACATATATATGCATATAGAGCATTATAGATAAAAAAAGAAATATTAATATTATTTCTCCTTAAGGTGATAAGACAAGCCTCTTTTCTTATCCTTGTTGCATGTTTTGAATATTTACACCTTGAAAGTATTCATAATAATGAAAAAAATAAGAAAAGTTAATAAAATAGAAAAATAAATAGACAACAAATCAATATAAGAAAATTAAAACACTATGCATGTTACATGCATGCATCCATATCTATTAGAACATCTGGATTATCTGGTATTTGTCTATATATAAATATTTACATATATATGTGTGCACATATACACATACACATATATGAATAGTTCCCAATACACTGAATAGGCCCTTTTGTTCTCCTGGTTTTGGGTACTACCGGTCGACAAGAAAGTTTTTAGGACTCTTTATATTTTTATTTAGTTGTAGTTGAATGAGATTTAAGAAATTGACTCAGTGTCCATTATGCTGAAACAATCCTTAATACCAGGGATTTTATAGCATTTATATACCCAAACACACATATATACACATGCATATACATATATATACACATATATATGCGTATATATGTGTGTATATATATACACATATATGTACATATATGTTTGTGTGTGTATATGTACATATATATATGTTTGTGTATATATATGTGTGGTTTAACCAAAAAAATATTTATAGGGTTGCTATTGACATTTAAGACTAAGGTAATTCACACAGCGTTGGCTAAATTGAAAATTCTTTGCCAATAAATTTACGATGATAAGCCAAAGAGTTTTAGAACACAAAAATGGGCCAGGTGCAGTTGCTCATGCTGGTAATCCCAGCATTTTGGGAGGCCAAGGTGGGCAGATCACCTGAAGTCAGGAGTTCAAGGCCAGCCTGACCAAGCTGGTGAAACCCCATCTCTACTAAAAAATACAAAAACTTAGCAGGGCATGGTGTAGTTCCAGCTGCCTGGGAGGCTGAGCCTGGAGAATAGCTTGAATCCAGGAGGCAGAGGTTGCAGTGAGCCAAGATCATGCCATTTTTGCTCCAGCTTGGGCACCAAGAGTGAACTCTGTCTCAAACACACACACACACACACACACACACGCACACACACATGTTCAAACCAAATGAATTTTACTTAATTTTTGCACAATATTTTTACAGTCTATACTGAGCTAATCCAATTTTCTAGTCAATCAGAATCCAATAATATTTAGATGAGTTATAATCTATTGGAAATAACCAGGGTTATATCTAAACATATGCTTCTGAAACTTGCACAGGCATTAAAACCTAGTTCACAACCTTTAAACTGGCAGGTTATAAAGTTTAAAGTGGAAGTATTCAGGAAATAAAATGTAGGCAAATTTGAAATCATAAGGAAATTAATTTTCATGTGTCAAGGATTTATACATGTTGTAGAGAATTTGTAACTAAATCCTTTAAAGTTTTTGCTCTGTTTCATTTTTCCACACCTTTGAAGAATATCTTTGAACATTATTAAAAGTGAAATGTGAGTGTTATTTCTTTAAAATAAATGTAGCTATTTTGGCTAAGCACTAAATTTTATACATGATTTATGGCATCAGATCTGCAGCTTAATTTATATACTTTCATTCCTTTCGGCATATTGTCCTTGACTGTTATTACAAGGTCTTGAACACCCTATTTCTTCATAAAATCAGAAAGTTATTAGGCAGACTGCAGTGATTTTACGTGGTGCTGAACCTGATGAGAGTGTGATAGCACTCAAATGTATTCATTTATATGCTATAAGTTGTGTACTCTAGTTTTCCATAAGTATTATTTCTAGAAATTGTTTGTTCTGTATAATTGGAAACAAATTCAAATAAAAATACCCTTAAGATAATCACAAGCTCAGTAGGATAATATTGTCTCATTCTCTATTTATAACTGTTCTGTATGAAAAATGTATTATTGGGAAAAAATCTTAAGGATGTAGTGATACATAATGATTTGAGATTATATAAAATCCTAGGCTTTTATTTTGGAATTCTACTTTTCTAAGGTATTTGAATTCTAAAATAAATGAATTATGTTATTTAAAATTAAAGCAATCAAAAATAGCATTTTATTAAACACAAAAAGTAAAATTGGAAAATTTATTTTATCTGATAATCAAAGTTAACAAAATATGCTATACCTTACATTTCTATTTTATATTATTTATACCATAACAATTAATATATTTTACATGTAATATGTATTAATTTAATTTATTGCTCAGTTTAAGCATGCTATTTTAGACTTGGTTATGTGTAGACAGCTATTCGGTGAAGCCCTTGGTAATTAAAATAGAACCAACAGCTATGTAAATCACAATTATATTGAAAATATTATATAATAAGTTAATAATGGCACAAATAGAGCCCCAACATTTCTGTGTTGTTCTCTGGCTCAATTTTACTAAGAAAAAACACTTAAGCTTTGTGTTTACCATTCATTCTCAAGTGAAGAGAGCAAAATCCATTTTTACTAATTTCATCAAGAAACCAGAAATGTGAAAAGATACAAGGAAAATCTCTTTGGCAGTGACTGCAAAACTATTGAAGACAACTTCATAGTCACATGCACCTTGAGTTATCACTCAAGGAAAACAGGTTTTAGTAATTAGAAAACACTTTATAATTTAGCCTGCTGAGTGTCATTTACTTGGACGCATACTAATCTTTCTGAATTAGCAATGAGATATAATAGTGAGGTAGTGGGAGCATTTCACCACACTGTAGGCAATCAGGATATACATTTTCTGCAGAGAATTTATGAATAATAAGAAATTTACTAAAATGTGGTCATCGTTTTATTATCACCATATCATGGCAATTCTAAAGATTGACAATGATGAAATACCTCTCCACGGACAAGTTTTTGTTCTACTAAGTTTTACAGATTTGCTAATGTGATAATTGAGTTTTGGTTATACACAAACACACATACATTTAATTACATGCATGTAAGCTTCGAATCAGCACTTTTCAAAAACTTTTCTTTCAATAAATGGTATATTTTATGCAGAGGTTAATTCAAAGAACTGCCTGTTACACAGTGAACTATGAAACATATGGATTCGGCCGCTATATTCATTTTGAGACTATGTCTGAATTTTTCAGTCTAGAGATTTCTCTTCAAACCCTATTAACACGCACAGTTTTATGTAAAAGGTTAGATTTGGGAAAAAAAGATAGAATACTATAAAGAAGAGGAGGAGATTTAATTTCCTTCAATTCTATCATTCTTTTAATCCATTGGTGATTTTCTATTCAACATTTAAAACAGTGAAATAAGGCGAAGTGTAATGGTTCATGCCTACAATTCCAGTGCTTTAGGAGGCCAGTGTGGGGACATTCGCTGAGGTCAGGAGTTTGAGAACAACCTGGTAACATAATGAGACCACATCTTTACAAAAAACAAAACAAAACAGAACAACAAACAAACAAAAATAAGAAAAACAAAACTAGACTGGCATGCTGGTGTATCCCTGTAGTCCTAGCTACTTGGGAGGCTGAGGGCCTGGGTAGTGGAGCCAGCTATCTCTAAAAAGAGAGTGAAGTAGAGTATAAACAACAAAATGTGATGCTTATTTGTTAAGTGAAAATCTTTGTTTATACCTGAAATATTTCATTGACATTGAATAATATTTGAAAGCTAAAATTTATTATTAAAAAGTTGTTCATAGTGAAACTAATAAACAAATCAAGAAAATGCAATTATTAACTGTTTGACATAATTACTACTGAAAATAATTTTGTTATATAGAAGCGTGAGGCATTAAAAAATTGTTACTCTTGGCTAGAATGCTAGTGATTGAGGGCAAAGAGAAGACATGGATGAAAACAGTGCCCCCCAAAAAGTACTTATGATGATGTGAGGAAGAATCAGCAGATCATGTATTGCACAAAAGAAAATGAAAACAGGAAAACCATAAACATAGGCACACAATGTGATTGCTCACATTAATTACTCACACTGGTTGCTGTGATCTTTACAACTTAGTTCATTTTTTTTAGAGTCAAATCCTCTAGGACGTGTTCAGACAACTAGTCATTTCTAATTTCTTAAGTGAGATTATTTTTAAAAAGTATTAGGTGTCTTAGAAATGTTTATTTCAAATTTTAAATATCTTGCTATTTTTCTTTGAATGTATTCTCAAAGCAAAACCCACAAAAATTAAGATATGAAATGATCTGGCCGGGCGCAGTGGCTCATACCTGTAATCACAGCACTTTGGGAGGCAGAGACATGCAGATTACAAGGTCAGAAGATCAAGACCATCCAGGTCCAACATGGTGGAACCCCATCTCTACTAAAAATACAAAAATGAGCTGGGTGTCGTAGTGTGCACCTGTAATCCCAGTTACTCAGGAGGCTGAGTCAGGAGAATTGCTTGAACCAGGGAGGCAGAGGTTGCAGTGAGCCGAGATCATGACACTGCACTCCAGCCTGGCAAAAGAGATTCTGTTTCAAGAAAAGAAAAAATATATATATTAAATGATCTACTTGTTTAATTTGTTTGATGAGTGAAGGTAGGGAAGGAAATACACTCGTGTTTTCTGTCTGTATTCTCTAAAGTCTGTTAGATCACAACAATTTCTTGGTGAGTAGAGTTCAGTACTCATTAAGAAATTTGTGTTAAATAAAATAGCTACTGATAAAACTATGAGAAAAATTAATTTTATATTATATATTTTTCTAATTTGGACCGTTAAAATGATGCGAAAATGCCTGGATGCACAAAGATCAAATTTTATTCATCCTTGTTTTAAATTTTTATCAAAATCCTTGGAATATACTTAGGGTATGTGCTTATAATGTTGAATTCAGACTGAGTCACAACCAAAATTTGTTTTAATTTCAAGTAAACTTGAAAAATAACAGTTGTTTAAAAAAAAAAGCAAGGTGATTTATGAACAGAATTGAGATTAGCCCATTGGTATGAGTGACTTATTTTTTAAAAATTATGAAAATGAAATTCATATGAATGACGATATTAATATTAAGCCATTGACTTTCAGACTGTGAAACTCATGAATTAATTCTTAACGATGACTTTGAGTATGACATTTGATACAGTGTTTATAACATCCCACGAGGTTCATAAAACCCATATTATATTCACATTTGCTACTAGGGAAAGCCAGGATACCTGACAAGCCCTGAACAGTCATATACTAATACAATGGAGGCAAGGTTAGGATCCTATTCTTCTGACCTCTAGGAAGTAAGAATTTGCACATTGACGAAGCATACACCCAGGAGAATGAGGTATTTTCTGGACTCCAACAATAAAAAGATCAAATGGTAACAGGAGGAAAAAAGTAACAGCCTTTACAAAATGATTGAAATATTAGAAATTCATATCAATATGAAAGTATTAAAGAATTATATTGTGGAGGAAAAATATATGGAGTAATTTATATTGACATTAGTGCATGTATATTATTCAAAACTGATAGGAAAAATACATCTTTAATAATATTCTAAATTAATTTTTGCCTGTTTTTATTCCAGAAAAATAGCAATGGCTTATTTTTTTCTTTTGCTCTATAAATAGCATATTTAAGAAACGAAGCTGCATTCTAGGAATTAAACTTAGCAGTAGAACTAAAATAAAAACTCATAATTATGCTTTATAAAAACTAAACATAAAATTGGTAAGTAGGCTACCTTACCTAGGAATGAAACTCAGAGCTAAGATGTAGAGCTGAGTCAAAAATTTTGGATCTTGCTACTAATGTATTTATTCAAATAAATTCACATTTAACCTTTACAGTCTACAAGACAGATCCCCAGCAAAGGCAAGTTTTTTTTGGTGGGGAGTGTGGGGGAATTCCTTCCCCGATTAAATCAGCCTAGTGCTGGATTGCTCCCTTTCTGAACCATTCATAATAACTTGGATTCTGTCGCAGTGACTTACAAGGAAGAGCTGTAAACTTTTCTCCGCAAACTGAGAGTAAATTCTTGTAACTATCAAACTTACAGCACAGAAAAGAGATCATCAGATGTTTGATTCTCCTGAGCCAGCACAACTAAGTGAGCAAAAGT
The DNA here is from genome assembly GCF_049350105.2 of Macaca mulatta. NCBI lineage: Eukaryota > Metazoa > Chordata > Mammalia > Primates > Cercopithecidae > Macaca > Macaca mulatta. Next base: position 179,819,172 of record NC_133410.1, read on the forward strand.
AACCAGTGACAAATTTCATGGTACCTTATAGAATGCCAATATTTGATACTGGAACCTTTAGCTGAGTGGAAAACAAGATTGATTCACTGCTCTAAGTGGTTGTCCAATTGGTCTGAAAGATTGAGCCTGGCTTCAAAACTAAGGAACAGCTTTCGGAGTGGATTAATCTAGCTTAAAAGATTTGAAGTAAAGTGTGCCCTCAAATGGAAAGACTACAGAGTTTCAGTGAAAGATGAGACTTCATTTGAGATACTTTTTTTTCCCCCAGAGTCAGGGCATATATAAATTTTGTGATTCAGGATTATAATTTGAGTATAATGTATATTTTCTATTCTTTCTTATGATAGAATGTGCTGAAAGCCTCTGATTATATATTATTGTATTGATACCTTTGAGAATAGTTTAACCTTAGTCTATGAAGTTGTGTCTCTAGAATTCTACATAACCTGGGCTAAGAAGCTCTGTAATCTGCTATAAAGTGGCAAACGAGATAGGTTAATTGTTTTGAAACTGCATTTGCAGTGCACAATGAATGTTGTTGTTTAAACATTAAAGCAATTCAAGTTTCTAAATATGCTTTCTATATGATTAAGAAAGCTTAAATTTCAACATCATTATTACTAATATGAATAGTAGAACTCATATTATTAAAATGATTTGGTAAGTTAATGGAGGTCACAGGAGGCAAAGCATTCAAACCATAAGAATTACGCCTTAACACTGCCACTATTTTCACGATGTCTTTTTTTTTGCTTCAAAACAGTAAGGGTGTGTAGATCCATACATGCATATGTAGAGAGATAAAAGTTATCGTGTGTTGGCAGTGGAGCGTGTGTTACTGTCATGCGGGGGATGTGCCTAAGGAACATGTATCCTTTTTAGATTATATCTTCAGCAAGTCCTGAGAAGTGGATTTTCCTGAATTAGAGGACTTCTAATGCTATTGGTGTAATGCTCATTCATAACTTCAGCACTACTTTTGAAAACAGCTATTTTAAAGTTTTACAGTGCACTTATAATCAGACACTCACAAAACATTTATGTACAATTACTCATTCATTGGATATCATTTTGCTGGGCTCCCCTTAGTTATGTCCTGTTAAAACGCACATGTTGTTCTGAGGATTGAGATTGGGTCTTATGTATTCCTCAAATTCTTGGCTTGAGGAGCTTATGTTCAATGACAAGAATTCTAAATTGTTCAAAACTATCTTAGTGATACAATATTCTGAAAATAACCTAAGTTGAGCATAATCATACTGGTTTACCTAATTAGGAAACTGAAACCCACACCTTAAAAATCTTATTAAAATAAGCTCTATAGAATATTTTAAAATAGAATAAATGACACGGAGAGTGCACCTCAGAGCTGAGTTTCATGGCCATTCTTGAAGATGCCATGTCAGATCAGAATTTCCTTCTCAAATTCTGTGACATTTCAAATGTCCGGTAAAAGATCAGTATACAATAAGGTGTCAGTTTGTTGGCAAATATTGATACAAATATAACAAAGAAGGCAACCATATGGGTTGGGTGAATTTCTTAAATTAATTAGAAAATTACAGATCTGAGGCCAGGCGCAGTGGATCACGCCTGTAATCCCAGAACTTTGGGAGACCGAGGCGGGTAGATCACGAGGTCCTGAGATCGAGACCAACCTGGCTAACACAGTGAAGCCCTGTCTCTACTGAAAATACAAAAAATTAGCCAGGTGTGGTGGCGGGTGCCCGTAGTCCCAGCTACTCGGGAGGCTGAGGCAGGAGAATGGCATGAACGTGGGAGGTGGAGCTTGCAGTGAGCTGAGATCAGGCCACTGCACTCCAGCCTGGGCGACAGAGCAAGCCTCTGTCTCAAAAAAAACAAAACAAAAACAAAAAAAAATTACAGATCTGATTGTCACATAATACACTAAAATTGTAAAGAATCTACAACTTACCTACTGTTTCTGATTAGAATACCCAGATCCTGGATTTGTTTGGGTAACTAGGGGTAACTAGGTGTCTAGATATTTTATTCTGCTAACAAAGTCTCTGTGCAAACTTTTCTTTTTTAACAAATCCTGGGATTTTTAAAACAATATAAATTGTGTCTTCCAGCTGTAATTTTATTATTGGTTTATACATGGCCTTAGCAGGCAGGTTTTTCAAGCCTCCAAAAAATAAATAAATAAATAAAGTCGGTGCAAAGGTAATTGCAGTTTTGGCAAAAGGTAACAGCAAAAACTTCAATTACTTTCACACCAATCTAATAGTTTTTAGGGGGATCTCTGTAGTGTAAAGGTGCTATCTTAAAACTATTATCCGGGGCCAATTTAATTTAGGAATTCCTACCATGAAACGTTAGTCATTTAATATGTGCTTTTATATTTATTAATGCAATGGACTGACTTAAAGAAAGGGCAATTTTAATGATGCAATTAAATTAGTGCAAATAGTTATGTCACCTATTTAGGTAGTTTCTTTATGTGTTCTTATAATTGCCTATCTCCCTATTCCTATCTGCTAATTTATGTTTTTATATTTCTACTCATCCCCCCATTAAGTCACCATGTACTTCCTATATGGCCAGTATCACAATAATATTATAATAGTTACAAAATATACAAAATATATAAGACACATCTTTGCCCTAAGGTACCCCACAGTTACATGAAAGACACAAACATAGATAAGACGACTGAATATCTAATTATAAAATACAACATTAAGACTTAACGTTACTTTTGGAAAGTTTTCTTTGAGTGTTTAGCCATTGAATGTGTTAATAAAATTAAGTATTAAAATATTTTCTGAAATTTTAAATATCAGTTTAACTTTCACAACTTTCTACAGTTCTATTCATTTGTAGATTTGGAGAGGCTATGGTAAATTTAATTAACTAATAGTTTAATTTGAATGCAATATATTCTACCAAAATAGGAAGTTCTAACAGTTATTCTATAAAAATATATTACTCATTTCAAAATGATTTAAAACCACAAAACAATGATCTATTGAAAGCATAGTGACCATAGTTAATTTATATTTTTAAAACCCCAAATTATTAATCTTCCTATTTTTCAAAAAAAGTTCATTTTAAATAAGAAACAGTTTTCCAGTGATGTCAAATCAGTCCCTTTCCCTAGCATGAGCAAGAAATCACTGATACAGAATGGTTATATATTATGAAATATATACTAGCATAATTGCTTGACATTTTCTAAGCTAATAAATGATAAACTTTATATCTATCAAACTTTATATCTATAAAATTGGCTTTACTGAGTTCAGTCTTACTTCCAACATCTGTCTTCAGTCAGATGATCCAAAGTTATATTTCTGCTTCAGTTTGATTCAATGTGTGAAATGTGAAAATTTGGTTATATTCCATGGTTAGGAAAAAAACTCCTAATTTGTTCTCCATACATTAACTTACAGTTTTGGTGAAACTTTTGTACTTTCAAGAACATCTAATGGCAGTTTTAATTAAATCCTGAAATTTCAGTGTATAAAAATCTGTGCAAAGGAAAAAATTAAATTTTTATCCCAAGACAGTATAGTTTAGAAATGTTCTATTTACATTGAATTATGTCATAAAATAGCTACTTTAATCTAATGAGTAAAAATATAAAGATAATTTAATATTTCTCAGTAATTGATTACAGTAAAAGTGTATTCTACCATTTTAGAAGACCTAATAGTGCAATTATTTAGAAATAATGATAAATTACGTAGCTCATTACTGAGCTGCCAAAAGTGAGATCTTAAAAAAAAACTCAGAATCATTAGATTAATTCTAAGAAGTTGACTTAGAAAACTTTCATAAATAAGTCAATATTGATTTTGTGGTCAGCTTTAAAATGACTTTCCTACATCTGATCCATTGGGTCATTACAAGGAAAAATTGTCAACCACATGATCATGCAATTTGTATTCTGTAAGTTGGCTGCCTCAAATTTCTTTGCTCTTTTCATTTTCACATGGGACCCCAGTCAGGAATGACAGCCAGAGGATACTCGTCCATTGGTTTTCCAACATCACAAGTCATGTCAAAACGCTGCCTACAAATTATCCTTTTTCTATTCCTATCCTATCAACAAGGAAAGATATATTGGCCATGCAATTTCATTAATTTTTAAAGGTGTATTTGCTCTCAGCACAACTATTAGTAGTCATAGAAAAAGTTTAATGTCATTATGGATAATAAATATTATCATAACATTACATTATAGGTGTTTAAATTTATTGGTTACATTTATTTCAGGTAGTCTGGGCATTCTGAATAAGTAAACTCAGAAATGGAAAGGAGGTGGTTTCAGGTGAATTGGCCTAAAGAAATTAGAAGGATATATAAAATTAACTTTGTGAACTTTTTTTGCTTTATTATCTCCATTAACCTCAAAATTGTCCTATGAGAAACAGCATTTCTTCAGTTTTTAAAAGGAAGTTGAGGCTTAGAGATACTAAATAATTTACCCAACGTGACCCACCTTACATGCTAGCTTCTAAAATAGAAGTTTCCTTGTGCTAAGGAAACCACCTGGCAAAAGTAGATAAGAGACATTAATTTTTATGGTTTCAAATAAACAAATGTACATAATTATATGCAAACAAATACATTATTTCCCAAAATAAGATTATCTAAATATCATAATGAAAACTAGTAGTTTGACCACGAACTCTGAAATTTTTATCTTCTAAGTCTGTTAAACTAATGCAAACCTTAAATCCTAAAATGAAAAAAAACCTTTCAAATGGAAAATTTTTCTTTTGCTTTCTAAATGTATGAGCAATATATTGCAAGTGAACTTATTACTCCTACTTTATTCTGATGGTTACTATTAATGTATTTTTCCAATTTTTTTTGTTGTTGTTAATTGAAAAATCTAGCATTTAAATCCAAGCTTGCTGAGTGATAAGCTGAGTGAAAACTGAGACACAAACCATATGTTAACAAGAATTCTTCTTTAGAGAGAACACTATCTACTTATAGTGTATGCAATTGATTGATGTATAGAAATTTGCTATATTCAGCATAGGTTAACCTCAATTAATAAACACTATAATAAGGATTAAAACAAATAGCTGAATTCCTCCTCTCCCAGTCTCATATGATGACTGGTTTGAATTAGATATACATTTTAGGTCAAGCTGTAGTATTACAGATGAAGGAAATAATAGGAGCTTGGGTATATGATCAGAAATTACTTTTCTAGGCTTGAAATACCATTTCATTTCTTGCAACTTTATTTATTAGTTATGTAAATCTGCAGGAATGACTTCTTTAGCAATATTTCTTAGAACGACACTTAACAATTATGTCAGCAGGGTCTGGATGTGTTGATATATTGTTCAAAATTTTCTGGGATATGTAAGACCCACTGTAATTATAGCTCACTACAGTTATACTCTAAACAATGCATTTCTAGTCTGATAAAATTAAAACTTTAAATATCACTATACTAGCAAGTTTATTACCTGATGCTGTACAATTTTATATTCATTTACTGAGACATTTTTCTTCATCTTCTATCTACAAGGTTGTTAGATGTTTATTTTTATTTGTCTCATAAATCCCAACAGTCCAATGCCAAAACATTTTTATGTTATCTATTGTAAATATACAATTGACCCTGGAACAACGTAGGTGTGAACTGAATGAGACCACTTATATGTGGATATTTTTCAACCAAAGGCAGGTCGAAAATACAGTATTTGTGGAAGGCAAAAGCTGTGTATACTGAAGCCAGACTCTTCAGCAGGCTTTATAGGGCCAGTTTCAGAACTTGAGTATGCACAGATTTGGGTTTACAGGGGGGTTGGGATGTTGTACGGGAGAGTCCTGAAAGCAATACCCTGGCATATAACAAGGGACAACAGTATATCTAATTTTTATTTTCCCCACTAATTTATGACTGCTTCGAAGGCATTCTCATCTTTTTTCTTCATTAAGTAATGGAATGTGTTAATGAGAATATATTCTCACAAGTTCGAATACATATTCACAACGTTCTTATGCGAAGTATGGTATTATTTCCACTATACAATCATGACTCTGAGGCTTGCCCATTGTCCCATAAATAGAAAGCAGAATATAAGAGTTTGTCTATGTCTGTCTGAATTAAAGTTCTTATACACATCCTTTTACATTATTGGCCTTCCAACTTTCTTTGTGTGTATAGATGTGTGTGTGAGGGGAGGGGCAACATTCCTTTGTACCTGTTGACTATTTTGTCTGTTGAGCATTTCTTTGTAATTTCTTGTACTGTTCCTGGGGAAATAAAGCATCAGACTCAAACTTTTATATATTATGTTCTTTTCCTCATTAATGTTTATTTAATTTTAAATATACTACAATAATAAATCAGTTGTGTCTAGATTAAATATCAAGTTTAATTTTCAATTGTTTTTTCTTTCAGATTTTGCTGTCTAAATTAATTTTAAGAAAGAAGTTACATGAAGTTATAAAAGATAGCAAATTAAAAAAAAAAAAACTCAGCTTAATTCAGTTTTCAATTGACTCAATTTATCTGTCACACAAACAGTTTATATGCTACATAATTCCAGAGTCGCTTACTCTCCTCATTCTTGGCCAGTTGTCTTGCTTCCTAGACAGAAAGGCTGAAGTAAAAGTTCACAATCCTTTTCTGGTTGTAAAGCCCGGATCCTGCACACTGATGTGCTGGACAGAGTGCAGTCCTGGCTTTACCAGAATTTGCTTTGAGGCCTTGGCTAACACAACAATGTGGTATAGGGGATTTGAAGCTCCATGAAGCAGCAGGGATTTGGGACACAGAATGGAGTCAACAGATACTTTATTCTTTCTCCCACCAATAGATAGTCTGACATTCAATAGTTGAATGTTGCTTTGTGGAAAATGCCCTACAAGACTTTCCATATTGCTGTTACTAATGAAATTATGCTGTATATTAAACCACCCCCAAGACGTAGTATTTCATAACCACCACCACTTAATTTTACTAAAACATCTCTAGGACAGACTGGGTTTGACTGTTGTAGATAATTTTAGCCAGAGTTGCTCATTGCCATGGGCTTACATTGGATCTGCTCAAGTTTTTCTCATTCATCTGGGACTAACAGGTAACTTGATGTGCAAGAGAGAAGCCTAAACCCACAAGCACATTTAAAGTCTCTGCTTGCATCATCTAGTAGTATTCCAATGGCCAAAGGAAATCATATGTCCCAGCTTCAGCTTCATTAGTCTTGCTTTGTCACCCAGGCTGGAGTGCAGTGGCACAATCTTGGCTCACTGCAACCTCCACCTCCCAGGTTCAAGCGATTCCCCTGCCTCAGCCTCTTGAGTAGCTGGGACTACAGGTACACACCACCACGCCTGGCTAATGTTTTGTTTTTTAGTAGAGATGGGGTTTCACCATGTTGGCCAGGATAGTCTCAATCTCCTGACCTCGTGATCTGTCTGCCTCGGCCTCCCAAAGTGCTGGGATTACAGGCGTGAGTCACTGCATCTGGCCTAAACACCTTTTGTTTTGTTTTGTTTTTTAAATGCTCTTCTTTCTTTTCCCTTCCTTACTTCCTTCTTTCCCTCACCCATATTTCTTTGAAATTGTATCCAGTAAAACATTAGCACAAAAGTATTTGCTTTAGAACTTATTTTCTGGGGATTATGAACTAAGAATGTTGGTATCAGGATTTACAAAGAGATTTCAGGGTAGGATTGGGGATTTGGATTCTATATGACAATATGAGGGCAGACAGGCATCCCATAATGATTAATAAGGAGGCTCATGAAACCACCAGTAGGCAGTGGCATCACAATTAGGAATATTTTCATTTGCACTTCACATTCCTCACCTAAACCCAGGTTCTATGGCTTGCATCACTATTCTAGGCAATCAATTAGATTAGATGATGCTGGATGAGGATGAAGAAAAATTTAAAAATTGATGACGGGAATAGATTACGAAAACAAGTTGTAACCAAGGAACCAGCTGTTGTATCAAGTCTTTTAACACATTGCCACTTTCCACCCCTTCATCTTTTCCTGAAGAAGTGAGAAAACATTATTGAAATCAGGTTATTATGAGAGACTTGAGTGAATAAAAATGATGCAAAGACTGTACTGGATTTAGTACATGTGACATTTCAGATTATCAGTCTTGCCTAATTCCCCTCCAAATCTTAGCAACTTTCTCTGCTGGTCCTCGGGACAGCTTGCATTTTTCTTGGAATTATAAAGCCTATGCTGCTGCATCTAACATCAAAATTGTCACTAAATTCTCCATGCATACATATGGTTACAAAGAATGGTGTGCACACACACTGGCTAAGTTCTATCCCCAGAGGCATTGGCTTCCCCAGGGCCTGACTTGAGATGCTAGATGAGCTAGATGACATAACCTAAAAGCATAGGAGAATTGGTATGCTGTTGGATGAACAGTCCTGTGGGAGATGGAAGAGGGAAGCAAAGATGAATAGTTTGTGCATCCTTCACATGTATTCCAACTGAATATTCTAAGATGTAAATGGTTTCAAAGTCTGTCTAAATATTATGAGGGGAATTAGCAATCAGTAACATTTTGTAGTTGTGACAAGTGTAGTAAGAAATCTCCTTTATTGCCCTTTCTTCACTTTTTCTTCACTTCCTGTTTTCCCTCACTTCTTCACTAGGAATCTCTCTTCTTCTACCTCAGTAAAAAAAAAAAAGTATGAAAGTTTATTTGTCTCAAATTATTTTTTCTAGGTAACATGGCAAAGATAAAATTTAATCATGATGTATTTTCATAATTTCACATTCTCTCCACCACTTTTATGATATGTTGATAAATAAAAAATAAATAAGGTGATGAACATTATTAGTGGAAAAACAACCTTAATAGCAAAATATTCCCACTCTTCCCAGCAGCCCATGTTGCTGCTCTATTAATTTCAGTGTTTAGATTCTGCAGAATGAGCCTCCAGCAGAGCATTACCTGGCAACAGCTAGAAATGCAAACACAATGCTAATTGCAGATTACTTTCTCCAGCCAATCAGAAACAATATAATTATAAGCTGTCAGATGCAGACAGAGTAATACGAATATCTGTGAATACTACTTTCCAAGAAAATCTGAATTGCTTTACTGGAGAATGTTATTTGACTGAAAAGAAGGTAACCATTCCTTATTTCAAAGTACAGTGTGTCCTCTGACACACATAAAATAGGATGTTAAAAACAATAACGATGAAATGTCTTAGTAAGCTGACCTTCTAGTTGCACCATGTGACAGAAATCCCATTAACTTAAAAGGGAAGATTTTCATCTTTTTTCACACCTGAACTCTGGAAGTAATAAAGTAGACATGCAACTTCTGGCACAACACCTCTTTTTTATACAACATTAAAGAAACATTCTGGAAGTAAGGAGAAATAGCTAATCTCTAAAGAATTTAACATTTTGCATCAAAAGTCCAGGAAGGAAAATTAAAAGTTTTAGAAATTAGACTTCAAAATTCATATGCTTATAATGTAGGTAGAGATTTGGTAACATGAGAAATGCGGCATTAAACAAAGCATCCGGGAAGCTCGAACTGGGTGGAGCCCACGGCAGCTCAAGGAGGTCTGTCTGCCTCTTTAGACTCCACCTCTGGGGGCAGGGCATAGCCTAACAAAAGGCAACAGAAACCTCTGCAGACTTAAATGTCCCTGTCTGACAGCTTTGAAGAGAGTAGTGGTTCTCCCAGCACAGAGTTTGAGATCTGAGAACAGACAGACTGCCTCCTCAAGTGCGTCCCTGACCACCAAGTAGCCTAACTTGGAGGCACCCCCCAGTAGGGGCAGACTGACACCTCACATGGCTGGGTAACCCTCTGAGATGAAGCTTCCAGAGAAACGATCAGGTAGCAATATTTGCTGTTCTGCAGCCTCCACTGCTGATACCCAGGCAAACAGCGTCTGGAGTGGACCTCCAGCAAACTCGAACAGACTTGCAACTGAGGGTCCTGACTGTTAGAAGGAAAACTAACAAACAGAGAGGACATTCACACCAAAACCCCATCTGTAGTCACCATCAACAAAGACCAAGCGTAGATAAAACCGCAAAGATGGGGAAAAACAGGAGCAGAAAAGCTGAAAATTATAAAAATTAGAGCGCCTCTACCCCTCCAAAGGAACGCAGCTCCTCACCAACAACGGAACAAAGCTGGATGGAGAATGACGAGTTGAGAAAAGAAGGCTTCAGATGATCAAACTTCTCTGAGCTAAAGGAGGAAGTTCAAACCCATTGCAAAGAAACTAAAATCCTTGAAAAAAGATGAGACAAATGGCTAACTGGAATAACCAGTGTAGAGAAGTCCTTAAATGACCTGATGGAGCTGAAAACCAGGGCACAAGAACTACGTGATGAATGCACAAGCTTCAGTAGCCAATTCGATCAACTGGAAGAAAGAGTATCAGTGTTTGAAGACTGAATGAATGAAATGAAGCGAGAAGAAAAGTTTAGAGGAAAAAGAGTAAAAAGAAACGAACAAAGCCTCCAAGAAATATGGCACTATGTGAAAAGACCAAATCTACGTCTGATTGGGGTACCTGAAAGTAACAGGGAGAATGGAACCAAGTTGGAAAACACTCTGCAGGATATTATCCAGGAGAATTTCCCCAACCTAGCAAGGCAGACCAACATTCAAATTCAGGAAATACAGAAAATGCCACAAAGATACTCCTGGAGAAGAGCAACTCCAAGACACATTATTGTCAGATTCACCAAAGTTGAAATGAAGGAAAAAATGTTAACAGCAGCCAGAAAGAAAGGTCGGGTTGTCCACAAAGAGAAGCCCATCAGACTAACAGCAGATCTCTTGGCAGAAACTCTACAAGCCAGAAGAGAGTTGGTGCCAATATTCAACATTCTTAAAGAATAGAATTTTCAACCCAGAATTTCATATCCAGCCAAACTAAGCTTCATAAGTGAAGGAGAAATAAAATCCTTTACAGATAAGCAAATTCTGAGAGATTTTGTCACCACCAGGCCTGCCCTACAAGAGATCCTTAAGGAAGCACTAAACATGGAAAGGAACAACCAGTACCAGCCACTGCAAAAACATGCCAAATTGTAAATACCATCGATGCTAGGAAGAAACTGCATCAACTAATCAGCAAAATGACCAGCTAACATCATAATGACAGGATCAAATTCGCACATAACAATATTAACTTTAAATGTAAATTGGCTAAATGCTCCAATTAAAAGACACAGACTGAAAATTGGATAAAGAGTCAAGACCCATCAGAGTGCTGTATTCAGAAGACCCATCTCATGTGTAGAGACACACAGAGGCTCAAAATAATGGGATGGAGGAAGATCTACCAAGCAAATGGAAAACAAAACAAAAAAGGCAGGGGTTGCAATACTAGTCTCTGATGAAACAGACGTTAAACCAACAAAGATAAAAAGAGACAAAGAAGGCCATTATATAATGGTAAAGGGATCAATTCAACAAGAAGAGCTAACTATCCTAAATATGTATGCACCCAATACAAGAGCACATAGATTCATAAAGCAAGTCCTTAGAGACTTACAAAGAGACTTAGACTCCCACACAATACTAATGGGAGACTTTAACACCCCACTGTCAACAGTGGACAGATCCACGAGACACAAAGTTAGCAAGGATATGCAGGAATTGAGCTCAGCTCTGCACCAAGCGGACCTAATAGACATCTTCAGAACTCTCCACCCCAAATCAACAGAATATACATCCTTCTCAGCACCACATCTCACTTATTCAAAAATTGACCACATATTTGGAATAAAGCACTCCTCAGCAAATGTAAAAGAACAGAAATTATAACAAACTGTCTCTCAGACCACAGTGCAATCAAACTAGAACTCAGGATTAAGAAACTCACTCAAAACTGCTCAACTACGTGGAAACTGAACAACCTGCTCCTGAATGACTACTGGGTACACAGTTCTTTGAAACCAATGAGAACAAAGATACAACATACCAGAATCTCTGGGACACATTTAAGCAGTGTGTAGAGGGAAATTTATAGCACTACATGCCCACAAGAGAAAGCAGGAAAGACTGAAAATTGACACCCTAATATCACAATTAAAAGAACTAGAGAAGCAAGAGCAAACACATTCAAAAGCCAGCAGAAGGCAAGAAACAACTAAGATCAGAGCAGGAATGAAGGACATAGAGACACACACCCAAAAACCCTTCAAAAAATCAATGAATCCAGGAGCTGGTTTTTTGGAAAGGTGAACAAAACTGATAGACCACGAGCAAGACTAATAAAGAAGAAAAGAGAGAAGAATCAAACAGATGCAATAAAAAAATGAGAAAGGGGATATCACCACCAATCCCACAGAAATACAAACTACCATCAGAGAATGCTATAAACACCTCTACGCAAAAAAACTAGAAAATCTAGAAGAATAGGATAAATTTCAGGACATATACATCCTCCCAAGACTAAACTAGGAAGAAATTGAATCCCTGAATAGACCGATAACAGGCTCTGAAATTGAGGCAATAATTAACAGCCTACCAACCAAAAAAAGTACAGGACCAGATGGATTCACAGCCGAACTCTACCAGAGGTACAAGGAGGAGCTGGTACCATTCCTTCTGAAACTATTCCAATCAACAGAAAAAGAGGGAATCCTCCCTAATTCATTTTATGAGGCCAGCATCATCCTGATACCAAAGCCTGGCAGAGACACAACAAAAAAGGAGAATTTTAGATCAATATCCCTGATGAACATCAATGCAAAAATCCTCAAAAAAATACTGGCAAACCAAATCCAGCAGCACATCAAAAAGCTTATCCACCACGACCAAGTGGGCCTCATCCCTGTGATGCAAGGTTGGTTCAATATACACAAATCAATAAACACAATCCAGCATATAAACAGAACCAAAGATAAAAACCGCATGATTATCTCAATAGATGCGGAAAAGGCCTTTGACAAAATTCAACAGCCCTTTATGCTAAATTTGGTATTGATTGGATATATCTCAAAATAATAAGAGCTATTTATGAAAAACCCACAGCCAATATCATACTAAATGGGAAAAAACTGGAAGCATTCCCTTTGAAAACTGGCACAAGACAGGGATACCCTCTCTCACCACTCCTATTCAACATAGTGTTGGAAGTTCTGGTCAGGGCAATTAGGTAGGAGAAAGAAATAAAAGGTATCCAATCGCGAAAAGAGGAAGTCAAATTGTCCCTGTTTGTGGATGACATGATTGTATATTTAGAAAACTCCATCGTCTCAGCCCAAAGTCTCCTTAAGCTGATAAGCAACTTCAGCAAAGTCTCAGGATAAAATCGATGTGCAAAAATCACAAGCATTCTTATACACCAATAATAGACAAACAGAGAGCCAACTCATGAGTGAACTCCCATTCACAATTGCTTCAAAGAGAATAAAATACCTAGGAATCCAACTTACAAGGGATTTGAAGGACCTCTTCAAGGAGAACAACAAACCACTGCTCCATGAAATGAAAGAGGACACAAACAAATGGAAGAACATTCCATGCTCATGGATAGGAAGAATCAATATTGTTAAAATGGCCATACTGCCCAAGGTAATTTATAGATTCAATGCCATCCCCATCAAGCTACCAATGAGTTTCTTCACAGAATTGGAAAAAACTACTTTAAAGTTTATATGGAACCAACAAAGAGCCCACATTGCCAAGACAATCCTAAGCAAAAAGAACAAAGCTGGAGGCATCACGCTACCTGATTTCGAACTATACTACAAGGCTACAGTTACCAAAACAGCATAGTACCAGTACCAAAACAGAAATATGTACCAATGGAACAGAACAGAGCTCTCAGAAATAATACCACACATCTACAACCATCTGATCTTTGACAAACCTGACAAAAACAAGAAATGGGGAAAGGATTCCTTATTTAATAAGTGGTGCAGGGAAAGCTGGCTAGCCATATGTAGAAAGCTGAAACTGGATCCCTTTCTTACACCTTATACAAAAATTAATTCAAGATGGATTAAAGACTTAAATGTTAGACCTAAAACCATAAAAACCCTAGAAGAAAACCAAGGCAATACCATTCAGGACATAGGCATGGGCAAGGGCTTCATGTCTAAAACACCAAAAGCAATGGCAACAAAAGCCAAAATTGACAAATGGGATCTAATTAAACTAAACAGCTTCTTCACAGCAAAAGAAACTACCATCAGAGTGAACAGGCAACCTACAGAATGGGAGAAAAATTTTGCAATCTGCTCATCTGACAAAGGGCTAGTATCCAGAATCTACAAAGAACTCAAACAAATTTACAAGAAAAAAACAAACAACCCCATCAAAATGTGGGCAAAGGATATGAACAGACACTTCTCAAAAGAAGACATTTATGCAGCCAACAGAGTCATGAAAAAATGCTCATCATCACTGGCCATCAGAGAAATGCAAATCAAAACCACAATGAGATACCATCTTACACCAGTTAGAATGGCGATCATTAAAAAGTCAGGAAACAACCGGTGCTGGAGAGGATGTGGAGAAATTGGAATGCTTTCAAATTGTTGGTGGGACTGTAAACTAGTTCAACCATTGTGGAAAACAGTGTGTTGATTCCTCAAGGATCTAGAACTAGAAACACCATTTGACCCAGCCATCCCATTACTGGGTATATACCCAAAAGATTATAAATCATGCTGCTATAAAGACACATGCACACATATGTTTATTGCAGGACTAGTCACAATAGCAAAGACTTGGAACCAACCCAAATGTCCATCAATGATAGACTGGATTAAGAGTATGTGGCACATATACACCATGGAATACTATGCAGCAATAAAAAAAGATGAGTTCATATCCTTTGTGGGGACATGGATGAAGCTGGAAACCATCATTCTCAGCAAACTATCGCAAGGACCGAAAATCAAACACCACATGTTCTCACTCATAGGTGGGAACTGAACAATGAGAACACTTGGACACAGGAAGGGGAACATCACACACCAGGGCATGCCATGGGTTGGGGGGATGGGGAAAGGGACAGCATTAGGAGATATACCTAATGTAAATGACGATTTAATGGGTGCAACACACCAACATGGCACATGTATACGTATGTAACAAACCTGCACGTTGTGCACATGTACCCTAGTACTTAAAGTATAATTTAAAAAAAAATGGAGCTTATATTCAAGAAACTTATAAGCAGTTGGGAGAAAATAAGAGGGAAAAAACAATAGGGTAATTTGAAATTTAGTGCTAAATCCTGCGAAAGGGGAGCAAAGAAAAAAATCAACATTGGCAGTAGTTCTTATGAAGGAGAAACTCAAGCTTAAAATGCATCAATAGAGTTTTGATAGGTCAGAGAGATATGAGTGGACCCACAGATGGACCTGGGCCAGAAGCCAAAAATGATCCTCTCATAAACACAGAACGAAAGGAATCACATGACAGAAAAGAAAGGGACCTGCGGGTGCAGGAAGAAAGGCCAGGTTATTTCTCACAGTCACCTATCTCGAAAAGCAAACATCGAATCACAATAATCCAGTGGCAATTTGCTTTAAACCTCCCAAAGTTATTTTGTTTCTCTTTCCGCTCTGGGAAACCTATGGGCATCTAGACATTAGAAAAGCTAGGTGAAGCAAACAATATTGATGTGAAAATCCAATGACATCCTCAAGATGTTATTTGGATGAATCTCAGGCCCATTTTCAAAGCAGAAACCATTCTTTGAACCTACGTGTAAAAGTTCACAGGAACTCTTGCAAGAAAAACAAATTAAGAAACATGCATGAGAACTCCACTAAATTCCACACCTTCTAAATTCAAATTTTAGTGGTAGAAAGTACCTTAGAGGTTTTCTAATTCAACTTGTGCCACAATCCTCTGACTTTTTTGCAAATGAGACAACTAAAGCTCCGAGTGCGATGAACTTGGTTGCTAACAATGGGGACTAGTCAAACGTATTCAAACAATTGTTTTTCATTACTCGAGTACCACATTAACTCTCATTTTGGATCTACTAATCATGAAGTAACATACATAGATAAATACTAAGTTCTTTTTTTTCTCCCTGACTTTAGATATTCTTGATGGATTTACCTTTACAGTAACTTGATATTTCCTTGGACAATATTCTTGACTTGATTTCACTTCAGCTAACCTGCAATGCATTCAATTGTATAAAGGAGCTCTGTTCATTTTCTCTGTTAGTTTGAAAACACTCTCATAAAAATATTAAACCCTCCTTACTTCCCTTTTTTTTCTAAAGCAGTGTTTCCCTACAGAACATCTATCCTTGAAATCACCCACAAATTACACTGATGATTGTATATAAAAGGTTTATTATTGGTATTTGCAAAAAAAAATTCTATCTTCATATTTGTGCTCTGTGTAACATGCCTCTGCAATCTAAAGTGCTAACATCTTGAAAGTTTAGATTTAGAAAAAAAAAAGCATAAATTACTTAGCCTGATAAGCAAAGACATATATTGATTGTTTATTGTGTTAAGCACTTTATATGAAATATCTCATTGAATATATCCAGAGGTCTATAGAAGTGGTAATAAATACCATTATCCCTATATAATTTATAAAGTATCTAAAACTTGTAGCATTTTTGTTATTTGCTGTTTCATAACTAGTAACTGCCAGAGCTGGAACTCAATTTCATTGTTGTTGGATTCCAGAGTTTATGTTCTGTGAACTGAACTTACGATAACATTTTTGATAATCTTCTCACTCACTGGAATCAGGGAACTCTTGCTTCCTTTCTCTGTATTTTAAAATTCAAGCTTTTGCCAACCCCAAACACCTGCATGTCTTGTCTTCCCTGCCTGAAATACTTTGTCCAAACATCTGCATGGCTAATCATTCAGGTGTCACTAAAACAAACAAACAAACAAACAAAAAAACAAACAAAACCTTGCTGAATAGCTTTCCCTGATCAACCCATCTACAACATTTATCCTTCCCTTTCATCTTTTATAGCCTCATCCTATTTTATTGTCCACCTTAATACCATTGGAATTTATGTTCTTCATTTGCCTGATAGCTTGCTTTTTTTTTTTTTTTTTGTCTCTACCGGAGTAAAATAGCAGGGACTTTGACTTTTTTATTCATTACTAATTTCTCATGATGTGTAAAACATTTGGTAGGTTGTCAATAATTATCTACTAAATGAATAAAAGCATATTGTGTTAGGAACACATTGTGGTTCCAAGTCATTCTGTACTTTAAACATTAGACATAACTTCAAATAACAACAGAAAGCAATTGTTTGTTAGTGTATACAGCACAAACTCATTAGTTCCAAACATATAACATTAGAATCACAGATTTTCTAACTACCAGGTATTCTCATTCTTCATTTCTTGAATTAATAGTCTTTCTCATTCTCAAGAGCCTTATCAACTGTATAGATATATCACCCCCTCAACACACATATATTCTACTAAAACTACCTTTCTCTAAAGTCACAAATTAGTGCTTAATCACTAGAACAGCATCCCCTGTGCACTTAATGTTTTTTCTTTTTTCCCCAGAAAGCTGCCATACTTGGATTCCTTTTTTTTCACCTTCTTTAACTTGATAATCCTCTGACTTTCCTGCTATCTGTCCACTCATTTTCACTACCTGACTCCTCTTTTTCCTCATGAACAAATTGCATGTGGCAATTTCACAGAGTTTTGAAATTGACATTTCAGACTCACTTCAAATTTAGTCATTGCAAATTTATTATGTTCTCTATACTATATTAGGTGTTAAGAAAACAGTGATAAAACTAAATATTGATGTGAAGCCTTGGAAAGATTGAAACTGAGTTCCAAGCATGGACAAATGGTCACATGCTGTCCCCATTCATTAAAATAAGAATTGTAGGAGATATACAGTAGTTTTTTGAACACTTTGAGCTTAAAATTTTTGTTTTGTTTTGTTTTTCAGAAGGAGTCTCATTCTGTCGCCCAGACTGAAGTGCAGTGGCACATCTTGGCTCACTGCAACCTCTGCCTCCCCGGTTCAAGTGATTTTCCTGCTTCAGCCTCCTGAGTAGCTGGGATTACAGGCGCCCACCAGCACGCCCAGCTAATTTTTGTATTTTTAGTAGAGACGAGGTTTCACCATGTTGCCCAGGCTGGTCTCAAACTCCTGACCTAGGTGAACTGCTGGTCTCAGCCTCCCAAAGTACTGGGATTACAGGCATGAGCCACCGTGCCCGGCCTTTGAGCTTAAAACTTCTACGCAATATTCCAAGAGATGTGTTTATGGTAGCTAAGTGACTACTAGATTGTCTTTCATTAAAATATTGAAGAAAATTATGCTAATTGAGTAAGTGTGTATATGTGTGTGTACATATATACATTAAACATTAAGCATACATGCATGCATGTGTATATATATGCATATGTGTATATACACATACATACACATATTTGTACATATATATGTATATACATACATGCATACATACATACATATATTTAGATGTATACACACATATAGACACAATATATAGTTTTCTTTATTATAAGTTTAGGTTTACTTTATGGGAATTTGAATCACATAGATTTGACATGGTGAAATATAAATATCTCATGTTATGCAAAAAATTATGAAAAAATAAAATATTTACAATCAGTGGAGCTGAGTGAATTAAAAACTGTAGTTGGAGACATACTGAGGTTATTAAACAAAATCTACTGAACTTCTTAATAATCAGACTATTTCTTACAGTTTTTCTAAGAACTGATGCTTTTTCACATGGTTTTAATAATTTAACCTCTGTAGAATGTGCTGTTGCAACAGCATTTGAATAGTCATTGTGTGGTGGAACCAATGATATAATTAAAAAGGTGCCTAATTTTAACCTTGAACAAAAAGTATAAAACAATATTATAATGTACATTTTTATGCATATTATTTATTTAAAAAATCTTAAGTTATATATACGTGCACCTAGATTGTGTTTATTTTTATAAAATGAATCAATTTATGTATAAAAAATTTGATGTGCCTGACCTTCCTTAAGTTCTTAAGAAGGCTTTTGGTGATAAAATATAACTCTTAGTTTCAAATAAGATAAAATTAATTAATCCAATCTGTATTTGTTGTAAAAATATCTGTTCTGCCTCTTCTATTTTGGAAACTTTAATCTTGGAAACAAAGTTCACTGGGTGATTTAATGGTATAGCATCAAGAGCGAGTGTTCCAGGACAGATATATAGCTGATTGCTGAAGTGCCATAATTCCAAAGCACACTCATCTGTCTAAATATGGCCCCTAGTGACCCACTGTTTATATATAGATTGAGCTGGAAGTACATATGGAAAGCGAGAATCCTAGAGTAAAACAATGACATAAAGAGACATGCTATATATCATAAAATTTGTTTATTTCTATTTACTAAACATTATGGACTTTACATTTCAAACAAAGAAAATTTCAAATTAAGAAACTGAGTCATAACATACATTAAATGGATAAGTATTACCAGCAATGTCTCTTCACACTCTTTAAATCAAAACAGCCCCTTTGACTTCCTTAAAAGACTGCCTATATCACCAGTAAAGATGTCCAATTATAGCCAAAAGTAACTCCAATTAGAAAATTATTCGCCTACCCTTCGGAGAATACCAGGACTAATTACTTCGTGGACTGAGTCTTGTTTACCTCCATTTCCATAAGAGATCCAGCTTCACGTGGTATTACTCATCAGCTGAACCTCTGCATCATGTCTCTCCACTTCCCCAGTATGACCCAATCACCTACACCTCTTTTGAGCTCTAGCCTTCACTGCATTGTGCAGATTTTGTGCTCTGTCATCAGCATATTCCCAGATCTTTAAATACCTAGGTAGTCATGCCATCCTTTTCTTGCTCAAAATTAAACCTGTTTTTTTTCATTGAGATTAGTCTTCTCTTACGCCACAGGTACTACAGGGCCCGGAGGTGGAATGGGTGCTTTTTCTCTTCTTCATCGCCCTTTCAGACATTTGTCTCCCACTTCACTCCCGAGTCCTTTGAGGGTAACAGCCTTTTGATGCTATTATTATCACTAATTCCCTAATCTTAAAACCTTTTTATTGGATGCCCCCCCTCATTTCTGAAATAGTGATCCGTGTTCCATCAGTACAATCAATAGTGTCTATACATGTTCAACACCGTTTCCTTGTTCTCTCACTTTTCAACTTTCTTGGCAAAGCCACAGCTCTTGTTAATCCAATGTTCTATATTATTTTATCTTCTGGAAGAAGGAGCACACACCATGTTTGATGATTTCATTTCACAGCTGCCTCAGTATGGCTGTGAAAAGTCTACAATATTGTTCTACATGCTTTACCACATTTAGAAAAGATTGTTTCATGTTATCTCATGCTAAACTTTCAAATATGCTTTTATTTTTGGTTGACAATATTGATTATTTCACTACAAAGATAAAAGGAATAAGATACTTTGTCTCATAATACTTTATCATGCCCAAAAGATCTCATCAAAATCTAACACTTACATTTATATTCACAATGCAAGTTCTTACATTGTCAAAGATTTTCTTCCTGCAGTTAGACCCTTTCTTGCCTTTAGAATTTTGCTTTTCACTGTTGATGATTTTCTTTAGAATAAAAACTACGTGCAATCTAAAAAAAAATTAAAAATGCTAAATGGGACTTCTGTTTTGGAGAAGATAGATAAAATACCTTATTTTTCCATATTTTCCCTGCTACATACAACTGGATACTTTGGTCAGCATATATAAAACAAATGAGAAGATTTGAAAAGAGGAAGACAGACTGGATAAAAACACAGGACTCAAGAAATGACATAATAGTGGATTCCCTGGGTACTTTTTTTTTTAACTTATATATGTAATATTTGAATATGAAGAAGTAGAAAAAAAAACAGGAAGGCCGATAAATACAGACAATAAAAGCTAAAACCTAAGCCTGCTTTCTCTAGCCATAGGACCGACAAAAGGGCAACCTAGAGAGACAGCAAACTTTAAGAAAATAAGTGACCTTTTCCATCTAAACACTCCAGAGAAAATAGTGGTCTCACCTTCTTCAGCACAAATAAAGGCTTAATGAAGAGCTTAGAATTCCCCTCTGAGGGCTATAATAAGGCACCATTACCCTTCCATTTGGTTGACACAGTGAATACTTAATTGAAAGGCTAAGATTTTCACTTGTTCTCTATGGTAATAAGACACTGCTAGAGTCAGTGGAGATCATGCAAACAGATTTGCAGGTGCACCCAGCAGTAAACAGGCTCCCCTCTGCTTCCTACTTGGTTGTGTCACAAAAGGTCTAGTGGAGAGTAAGAACTTTTACTCTGTCTAGCGGTAATGAGACCACTCTTGTGACATACTGTCAGTGGAAGTCATGTGAGAAGCACCTGCAAGGCACATCCAATTCTCACAGACAGGTGTCTGTGGAGAGCTAATGGAAACCAGGAGTCCCAGCCACACTCCTCAGTATAGAAAAGCCCTCTTTCTTCTCAGTCATCAACAGATAGTAAGTGACAAATACGGCTGTGCTCTGTCCCACTTCTCTGGCCAAAGAAGTGTCAAAAGAAGACAGACAAAACATAAGGCTTAAGTAAAATCCAGATTTTCATTACAGAATACTCAAAATATCCATATCACAATAAAAAAATTACTCATCATACAAAGAATTAAGAAGATTTGTAACTGAATGAGAAAACACAATAGATGTTAACACTAGGGTGACAGAGATTTTAGAATTAATTGACAACAATTTTAAACTAGGCCATCATAAAAATGCATTTTTATGCACTTGAAACAAATGATAAAATAAGAAGTCCTAGCAAAAAAATTGGCAAAAAACTATTACATCATCAATAGATGTAAAGAATAACTAAATGAAAATTTAATACATGAAAAATGTAATAACCAATTTAAAATAAATACCTCAAACATTTGGCTGCAAAACAGAAAACTGAAATGGGCAAACAGAGGAAAAAATCAGTGAATGGAAAACTGAACAGCAGAAATTTCTCTTCCAGGAGTACAGAGAGCAAATTCATTGAAAAATAAGTAAAGAGAGCCTCAAGGACCTGTGGAATTATAATACAAGATGTAACATTTATGTTATTGATGGCAGGAAAGAATAAAAAGGAATGGGATATATATTTTTCAAAAATAATAACTAAAAACTCGTGTAATTTGGCAAAAAGCAAAAAACTATAGATTTAGAAAGATGAGTGAATCCCAACCAGGAGGAAAATAGAAACCCCACACCAAGATACTTTATATAATGCTTCTAAAAACAAAACAAATGTGAAACCATTGACAGAGAATTTTTTTCATATAATATAGAGAAGAACCAAATGGAATAGCAGAGAATTTTTTTTATCAGAAATTATGAAGACCAGAAACAAGTCTCATAATATTTTTCATCTGCTGAAAGAAAATAACATTTCATGATGATTTCTCCACCCAAGAACATATACTTCAGAAATGAAGGGGGAAATTAAGACTTTTTCAGATAAAGGAAAACAAAAAGAATTTGTTGCCAATGAGACTACTTTAAAGGAAAGGCTAAAAAAAAGTGCTCTACACAGAAAGGAAATAATAAAAGATGGACTCTTAGACCATCAAGAAAGAAGAA
Source organism: Macaca mulatta (assembly GCF_049350105.2). Lineage (NCBI taxonomy): Eukaryota > Metazoa > Chordata > Mammalia > Primates > Cercopithecidae > Macaca > Macaca mulatta. The sequence goes on from NC_133410.1 coordinate 179,841,740, forward strand.
AGAACATGATAAGCAAAAATCGGGGTGAAAAAATAGATCTTCCCTTTACTATTGAGTTTGATAAATTATGTTTAATGGTTGAAAAAACAATTATCTGATACAGTTTTAAATAAATGTAGCAGAAATTTTTAAGACAATTATTTTATAGACCTAAAATTATAAAAGGACAAAAAGTAAAGTAAGATTTATATACTTCACTCAAACTAATAAAATGATTATACCAGTAGCCTGTGATAAAGTGTGAATATGTAATGTAATACCTATAGCAACCACTAAAAAAACTATGCGAAGAGATGTATTCAAAAATTCTACGGAATAATCAAAATGCAATGTTTAAAAAAGTTCAAGCAACCCACAGGACGGCAGAAAAAAGAAATCAGAGAAAGAGAAGAAAAATGCAGAACAAACAGAAAACAAAATGCAAAAGGCCAAATATAAGCCCTAACGTAACAAAAGTTATATAAAGGTAATTACCTTAAATATACAAAAGGCAGAGATCACCTGATTATGAACCAACGAATATGCTGTCTGTAAGAAACTCACTTAAAATGTAAGTATATAGGTGGGGTGAAAGTAGAAGAAGGAACAATCTTGAAAATGTTATTCAGCTGAAATTAGGGGTAGGAATATTATTACGAGATTAAGTAAAATGCAGAGCAAAGAAAATTCAGAGAGAAAGTGAGAGAATGTGTAATGATGAAAGGGTAAATCCACCAAGAATACATAGCAATTCTAAATGTGTATGCTTCTAACAATAGGCTGTAAATTATGTGAAACAAAAATGACATAAATGAAAAAACAGACAAAAATTATAGCTGAAGATTTCACGACCTGCTTCTGAACTTGACAGAAAAACTAGAATGAAAATCAGCAAGGATAGATAATTCAAAAACACATTAACCAACAGACTAATTAATATCTATAAAACACTCCAACCAACAACAACAAAATACATAGTCTTTTCATATGCCTTTAGAATACAAAGAAAGGTAGACCATATTTGGGGCTTAAAATAAACCACAAAAGCTTTTATATATTTAAAATCATACAGAATGTGTTCCTCAAGAACAATGGTAGTAAACTGGAAATTAATAACAAAACAATAACAAGAAAATTTCCCAGTACTTAGAAACTAAACACACTTCTAACTAAAGAGGAAGGCTCAGGGAAACAACATTATCAAGACAAACACTGAGATGGTGTCTCATCTTACACCAGTCATAATGGCTAAAGGATCTAAAAATAACAGATATTGATGAGGATGTGGAGAAAAAGAAATACTTACACACTGTTGGTGGGAATGTAAATTAGTACAACCTTTATGGAAAATAGGATGGAGATAGTCAAAGAACTAAGAATAGAACCGTCATTTGATCCAGCCATCCCACTACTGAATATATACCCAAAGGGAAATAAATCATATCAAAAAGATACGTGGGCTTATTTGTTTATTGCAGTGCTATTAAAATAGCAAAGCTATGGAATTAACCAAGTATCTGTCAACAGAGGATTGGATAAAGAAATGTTACATATATATGTCACATGATGAAATACTACTCAGCCAAAAAAAGAGTAAAATTATGTCTTTGGCAGCAGCATGGATTGAAATGGAGGCCAATGTCTCAATTAGATAACTCAGAAAGTTAAATACTGCATGTTCTTCTTTGGAAGTGAGTGCTAAACAGTTACTACACAGGGGCTTACAAAGTGGAATAATAAACATCAGAGACTACAAAAGGTGGGATGATCACGGGAGTGAAGGTTGAAAAATTATCTACTGTGTACAATGTTCACTATTTAAGTGATGGTTACACTAAAAGCCCAGACTTCAACACAGTGCAATGTACACATGAAAGAAATCACATGTTGTACTCCCAGATATGTTTAAAAATAAATAAATAATATAATGTAACATTAAACTGCATGTAAATATGAATAAACCATATCGCCATTTGTAGGACAGTCAGAGAAGTGCTCGGAGGAAAATTCATAGTACTGGTAAAGATAAGAAACCTCAAATCAATCATGTAAGTTTCTTTCTACCTCAAGAACCTAGAAAAAGAACCAAATAAACCTAAAGCAGTCAGAATGAAGGAAATAGATCATAAAGAAAATTATAACAATAATAGAGAAAAATCAAAGAAATTGTAAACAAAATATCAAAAAAGGAAATTAATGAAACAAAGAAGTGCTTCTTTGCAAAGATCAACATAATTAACAAAAACACAAAAATAGTAAAGAAAAACTGGTAAGAAATAAATTGCAATATTAAGAATAAAACAAAATATAAGTACAGACACTATAGATGTGTAAAGGATAAAAAGAATATTGTAAACAACTGTATACAAAAATATTTGACAATGATAGTGAAATAGACAAATTCCTGCAAAAAGTTAAACCATCACAACATATACAATGTAAAATAGATAATTTGAATAGTTTGATAACTCTGAAAAGAACTGAATTCAAAAAAATTGCAAAATCCTCGAAAAGGAAATCTCCGGGTCTAATTGGTTTCACTGGAGAATTCTACCAAATATTCAGGAAAAGATATTATTGGTTCTGCACAATCTTTTAGAGGTTTTAGAAACGGGGAATACACTTTTCAATTAATTTTGTGAAACCATATATGAAAGCCAGAAAACGTAACACAAGAATGAAACTAGAGATCAATATCCTCATGAGTAGAGACACAAAAATATTTGTAAAATATTAGCAAATATGATCCAATAACATATAAAAATAAACACCATATAGGTTTTTCCATACTGGTTTAATATTTAAGACATAATCAGTACAATGCACTATATTCATAGGCTAACAAGGAAACAGACAAAAATCACATAATTACATTAATATATTTACTATATTTTAATGTAATACCATATTTCTACAGTGTGAAGAAAGCATTTGAGAAAATCTGACATCTGTTCATGATTAAAAACTTCAGAAAAACATTTTTAAAACTTGATAAAGAACATATACAATAATCTGCAACTCACATACTCGGTGATGTGTATCTCTGTATACTTTGCTACTAAGGCCGAGAATAAGGTAAAGATGTCCATTTTTATCACTCTTATTCAACATAGTACTGGAATTTCTAGCTATGCAATACATTGAGAAAAAGACACAAAAATCATAAAACTTGAGAGGAAGAAAGAAAACCATCTGTATTTACAAATGGCATACTTTTTAATGTAGAAAATCTTAGTCTATCAAACATTTCTAGAACTACTGAGTTCAGCTATATTACAGAATATGAGAACAATGTACAAAATAAAATATATTTCTATGTATTAGCAATGAATACATGGAAATCAAATTTAATAATACACTATCATTTTTAATTGCTCAAGAAATTGAAATGCTTAGGTTTCCATTTCCATACAACACATGTATAGAAATTTTATGGTAAAAAAATTTACTAATGAAATGGGGACATAGTATGGTCCTGAATTGGAAGACTTAAAATCCTAAGAATGTCAATTTCTTTTTTTCTCAAATGACAGACGCTTAATGCAATTCCTATGAAAATTTTAGATTTGTTAAAATTTTGACTTTTTCTAGAGATATATGAAGTTACCCTAAAATGTACATGGAAATGCAAACAAACTAAGATAGCTAAAATTATTTTGTAAAAGATGAAGAAAGTGAGAAGAATCAATCTATGTGATTTCAAGACTTAGTAATCAATACTGTGGTACTGGCAGACAGATGAAAAACATAGATCAATGGAACGGAATAAAGAACCCCCAAATATACTCACACAGTTATGCCTCATTGACTTTTTCCAAAGGTGCAAAAGTAACAAAATAGAGGAAATATAGAATTTTCAACAAATGTTGCTGGAGCAATTGGACAGCTGTAGGCCAAAAAAATAAAACAAACAAACATCGGTCTAAACCTCACACCTTGTACAAAAGTAAACATAAATAAATCATAAACAAATATAAAATCTGAAATTATAAAACTTTTAGAAAAAATATTTGAGACAAATCTTCCGGATCAAGGCTAAGCAAAAAGTTTCTAGATTTGGCAACAGAAACATAAAATGATTCGTTGAAGGAAAAATTTACAAATTGGATTTCATCAAAATTAAAATGATCGCTATGAAATACACTGTTAAGAGGAAGAAAAGACAAGCCACAGACTGGGAGAAAGTAGTCTCAAAGCACTTATCTGACAAAGAATTAGTATCTAGAATACATGAAGTTTTAAAATTCAAACTACCAACTGAGTTAGAAAATGGGCAATGGATAAAAGCCATGTAGATATGTAGAGACATTTTACTGAAGAAGATATACAGATGGTAAATAGTGTGTGAAAAGATGTTCAACATCATTAGCTATTAGGAAAGTGCAAATTGAATCCACAATGAGATATTACTGCATACCTATTAGAATGGCTAAAATACAAGGTGATGACAAGATCAAATACTGGTGAAAATTTGGAGAAACTGGATGACTTGCACATTTCTGATGGGGATGTAAAATTGTACAAGTACTCTAGAAAAGAGTTTGGCAGTCTCTTACCGAACTATGCAATCACCACATGACCCAGTCATTTCACTCTTTGACACTGTTGAACCCAGAGAAAGTAAAACTTATTTTCCCCTAAAATCTCAGGAAAAAAATATTCATAGCATCTTTACTGCAATAACCAAAATCTGGAAACACTCACTCAATATGTTCTTTAATAGGTGAATGTTCAGCAAACTGTAAGATATATTCATACCACAGAAAGCTATTCAGCAAGAAGAAATAGCCTAGTGATAAACACAACAATGCAAATAATTTTTAAGGGAATTATGATAAGTGGAAAAGCCAGCCCCACAAAATTGCATGCTTTATGATTGTATTTATGCAATATTCATGTAATCACAAATTTATAGAAATACAGAGTACAGAGTATTGGTTCTAGGGGTTAAGGAAGGTGAGTGAAGAGAATGGCTACAAAAGGACAACATGAGGAAATGCTTATGGAGATGAAAATATTATGTTACTTGATTGTGTCAATGTCAATGTTTGGTTATAATGTCTTGCAAAAACTAGAGTTTTGCAAGATGTTTCCTTCCATTGCGGGAAAGTGGCCAAAGAATACATAGGCTCTCTTCGCATTATTTCCACTGATTGTGAATTTGTAGTTATTTCATAATAAAAGTTTTAATGAAACAATAAACAAAAGGTAAAACCACAGCAACAAAAACACTTTGAGGACCTTACATTTTGATCCAGCTACTGGCTTCATTTCTACTTCATAACAAACAATTTCAAAAGGCTTTTTTATGGTCATAGATCTTGCTTATGTTTCTATATGACTCATAAAGAATGAGCCCTGTCTAAGGAGGTTTTATTCCTTTCACTCTCCTGAAATGGCAATCTTAAAGATTCCAGGATCCCTGTCTCACCATATTGAATGATCAATTCCACTCCAGCATTTGATTCAAACTAAATAGCAGAAATGTACATGGTTATTTGCTCTGCCCTTCCTGAAATATTATATTTCCTTGCCTCAAAAGATACCACCTCTTGCCATCCTTTTACTTCATGGGAACTGCTACTCAATCCTACTACACAATCTTTCTGGCAGATGTGCCCATCTTTTTATGACCCCATTGGAATACTCCAGAACATTTACATCATATTAGTTTTTCACAGAAAATATTTTGTAACACACAATACATAAAATAATTCATATGTCTATGAATAATAAGTTGGTTAACTATATTAAGGTATACTTGTGTGATGTAATACACTACATGATACATGTAATAAGTGAGAGTGAGGATACCTTTTACATTGAATTTTTTAACCATTTTTAAAGTGTACAGTTCAATAGTGTTAAGTACATTCACTTTGTTGTGCAACAGATCTCTAGAAATTTTTATGTTGTAAAACTGAAACTTGTACTCATTAAACAGCTCCCCATTTCCCACTCTGCCAAGATCCTTGTAACCCACTTTCTACTTTGTTTCTATTAATTTGACTATTATAGGTAAAACTCACAAAATTGCCCTCTTGTACCTCCACCACTGCCTTGCTTGGGTTCACTTGGAGTTGTTTTCCTTTCTCCCACATTTATTTTTAAATTGACATGTAAAATTGTAGTACTTACCATGTACGTTTGTCTACCCTGAACCTCTAGCAACTCATCAGTTACAGTTCAGGTTTTCCTACCCTGGCACTGATTCCTCTGTGTTTTGGCTCAGGGCTTTCTGCTTTAGTACATTGTGACTCTGTGTCCATCCATCTGTCTCTCCAGCTTTTGGGGAGTAGATCCCACTTTTCTGCCAGACCAAGTAGAGCTGTTGATTTTTAATTTTGCTTAGCTTTTGATTTGTTCTTAGGATGGAGGTAGGACATGTGGGTTCTTCTTATGCCAGACCAAAAATGAGAAGGGCACAAAAGTGTTTGTTTGATGTAGTACCATTTGTCTATTTTTTGTTCTTTCTTCTGTGCTGTTGTATTATATTGAAGAAATCATTGCTAAATTCAATGTCCTAAAATTTTTCCCCATCTATTTTAATAAGACTTTTACAGTTTGGGGTCGTATGTTTAAGCCTTTAATCCATTTGAAGGTAATTTTTACAATGGCCTAAGAAGACAGGGGTTCCCCGCTCTAACACCTCCTGTCACAAACCATTACTGGGAGGCCCAGCAAGAGGTGAGCATTAGGTGAGCAATCATTACCCTACTGCCTGAGCTCGGCTTCCTGACAGATCAGCATCCTGCATTAGATTCTCACAGGGGCAGGAACCCTATTGTGAACTGTGACTGTGAGGGATCTAGGTAATTGTGTGTTCTTTATGAGAATCTAATGCCTGATGATCTGAGGTGGAACAGTTTCATTCCAAAACCATCCTCCTTCTGCCCCCACACTCAGTGGAAAAATTGTCCTCCACTAAACTGGTCCCTGGTGTCAAAAAGGGTGGGGACCACTGGCATAGGATAAGGATGTAAATTCATTCTTTTGCATGTCAACAACCAGTTTTCCAAAGGTCATTTGTTGAAAAGATAATTGAGTATATTTTTATTTCTAAATATTGAAAGATCTGGAGTAAATTAAAGCATTGCAAATAATGTATTGCTAATATTTGAGTTTCAATATAAATATTTACCTTTAAATGAATAAAATGTCTCTATTAATATAAAATGTTCCACTATTTTTCAGAGGAAGGCGCGAGATGACTGGTAGACACCGACACATAAGAAAAACTTATGATTGGCAAAATAATTTTTGCACCATTTCAACATTTTAACAAACAACTCTTTATAAATGATAAATGAAATGCAATTTTTTCTTTTCTGATTCTTTTCTTTTGTTTTTTTTTTTCTAGAACAGTTTTCTTGCCTCATGTGCATTTTCGATGTCCCTGATGCCTCAGAGAATTTCAAGCTTTTGACAGCAAGAGATGAATCATATTAATTTCTATACGCATTGAAAAAAAAGAAACTCAACCTTTTTATTACCTGAAGCAATTCAATGGAATTTATTAAACAAACAGTTATTTTTGACCCAAATTATTTTATAAAGTCATTCAATAATTCTTACAAATAAAATAAAAATGAACATCAGCTCAGTGAATTGTTACAGAAAATGATTCTGTTTATTTAGAAATATGGCTACAAGTAGAAAATGGGTAGAGAATCTTTAATTGATCATACATTTTTATGGATATAGAGACAGATGAGAATGTATTGCATAATTATAAATTCTATTGCCAAACTACAAATCACACAAAATACCTACAATTAGATGGATGAATTTAATTGTTATCCAGTAAATTAGGCAACTCAATGATAGTAATTAAATAATATGGTAGGAAGGCAAATGTATCTTATTTGCCCCTCCCATCTTCTCCTATTCAAAAGTCTTTCTAACACTGCTTCCAAGGCATTAAATCAAATTAATATTTCAGGACACGACTCTTCCTACTGTGGGCTCCCCATGCCTTCTAAGGTAATACACTTAAGTGTGTGTTCCAAGATATTAAATCCTGTGTAACCTCTACTAAAATGCCTCAGGGCTCAAAATTGATGTCAAATGTTAATCAAAACCTTTTGGCAAGTATAGAATTTTAATGGAATTGCTCAGTTCTTGGATTAAAGCAGAATTTTAGTCTCAGAAATATAGGGCAAAACCTTGGCATATTAGATATACACTCGCCTGCATTCATTAAGAAAGGGCAATCAGGAATGTTGCTCATACAAGCTAGCAGCATTAAGTACATAGGTTTGAACATTAACCTTATCATTTAATGAATCTAATTGATTTGACTGTCTTGGCCTTTGACAATGAAAACATAAAGCAGGGATTTCCATCAATTTTACTCATCTATCTTTCTTTTAAAACATGTCTTCACCTATCTTAGCTAATTTTATCTATACTTGTTCAGGACTCCAGAAAAGGGGCTTACTTAATATTGTTCCTTTGCTTCTCATTTTCCCCACTCTCATTTTCATATACAGGTAGTAGAAAAACTTTTTTTATGTTATATAAAAGGAAAAATAATTTGATCTCTGAAAAGTCTTTTACTGAGATTAGGAATAAGGAAAAACTGGCTCTTCAGTTTCTTGGAGGGAGTTTGAATAGTATACCCTCAGCCACTTGATTGTTTATTAATTATGATGATTAATTTCTTGGGAGAAACATATTGTCAACTTGGAGAAAATAAAAAAGTATATACTACTTTCCTAATGAAAGAATAGACATTTTTGGAGTGTCACAAAATAGAGCATTTGCCTCTTACAATTTAATTTTTAAGAAAACATTTATTTCTATTTGAAAACAGTTGTTCATTATCTAACCAACTATGGCCCTAAAAATGAGGAAATATGAGTGTCTAAGCAGGGCTTACTGAGAAAATAAATGATAAAGTTGATTGTGAGGCGCTTGAGGCAAATTCAGCATTGTCAGTCACAGTATTTCCTGAAATCATTTGTATGTTAAGTATATTTCTATATATTAATATTTCTGTCTCCATTCATATTTGCTTCAAAAAGTATTTAAAAACAACACAGAAAGCAGCAAAATAAAAAAGCAGAAATTAGACTTGTTTTACTATACCTTTTTAATCAGGTAATAATCTAAATAACATTTTAAAATTATTGGCAGTAACTGTATTGAGAGCTGTGCATAGTGTAGCAAGGACTTCATTTTATGCCATTTAAAAATCACTCTTTATATTTATGCTACTATTTAGATTATTTTATATTTATTATAAATGCTATAATCATGGTTTTTCAAAAATACTAAGAAAATATTTCCTAGAGGCAGAAAATGAGTGAAAAAATGACTTCTGTGCATCTCTCAATTCCAGTATTTACTGCAGATTTCTTTTTGGCTTTTTAGTCGTACAAATAATTGTTTTAGAATATTAACTTTATCAACTAAAAAATTCAAACTATAGTTTTCTTTTATGTACTGTCTTTGCTAAGTTTTGTTATCAAGGTCATGCTAGTTTCCAAACTAATTTGGAAGCATATCCTTTTAAGTAATTTATCAAAACTATTTAAACTGCATAGTTCATGAAGTGTAAAGAATTTAGTTCTGGAAGAAAAACATTGTTTTAAACTTTAGTTTGCTGCTTAATATAAAAGTGAGTAGGTTATTTTAGTTTTGATTCAAAATTCTCTTGTCCAAATTGTGTAGATAATAATATACCTCTCACTCAAACATTTCTGGTTATTGTCATAAATAAACGAGATATCCTAGGTTAACTGACTAACACGAGTTGAACTTTTCTTAATTCTCAAAATAAATTTAGCCATTGGCATGGTGTATAATCTTCTACATTTAAACCTCTGTAATCATTTTTGACATTAAACTGATGGAATATTATTCTCTATCTTATTGCCTATAAGTTTTTATTTTATTTTACTATATTATATTATATTTTATTTATTTTATTTTTGAGACAGAGTCTTACTCTGTCACCCAGGCTGGAGTGTAGTGGCGTGATCTCGGCTCACTGCAAGCTCCGCCTCCCAGGTTTACGCCATTCTCCTGCCTCAGCCTCCCCAGTAGCTGGGACTACAGGCGCCCACCACCACGCCCGGTTATTTCTTTCTTTCTTTTTTTTGTATTTTTAGTAGAGACTGGGTTTCGTCGTGTTAGCCAGGATGGTCTCGATCTCCTAACCTCATGATCCGCCTGCTTTGGCCTCCCAAAGTGCTGGGATTACAGGCATGGGCGTAATTTAATTTTGAATGAAATTGAGTTTTATCTTTTCTGCATACAGGATTATGATAATTAAAACGCTTTTAAAGCAATGGTGATGCTTATATACTTGAATATTCTCTAAATATTTATTGTAAATTTAATGTCTAAACATTTTGATTGAAAAATATAATAGACAAATAAAAGACTGTATTAAATGTGAATGTAGAGTATAGTGAATGTTTATAAAGACTTTGTAGCCTAGACCGTCTAGGTCTAGTGAGTCTCTCTTTATTAAGAAACACCTATACCCCTTCATAGATAACCTCTTTCAAACAGTTATAATCAGCTTTTATACGTTTCCTATTTATGTTTGTCTGTCAAAAATTTTCGTTAATGTATACATTTCCTATTTCCTTCATTTTAGTCTTCCCAATCTTATGTCATTTAATTTTTTTTAAATTTTTGTCTCAAATATGTTTTGTCTTTTAAAAAATTATCTCATTTGGATTTATTTCTTCTTTCTCTTTGAGGATTTGTCTTTTTTTTTAAACTCTTGAGATGAATATTTGAATCATTAGATTTTAGCTCTTCTACAATATAACATAAGAATTTAATGCTATAAATTTTTTAGAACATCTCACTATATTAGGATTCCAGAAGTTTTGCTATGTAGCATTTTTATTAATACTCTAATACATTATTCTATACAATATATTAGATTATATGATATATTCTGATATATTCTATTAGTCTATATAATATAGAATTACATTCTATATAATAGTATATATATTATTCTACTATATTATTCTATATAATATATTAGAATATGTAGAATATATTGAAATATATTCTAATATTCTAATTTACATTTTTCTTAATTTATTCTTTGGATAATGGGTTATTTATCTATAACTTATAGTATGCATGCACTAGAAATTTAAAACATAATTTTGGAGTAGTAAGTTTATTGATTTATAACATAAATGTGTTTGTCCAGAAAATCCACATTATGTGATATGTGATTTCAATGATTTGAAATTTGCTAATATTTCCTTAAAACTTCATAGTTTTTCTAGTTGAGTTTTATAAATATTCTTTGTAAGCTCCAAAAAAGTGTGCCCCTCACTTCCGGGGAACAGTATTATGTTGTATCCTATTTAGGTCTTGTTTGTTAAGCTTGTTTAAGTCTTCTGTGCATCTCTACTCTTTTTTTCCTCTATCCATTTGTTCTATCAGTTAGTAAGAGGAGTGTGTTAACATTCTCCACTCTACGATTTTGTAATTTCCTAGTTTTATTGCTTTAGTTTTCCACGTTTTGCTGTTTGTGCCTATGTTGTTGCATGCAGCATGTATTTGTGAAGAACCAGAGAAAGAGAAAGGGAAAGAGATAATATGTCATTAAGTGATACAAATTTAGAATGATTGTATCTCTCCCTCTAATTGAAACTTATATATACATTGGCTTCAATAATCCTCTCTGGCTCAATGTGTATTTTGTTTGCTATTAATATAACTAAGTAAACATGCTGTTAATTAGTTTTTTATTGACAATATTTTGATTCTTATATATTTAGGGAAATATATCTTTACTATTTTTACTTACTACTTTGGTAACTTGCAAATCGGACTTTGTTTCATGAGTCTGATTAACATCTTTTTAATATACGAATATAATATTTAATATAACCACTGATACATTCGTGTCTAAAGTCAGTATTCGTGTGTGTGTGTGTGTGTGTGTGTGTGTGTGTGTGTGTGTTGTCCTAGCTGGTTTTTACCCATTTCTTATATCAGATACTATTAATTTTATTCCTCTAATGATTAATATACAATTTAGAGCATGAATCATTATCTAAAGGAATGACATAACTCAGTACCATTTTGACAATACAAGAACTTTAGAGGAGTTTAAATCCTGACTATTCATATATTTTAATTATATTTGGTTTTAAAAGGATATTATTATTATTGTTTTACATAGTCATGTTTATCTTGCTTTACTAATTTTTTAAGCCAGAATAATCAGGAGTGATTTTATCTCCTGGAGGCATGTGGAAATGTCTGCAGACATACTTAGCTTCAGTCAGGTGGATGGGCGTGGATGCTACTGATATCTGACATCTATTGAACAGAGGCCAGAAAAATGCTAAATAATGCTGTAACACATTGGACAGACCTCACCCCATAACAAGGAATTATCCAGGCCACACATAGACTGCTTAAGTTGAGAAACCTTGAGTTAGATAATGCTGAGGTTCAAAATAAAAAGCCACATAATTGTCTACTTATCGCTCACACCATAAGTTGCTAAATTGGAGTCACCTTCTCTAAATCCCCCAGGCTAAAGATGTAGCCATTATCTATAATGTTACTGACTGCCATGTTGGAGAGAAAGGTAGTTATGGAGCATCTTGTATTATCTGTCAAATATTTGGTCTGAGAAAAGCATGTGCCATTTTTGCTCACCAAATACTACCTATTACTAATCAGGTGGCCTCACTCCATAACAAAAAGCCTAATAAATACACTCCTGCCATGTCCTGGGAATTCAGAGGCAGATATAATCAAGGTGCAGCACTAATAAAATAATGATCCACCACAATTAGTCCTGGTGGTCACCAAATATTTGGCCCTCTCTCCCTACCTTAAGCAAACTATAACCACTTACCTGCAAAGACAGATACATCCAATACTCAATTCAGTCACAATATGATCTTAAAGACAATATCTCCACATAACTCACTGTAATTTTTAAGTAAGATGTAATTAATGGTGTTCTGTACATGATATCTGGATGTTACTCCTCTAATGTTATAAAAGGATGATTTATTCTCATAAAATGCTCTAGAAATGTCACAAGACAGGGAAAGGAAAACTAAAACATTCCTATTTGTAGGGGTAAGAAAAAGAGACTCACTGAAATTACTGAACTGCAACAATTCTGAATCTCAGAGTGCAAAGTATGAAGGCCCTCAGCCTGGGGGATGGGTAATGTGCTGTGTTTGTTAATTCCATCATCTTTATAATTGTTGGTGTTATTTCTATTAGTTGAGTGTACTAGTCATTATGCATAGTATTAGTCTGCTTCTTTGCACATCTGATTATTTTTGATTGGCTTCCAATCAAAATTAATTGTAGTTTATATTAACTTGCATTCTAATTCATCAATTTTGTTTTTAGCTGTTTCTTTCCTGCTTTTAAACCCATTCATTAAATTTCTAACACTGGTACTTGAATTATAGAATGTTTACTTATACAATATCCAACCATCTTTTTGCTAGTCAACTCTATTAGTTTTCATAATTTCTTTCCAGCTCATCTTTCTTAAAATATCATAAAGGTAGTAATTTTATCATTTTTGTTTAATAATAAAAAGTTGAAAAACTATGAGTTTTTTTCTGTAGCTCATTATTTCTGCTAATCTTGCTTATGGAAAGGAAAAATATTCTGGGTATAACTGTTTTTCTTTTCCTATGTGCTAATTTCCTAAAACATTATTATTAATATAAAACTAAGGATATTAATTACAGTATATTATTAGTCCAGAGGGGTTCTAAGGTTCGGACAGTCTCCTGAAGATAATTTACTGAGTATAATTCTTTACTGGAACTATGACAAACTGTTTTGAGGGAGGCTTAAGATTTCCTGAATGACTGAGGTAATAAAAAAGTGACAACTTTCCACTCCAGGATTGGTACATGTTTAGTTATTTGACCCTAGATTTAAGGATGTAGTCCTCTGTGCATGTTTTTGTGTTGCAAAGAAGATTCACATTTTAGAATATTTTTTTCATCCTGAGTTATGAGATAATTTACAAGCAGAATTTAAATTTCTTCATACTTGCAAACACAGGGAAAAACCATCATTTTTTACTTTTTACTTGTCTCAGTCATGTATGCTGTTTAGTTTTAGTCCAGACATAACTTTAGTTTAATGATTTTATAAGAAATATAAATTTTTGAGTTTTTATATTTTTGATCTGAGATATTTAGCTTGCTATTTTTGTAACAATAAGTGTAAAATATTTTTATTTACTATTTTTGATCTATCTCTATTGGTAAATATTTTAGGATTCAGCAACTTTTCTAGATGTTTTAATACATGTGCTATCTATTAAATGTGTATGTATTTTAACATAAAGTCAAATATATAGTAATCTGACTTTTAAGATACAGTAATAAAAGAAATTATAGTTTTACATAATGGAATTATGTAACATATAGTTTTATAAGAAAGATAAATACTATAATTAATATTTCTTTGGATATAGCATTTGACAGTAGCCAAGAAGACGTGGACTCTAATTAGCAAGAAGATAATATAATCTCCTTAAAATGTTTTTTATTTTGAAATAGATAATTTTAGGGTGGGTTAGAGGCTGATTCTTGTAGAATCAGCTATGTGCGCATTCACTCTATGGATGATCCTCAAAAATTTCAAGGTCATAAAATATTCAAGAGCTCTGAAGATAATTGCACAATACATTGCTTAGTGACATGGGATGCAGTATTTCTATTGAAAAGAATTTAAACCTAGACCACAATTGAGATTCAGATACATACAGACTTACCATATGAATTAAGATCTGCAAATGGGGGGAAAATGGTGGGGGTAGGAGACGCTGAGAAAAATTGCATCAAGCTAAGTGTTAAAGCCTACATATTAAAGAGAATATTGACCTAAAAAAGAATATGATCCTGCATTGACCATCTCAAAGTCAGACCTCCATTGAATCCCTGTAAAATATGGCAGAGAAAAGAAGATTTATATAACTATGCTAGGGGAAGTCCCTCATAAAAATAATGAAAGAATCTTTCCTACTGACAGTACAAAATATGACAAAGGTTAGTAATGTCATATGAATGAGTCAATTGGCAACAACGGGTGGGAAGCATAGTGACTGGTATTAATTAAGCAAGGTCATATGAGCAGTAAATACCAAAGGATATGAACTTAAAGCACATCAGCCTCTGATGACATGTGATAACTGCATCAATTCTTTTATAAAATCCTGGTGGGAATAATTACAGTTGGGGGATAAGATATAATGACTGAGCATCTTGATAATATAACAGGCAGTGTCATAATCTTGACCTCTGAAGTATTGCTGTAAAAATAATACATTTGTATTTACATTAATGGTATGAAACAACATATATCAATCTAAATTAGGTCACTCAACAAAGATTTTCAGAAAGTCCTTGATCAAAATTATAGATATGCATAAAATGTTAATGTTAAAAGAGAGTTTCATACTAAAATTGTAAGCTGATATTGCTGAACTGAATCCAGACAATTTAAAAATAATAAAAAGGAAAGAAAATGAAAGTTTAAAAAAGAAGAAAAAAGAATAAATGTGAAGTTTCTGTATTAGGAGAGGAGGGTTAATGTGTTGCTTAATGAGCCCAATGCCTACAATTACTCTCAGATAATAAGAGAGGTTTGGAGGCACATTAACTCTTTCAAACCACTAACCACCTAATTTGCAATTAGGGAATATTTCACAGAAGATGTAATAGAGGCTGTTAAATGTTTTTAGGTATTTCTTGAAATTTGCACCATAAAACTTTATGGAAGAGCAAAAAGCATGGTTTATAGGTAATGATTATACAATGCAAATGAATATAAACCGTGAAAGACTTTCAATTTTAGCACATAAATAGAATATGCATTCTTCATAAGACACGGGATGCTCTTAGACTCTGCTACTTCAAGTTAAAAAACATTTTACTTTATGATCAATTTAAGTATAAAAATTCCAGGTTGGTTTTACTTTCTTCATCCCAATTACAATTCAAAGCATCATTTGTACTAGATAGAGATAAGTATTAATATTTGAGCCGCATAGTGAGTTCTTACGGAGACTACTCAATACACTCTTGAGATTAATTTAGGCATCAGTAGAATGCTGGAAATACTAGTGTTTTTATAAGCAACATTTAAAAAACACTCAAAATTTGGTGAAAGGGTAAGTTTTTCTGTGTTTTTAGTGGTTATACCATTATATTTTCTAAGAATAATTAATGATATAACAAAAACAATAAGAGATTTAGTTACCCTATTGTTTCCTTCAGTTCTAACTTTCCTTATTATTCTAGTAGTTTGTGGTTATTTTTCAGATTATATAGAGTTTTATTTTTATATAGAATATTTTATATTCTATTTTTATATAGATATTCATTTTTATATAGAATATTCATATTATATAGAATATTTTTCAGATTATAAGGAAGCCAGAAACAACACACAACTGCATTAAGTTTTGCCATGAAATAATGCCACATCAAATATGAACTTGATTTCCACCAAAACATTTTGTACCATAGCTCTAGTTTTTTTTGTACCATATCTCTAGTTTTTGTCAGGTTTGAACTGCCGTATGTGTTATACCTTTAAAAAACCTTTAAAAATGCTGCATTTCTAATATCATGTGAGCAGAGCAGAATCACTTTTATTTATTCTAATTTCTTCAATATTTATTTTCAAAATTTATGAAAGCCTTGGAATTTATTTAGGCAGATTTATTCTAACTTCATATTTACTAAGACTTTAAAATATAATTTGAATTTAATGGGATCTCCTCCATCTCAAAGAAAAATATTTTTTAGCTGCTCAAATATTTTTTGAGCAAAATAAGCACTATGTTGTCCAGTGTCCAGTGAAATAAAAATATTTGATAACTTATAGTGCCTCGTACTGTGCTGTGTATATCAGGAAACCTAATCGTCCCTTGATAGGGAAGACAAGCACATGTGAAAAGAAAACCAAAAAGTTAATAAAATTTCCATGCAGTTTAAAAAACTACATGCCATAGTTTAGATGTTTGTCTTTTCCAAACCTCATGCTGAAATGTGATCCCCAGTGCTGGAGGTTGGGCCTAATAGGAGGTGCAGGGGTCATGGGGCTGGATCCTTCATGATAACATCAGTGTTTTTCTTGTGGAATATAAATGAGTTCTCACTTTTTTTCCTGAGAGATGGTTGTTTAAAAAGCCTGGCACCCCAACCCCTCTCTTTCTTTCTCTCTTTCCATGTGATTTCTGCACATAATGGCTCCATTTCACCCCCTGCTGAATGGAAGCGCCCTGAGTCCCTCCACAGATTTAGATGATGGTGCCATGTTTTTTGTACGACCTATAAAACCATGGGGCAAATAAATACTTTTTTGATGAATTACCCAGCTTTAAGTATTTCTTTATAGCAACATAAAATGGATGAAGGTACTGTGTGATCCTGCATGATTTCCATTTGGATTTTAAAGTAGCACTTCTAACCCCCATCCCCAGCTTTGTACAGAAAAAAATTCAAAATAAAAATGACACGAATGAGCATGATTCATGCAACACAGCACAGCACAAAAGTGCAGAGCTCTTTCATTCCAAAACTGTATTTACTTCTAAACCCAACTTTATGTTGCTGCTTGGATTATTTCCTTCAGATAAGGAGCCTCAAATCTTTACCTATTCATTCATTCAGCATTCTTATAATAAGGAAACTAGTCATATTGTGTATAGTTATATAATGTTCTTTGCTGGACAAAGGTGTAAAAGTGCAGTAGAAAGGACAGGTACAAACTCTGTGTTCTGAGGTTTAGGATGCTAAGTGACCATAAAATGTATAGTGTACTGGAAAAGAGTAGAAATTTTAAAGTGATAAAATCCAAATTTGAGCTTTTTCCTCCATCCTGTACCAGTTTACTGATCTTAAAAATACATGTCTAAGTCTCATGTTCCCACTCCAAAATGCCAACAATATTTCTCTTAAGCTTATTCTCAAGATTAAAATAGAATTTATGCAAATAAAGTTATCTACCATCTTTAAAACAAGTAAAGCTCTAAATAATAGTAATCATTATTTTTATTGCAAACTTATCTCACTAAGTTTTGTTCACTGGAAGTGCAATTAGAAAACACTGATTAAGCCGGGCACGGTGGCTCACGCCTTTAATCCCATCACTTTGGGAGGCCGAGGCGGGCAGCTCACGAGGTCAGGAGATCCAGACCATCCCGGCTAACACAGTGAAACCCCATCTCTTAAAAAAAAAATACAAAAAAATTAGCCGGGCGAGGTGGCGGGTGCCTGTAGTCCCAGTCACACGGGAGGCTGAGGCAGGAGAATGGTGTGAACCTGGGAGACGGAGCCTGCAGTGAGGCGAGATTGCACCACTGCACTCCAGCCTGGGCGACAGAACCAGACTCCATCTCAAAAAAAAAAAAGAGAGAGAGAGAGAGAAAGAAAGAAAGAAAAAAAGAAAGAAAGAAAGAAAGAAAGAAAGAAAGAAAGAAAGAAAGAAAGAAAGAAAGAAAGAAAGAAAGAAAGAAGGAAGGAAGGAAGGAAGGAAGGAAGGAAGGAAGGAAGGAAGGAAGGAAGGAAGGAAGGAAGGAAGGAAGGAAGGAAGGAAAAAAGAAAGAAAGAAAGAAAGAAAGAAAGAAAGAAAGAAAGAAAGAAAGAAAGAAAGAAAGAAAGAAAGAGAAAGAAGAAAACATTGATTAATATGTCCTACAACTATGCACCTTAGAAAAAAAGATAAATATCCGTTTAACCTAAGACTTTTATTGAATAATAAAATGTTAACATTCAATTAGAAATAAAACTAAGTCATTGCTAGTATAATTTTGCTAACTTTCAGACTAAATCTTTAAATTCGGTGCATACTGCAAATTTTTTGTATTGTTCTCAACTGTCGATTAAAGTGACACTCGTTATTTCTAGTGTGAAGGTTAGTCTGACAACCATTCATTTATTTTGAGACAGATTTCTGACAATAATTCAAATATGTCCAATTTTCCATTCAAACATATGTCTTTATAAACTTATTTATTTGTTATGTGTGGCATACTGCAATACATATTGTATACTAATTTTTCCCAGTAATTAAAGTTCTCATTTCTTTCCTGAACATACAAGTCCTGCTGAAGTGGAACATAGTATATAACATGTACAATTCTAGACATTGAATTATTTGATTTCAGGAGATTTATATTAATCCTTTAGCTAGTTGCATACTCCTATTAGAAAATTAATAATCCTTTTCAGCAGATGGCAATGGGAATCAAACAAAAATTGCTGTTTCTCATTACCTTTTCAAGAAATAATGAATTAATTCTAGCCGCTGCCTGCCCTCACTGTATCATGTCCTTCTCTTTAAAACTAATTTTAGTTAATGCGTTAGATACATTTTGGGTGGTTTAAAGAAAGTTAGGACCTGGCGCGGTGGCTCACGCCTGTGATCCCACCAGTTTGGGAAGCCGAGGCGGGCGGATCACGAGGTCAAGAGATTGAGACCATCCTGGCTAACACGGTGAAACCCCGTCTCTACTAAAAATAGAAAAAATTAGCTTGGTGTGGTGGCGGGCGCCTGTAGTCCCAGCTACTCGGGAGGCTGAGGCAGGAGAATGGCATGAACCTGGGAGGCAGGTTCCAAATATTGAAATGAAGGGAACATCCCAAATATTGCAGTGAAGGGAACAAATAGCATATTCATCATAAATCAATAGTTGACATTTTTGGAATATTATTTTGTACTTTGTATTGCACTGTGCACTTTACATGGATTATTTTATGTAATCATTATAAAACATGAGTTGATTGTTCTTATTATATTATTGTTGTAATTATTTATTTTAATACGCTTTTTTAAGAGCAGTTTTAGGTTCCAGGAAAAATAAAATGGAAAGTGCAGAGAGAGCCTATGTGCCTGTTACTCACTAATGCATACAGCCTCACCCAGTATCAATGTACCACACCCGGATGATACATTTGTCACGACTGATGAACCACCCTTAATGTTATCTTCTAAGAGTTTTATAGTTTTGCATTTTACATTTAGATCTATCATCCATTTTGAGTTACGTTTTGTGGCGGATGTAATATCTGTATATAGATACATTTTTATGCAGATGTCTAGTTGTTCCAGCAGCATTTGTTGAAATGATTTTCTTTACTTCATTGTATTGCCTTTGCTCCTTGATCAAAAATCAGTTGACTATATTTATTATTATTATTTTATTACTTAAAATTGAAAACTCTTTTGAAAATTACGTGAAGACAGACACAAACACACATTATCTATGGGCTCTGTTTCTCTATATCTCTAATCTGTCTGTTTATTCATTCGTCTAGTAGACATTTATTTCTCTTTTTTTTAAGGTTGTTAAATTGTTATACTCTTCTCTTTAGTAAATTTCATTATTCCTTAATCTGGCATGTAAGATAGCTTTTCATGTGGTAATAATTAATATTTCCCACCTACTCTACAAGTACCTTCCTGAACCTTTTCTACTATGTTTACTCCATCCACATTGGATTTCTCACTATCATAAATCCAGCTCATCCTTTGTTTCTTTTAGCATTTTTATATTATTTTTCTTACAAATAATTCCTTTCTCTATCCCTTCTGCTATCAATATTCTATTTATTTTTTTCTGCAGTTCTTTGTAACATGCTAATTATATAGTTAAACTCGCTTCTTAATCTTTTGCTATTATCTTCATTTTCAAACAACTTTTCATTGATCTCAGTTTATAGATGTCCCTCAATTATTTAATAATTTCTTCCTCATTTGAAAGATAAAAATAGGAAGAATACATGATTTGCCAAAATAATCGGCAAATTCAGTGTCAGTTATGACATCTGTAAACTGAGGAATCTTAAAAGTTTTGGTTTTCATTTATTTCCCTATAAATATAAAATAGTAATATATTCTCAAATACTTTATAAGTTTCCTATGATATACCAATTAGATAAATTAATGTAAATATGATATATGATCTGTAATTCATTGTATGACTGTCAGAAAATATCTGCTTTTGCTCCTGGTCTCTACCTTAAATTAAAAAAGCATAACTGAATGCACTATTTTCAAGTATGCTAGATGTATGTATCTATGTGTATATCTAAATATTTTCAAAAATTATGTTTTCATTAAAATCAAGTACAGTGTAATGTATGATGCATATCTTTTAGAGTGCTATACAAGCTAAATATTTGTGAAATATTGTGAAATGCTTAATGCTTAAAAAGTTACTCTTTTACTGCTTTACTATTTTAATTTAAATGTACAAGTACCAAAAAATACTACTGACTCATCACTGCATCATGTTTAAAGGTGTTAAATGTTTATTTTCAATAGTAAGAGATTTTCTAGGTGTATATAAATTAGTTTTGTACTGAAAATCAAGATCATTTAGGAAAACTTACACAAATTCAGTACTTTTGGGTAAATAAAAAGATTAAAATCTTCAAAGCTAGAATTCATAAAAATAATATCCTGTATTAATAGAATATTTCTAGTATATATCAATAGAACATCTCATGAAAACAAGCATGCCATAATGTTGAAAGTGAGAATAATCATATTTAAACCAGAATCATATTTTGTTATAATAATTTATCCAAAAAAATTAAACAAAGGTGAAAACACTTTTCTTAAAATTTAATTAAGATAAATTCAGGAATTCATAAAGAAAACTCTAATATATCTATTTGCATGTGTTAATTTGAGTATATATTTGTTACCATAATTTAATAACATTAGATTTTTGTGAACTTATGAAATAGATATAATTGCCTTGGAATCATGGTTCATATACCTCACCCCACTCACAAATTTGTATATGTAATATCCACTTTGATATAAGACAGAATATTTTATTATTATATAAAAATGGTTTTAATAACAAAGCTAATTCTAAATATCACTTTTTTCCTAATCGTATTCTTCTGAAATCACACAATGCAATAGATGTTGTGCACCTGATTTATTTTAGCTATCTAGTCCTTTTATTTTCATATAAATCGAGAATATAAGCAAAAGTCCACGTGCATACAAAGGAGAGCTGCATCTTCGTGGCATTTCTATGGTTACTTTCAGCCTTTTATATTAAACGGTTGTTGAAATCACATTCTCAATGGGAGGTATCTTGGTAGGATGTTAGGAGTCTATATTGTGTTCTTATTTTATTTTTTAAAAATCAGTAGTTTAAACATTGGACAGTCTTTTTCACTACTTAACATTATTCCGGGCATAAAGTTTCTTCATAGCATGGCTTACAGTAAGCCAAAACATTAACCATAGTAAATGTTAAAAAATTGGACTTAAATAATTTTCAGTAGCTACTTTTTTCAATTCAAGGTATGGAGTTCATTGCAAATCATGTGAAGCACATAAAATATATTATTGTATAGATACCTGATTTAGTTTTCTTATATGAAAAGACAAAACTGCAGCCTCATTCAATACCACTGAAAGGACAAATTCCATTCTTATAATTTTAATTAAGCTACAACACTTAAGGAGGCTGTGCTAATTTTATGTCCAGAACAGCTACTCATTTCTCTACCTTTATAATAATTTGAGATAGGTTAAAGGCAATAAAGGACTGGGATTCAAGGCTTGGCTAAGTCATTGTGAGAAGTTATGAAACATCTCTTGGTCCCCATGGTTCATTGAAAACCCAGGCATAGAGAATTTCATCTTTTATGTACCATTCATAAATTTGACTTTTTTTTTTTTAAAGTTTTGAGGGTCTCATATCTTTTTATGTCAAATATATTTGTGGTAATTGTATTAGCAGGAAATTTGGACAAGATATTACTGTAATTAGTAAGGATATAGCCAGAGGCCAGGGGCAGTGGCTCACTCCTGTAATCCCAGCAATTTGGGAGGCAAAGACAGGAGGATACCTTGAGCTCAGGAGTTTGAGACCAGCCTGGGCAACATGGTGAAACCCCATTTCTACAAAAATTAGAAAAATTATCCTGGCAAGATGTCATGCACCTGTAGTCCCAGCTATTCAGGAAGTTAAGGTAGGAGGATTGCTTGAGTCTGGAAGGCTGCAATGAGCCATGTTTGCATCACTACACTTAGGCTCAAGGACAGAGTGAAATCCTGTCTTAAAAGAAGAAATAAATAAAGATATAACCAGAGTGTTGACAACAGTATATGTCACTAAATATACCACTGCGAAAAACAATTTAAGTAGTATCACATGGCATATGCATAAACTTTCTATGCACATGCCATGTAATAATATTTAGGTGAACATGTAACACATTCTGTATCTGCAGCACACTGTTTTAAGTGCATTCTTCAGTTAACACTTCATGAAATTGTTTCTTGCAGTTACTTCCTTTACTGAGGACTTGAACCCCTTAAAGTCATCCACAAGGTTTGTAATCAACGTATTTCAAATTCCTCTTATTGTTGCTAATTTGACCTCCCATGAATCTAACAGCATCTTAGAAGAATAACGGCATCTGGAAGAGTAAATCCTTCCCAGAAAATTTTCAATTTACTTTGCCCAGAACCATCAGAAATATCATTATCTATAACATTATAAAATGTTTCTCTTAAAAAGTAACACTTGAAATTCAAAATGACTCCTTGACCCATGAGCTGTTGAAGGGATGCTCTGTTAGCAAGCATGAAAACATTAATTTTCACATATATCTCCATTAGATTTCTTGGAGGAAAAGGTGCATTGTCAATGAACAGTAATTTTATTTTCTGAGCAGTAGGTCTCAGCAGTGGGTTTAAAATATGCAGTAAACAATACTGTACACAGATGTGCTATAATCTAGGCTTCGTTTTTCCATTTCTAGAAAACAGGCAAAGTAGACTTACCATAATTCTTAAAAACCCTAGGATTTTTGAACTGGTAAATGGGTATTGGCTTCAACTCACCACCTGCATTATCCTCTAAAAAGAGACTGAGCCTGTCTTTTGAAGCTTTAACAGCAGTATTGTCTTCTCCTCTCTAGCTGTGAAAGTCCTAGATGGCATCTTCTTTCAATAGGAGGCTGTTTCACCCACATGGAAACTGTTGTTTAGTGCAACCACCTTCATCAATGATGTTAACTAGATCTGAATAACCCGCTGCAGCTTCTACATCAGCACTTACTGCTTCACTTTGCACTTTTATGTTATAGAGGCAGCTTCTCTCTTTAAACCTCATGAGCCAGCCTCTGCTAACTTCCAACTTTGCTTCTACAACTTTCTCACCTCCCTCATCCTTCATATAATTAAAGAGAGTTAGGGTCTTGTTCTGAATTAGGCTTTCATTTAAGTGAGTGTTATGGCTGGTTTGCTCTTCTATCCAGACCACAAAAGCTTTCTGCATATCAGCAATAAGGTTATTTCACTTTCTTATTATTTGTGTGTTCACTGGAATAGCACTTTTAATTTTCTTCAAGAACTTTTCCTTTGCACTTACAAATTGGCTGACCAATTTGTACAAATTTGGTGCAATGGGCCTAGATTTCAACCTATTTCAGCTTCCAACATGTCCTCATAACTAAGCTTAATCATTTCTATCCTTTGATTTAAAGTGAGAGAAGTGTGACTCTTCCTTTCACTGAACTCCTGGAAGTCATTGTAGGGCTGTTAATTGGCCTGACCTCAATATTGTTGCATCTCAGAGAATAGGGGGAGAGATGAACGAATGACCAGTCGATGGAGCAGTCAGAAGACATGCAATGTTTATTGATCGTTTGCCCCTTATACGGACCTGGTTAATGGTGCCCCAAAACCATTACTGTAGTAACGTCAATGCTCAGTCATCACAGATCACCATAACACATATAATAATGATGACAATGATTGAAATATTGCAGCATTACCAAAATATAACACAGAGACATGAAGTGAGCACATGCTGTTTGAAAAATGGCGCCAATAAAATGCTCAACACAATGTTCCCACAAATCTTCAGTTTGTAAAAACACAGTACCAGTGACGTTCAGTAAAGGGAAGCACAATCAAATGATGTAAGCCTGTACATGACAGAACCCTGCATCAACCACAAGGTTGAGACCTCTGAGTTTCAAGCCCAGTTGCCTGGGGTCAACCTGTTTTTGCCTCTTACCCACTGTGTGACCTTCAGTCATCTATGAGCATATTAGCATCTGCAAAATGAGAGTAGGTCTGATGGTAACACAGTCGTGAAGATGTTCTGTGATGATTACATCAACATTTTAGCAGAATGCCTGCACCATATCATGTGCTTAGTTACTATTAGTCATTTTATTCAGTGTTATTATGTAAACTTTCAGGATGGTGTTTTATCACCGTCCAGCAGATCAGAAGATGAAAAAGTGGGAATAGAATAAAAAGGCAACCTCCAAATCAATTGCTAGAAAAAAATTGACAAGTTCTTTTCCATTTAATATGTCACTGTATTTAAAAACAGGAGTTATTGGCCGGATGCAGTGGCTCACGCCTGTAATCCCAGCACTTTGGGAAGCTGAGGTGGGCAGATCATGAGGTCAGGAGATCGAGACCATCCTGGTTAACACGGTGAAACCCCGTCTCTACTAAAAAATACAAAAAATTAGCCGGGCATGGTGGCTCCTGCCTGTAGTCCCAGCTACTCAGGAGGCTGAGACAGGAGAATGGTGTGAACCCGGGAGGCGGAGCTTGCAGTGAGCCGAGATTGCGCCACTGCACTCCAACCTGGGCAACAGAGCAAGACTGCATCTCAAAAAGAAAAGAAAAGAAAAGAAAAAGATAAGGAGTTATTATAAGAGTACCTTTCCTATGTACATGCATAGAGCATTTTCATTCTCATTTGGGTTATGATTTATCCAAGAAACCAATATATGTCAAAATGCTCCACTGACTGAACCTAGTTTTTGTTACGTTTTATTTCCAGAGTTTATTTCAGAGTTAATTCATAGCATTCCAGAATAATGCTACTACAAAAAACGGCTCCTCCAAAAAAAAAAAAAAAAAAAAGAAGCAAATAAGAAAAAAACCAGAATCAGTTACCACAGTTAACGATAATCAATGTGTTAGCAAATTGTCTTCTGGAATTTGTTTATATATGCATACTTTTACACAGTTGAGAGCATATATTTTTATACTACTCTGTTTTTAACATTAGCTCATAAACATTTTTTTCTATCCTTAAAACATTTTCACAAAAGGCTATTTCCTTGAAATTTAAGGCTTGCACCTCGTAAAATACAGGGACCTAGGGTCATGCACAAAGTGTGATAGCATGCCAAATATCAGCTTATCTTCGACATGTGTCAGAATTTTGTTTTAAGTTAGAAACATTTAGAAAAATAACACCAAAAAGTGAGGAGAGTAATTTTTTTTTTTTTCTGGATTCAACAACAGCTTAAAAATATCACCTTATGTTTCTATTCCCACTTCTATTTAACAATTAACCCTTTCTTCTTCCCATTAATTGAGAATACTGGAGAATATTGATAGTTATACAAATAAAGTCTTGTGACTCATTCTTGATATATTCAGGGCCTTTGAATGTCTGAAGCCGTGACATATTCATGTGCTATTGGGTAGCAGTAATAGAAGAGTGTTATTTGAATTGAAGAACTGTAATAGAAAGTTTTTATATAACTGATTTGTTCCAATTCCAGAAAAAAAAAATTTCTCAAATCTCTCTCATTTTTGGAAAACTAGGGGATGGAAAAATGAGAAGGAAATGTTGGAATTATTGATGTGCTAAGAGCTTGATAGCAGTAAATGGCACTGATATTGGCTGACAATTCCGACATTAAAATGGAAGGTCAAGAAGTGATTTGGGTCTCTTACATATTACAAAACTTTGATTTACATCTAGGCCTGACTCCAAATTTTCATTTTCCAAGGATTCAGATATATCACCAAGCATGATTCACAGACTGATACTTTATTGCCTCCTTTCATGCAATGTGTTACACATGTACATAATTCATTAATTTTTTACAGTTAAACAATGAATACAATGTGATTCTGCTTTTCCTACCGCAGACCACAGACAATGTTTTAGAGAAAGATGACTGCATTAAAATCCTACATAGACTTAAACTCTCAGGTATAACAATCATTTTCTATTTAATCCCAATGCGCAGTGGCTACGCTCCATCCTCTAATATCTCTTCATCAATTCAGAAAACACAAGAACACACTAAAAATGTACAAAAATGTGATGAGTGTAATTACACACTAAATATTTTCAAGACACGAAGTTATTTCTCTGAAATCTCTCTTATTAGGAAGTATGTATTTAGTTACTTAAGTTTAAAAATAATTTAGGACTCCAACGAGCGACATCACATGACCTGAAATAAGATAATAAGATTTATAAATACATGACTAATAATTATCTTCCTCTGTTAAAACTGTGATTCAGTATTGGTTCCACAAACTGAACATTTTATTGGGTCATAGATGTAGATTAAGTAAATATCTTAGTTATGTAAAAAGGAAAAGTTTTGACTTTAGCTTTCAAACATATAATTATAGCAGTAGTAATAACTTATAATTTTGTTATTATGACATACTAATAACTTGAGAGTTAAATATATACTATATAAAACATGTTTCATCTTGACATGTATAGATATCCTGTGATTCTCATAAAAGAATGTCACTCTGGGTTTTAAATCTGTTCTTCACCCAGAAGATCTTATCTGGTCAATATTTGATTAGGGAATCTAGCTACCTAAGACAGGTTTTCTTCATTTGATAGATAATCTGGAGTTTCAAGACTATTGATTGAAGCTGCATTCAAGTTAAAAAAGAAAGTTAAGAAAAAAAGTGGAAGATAACTTTGATTACACTTCAACCTTCAACTTCTGCTGCCTCGAGTCAAATAGCAAAATATGTCCCTGTCTTATCACCACAAACAGATTTTTTTCATATTGACTGAAAAATAAACTTCAAATGCATTTTAGCCAGATGATTTTTTGAAAATATCATTTAAGAGTAAAAGAATCCTTGATCTCCTCTCTTTCCGGTATGTTTATTGAAATAATATAAACTCACTTCCTTTGAAAGGGCACTCAGTATACTTTAAGCCTTTTGTTATTAAATACAAAATAGAGTAAGACCAATGTCTCAAACCATTCAAATAAACCAACAATAGCAAAATATGGACTAATATGAAGTTTTCTTAATTGATTTTTAGATAATGCACTGCTTTGCCCAACTACTTCATGGATCCTTCTAATGAAACACAGCTGGGATTTAGAAGCTACCAAAGGCAGGCATAATGAGCCTAAATGCATCTATAGACATTTGAGTAGTGCACACTATGCATTTTAGTACAATCATAAGCCAAATAAAAGCATCTATAATCTCTGTTCCCTGGCAAACAAAATGTTAAAAATATTACATAGATATTAGACAAAAATTTAGAACTTATAACAGAAAACTGCATGTTCTCACTTGTAAGTGGGAGGAAAGTGATGAAAACTCATGTGTACATAGTGGGGAACAACACACCCTGGGGCCTTTTGGAGGGTGGAGGGTAGGAGAGAGAGGATTAGGAAAAAATCATTAATGGGTACTAGGCTTAATACCTGGGTAGTAAATAATCTGTACAACAAACCCCCATTACACAAGTTTACCTATGTAACTAACTTGCACTTTTACCCTGAACTTAAAATAAAAGTTAAAAATAAAATTAAAAGGCCAGGCACGGTGACTCACTCCTGTAATCCCAGCACTTTGGGAGGCCGAGGCAGGCGGATCACGAGGTCAGGAGATCGAGACTATCCTTGTTAACACGATGAAACCCCGTCTCTACTAAAAATACAAAAATTAGCCGGGCAAGGTGGCACGCACCTGTAGTCCCAGCTACTCGGGAGGCTGAGGCAGGAGAATGGCGTGAACCCAGGAGGCAGAGCTTGCAGTGAGCTGAAATCGCACCACTGCACTCCAGCCTGGGCAACAGGGCGAGATTCCATCCCAAAAATAAATAAATAAATAAATAAATAAATAAATAAATAATAAATAAAATAATGTCAATTTACATAAAATTAAATGCACACATTATTAGTGTGCAGTTTGATGAATTTAATAAGGATACACTTTAGTATAATGGATAACCCAATAAAGATTTGAATGTTTTCATGATTCCAAGAACTTCTGTCCAGGCTAATTCTCTTCAGTCTTGTAGCCAATCAACCTGTGATGTGCTTTCACTCACTAAATATTCATTTTCATTTCTAAAATTCCGTAAAAATGGAAGCATTCAATATGTACTCTTTGGTATATCTGTTTTCTGTCATCTAGTCTATGCTTCTGAGATTTATCTATGTTTTAGTGTGCATTAGGAGATCCTACCTTTTTATCTGGTGAGCATCCGGTCATGAGGATGTCCACCAAATATGTTTATTCATTCAACTGTTGATGGACGTTTGTATTATGAGTGAAACTGCTGTGGATATTCATTCACATATATTGATGTAGACATGTGTTTTTATTTGAGAGGAGGGTAAAAATCTAGGAGCAAAATTGCTGAGTGAGATGAATGTGCCAATGTAAATTCAATAGAAGCAGCCCAGATGTTTTCCTCCACGGCTTTTCTATTTCACTTTCCCCGTAATGGTGTATTAAAGTTCCAGTTGTTTAACATCTTCAGGAATTGTCCGTCTTTTACATTTTAGCCATTCTAATGGATGTTATGGAATCTCACTGTGGTTTCAATTTGAATTTTACTGATGAATAAAGATGCGAGAAACGTTTCATGTACACATATGAACACATATTTCTTTTAAAAGTGTCTATTCAAAGTTTTTATCAACTTTTTATTGGATGATGCATTTCATTGAGTTCTTATATATTCTAGACACAAGTACTTCCCCCCGCCCCCCACCCCGAGATGGAGTCTGTCTCTCTCTATGGCCTAGGCTGGAGGGCCGTGGTGCGATCTCGGCTCACTGCAACCTCTGCTTCCCCGGTTCAAGCAATTCGCCCGCCTCAACCTCCAGGTAGCTGGAATTTTGTGCGCGCCACCACGACCCGGTTAATTTTTGTATTTTTAGTAGAGCTGGGGTTTCACCGTGTTGGCCAGGCTGGAACTCCTGATCGCAGGTGATCCAGCAGCCTCCTCCTCCCAAAGTGCTGGGATTACCGCTCCCGGCAAAAAATGCGTTGTTAGATATATACAATGCAAATATTTCCTTCCAGTGTGTAGTTTGCCTATGTATTTTATCTTAATGTTGCTTTTCAGAGTAATTGTTTTTAATATACTGAAATTCAACTTATCACATTTTTTTCTTTTATGGTTCATAATTTTTGTCTTTTATTTAAAAGATTTTGCCTACCCCAAGACAGCAAATATTTTCTCCTATGTTGTCTTCTTTAAACTTCATAATATTAAAATTTACATTTAATACCATGATGCAACTAGAGTTAATACTTTTGTATAGTGTCAGATAAGTATCCAGATGAATTATTTTTATATGGATGTCCACTTGTTTCAGGACCAATTTTTGAAAAGTGTTCTATTTTCCCCATGGAATTTACTTGGCATCTTAATTGGAAATCAAAAGTATGACAATTTTCTGGGCTCTCTCTTCTTTGTACTAATCTGATGTTTATCTATATATCATTATTATATTGTTTCAATTGCCATATCTTTATGGTAAATACTGCAATCAGGCAGAGTAAGTACTTTAAAATGTGGCTTTCTTTTTCACAATTAGTTTGGATATGGTAAGTTGTTTGCACATCTGTATATATTTTGCAATAAGTTTTTCCATTTCTATAAACAACAAAAAAAAAGCCAGTTGGGATATTGTTAGGGATTATACTGCAACTCTAATTTCATTTGAAGAGATTGTATTTCTAAAGAATTACGGCTTTTTATATGAACAGAGCTTAACTTTCTATATTTAGATATATTTAAATTTGTTTCAGCAGAATTTTGTAGCTCATTAGAATTGTAGAGATATTGAGGATATTGTACGAATATATTCTTAAGCAAATATTTTATATTTGGACTCTATTCTAATTAAAGTTTGATTTTTTAATTGTTCATTGCTTTTATATAAGAAGAGCACTACTTTTTATTGTCTTTATATCCTGTGACCTTGCTAAAAGAATGTATTGCTTCAGGTAGCTTTCTTGTAGATTCCTTAAACTTTGTATAACCAAAATTATGCTACCTATAATTTAGACATCTTTCTATTTCTTTCTTCTAATCTGTAAATCTATATGCTTGTAGTTCATTTATTTACTACCTTGTGCAGGCTCTTCAGTATAGTTTGGAACAGAGATGTCAGTGTGGGCATTCTCACCTCATTTTCAATCTGAAGACAAAAGTGTTCAATATTTCAAAAGTGTGCACATTACTCTAGGTTTTCAACAGATGTCCTTTATCAGATTGTGAAAGTTTCCTTCTATTCCTAGTTTGGTAAGCATTTTGTTTTGATTTGATTTATTATTTATTTTTAATACAGAATGAATGCTGAATTTTGCCAAATGTGTTTTATTCATCTATTGATATAATTAAATATTTTTTTGTTTTATTGACATGGTGAATTATAATGGTTGATTTTTCTAAATGTTGAAGAAACCTGCTATTCCTGAGATGACTCCAATTTAGTCATGATATGTAATTCCTTTAAAATATTATTGATAGTATTTGCTAATATGTTAAAGAGAGGAAGAAAAGAGGAGTTATTGCTAATGGTTACAGACTTTCTGTAGGGTAATGGAAAAAGTTTTGGAAACAGTGATGATAGTTGCTCAATGGTAATGAACAACACTGATTTGAACACTAAATGTTTAAAATAGCAGATTTTATCTTACATATGTTTTACCACAATATTTAAAAAAAAAAACTTGTAAAAGTTTTTCAAACTTGTGATAACTTTAGCAATGCAATTACCAGAAAAATTCAGTAAACTGCCAATACATTTGATGCCTTAAAGCTGAGTTAGTATCAATATTTTCATGCCCTTTGGATATGTACCATGCCTTGGTATTTCTGATTCTGATTATTTATTTATTTATTTATTTATTTATTTATTTATTTATTTTGAAACTGAGTCTCACTCTGCAGCCCAGGCTGGAGTGCAGTGGCGCAATTTCGGCTCACTGCAAGCTTCGCCTCCTGGGTTCACACCATTCTCCTGCCTCAGCCTCCCGAGTAGCTGGGACTACAGGCACCCACCACCACGCCCGGCTAATTTTTTGTATTTTTAGTAGAGATGGGGTTTCACCATGTTAGCCAGGATGGTCTCAATCTCCTGACCTGTGATCCACCTGCCTCGACTTCCCAAAGTGCTGGGATTACAGGCATGAGCCACCGCACCCAGTCAGCTTGATTCTTATCAACATAACTCTCAGCCATGTAGCAACATTTTATTCTCTGCTTCTAACAAGGGGTACCGAATGAGACAGGGTTAATTTCTCACTTGCCCCAGTGTGCACAAGTGTAATCATTACTCACGTCAGGCATAGTTTTCATAGAAGAGATTACCCCCAAATTTCAAAGGAATTAGACTCTTACCATTATTGGTTCCCACCAACTGCTGATTCTAAATGTCATGAAGCTTTGCTCTCTTTAATATTACCTTTGTGCAAATAATTTGAGTTGTGTAATGTCACACAAAAAAAGACAATTATTAAGTTTATGCATATGGTTTTACAGATAAAAAAGTAAAAGAGTGTCTTTTTGCAGGATGTCACCTCTTGCCCATATGATTTCCATTGGGCCGGTTTAGACTAAATTTGATATGGTTGGTGGTGATGCTGCTTATTATAATTTTTGTGATTGGTTTTAATAATTTGTGGAATCTTACAGAAAGTCACAAGTAGTAATGACAAAATCTAATATCCTGACATTTTACCATTTACATTTCAAGAATGGAACATAGAATATATAAAGTATAATAAAATGTACATATTTATCAACTGCTTTACTACCATCTGACCGTAACCATCAGCTTCCAGTCTAATCATTTATCATTTGCCATACCTTACACATAGTTATTGCTTTCTGTGCTAGTCACGGCATATTTGGATATAAGGCGCAAAAACCCAAACTAAACTGTGTTAAGCTGTAATGAGATGGAATGCATTGGCCTACATAACAACTACTCAGGAGAAGATAGACTTCTGGCATAGCTCAATCTAAGAATTCAAACATGAAATAAAGCAATTCTCTCTCTTCAAGATGGGAAGGCTCTTGTTCACAAATTAAGCAAAAGTGCCTCTGGCAACATAATTCTTAATAGTTTATGATGCTTGAGCCTCAGGAGTTTAAGACCAGCCTGGGCAACATGACAAAAATATATATAATTTTTTATAAAAAAATATTATTTATAAAAAAATAATAATAATTCTCCCTAAAAGTTGCAACTGAAAAGGCCAGAAAAATCATGTGGTTAGTGTGAAAATTTATTTTGGCCAGAGGCTGAGACAGTATAATGAGCAGTTTTATTGTTTATATTCAGGCCCTGTATCCTAAAGGAGATGAGTGGAGATGGTTAACCTGCCTCAATGATATGGAACATGAATTCATCAGAAAAGAGAGCTTGGCAACCAGAAAGTAAACATATTCTGTTAAACCCAAAGCAAAGGTACATACCTGCAGTTATATTTAAAACTGGAATATAAATTATTATGTCAATGATAATTAAATATTGGAGAAAATAATAGGGATGCCTTGAAAATTACTTTCACAAAATAGATAATCAAGGGATACAATTTGTTTACCTCTTCTCTTTTCTCTCAACAGAAGAAAATTAAATTTAGGAGATTATAAATATATTTTACAGAAAATATGAAATATGGAAGCTAAGAAAATCAGATTTGGGGAAAAGATTTTTAGAGTCTTTGTTGGTAACTGATACTAGACATTTGTCACTCATGTGAGAGAATCATGTAAGTCATGACACAGCACGTACGTGAATAAGACATGCATTGTCCAGTGTGATAACAGAGGAATTTGTTTTTAACATTAAATTATATTCACATATGTACAACATAGGTAGCTGATTAAATTTTAAACTATCAAAATTTACACTTACCCTACTATAACAATAACTCAATCTCAAGGAAGAAAAATATTGACAAGCAGAAAAATGTTTAAGAAATGAAATAATTGATCCATTAGGAATAATTAGAGCAATAAATATGGCTTTCTAAGTTCAAAGAGGAGAAGTTATTAATACCACAAAAGCAAGGTAATGCAAAAGTATGCTTAAGAGAAAATACTTCAACCAAAACAATATGTAAGAAACTGTTATTATATTAAAACTATTAAAGTGTGGGGGACACTTCATCAATTAGTGTAAGTATTAAGACAGAAATTTCTAAAGGTACAAAAGTACATTATATGAAGTAATGAAAGTGCAAAAACCTAGACCATATAAAACTATGTATATGAAAATAAAAATGCTCATTTGGTGCCATGGAAAAGAATGCCAACAAATGTACTAATAAAATATTAAGATAAATCATTTTGTAATTATAATATATGAATTTTATATTTATAAAGAAAAATAAGTAATTTACAACAGTCATTAGAATTTATTTGGCTTGTATAAAACAAGCCAAATAAAAATGAAAAATTATTAAAATGTAACAATTAAAACAGTGTAATTTCAATGGAACAAAATAGAAAAGATAACAATAACCCCAATCACTTATGAGAATGTTACAGAATGTTATGCATAGTAAAGCTGACTTCTCAAAACAATGTCAGAAATATATTATGTTTAATGAATATGGTTGTAAATATTGAGTATCTGATGAAAAAATGCAGTTGGATCTTTATCTATCATCTAACATTAAAGTTATTATAGGCATATCAAATATTTAAAAGTAAGAAAGCTACAATGTTCAAAGAAAACACATTGAAAAGACTTTCTTTTTTGTGATATCTTTCTTACTGATTCATAAATATTTGTACATTATTTATGGGGTACATGTAATATTTCGTTACATACATAGAATATGTAATTGTCAAGTCAGCGTATTTAGGATATCCATCATCTCTAGTATTTATCATTTCTATCTGCTGAGAACATTTCAAATCCCCTCTTCTAGCTATTTCAAATATACAATGCATTGTTGTTAACTATAGTCCCCCTACTGTTAAACATTAGAACTTATTCCTTCTATATAACTGTATGTTTCTACTCATTACCCAACCTCTCTTCATCCCCCCAACTCCAATCCACATACCCTTTCCAGTCTCTGGCATCTATCTGACATCTATCATTCTACTCTCTAATTCCATGAGATCAATTTCTTTTAGTTCTCACATGTAAGTGAGAAATCAATGTATCAAAAGTATGCACTGGAAGAATTTCTACAATGACACAGTGGTCACATGTTTTAATATATAAAAATCAAATAATATCAAAAGCAAGTGACCAATTGGTTTAAGAAAATAAAACACATCTCAGGTAAGATTCATTTCCTTAATTTTTAAAAAGTTCCTGAAAGTCAGTATTTCTAAAGTTTAGTATAAAAGAGGGCAGTGTGAATTGAGAAAAAGAAATGCAAATTACTCTTGATTACATATTTTAAATGCTTAATTGCACTGCTGGTAAGAGAAACGCAACTCAAAAGTACTTTGAGATACCAGCCTTTACACCACCTTGAGAAACACCAAAAAGGCTTGATAACAATATTTTAATGAGTGGATGAGAAAAAACTTCCCTGTTGAGGGAAATTTCATAATATCTCTAGAAATTAACATATATAATGTTTGATTCAGCAGTGACACTTTAGTCATTTATCTAATGGACATGTTTGGCTATATGGGAGTAATAGGTACATGAGTTTTTTAATTTTAAAAAATTATTTTTAATAGCAACATTCAAGAGAAAGAAAGTGGACAGAAACAGAAAGAGAAAAAAGACCAGATGTTTACTTAATTAATATGCTACAATACAACTAGTAAAAAGAATGAGACAGCTTTATAGACACTGGTATAGAAGAATGGTATATTATTGAATCGAAACAAACTATAAAGAGGATACCCTCATTCATGTATGGTCTACAAATGGATGTATACATATATGTGTGTACATACATACATGTCTCAGAAAGAATACATGTTATATATAATTATTATATATTATAATTATCACATATTATAATTATATATCCTATATTAATATATAATATATCATATTATTATATAATAATTATAATACATAATTATATGTGCACACATACACAAATGAGTAATACATTTCTGAGGGACTAGCATGGTATGGTGATATATTACCTTTCCACTCTTTGTATTACATTATTGTATTTACATATTCAAAAATGAATGCAAACTTACATTAGGTTGGTACAAAACTAATGGTAAAGACTGCAATTACTTTTGCACCAGCTTAATAGAACATAATATTGCTTCTGTTTTGGGGATGTCTTTCATATTGGAAGGTGAGACTCAAATGCTATTTAGAAATCAAGCAAAAAAAAAACGTGGTCAAAGAAATTGAGAGAAACAACAAGGAATGCTAGCTGCAGATAGTGTAAAGAATTTCAGGGACTGTAGAAGCTTCAGGGTATGATACAGGAGCCATTTATATGGGGGTAGATTTGGGGTTCAGGTATGGTTGCATTTATTTAAGATCCATGCTGAATGGAATTTGGTGTAGACATTTGAATTCCATTTAACACATTCCATTGTGTTTGTTAGTTTTTTTCACTATTTTATTTTTCCTTGAAAGATATTAATCTCAGTGAATCAGAAAAAGGACTGCATTTGTCTACATTTAGAGACATACAGTTTACTGAAGTACTATACTAGTGAGACAAAATTTGCTTTGATATTTTATTAATAGAGAATAACAATAGAGAGGTTAGAATTTCAATTAGGGTGGGGGTAGGTAATAAAAACTATATATAGATATAAATAATGTAGATATAAACAAAGATGTAAATGCATAGATGCAGATAAAGATTTAGATAGGGTTACAGATATAGATACAGGTGGTTATATTTAAATAATTATAACCAGTAGATAAGAAAGTAAGTAGTTAGTGGGAAGTCATAGTTTGAGGCTTTAAAGAAGAAACCAAAATATTTGAAAAATAAAAGTAGATGAAATTCAGGACACAGTTTAAATTTAGATAAAATCTTTAAGTGCTTAGGTTTCTGAGAAAAGATGGAAAGCAGAGAGGATGCCATTGATTAAAGAAATATTTAAAGTTCTAGAAAGGAATCTCTAGAAGCTGTCTTCATGTCAATTAATGACTAAACAATTATATGTGGTTTTAAAAATCAGCCTTGGGAAATTCCTTTAGATACAAGGCAGCTTTTTTGTAAACATTAAAATCTTTAGAGTGTAAACTCCCAAACAAATTTTTCCATGTTTGCCTAAAAGTGGATATAAAGGATTGGCCTTCCTAGAATAAGAGTAGATTTTCCTGAAATCGTGCTAATAAAGGCAGCCTTATAGAGTATAGAGAGCATAGGCGGGATAAGGCGACCTGGGTCCCGAATTTACCCTTTAAACTACCCTTGGGAAGTGAAACTTTTTAAGCCTCACTCTTTTTTCAGTAACACAAGATGTTTGCTAGATTATCTGTATGTCCACCTCCTAAAAACTGTATCAAATGATAAGATGACCTTTACAAATTTCTTCCAGCACCAGGGTCTGTAACTTTATGATATTTCTGTGCACTAGCATGGGACAAAATAAATTATTTGTCTATGTCTATTTCCTACCATCTGAGGATCTTATATCTGAAGCAGTCATAGGAGAATGTTTGCTTATAAATTATTCCCAGGGATTTTTTCGCACTCTTAGTTTTGGAACTGCCTCTGCATAATATGAAATGCACTGTTTCACTGTCACAGCTGAGGTTGACAGCCTAGGGCTTGCAGGAGAATATTTTTGCAGATAATAACTCCTTCTTGCATGTAATAGAATTCATGATTCCATACATCTTCTCCCAATTTTACATACAGTCATATACACAAAGAATGTAGCTATTTAAGAGTTAATGATAAATAAATCAATAATCATTCTCCGCATTGCAGAATAAGATAATGAGTCTAGTTTCATGAGTGATTTCAGATCTGTGAGTCAGAAGACAATTGAAAAATACGGTGGTCTGAGATATAGATTTCATTCAGAATTTGAGTAGCTAAATATAACCAAATATAACACACATGTGCAAATCACACACAAAAATACACTGCTTGGGGTGACAAAAAATAAATTAGTATTGAATATGAAATGATTAGACTAATATTTGAGTATCAAATATTTTAATGAAATTTACATATAAGTTCTTCAGCGATAAAAATGAGTGCATTGTGTAAAATGATTTCAAAGGCCTTACATTTTTAGAAATATCTACATATCTTCTATAGAGTAGTAAATAGGGATTTTGGTTTTTCTACATACGAACTAAAGAACGTGAACAAGGATAATTTACTCTTTTGACAACTATGAATCACCTTTAAATAAAATATTAAATTAAATTAAATATTAGTCATTTTTGTTTTATTGCTAAATTTTAAAGGGTTTATTTTGTTTTGTCTTTCTTTGCATTTTTTTTTTTTTAATCAGAGACTCATTTTCTGATACTGTTCTTAATACAGTAAAATCACTGGTCTGTCAATACTTCTCTTTGTTTATTCTTTTTTATCTTCATGTAACTTTCACGACTTTCTCCAGAAAGCTATGTTTTTAATAAATATCACTTGACTTGTATGTTATTGTTAAATGTATGTTTGGTTTTGGAATGTTTACTTTGTAATAAATTTTGTTGATATTTAATATGCATAGAAAAGAAACAAATTGTAAGAGTTTACCTGAATAAATTTTTCTCATGTTAACATATGTGATTAATCTATGCAAGATAAAGACATAGGATGCTACTAGGCCTGCACAGATGACCCATCTCCTTTTCCAGTTACCTCTTTCATCAAGAGCAATTCTTACACTGAAAGACTAAATTCTCTTGTTTGGGAGTTTTATGTAAATAGAATCAAACACTGTGCACTCTTTTTGTTTCTGAGTTCTTATATTCGATGTCTTTTTTTTTTTTTATCAGATTTATCTATGTTGCTTTGTGGAAGCTCAACTCAATCCGCTCTCATAACTCTGTAACAGACTTCCTCAAACGTTTTACCGTGGATGGATTCTTGATCAACTTTCAGGTGTCAGAGAAACTCGAAGTAAAATTTATAATATCTACGTTTCAAAGTTAACATATTCAGTGATTTATCTACCACAATTGATTTGGTTTGGCTGTACCCCCTTCCAAATCTTAACTTGAATTGTAGCTCCAAGAATTCCCAAGCGTTGTGGGAGGGACCCAGTGGGAGGTAATTGAATCATGGGGGTCGGTCTTTCCCATGCTATTCTGGTGATATTGAATAAGTCTCACCAGATCTGATGGGTTTATCAGGGGTTTCCGCTTTTGCTGCTTCCTCATTTTCTCTTGCTGCCGCGGTGTAAGAAGCTCCTTTCACCTTGCGCCTCCCGCCATTATTCTAAGGCTTCCCCAGCCATGTGGAACTGTTAAGTCCAATTAAACCTCTTTTTCTTCCCAGTCTCGGGTATATCTTTATCGGCAGTGTGAAAATGGACTAATACAACAATCTAACAATAAATCAATAAGGATCTTTTGAGTAGCAAAAGATATTTCTGTAGATATGCTTATTTTTAGCTTCTTATTCACCTCCTTATGTGGTTTTTCTTTCCAACAGTGGATATGAATTCTAATCAGATATTTTTATTTTATTCAGAACAGAACATTTTTATTTTTTAAATTCCTACTTGATTTTTTAACTTTACTGAAAAAATCCTGAAATCCTATGCACAAATTTCTTCTATACTGTGTGCTAATTATTAATGAGCTGCGACAGGTGGAATGTCATGTGAGGTTTTTCTTTCTGATTTAAAATAAAAAACTGACATTTAACCAGAATTGATTGGCAAAAGTAAACAAAATAAAATATCAGCAACAAAAGCCAGATTAAGCTTAAACTGATCTTTCTTGAAAGTAATCTCTTTTTCACAAATGTTTAAAACACCAGGCAAACATTTTCAGATGAATAACTGTTGTAACCAAATGATATTTAATTATCTAAAGATGAGCTTGGTAGAATCAATTTAGTGGATACAAAATTGCTTTTAAGATTATTTGTAACATGAAAATGTATTGACATGTTGAAAATAAATGTAGTAATAATATAATTATTTAAATGCAATATGATAAAATATAGCTTTAAAAACAATTCTATAAAAAACTTTGATAAGAAAACATTTATCGCTGAGCGGCATGATCAAGTCCAAATATAGGGCTAGAAGTTACAAATTTATTTTACATATGTACTAGTTTACTGATCTTTGTATAAGCTTATATATGCATATACATGTAGCATTTTTTTTTCTTACTCATGAAATAAATTTACTCTTAAATAATATGAAACTTAATAAATAACTTTGGTTAACTTTGAGAATAAGAACACAGGGATTTTATATGAACTAAAATGAGATTATTTCAGTCTTTGTGCTTGATTTTTTAAAAATAACAGTGTGCTCACACATTGATGAAAATGAAAACTACATAAAAAATTTTATTACTTTTCTGTGAACAGTAGTATAGTCTTCTTTTACACAATCCAGAACCTGCTTAGGGCAAATCAGCTAATCTTAACTTAATCATACAATCAGCCTGCCTTTTGTAAAGTTCTTTCTCTTTGCTTTGTAACAAGTTGTCAGACTGAGCAGAATTTCGGAAATAAAGTGCCCTCACTTGTTCAAGTGCGAATGTTCAAAGAGTGGAAATGCAGCTCGATTGTTTTCTACATTTCTCCCAGATGGGTTTTAATAAAATGTGAGATATTCTGATATTCTTCATAGCTTTCAAACCAAAGCAGTAGTGAAAACTTTCCAGTGTTTTATTTTGCAACATTTTCCCAAAGATTCAGTGTTCTTAAATCCAAGGATTTTGTCACTTGAAGTCAAATCATTTTCTCAATTTCATGGCAGAGATGTGTTCATCTCATTTTAAAATGTTTAAAAGAGTCATTCTGCAGATAAT
Organism: Macaca mulatta; assembly: GCF_049350105.2. Taxonomy (NCBI): domain Eukaryota; kingdom Metazoa; phylum Chordata; class Mammalia; order Primates; family Cercopithecidae; genus Macaca; species Macaca mulatta. The sequence continues at coordinate 179,882,680 of NC_133410.1, forward strand.
CTTCATTTCTATAGCACTCAATAAGTCAAATCTGGCCAATGATTTTTTTGAAATATTCTTGCAATTGACCTTTCAGATCAAACATTTTATTAAAAACTCCTCATCTGCTAGACTGCCTTATTATTACACATAGCAGGAGATTCACTTTTGCTTTATGTAGATTTTCACAAGTTTATAAAATATTCTGAATTAAACGAGTCTTTGTTACATGAAAGTAGTCATTTTTGAAATTACAACTAATAAATACATAAATAGCTTCTAGACGTTTTTCACTGAATGTGATTTTTAAAAATCACATTCACAGTTCTTTCTCCAAGGTGCCAATCAGCACCTTGTCAAACAGCAAAAGTTTCTGGTTGGTTCTTTTCCAAATTGTTGTTACTATTGTCATATTTATAGCAATATAAATACAAATTTAAATAAGCTTTACACTTATATAAATATTATATTTAATAAATTTGTATTTGCTTATGTAAATACAAATGTATATTTCCATTTGGCTACAAATGATACACAGTGGAATGGGATGACTCATATTACCAGTCCACATGAAACCTATTGATAGTAGCTCTTGCCGTGGTAACCAACTTGTTGGAGATCCTTGTTGAATTAAGACAATAAATGACTCAGAAAATTATAATGCATCATCAGAATTATTCATACTCCTATACATGGAATCTTATTATTTTGACACCACTTCTTAAAAATACCCATAGTACATTGACAGATATACTGTAAATAATGAAGTCTAATAAGATAAGAAATAGAAATAAAAACTAAATAAAAAAATGCAAAAACAAAATTATCACAATGCAATATACTTCTAACTTACACAATCCGTGTTTTTCTTCTTTCTTTCATAATCCGTTTTCTAATATTTATCACAACAGCAGAGCAAGTTGCACAACAGAGTTATTATGCATAAAATTGTTTCTTAAAATGAACACTTTCTCTCCAATTTTCTATTATGAGAGTAGATTTTGTTCAATCCCTTAAGTAGGTCAGTAATGTGCAAGAGGAGTTTGAGAGCAATAATTGGGGAGGGAGATGCTGATGTCATCAGTCAACTATTTCCTCTCCAAGCAATACCATACACATCAGTGATCAGTGGTCTCCTTATAATGGAAGAAAGGTTATGGCTACATAATTTGACTATCTCCAGTGATATATGTCCATCTTAAAGGGCAATAAGTACGTGCAAGTACTTGCTCTCTCACCACAATATATAAAGCTTCCTTTATCACCACATCTGCACCAACACCTGCATTCCTCAGCTTTCTAAATCTGCCATTGAAGTGTGTTGCTGGAGCGTCCTGTGTATTACAGATGCCAAATAATAGAAGTTATGGACATTGTAAATACCTCCACAGATTCTCTCAACTATCTATGAAGTCTGTCAGATGCCACCCATTAAAAAGAAAGCCTTATCTTTGATGAAATAAAATTCACCAGTATTTTAACTTATGGATTGTTATTGTGAAATTTTGATTACAAATTTTTGGCAACATTGTTCATCAACATGTATTGATAGCATCGGTTTTATAAGTTAACCTGTGACCTTTATCTCTTTATCTACCTGCAATCACTTTGTAAATGCATTCTTTGGTAGAAAGAGCATATTATTTCCTTCCATATAGTTACCTGGCATCGTAACCTTAACATTAAACAATTCAGGTTGCAACCTGACACATTGAGTTTCTGAATACACTTATATTTGTCTCTGAATCTCAATTTTTTTTTTTTTTGTATGCCTGTCTGATTTTCAGAAATGCCACTCTGCATGAGTGCTATGGTTCTGTAGGGTTATGGTTCTGTAGGATGTTGTGTATCTCTTAGGGTAATTTCTTCCAGGGTACTCCTATGTTACTCTTCTCTTTGAAGATAACCTAGCTATTTCTGGGACTTTATTCCACCATATAAATTTTCCCTATCTCTATGTTTTATAATTTTATCATAAAATATAATATGGTAAATGTCAAATTTAATGAGATTGAAAATTAGAACATAACATATAGTGAAGAACCATGTAAACTTCATCACAGAAGGGTCATTTTAAATATTACCAGTACATACATTTATAACCCCATCAGACAACGATATAATTTGCTTTTAAAAGCAAAGACAGTTTGAAAACTCAAGATAAAAATAGTTTATTCCATTCACAAAGGTGTTTACTCTTTTCCTCTTTTTTCTTTCTTTTTTTCTCTGTTCCCTTTTGTTATTTCCTGTATGATACTAAAGTATTTTCTTTAGTAATACTATCAGAGCAGTTCTGGTGGCAGCAAATTTACTTCACTTTCCTTCGCCTGAGATTACTATTATTTCGATTTTATTTTTACTGGTCACAGAATTCTGTGTTGAGAGTTTTTTAATTTTAGCCCTTCTTTTGTCCCTGTCATCTACTATTCAACCCAGTGTATATTTTTTTTAAAAAAATGGTTCTTTTAATATGTTTTCTTTATTTACTAAAGCTTTATAATTTTAAAGTTATTTAAGAGTGTCCATGATTGATTATAGCAGCATTGTTGCAAATAGTGACTTAAAATTATTTTCAGATAATTGTAACAATTATGTCATTTAGGCATTTGCCATCAATTGAAATTTTCCTGATTCCTGGTATGTCAAAAATTTTTGGATTATATCCTAAACATTTTGAGTATTATGTTGTAAGATTCTGTTCCCTATTTAATGGATGATCTTCCATCATCAAAACACACTTTTATGTAGAGAGCACACATTGGCCCACTTTTGTGGGCTGTGGCTTAAATATCCATTTAATTTCGAAAATCTTTGTTGGGCTATTCTAATCGACTGGGTTTGTGCACTACCAAAAGATCATTCTGAAGCTTTGGAGGTAATTTACACCGTAGATTCTCAAGGCATTTGCCATTTGATTCTGATTGGTTTCACAAATAGGCAACTTGAGATGGGCTGAGGAATTTACATACAATTTTAAATGATTGTTTTATCTAACTCTTTTCCTTCTATGACGGTACCTTTGTGCTCTAGTTGGAAGAAGAATGGTATCACTTCTGCTTGAGTTTTCATACTGTACATTATAGATAGTGGATAGGGCTCCACTCTGCTCTGTCTGCAGCAGCCACTCTGGCTTGAAGGAAGAGGATAACCACATCTTTGCTTGTTTTTACCTAATACAAGGAAAGTTCATACACAGGGCACCGTTTCTAAGTTTCTATGTTAGCAGCTCCCAGTGGGAATGGATAAGAGCACTATTTTTTGTTACTGTTTGCTACTAAGTGTCAATTGAGGCTAGCCTACAGGGCTCTGTCTCACTGTCCCTTTAGCATCAGTAGCTCCTGGAGAGGCGGAGAGGCACCACTTTTTTGTTGTGCACTTTTGGTAGCAGACAGGGTTAGTCATTGGAACACTGGCCCATAATTGCCTGCCAACAAATGACAGTGGTAAAGAAGAAGGCCACTGCCTATATGCTGATTGTAGGCAATCACGCGTACCCTGCCCCCACAATCTCATTGGTGACACATCTCAGTTAAGAGGAGAAGGAGTTGTTAAGAGGAGAAGGACTTGTTAAGAGGAGAAGATAATTGTTGCCTGTTTGCAGCAACTATGAGTAAAGAGGGAGGGATAGTCCTCTTTTAGTGGCCATAGCAGGTGGAATATAATCAAAAGTGTCCAGGAAGCAAGGTTGCAAGATAAAAGATCCATATAAAAAATCAATCGCATCTCTATATATGATACAATAAATCCAAAAATAAAAATAAGAATACAGTTACATTCACAACAGCATCAAAAAAGAATAAAATAGGATAATTTAACAAAAGAATTTCAAGGTGTGTAGACTAAAAATAACAGAATTTTGCTGAAGAAAATTAAAGAATATTTAAATATTTAAGTGATATCTCAGGTACATGAATTAACAAATTCTTTCCAATTAAGTCTTTCCAAATTAATCTAGAGCATCAACACAATTTGTCTCAAAAGCTCCAACAGGCTACTTTCTGGAATTTAGTAGGTTGTTTCTAAAATTTATGTGAAAATACACGATACTATAATAAAAAGAAAATGTGGAAAAAAACAGCTTTGGAGAATAGTCACTTCTAGGTTTAAAGAATTATTACAAAAACTATAGCTTTGAGAGTACGGTGTTAACTAAGGAAAAACATAAAGATATACAAAAATAAATAAGAATAAAAATAAATAAGAATCGACATAAATTCTTATATTTATTGTCAATTCATTATTATGAAGGCACTAAAGCAATTAATTGTCAAAGTATGGTCTGTGATTTGTGCGGTAAATGTTCCTGTAACAATTGCCTAAGCACATAAAAAGTGAACTGAGACCTGCAATACCTTATACAGAGAAATTAACTCAAAACCTAACAGAATTAAATGTAAAAGTTAAAAAAACTTTTAGAAAATAAAATAGAAGAAAATTCTTGAGACCTTATGTTAGGCGAAGAGTTTTTGTAGATATAATAACAAATCACAGTTCATTAAAAATAGATAAATACACCTCAACCAAAATCAAAACATTTTTACTTCAAAAGACACCAATGATTATAATACAGGCAACAAACAGTGAAAAAATATTTACACAACAAATATTTGATAAAGGGCTTGTATATAAAATTTATAAAACACAACACTAAGAAGGGATACAACATAATTTATAAAATGAAAAAAATATGATAAGCATCAGAGAAGACAAGTGAATGGTTACCACACACATGAAAAATGCTCAATATCATTAGTCATTAGGGAAATAAAAATTGAATCACAATGGGATACCATTTCGCCCCCACTAAAATGCCTATAATTAATAAGAGAGATAAATAAATGTGACAAGGATCTGGATAAACATTGGAAGCCCTCGTACATTGCTGGAAGGAATGTAAAATGGTGCAAAATCATTAACAAACTGGCATTTTCTTTAAAAGTTAAACATAAAGTTACTCTATGTCCCAGCAATTCCACTCCTGGGAATCCTGGCAGATTCCCAAGAAACACGCCTACACAAAGACTTGTATGCAGATATTCATAGTAACATTATTCATAATAGCCAAAAACTGGAATCAATATAAATAACTTTCCATCTACTGGTGAATATATACATAAAATGCTGTACCTTCAAATAATGGAATACTATTTAACAATAAGTTGAAGTAAACTACTGAGGCACTATTATATGGATAACCTCATAATACTGTGCTAAGAGAAAGTGGTCTGACATAAAAGACCACATTATGTATGATTCCACTTATATGGAATGCCCAGAAAAGGTAAATTTATAGAGACAGAAAATATAGCAGTGGTGCCTTGGGACAGGAACTAGGAACAGGAAATATAAGTGAGCATCAGGATCTTACTGTTGTGATGAAGATTCTCTGAAACTGATTTATATTTATGACTGTAGAAATTAATAAATTTGATAGAAATAGTTGATATCTAAACTCGAAATGAGTGTAGGTTTTAATATATAAATTTTAGCTCATTAAAACTGTTAAATAGAAGGATATATATTCTGTCCCTCAAGTCCTCTCTTCCTGGTCCTATGATTGCAAACAATGGGCTTTTCTAGGTGATTTTCTTTCTTTTTATATCTGTATTGTTTGGTATTAATGGGTTGCTTATTGCACTTGCATCCAAGATTGGATAAATAGAATGCAAATATCCCAGGGTTCTCAGAATTGGGTCTTCTCTATAGTGTTGAGGTTTCTAAATATTATGCCTTCCCCTCTATACCTTTCAGAATCTTCTGATAACTGTTTTTCTATTATGACTAGGGTTTTGGGTTGTAATTTGCTGGAGAGGTTGGGTCCGATATACTTTACTTTTACTCCCTACTTTCATTTTATGTGTTCAATATTTTAATTAATATTTAATGAATTATAAATATGGCTATTATATAAACATTTTTATCTTCTATTTACTTTTAAGTGCTTTAGTTTTTTCTTTTTTTCCTATTTTTTGGTTAATAATAGTTCTTTCTTTTTAAATTGATACATTTTATTTTATTCTAAATATGATTACAGTTGTCTTAGACTGTTTTTATAATTTCATGTTAATTTGCTCTAAGTGATTGCCTAAACATTTTAAAAATGTATAGATTCTCCTAAGAAAATCCATGAATTCTGCTCTTTTATTCTGATTTACTGCCTTCAGCTAGCTAAAATACTGCTTCTGCTATTATTTGTTATGTGAACAATCCCTATTTGCATATTCCCAATAACGACTTGCAAACATTTTTACTCCAAATTTAATACTCAACTGACAACCTATTATAATTAAGTTGCCTGTGGGTGAAAACATTCACATTGCATGCAAGTGTGGGTCAGCGATCGTAGAGTCTTGTCATAGCTGTTATCTCAAAAAGACTTATTTCTAGATCAATTTGTTTACATGCTTTGGGCATCATTACTACTATTTTCAACACCTTATTAACTGACAATTTCTTGTAAAGTAGTAGAAAAGTCTTTGAAGAATGTAGGTGATTCTAATAGACCCATAATTATTCCATACAGAAGAAAAAAAGTATAGTGATGTGGGTTATTAAAGCGAGTGCCCAATTATTGGGTGAGATGTTTAAGAAAATATCACAAAACACAACAAATGGACTATGCAAGAACCTTGTCTAGGAATTTTATTTCCAACAAATACAGGAAGTGATCAAAACAACATACAATTACAGGATTTTATAAAATAATCTGGATTCTTAAAATGGCCATTGAAAATGTGCAAACTTCTGATATTCATAATGGAGCACCAACAATATAGGTCATTTAGCTTGCAGATGGAGTGGCCATAAGCAGAGGCTGTTATCAGTGGGTATAAGCAGACATATTATCTCCAGTTGCCATGAGATAATAGTGAGGATACACATTCTTCCCTTCCCATTCCTGCTACCTGACAGCCGAATGCACACAATATGGCTGGCAAAGCAGAGCAGAAATCTTGAGTCGTGATCTGGAAGACAAAAACAAAAGAGTGCCTGGAAACTTAGGTATCACGCTTTCAGCCTAGTGACCATGAAACTTCGATGCTCCATTATTTATAAAAATATAGTAGGTAGAAATACTTTAAATTTCAAGAATATTTCGATAAGAAAAATATACTTTTGTTTATATGTTGAAAATTGCATCATCTTATTCCATCTCCCAGAATTCAAATAAGAATTGCACACTTAAAAGTTTTTACATGAGTTCTCATAAATAAATGATGTGTTTGTTTATCATTAACATTTTTCTATAAAGAGCAATATTGCTCCCAGCAATATTAATCTCATTGTCCCTCTTGTTCATTAGTTTTAGTCTCAAGTATGAAAACTTACACTACAAATTAATAAAAAATATATCAATTTGGATGCATATATAAAAAAATTGATAAACTATGTGTTGTGTGACATTATATAATTTAGAATAAAGAAATATTTTTTCAACTTAATTTAGAAAAATAAGAAAAAAAAGTTTAAAAAATGCAAACCTAAATTGAATTTAAGCAAACTGAATAAGGCAGGTGAAATAGAAAAATCTATTTCCATCAAAGTCTGGAAAGAAATAAGTGGATAATGATAGTAGATGTAAAAATGAGACAAGAGTCAGCATTCAAAATGAGTTATAGTATGACAAAAATCTTAATACTTTTGAATTTATCTAAAAAAGAATTCCAGAGGCACATTAAAATTAACTGAATATGAAATAATTTACAATAATAAGTACAGTTGAGATAACCTAAAATAAGTAAATTGCTATCATTAAGTGATATAACTATCAATCAAAATATTCTATATTTATGAATAGGAAGAATCAATATGGTTAAAATGGCCATATTGCCCAAAGCAATTTATAAATTAAATGCTATTTCTATCAAACTATCAATGACATTCTTCCCAGAATTTTATATATATATGAATTTTTAAAGTTTTATATATATAAAACTTTATATATATAACTTCATATATATAACTTTATCTATATATATTATATATATATATATATAACTTTTAAAATTCATATGGAACCTAAAAAGGAGCTCAAATAGCCAAGGAAATCCTAAACAAAAAGAACAAAGCTAGGGAGGCATCATGTTATTGGACTTCAAACTATACTACAAGGCTACAGTAAGCCAAAAAGCATAGTATTGTTATAAAAACAGACACATGGAACAATAGAACAGACTAGAGAGAAATAAATATTGCCACATGCCTACAACCATCTAATCTACAACAAAATCAACAATAACAAGCAATGGAGAAAGGACTTCCTCTTCAATAAATGATGCTGGCCTAATTGTCTAGCCATATGCAGAAGATGGAAACTAGACCCCTTCCTCCCACCATATACAAATGTCGACTCAAGATAAAGACTTAAATGTAAAACGCAAAAGTATAAAAACCCTCTAATATTACTTAGGAAAAACCATTCTGGACATAGGACCTGGCAAACATTTTATAATAAACATTCCAAAAGCAATTGCAACAAATGAGTGGGAACTAATTAAACTAAAAAGCTTCTGCACAGCAAAGGAAATTATCAACAGAGTAAAAAACAACACACAGAATGGGAGAAAATATTTGAAAACTATGCCTCTGACAAAAGTCTAGTATCCAGAATCTATAAGGAACTTCAACCAATCAACAAGCAAAACAACCAACAACTCCAATAAAAAATGGCCAAAGGACATGAGCAGACTCTTTTCTAAAGAAGATATACTCCCTCTACAAGCATATGAACAAAGGCTCAAAGTCACTAATCATTAGAGAAATGCAAATCAAAAACACAAAGAGATACCATCTCACACAAGTCAGAATAGTGATTATTAAAATGTCAAAAAATAACAGATACTGGCAAGGTTGCAAAGAAAAGGGAGCACTTACACACTTCTGGTGAAAGGGTAAATTAGTTTAGCCATTGTGCAAAGAAGTGTGACAATTTCTGAGAGAACTCAACGCTATCTCAAGGCAGAATTAGCTTTGAGTTCTTCAAGCAACTGCCACACTTCTTTCCACAATGGCTGACTCATCCAATCCGGAAATCCTATAATATTATTGGGTATATACCCAAAGGAATGTAAACCATTCTACCATAAAGATATACACATGTGTATGTGCATCACAGCACTGTTCACAATAACAAAGATGTGGAATCAACCTAAATGCCCATCAATGGTAGCCTGGATAAAGAAATATGGTACATATACATCATGGAAGAATATGCAGCCATAAAAAAGAATGAGATCATGTCCTTTGCAGCAACATGGACGGAACTGGGGCCATTATTTTAAGCAAACTAATGCAAGAACAGAAAACTACCACATGTTATCACTTACACGTGGGAGCTAAACATTGAGTACCTATAAATACAAAGCAGCGAACAGCAGACACTGAGGCCTACTTGGGGGTGGCAGGAGGAAGAAGGGTGTATATTGAAAAACTATCAGGTACTGTGCTTATTTCCTGGGTGGTGAAAGAATTTGTACACCAAACTCCCACGACATGAAATTACATATATAACAAACCTGCACAGACATCCCCGAACCTACAATAAAATAAAATAAAATAAAATAAAATAAAATAAAAAGAAATGCAAATAGTTTTTGATTTTTAGTATGATTCAGTTCAAAATATCTGTTTTCATATGTCTTTTTTTGCTGTGGAGGATTGCTTCTCAGTATTTTATTATATCCATACATAATACAGAAACATGTTTTCTGTTAAAGCTTATGTGTTTGTGTCTGTGTGTAACCTTAACCATTAAAAAATAACACGGAGTCAATAATCAAAGTAAGGTGATGGTTATGATTGGCCTGCTGTATCTGGAGCTTAGATGGTTTAATCAGTCCTTACTTTAGATGAAGTGTCAAAAAAAAGAATCTGACAAGGCTAATCTGGAACCACTAACTCACCCAGCTGGAAATGTGGTCAAAGGAGAGCTCATGAACCTTCTACAGTGTGGTGATAAGTGAGTGCTCCTTGTAGAAAATATGAGCCTGCTTTAGCTCTATTTTTCTATTAATATAGAAAATTCTGTATCAGTATTTAAATAAAATCTGTACATATTTAGATATCATCAAAACAACTAATTAAAATATCTTAAAACAAAACGACATGAATTCACTTAACAAAATCAACATCTTCAGACCATCAGTTTACCAATGTGATCTGGAAAACAAAAACCGGATAATAATATTTTGTAAAATGTTATGAGCTGAATTGTTTTGTCCCAGAATTCATATGCTGAAGCCCTAACCTCCAGTACCCCAGAATGTGACTGTATTTGCAGGCAGAGCCTTTAAAAAGGTGATTAACTTAAATGAGGCCATTAAGATGGGTCCCAATCCTATCTGACTGGCATCCTTATAAGAAGAGATTAGAACACATTAGATGACATCTGGGATATGCACACACATGGAAAAGAACATGTGGGGACACAGCGAGAAAGTGGCCATCTGCAAGCCAAGGAGAGAGGTCTGAAGAAACCAACCCTGCTGACAGCTTGATCTTGGATTTAGAACCTCGAGAATTCTGAGAAAATAAATTTCTGTTGTTTAAGCTGCCGAGTCTGTGGTATTTTGTTATGGCAGCTGTAGGGGCCAAAGACGAGCTTTCCGGTTGTCCTTCTGAAGAATTTTTCAAAAAACAAATAACAAAAAGCAGAGTAATCAGAGAAAATGCATACAAACTTATTTCAAATGTATACACAGGAGCCTTCAGAATGAAGACCCAAAGACACAGGGGAAATTGTCCATGGTTAAATGTAGTTTCAGTAAAGTATGGAGAACCACGTAGACATACATAGGGCAGGCCGGGCGCGATGGCTCACGCCTGTAATCCCAGCACTTTGGGAAGCCGACTTGGGTGGATCACCTGAGGTCAGGGGTTTAAGACAAGCCTGACCAACATGATGAAACCCTGTCTCTACTAAAAATACAAAAATTAGCCAGGCGTGGTGGTGCACGCCTGTAATCGCAGCTACTTAGGAGGCTGAGGCAGGTGAATTGCTTGAACCCAGGAGGCGGAGGTTGCAGTGAGCCGAGATCCCATCATTGCACTCCAGCCTGGGCGACAACAGAGAAACTCTGTCTCAAAAAAAAAAAAAAAAAAAAAAAGAAGAAGAAGAAGACAACTAAGAAATACATAGGGCAAAAGGGCATGATCTAATGCTAATAGAGTGACTGGAGAAACCCAGCAAGGCCTGTCACGGCCTCTCATCCAGCATATCTTCTTTCTGGGTGTGGGGCAAGACCCTCTCTGGAATGGGGGTCTCATGACCTACAGTCAAACAAGGCAGGATAGATAATTTATTTATGTCCAGATTTACACAAAATGGTGGAAAGTTAGAGGATTATTTTTAGGTTTTATGGCTTGCTTTGTGGAAAAAGAGTTCCAGGTTTTATGATCCACTTTGGAAAGGGGAATTTTAGTCTCTATGGCTAGCCTCTGGGGAGAGTGTGACTGATAAACTGAAGGCAGGAGAAGATCAGAGAAAAATTCCTGCTCCTAAGGCCTTCATTTTGGGATATTATTTCTTTTTTTTTTTTTTTTTTTTTTTTTTTTTGAGACAGAGTCTCGCTGTGTCTCCCAGGCTGGAGTGCAGTGGCGTGATCTCGGCTACTGCAAGCTGCGCCTCCCGGGTTTACGCCATTCTCCCGCCTCAGCCTCCCAAGTAGCTGAGACTACAGGCGCCCGCCACCAGGCCCGGCTAGTTTTTGTATTTTTAGTAGAGACGGGGTTTCACCATGTTAGCCAGGATAGTCTCGATCTCCTGACCTCGTGATCCACCCGCCTCGGCCTCCCAAAGTGCTGGGATTACAGGCTTGAGCCACCGCGCCCGGCCAAGGGATATTATTTCTTGAGGCCTAGTACAGGTCAGACCAACTAATACACTAGCAAAATTATATTTTAATATGTATTCCAATCCTTAAAAGCAGGTATTCTAGGTAAACAATCTCCTTTGTTCATTTAACTGTACTTGTCGCATTTTTCCTTCCATTTTGTTTAGACCAGTAGGAAAGATTCATTAGTACACTGCCAATACTCATTTGCATTATATTACTTTAGTGAAAAAGTGTTTTAATGTTATTTGAGCAAATATCCTCTTTCCCTGAATAAACATTCAGAATATTTTCATTAGACATAATTTTGAAACAGCGATATCAGTAGTTAAGGACAGAATGTAATGCAACAGTCGTTCAACAGATCACCAAGATTGTCTATTAGAAAAGTTTGAATCAGCTTAAATGAATATATTATCTTCCTTGGATAATATAACTGTTATTTACAATGACTGAATAACATAATTTTGTATACATTCAGCAAGGATTATAAGATAGAAGTTCGTGTTATTTAAATACTCATTTATTAAGAAGCGTTTGTTACTTAGAATTTCAAAATTGTGAATAAAGGAGATCTTAAATCTCATAGGAACACATCCTTGAGTCTTATTTTCCTGGAAAATGTATTTGATGTAGAAAATAGCCCGTACTGCTTTTAACATTTTAAAATCACATCAAGTTTCCAGCTTCATCCATGTCCCTACAAAGGACATGAACTCATCCAGGACAAAAAACCAAACACTACATGTTCTCACTCATAGGTGGGACTTGAATAATGAGAACACTTGGACACAGGAAGGGGACACCGGGGCCTGTCGTGGGGTGGGGAGAGCGGGCAGGGATAGCATTAGGAGATATACCTAATGTAAATGACGAGTTAATGGGTGCAGCCCACCAACATGGCACATGTATACATATGTAACAAACCTGCACGTTGTGCACATGTACCCTAGAACTTAAAGTAAAATAAAAAATAAGTAAAATCACATCAAGTTATAACTGACTGTTTATGTCTCAGCCATAATTACAAATTATATGGTTAAAATATTGAACGTATAAAAATATAAATATAAAAATGTAACAAAAAGTTAACAGTATGCTTTGTTTCTACATTGGGAAAGAAAATAAAATCATGACAAAAGCATGCAGGCCACATACGCACTTCTGCTAAAGAAGCCAGTATTGAATTTTCATGTTCTTAAAATTTTAGCATTGAGCTTTATAAACTTTTAAAAGAATCTTAAAGTTTAAAAGGACGTTAGATAGCATGTAATATGACTATCAGATTTTCTAGAGGAAGAGATTGATAAGAGAAACAGTATTTGCCTCAAGCCAAAATGCAAAACAAGTGGACCTGCAACCTACGTCTGCTGACTCATAATCTGGCATTTTGTTGATAATATAATATATTCATTTTTCCACATACTTGTTTTTCTTTTTAACAAGTCCCTTCAGTCTAACAGCCATTTGGCAAATTCTAATGGTACTTAGACCAGATAGTGTCCTCTGGTTTCTATTTTACTTGTCTGATCTAAAGCAAAAAGACAATCCATACATTCTAATTATTTTGGAAATAAGAAAAAAAATAAGAAAATGGTTACTAGCACTAAAAATATGGTATATTTAATAAACATTGTCCTATTGAAGAATATACTGAAGAGTAAATACATGAATGTGTTTACAAATTACTGAATAGTAAATCTCCAAAATGAAAACACTATAATAGCAGCATCCATAGAAGTATTTTCCATCTTTAGAAAATTAACACTGACATGGTTACTCATGCATGCAATTATATGATTTTTTACTGAAAATTTGCTATATTATATATAGAGAGTGTTATATTTTGAAATATATACACAGAATAACAGCGTAGGCATTTTCTCATGCCATCAGTATATTTAAAGACTGCACCTTAAATATATTCATACTTTTAAAAATTCAGATCTAAAATATGTTAACAATTTGTGGTTAACTATGTGATACTTTGCACCATATTTTTTATACTATAAAGTTTTAGCTTACCATTTAATAAATATAAACATTCAGAAAACTATTATGTATCTCTAGGGTACTGGGAAATAACATGTCTATTTTTATTGTGCTTACTTCTGCGATTACTTCACCTGGTGGGGATGTATACATTTTCTTTGCTTGGTAATACTGCCAAATTCCTTCCAGGAAGGCAATTATCAATATAGTCCTCTTCTATAAGTACAAGTGAGTATTAGGCTCAACACAAGCTTACCAGCTTGGGGCCTGTTTACAAAAACAAGCAAAATAAAACAGAAACAAATTTTGGTTTCAAGTTGATATTAGTTTTAATTATTTTCAATGTTCTTCTAGTTCTTCTTTAGTCATATTTCACTTTATCATATAATCATTTTTATGAAAAAGTGTTTATTTTAGTTATTTTTTTACACTTTACTTACACATATAGAATCTATGTCTTCTCACATACTATTGAGGGTGTCACAGAATTCCCTAAAATGTACTTATGGTTCCCATGATGCAAAATTTTTCTCCATGTCTTGCATCTGAATCTTCAGAATTAGGAGCCATTTTCTGTCTTTTTTTTTTTTTTTTCTGATAGAGCAAACAGCTATTTCTTGTTTATTGTATCAGAATCAATAAGATCAATCAGTCTCCCAATTTAAGAGGATATGGATTTAATGTCATTTACTAGCTGATTTAATTTTAGACATTGTAGCTCTTGCCTCTGCTGATGGAGGAGGGATGGACTTGTAAAATTCATAGGTTAATTGCTAGAAATTTTGCTTGTTGTTCATCTATTATCACTCTGTTTCCAGAAAAGTGATCAAATTTACTATCTTGAAAACCTGCGATAACTTCTTTGTACTGGTTGACTGTGTGTATATATGTTTGCATTTATCTTTTTTTTTTTTTTTTTTTGAGATGAGGTCTCTGTTGCCCAGGCTGGAGTGCAGTGGCGAGATCTTGGCTCACAGCAACCTCCACCTCCCAGGTTCAAGTGAACCTCCTGCCTCAGCCTCCTAAGTAGCAGAGATTACAGATGCCTGCCACCACACCCGGCCAATTTTTGTATTTTTACTAGAGATGGGTTTTTGCCATGTTGGCCAGACTGGTCTGCAGTTCCTGGCCTCAAGTGATCTGTCAGTCTCAGCTTCCCAAAGTGCTGGAACTACAGTCATGAGCCACCACACTCGGCCTATATTACTCTTAATTATTTTTCTTATTATATTCAATCATTTATATTAATTGTTACCTTGAAGCCAAGAAACAACCTTATTTTCTCTCGAGATATGAGAGAAAACTGGAGTACAATTTAGCTTTTTTTACTATAAATATTTATTTCAAATTATGCTTTAAAGTTTGAGGTAACAAAATAAATTTTACATGTATAGATGCATTATTTAATATGCAAAGTATTTAATATGCAAAATACTTTGCATATTAAATAAATTGTTTTGCATATTAAATATATTATAAGAAATAAAAATATATTAAAATTGTGTTTAGTGACCAGTGTTTAGTATAGCTTCTTACTTAGAAACAATCCACGTATGTAACAATTATTTCATAATTAAGTAAATCTTTTGTCTAAGTTCTTAAAGTTCCTTAAAAATGTGGAAATGACAGCTTTAGCAAACATATTATACTTCTATTATTTGTAGCATTGCCAGAATGAAGCCCTGTTCTTGTGCAAATCAAAATATTATGATGATATTATTTTTATATGGTAAACTACATTTTAAAGAGCCTAATTTATGTCATAAATTAAAAAGAACATCATGCTTCTTTTTCAAAAAACAATCTTGTTACCAAGGCTTTTCCTCTTTACCTTGTAACTATAGAAACAAAGGCTATTATGTCAATACTATTTTCACTACCCACAAAAGAAACACAAACATTTGAATATATTTCTTTCTTTTATTTTGACATTATGAATGATTATCTTGATAATCTAGATAATCTCAATTATCTTGATAATTTTGATACCTAGAATGCTCAAGTAATGACGGAAGTCATTTTTTTCTAGTTAATTCATCCTTAAGGTTTACTAATAGAAGGAGAATACAAAATAGAGATGCAAAAAAAGAAACATAAGTGAGAGATGGTAAGCTTCAAACAAATATGAATGTTACTATAAAAGGCAAATTATTTTTCCTCTGCAAGTTGAAGGCAGAAACTTTAGATTAAAGAAAATAATATGGATATATACATTAATGGATGAGAGGCATTATAGTTATTTTAAATAGTAATTCAATTTTTTGACAATTTCATCAAACCATAACTTAATTCCTGAAGTATGGAATCAAAGAGCAGGAGTGTCTTCTATGTTAAACCAATGAACTCTTTCATTTGAACAGAAGAGACATTCTTCTCTGGAGGATGCCTTATCTTTTAGTTAAAGGACATCTCTCAAAATTGTTTTTTATATCAAAATGTTCTCAAAATGCCACTACAGATCCAAACTGTCAGTGTTTAATATAGCTTGGCTGTGTCCCCAAACAAATCTCATCTCAAATTGTAATCCCCACTTATTGAGGGAGGGACATGATTAGATGATGGAGGCCATTTCCTCCATGCTGTTCTCATGACAGTAGTGAATACTCACAAGATATGATGTGTGTTTTGTTTTGTTTTGTTTTGTTTTGAGAGGGAGTCTTGATCTGTTGCCCAGGCTGGAGTGCAGTTGCACTATCTTGGCTCACTGCAACCTCTGCCTCCTGGGTTCAAGAGATTCTCTCACCCCAGCCTCCCCAGTAGCTGGGACTACAGGCATGCACCACCATGCCTGGCTAATTTTTGTATTTTTAGTAGAGACGGAGTTTTGCTACGTTGTCCAGGCTTGTCTCAAACTCCTAACCTCAGTTGATCCACCTGCCTTGGCCACCCAAAGTGCTGGGATTACAGGCGTGAGCCACTGTGCCCGGCCCAGATCTGATGGTTTTATAAGGGGTTCTTTCTTCTTTGCTCCTCATACTCTGTCCCTTGCTGCTAGGTGAGGAGGTCCAAGCTTTCTTCCCCTTCTCCTTTTGATAGTAAGTTTTCTGAGGCCTCCCAGTCATGCAGAACTGTGAGTCAATTAAACCTCTTTATTTTATAAATTACCCAGTCTTGGACCATTCTTTATAGCAGTGTGAGAATGGACTAATAGAGTAAATTGATATTGGGAGTAGGGCACTACTATGAAGATACTAGAAAATATGGAAGTGATTTGGAACTGGGTAATGGTCAGAGGTTGAAATAGTTTGGAGCACTCAGAAGACAGGAAGATGTGGGAAAGTTTGGAACTTTCTAGAGACTTGTTGAATGGTTTTGACCAAAGTGCTGATAGTGATATGGGCAATGAAATCCAGGATGAGGTGGTCTCAGATTGACATGAAGAACTAATTGGGAACGAGAATAAAGGTCACTCTTGCTATGCTTTACCAAAGAGACTGGTGGCATTTTGCCCCTGCTCTAGAGAACTGTGGAACTTTAAACCTGAGAGAGATTATCTGAAATTAGAACTTGTGTTTAAAAGGGAAGCAGAGCATAAAAGTTTGGAAAATTTACTTCCAGCCTGATGATGGGATAGAAAAGTAAAACACATTTTCTGGCGAGATATTCAAGCCTGCTGCAGAAATTCGCATAAGTAATGAGGAGCCAAATGTTCATCATCAAGACAACGGAGAAAATGTCTCCAGGACATTTCAGACGTCTTCACAGCAGCCCCTCCCATCACAGGCCCAAGAGGAAAACAAGGTTTCATGGGCTGAGCCCAGGGCCTTGTTGCTTTGTGCAGTCTTGAGACTTGGTGCCCTGAGTCCCAGCTGTGATTAAAAGGGGCCAACATACCACTCAGGCCATTGCTTGAGACGGTGCAAGCCCCAAGCCTTGGTGGCTCCCAGGTGGTGTTGGGCTTGCAGGGACACAGAAGTCAAGAACTGAGGTTTGGGAATCTCTGCCTAGATTTCAGAGGATGTATGGAAATGCCTGGATGCCCAGGCATTTGTCACAGGGGTGGAGCACTCATGGAGAACCTCTGCTAGGGCAGTGGATTTGGGAAATGTAGGGCTGGAGCTCCAACACAGAGTCCCCACTGGGGCACTTTCCAGTAGAGCTGTGAAAAGAAAGCCACCATCCTCCAGACTCCAGAATGCTAGATCCACCAATAGCTTTCACCATGCTCCTGGAAAAGCCACAGACACTCAATTCTAGCATGTGAAGACAGCTGGGTGGGGGCTGTATCCTATAAAGCCACAGGGTGGAGCTGCACAGGACTGTGAGAAACACATCTTACATAAGTGTGATCTGGATGTCAGACATGGAGTCAAAGGAGATTATTTAGGAGCTTTAACATTTAATGACTGCCCCACTGGATTTTGGTCTTGCATGGGGTCTGTTAACCCCTTTGTTTTGGCCAAATTCTCCCACTTGGAATGGGAGCATTTGTCCAATACCCGTATCTCCATTGTATCTTGAAAGGAATTAACTTTCTTCTGATTTTACAGGAGCATAGGCAGAAGGGACTTGCTTGCCCCTTCAGATGAGACTTTCGACTTGGACTTTTGAGTTAATGCTGGAATTAGTTAAAACTTTGGGGGACTATTGGAAAGGTATAATTGTGTTTTTAACTGTGAGGACATGAGATTTGGGAGGGGCTGGGGCAGAATGATATGGTTTGGCTGTGTCCCCACCTAAATCTCATCTTGAATTATAATTCCTATAATCCCCACATGTCTAGGGAGAGAACTGGTGGGAGGTGATTGGTTCATGGTGTTTTCATGATAGTGAATGAGTTCTCACAAGATCTGATGGTTTTATAAGGGGCTCTTCCTCCTTCTTTCCTCATATTCTCTCCCCTGCTACCAGGTGAGAAGATCCAAGCTTGCTTCCCCTTTGCCTTCTGCCATGATGGTAAGTTTCCTGAGGCCCCCCAGCCATGCAGAACTGTGAGTCATTTAAAGTTCTTTCCTTTACAAATTACCCAGTCTCAGGCAGCTCTTTATAGCAGTGTGAGAATGGACTAACACAGTGTGGAAATTTTGACAGTTAGAGAAATATGCACATAAGTTAATTTGCTAGTGAGGAATTATAAAGTGAATAAGTGTTTACCTTGCGAAAGGTATAGTTCTTTCCTGAGAGAACCTATAAGAACCACAGCAGTCTGTAAAAATATGCAACTTCTTATCTCCAGAACTTTGACAAAGGTCAATTGTCACGTAGGAAATCTAACAAAATCAACCTAAAACTAAAAGTCCTCAATTGAATGTTAGAACAGAACTCATCATGAAAGTATGGCCCAACCATGGGCAGGTTGGCAACTTGATCAGGTAGAGACTCAAGAGAATCAGATGTGCTCACTCTTACTGACTTGAGAGTCTTAGTCCAAAGTCACAAGGATCTTCATGGAATCACAGTGAACTTCCACTCTGTCAAAGATCTCCAGCCAAAAATAACCTGAAATACACCTGTAGTCAAACAAATGTGGATTGATTGACTTATTACAGTCAGTAGAATATGCATGTGGAACTACCCAAAAATATTACTAAGAATCTTTGAGATTGTTGCCTTGCCTTTTATGTGAAAATGAAAGTGTGAAATAAAAATCTTGCAAATTGCCCATTTCTATTATACAGACATCAAAGACCTGTTTGTAGAACAGATAGGTTCTTAAGTTCAGAACTTAAGAAAGTAACAAAAACCCAAAGCTATGAAAGTGAGTATCATTTCCATGTCCAGGTGGTAGTCTCAATCTTTTTAAAATGTCGATACTCAGGGCATTTGAAAGCTTCACAGACAGCATACTAGATACTTTGATGTTTTTCACTAAACAACACTGCTACCGTTTTGTTCATACATGTGTGTCTAAATAGTTTATACACTATAGAGAATGGGGGTAGCTCATTAAAATAATATTATAAATAAATGAGGGATTGACTATATAAATGGATGATGACCAGTCCATACTACAAATTGGAACTGTGATGCACAATCTGTAGCAACTAGGTCAGGAAACAAAAACATTCCGTACAATAAGCACCCCTGGAAGCCAGACTACTAGCTATATATATATATATATATATATAGATAGATAGATAGATAGATAGATATATACAGATATATAGATATAGAATAGATATATTAATAGATATATATGTCAGACTAATAAGAAGTCAGAACACAAACCCCAGCAAAAACTCAGGGAACTAAGCAATAACCTCTATAACAATCAGCCCCCAAATATCCGAGATTTGTTAATAGCCTTAGAAGTAAGCTCCCCAAATTTGTCCCCACTCCCAACTTAGGACCACCTAGAGAATGCTAAATATGCATCCCTTACCAATTACATGCCTTCCTTTTAGTTATCCTCCGACAGACTCCCTGTAGCAACTGCCTTCAATCAGGGCTCACTTGGAGCCTTGCCTTTTTTCCACAATAAAGCTTTCCCACTCTTCTGTCTGCCTTTGAATGTTTATCAAAAGGCAAGAGATAGTGACTGACTCCCTTGCTATAGTATGCTCTGAATAAATAGCTAGTGCTTGTTCTTTTTTTTTTTTTTTTTTTTTTTTGGTTGGTCTTTGTCTATCTTCATAGGAAGCATAAGCAAAAATTATTATCAAAATTGAGCTTAGGGTAGGTGATTGGGAGAATGTTCACAAAGTCCTAGCATCAGGTAATCCTCTTGCGTCAACCTCCTAAAGAGTTAAAATTATAGGAGTGAGCCACTGTGCTGCACTGGGAGAGGGTTAAAGGAGGTGGGATGTATAGCTTGTATAAAATGTAATAGGAGTAATTCTGTAAATAGGAATATTAATTAAATCTGGAAAGAAAGAATGAAGCAAAGCTTAATCTCTAATTAGTAAAGAAGCAGCAATCGTATTAGCCAGAGAAAGAGGATATTTGGTCACTTTAGTTGTTTGCAATATATTTGGTCTTTAGTATGAATATGGAGTTGTCCAATTGCAGTCTTGATCCGTCCCAGTCAGAGTGGCCTTGTGTGCTGTTGGTGTTCAGTGAAATAACTGATATTCAATTTTAAAATATTATGACCTAAGTGTGGTAGGCAGGTTGGGTCCATGAAATGCCAAGGTCTGGCTAATGATGACAGGCAAGGTTCTGGTTATTACAGCTACTTTTTACTTTCTCTAGACTAAATGATTTACAGATGAAGTCTGCCCCTAAGATGACTTGCTATGCCATATAAAGATGGCCACCCAGTTTGCTGTGGCAGAGTATTTATCTCTAAGATAAGAAATACGTAGCGTAAGGCAGATCAAATATCTTTCTACCTGCCCTCTCTCCATCATCATCTTCTGCTTTTTTAAAATTAATTAATTAATTTTTTTTGAGATGGAATTTCGCTCTTGTTGCCCAGGCTGGAGGGCAATGGCGTGATCTCGGTTCACTGAAACCTCCACCTCCCAGGTTCAAGTGAATCTCTTGCCTCAGCCTCCCAAGTAGCTGGGATTACAGGTGCCTGCCACTAAGCCCAGCTAATTTCTTGTATTTTTAGTAGAGATGGGTTTTCACCACGTTGGCCAGACTGGTCTTGAACTCCTGACCTCAGGTGATCAACCCATAATAGTAATTATAACAATCAAATCATGAACCTACTTTTCTATTTCACAGTATGTTTACATTAATTTTTTTAGAAATTTGAAGTAAATTATTACTAAAGTTAAAATATTTAATCTAGAATTGTTGCTATTTGTGAATTATTTTCTTTCTATTTTATTCTTTCTTCTGCTGTGTATCCCTCCTCCAGAGTAATTTAACTCAAATTTTAGGGAAGTTTCATCAAGGACTGATATAAGGTGCTATTTTAAACCTAAACATTATGCCCTTCTTTTCCCATATACTTTATAAAATATTCTAAAGATATTCGTGGCTAAAAAGCTATTTCCAATTAGAAAAATAAACTAGAGAATAATTTAAAAACTGATTATGGACTGGGCACAGTGGCTCATGCCTGTAATCCCAGCACTTTGGAATGCTGAGGAGGGTGGATCACCTGAGATCAGGAGTTCAAGACCAGCCTGGCCAACATGGCGAAAAAGAGCGAGACTCGGTCTCAAAAAAAAAAAAAAAAAAGGATTGTACAAATGTAATTTTAAAAAGGAAGGAAAGAAAGAAAGAAAGAAAGAAAGAAAGAAAGAAAGAAAGAAAGAAAGAAAGAAAGAAAGAAAGAGAAAGAAAGAAAGAAAGAAAAAGAAAGAAGAAAGAAAGAAAGAAAGAAAGAAAGAAAGAAAGAAAGAAAGAAAGAAAGAAAGAGAAAACAGAGGAAAGAAAGAAAGAAAGAAAGAAAGAAAGAAAGAAAGAAAGAAAGAAAGAAAGAAAGAGAAAGAAAGAAAGAAGGAAAGAAAAAGAAAACAGAGACAGGGACAGAGGTTAAAAATCTTTCGAGTTGCACTTATGCATTCATTTCCTTTACAACTGTATTTATGTAGCTAGATGGATCCTTTGCCTCCTTGTTGAATCACCCGAGTCCTTAGGAAGACTTGAAACTAGCAGTAAGGATAGAATGTTTTCAATAAACAAGTATTATATTTATTTAAGATAAAGAGATGTCATAAAACACAGAGATCTTTTAACAGACATTTTTTTAAAATTACAAGTAACTAAACACCAGCCTACAGAATGTCTTCTCTTTGCTGCACCAGTAGATGAACGATCCTCTGAAATTCACTCAGTTGAACAGAAATATGCACAATAAAAAAAAATCCTACCTGTTTTAGCATTCATCTTGAAAATATGCTAGCTCTTTACAGTGACGTTTTAAAAAACTGACTGAGCAGTGCATTGTGTCCAATTCCCTTCATTAAAACCAATTTCCAATAAGTGGAAAACTACAAGCTGTAAAAATGTCATTATCTTTACCCACTACCCAACTAAAATGGTGTTTACCATCAGATTTCTGATGAATGTAAAACATCAGAACCTTTCTATTTAGAAAGTCATTATACAGATTTTTTGGCTCCCAATGGAGACCAATTAGTTCTATCCCTCTACCTTCCTGAGTAAATAGAATTTCTTTATCAGTGCTTTTCCTTCCCTTGCATTTTGCAGTTTGTTGATTCTGAATGTGTATTTTCTGTGGTTATTTGTGATATGACTTCTTGGTTGCTACACAGCAGTTCTCAGTGGTTGTAAATCAATTCCTTAAAGCAATTAATTAAAAAATTTAAGGCAGTTAATCCAGCCGAAGGCCTCCAGACTCATGGATCACCAGCTGGGTTTATGGAAGCCATCTGGTATATACTTATTTTTCTTTTTTCCTTTTTTTTTTTTTTAGTTTGCAGATATATTGTTCAGTCAAGGTCTTTCCTTGAATGATTCAGAATGTAGTGTCTTGCCCCAAATCCATCTGAATATAGGTAAGTACAGATATGTATTAAAAAATGGAGATAATAAATATCATTTTGTGAATCATTTTATTAAAAATATTATTCCTTAATTTCCCTTTAGCTTTTCCTATAACTCCCTACTCATTTTTCTAAGTCTCAGAAAAATCCAAATTTTACTTAAGAAATTCTCAAACCTAAAGAAGACTTAGCAACATTTTTTACTAACAATAGTTTTATAACATTATTTCCTGTCTTAAAATGAAGTTCACATATTCAAGAGCTTACCCACATAAGTAACATAAACCAACATAATGGCATAAATATAATATAAAGGGCATATATGCCCAAAAATATATAATTGTGATTAGTGTAAACATAAGACATAATTACATTAAAAGTTATATTGAAGTGGTGAGATACTTGTAATTTGAAACAGAATTACTGTAAGTGATGAAAATACTGAAAGATACTATAATAAAATGAAGATTCCATATCTGATGTGGGAAATTTGACAGCTTTCAAATTGTTACCCCTCCCCTTTCCCCATATTTGGGTAATCTAATAAGATCCCTCACCCCTACTCACACCCTCCACCCTTGGAACAAACCCTCTGCCCCATATCATAGGTCAAAATTCAAATAATAGCAGAGAACCTCCATCTGGCTCCATTCTCTAACTGCAATAAAAACTCCAAGCCACTTATCTCTTTTTGCTATTGTTTCCCTTCAGACTGAGTCCATCTCGTTGGACTCATTTCCATTTTATTATGTGTGCAATAAACATTAGATCCTGGCACTCATATGTCATTAACACTCAACATTCATAAATCTCTGGGGTGGCAGACGAGGCATTCTCTTCATTCAGCAGAGATCGCCAAATAACAAAACGATGCCTTTGTTTATTGTTGGTGATTCAAACACTAAAAGCCACTTTGTATCATCACAGGTCTGTATTTTTATATAGTATATATAAAGATTAATAAAGTTTGAAAAAAGTACAATTTTCCCCGATTTACCTATTATTTCCCTGTTACAAAATATTAAAAAATAGCCAAGACTTATAGAATGCTTATTGTCTGAAAAGCACTATTTTAGGTTATTTACGTTTTCTCTTTATATCAACCTGATGGTGTCATTTATCATCACAGTCTTACAAATAGGAAAACCAATGAAGAGAGAAGATAGGAAACTTGTCCATGGTTACACAGCTAGTGACAAATTCAGATTTTAAATCCTAATAATCTAGTTCTGAAATCTTTGCTCTTAACACTCTAAAATTCTTAGATATTTTTCTTTTACGTGCAAAACAAAGTTAGATGCCAGTCTTAGATAATCAATCATAAAGCAGTTTTTCCTCCATATCTTTCTGCCAGGACACTCAACACTCACAGAGCATACAATAGGATGATAACTACTTCACATGTGGCAGGATGGGGGCCAGTCGACTGCACATTGAGCTTCACTCACCTAAGATACATTATCCTGTATCTACTGTCCTGTGAAATAAAAATAGCATTTACAAAATGCCCAAAGGTGGGAGTAGTCTCTCTGACACTGTTGCTTTATGTTTTATGTGAAAATGAAAATGTGTGCTTTCATTTTGCAAATTTTCCACTTACCTGATGTTGGAATTAGGAATCTACTTGTAGCACAGACCAGGAAAAGAAGGAGGTAAGTGTAACCTTGAATAAGTCACACAAACCCACAGGCCAGCATTCCATGTTGATATGGTAACTGCTTCACATTTTTAATTATCTACATTCAGGGCATCTAAAGCTTAGAAAACAGGTGGTATTTTGAGAACGAGATATTGTTTTTGTTATTTGGTTTTCCACTTAGCAGCATCTCTAGGCTATCATTAAGAAATGTGGATCTAATTTACAGAATTATTCTTAATCTCTCTGTTCTCACATTTCTACTCTTTCAAGTAAGAAAGCTTTAGACGCAAGCCTTAGGGAATGATAAGGCGACTTAATATGCTTTATTTTCCATTTATTTAGGTTGATGATCAAAGGATCTATATTTAAAATTTCCAAAGCAATTAATCCCAAATAGCTTCAGAGATTTTTTTTTTTTTTTACCTCAGAATTATCCCAAGATTGCTTTTGTCTAAAGTCATAGAAATGAGACCAAGAGAGAGTCAAATTTATCAAAACATGTATGTAAAGTGTGTACTTCTCTTTGCAAGTTTGCCATACAGGACAAAGTGTGTTAACAGCCTGTAAAATATTTAAGTTATGACAGAAAGGAATATTAGATTTTTTAACAAGTTTATTGATACTTTTAATGTTAATGTTAATATTTCTCATTTTTTAATTTATTTTTTTCTGTAGCATTTTGCTTTTTGTAAAAAATTAAACTATTATTTATATTTTTGATATTAAATTTGACATGGCAAAGTCTGATTTGTTCTTATGCCTTACAAAACATTCTTGAAAGTCTTATACTAACTTCCTTCCATCAGCATATTTGACCTTTGAAGGAACAGCATTTTACTTGGGTTTTTGAATTAATTTAGAGGTAAGTCTCTGCATTCTAATGCAATCACTGAATCACCAAAGAGATACTGAAGAAACCAAGGAATGCATCAAGAATTATTTATAAGCAATTCTAAAGCTCATAGATACACAGTTGCAAAGTTTGGAGAAATAAATGTAGCATTTACCAGTAACATTTTCAGGCCAATGGGATAGAAATTATTGAGTAAAATCCTATTGCAAACATCAGTCCTTAGCTGTCATTAGGAAAATGCTGAGAATCACATTTCCCAGCTATAGTCAATTTTAACGATATTCTCAGGATCAACTTCCTGTCAGAACATGCTATTGAAAAAGCAAGACAAAAAAGACAAACTCTTCTCAATGGGAAATTATCTTCAGACAAAGAGACATTCTGTGAACTCAACGATTAATAACCTTTAACTGTGCAATGTTTGGCTTTGAAGTAGTGATGAACAGAATACAGAAATGAAAAAGCAAAAACAATTATTTCTCCTAACCAAGTGTCTTTTTCCTTTTAAATAATTTGTATTTAAAATCAACTTTCTTTCCTTGACTCAGCAACGTAAAATGTAAAGATTTGCAAGTTTAGCAGAAATATGTTGAACTAGAACTCAAGAGCACCGGGCTTCAGTTTCAGGATTATTAGGAGGTCTGACAACTATTTTACCTATGAAGAGGTACATGTGGATGGCTATATGACAAATGAAGTTGCTTTAAATAAGGTTGTTTGTTTGTTTTTTGAGATGGAGTCTCACTCTATCACCAAGACTGGAGTGCAGCGGCACCATCTTGGCACACTGCAACCTCCCCCTCCCAAGTTCGAATGATTCTCCTACATCAGCCACCCAAGTAGCTGGGATTATACGTGTCCCCCACCATGCCTGGCTAATTTGTGTGTGTGTGTGTGTGTGTGTGTGTGTGTGTGTGTGTGTGTGTGTATTTTTAATAGAGATGGGGTTTCACCAGGTTGGCTCGGCTGGTTTCAAACTCCTGACCTCAAGTGATCTGCCCACCTTAGCCTCCTAAAGTGCTAAAAAGGATTACAGGTGTGAGCCACTGTGCCTGGCCTTAAATAAAGTTTTTGATCTGTTCTTGGTGGAATTCCTGGATGAGACATGGTGGGGGTGGAAAGTAAGAGTGTAGGGGGTTGGGTAGCATGATTATTAGCTTCTAACCTTAGATTCAAATAGAATAGATTTGCATTTACCTATTTTATATGTTGAGCTGCTGCATAAACTTTCATTTAAAACAAGTTTTGATAATTTACTTCTATTTTACCCCAGAGGTTTGTAGATAATTTTTCTATAACAATTCCTGAAAATGTTAATAATATTTCTGAATCCCTTTTACGGATGTAAAGGGGTCTTATTAATAAAAAACACAAGGGCACAATTTTAAAAATTGGCTGATATTATTTTTCATGGTTCTTTGGTTGATCCACTTCAATGTTTTGTTAGTAGATAGGAAAGTTCTGAATGTTATTTGCTCTTTGGGTGATGGTAGATGCTGTTATAAATGGCCAGCCAATTCAGCTCTGACTACAATGGCTGTTCTCACTAGACTCCAGAAACATATTTTAGGAGAAGTAAATTATTGAAAGCTTGTGTGACTAGGTGACTGCCAATACATTATCCCAAACCAAAACCCCCAATTCTGCATTGCACTTAGTCTTTTTTTAGGATGATGTTTCTACTTTGAGATTCAAAATAATAATAACTGTTCTTATTACAACATTTTCCTCTTTTCACCAAAAGGAATTTGACTTTGATCAAAATCAAGGGCAGCATTAGAGGTCGAGCTACTTGGCCATAGATAACAGCATGTACGGATATGAAAGGATACTAAAAGACAGATAATATGAGTTACTAGAAGCTTTTCTTATTTGCTCAGAGTATCTCAGGTACAAAGAGAATGAGTTATTCCAGTGAAAAAGGAAAAATAAGATATTGGCCATGAACACACTTCATACACTGCCCAGACCCTGATGACCAGCCTGTTCAGTGCCCCCCATCACTGGCAACACCAACACTTCAGATGGAGGATTGCTGCACACCATGCATGCCCCTCACAGACTGGAAACCAGCCTGCCTGCTGCTAACCATTACCAGAGAAGTTGCTTGATAGATTTTGGGTAATCGTCCCCTCCAAATCTCATGTTGAAATTTTATCCCCAATGTTGGAAGTGGGGCTTAGTGGGATGTGTTTGTACTATAGGGGAAAATATTTCATGACCAGCTTGGGGCCATTGTCATAGTATGAGTGAGTTTTCCCTTTATTAGTTCCCATGAGATCTGTTAGAAAGGGCCTGGCACCTCCCTTCCTTCCCTCTTTCTCCCTCATCATGTGACGCCTGCTTCCCTTCACCTTCCATAATGAGTAGAAGCACCTTGAAACCCTCACCAGAAACAGATACAAACATCATGCTTTTAGTATAGCCTGCAAAAATGTGAGCCAAATAAGTCTCTTTTCTTTATAAATTACCTCAGGTCTTCCTTTGTGGCAATGCCAAGCAGATCAAGACACTGTCTCTGTGACCGGCAGAGCCGACATGTCTGGCACAAACTTCTCCAGAGCCTGAGAACCAGCCCAGCTGGCAGCCTATGCCCTCAGCGAAGCTGTGCCACTGCCTTCAAAAAAAAAAAAAAAAAAAAAACAACAGCAATCAATGCAGCTGGGGGACTTGCAGATATTGCTGGCATAGACTATAGCCAAATGTATCACAGGATACTGCATTACTGCGTGCTCCTATAACCAAACCCAAACCACCCTACCCAACACTATGGAACATATCTAGAGGAAAAAGTTTCCCTTAGGAAAGATAGCTCATAAAATTGAACGAGGCAACTGCTTTTACCAGATTTGTAGGAAATGATATAGGGTCACAAGAAACCTGAAAAAGCTAGGATACATGACATTTCCAAAGAAAGACAACAGTTCTTTAGTAAGAGGCCCCAAGGTAAAGGAAATCTACTAAATGCCTAAAATGTATTTTAAAATAATTTTGAAATAATTTTTAATTTTTAATTTTTAAAGAAACTCAATGAGGTAAGAGGAAATACATATAGATGAATCAACAAAATCAAAAAGAATAATGATCTGAATAGGAAATTCAACAGATAAATATCATAAAAAGAACCAAACAAATATATCAGAGCTGAAGAATTCAATAAATTATGAAAAAAATCAGTTGAGAGCTTCAACAAGAGACCAGATCAAGCAGATCAAAGAAATTCTGAATTTTAATACAAATCTTTTGAAATCACTCAGTCAGACAAAAGAAGAAGTGGAAGAGTAAGAGGAGGAGGAAGAAGGAGGATGACAAAAAGGAGGAAGATGAAAAAAAGAAGAGAAGGAAGAAATGTTTTTAAATGAAGAAAGCTTGTAAAATATCTGGGACACCATTAAGTAAATGAATATTTACATTAAGGGAATTCCAGGAGAGAAAGATGGAAAAAGAAAATAGACAATTTATTTAATAAAATAATACCTGAAAATTTCCCCAAATTTGGGGAAGATATAGACATGCAGATTTGTGAAGCTCAAAGAATCCAAAATTGAATCAACACAAAATGTCCTCTCCAAGGCAAATTATAGTCAAACTGTCAAAAGTCAAAAACAAGTAAAGAATTCTAAAACAAAAATTTAGCAAGCCACATAAAAGAGAAACTCCATTAGAATGAGAGCAAATTTTTCAGAGGAAACCATAAAGGCAAGAAGAGAATGCGATGATGTACTCAAAGAGCTACAAGGAAAAACATGGTAACCAAGAATACTATACTTATCAAAGTTCTTCTTCAGATATGTAGGGGAAATAAAATGTTTCACAGACAAACTAAATTGGAGGAAATTCATCACCACTAGACAAGCCTTACAAGAAATTCTTAAGGAAACCATACATCTGGAAATAAAGTACAGTAATTACCATCATGAAAACACAGTAAAGTATAAAATTCATTGGTAGAGCAGGTGCACAAATGAGAAAGAGATCAAAGCCTATTACTACAAATAAAATAAAATAAAGTAAAATAAAATAAAATACCCACCACAAACCTGCAAAGATAAAGAATAAGAAAGAAAGAATAAAACAAAAGGTATACAAAAAAGCTCAGGAAACAATTAACAAAAAGACAAAAGCAAATGCTCACATATAAATAATAATATTGAATGCAAATAGATTAAATCTTCTAATTAAAAAATAGAGACTAGCTGAATGGATTAAAAAAACAAATCCAGGCCGGGCGCAGTGGTTCACACCTGTAATCCCAGCATTTTGGGAGGCCAAGGTGTGTGGATCATGAGGTCAGAAGATCGAGACCATCCTGCCTAACACGGCAAAACCCCAACTCTACTAAAAATACAAAAAAAAAAAAAAAAATTAGTCTGGCATGGTGGTGGGCACCTGTAGTCCTAAGCTACTGGAGAGGCTTAGGCAGGAGAAGGGCATGAACCCAGGAGGCGGAACTTGCAGTGAGCGGAGATCATGCCACTGCGCTCCAGCCTGGGCAGCAGGGGGAGACTCCATCTCAAAAACAAACAAACAAACAAAAAAACAAATCCCAACTGTATGTAGCTTGCCATAAACTCACCTCATCTGTAAAGACACACATAGATTAAAAATGAAGGGATGGAAAATGTTAGTCTATGCAAACAAAAACTAAAAGTTAAAAAAAAAAAGTACTTATAATTATATCAGATAAAATAGTATTTAAGTTGAAATGGTAAAATAAGTAAGTTCATTTTATAATGATAAAAAATATCAACTCAGCAAGAGGATGTAGAGATTATAAATATACATGCACCTAACAATGGAGCACTCAGCTATATAGAGCAAATATTATTACACCTAAGAAGAGAGACTCGAACACAATCATAGCTGGAGAGTGCAACACCCTACTTTCAACACTGGATAGACTATTTAACTAAAAAAATAAAGAACCATAGGACTTAAACGCATTTTGGAGCATAGGGACCCAAGATACATTTACAGGACATTTCATCCATCAGCTACAGTATACACATTCTTGTCATCAGCATATGAAACATTTTCCAGGAATCAAGAAACCATATGTGAAGCCACAAAATATGTCTCAACAAATTTTCAAAAACTAAAATCCTATCAAGTTTATTCTCAGACTGCAATTGAATGAAATTAGAAATCAATAATAAAAGGAATATTGAAACTGTACAACTACATGAAAATTCAACAACATGCTACTGAATGACCAATGGATCAAAAAAGAAATTAAGAAGGATATTAAAAATTTTATAGAATCAAGTGAAAATAGAAGCAAATCATACTAAAACCTGTGGGATACAAGTTTTGTATCATAATACTGCTTTTGTAGGATTAAGCAGTATTAACATGTATGTTTATAATAAACGCCTACAACAAAAAGGTAGAACAATCTAACAGTATATTTTATGAAACTAAAAAAGAAAGAACAAACCAAACCCCAAATTAGTAGGAGGAAATAAGAAATAAACATGAGATCAGAAGTAAATGGAGATGAAAAAAATACAAAGGATCACCAAAACAGAAAGTTATTTTTTGAAAAGATAAAATAGACACATTATTAAACTAATAAAAAGACTCAAATAATTAAACTCAGAAGTGAAAACAAAGACATTATAACTGACACCACAGAAATACAAAAGACCATTAGAGACCATTAAAAACAACCATAAATCAACAAACTGAAAAGCCTAGAGGAAATGGATAAATTCCTGGACCCATAAAATAAACCGAAATTAAAATAGGAAGAAATAAAAAGCCTGAACAAACCAATAAATAGTAGTAAGATTGAACCAGTAATTTAAAAGCATTCTAACAAAGAAAAGCTCAAGAACACAAAAATTTATTTTTGAACTCTACC
Organism: Macaca mulatta; assembly: GCF_049350105.2. NCBI lineage: Eukaryota > Metazoa > Chordata > Mammalia > Primates > Cercopithecidae > Macaca > Macaca mulatta. The sequence goes on from NC_133410.1 coordinate 179,914,181, forward strand.
AAATTTTAAAGAACTAAAACCAATTCTTCTCAAACTATTCCAAAAAACTTGAAGAGAAAGAACTCACTCCTAACTCATTCTACAAGTCCACCATTACCCTAATGCCAAATCATACAAGAAGACAATAAAAAAAAGAAAACCAAAAGCCAATATGCCTGATGAATATATATGGAAAATTCCCCAACAAAATATTATAGAACTGAATCAAATAGCGTATCAAAAAGATAATACATCATAATCAAGTGTGATTTATCTCAGGGATATAAGGAGGAATCAACATCTGTCAATCAATAACTGTAATACATCACATTCACTGAATTAAAGACAAAAATGAAATGATCATCTTAATAGATGCAGAAAATTTGATAAAATTCAACATTCCTTCGTGATAAAAATGTTTAAGAAGTTAGGTATAGGAAAAAAAAATCTCAACACAATAAAAATCATATATGACAAACTCACACCTAACATATATTAAATGATTATAAATGTATTAGTCCATTCTCATGGTGCTATAAAGAAATGTCCAAGACTGGGGAATTCACAAAGAAAAGAGGTTTAATTGGCTCACAGTTCTGCAGGCTGCATAGGAAGCATAGCAGCTTCTGCTACTTGAGAGGCTTTAGGAAACTTACTACCATTGTGGAAGATGAAGGGGCAGCAGGCATGTCTTATATGGCTGGAGCCTGAGGTAGAGAGGAGTAGAGGTACTACAGTATCTCACAGGATATAAGGAGGGTAATGTTAAACCGTTAGAAACTGTCCCCATGATTCAATAACCCTACGTCCAGCCCTTCTTCCAGCATTGGGGATTACATTTCAACACGAGATTTTGGTGGGGACATAGATCTAAACCATGAGTGTACATTGGAGCAAGACAATGGTGTCCAGTTTACCCACTATTACTCACACTAGTATTTGGGAAGGCCTAGCCAGAGCATTTAGTCAAGAGAAAAAAAAAAAAAGAATATCCAAATTAGAAAAGAGAAAATCAAACTGTTTCTGTTAGCAAATGAAATTATCTTATATATAGAAAAATTTTATGACTCTACCAGACACAAACAATCAAACAAACAAAAACTTCTTAAAGCTAATGAACAAATTCAAAGTTGCAAGACATAAAATTATCATATACAAATTAGCACCATTTTTATACACCAATGAGAAACTAGTTGAAAATTAAATCACTAAAATAACTTTATTTAGCATAGCTACAATAAAGAAATAAAGTAAATTTAATTTACTTTAATTAAGAATGTAAAGCATCTCTGTAATGAAAGCTACAAAATTCATGAAAACTATTGAAGGACACAAGCAAATAAAAAGGCATCCTATGGTCATGGATTAAAAAAATGAATACTATAAAAATAATAATACTGTCCAAAGTGATCTACAGACTCAATGCTATCCCTATCAAAGTACTAATGCCATGTTTCACAAAAATGGAAAAACAATTCTAAAATTCACATGGAACCAAAAAGGGGTCAAAATAGCCAAAGCAATCCTGATTTAAAAGAACAAACCTGGAGGCATCATACTACCTGAATTCAAATTATACTGTAAACCTACAGTTAGCAAAACATTATGGCATTGTTATAAAAAAGACACATTAACCAATGGATTCAAATACATAATCCAGGGATAAACTCATATATTTATGGCCAACTGATTTTTAACACAGGCATAAAGAACATACAAAAAGGGAAAACGACTCTCCTAAATAAATCGAGAAAACTGGATATCCATAAGCAGAAGAAAGAAACTAGACCTCTACCTCTCACCATACACAAACACCAACTCAAATGTATTCAATACTTAAGTATAAGACTAAAAATTATAAAACTTTCAAAAGAAAACATAGGGGAAATGCTTGAGAACATTGGTAAGCAAAAATTTTATGAGTAAGACTTCAAAAGCAGGGATAACACAAATGAAAATAGACAATGAGACTGCGACAAACTAAAAAACTTTTGCACAGCAAAGGAAGCCATGAATGGAGTGAAGAGATGACCGATTGTATGGGAGAAAATATATACAAACTATTCATCCAACAAATGATAAATATCTAGAATATACAAAGAACTCAAACAATCCAATTACAAAAATCCAATTAAAACTTGGCTAAGGATCTGTATAAACATTTCTCAAAAGAAGAGATACAAATGATCAACAAATATGAGAAGAAATGCTCGACCTCCTTAATCATCAGGGAAATGCAGCTCAAAACTATGATAAATATCTTCTCACCCCAGTTAGAATGGCTATTTTCAAAAAGACAGATAACTAATTCTGGCAATGATGCAGAGTAAGAAGAATCTTTTGTACACCATTGGTGAAAATGTAAATTAATACAGTCATTATGGAAAACAGTATGGAGATTTCTCCAAAAACTCAAAATACCAGCATTTTAGGAGGCTACGGAGGGCGGATCACGAAGTCAGGAGATGAAGACCTTCCTGGCCAACATGGTGAAACCCCCTACCTACTGAAAATATAAAAATTAGCTTGGCATGGTGGCATGTGCCTGTAACCCCCACTACTCACTTGAACCAGGGAGTCGGAGGTTGCAGTGACCCGAGATTACACCATTGCACTCCAGCCTGGGCGAAAGAGCAAGATTCCGTCTCAAAAACAAAACAAAACAAAACAAAAAACAAAACTGAAAATACAACTATCAAATGATTCAGCAATCTCACTGTTGGGTAGTTAGCCAAACAAAAGGAAATTAGTATATCATAGAGATGCATGCCTTCCCATGTTTATTGCACTACTATTCACTATAGCCTAAATATGGATTAAATCCAAATGTTTATCAGTGGTTGAATGGATACAGAAAATATTTTATATATACAGAATGGTATACTTTCCATACATAAACAGAAATAAAATTGTGTCCTTTATGTTCCATATATAAGCTCAGAGGACATCATGTTAAGTGAAATAATCCAGGCATAGAAATATAAATACTGCATGTATTCATTAATGTGTGGGATCTAACAAAAGTTGATACGATAAAAGTAGACAATAGCATTTTTTTTTTTTTAGAAGATAAGAGGCCTGGAGGACAGGAGATTATGGAGAGACCAGTCACTGGATACAAAATTATAGTTAGATAGGAAGAATAAGCTATACTATTTGAAAACACTATAGGGTTAATATATTTAACAATAATTTAATATATTTTTTAAAAAGCTAGAAGAGAGGATTTTAAATGTTCTCAACCTAAGAAAAAAATAATAAATATTTGAGGTAATAGAGATGCGAAGTAGCCTGATTTGATTACCACTCAAGTATACAGGTGTTGAAATATCACTCTGTATCCCATAAATAGGTGTCCATTATTGTCAACTAAAAATGAAAAGTTTGTGAAAAAAGAAGACAGAAAAGACAATGGGAGACATATGAAACATAAGAGGAAATACTGTGATCAGGTTTTCAATAAGTACCTCAAAAGTCAGATTTGTTGTATAAAGATTACGTGCCCAAAAAAACACACATAACTTAAGTGACTCCTGCGTATAATCCAAAGGTAAACGGCATGCTATCTTCATTCTCTCAATGAAGTTATCACTCTAGGATAGAAAGTGACTACTTTTGTTAACCACAATCTGCACTTTTTCTCTAAGAAGCAAACACATTAATTTTATTGATAGGCTTTTGTTGGTTGAAGAGGGCAATGTAGGATTTGACATAGGATATGTAAGATTTTTCTAGGAAGCCTTTATATTTACTGCCTGATTTGAATTAAAAAGGTATTTTACTTCTTGCCCTCCTTTATAATTCTCAGCAAAATGAATGAATTTCAACACATCTAGATAATTTGGTTTTAGGGAGTAAGACAACTCATTTTTTCACATTTTGTTGCTGTCTATAAAGGATGGCCTTTTTAAAAATTTTTAGCTACTTCATGGAAAACCAACTTGAATAAGTCTTTACTTTTTAAAGTTAGTCTTATACAGAGCAATTGCAAAAATAATACAGTTAACTCCTACACACTCCTCACCCAGTTTTCCCCACTGCTAACATCTCATATAACCATAATACAATTATCAAAGTTAAGAAATTAACCTTAATACTACACTGCTAGCTAAATTACAAGCCTTCCTCAGATTTCATCAGTTTCACCACTAGTATTTATTTTCTGCTCCAAAACCCAGTCTTGGAACTCACATTGTATTTAGCGTCCCTGTTTCCTTAAATTTCCTCCAATCGGTTCCTCGGTGTTATGGGTTGAGTTGCGTGCCTTAGAATGTGACCTTATTGGGAGATAGGGTTTTTATAAATGTAATCGAGTTAAAATGAGGTCATTAGAGTAGACCTTGAATCAATAAGACTAGTGTCCTCATAAGAAGGACAAATTTGAGTAGAGATATGTAGAGGGAAAAGGATATGAAGACACAAGGAGATGAGGGTCATCTGCAAGCCAGGAAGACAGAGGCCTGGTACAGATCCTTCCCTCACAGCCCTCAGAAAGAAGTAACCCTGAAAGCCTCTTGATTTTGGACTCCTAGACTCCAGAAATTTGAGACAGTATATTTCTGTTGTTTAAGTCAAGAAAAGAAAAGTTAACTTTATATCTATATTCTATTATTAGGCCTACAATTCAAAACATGCAAATGTCTTTTCTGATTAATTGCAAAGCTTGGATTCCTAGATCGATGTTCTACATGAGGAGCAGATTACTTTTAAACATTGTTAATTCACTATTGATCACCGTTAAACTCTGTGGCACCTAGTGGAGAAACTCCTGTAGAATAATTTATCAGTGTTTCTGTCTATTATAAACTTTTAAAAAGTCTCTATTTTGCAACTGCTGTGTTTGAGTTGCTTATGTTCAATATATCCTCCACTTCACCCTATTATTGATATCTTGATAGAACTTGGATTTTACTGAAACTGTTAACAGTAATTTTAAGTGGCATTATTATGAGTTTTTTATGTGAGGCTTTTTCTTTTTTAATGTGTATTTTAGAGTTCTGTTCTATTCATGGATGAGTTTTTAATCTGCCTCCAACTCTGTACCCTCTGCAGTAGAAAATAGCAATGAAGGATTACTTTCCACATGAAGATGACTTAATTGGTATTACCCCAAACATAGAATGTCATTGTTATGTAGCTATTTCCTTCAACCATAGGCCATAATTATCTGAGTATACTTCATTTGAAATAAATCTTCCCCACAAATGAATATTCACCAGTGCAATAACACTTACAAAATTATTCCCATTAAAACATCCCCTTACATTTTACTCATGATTATTCTTTAAAAAATATACTGGACATACAAAAATTCAGAGCAAATTAATATTAAATTTGAAATCCTAAAAACATATTGGATTGTATTAGGTAAACAATTATGTAAATTAATGTAAAATTAAAGGATTTTAAGGGACTCTAAAAATGTGATGAACCACTGAAACATTTTACAAAATGCTCTGGCCTCTTTTACTATAATATTTTTATCACAAAAACTAACACATACATTATCACCTACTTTAACACTTGTTATCATTAATGTAATAATCAATTACTGATTCCTTAAAATAAAAAAACTGACAAGCCTTCTTTTGAAAATGTACTTTATTCTCCATATTTGATCACTTTTCAGGTTTATTACCTCTGATTTTTTACCTCTTAATTTTTTCACTTCACCATTGACAGTATTCCTGGTCAGAAACTAATAAACTATAGCCTCATCTGTATAAGTATTTGCTAGCCTTCTTCAACATTCTCAAAGCATCTTTGTATATATCTCAATTATAGATTTTTATTATGTTGTATGAAAAGTGTTTCCACTTCTACCCCACTAAATTATCCTTTCTTGAATTGTACCAACCACATTTTCTTTATAAAACTATTCTAGTGCCTATGAACATTTTATCTTTCAAAGAAATGGTTGTCAAATTTGTTAAAATAACAATTTAGGTCAGAATGGATACAAAAGAAAAATAACTTCCATATTAATAAAGTGGGAAACTGTGTTAATTTCCAACATAAAATTCATTTAAAAAAATTTGCTTTTTGAGTCTGACTTTATTTATTTTAGCTGTAGAAAGACTTACCAGATCCAAGTGGATTTAGAAGTAAATTATTTCGCTGGGGATGTGTAAGCTGTGAGTGACTGTTGATAGCAGTTTGGATTGAACACAAAAGAGATAAATATAGTAGTAACTTGATTAGGAGGTAAGCAGAAGAGAAAATAGAATTTTGTTTTGTATTTTTGTGTGTTTTTACTATTCTGTATAAAATTCTTACCATTCAAAAAAAAAAAAGTCACAAAACTTAGTTCAACTGTAGATTCTTGCTGAAATTCTAGAGTAAGCAATGGGCATTTCATTATGATTTCTTCCCTCAAATCAGTTTCCTGTTTATTTTGTAACCGTAATAAGTTTCGTGTCTCTCTCAACTACCACTGTTTTCACCACTGTGATCAAAAAAAAAATTGTGTGGTATATAAATTCTTATGGAGCTGTAGTACTAAAAAACCAATAAACTTTTTACTATGGGAAATTCATCCTACATAGGATTTTCAGAATCTTATTAGCTAGATATATCAACCCTGGTAAATGATTAATTCAGTATATGGGGAGCCATATAACTAAACTCTCAAAATGCAAGATACATAGAATTTAGGAAATATATGTCTCTATGCTTAAGGCACCTTCATTTACAAACTTTTCAAATTTGTCCTAGTTTTTACTTGAACAATGCTCAAACATTAAATGTGTCCCCAACCCCAACAAGTACACCAGCAGGAGGATTTAACCTTATAGTGCCAGATGTCTGAGCTGATTCTGGACTTATTTATAAGTCATAAAACTATAGAACTTCTAGGAGAAAATCTAGGAGAAAATTTTTTAACTATTGGGTTAGGCAAATGTTTTTGAGGGACACAAAATCACCAACTATAGAAGAAAAACAGTGATAAATAAATTAATTCATAATTAGTAATTATTATTCCTTGAAAGATAGCTAAATAAAAAGCAAGCCTCAGGCTGAGAGAAAGTATTTTCAAACACATACCAGTTAACCAACTTACATCCAGAATATATTATGTACTCTTCCACCTCAATAAGAAGACAAATGATTCAATATTAAATGAATAAAAGATCTGAAAAAATACTTCACTAAAGTAGATAAATGGATGTCTAATAAGGCCTTGGAAACATGCTCACCATCATTAGCCATGAAATACAAATTAAATTAAAATACAAATCACATGCAAATTAAAACCACAATTAAATGTCACTATATACCTAGTAAAGTATCCTAAATTTAAAAATATAGCTATAGTAAGTAATGCAAATTCTCATATATCATTGAGAATTTAAAAAAAGATACAGCCTACTTAGATAACAGTTGAACAGTGTATTACATAGTTAAACATACAACCACCATGTGACTCAGTGATTCCTATTATTGATATATATACCCAAGATTAATTAAAAATTATGTCCACACAACACTTATAATCAAATTTTTATATCATTACATTCACAATCACTGAAAAATAAAAATTTGATGTCCATCATCAGTTCATGAATGGATAAAAAATGTGGTATATCCATCAATGGAATACCATTCATCAAAAAAAAAAAAAAATACTGATACACAAATGACATAGATGAAACTCAAAATCATTTTGCTTTTTGAAGAAAAAAGATGACAAGGAGCATATATTTTGTAATTGCTATAGTTTCTTTACATGGAATTCAAGAAAAATCATAACTATGGTTAAAAAAAGTGGATTAGTAGTATGGGGTGCATATATTCAGTGATTTTGGCTACACAGTAATGGTTACCTGAAAATATATATGCCAATAGCATTTGAATTATAAGCCTAGAAAAGCATATTTCCTTTTATGTAATTAAAGCTCAGTAAAGTGATCTAAAAATACATTAACAATAAATAAAAAAGAGTTGGTAAGCAGGAATACAAACATAGAAGAATCAAGTTAATCATTTGGGTACAATTTAGTTGTGTATTTTATTTATCATGTCTAACTTGTGAAACAAAAAGAACTAAATTACATGACAAAAATAGGTCACAGGTTAATAAAATGGTATAATTTTATTTTTTATGTATCATTTAGGAGATGGACTAATATGTTGCTTACTGGCTTTGATAAGTTAAATATTCATGATAAAATTTCTAAGACAGATACTAAATAATAAAAAATAATTATATATCATAATTACTGCCACCTAAAATGGGCACATGAGTAGAAAAATATAGAAAAAGCAAAAGCAGAAAATGATATTTTAAGAGAATCTACATAGTTGCATTATCAGAGTAAATTTAAATAGACTAATTGTGTCACATGAACAAAAATAATTATCAGATTGTATATTAAAACCTAATTATATGCTATTTATAATATACACACTAAAATTATGAAATTATAAAAGTTTGAAAATAAAGGCATGAAAAAATATGAGAACAAAGAACAAAGCAAAACAAAAAAGTTTGGGGCTGTTACTCTAAGATAAAGCATTCAATTAACAAATTAAGAAAATGATAAAATAGTCTAAACAATATGAATCTACAGTAAATACAACAGTAGATAAAAATAACAAATTTGTCATTATGTAGCATGATGAGCCACAGACAAAACCCCTCAGACACCGAAGTGAGGAAGGAAAGGGCTTTATCCGGCTGGGAGCATAGGCAGACTTACGTCTCAAAAAAACCAAGCTCCCCAAGTGAGCAATTCCTGTCCCTTTCAAGGGGTTACAACTGTAAGGGAGTCCACATGAGAGGGTTGTGATTGAGCAAACAGGGGGTACGTAACCAGTGGCCACATGCACCGGTAATCAGAACGGAACAGAACAGGACAGGGATTTTCACAATGTTTTTCCATGCAATGTCTGGAATATGTAGATAACACAAGCAGTTAGGTCAGGGGTTGATTTTTAACTACCAGGCCCAGGGTGTGGTGCCAGGCTGTCTGCCTGTGGATTCCATTTCTACCTTTCAGTTTTTACCTCTTCTTTCTTTGGAGGCAGAAATTGGGCATAAGACAATATAAGGGTGGTATCCTCCCTTAATTATTGCATCACAGTTCTTCCAATTTTGATGTTGCTGTGGTCTGAATTCTTCCCTCAAGGTTCATGTGTTAAAACCCAATCCCCAACACAACTTTAAGAGATGGTTAAGTCATGAGGGCTGCAGCTTAATGAACTGATTAATGTTGTTTTTGTGGGAGTGGAATAAAATAATGAGTTTGGCCCCCTTCCCACTAGTTCTCTAATTCTTACCTTCTTTTTCCCTTCCTCCTTTCACAATGAAATGAAGAAGCAAGAAGATCCCCCAGATATGCAGCCCTCTTGACATTGGACTTCCCAGCCTACAGAACTGTAAAAAATAAATATTTTTCTTCCTAGTCAAACCAATACCCTGAGCCCTATGCAAATTAGACACCACCTCCTCCAGCCTCCTCACATAACTGGCTAATTTCTGCTGCACTCAGGGTTTTCTCTTCATTCGAATCCCCCTTCCCTCTGCCACTGTATGGGGGAGCTGTTTTCTTTTTCCTTCCTTCTTTCTTGCCTATTAAACTTTTTGCTTCTTAAAACCAAAAACAAACAAAAATAAATCAATGTCTTTTCTTTTTAAATTACCTAGTCTATAGCATTATGTTATTACAACACAAAATGGACTAAGAAAGATGTTTTACAGACAAAAATTCTATAAAAATGTAAAGTTTTAAATAACACACTAATGACTTTCACTTATTGACATCATGTAGAACTATGAACACAATAATGTGTGAATTGCTTGAGCATATATAGAACATTTGCAAACAACTGGCCACATTCTAAAATAAAAATCTATTTTCAGTAACTATTACATACTAACAATGATATAAAACTCATCCTGTAATGATAATACAAGTAAATTTAAGTCAATCAAAATAGAAAACAAAAATTATGTAAATTGAATGTTTTGAAGCACACTGCTAAAAATCTCATAGTTCAAAGAAATATTAGTTCTATGAGAAAAATCTCATAGTTCAAAGAAATATAATAATTTATAAAGCAATGAGAATTTTTTATATATGCATATCAATAAATGTAATAGTGACAAGGGTACTTAAAAATGATTATTTTAATAAATGCTTGCCATAAAATAATGTGAATATTAATAATTATTTAAAATTAATATATAAGCAAAATAACAAGAAAATCATTATACTGCAAAAGAAATAAATAATACAGAAAACAAAAACATAATAGAAAATGTTGGCAAAGCCAAAAGTTGATTATTTGATATGACTAATTAAGTTATAATAGATTTTCTTGAAGGTAATTGAGAAAAATGAGAAGGTAAAAATGAGGGCAATAATTTAAAAGACAAAAAATTGGGGCCAGGCGTGGTGGCTCACACCTGTTATCCCAGCACTTTGGAAGGCCGAGGTGGGTGGATCACAAGGTCAGGAGATTGAGACCATCCTGGCTAATACAGTGAAACCCTACTAAAAATACAAAAAAATTAGCAGGGCGTGGTGGCGGGCACCTGTAGTCCCAGCTACTCAAGAGGCTGCGGCAGGAGACTGGTGTGAACCTGGGAGGCAGAGCTTGCAGTGAGACAAGATCCCACCACTGCAGTCCAGTCTGGGCGACAGAGTGAGACTCTGTTTAAAAAAAAAAAAAAAGAAAAGAAAGAAAGAAAAAAGACAAAACATTGGTATAGGTCTAACAAAGGTTTAAAAATAAGAAAATTGGTATGGCAATAAATTTATAACTTAGAAGAAACAGACAACTTTCTAGGAAAATTTCTTTAAATGCTTGATTATAATCATTAAATAAATTAAATCATTTTAAAACATGCTTCTTGAAACACCAACCGATATGATATTTCACATGAATTTTGTCAAAATGTCAGAAAACAAGTAATTCGTCCTTCAAATAAATAAATTTCTTTGTCACAGAATATCAAGAAAAGAAAATATTCCTAGCTTTCCTTCTAGAAACAGAAAGCTGTCTTAATATATAGCAGTTTCTATAGCTAACCATATAGGCAACTCTGTAACTTTTTATGTATGTATTGAATGTTATTTTATTCCAAAGCAGTATCTATCAATATACAGTCACAATAACTAATTATACAAGATCTTATTTCATATTCTCTCTTAATCTGGGTATTAATACACGTCTTATTTGTAGTCAAACTAGTGGGCATAAATTTATATCTTATGGTGATCTCCTTTATCATTTCATTGATTACAAATGAGGTTAAGAACATATTTTCATGTGTTTATTCAACTTTTTTTTCTTATTTTAAATTACAAGTCCTTTCTTTTGCTTGTTTGTACTTTGTTATTTTTCTTTTATTTGATTCACGGGAATTCTTTATATGTATTGGATTCTAAGTGTTTGTTGGTTTCAGATATAACAAGCATCTTCTTTTAGTTTATATTTTACAACAACTGTGACAGGTCGGAGATTTTACTCAAGTTGCAGGGTCACAAGTTAGCTTGTCACAGTGTCCTAGATGTTGAAGAAGACAAAAAACTCCAAAGAGTAATGAGACTTTATCACTCACAGCACAGCAAACGGCATGAATATCAGCATACTTGCATCAGTTCCCCTTGCCCTTAAATTCCAGAGGGTGAAGAGATGGGTCAAGGTACATACTATTTGCAGAGTGGGTGTGATTTACAGCTGAAGTACCCAGGGCTAAGGGCCCAGCACCTATAGACCAAAGAGTGAACATTGCAGACAAGTTTGCTGCTGTCTACAATGTTCACTCTTTGGTCTATAGGTACTGGGCCCTTAGCCCTGAAAATACACAGTTTGGGGGAGATTATGAAATAAGATCTTGTATAATTTGTTGTTGTGAATATATGTTGGAATAAAATAACATTCAATACACTGTAATCCTGCAATATTGTTTTATTGTCTTGGAAGCATGCAGTAGGGGACATGAGATAGATTACTAATAGCAATGCCATTCATAAGGGAGTACGTTAAGTATAATTCAATATCCATTGACAGAAGGGAGTATGGATACTGCACTAAAGAAATATTTTACAGCTATGATATTGAACAAACTACAGCCACATTCGATAACATGAATGAATCTTTAGAAAAATAAATTTTATAGAGTAGTATGCTTCTATAAAGTCCAAAGCCAGCAAAATTTTAAAAATAAAAATATATGATAAAGTATTAAGTTCATGCCGTAGTTCCAAAATTCAATATAGTTGTTTGGCAACAGTGCAGAGAGATAACATTTGCAGCTGTATACATATATAGCCAACTTTATTGGTAAGATTCCATTTAAGTATGGTAACGTGGTCATGGTTATTTATTTGTGTTATGTTTTGTAATATATAAATATACATTATTCTTATTAATTAAATATTGCATATTGAAATTTTAAACTGCATATGATAAATCAAAATGTAATTATTTGCAGTATAAATTGAGGGAAAATAACAAATCCATAATTTAGATATTAAAAGCAATTTCGGAAAAGTCTAAGTTGGATAACTATACAAATAATTTCACTCGGCCCTTGAATTTTCTACAATATATTTAGTTTTCAAATTCCAGGATATTTTCTTGCTCAGTCCTGGTAATTCCACAGCTTATGTTTAATCATATAAAATATAGAAAATCTTCTCTTGTTCCAAAAATTATTTAGGTCCTATTTTGAGCCGTGAACTCTAATCATTTAACTATTTTAAATATATTTCAGATATTCTCTGAAGTCCAGGCTGAAGCTGTGTTTTACTTTGAAAGGAAGTACTAGATTCACTCTCTCTACAAGCTTTTATATTTAAAAAAATTTACCAATTTTAGATTCATGTTTTCTTAGACAAAATATAGAAACAGTAGTGTACATGTCTCTAATAAAAATTGTAAATGTAGGTTATCAAATCCTATTACTTTTTAATACTATCTTCCTGAAATAATATGATTTATTTCCCCATAAACCATTCATATTTATTGTCTTCATGTTGTGTCCAGTCTTGCAGACCTGAATACGGTCAGGGAAATGCATTCATTAAACTCATCCTGAGTTCACAGAAATAAGAGTTGTCAGTAATTTCACCTATTGACTTAGACATGAGTTGATTTTCTTTCACAGAATGAATATATATGAAGTCATATGTCATTTAATGATAGGATAGGGATATGATCTGAAAAATGCTTTCTTCGGTGATTTTATTATATGAACATTACAGTATACCTACATAAACCTAAATGGCATAGCCTACTATACACCTAGGCTATATGTTATGGTCTATTGCTCCTAGACTGCAGACCTGTACAGCATGTTACTGCACTGAATACTGTAGACAATTGTAACACTATGGTAAGTATTTGTGTATCTAAACATATATAAACATTAAAGTGGTACAAGCCAGATGTGGAGGCTCTAGTTTGTATTCCCAGTGTTTGGAAGGCCAAAGTGGGAGGCTCTCTTGAGGCAAGGAGTTTGAGACAAACCTTGGCAACATTGTGAGACTCCTTCATCTCTAAAAAAAAAAAAAAAAAAGAGAGAGAGAGAGAGAGAAGAAAGAAAAAATATAATTGATAGGGTGTGGTGGTGTGTGCCTGTAGTCTCAGCTTTTGGATAGGCTGAGGCAGGAGAATTGCTTTAGCTGAGAAGTTTCATGTGATCATGCTACTGCATTCTAGCCTGGGTGACAGAGTGAGACCATGTTTCTTAAAATAAATACATACATACATACATATATACATACATAAATACATAAATAAATAGATATAGTAAAAAAAAATAATACATTTTTAATATACCAGTGGTACTAGTGATGTGGGACCAGTGTCATATATGGGGTTAATCATAGACTAAAATGTTATTATGTAGCACATGACTATATACTTTCTTCCCTATTTCTACCTTCTATGCCTTATGATTCACAAGGAAAAAAAAAGAGCAATAAGTTATCATTGTTCTAAAAATACTGGTTTTTCTTTCAATATGTTTCAACAAATCAGGTATAATCAGCTGTAAGTCAAGCATGGCGAGTCGTTAATTCATGTTAATTTTCCCTCAGATTAAGGTAAAATACAAATTTCCCAACTTCAGGAATTTGGCCCAACCACAAGATAACAAAAACATTAAAAATGCATATTTTATATTGCCAAGAAAAAATACCTATGTCACAAACTTTATATATGAGAAATCTTCCCAGAGGAGAGTTTCGTGAGGATTTTCTTACCTATAATTTTCTTCTTATTTCAAATAATCTGTGTTTGTTATTTTGTCTCATGTATAGTGAGCATATGAACCAGAAAACTTGTATTTTTTGTTTGTTTTTTGAAAGTCAGTCTTTATTAGCCTGCTGTGGGAAACACATTACATTCTACATTTCTTCTTTTTTTTGGCGACAAGGTCTCATACTGTTGCCCAGGCTGGAGTGCAGCAGTGTGATCTAGGCTCACTGCAACCTCAGCTTCCTAGGCTCAAGCAAGCATCCAGCCTCAGTCTCCCAGGTAGCTGGGACTACAGGCATGCAGCACCACACGTGGCTAATTTTTTATTTTTTGTCATGTTGCCCAGGCTGGTCTTGAACTCCTGAGCTCAAAGCAATCCACCTGCCTTAGCCTTCAAAAGTGCTGGGGTTACAGGTCTGAGCCACCATGCCTGGCCTTCTATGTTTCTTTATCTCTCTACTTACCAATCCAACATTTCTTTGCTTGTTGAGTGTAATGGGCATGTAGCTCTTTTAAAGAAAAATTGCTGGAGTGGATAAGTGTTCTTTGCAAAACAATGAACTCTGTGCAATTTTCTTTTTACTCAGCTGTTTACATGAGTTTCATGGCTAATTTTTGGTGTCAAGCTGACTGAATTAAGGACTACCTAGATTGTTGATAAAGCACGATTCTTGGGTGTCTCTCTGAGGGTGAGGGTGTTTCCAGAGGATACTGGTGTGTGAGTTAAAGGACTGAATGGGGGAGATCTGCCCTCAATGTGAGCAGACTCCATCCAGTTGCCTGGGGACCAGATAGAACAGAAAGGCAGAGGAAAGACAAATTTCTGTTCTGTGTCCAGAAGCCAGGACACTCTCCTTCCTATGCCCTTGGACACCAGTACTGAAGGTCTCTGACCCTTGAACTCTGGATTTGCACTAGTGGTCCTCTGGGTTCTCAAGCCTTTAGACTGTGACCAAGAGTTACACCACAGCTTTCAGACTTGGACTGAGCCACACTACTCACTTTCTTAGGACTCCAGCTTGCAGATGGCCTATTGGGAGACTTCTCAGGTCTCTATAATTGTGTAAGCGAACTCACCTAATAAGGTCCCTCTCTATCTATCTATCTATCTATCTATCTATCTATCTATCTATCATATCCTATTAGTTCTGTCTTTCTGGAGAACTCAGGCTGAAACAACGAGTCAAATACTTCTCTTCAATACAAAGTGGTACATTTACTATGGATCTATAATGTAGGTCTAGGACGGTAGTTTTTAAATGATTGTGTGAAAATCCCTCAAATGATATTATGAAATAAATATCCTCTTTATTTTTCATTTATTCTCCTTCCCTCTGAGGATCCACATTGACCTAAACATATTTGCAATGGGGGAATAAAGAAGTGTACCTGTGGTAATTCCGGGTGGGAAACACTTCCTGTCGGGCTTCCCTGTGATAACTGTTGCGTTTCTGTTGAACCTCATGCCAGGTGTTTGCTCATCTGTGTAAATGTTCCCAGTTCCACTGAAAAGTTACATAAGTTGCCTCCCAATCTTCAAGGTGGTTAAAATAGTTTCAGAACTTTAGATTTACCTTATAATAGTAAGTACTTCATTTTTTCACTATATAGGATTAAATATATATTTATGTATATACATATATTTATTTGCGAAAGTTGATTTACTTTAGTGTGGCATTTATAATAGAAGATAGTAATTTTCAATGGTTTTAGCTGTTCAGTTTTGATTGTATAAGAGAGGAAAACTAGAATATGACCTTCATCGTTAGCGTTAACTACAGATTCCCTAACCACTGTTACAAAGGCAGTTCAATCAAACTGCCTAGTTTACAAATAAATTCACGAAGGCATTTTTAAACTGCGTTAAACACTTTGAATAAAAGTGCGATTGTGGAGGGTTGTTTACAGAAAAACTCTGTGAAACTGTTTTCCCTCTGGCCTCACACCACAACAATCGTAAACCCAGAATATTTTTATGAGCAAATGTATTGGGGTTTTCCCCCATCACTAAGCAATGGACACCAGCTGGGTGTCTTCCAGTTCAACTCTGACACTATCTACCTAGAAATACTGTCAGATCCCACAGGTTGAAGGCTCAGTCCCCAAGACTACCTCCCCACAGACAGCATCACAAGTCTGGGCCTCTGGAACTTCTGACTGACTGGCTTGGAGTTGGAGTTCCTACAATACCCTCCTTGGGTTTGATTAATTTGATGGAGCAGCTCACATTACTAAGGGAAACACTTACTTATGTTTACTGGCTTATGATAAAGGATATTACAGAGGATGCAGATGAAGAGACATAGGAAGTGGTATGGGGAAAGTTGTGCACAGCTTGCATTGGCGCCCCTGGGGCACCACCCTCCAGGAGCCTACACATTTAGCAGAAGTTCCCCAAACCCTGTCCTCCCAGGTTCTTCCTCTAGGGTTTTTATGAAAGCTTCACTACATAGGCATAACTAACAACCATATAAAAATGTGATTAGACAAAAAAAATGCAGGATCTAAACCTAGTGAGGCCTGTCTGTTCCAACTTTTCTTGGCTTCTCTGTGTAGCATTCCTTCTCTAGGGCATGGGGCAGGACTCTCCTTGGAATAAGGGGTTTTTAACCCACAATCAGATTACAGTCCTGAGGTGAAAGAGAGCAGGTCAGAAACAGAGATTCTAGTTCCTGTGGCCTAAAGTGTCTCAACATTATAACAAAAACTGTGGGAGTTAGAAGCCAGGAAGGATGAAAAACTATAAATAAATAAATATTTTTATATCTATACCTATAATAATACCACAAGGGGAGGGAAAGAGGGAGAGAGAGAGAGAGAGAGAGAGAGAAATTTTAACAAACTAGCTAAACTTTCTTAGAATTCCATAGGAAAAAAGTATCAAATTTTCCTTTATAATAAAAATGACAATACTATATTAGACTACGAGCATCACATCTAAATTAGCCAGATAAGCACCATAAAATGCCTATACAAAGGAAAAATAAAAGAACCACACAGAGTCATAGATTTGTTTCAAAAGCGTGTTTAGTGTCAAGGATATAGATTCCTTTTTAGCTTTTTGGAGGTAACTTCTTGAGATCTGTGATTTAAAAAAGTAATAAAATGATGTTATGCTGTAGCCTATGACTATGCTACCCACTGCCAAGCCAGGATCCTCGTCTAATTAGCCAAAAAAATGGGCTGTCCAAAGCAATCAGGCCCACTCCTGAGGAATGTTCCCTCAACACTCCTTCAATCTTTTGTGATGATACAGTAGTAAAAGCCAAGATGGAGTAGAGAGAATGGAATGACCCTTGCATTTGAAACAGCAAACAATCACAAACAAAACACATAAACCAACAAATTTCAAAACACTAGACATCAATCAATGAAGAATAATAATTCCTGAGAGATGGCACACATACACACACACACACACACACACACACACACAACTGGTGAACTTGAGAATTGCTGCATTGTGTTGCATTGACAGAATGTTTGCCCATGGTTGCAGAGAAGGAAAACTGAGGGGGAAACTAGAAATATCTCATCTGATGTTGAGAAGATGGAGTTGAGAATTCAGGGCAATCAAGGCACTTAATCTCATAAAACAGTGACCGGAGAAAAGAGAACTGCACAGAGAGAGAATCCCAGAAATCTGCAGATAGTCCTCCTTGAGTATTTAACAGAGTACTGATCAGTTACATGTGGGAGCAAACTACCCTAGGATAAGACAGATCATCCAAAACGATTACAGAAAACAGTGTTTGGGACTCACGCAGGGCCAAGAACAGTACCTGTTCTATCCCGGCCACATTGGATTGAAAAAAATTCCTCAATTTATAGGACTTTGCTTAGAGTATTTAGGAAAAGTCCTTCTTCAGTACTGAGGAATAATTAGCCCCACACTGAGCATTGCTTCAGAACTCCTTAATGAGGAATAAAAACAATCCCCGAAAAGATTAAACTGTTTACAAATAGCATCTCAAAACAAAGCTCAAGAAAATTTATGGGAATTCAAAATACCGAGCACCACCAAGTTAAATTCACGAGGTCTGGCATTTGATCACAGATTACCAGACATCTGATTAGAAAAGTAAAAGCAATACATAATAAGGAGAATAATAAATCAACCAAAACTGATGCAGAACTGGCACACATATTAGAATTAGCAGAGAAGGATATTAAAGCATTTATTTTAGCTATTCTCCATAGGTTGAAAAAGTTAGAGACAAAGAAGAGATAAAAGAGAATTAAATTGAAATTGTAGAGACCACAATGTTGAGATAAAATATATACTGAATGAGACTTGACAACAGATTAGATTTTGTAAAAGAAAATATAATCGAAATTTAAGGCCTAGCAATAGAAACTAACAAAAATGAAACACAGATGGGGAAAAGAAGAATCTACAACAAGGAAAAGATTACAGGCTCTGGAGCAACTTCAAGCAGCCTAATTTTAGGGTAATTGTATCTCCAACAAATAGGAGAAAAGATGAACTTAAAAAGTGTTTGAAGAAGTAATGGCTGAACATTTCCAAACTTGATAAAACTATAAACGAACAGATCTAAGATACACATTGTCTTTGTCCAGTTTTCTGTTGCTTATGACAGAACACCTGAAACTGGGTAATTTATAAAGAAAAAGGCATTTATTTCTTACCATTCTGGAGGCATCTGGTGAGGGCCTTCTTGTTGATGGGGTCTCTACAGAGTCTAGAGGTAATACAGAGCATCCCATGACAAGAGGGCTAGGCATGCTAGTGTGCTTGCTTCATTCTCTCTTCCTCTTCTTAAAAAGCCACAGGTTCCACTCCCTTGATGACCAATCTATCCATTATTCTATGAATGGGTTAATCCATTCATAAGTTCAGAGCAGTCATTAGGTGATCCAATCACATCTTAAAGGCCCCAGGTGGTTATATATATATATATATATATATATATTTTTTTTTTTTTTCCTGGAAACAGGATCTTGCTCTGTCACTCAGGCTGGAGTGCACTGAATCCTCAAACTCCTGGACTCAAGTGATTCTCCTACCTTAACCTCCTCAGTAGCCGGGGCTATGGGAGCATACCACCGCACCTGGCTATTAAAGACCACAGCTTTAATACTGACACATCGGGGATTAAGTTTCCAACACACAGAATTTCAGAAACACAGTCAAATCATAACATTTAGTAAAACTCAACGAAATATGAAGAAAACTGAGCTAAGATACATCATGATAAAATTTCTTAATATAGTTAATAAAAATAAATTATTAAAAGCAGCCATAGGAAAAAATATTACATATAGAGGAAGAAAAACGGAAATGACAGCAGGTTTCTTGCTGTAAACTGTGCAAGCAAGGAGTTGGTAGAGCAATACCTTTAAAGAAAAAAAAAAATTAACTATGAACCTAGAATTTTATAACTGGAAGACACATCTTTCAAAAATGAAGGTGTAATAAAGACATTTTCAGATATAAAAAAATTGAAAAAATTTATCACCAACAGTCTCACACTAGAAGAAATGTTAAAGGAAGTCTTTCTGATAGAAGGAAAATGTTACCAGATAAATATCTGATCTATCCAAAGAAATGAAGAGCACTAGAAATGCTACAATATGGGTATATGTAAAGATTGTTTTTCCTTGTTATGTAAGTCTCTATGAAAGAAAAAGAGACTGTTTATCTGGCTATTTCCACAAAATAACAGTATATTCTTATCCAATAATAAGGTACATAGCATATGTAATTACATGTATAATACATAATTAAATATATGATAATGTATATATTACATACATAATTATAATAACAAGTTATTCATGGTGTACAACATATGTAAAGTTAAAATGCATGTGGGAGCTACAGTGATTAAAACATCATGTTATTGTCACAAAGATCGACAAATAAGCAGAACAGAATAAAACATCCAGAAATAAACCCACACTTACATAGAAAACTAATTTTTATAATGGTATAAAGGTAATGGAGACATTATAGCCTTTCCAACAAATTGTGCTGGAACAATCAGATATTCATATGCAAAAATATATTTTAAAATAATTAATTTTAAAACTAATGTTTTAAAACATTAATTAAAATAGATAATAGACCTAAATTTAAAACATTAAGTTATAAAACTTCCAGAAGAAAACTTAGGAGAAAATTTCATGCGCTTAGCTTAGGCAAAGATATCTTGGAAACAACACCACAACACCAAAAGCACAATCTATAAAATAACAAATTGCTCCCTAAGCTTTTAGGTATTTTCACAGGCCATTGGCTCAGTAGAACACTGTCTCACAAATATCTCCATGCCTACCTCCTTCATCTCTAAAATTTTGCTCAATCACATGTTTTCCAGTGAGGCCTTGCCCTGAATACGTTGTTTTAAATTGCATACCATCCTCTGTCCCACAGCACTTCCAATAACTGTACCTGCTCTGTTTTTCCCATGGTACCTTACCCTCTAACCTACTATCTAATTTGCATATTAACTGTGTATGTCATTACTGTTTACTACTCAATTAAACTATGTGGCGCACTAGGAATATTGCACAGTAGATACTTAAGAAATATCTGTTAACAAAATTAAGAGAACTAGTTGTCCAAAAAATACTCCAAATGTTAATTGGTTGCCCCTGGGGAGCAGGAACTGGAGACAGAAATGGGAAGGTAGAGTACTGTATAAGTATTTGTAAATGACTTGATGATTAAATTAGATACATTATTATGATTATTTAAAACTTATTTTTAATGAAATAATGATGACCTATTATTGCTTTTAATTAAAGCAACATGCATCCCACATTGGTTGTTTTCTCCTTTCTTGTCTAAGCGTTGCTGCAGTAGAACAATACTTTCTTAGAAAACATTTCATGTGGTCATCCTGTTATTTATCACCCAAACTGGGAGCTTTGGAGAGTTCCAAGTGACAAACTGGATGGTACTCTCAGATACAGGCACCAAGTGGTATTCTGCTGTGTAAAACTGCATGCCAATGTTCCACCGGAAATGTTGAGATTCTGTGTACTTGCAGTTGAGCATAGATTTCAAACAGGTGAATTTTTGAATGAGAAGAAACAGAAACACTTTATATAGGTTCAAATCTTTTACCAGCAATTCTGAAGTCAGAAAAGAAGTTCTGAAAACTGAGAAGGCTTTGAGTCTATATTATGGCAAAACCAAAAAAGACCTAAGCACATTCGTTGCCAAAACCTTTGAAGTCTTTAGACAGTTCACTTAGTATGAATGTTCATACATTTTACTGCAGAAACATGAATGCCCATGAATATTGTTTTCTCCCCATGCAAAATATTATGAAGTATACATTCTAACCAATTAATTATCTTTATAAAATTAGAAAAATTCAAAATTCTGAAACAAATCTGATCCCATATATTTCAGTTAAGAAATTGTTAACTTACACATATTTTTCTTAATTATCCTTTTACTTTAGGATTTTGTGGGTTAAAATGAAAGGCTACATTTTTAGGAGGAAATGGCATCATTTAGGTCAAGTAAGCCTCTCATTGATGGTTGAGACATGGAGAAGAGAAGATGCTGTTATTTAGCACTTGATGTAGAAGCGAGTGGAGGCCACCAGATCCCCACTGCAGGGAGAGTAGGGCAACGCTGGAACTTCAGAGCCAAACAGTGCTTATTTAGGAAGGTTTATATTTTACAAACTTTTATTTTTAATGTTCTCAAACTTTTTTTCTCATATAGACATTCAAAAACAATTCCTGTAGCATCAACCTGAAAAATATATCTAGTACAATAAATAAAAAGATTCTAGAAAAAATCAGTAACTGACTCAAGTATAGGAAGAATAATGCCTTAACTGGGCAGGGTGACTCAGTGAGGATAAAACTTCTTTTTTATGTTGTTACATTCTGAATTTCTGATATTTTCATGTCATTTCAATTCCCTCTAGGGCCCGTTACTGTCAGATTCCGGCGGCTGACCCTGGTGATTTCACAGCAGCAAGCACTGCAGGTGTTCCCAACACACAAGGCAAACTCCGTATATGGGCGCACCACCCACAGATCCAGCTGTCTGTCATGTTGTTCCCATATTGAAGGAACAAAACCTGTTATTAAGCCAATTCAGCCTTAGAAGAAGGAACAAGTTTCTAATATGCAATCTTTGAGTTTGGAAAATGGCATTTGAGAGGTATAAATAAAGCTAAATTCTTATACAACTTAAACAGCATTGTGGTTATCATGTATTTTTTAAATAAGCAGGTTTTGTCTGAATTTTTTTTTATGTTTACAGCAAAGTTGCAAAGATAGTGTAGAGTGTTTCCCTATACCCCTACTAAGTTTTAGTTTCCCCTTCTGATGTTGACTTATGTTACCTCAAGGACATGTGTCAAGGTAAATAATTATGTATATTTATGTATGAACTTATGTATATTTAACATATATAGAGAGATACAGGACAGAATATATTTAACAAGATAGTGACAGAAACAATTATAGATATGTTACTATACATAAATTAGAACATACTTTACCAAGTTCTGGCTGTTGAAAGAGCCTCGAAGCAATGACACCCCAGTAACAAGAAGCACTCCCAGTGCTCAGATTTTGATTTTAAAATATGATTAGCCAGGAGAAGAACTAAGAACATGGTATCAATATTATTAGTACATTACTATTAACTAAACTTCAGACTTTCTTCAGTCTCACCAGTTTTTCTATCAATGACCTTTGTCTGTTCTTGGATCCCATCCAGGGTAGCACACTGCATTTAGTTATCCTGTCTCCTAAGTCTCACCTGGTCTGTGAGCATTGATTAGTCTTTCTGTGGTTTTCATGACCTAGCCAGTTTTAAATAGTACTGGTCAGGTATTTTGTAGAATTTCTCTCAAATTGGGGTGTCTTATGTTTTTTTTTTTCATAGTTTGACTGGAGTTAATGGGGTTTTCAGAAAGAACAACACTGAGGCAAAGTGCCCTCTTCATTACATCATATCAGGGGGAAATGTGGTATTTCCTGGTGATGTTAACCTTGTTCACTTGGGTAAAGTACTGTGTGCCATGTTTCTCCACTGTGAAATTTCTCTTTTTCCCTTGCCATATTCTAGTCTTTGGAAATGAGTCATAAATACAGTCCATCCTCTAAAGAAGGTGGGAACTAAGGTCCATCTCCTGAAAAAGGAATTACCACATATATGGTTTAGAATATTTTGCACAGATTTGTCTATTGTCCCATTTATATTTATTTCCTGTTTATCAATAAGGACACATTTGTATTTATTTCATATTTTGGGTTACAATTCAATATTCTGTCTTTTTGTTGTTGTTGCTCAAATTTTCTTTGCTTTGACCATTGGAAGTTCCTCTAATTCGGCTTCTCTGTCTCTTTGACATGCCCTCATCCTTTTGTTTTCTTGAACATTTCCTTTTGTTATGGTTCTAAAAGCTGCTCCAGGTTCATTTTGCATCAATTCTAGAACAGACTACTTCTCAAAGGAGTCCTTAGTCCTTCTCCTGGCTAATCATATTTTAAAATCAAAATCTGGGCGCTGAGAGTGCTTCTCGTTACTGGGGTGTCATTGCTTTGAGGCTCTTTCAGCTGCCAGAACTTGGTAAAGTATGTTCTAATTTATGTATATTAACATATCTATAATTGTTTCTGTCACCATCTTGTTAAAGATATTCTGTCATGTATCTCTCTATATGTGTTAAATATACATATGTTCAGCTGGACACGGTGGCTCATGCCTGTAATCCCAGCACTTTGGGAAGCTGAGGTGGGTGGATCAAGAGGTCAAGAGTTCAAGACCAACCTGGCCAAGATGGTGAAACCCTGTCTCCACTGAAAATACAAAAAAATTAGCCAGGCATGGTGGCAGGTGCCTGTAATTCCAGCTACTCAGGAGGCTGAGGCAGGGAATTGCTTGAACTCGGGAGGCAGAGGTTACAGTGAGCTGAGATCGCGCCACTGCGCTCCAGCCTGGGAGACAGAGTGAGACTCCGTCTCAAATAAATAAATAAATAAACAAACATAAGTTCATCCTGATGTCTCCAACTCTAGTCTAGTACCATAGGGTTCATTCTTGCCATTTTGATTATCTGTGGCTTTCCTCTCTGACTGTGAGAATTTTGGCTCCCATCATGCAATGAGAAACCATTTACTACCTAGAATACAGTGTTTACATGGTTACTTTTGTTATCACCCTTACAATTTTCAATCAATATATTGTTATCTGCAGCTACCTAAGCCAGCTCCATTTTACCCATTTTTGGTGCACTTATGCCATACATTTGTAACACACTCAGATTCATTTGTTACAGTCTACAATCCATTGCTGGATCCCTAAAATACTGGTTGATTTTTTTGGGTGTTTGTCTGTGTTCATTAAAAGCACTTATAGTAATGTAAAGTTCTATTGATTTTATTAATAAAAAATGGTTATTTAGGCTGGGCAACATGGCAAAACCCCATCTCAAAAAAAAAAAAAAAAAAAAAAACACAAAAAGTAGCTGGACTTGGTGGTGCATGCCTGTGGTCCCAGCTACTTGGGAGGCTGAGGTGGGAGGATCGCTTGAGCCCAGGAGGCAGAGGTTGCCGTGAGCTGAGATTGTGCTGCTGCACTCCAGGCTGGGGGATAGAATAATATCCTGTCTCAAAAAGAAAAAAAAAAATGGTTATTGACTATTCACTACTTCCTGATTACATTTACTGTAAGAATAATTTTTCAAAATTCAAACTCATTTACATGTTTATGACTTTTAAAGATGATAATGAAACCAAATATTTCACATATGTGTGTCTGTTTACTATTATGTATCATATGGAGTACTTACCTAATACTGTTTCTTCACTATAATTTTTAGTTATAATTGTATAAGTAAGATGTTTGTATGCATGTTTCTAACAAAAGAAACATGTTTTAACATATACATATGTATTTGAATGCATCCTTTCAAAACTGTGATTAATCAAGTAAAATATTTTTTTTAATCCTAAATTTTACTCATTCAGTATGTCCATATAATGAATTAAAAATAAAAGTAAAGATGAAAACCAGTTTTCTGAATTAGGCATTCTCCTTATAGTGGCAATATATATAGTGGTAAACTTTGAAAATACTCCGTTATTTATTAGCTATGTAACTTTGGGAAAGTCATAGTATTAATCTCTCTGGGCCTTAGTTTTCTTAATCAGAACTCAGTATCATAATATTAATAGTACAAAATCAAAGGACTAGTAGAAGAACCAATTAAGATAACACTTTTAAAGCATGAGAGGCTACTTCATGTAATGCAATGCTATATAGATATAGACACTAATGTAGATACATATTTGTGTATTGTTCATAGATTTTAGTACATTTTTTAAGTGTAAACATAATTTATTGTGTTGCATTCATCTAAATTATATATATATGTGAAATTTGTGAATTGCTGTCTGTAAATATCTATAAAAAACACATCCAGACACTTGCCTAAAGGTTTACTGCTATGAAAAAGAAATAATTATAATTTTTCAAGTAGTATCTCACTGTAATTGTAAATTGAACACAATTATTGGAAATTGCTTTATGTCAATTCAGAAGCTCTTAATAATTCAGGGTTATTTATAACTGAATGTTTATGTCAAGATCAACATTAATGAGGGATGTTGGAAAAGATTAGAAATAATGTAGAAGAAACTTTGCATATTACTGCTACTTCTGCTACTTGGCACAATATCTTGTAATTATGTGATAACTAAAAACCATAGATCATACCACAAGAGTTTTCATTGTCATTATTATTTATCATTTTTGAATGTTTACCAGATTTGTTATTTTTCAAATCATTAAAATGCTTTAAACTCTCTTTCCAAGAAAATCAAACAAACATGTATTCTAATCTGCAAATAGGAAGCCAGGAAGCTAAATCAAATTAGCACACAATGTACATGTGTATGCATGTATATACTCATATATATTCATATATATGTATATACAAACTTACACGAACACACATACTTACATGTATGTCTGTGTGTATATATGCATACACACATGAATACTTATATCTATTTGGGTAAGTGATTAGGCTGACAGTACAGTTAAAGATGTATAAAGCTGAAAATGATAATTCTGCAGCTATCTACTCACATACATTATTTGAAGAACATTAAAATCCCAAATCAAGTTATAGCCTATTGCAACCTGTAAAACATTTCTTGTAAATTACCTAATTTATTTTTTCATTTATGCACAGTTTCTTATGTAAATTTAAAAAATATTTGCCATGGCACATTCTGTAAACATTCCCCTATTCTTTCCCTTAATGCGTATTTGCATGAAGGGAACTTGGGTTTTGCTTCTTTGTATTGGATAGCCATTAAAGCAACTTCAGTATTTCTGCCTTTTTCTCCTTAGTTTAACTATTTCTAATTTTTTTCATATTCCAAATAAATGTTAGAGTCATACTTTTTATTTTTCACTTTCTAAATAAATTCTCTAAATTGTTTTTAAAATAGGAAATTAGCAAATCACTAAAATATATTCCTATGATTAAAGCATGGCTCTGTTGAGAGTCAAAAATGGGAAGTATCTAGATATTGATGACACAAAGGCTCATAAACCAACATAGCTTGCCTCTTAGTGGAAGGGATGAAGTCCATAAGCAAGAAGGTAGTTAGTCAACGTCTTCAACATAGATAAAACAACATTTGTCTGGCTATATAATTGTGGGATGGACTTTAAGGTATAATGTCATAAAGGACTGTTGTGCAGAGTTGTCTGGGGCCAAATCATGGCTCTGCCATTCACTGGTTGTGTTGCCTCAGATGTGGTTTCTAGCCTCTCTGTACCTCACTTTTCTCATGAGAATAATGATAGTAGATGTGGTTGTTGTGATGTTTAAATCAGTTAATATATAAAACAGGATGAATTAGTGCCCGATAAGCACGCTATCAATGATTATTATTTTTATTATGATCATTATTATTTTGTTGCCATAGCAAATATATTCTGGCTAAGTACATTGTTCATCTTATTTAATCTTAAATAAAAGGTCACTCTCAATGTCATTTATCAAAAGAGCACCACCACGCATCAGATAGCATAAGGAACCTTATGAAAAATTGTATTTTTACCTTTAATGAATATTTTTGTTGCTTGAAAACAGCCATAAGCATCTCTTTTACTGTCTTTCATTTTGGTCACTTTTGCCTACGGATTGAAGTAATAGATGTTTGAGTTTGGCAGAAGATATTTTTATAATACCAGTACTTTCCCTGTATAGCCAGCGTTCTCTAGCTGTCTTAGTGTAGGATTAATTTTCAAGCACAATTATTCACTGCAGGTCACTGGCATTATGATACAAAGTTGCAAGGGCAGAGTTGTTTTCTTTTCTTCTTTCTTTTCTTTTCTTTTCTTTTCTTTTTTTTTTTTTTTTTGAGATGGAGTCTTGCTCTGTCACCCGGGCTGGAGTACAGTGGTGCCATCTCAGCTCACTGCAACCTCCAATTCCTGGGTTCCAGTGATTCTCCTGCTTCAGCCTCCCAAGAGCTGGGACTACAGGCATGTGCCACCACACCTGGCTAATTTTTTGTATTTTTAGTAGAGACGGGGTTTCACCATGTTAGCCAGGCCATCTCCAGACCTCATGATCCGCCCTCCTTGGCCTCCCAAAGTGCTGGGATTACAGACGTGAACCACCGTGCCCGGCCCCAGAACTGTTTTCTTATGTGAATTTGGTTCCTGTAATTTGAAGAATATAAATAATGGAGGAGGTGCAAGGTTAAAAATGTATGGATCCAGAAGCCAGTCTGTGGAAAATATTATTCCATTTATCAGAGTTGTAAAATTGCAAGCAGAGAAATATATTTCCATGGACAAATAGTCAAAATGGAAACAACCATCTCTTAAGAATCTACTTGACAAGACAACATAAACATTTTCAAAGTATCTACAAGCTGAATTATTCCTATATTAAATCAACAAAAATTATTCAACATTTAGATGTAGATGTGACACAAAATTTCACATTATGTAAATTTCAAATCAATTTAATGAGGATTAATAGGTTCTTAGATTGTTCGAAAATACGATTGACGAAAGACGATGTCATATTAGGTGAAGATTAACATTTCTTGTTGATGTGTCATGAAATACTGATAAGGATGATGATATGGTTTGGCTGCGTTCCCACTCAAATCTTACCTTGGGTTGTAATAATCCCCATGAGTGAAGGGTGGAGGCAGGTGAAGATCATTGAATCACGGGGGTGGTTTTCCCCATACTGTTCTCATAGTAGTGAATAAGTCTCATGAGATCTGATGGTTTTATAAATGGGAGTTCCCCTACACAAGCTCTCTTGCCTGCTGCCCTGTAAGACATGCTTTGCTTCTCTTTGCCTTCCAACATGACTGTGAGGCCACCGCAGCCATGTGGAACTGTGGCTCCATTAAACCTCTTTCCTTTGTAAATTACCCAGTCTTGGGTATATCTTTATTAGCAGTGTGAGAACAAGTTAGTATAGAGGAGAAATACATAAAACTCATTATATGCCACTTCACATAGACATAAATTGGTTAATAAATGTTATCAACTCAAAGAATTTCTAAACTTAGTCAAAACTCAAGAAAAGTTGTCATGAACTTTCATTTATATTTTTACATATAAAATAAAATTAATAGGCTATTTTCCAAATTTATCAACAGTACTAGAAATGCATGTAAGCAGAACAATTTTTTTCTAAAATAAAATTAATAGCAAAGATTTAATTAACCATGTGAGGAAGAATAATGAATTAGAGATTCATTTCCTCTAGAAAAAAAATTGTACAAAATGGCTATTATAGATAATAAGATAATATGTTGCCAAAAATTAATTAGAGAAATTGTTAGAGGTTTTTAGTAGCTACATAATTAATAAAAAGTATGCTATTTTCTGATTTTTAATATTTGTGTATTTTTAAATGTTTGTAATTGTGATTTTTTTTTCTCATTCTAAATACATATTTTGGCTGGGTATGGTGGCTGATGCCTGTGATCTCAGCATTTTGGGAGACTGAGGAAGGAGAATTGCTTGAGATCAGAAGTTGGAGAATAGCACTGGCAACATAGCCAGATCTCATCTCTACAAAAAAAAAATTTTTTTAAATAGCCAGGCATTGTATGACATGCTTACAGTCCTAGCTACTCAGTAGACTGAAGTGAGAGGATTGCTTGAGCCCAGGAGATTGAGGCTGCAGTCAACCATGATTGTGCCACTGTGCTCCAGCCTGGGCAACAGAGCAAGACCATCTTTAGAAAATAATAATAACAATTATAAAATTATATATAAGTAAATACTCATATATGGTTTCATACCAGCTTTGTAGTTACAATTTTGCATTTTATTTCTTGAGGAATAAAAACATGATCCATCCTCCCAAATTTCAAAACGTCAGGCCCTACAAAATCTTAGTGTTTTGGGGTTCAAATGGCTGTATTTTTATAAAGCTGTAGAAGTGATTTTGAAACACAGCAGGGGTTAGAAAGCATTGGTATAAGAATCATAAAGACTTATGTTAGGACTTTGAGTTTCTTTGTTGTCAAAGAGGGTAAATAATGGTTACATTAGTCAAGGTATAAAATACAGAAAGAAGCACAAGCTTTAGAAAAGGTTTTAGTTTTGAATATGCTTATTTCTAAACAAAATTTGCTATCGCACTAACTTTGAAGACCATGTCAAAATGCTTTTATGTTTTGCTTACTGTAGACTAAATCCTTGAACTCTTTCTTTTAATGTTCTGCTTCTTAGTCAATTTTCTTCCCACATGTATTTGTACATTGAAAGCTTAAGAGTTGAATCCATACAGGAGTTTACTTTTATCTTTTTAAATTTCATCCTGCTAGATTTTACCCCATTTCGCTAATCCAAGCATGGCTTTGTTCTGAACTCTTTCCCCTGCTTTCTCTGTATGCTGGCTATTTTGTACATTAATTTTATGTTATATACACATTCTTATTTATTTTTTCTTAATGATTCTTACAGCCAGGAGTGCATTTATAATAACTGCAAAGCATTTTTCCCTAACATACCTGCCCATAGAATGAATTGTACCCATCTTCTACCCAATTCTTACATTGAAGCCTTAACTAACTCCAATGTGATGGTGTTTGGAGATGAGGTGTTTGGAAGGTAACTAGGTTTAAATGAGGTCATGAAGTTGGATAATGAGATTAGTATTTAAGAAGCGACCTGTGAGCTTGCACTTTCTCTCTTTCCAGAAGGCCAAAAATAACTTGAGGTCCTGTGAACATAGGGGGAGTTGGCAGCTAGCTGCCTACAAGCCAAGAGAAGTGGCTTCAGAATGAAAGCTACCTTGTCAGCACCTTGGTCTTGGACCTATAAGAAATAAATTTCTGTCATTTAAACCCCCCAAGTCTTTAGAATTTTGTTATGGCAGCCCAAGCTGACTAATACAGTATCTACTAGAAGGTTCAAGTCTGAAGAGGAAAAAAGTTTGCTTTCTGCTCCGAAGGCTTGTGTGGAATTAGATTATTGTGTTACAGACACACACATAAAGAGAAATGCACAGGCAGGTGAGTGCTGCTTACACAATTTATGACTATTTTATTATGAATACTTATTGCTTCACCTTTAAAGTTATCTAGAGAGGAATGTGCTATAGCTCAGTGATTTCAAAGGTGATATAATCATTTTATGATTTAAACAACAGGAACCTTGTGTTACATGGAAAGCACAATCATTTTAATTTGAAATATTTGAACATATATTTTTAGAAACTAAATAAAATTGCCAGGCACCAGGACCTGAGCTAGCTAAAGATGCATAGTTTATTGGGGATAATTGCTACTCGGTAATATTTTAAATAGTGCTTAAAACTTCCTATGTTACTAATAAAAGTCAGTCAGCCTGAGTTAAAAGGCTTGCTAAGCCACTCATCACCCAAGTGACTAAGGTATTTTCAGTAAACATTTTTTCTAGTCATTTAATCTTTTACTGCTTTAGTCTCCTCACCTATAAATGAAGATGATGGTGATACCTATTTTTTTATAGTTGATGTTAGGATTAAATGGGTGGTACGTGTAAAACACAGAGAATGGAGTAGGCATTCAATCTTGTTACATTTATGTTTTTCACTCATTAAGGTATTGCAACATTCATTGTTGGCATCAGAGACATGGCCAAATCTCCTCACCGTTTTAAATGTTGTTTAATGACTCTTCCCTCTTTCTAATACTGAGATCCCTTTTAGAAGAACATTTGCCCTTCCCTTCCTACTCAGAATGCACATTCCTGAAATACCTTAGCTCCAGGAAGTTGAGAATTAGAATATCTTAATCTAAAATCAGGCTCTTCTAATTTCCAGCTAAATTTCAGAGAAAGGAATAGTAATCATGGTATCACTTAAAGGAGTTATTATTTTTCAAGTCTTGATTCTGGTCTACATGAGACACACTTTTATGTTCTGTGTAAGTAATTGCACGGAAAAATGTTGCTTCACCATTTTTTATTGACTACTATAGAGTAAAACTTGGTGTCACCTCCAAATTTATATGTGAAATCCTAACTCCCAAGGTTATTATATGCTATTACGAAATGAGACTGCTGGGAAGTAATTAGGTCCTGAGGGTGGAGCCTCGCACAAAAGAGATCCCAGAGAGCTCTCTCACCTTCTGCCATGGCCCATATTCTGAGGATGCAATTAGAAGTCAACAGTCTGCAACACAGAGGAGAGCTCTCATTAGAACTCAGCCATGCTGGCACCCTGATCCTGGACTTCCAGGCTTGGGAACTGTGAAGAATAAATTTGTGTTGTTTAATCCACCTAGTCTAGAGTATTCTGCTACAGCAGCCCAAATGGACTAAGACAGAAATTGGTACCAGAAGTAGAATGCTCCTGTAACACCTAAAAATGGGAAAGTGGCTTTGGACTGTGTAAAGGGTGGAGATTAAAAGAGTTTTAAGGTGTGGATTGGTTAATTTTAGATATCAACTTGATTGAGTTAAGGGATACCCAGATAGCTAGCATTACTTCTGGAGATGTCTTTAAGGGGGTTTCCAGAAAAGTTTGACATTTGAATCAGTGAACTGATTAAAGAAGATCCAACTCCATCCAATCTGTTCAGATGTCATACAACTAATTGGGGGTCTGAAAAAACAAAAAGGTATAAGAAAGTCAAATTCATTCCCTATGCTAAAGCTGGGACAGGCATCTTCTCTTTCTTTGACATCAGAACCCCAGGTTCTCCAGCTTTTGAACTCCAGAATTTGCACTAGCATTCCCCTAACTCCCCCAACCCTGCCTCAGGTGTTTGGCCTCAGACTGAACGTTACACCAGTGACTTCTTTAGCTCTCAGGCCGTTGGACTTAAACTAAGTTATGCCACCAGCTTCTGTGCTTCTCCATCTTGCAGGTGGCATATTATAGGGCTTTTCAACCTCCAAAATCATATGAGCCAATTCCCATAATAAATCACTTCTTATCTACTTCTTATCATCATCATCTATATCTTATTAATTTTATTCCTCTGGAGAACCGTGACTAATAAAATGTGCATGCTTAAACAATCCTACATTGCTATGAATGGACTATCATGGCTGATTTTGGTAAGAACCCAGAAAGAAAGGAGAAGACTTTTAAAGAAACCCTCAATCTTTTCATAGAATTCCTAAGTAGAGATTATTAGAATATTGGTAGAAATATGGACAGTAAATGCTATGTCATTGAGTTCTGAATCAGATGGAAATGAGGAACATGTTATTGGGAACTGGAGGAAAGGAAATCTTTGTTATAATGCAACCAAGTGTTTTTCTGCCTTTCTGTTCTGGCATTTTGTGGAAAGTAAAACTTGTAAGTGATAAAATTAAGTATTTAGCTGAAGAGATTTCTAAGCAAATTTCGGAATGTGCAACTTAGCTCTTCCTTACTTCTTATAGTAAAATCTGAGAAGAGAGAAATGACAAAAATGGAACTGTTAAGTGATATGGTTTGGATTTGTGTCCCTGGTCAAATCTCATGTCAAATTGGAGGACAGGCCTTGTGGGAGGTGATTGGATCATGGGGGTGGATTTTCCCTTTGCTGTTCTCATGATGGTGAGTGAGTTCTCTCGAGACCTGATTGTTTGAAAGTGTGTGTTAAATTAACAAAGGAACAGAAAATCAAACAGTGCATATTCTCATTCATAAGTGGGAGTTGAAAATTGAGAACACATGGACACAGGGAGGGGAACATCACACACCAGGGCCTGTCAGGGGGTGGGGAAGGGGAGGGAGAGCATTAGGACAAATACCTAATGCATGCAAGGCTTGAAGCCTAGATGATGGGTTGATAGATCCAGCAAACCACCATGGCACATGTATACTTATGTAACAAACCTTTGTGTTCTGCACATGTATCCCAGAACTTAAAGTAAAATTTAACAAAAGAAGAAGAAAGTGTGTGACATCTCCCTCCCACCTCTCCTGGTCCACCCACCATGGTAAGACATGCTTGCTTCCCTGTCCATCATAATTGTAAATTTTCCGAGGCCTCCCAACTATGCTTCCTATACAGTCTGTGGAACTCTGAGTCAATTAAGCCTCTATTCTTCATAAATTTCCCAGTCTCAGGTAGTTCTTTACAGCAATATGAGAATAGACTAATATAGAAAATGGGTATTGAGAGTGGGGTTCTACTGTAAAGATACCTGAAAATGTGGAAGCAACTTTGGAATCAGGTAACAAGCAGTGACTGGAACAGTTTTAAGGGCTCAGAAGAAGATAGGAAGATGTGGGAAAGTTTGGAACTTCCTAGAAACTTGTAGAATGGTTTTAACCAAAATGCTGATAGTGAAATGGACAATGATGTACAGGCCAAAGTGGTCTCAGATGGAGATGGGGACTTATTGGGAACTGGAGTAAATGTCATTCCTGCTCTGCTTTAGTGAAGAGACTGGTAGCATTTTGTCCATGCCCCAGAGATATATGGAACTTTGAACTTGAGAGAGATGATTTAGAATATCTAGCAGAAGAAATTTTTAAATAGTAAAATGTTCAAGAAGTTAACTGGCTGTTTCTCAAAGTATATATCATAAGTGTAAAGAAAGAGATGGTCTAAAACTGGAACATATATTTAATAGGGAAGCAGAGCATAAAAGTTTGGAAAACTTGCTGTCTGATTATGTAGTAGAAAAGAAAAACTCATTTTCTGTGTAGAAATTCAAACCTGCTGCAGAAATTTGAATAAGTAACAAGGAGCCAAATGTTAATAGCTAAGACAATGGGAAAAATGACTCCAGGACATTTCAGAGATCTTTGTGGCAGCCCCTCCCATCACAGGCCCCAAGGACTTGGAGGGAAAAAAATAGTTTCATGAGGCCCCCTGCTGCTCTGTGCAGACTCGGGACATGGCATGTTGAATCCCAGCTGTTCCAGTTTTAAAACGTCATGGCTAAAATGAGCCAAGGTACATCTTAAGCAGTTGCTTCAGAGGGTGCAAGCCTCAAGCCTTGGCTGATTCCACATGATACTGGGCCTGCAGGTGTTCAGAAGGCAAGATATGAACTTTGGGAACCTCCACCTAGATTTCAAAGGATTTATAGAAACTCCTAGATGTCCAGGCAGAAGTCTGCTCCAGAGGCAGAGCCCTCATTGAGAATCTCTAGTAGGACAGCATGGAGGGGAAATATGGGGTTGGAGCCCACTTACAGAGTCTCCACTGGGTCACTTCACAGTGGAGCTGTGAAAAGAGTGACATTTTCCTCCAGACCCCAGAATCATAGATCCACCAACAGCTTGCACCATGTGCCTGGAAAAGCTGCAGTCACTTAACGTCAGCCCGTGAAAGCAGCCCCAGGGACTGTACCCCCTCTAAAGCCACAGGGTCAGAGCTACCCAAGGCACTGGGAGCTCACCCTTGCATCAGCATGTCCTGGATGTGAGACACAGAGTCAAAGAAGTTTATTTTGGAGCTTTAAAATTTAATGAGTGCCCTGCTGGGTTTCAGACTTGAATGGGGCCTGTAGCCCCTTTGTTTTGGCCAGTTTCTCCTATTTGGGATGGGAGCATTTACCCAATGCCTGTACCCCCACTGTATCTTGAAAGTAACTAACTTGATTTTTATTTTGCAAGCTCATAGGTGGAGAAGACTTACCTTGTCTCAGGTAAGACTTCGGGCTGTTGACTTTTGGGTTTATGCTGAAATGAGTTAAGACTTTGGGGGACTGTTGGGAAGAGATAATTGTATTTTGTAATATGAGAAGGACATGAGATTTTGGAGGGGCCAGTGGCTAAATGATATTGTTTGAATTTGTGTCCTCACTCAAATATTATATTTAATTAGAGGAGGGACATGGTGGGTGGTGATTGGATCATGGGGGGTGGATTTCCGCCTTGCTATTCTCATGACAGTGAGTGAGTTTCCACAAAATCTGATAATTTAAAAGTGTATGGCACTTCCTCTTTAGCTCTCTCTCTCCTGCTGCCTTTTGAGAAATGTTATTGCTTCCCCTTCACCTTCCCCTCCATGATTGTTAGTTTCCTGAGGCCTCCTGGTCATGCTTCCAGTTAAGTCTGTGAAACTCTGAGTCAATTAAACCTCTTTTCTTCATAAAGAGTTTTATGAACCACCCAACCTCAGGTAGTTCTTTTTAGCAATATGAGAATGAAGCAATACATTAAATGAAGAGGTAGCAGAACGTGAAGATTTGGGCTGGGCGTGGTGGTTTGCAGCTATAATCCCAGTACTTTGGGAGGCTGAGGTGGGCAGTTGAATCACCCGAGGTCAGGGAGTTAAGACCAGCCTTGCCAAAATGGCAAAACACTGTCTCAACTAAAAATACAAAACAATTAGCCGGGTGTGGTGACAGGGCCCAACTGAGATTGTTGTGAGCCAAGATTGCACCACTGCACTCCAGTCTGGGTGACAGAATAAGACTGTGTCTCAAAAAAAAAATAAAAATAAAAAAAATAAAGAATGGAAAGGTTTGGAAAATTCTTAGCCTATTCATATTTTAAAAATGAAAATACAAAGGGTGCATCCTGGTGTCCATTTGATACAGATATTAATATAGGTTCAGCCATGGATTTAATCAGCAACCCCAGCAGGAAAAGTGTCAGTTTGAACTGCAGAGGAAGGAGTTGAGAAGGAATGAATGAAGTCTGTTAGATTTCATGGATTTTATAGAATAAGATATGGAGCTATTTGACTGTAAATATGTGCTACTTTTCATTACAGGGGAAGAATAACCCCAAAATTGATTCAGAGATTATCAGGGATACCTCCTCAGTTTCCAAAGAGAGACCTGTTGCATTGCATTGCTTTTTGACCCAAAGCTATGGGATGGGACTTTCCCTCAGTGGGCCTGGAAGGCAGAGCATCAAACTAAAAACAGTTATTCCTGAGTCTTAAGATCTCATGGAGAATGCTTTTCAATTTGAACTTATTTGAAACATTTTATCCCTTTCTTCTTTCCTGTTTCTCCCTTTTGCAATAGAAGTATCTATCTTATTTCTATTCCAGTATTGTATTTTGAAAGGATATAACTTGTTTGATCCCACAGGATCACAGCTGGAGAGCAATTTTCCTCAGGTTGAAATGTATTTAGTCTCAAATATCACCTGATTTAGACGATATTCAGAGATTTTGATATTTAGACTCTAGAGTTGCTGCTGGAAACAATTTATAGTTTTGAGGCTGCTTGGATGTAAATAATACATTTTGTATGTGAGAAGAACATAAATTTTGTGGAGTCAGGATGGAATGCTATAGACCTAATATTTGTGTCCCCCACAATTTGTATGTTTAAATCCCAACACCCAATTTGATGGTATTAGGAGATAGGACATTTGGAAGATGAATATGTGTCACATGAATATGAATCCTATGACACATATTCACTTCTCATATATAAAATTAGTGCTCTTATA
Source organism: Macaca mulatta (assembly GCF_049350105.2). Classification (NCBI taxonomy): domain Eukaryota; kingdom Metazoa; phylum Chordata; class Mammalia; order Primates; family Cercopithecidae; genus Macaca; species Macaca mulatta. Next base: position 179,951,221 of record NC_133410.1, read on the forward strand.
AAAACCACCTCACAGTTATTTAAAGCTTCCTCACCCTTTACCCCTTACCAGCACTCAGCATAGAGTTAAGAGTCTGGAACTTGGAGGAGGGCCATTTTAGCAGCTTGATTTTGGACTTCCAGGCTTGAGAATTGTGAAAAATAAATGTTGGTTACTTAAGCCACACAATGGATGGGATCCTTTTGTAGCAGCCTGAATTGACTAAAATTTGAAATCTAACTGCCATATTCTCTGGGGCCCATGAGAGAAGGGAGCACACTTTCTCAGTTTAGGATGGAAATCTAAAAATATCTTGAAATCTCCCCACTTTTCTTTTTCTCAGAAGACACTCCCAACTTCATCTGTGTCTGGATTTCCTGAGTCAGAAGGTACTTCTAGAGGTCTGAAATCTAGAAAGATGGAAATCACAAGAATTTGGAGACTTGCAAACATTCATCAGCAGTACCTCAGAGCAATCAACACAGGAGAAGGTAAGTATGATGTCATGCTATACAAAGACATTTGCCAGCAGTGCTGGTGACCACAAGACATGACCATTGCTTTAAATAATAAAAATGAGAGATAGATAGGGAGAACAGTAACAGCACCATGACAAGTAATTGAAACATTAGGGTCTTTACAATAAAACCTATATCTAGATAAAATGATAGTAATTGAAACATTAGGGTCTTTACAATAAAAACCTATATCTAGATAAAATGATAATAACAAGGACTCACTAAAGCTCAATAGATCTTCAGTGAATTTTATGCAAAAAAATACTGCAAGTTAAAATCTGGCCTGCAAACATTGCAACTTTTTAAATCCTAAAGCAACTCCAGGTCCCCTCAAACTGCACCAACAAAAAGTATGCATAGAAAGCTGTGTATTCCTCAAGAAATATTTTCCTCAGATGAGGACTTGAAGGGTAAAGCTAAAGCATACATAGGCCACAGAAGATATCAAAAACTAAATTATTTCCAGAGAACAGAACCAGACATGGCCACAATTACTAACTGAAGAATTTATTTCCATAAGCGAAAAATTCCTATACTCTATATAAGAAGTGGAAAAATAATAATTCTATAGGCAAAAGACTTCTCTGTGTTTTTCACTTTTTCCAATTCTGAATGGGCCACCAGGTTCATATTCCAGCACTATGTGTTGAGTATGTTGTGTGCTGGTAACTTTTACATGTTTCTGGAGCTTGAAGAGCTGTGCATTATCCAGGTTTCCTGGGCTATTCCTTAAAAGCAGCAATCAGATGTGATTCTCAATCATCTCCCTTGGGGAGAGGTGAGACTCTTCCATAAGTATAAAAACAACAATAGAAACAAATCTGGATTTGGGTGAGTACAAGGAGTGAATTAACATTTTCCTTTTTATTGCCTTTGCTAACTTCTGGGCTACTCTCAACACAATAGCCAGAGTTTTCCTGTTAACAAGTGAGTCATGTAATGCCACCCCTTTTCCCCAACCCTTCCGTAATTTCCAATCTCACTCAGACTAAAAGCCTAGTCTCCCACAAGGCCACTCATTGTCTTGCCTCCTAGATTATTTTCCTTCTTGCTATTACTGAACATGCTAGACCTTCTCCAGTCTCAGACCATTTGCACTTACAATTATTTCTTCTCTTATCCTCCAAGAAAATCTGAATAGTTTCGTCATTTCCTTCAGATTTTACACATATGACACTTTCAAAATGAGACCTACCTTGATGACACTATTACTGTATGCGGGAACTCTCTGTGAACTTATGAAGCAGTGACAATCATGACAACTAGGAACACATTTTACTGATATATGCTGCATATTGTTGGTCTTCTTCCATTAGAAATGTAAGCATTAGGATGGTGGGGATTTTTGTTTGATTTTGTTTTTCCTTTTTCTGTATTTTACTGCTAACTATTGACTCCTAAACTTTGTGCCTGTCATATTGGATCACTTCATACACATGAAGTGGACGTTGACTAAAATGATAGTGCCCCCAAGTTAAGAATGGTTATGAGCTGTTGATATAGGAACAAGAGCTTCCTAGCGTCCTCAAAAGTTGTGCGTTGAAAGGCTGCATTGCACTTTCTAAAAGCATTTCCTAAAAGATAGCTGGCAAAGATCCTTTACCTTTTTTCTTCATTCCTCTTGCCTCATACTGAGTAGAATGTTACACAGTGTTTGCAGACCTACCCACAGCTTTGGCTTCCAGAATAAGATGCTTATTCTACAGGTGACAGAATGATATGGTGCAAGGAGTTTGCTTGCAAGATCTCACAGAACACAGTCACTGTATTAGTTGTGATAGTTAATTTTATCTGTCAACTTCATTGGGCCGTAGGCCTTCCAGAATGTTTGATCAAACATTATGCAGGGTGTTTTTGTGCAGGTGTTTTGGGGCGAGTTTACCATTTAAATCAGTAGAATGAATAAATCAGATTGTCCTCCCTAATGTGGGTGGGCCTCATTCAATTAATTGAATCCTTGAATATAACCAAAAGACTTATCTTTCCCCAAGAAAAAGAATTCTTCATACTAGACTCTGTTGAAACTAATAGTTTCGGTATTTAACTGCCTTGAGGCACAAACTGAAACTTTCTGTCACAAGCCTGCCAGCTTTTGGATAGGAACCATATCACTAGCTCTTCGGCGCCTCCAGCTTCCTGCCTCACCTGTAGGTTCTGTAATGTGCCTGGCCCCAGAAGCATGCTAGCCAATTCCTTGCAATTCATCTTTACATATATATATACATATATCCACCTATGTGCTAGTTAATTTTAGGTGTCACCTTGAGTGGTTACGGGATACATAGGTAACTGCTAAAGCATTAAACCTGGGTGTGTCTATGTGGGTGTTTCCAGAGAAGATTGGCATGTGAGTTAATAGAATGAATGGGGAAGATCTGCCCTCAACATGGGCAGGTAACATCCATTTAGCTGGGGCCGCCAATAGAACAAAAAGGCAGAGAAAAGACAAATTCATTCTCTCTTCTGGAGCTAGGGCACTCTTCTTCTGCCCTTAGACATCAGAACTTCAGGTTCTCCAGCCCTTGGAATTCAGGACTTGCCTCAGTAACCTGCAGGTCCCCATGCCTTTAGCCTGGACTGAGAGTTTGACCATTGGCTTCTCTGATTCCCTGATGCTTTCAGATTTGGACTGATCCACATTCCTTGCATCCTTGAGTCTCCAGCTTACAGATGGCCTGTTATGGGACTCCTCAACCTCCATATTTTTTCTAGTAAATATCTTCTCATCTATCCATCCATCTATCTATCCATCTATCTATTCATCTATCCATCCATCCGTTACCTATTATCTATCCATCTATCCATCCATCCATCCATCCACCCATCCATCCGTCATCTATCTATCCCTCTATCCATCCATCCATTACTTATCTATCTACCCATCCATCATCTATCCATTCATCCTTCCATCATCCATCAATCTATCCATCTATCAATTACCTATCTATCTATCCATCTATCCCTCATCTATCTATCCATTATCTATCTATCTATCTATCTATCTATCATCTATCTATCTATCTATCTATCTATCTATCTATCATCTTTTACTGGTTCCATCTCTCTGGAGAACTTTGGTTAATACACCAGTCCTAACTGGCTGTGAAGGATATTTGTGTGTTTGTTTGTTTGTTTGTATTTCCATTATGGCTGAAACTAATCCTATTGAATACAAATAAATTGATTTTCTTTCACTACAAACTTAGGAATAAAAATTTCTTTATTCGTACTTGTAATATAACTAAGAAAGTTAAATATACATCAAAATACTGAACAGCTCAGCATACCAAATATTCATTAAATATTGTGTGAGTCTTTCTAAATTGATTCTTCAGGTTTCTTAATAGAGATCATGTGTTAATATAGTCTCTGAGGATCATTATTTTAATTTGGGTTTGACCTAAGAGGCTGGTCTGTTCATGAGTTTTTTTTCAACCCGTGGATATTTCTGAGAAGTAGTTGCTTTCTATAGAAAGACTCATATGTTTCTGGAGCACTGGATTCCCATAAAGACCATTGGCTATTTTTCCTAAACTTGTGTATTTCTTATATTTTAGTTATTTTGTATTGGCCAAGCATCCTTTTAATTGTTTTGCAATCATTTTGTGTGTTTTATAATTACATTCAGTAAAAGTGATCCTGAGAGAAATCCTTAATGAATCAAATGTTAAAAAATAAAGATTGGTTTCACTAATACTTTTTGTTGTAAATTAATATTTAAGAAAAAATTCATCTTGAATTTCTACCTCCACTTTAAGTATAAGAACTTTGCTATTGTTTTTATTATTTTTATAGCAGAGGTCATCTAACTCTTTAAGAGGCAAACAGTAAATAATTTAGAATTTGTGGGCCACATAGCCTCTGTCACAACTCTACAGTCAACTTTGTTGTTGTAGACAGTATGTGAGTGGGCATGAGTGTGTTCTAATAAGACTTTACAAAAACAAGTGGGAGGAATTTGGCACTTTAAATGTAATTTGTCAACCTCTGTTTTAAAAGACAAAAGGGAGTCTTATTTTCTTTCTTTTCTTTCCTTCTTTCTTATTTATTTATTTATTTATTTATTTATTTATTTATTTATTGAGACAGAGTCTCACTCTGTCACCCAGGCTGGAGTGTAGTGGTGCAATCTCAGCTCACTGCAACCTCAGCCTCCTGGGTTCAAGTGATTCTCCTGCCTCAGTCTCCTGCATAGCTGGGATTACAGGCACCCGCCACCACACCCAGCTAATTTTTGTATCTTTAGTAGAGACAGGGTCTCACTGTGTTGGCCGGGCTGGTCTTGAACTCCTGACCTCAGGTGATCCATCCACCTTGGCTTCCCAAAGTGCTGGGATTACAGGCCTGAGCCACTGTGACAGGCCTGGAAGTCTTATTTTCTTATTGGGTACCAGGAGTATCTCTGAAGGTAACTAATGTAGCTGGCCCTTCCTAGGATGAGCCACTCAAGACATCCACCCATGATAGAAACTTAGAAACAGTCTACCTAGACATCCCTGAGGCAAACCATCCAAAATAATAGGAACATACTTAACCACCTTCAGGCTTTTCTCAGCTTATGCCAACACATCTAACTGAGAAATAAAAATAAAATACTAATGAGAGGTGACAAAGTGCTAGCAGCCCTCACTCTCAGCACCTTCTCGGCCTCCGCATCCATTCTGGCGGCCCTTGAAGAGCCCTTCAGCCTGCCACTACACTGTGGGAGCCCTTCTCTGGGCTGACCGAGGCCAGAGCCGGCTCCCTGTCCTTGCCGGGAGGTGTGGAGGAAGAGGCGCGGGCAGGAACCCCGGCTGTGCCCTGTGCTCACAGGCGGGTGCGGCATGGGCTCTGCCGGCGCCACCAGCCCAGGGCAGTGAGGGGCTTAGCACCCGAACCAGCAGCTGTGGAGGTGCTGCGCTCAAATTCTCGCAGGGCCTCAGCTGCCTCCTCGAAGGGCAGGGCTCAGGACCTGCAGCCCACCAAGCCCAAGCCCCCTCTTGGCTGTGGGCTTTGGAGTGGCCTAGGCCTCCCTGACGGGCACCACCCCCTGTTCCATGGCACCCGGTCCCATCCACTGCCTGAGGGCTGAGGAGTGCAGGCGCTGCTAGGGACTGGCGGACAGCTCCACCTGCAGCCCCGGTGCCGGATCCACTGAGTAAGGCCAGCTGGGCTCCTGAGTCTGGTGGTGACTTGGAGAACTTTTCTGTCTAGCACTCTGTGTCTAGCTAAGGGATCATAAATGCACCAATCAGCACTCTGTGTCTAGCTCAGGGTTTGTAAACACACCAATCAGCACTCTGTGTCTAGCTCAGGGTTTGTAAATACACCAATCAGTACTTCTATCTAGCTAACCTAGTGGGGACTTGGAGAACTTTTATGTCTAGCTAGAGGATTGTAAATGCACCAATCAGCACTCTGTCAAAACGGACCAATCAGCAGGATGTGGGTGGGGCCAGATAAGGCACCACAAGCAGGCTGCGGGAGCCAGTCAGTGGCAACCCTATGGAGTCCCCTTCCACACTATGGAAACTTTATTCTTTCCCTCTTTACGGTAAATCTTGCTGCTGCTCACTCTTTGGGTCACGCTGCCTTTATGAGCTATAACACTCACTGCGGAGGTCTGCAGCTTCACTCCTGAAGTCAGCCAGACCACAAACCCACCAGAAGGAAGAAACTGCGGACACACCGCGGTTTAAGAACTGTAACACTCACCGTGAGGAGGATCCGGGGCTTCATTCTTGAAGCCAGGCGAGACCAAGAACACAACAATTCCGGACACAGTAAGTTCCCCAGCTGACTGAATGAACCCTCTCATGGCCAAGGAGACTCCAGAGACACCTTAAAAACTGAGTTCCCACCATGACCAATGGGAGGTCAGACATTTCACATTATACTTCCTCCCTCATTAACCACCTTTAGACTTTTTTTTTTTTCTCAGAGTCATACAGAAATTAGCCGTTTCAAAACACCTGCTCCACTGCTGATTTCAGCCAGCTGAAGAAGCTGTAACCAAAACCCTTGTCTCTTTTTGTGGTTTCAACAAAAGAAATGGCCAACATTCCTTTCTGATAAGAGACCACCACCACAAACTGGCTCTGGCTGGTCCATGAAGGTTGGGCACATAGTGCCTCTGTGTCCTCTGTTTCATCTTTTGATATATAGAGCCTAATTTTAGTGCATTTCAATGTTTGTCTCCAACACAAAGTGAACATGGGAAGTTTATAAGATGCATGTTTGCTTATTACGCACGCAAGTGCCTCCTGCATTAATATTCACGGCTCTTCCTATAACCTGTTGAATATGTATTCTTAGTCAACTCATTCACAATAAATTCCTATCTCACCTTCCTTCTTCAAAGTGCTTGCTTTGGGTTTCTCTCAGATGCTGTGCTTCACAGTCTGCAGGCTGTGACCCTTTATAAGAAATAATGGTCTCTTCTCCAAATTTATGAACCCTGTGATTCTTCAGTGAGCATAACTGTTGAAGAGAAAGCTTAGAAGTACGATATCTTTGGGAATCCATGCAATCAGACTATTTCTTTCAAATGTAGTCAGTTCGCTATTCCTCACTGATGTATAACACTCAGAATGTGAAGAATCTGAAGGACAGGGGACGTGCTTTATCTGATTCGTTAAAGAAACATTTCTGACAACGACACAAACGTGAAACTTAGGTTGCGTGCTGAGAGATGCATCAATAGCAGCTTCCAACATAACATGTGCAATAAATTTTTTCTCCTCAAAGGCTTGAGTGCCATAATACAGAGACAGAAAGACAGATGTATAAATAGATGTAGATATGTGTATATACATACACATACATACATATATATGCACATATGTTTTGCTTATATTATAATATGGTAAAGACTGTTTTATGCTGTGATGCAATGTGAGCTTCTCGCAACTTGACATGCTTGTTATCAATGTTTATTCCCTCTGAGTCCATTATTTTCATGCATTTTTAAGGCTACATTGTGTATGCAACATATAAAAACACATTTAAGTTTTCTATTTCATATTCCCTGCACAGGTTCAAAGAGAAACTGAGAACAAATTATAAATCCGTGAATATTGATATAAATACTGTATAAATATGTATATATAAATATAAATATTTTACTTCAAAATTCCATATTTAAACAGTTATCCGTTATTTTATTCTGAAGTTGAGAAAACTCTTTTTGTTAATGTTTCTAAATTAATTTTGAATGGATGCAAAATATTCACATATAATGGAGGACCTGCTAATTTTCCCTTGAATTCTAAACCTGAATTTTGATAGAAAACAAATTTTTTGTCAAAATTTTCCACTTTTTGTTATTTCTTTGTCATTTTGTATATATTTATCCAATCAATATTTATTCAACCTAAACTCTTAATTCTTATTTAATTTTAATTCTGGCTGTATCTGTGTTGAATTATTATTTTCCAAATACTTCAGACCAGCTATGCTGCTCACATTTACCTTACAGTAATACGGTTGAGTTTGTTTACATACCTTACCACAGGCTTTAACTGATTTCTTGTTAATATTTTTGTCCCTATCCTTAAGCTTTCACAAAATAAATGTATGAAACAAGGTAAAAACTCAAAATAGTTTAATCACCTGAGAGGTGGAGAATAGGAATCCTTAAGAAAAGTGTTGGGACCAGGAAACACACTCAACACCTACTTCTCTTTCTTTGACAAAGGTCAATCTTTCAGAGTTATGTTTATTTTAGCTCTTGAAATTCCTATGTGTCTCTTTCTCCATTGGTCTCACCCTAATACAATCCAGCATCCTTATTTGACTCCCAAATCCCTCTGTTTCCAACACAGGAGCCCTAGTGATGTCTGTAAATACACACCTAATCAGATACCCTGCTGCTTACAGTATTTCAATATCTGCTACTTGCACTATTTCAATATCTTTCTTTGGCTTTTGCAATGAAGACCAAAGTCCTTAACCTGGACTAAAAGGATCTGGATAGTCTAGCCCCTGTCTACCTTGATAGCCATTTCCTATATTTTTATATCACTATATACTGCTACTTCATGCATTGTAAGTTTTTGTTGATTTGTGTGATTTAATTAATATCTATTTGTTCCATTAGAAAGCAACTTCCATCCATGTAAATAAATATTAACTGCTTATCATTGAATTTCCAGGATCTATTATGATGTTCAGAAGATACCAGCTTATTAATGAATATATATTGAATAAAAGAGAATATGGAATAATTATATTAGCTCTTTTGTTTGTATTCAACAAATACTTATTAAGCAATAAAAATGTGTCAGGCACTCTTCTTGGCTTTTGAGATTCATCAGTGAAAGAAAGAAACAAAACTTCTCTACCCTAATGCTGTTTTAAGTGAGTGTAGGTAATAGATATTAAATAATAAATATCATAAGTGAATGAATTGTTTTACGACTTGTGAAAAATTAAGGCAGCATACCTAAAATTGGGGGAAACCGGGGAGGGAAGAGCTGCAGTATTAAATAGACTTGCTAGGGTCGACCTTACTGAGGCGAGAATTGAGAAAGGTAAGATAATGGTGAAGACGGGTTTTGAAGATGAGGGATTTAAATATGTGGATATCTGGTGGAAAACATTTAAGACAAAGAATAATTGGAGCAAATCGCTGCAGTGAGAGCATTCCTGATGTGTCTGGCATGTGATCAGCAGGAGAAGAGTCATAGGAAGTTCAAAAGGTAACAGGGATGGGTAATGGGCTTGATGACAGACCATGGAGGACTTTGCTGTTTACTCTAAGACCTCTGCTTTTAATGTGAGTGGGATAGGTAACTGTTGGAAGGTTTTCAGTGAGGAATAACATGTCTGATTTATGTTTTATGGGGTCATGTTGGCTACTATTTTGAGAAAAAACAAAGGGTGAAAGGTAGTCATTAAAAAAACAGTGAGGATGCTATTTCAATAATCCATGACAATGGTAGTTTGAATGTAGGTATTAGAAATAAAACGCTGATAGGCTGTGAGTTTCTGCACATATTGTGATTATAGAGCCAAGTAGATTTCCTGATGAATTGGATACAGAATATAAGAGAAAGAACAGAATTAAAAACTACTGCAAATATTGGACCTAACAAATAGGAGGGTTAGAGAGGCCATAACTATAATGAAAATAGCCACACTTGATGCAGGTTTAAGCAGGAAGGGGAAAACCAACAGTTCACCTTTCAAAATTTTAAGCTTGAGATGTCTCCTAGACATCCAAGTAGAGATGACTGTAAGTGGAGCTGTAAAACTTAGATTTAGAAAAAGCAATCTGGTTTGGAAAAACAAGTTTGAGAATCATTGACTTAAAGCCACAATTTAAGGCCGTGAAAGTAAATGACATTAGGAAAAGGTGAGTGTATATAAAAAAGAGCTGAGCACCAAGGACTGAGTCCAAGGATAGTACAAGGGAAGGAGCAAAAAATAAGACAAAGAACATGCAAAGAAAATAGGAACAGAGTGACTAGTTACGTAGCAGTAAAATCAAAACTGTAAGTGTACTGACAGCCAAGTTGAGACAGTAAAAAGCATAATAAAATAAAGTCATGATCAATTTGGACACATACTAAGGTTGGGCTAAGATGGAGATTAAAATATGTATTTCAGTGTTGCTTTTGGGAGTCTCTATCTTTAAAAGTAAATATAAGAATCCATAGAATTAACTTCATTAAAGTCGTTCTGATTTACTTTACACATGTAGGTTTGATGATGGGAAGTAGGGATTGTAGTTCTTTATATAATCTAATGTATTAAAATCATAGTTTCAAAATTTAACTTATTTGGCTTTATTTTATATGCATATAAATTTTTCATAGCAATGGATATGACTAAAGATAAATTAAAATTTCTACTTCAGTTCTGTGAAATACTTGATCAAATGTTTAGAAATACTTAGAATCAGATGATATAATTCAGCTTTTAGTAGTAACAAGAAGAAATGCATTCTGAAAAATGAACTTTGAATAACTGTCACTCATAATTTTATTTAAGAGGACAAGCTCTATAAAAGGTTATTGCAGCTAATTTGAATGATAAATATTATTCTACTAAAATAACAGTTTACTATTTGCTATTCCAGAGGAGTTTGGGGAATTTTAGGCTCTACGGGACAGATTTTCTGTCCAGAGTTTCTTTCTAGCATCTCTAATAAGAGTTGCACCTTATTAACCCAGGGTTTGCATTGTGCTCTGTTAATGTTAATGTGCCCTATAATTTAGTGTAGCATCTTAGTCAATTTTTTTCAAAGTTAACCTTTTAGTCTCCATATTTACAGAATATTACATAGAGCCATTTAAGTTCACATTGCTTCCAATCATTTCTGTAGCTAAAGAGAATGCATATGTTTTTAAAGTAAAATTATGACCCCCCAAAATAAGTAGTTTAATGATTGTGTGCAGAGATTTTGAAATCTATGAATATGATGGACTTTTAGTGTATTAAAATCAGAAGCCAAAAATATGAAAGCTGAGTTGTATTATATAGAGGGTAGGAAATAAGATAATTAGCAAATATGTAGCCTGCATTCCTCAATGGATAAATACAAAGCATTAGAATGTAGATAAGATTTCAGTTTTTGCTTTAAATTTTTTTTATTTTCTATCTGATTTTTGATACTGTTAGCCAAAGATGCTGTGGCTAATAGTGCTATTTTCTAAAAGGATGTGTATGTATTTGAAAGTACCATTACATCAATCTGTGCTGTTTTGTCTCAGTCGTTCCTGGGGTGGATTCCATTATCTGCAGCTCTATTGCCTTATGGATAACACTTTGCTTCTCTTTGGACAGAATATGTTTCTAATTGTTTGCACACCGTGGTGCTTTGTAGCTTTCTTCTGCCTATTACTACATTTCATTGCCCTCAAAGGGGGGCTCCTGAGCTCTTGAAAGATTTCTTAAACCCACATTCTGTTCTGCTAGCCCTTATTCAGCTTTTTGTAAAGCATTTACCTCGACAACCCAGTGTTCTGTTCTGTGGACTGTCAACATGTAGCTTTTTGCCGCAAAGCTAATTCGCAGTGATCATTTTTGAAGCTTTAGGTTGAATGCATTGCCTTCCCTTGTTCAGACTGTGAATTTATCTCAAATTTAAGTGTTTTAACAAAATTCTTAAGTTAAAACAGCTTTAGTCATATGCATTAAATCAGATACTTGTGATATATAGCGCTCAGTTGTTGTTTTTTTAACTAAAATACCATGTGATCAGAATCCCTGCATCCAAATACATGTCAATTGATAAAACTATGTTTTATCTTATTCTGAGTTCATTTATATTGGTTATATGCTCTGTCTTTCACATTTTGTGTATACTTAAAATGTAACTCCTACAAATCCTGTTGAAAAGGGCTATTTATATATTCAAAACGAATAAAGAATATGCTGTTTTACTTTTCATTTTCTTTGGGCTATTGGGAAAGACTGCACAGCGTTTGTTAATATCAGAGGTTTTGCAGTTAGAAAATCTTAGATTTAAATCCTATTTCAATCATGCTATGACCTGTCTACCTTAAACAGCATTATTAACTTCTCTGAGCCCTAATTTGCCTCTATATGTAACACACAGGACTGAATGGTCAAGGCAAACTCACAGAAATCATGTGTTTTACCCAAGGCACTAAGGTTCAAAAGATGCAAGGGAGACACAGGCATAGAGGAACATGTTTTCCTGGGGAAGACTGAATCTCTGAAGCTCAAATTTCTAATTGACTTCTTTGCCCTGCCTACCAGTTTTTTTCCTGTCTGATATAGAGGAAGGCACCACAGGTCTGCTTTCCCATCTTCTTTTATGAACCTGTATCTTTGCCACTTTTATAGTCAGGCTTTCTAGAACAATGTATGCGAGTGCTGCCACAAAGTTGCACTTTCATTTCACTGTTCAGTTCCCTACCATATAACTTTTCCCCCATCCATCACCCTCAGATTGTTTTTGCTATGTTCATCTTTGAGATCCAGTTTCACAAACACAGTATCATTTAGAACTCTCTTCCACTACAGTCCCCAATAACTTTCTGAATCATTAGAGATGCTGACTCCTGCCTCTGCCAGAGATTCATATTTTATTCTATTCACTTCAGTGACATTGCACTTTCCTTATATTCTTTCTACACTTTCGTTATTTTTCCTTTTCTGTCTAATTTCACTCCTTCTTCAGGGTAAACTGATGTCTAACTGTTAATGTATATTAAGTTTCAACCAGGTTTTTTCTTAACTTCGCATTCTACATTCTCTGTGTAAATATTCTTTCCTACAACTTTAGATACCATGCCCCAAATTCTCAAATTCTATTTGACTACTACGTCTCCTATGAATTTCAAGCTTATAGATCAAAGTATGCTCAAAACTGAAATTCAGGATAATTGCATGGATCAGAACAGTGAGGTTCATTCTTGATAGTTAATTCTTTAGTTAAGCCCATACACAATCAATCAGCCATGTGTCCGTTCTACCTCCAAATCTGCTTATTTCCATCTGACCCAGCTACCCCTAACCCAGCAAATTATTCTTTCACCTTCAAGGATTACTGTCGAAGTCTTCTCCTGTAGTAGGAAGATTAATCTAATAAATTGCAAATCATATCTGCAACACTCCTCTTTACTTACACTTATATAAAATCCAAACTCCTTAATTTGTCGAAGCACGTCTTAATTATTTCATTCTCACTCAACTCTTCATCTTTTTCCACACAGTAATGACACTCTACTTGATCTTCTCTTGCTCCTTTTGCTCCCTCCAAATCAACAAGCTCTTTCTTTGCTATCTGCCTCATAGTTACCTCTTACCCATCTGTCAAGCCTCAATAAAAATTTCACTTCCCCAGAGAAAATGTTCCTAAATTTTCAGTCTTAATTAATTATTTTCTATGATTTCATTCCTTGACATTGTAACTTTCCTTCACAGTGTTTATCCCATTTTGTGTTCATGCGTCCATTTCATTTATGGAATGCTAATCACCTACTAGATAGTAGGCTTCCTAGGCCTTAGAGGGTCAGTAATCATGTTTTTTTTCCTTTCTTTCTTTTTCTTTCTTCAAATTCTACTGCATGTATAATCCTCAGTTTCTGATCTTAGAAATGGATAAAATAAGACTTGATTTGCTGCATAGTTATAAAGTAAGTTCAACAATGTATTCGATGCTTTAGTGAGGCTGAAACGTCATAAACCTTTATTAAATTGTATTTATTAATTGTGTTTATTAATGAGAAATATACTCACTTTTTTAAAGAATAGAGGCAATTATTTTATGGTTTCAAGCCAGTGTGCCAAAAGTCAAAGCCCAGCTTTGCTAATTTTAGCTGTGCATTTGTGGGAAAATTACTGTGTATCTTTTTGCCCCAGTTGTCTCACTTTTACAATGGGGATAACAACATCTGATAGGTTATAACATAAACAAAATGGGTCTCATGTGTGTAATCCCAGCACTTTGGGAGGCCGAGGAGGGTGGACCACCTGAGGTCTGGAGTTCGAGATCACCCTGACCAACACGGTGAAACCCTGTCCCTACTCAAAAATACAAAAAATTAGCTGGGCGTGGTGGTAGGTGCTTGTAATCCCAGCTACTCGGGAGGCTGAGGCACGAGAATCACTTGAACCTGGGAGGCAGAGGTTGCAGTGAGCAAGATTGCACCACTGCATTCCAGCCTGGGTGACAGAGTGAGACTCCATCTCAAAAAAAAAAAAAGAAAAGGACAAAATGAGTTAATATATTCTAAGCACATAGTACAGTATGCAATACATACACACTGAGCATTCAATGAACATTGACTTATGTTACCATTAGGAATTATTTTTACCTATTTTAACAAATATCTAGAAGTTTTTCTTCTAAAGGTATCATCTGTTCTGTATTGTCTTCTGAAAACTTTCCATTTATTGTTCACATTTTTACTATAGTTTCTCTTCTTTTATTCTATATTAAAAAGTTTTTCCAGTCATGAAAATGATTTAGGTTTCCTTTTTTCCTCTACAGCCTTCTCAACTTTTTTGCTAACACTTTTTGCAGTGAGATTCCAAAAATGAAGTATTATTTCATTTTATTCTCTTTCAGAATGTCATTGTTTGGCTCAGTAAAATGTCTCTGGTCCTTCTTTCAGCACTTTGAAATCTCTACTACTTAAATCTTTTACTGTTCCGAGACCTTATTCATGTCAGCTCATTTTAAAATCTCCCTTCAAGTCTGAAAATATCCACAAAATTATAACCCAAGGTTCTAAACTTGCATTAATCTGCTGACTTTGAACTGTCTACATTTCTAGCTCATGTTCATCCCACACACAGTCCTGAATACCACAAAACGTCCATCCTGACAGGTACCTTTTTTTCCCCTCTGCCACTTCTTGTACTTCTATGCTTCACCCGATGCTGAAAATGGCATCTTAATCAGCATCTAGTAAGTACATTCTTTCAAATCTTCTTACGCCCACCTTTTATGTTAAGTCTAGAATACTGAAATTAACTTCCTTCCCAAAATTATTGGCCCACTGCTGTTTTTGTAGCTATAGTTAACCTTAAAATCCACACAATAGGAATGTATTCAAATGGAAATTAGATTTTTAATTGACACAAACATCTTTAATAATTATTTATAAACCAAATTTTGAGAGTTTATCTGATATTTTCTAAGAAACAAAAGATTATTTCAAGAATAAATAATTCAATGGGTATGAAGGATATCTATATTGCATATAATACCTGTAGACTGTATAAATCCACTTATTTCTTAAGACCATTAAGGGCAGGGCCTTGCTTTTTAAGTGGCTGTAAAGATCTTATCTGTTTTTTGTGCCATGATGACAAAAAAAAAACCTGAATAATTATACAAATTAAGGTACTATTACTATGACTTACTATCATAGCGTCAACGCTTTGAGTGTTTACGTAAATACTGAGCATTGTGTGCCTGGCAATTTAATAATTTACAAATGTGCTTCTGTTACCAGAAAGGAATCATGATGTAGACCCCAAGAGAGGTTTCTTGTACCTCACATAAGTATTTGAGGTGAATCCATAGAGTAAAGTGAGAGCACGTTCATTAAGAAAGTAAAGAAGTAAAGAATCGCTACTCCACAGGCAGAGCAGAGACATAGGCTGCTCGACTAACAATATATTTATAGTTATTTTTTGACTATATGCTAAATAAGGGGTGGATTATTCATGAGTTTTCAGGGAAAGGGGTAGGCAATTTCCTGGAACTGAGGGTTTCTCTCCATTTTAGACAATATAGGGTAATTTTTCAGGTTCCCATAGCATTTGTAAACTGTCATAGCACTGGTGGGAGTGTCTTTCAGCATGCTAATGCATTCAAATCATCATATAATAAGCAACAAAGACTACCAGAGGTCACTTTCACTGCCATCTTGATTTTGATGGGTTTTTGCTGGCTTCTTTACCACAACTTGTTTTCTCAACAAAGTCTTAGTGACCTGTATTTTTTGCCAGTCTCATATCTCATCTTGTGACTTCATCCTGGGGATGAAGCCCAGCAGGTCTCCCCTTATTTTATCCAGCCCCTATACAAGATGGGGTCACTCTGGTTTCAATGCTTCTGACACTTCCACTTAATTTCACAGTACCAAAACTATTATAAATTTATTATTGCTATATTATAAGTTTAAAAACTACATATTAGAGTTGTTAATTAGTGCAAGTGATAAAATAAATAAGTGAAACAATTTATTAAAGGTTTTTTTTTTTTTTTAACTGTTAAACTTCTGGTAGGCAGAGTAATGGTCTCCAAAAGAAGTCCATATTCCAGTCTCCAAAACCTGTAAATAAATTGCATTATCTAGCAAAAAGGAATTATGGTAACAGATGGAATTGGGTTTTTTAATAATCTCATCTTAAAGAGATTATCCCAGATTATTCAGGAAACTTCAAATGTGGAAGAGGAAGACAAAAAAAAACTGTCAGTGTAATTCGATGTGAGAAAAAACTCTACCGGCAACCGATTGTTTTTGAAGATAAATTGGGCCACCAGCCAAGAATTCCAGCAGCCTCTGTAAACTAGAAAAGACAAGGGAATGGCTTCTCCCCTGGGGCCTCCAGAAGAAACCATTCTAGAGGTCAAAATTTCTTAAATCAAGTTACCAGTCCCTGAGTAGCAGGGGGCTGATAACTTCATTTAAGAATTTCTGACCTCTAGAACCATGGGATAATAAATTTGTAGTGTTTAAAGCCACCAAGTGTGTGGTAATTTGTTACAAAGCAAAAGAAAAGTAACAAAGATCTTACATTATTTGTAGGTTTTGGCTATCAAGACTTATTTTAAAACTGCAAACACTTGAGAAATGATCAGATCCAGTGGGCTCATTAATCAGATGAGAAAAATAAAGAATAAAGATACTAAATTAATTGCCATCAACCTTTTCTGAATGCTCCTATTGACTTTCAGTTGAAATATAAATGAAACATCAGAAGACCGCTTTTGTTCTTTCTATACCTGCTTTCACAGACTGCTAGAACTATTAGAATAGTCTGTTTCTTCTGATCTAGGATTTGTTGCCCTTCGATCTAAGTATCTCTCTTGCGTTCCCAAAATACTTCATAGGGACTTATTAATATGTTATGAAGGCAATAAATATTGTGAGAAAATATTTCTTCATTTAAATATCCTAAATAGATTAATAAATTTTATGTAATCCAGAAATAAAAACAACATTGTTTTAGGGTTTCATTTGCTTATTCTTCTATGGTCACTTTCTTAACAGTCTAGTGAAAAATATTTTGTTTTGCTTTGTGAGGAAGTTATTGGCAAAATTAAAGGTTAGCAAACATCTTTTAAAATAATAAACATAGCAATAGTTATCATTTATTAATCATTTCCTTTGTGTTGGGTACTGCTTCATGTATTTCATGTGTATTATCTAATCTTATTTCAAAACATTTGCATGAGGTTGCATTATTGCAATGCTTACTTTAGAGATGAAGAAATAAAGGCACCTGATATAATAGTTAGATAACTTGTCAAATGTCACACCCATGGAATCAGCATTACCAGAATTTAAACATAAGCTATCCCTAACCAAAGTGTGTGTGTGCGTGCACGCACGCGTGCTGATTGGTTTGTTTGCTGCATTTGATTTGTTTTTAAGCAAGAATGTGGAAATACTAATTTCAATTATCACACAAAATTCAAAACTGAATCAAAATGTGTAAATGGGAGGCATTGATAATAACGTTGACCTTATTTTATTACATATCAATAATTTGCATATAAAACTTTTCCAAGTACACTGCATTTTAATGAATTCAGAGCTCAGAGCATACACAAATAGTATTTGTTGGAAAATTTTAAATGACTAATTTAAATGTTCTTAATAATAGGCCGTTGGAAAAGCTTTTAAATATAAGTAATACTGCAATGTATTCACCATATGACTTGTTTCTCACATCATGCTATGTTAACTGGTAACCGTTTTCTTTATGTTTCTTTATTTTAAAATAATGTATGAATTTTTAGAAAACATTACAAATTGTCATATGATCAGAAAGGATTGGCAGGAAAACAATGATTTAACAGCAACAACTGTTGTATATTAGTTTTCAACAAAATGTATTCCCTTTTCAGAGAAAATTAGACTTTTAACCACAATATATCAAAGCTCCTAGTGTAGCTTCTCAATTAACAGGCCTCGAAGGGTGTGATGACTGGTATCAGTAAATGGGGCAGGTCCTTGGCTTTCCTGAGGGGGGGTTCATGTCAGTGGAAAGGGAAGGAGCAGTTCACTTCTTCAGTGAATGGCAAGTAGAACAGAGCCTCTTATGTTCCTGACTCCCAACCTGATGACTCTTTTCTTGGAATGAGTGGGTTCTGATCTGAGCTCTTCCATATGGTATGTATTTATCGGCACTCAGCTCAAATTCATAGAATGAAAATAGTAACTTCTAAGCCATATAATAGAATACTGGTTTTATTAACCAAAAGTGGGGTTTGGTGGTGATGGGGATCTTGTTTTAGGACACCAAAATAAAGGGATGAACCACTTAGGAGGCACTCTTTCAACTGAGTAGCAATTTCTGGGCATTTTCTCTCCCCTGAAAAAAAAGCTATGTAGCAGCTTGCAGGTGGACAAAGGCCATCTCTCAAGAAGAGAGTAGGAACATAGCAGATTGTGGCAAGGCTATGCCAGATAAAACACGGTAATATGGTGCTATTCCTTCCTTCCCAGTTTATCCAAGATCCAAGCATTTTGGTGGGGTTGAGAATTGAAACATTTTGTTTTAATTCTTAGATACTGACCAAAAATCTTATTGTAATTTGGAATTTATTTTGATAAATACATAAAATACCCAAAGTTTATATATTATGTTAAATCTCATAAGAGCATATAATCTACTTTTTGCACATTTTATATTACTTTCTCTCTTTGCTTTCATGATGATTTCAAGGTACCCACACATACATAACTTTTTGCCTTGAAACTTGCTTTTAAACATCAAATCGTCAGCTCTAATGGTGGAAACCCTTACGTATATATGAGAGCTTATTATTACATATATATGCTATCATATATATTACATATATATTAATTCACATATATATTAATTCTTATGTAGTAATCCCTAACACTAAATGATCTCTAGCAAAAATTTGATGATTTTTAACCCAAAATGCACTATTTCCATAAATATTGGGAAGGTTCTCTTTCCCAAGGAGGCTTGTTTCTGTTTAAATAAGAATATTGCAAGAAACCACAACTCGAGCAGCACTTTTATATTGCCTGATGCCAGCAGTAGACCAGAGGGATACCAGTGGTGGCTTTAGAGATTATTTCATTATGATGAAGGAAGCCCTTCAAAAACAACAATGCATTTTGATGTGGTTAGTTTCACCCTCATTTCATTTTTTCCCTTTTTCTTTGTTCTCTTTTTAAACTCTATTGTTAAAATCTTACCATAATGAGCAGATAGAGAATGAAGTACAGAGAAGAATCTGCCTCATGAAACATAGTCACAGGCATTTTCTACACTGAAGTTTATTTTATGTGCTCTATTTGTGATTTCGCTGCATTTGATGTATATTTTTCAAGCTAATCTTGATTAAGTAGTCACGGCACTAGTTTCAAGCGGGTGTCAGAAATCCTGGTTTGAACATTTCTGGTGCACAGAGGACGGTGCTGACATTTTCTGTTCACCCTCCATGGACAGTAATTTTTTTTTGCCATAAATTATTTATGCATTGTTTAATCACAGAGAGTTAAAATGACAATCCTTACTGTGGTTAGAGCCTTGTGGAGAAGAAAGAAATAAATCTAACCTTAAATAAAAAAATATAAGAGAAAGTACAATATACATATATGACCTGAAATAGGTTTTAATATAGAAAAGGTTTGCTAAGAATGATGGTTTCCGGGAACTGAACAATGAGATCACTTGGACTCGGGAAGGGGAACATCACACACCGGGGCCTATCATGGGGAGGGGGGAGGGGGGAGGGATTGCATTGGGAGTTATACCTGATGTAAACGACGAGTTGATGGGTGCTGACGAGTTGATAGGTGCAGCACACCAACATGGCACAAGTATACATATGTAACAAACCTGCACGTTATGCACATGTACCCTAGAACTTAAAGTATAATAATAAAAATATATATATAGAAAAGGTGAGACAGAAGCTGAAGGTACCACTGCTCATCCCTCTGTAGTGTGGAGCTCCTCTCAAGCATCCCACACATTATCTGTGGCTGATGAAAATGCTGGACACTTTCTCTGCTCATCACAAGAATTGTCCTGAACAAATTCTGGGGTTAACTATTCTACTGTGAACATAACTCATCTACGATATGATGGAATTATTTTCTAAAAATGTAATAAATAGTCAAAGAAATATATATTAAGTAGATTAGTAAAAAACACTTATATATTTGCCTTAATTATCTATTTAAAGAATACATAGTAATAAGGGAGAGAAAAAATACATTAAAAATAGTGATTTACAAAGAAATCTGTGAGATTATCTAAAGCTATTTTTCGATTTAAAAGGAAAATATTAAATACAATTACTGAAAAAATACATAGACCTGGAGATAGTTTTGTAATATTTTGCTGTCTCTGTAAAGAGTTACCACACAGGCCTATGATGGTGAGAACAGTTCACTTCATGAAGGCAGAAAAATAAATAGGCATCATTTTATTTAATCTGATCACAGGATCAATTTCTTGTAAGATTGAGAGTAAAGTGTGGAGACTTTGAGAGAAAAGGATTATTATCATCCAATAACCTAACATGGGTACAATTAACATACATATGGGAAAACAAAGGAAAGACATAACGGAACATGCAAGAAATTCGGCAATATGTCATCCACAAATATCTTGTGGAAGTCATTTAAGGAAAGCATTTAGCCAAAAATAAAATAAAATAAAAGCAGAATGTGGATACTCAAAGTAAAATGAAAAAATAACCTTGAAATCAAATTTTGTAAATTTTCAACAAATTCATATGTTGGAGTGGTAGTATAAGGAAGACAGGTAGAGATTAGTAAGTCAGGGAACATATGAGAATGTAAAATATGAAGGAAACTGCTAGTAAATAGGGATTTGTAGCAGTGTATCCAATAAAAGATGTGAAACCATAACAGGTAAACATTAAAAAAAAAAGTAATTAGGCTAATGGACTATCAGAAAAAATAAAAAGTGTAAAAATACGTAACAAATGTAGCATAAAAGAGAAATCATAAACCAAACACATTAGTTAGCATATTTAATGGAAATTGGTTAAATTATTTTACTAAAGAAGTGCTCTCACATTGGGTTCTAGCTATACTCTTTTGTGAAAGAACATATCTAAAGGAAGAGCACAATGAAGAAAATAACAGAATATAGCATGTTAATTAAAGAAAACACTTCTGAAAATGATATTAACATCAGATACATCTTAAGATCAAAAAAGCAAAAGGGATTAAGTTTCATATTTTCAAAAACGAAAGAACAATATCCTCAAAGAAGATGTAATAGGAATAATTATTCACTTGGCAATTCTTAGAAATATAGTGCTAGGGCAGGCTGAAGAATGTCCACATCCTAACCCATAGAACCTGGAAACATGTTGCCTTACATGGTAAAGGGATATGATAAATGTGATCAAGGGTATTGAAGTGAGGAGATTATCATGGATTATCTAGGGGTAACCATTGTAATCATAAGGGACTTTATAAGAGGCAGGAGAAGGAGATGTGATGATGAAAGCAGAGTTGAGGAAAAGGAACAGAGATAGAGTAAAAGAGAGAGATTTTAAGATAATACACCATTGTCTTTGAAGGTAGAGACCACAAGTGAAGGAATAAAGAAAGCTTTTAGAAGCTGGAAAAGGTAGAGAAACAGATCCTTCCTGTCTTAGTTCATTTTCTTTGGCTTATAATGTAATACCTGAAACTGAGTAATTTATTTAAGAATATTTATTTCTTACACTTATGAAAGCTGAAGAGTCCATGTTTGAGGGGCCTTATCTGGTGGGAGCCTGTGCTGGTGGGGACTCTGCAGAATCCCATGGCAGTACAGGGCATCCCATGGCAAAGGAGTTGAGCATGCTAGCTTAGCTTTATCTTTCTCTTCTTACAAAGCCATTAGTCTCATTCCCATGAAGACCCATTAACTCATTAACACATTAATCTATTAATTCATGAATTGATTAATCCATTCAGGAGAGCAGAGCCCTTATAGACCAATCACCTCATAGAAGTTCCACTTCTTAATACTGCCACACTGTAGGTGAAGTTTCAATATGAGTTTTGGGGGAAACAAATATTCAAACCATTCCACTCCCCTAGAGCTGACAGAAAAGGACCAGCCTTGCTGACACTTTGATTGTAGCCTACTAAAATTGATTTTGTATGTCTGACATTCAGAATGTAAGAGAAGAAAAAAAGTATGGCTTAAGCCTTTAAATTTGTGATAACCTGTTACACCAGCATCAGAAAACCAACACAAGAGACAAACCATATAATTATTTTTTTGAAAAAACCCTTATTTGTAGAAGAAGACCATACTACAGGCATCTCAGAAATCAATAGCTTAAATACCCAAAAGATAGAAAGGCTTTAGAGGAATTGAATCTTAAAAGTCAAGATTGTCTTAATTATATATAAAAATGCAATATCAGGCAGTGTTTAAACATACACTTCATACACTACATGAATGTGTATGGAAACAATATATGAATAAGGCCATAAATAGAATCTCAATTAATTAAATAAAAATTAGAAAAAAGTATGTAATTTTTTAAATTTTTATACAAAAACAAGGATAACATAAAAATATTATCTGCTGACTATATAAATCTGCCCCAGTTCACTCAATCAATAATCTATTGTTCTCATTATATTGCTTTTAGACTGGGAAAAATTAAGGTTTCAAAGAAAAAATAGAAGAATATTCCAACAATTCCAGACAGATAAATTATTTCATAAATAGAGCATGGATTTAATACAGAATTGAGATTAAAAGGTTTGGTTCTGCCATATTTCCGTATAATAAGAGAACCTTACACAGTGTAAAAATGGCAAAGTATTTGCAATTTAAATAGGTGACAAGAAATTAACATCTCCAAGCTCAGGCACGTTTCTAATAGCTTGATAATTTTAATATTCCCCCACTCCCTGAGAGAGTTTATAATAATTTCATAGAAAAATTTCTCATGAAAGAGAGATACTCACCAGTGGATAATGTTTTTATCTCAGAATTTAGTTAACACAGGAGAAAATTATATGGGAATGTTGAAGAGCTGCTTCTAATTGTTGGACAGTTATTTTCTAAAGGGGTGATCCAAAGATCCTGGTCCCATTTGTCTTGGATAGATCCTTTCCACACTTAGTTTCCACATTTGTAGTTCAAGTGCATATCATTTCTGTTAACATTTTATTAAGTAGAACTCAGTTATATGGCCACAAGAAACTGAAAGGTCAGCCAGAAAATGAAGTTGACATGTCCACGAAGAAGAAATAAGCTTGCTTGCACCTAGCCATCTCTGTCACAGGGGATCCTGACAACATTTTTGAACTGTGGAATTCTAAACTCTTTCTTCTGTGGTAGCCTCCTTTATATTCCCAAATTTTAAGCAATTGTGTTAAGGGCAATACTTCCTTTAATTAGAATATTTTGGCACCAAGTCAAGCTTTTCTAAGCTGTTACATTATTGGTTACATATCTTGAAAATAAAAACAAGTGTTTTTGCTTTTTGTTTTCTGTTCTTGTGGGTTTTTTGGTTTGTTTGTTTTGTTTTTCTTGCTACAAGGTCTCTCTCTGTTGCCCTGGCTGGAGTTCAGTGGTGCAAACACAGCTCAATGTAGCCTTTATCTCCTGGGCTCAAGGAATCCTCTCACCTCAGCCTCCTGAGTACCTGGGACTACAGGTAAGTGCCACCATTCCCAGCTATTTTTTTTTTTTTCAATTTTGTAGAGATGGGGGTCTCACAATGTTATTCAGGCTAGTCTTGAATTCCTAGGCTCAAGGAATCCTCCTGCCTTGGCATCCCAAAGTGCTGGGATTATAGGCATGAGCTGCCACACCTGGCTGCTTTTTTCTTTTTTAACAGAGAAAAATTTATGGTGGAAAATAAAAGCAAAATTATCTTTCCTATATAACACAATAATGAATTTAGAATTCAGTGTTACTCAAATTATTATATGGTTAGATTTCTTGACATTTTTTGGTGGGCAATGTTCAAACACAATTTTTTTTTTTTTAATTGCCTCTGTCTGCAGTCTACATGCCCACCTGCCCCCCGCCCCCACCTCAGGCTAAAGCAAATAAAGAATCTTATATCTGCATTTTTAAAAAATTGCTGAATTTAAAAAATGAATCCTACCCCTCCAGGGGTACGAGGGTAACGAATGAGGAAGTACTAGCCACTGAACATAAAGCTATCAAAGATATAATTTAAATAATAGGCCCCACGGTGTCTCACGCCTGTAATCTCAGTACTTTGGGAGGTCAAGGTGGGTGGATCACCCAGGTCAGGAGTTTGAGACCAGCCTGGCCGACATGGCGAAACACCGTCTCTACTAAAAACACAAAAATTAGCTGGGTGTGGTGGCATGCACCTGTAGTCCCAGTTACTCAGGAAGCTGAGGCAGGAGAATCACTTGAACCTGGGAGGCAGAGGTTGCAGTGAACCGAGATCACACCACTGCACTCCAGCCTGGGAGACAGAGTGACACTCTGTCTCAAAAAAATAAATAAATAAATAAATAACAAATAAATAATAAAAAATTTTATGTTAAAACTAAAACACACACAAAGAGAGGTTAGGAAAGTTTCATTATAATGTTAAAATGATGCATACCAATAATTTTAAAATTATCTTGGAAAGTATCAACTTTTCAACCATTAAATGCCTTGTTATAAGAAAGAAAACAAATTGCATTATATTGTAACTTACGTAGTCAAATTATCAAGTCATTGCTTGCTCCCCAAAAATTCAAATAGAAAATGATAATAAAAGAAACATTAAACAGAGAAAAGGAGGGAGAGAAACTTCTCAAAAAGGCAAACTAAGCCTCATTCAAAGAAAATAACTTTTTCTTTTCAATATCTTGGACACTAATTTTTAACTGCATTAGATTTTAATCAATCCAAACATTAAATATTTTCTCAGGTTCAAAATGCTGTTTTCAAAACTGAAATCTTCTAATTAGAAAAAAAAAATTACTTATATACATGTTAAAGCAAAAATACAGAATTAAGGATAACTTTATGCATAAGAAGGTCTTTCTGTGTATTTTCAGTTGAACTACTAACTCTGTTTCAATGTAGATATACTTTTTTCTTAAGCTATTATCTGCTAAGAGGACTTCTGAGAGAAAATTATTGACTGTAGATTTTGAAATTATCCAGAAAATATTTATGTGTGTATATCTCTAAAATTATCTCAGCATTAAGGTAATTTGTGCTAGTGTTATATTTCTTTATCTGGGCGCTGGTAACACAGGTAATGCATGGTTAGTTTATGAATCTACATTTAAAGCTATACATTATATTCATTTTTCTCTATGGATATTAGAATTTAATAATTTTTTAGTAACTAGAGATATAGGAAGGTAGCAAAGACAACAGCAGCATATTTTTTCCATCTCCTCAGAAAAACAGAAAGAGCAGTGGATAGGAAAACACATCCAAAAACCCCATTTATAGTCAAACTAGGTGAAAAGTATTAAAAGAAAAACTTTAAACAAATTAAATTTTTTTTTTTTTTTTTTTTTTTTTTTTTTTTGAGACGGAGTCTCACGCTGTTGCCCAGGCTGGAGTGCAGTGGCGCGATCTCGGCTCACTGCAAGCTCCGCCTCCCGTGTTCCCGCCATTCTCCTGCCTCAGCCTCCTGAGTAGCTGGGACTACAGGCGCCCGCCACCGCGCCCGGCTAATTTTTTGTATTTTTAATAGAGACGGGGTTTCACTGTGGTCTCGATCTCCTGACCTTGTGATCCGCCCACCTCGGCCTCCCAAAGTGCTGGGATTACAGGCTTGAGCCACCGCGCCCGGCCCAAATTAAATTTAATAGAGCAAAGAACAGGAAGTCTCAAACCAGAATAAGTTCAGAAAGACTCCTGCATATGGTCAAAGTAGATTTATGGACAGAAAAAGAAAAATGAGGTACAGAAATAGCTGGAGTGGTTACAGCTTGGAGTTTGCCTTGTTTGAACACGGTTCGAACAGTTGACCATCTCGATGATTGTCACAAGGATAGGTTACAGTCTGTGTACACACCAAGTTAAGTTACAGTTCACTATGTAAGGAGAGACCTTTAGGCTGAACTTAAACTGTGTAAGTAGGCAGCTGTAGGCTAAACTTAATTTAACAAAAGGTATCCCCTTCAACCCCAAACCTCAAGCAATTGGTGTCAAACCCGTCTGTGGGAAAGAAGGAGAAAATCACAACGGCAATTTCTGACAAAACATCTACAGACCCCAACATAGCCAACATGAATTTGTTGAAAACCACAGATAGCCTATCTCAGAAAAGCACCTGAAATTTGAGGACTTGGATGAGCAGTCAGTAGCGGGTACCAGTAGTAAGAAGACCACAGGAGATAGAGCACATCAGTGCCAGGTGACTCTCAGAATTGAGCTGAGAAGGCTTTCTTCTAGGGTAAGCACCTACTCTGGGGAGCAATGGCTGCAAGGGAAATAAAAATTCAATAAGATAGGGGAAACATGAACAAGAGAAAAGGTCCAGACTAGCACTAGGGAAGGGAAGATGTTGCGGGAAGTCAGGAACCCCGAACAGAGGGATCAGCTGAAGCTGCGGCAGAAGAACATAAATTGTGAAGATTTCATGGACGTTTATTAGTTTCCCAAATTAATACTTTCATAATTTCTTGCACCTGTCTTTACTGCAATCTCTGAACATAAATTGTGAAGATTTCATGGACACTTATCACTTGCCCAACCAATACCCTTGTGATTTCGCATGCCTGTCTTTACTTTAATCTCTTAATCCCATCATCTTCATAAGCTGAGGAGTATGCATGTCGCCTCAGTACCCTGTGATGATTTCGTTAACTGCACAGATTGTTTGTAAAGCATGTGTGTTTGAATGATATGAAATCTGGGCACCTTGAAAAAAGAACAGGATAGCAGTAATGTTCAGGGAACAAGGGAGTTAAGACTTCAAACTCTGACTGCTGGTGAGCCAGATGGAACAGAGCCATATTTCTCTTCTTTCAAAAGCAAATAAGATAAATTTTGCTGAATTCTTTTTCTCAGCAAGGAACATCCCTGAGAAAGAAAATGTGCCCCGAGGGTAGGTCTATGAACGGCCCCCTTGGAGGTGGCCATTTTTTATGGTCAAAGCCAAAGGGATGATATAAGCCCCAGTCTCCTGTAGTGCTCCCAGGCTTATCAGGATGAGGAAATTCCCACCTAATAAATTTTGGTCAGACAGGTTGTCTGCTCTCAAACCCTGTCTCCTGGTAAGATGTTATCAATGGCAATGCATGCCCGAAACTTCATTAGCAATTTTAATTTTGCCCTATCCCCATCACCCTATTTGTGCACTCCCTCCCCTTTTGAAAATCGCTAATAAAAACTTGCTGGTTTTATGGCTCAGGGAGCATCATGGAACCTGCCGACATGTGATGTCTCCCCTGGACATCCAGCTCTAAAATTTCTCTCTTTCGTACTCTTTCCCTTTATTTCTAAGACCAGCTGAGATGCTTAGGGAAATAGAAAAGAACCCATGTTAAATATTGTGGTTGGGGTTTCCCCTGACAGGAAGATAGCCAGGATTTCACAGAAAGCAATCTACTACACTGTTGAATACTGGATGTAAAATATCCAAAGTAGGAGCTCTGAGAAGATGGAAAAATTTAGTTTCACTCTGTTCCATTAAAAAGTTCAGGAAACCTTATTTCACCTAAAATTGAAAAAGAGAACAGCATATCAAATCACATGCTAAGTTATTATAATAATAAAGAGAATAGAGAAGAATAATATCTGTACAGACAAGGAGAGCTTGCCAGAAAGACTGGTGCACAGAACAGATCAAAACCATAACCTACTATTTCAAAATGAATTAAAAGACATTAATAAAATAATACAAGACATGAAAGAGAAACATAAATCAGAAATAGAAAACTCAGAATTGAGATCTCAAAACCCAAGAAATAATTGAGATATTAGAAAAATATTTAAGAAATTAGTACTAATGATTTAAGAAATTAGTACTGGTGATGAAAGAATACAACAATAAAATAATGCATTAAGACAGTTTAAAAAGAACATTAAAACAAAAGAATGCAACAATAAAACAATGCACTAAGACAAATAGAAGGTAAAAAAAAAATTAAAACAAACATACATTTCTAAAAGGAGACAAAAGGATTTAAGAAAAAAATCAAGGTATTGAAAATAGATAAGGAAATTTAAATGTATAGATAATAAAAGACCCTGAAAAAGAAAACCAAAGCAAGGACATAAAATACACATTCTAAAACATAACTTTAAACATTTTTTTAAGAAAAAAAGAAACAAAAAGCTACATATTGAGAAAGAACACTGTGCGCTTTGAAATTTTGACTTTCATCAATATCTGAGCATATTCTAAAAAAATTATGAAAGTTAGAAAAAAGAAAAAAATCAATATATTTTGGGAACACATAGAAGAAAAGAGCATCTGACTTATAAAGGAAAGAAAATATTATCATCAGACTTTTTGACAACAGCACTGAAGTTCATTAGACCTATCAATAGAAGTCATGCATGTCCATAAATTAAATGAAAAATATTATTTATAATTTTGGTTCAAAGTTATTATCACACAGTTGTAAAATTTGATATCATTAGGAAAAGTTGTTAATTCTGTTACAATATTGTGTTTGTAAGTTTTATTTGATGAAATGAGAAATAAAGGTACTCCTTTCTATTTTTATCAGATTTCTCAGAAGCTAAAGAATTTCAATTAGGCATTATTATTATTCTTGAAATATGTCTTCTTGGTATATAAATTCATTAAAGGAAAAATAAATGAATGATCATAACATGTACAAATTGGAGCAAACTTTATTAATCACTACTGCTATATTCCTTTGCCTTCTAATCCAGCACTCCCTAAAACCACTTCAATCTCCTTAAGGTAGTGCGTACTTTGATGTTTTATGAAATACATAAAGAACAGAAAGCTCAAATGTATTAAATAATACAGTGTATATTGTATTCAACAGACCTACAAATAATAAATCTTTCTCCTAGATACCTCAAAGCACTTCTTAAATAATTAATTTTTAAGTGTTCTTGGATTAACATATGCTGTCAGTATGATTTTGATGAAAGAAAAAGACAAGTTTACAGAGCTAACATAAGCCTCTCACAAACCAAGTTACCTCTCACTTACCAAGTTAGAGGCTGAAGATATGACACATGACTCGCATCTCTCCATACGAAACACACACAGACAGGATTTTCCTTATTAGTTAACTGCAAATTCATGTTAAACTCATATGCAAACAAATTAATTAAGTTTAAGAGAAATCATTAAAATAGAAAAATTAGAAAATTTATTTCTGAATGTTATAAAATTTAGAATGGTATTATCAGTTGCTTTTTTAATGCAATTTAATATTTGAGTCTACGAACTGGAGATAATCAGAACACCACGTGTCATTTTGGAGGAGTACGGGAAATAGTCATCAATGAGAAATAGTTGGATCCCTAGCAAATGTTCTCTCTGGCACTTAATAAAGTGTTTAGTTTACATGAGAAAATAATAATGCCCATAAAGCTATTGTGTGATATATTCCCAACCAGTCACTAGAGTGGCAAAAAAATATTGTTAATAAACCTAGATATGATCAGGAATGTAGATGACAGTATAATATTTTGTGATTACCTAAAAATTCTTCTATAGCTGAACAATACTGGAAAAAGACTGAGTTTATATATCAAACTTCATCTGATAATCTAGTGGTTTTATAAGAAAATATAAACAGCAATATTGCAATTACAGTTACCATAGCATTGTCAAACCAGAGAATGCTCTCATCAATAATAGAACATATGATTATATCTGTAACTTTTTCACAATTACAAATAATTTCAAATATATTCATTAATCAGCCCAGAAGTCTAAGACTGTATAATTCTGATGAGCAAAAGGGTTCAGATTCAATAACCAGAAACTAGTTCTTGTAATGAAATACAATGATTCACCTGGTTGCACTACTCCATACATGTAATTTATTCTATGTATGTAACAAATAGCTTACAGTTCATGTAAAATACATTTTACTAAAGAGGAAGAATAGAATAGAGGAAAAATAAACTTAAAGTTAGATTGGACAACATAACATAGTTGTGTGATACTGGATAGTCTAGAAATGGATATGGTATTTGGGAACTTCTTTAGGAAAATGTCAAGCCCATTTTAACTATCAAAAACAGCCCCTCCGATCCATATACACATGTGATGTCTGTAAGGATATATTTACAAAACTAATTTGTCATTCATTGCCACACATTTTTATCTCAACATGTAAATAATCATATATGATACTTAGATCATAATTAAAAATAAACCCACTTAAACAATTCACAGAGAGATGAACTCTCTTATATACAATTGGTTTTCTAATACAGTTCACTTTTTTTCTAATGACAGAAGAGTTAAAATTTTTCTTATCTACATTTTATTCATAACACATATATATGAATGAATATACAACTTCTAACCTAAATAGAATCTACACATGAATCAAATAAGTTCCAATATGCTAGAAAATATTGATTTTCGATTGCATGTCTTAAATATGAACCTGCCACTGTTCCTCAACAAGAGTTCCCATGTACAGAATCTATCTACAATGACATAGAAATTCTAAATACCTTTATGGGGAAAGGCAGTCAAGTGTGCAGTCTCCCTGCCCTAGTTAGGCAACACAGAAATGGGCCTGAGGCTTGGAGCAATTCCTTGCCAAGAGATAAAGATCCCTCCCTGCCTGTGCTAGGCTTAGCACCTTGTGTTGGCATATCTTTCTCTGTTCTGAACTCAGTGTTTGCCCTTTTGGCCTGCTGAATGTATACGTCATATTGCACCTGGCCAACCCCTCTATTATATCCATTAGCAGCAGGGAGGATATGGGATCTTGGACCTTCAATACAAGAGGGGTATATGCAGACCATCTTCTGTGGCTATGAAAGGAGACTCACTGGCCAGAGAGGACCTACTGCTGTCTGAATTTATGTCTTTCTTGGCGATCTATGGTTGCCACCTGAAAACCAGGGTTGACATCTTCAGGCTACTGCTACTTTTAATATATATTGTTGTGCTATTTCCTATCCTCCATGTTGTGAGAATCTTCCACTGAATATGGCAAGAGGTGCCACTGGCTCTACAATTTGATGTAGCAAGCAAGGTCACCAACAAAGTTGTCATGGCATTGTAGAGGTGCAAGGATTCGCCAGTACAACCATTGCAGAGAGGCACTAGTTCCATGGAAGGTGGGGAGGGAAGACAGGTTGACTGAGGTGCTGGCTTCCCTCTGGTCACATGGAAATGTCATATAAGCAATCTTCCTGTCAACATTGATGAACTGGTGCAATGAAAAGGAACAGAGATTCTAGAAGTGGGTCCTGGAAGGGTACAAAGACTACACCTTGACTTCTGGCTGCTTTTAAATTTCGAGGCCATCTTTAAACTCCCACAATGTCCCAAGTGTATTAGTTCATTTTCATACTGCTGATAAAGACAGATCCAAGACTGGGCAATTTACAAAAAAATAAATTTAATGTAGACTTACAGTTCCACGTGGGGAAGCCTCCCAATCATGGCAGAAAGCAAGGAGGAGCAAATCACTTCTTACATGGATGGCAGTAGGCAAAGAAAAAACTATGCAGGGAAACTCCCCCTAATAATACCATCAGGTCTAGTGAGACCCACCCACCACCAGGAGAACACCATGAGAAAGACCTGGCCCCATGAACCAGATACCTCCCACCAGGTCCCTCCCATAAGATATGGGAATTCAAGATGAGAGTTGTTTGAGGACGCAGCCAAACCACATCAGCAAGGGTCAGAGACAATGTCTCAGGGAAGTGAGAGGACTCTTCAGGGAGCTCCAACCAATCCAGGTCACTTGCAGACCTCAAGTAAAACCAGTTTTCACTCAAGGCAAAATCACTGATAGTGTTGCAGCAAATGAAACTGTTAAAATGAGGTTCTTCTCTGAGAGTGGAATACAAAATCTAAGAGCTAGATATGACAGAAGCCACAGAAGTCCTGTGTGACTTGATTGTTGTACATATTTGATGAGGGAGCTTGTAGACCCAAATGCCTGGGGCCTAATGGCACAGTGAGGCATATCCACTTCTTTACTGTCAGCTAAATTAACCAAATCCCAACAGGCTATTCGACAAAAGCAATACCTCCTAGCAAGTTGAGAAAAAAATGTTAGTGTGTTAATTCAGGACTTGCTGCAGGCAGGAGTGCTATATACCACTCTGTTGTAGTTTAACAGTCCTGTATGACCCCATTAAAAAAAAAAAGTCTTACAAGCCTGGAGGCTGACAGTGGACAATTGCAGGGTGAATGTCTTGTGATACTCAACATTATCAGTGTACCCGAGGTGGTAGCAGCCACATGGGAGACTGATAACACTGTTACAAATCTGGCTAATGCCTTCTTCTTGACCTCTCTACAGGAAGAAGATAGGACCAGCTTGTATTCAAGCTGGTCTTATCTTGAATACTGCAGGAAAGGATGCTGCAAGAAAGTATCCGGCAGTATACTTTCATCGTACTTTGGCAGAGATACCACAGTTCCCCTGCAGTTTGCCATCGGTGATAGGGTTACATCTGAAAAAGTCTACTTATCCCCAGGAGTATTTGTCATTCATTATACTGATGAAATTTTCATTGCTGGCTTAAGGAACACATTGAACAGGCTCTACACAAAGTTATAAGATGCTATGATACATAAAGATTGAGTGATCAATTCTGATAAAATCCAGGGACCTGCTCATCAAATGAAGTTCCTGGGAGCATCCTGGGTCAATAATCAGAAAAATGTTTCTGACAAGATTAAATGAAAAATGCTGCCCTTAACAGATCCCACCAATGAAAAGAGATTCAACTCAACGGCTGGCAGGCCTGTTTGACTACTGACAATAATAGACACCACATGAGCATATTCTTTTGATCCCTCTATTGAAGGTTACCAATAAGGTGGCCACCTTTAAATGGAGCCCCAACAACAGCAGATTTTGAGGCCATGAACATGCTGTGGCATGGGCCCGACCCCTGGGATCAATGAAGCTAGCCAGCCCTATGGAACTGCTAGTCTCAGTGACTCCTACCCATATAGATTTAGAACCTATAGCAATGAGTGCTGCTACCAAAATGACCTGGCCTATAAACATGTAAATTATTTGAGGCAGTCCCTAGGTACAAGTTCTTCAAATGGCAACCACTAGCCTGCTGTTGGGCCCTAATGTAATCAGAGCAACATATGTCACCTGAAGACCTGAGCAATTTATCCTCATGTGGGTATTCACAAGTTTCACTAATAGTATAAAATAGGCTCAGCAAAGCTCCATCATTAAATGAAACTAACACATCCAAAATAATGTTAGACCAAGGCCTCGGTGAGTCAGCCAACTCCATGAATATGTAGCTGCCTTACTGGAGGAGGTTAAAATACCCATAGGAGATACTCCTGTCCCTCAGTTAGCTAAATGAATCCCACAGTTTAAAAATGTTCCAGCTGATGATATGACTTGTTCGTGGATGGATATGTGAAACTCAAAGCTGATGGAGACCACTGGGCCTCTGCAGGCCCTGCCCCAAGGATGGTCATCTTTTGACTGAGACCAGATAAGATGTTCTGCTGAATGGGCCAAGTCCATGTAGTACTGATGACTGTACTGGCTACTCCAACAGCAAATTCCTGCTACATATTTATAGACTCATGGGTCATTGAAAATGGGCTAGCCACATGATCCAATGACTGATGAATTAATAATTGGACCATTAAAGGTGCCCCTGTTTAGGAATGGGGACTATGACAGCAGCTTTCTAACTGAAAAAGATATTCACTTACCACTCATGTGATACCCACATCATGCCACCCATGACAAAGGACCATTCAAAAGAAAACACAAATGGAATTTACAGGCTGACCTAGCATGCCTTCAACAAATTTTAATAATTGTGCATTGGGTTCATCACAAACTGGGACGTGGAAGCCCAACTCAGATGCAAGAATGAGCCAAATAGGAGGAATGGCCATAAAAAAAAATAAACCCCCAAAATGCAGCACACTCATATGACTCCCATTAACAAACCTAGGCTATACAATGCAGCTAATTGAGCCATACTCACTGGACAGGGGACCCATGTAAGTGTGACAAATTGACCACATCAAACTATTAGTTTCCAGCCATGATTTCTGGTGGTGCTTTATGGCCATGAACACATACTTCACATGTGGGACTGCCATTTCAAGGCACCATGTAAATGCAAAAACTATTACTGTGACCAAAAAAAAAAGAAAAAGAAAACCTCACCTTAGCCATGTTTGGATATCTAACAGAACTTCAGTATGACTGAGACAATGCATTTGCTGCAGAAGCTATACAACAGTGTGCATGCTTCCATGGCATTGGATGGAACCCCAGGAGAGTGGAGTGTTAGAATGATGGAATGAGAGGCCCAACTGCACAAAGGTCTTCAGAAAAAATAATTTAGCAGATGACATCCCCACTTAAAAAAAGGCATTTGGAAATTAAATACTGCACTCCAGCTTGGGAAACATGGCGTTGCAACACATGTTAAGAAATACTGAGCTTAGAGGGCACAAAGGGCCAGGTAGTGGGATAATTAGGCTATGCCTATGAAATTCCCAATTTTAGTACATACTACCATTCTTTCGTTGTTTCTTCTGAAACATACTCCTCCAGGGTGGCTTGTGATCTAGGCTCTAATGATGCACCAATAGAGCTTTCTGATTCAAACCTGGAGGCAACACTGTCTTTGGGCACCTCCCTCTTGTGGTACCCCACAGGCATTATGAGGAAGGGGTAAAAAGATATGGACATGCTGTGTTTTCTTGGTTGTACCTGGTACTCCTGATCCCTCAATTTAGGTGTGTGACATTACAGGATATGTCAAATTTGTTCAGGGTGTAACCTTCTTTCTTGGATTGGACAACTATGGCCAAAACATATGGGTCAAGCAACAGAAACAATGGGTCTTCACAGAGGCTGTAGCCTCAAGACTGGCAGGTAGCTTGCGTAGTTACATTTGGGCAATCCTCACCCTAGGTTATTAGATAAGAGCATTTTCCTCCTCAGGAGGTTTATAAAGCAAAAAGTGAGTGGGAACATTATTATTTTTTTTTTTTCATTTCTCCAGAAGACACTATGATACCTGGAATAAAAACACCTTTAAAAGAATCAGGACAGCTGTGGTGAGAAGATGCAATGTGCAATGTTAAATAATGCTAGATTTGTCACCCCCGACTGGAGTCGCCTTGTCCCACACTCCCATTGAAATGGCCGGGCTGGTACACAGCCACTCAGACCCTTTTCAATTCAGCCAACACAAACAGAACCCACTAAACTCACCAACCAAGGTGGTGATGAACAACCTTATAGTTCTAAATTGTCCATTGTCTGTTGATGGAATGAAACAATGTTTGTGTTGCTGCCAATACCTCTTGCCGTTTGTATGTTAACACTTTGGGGAAGGTAAAAACTGGGTTGGAAAAGATCTAAGCTCA
The DNA here is from genome assembly GCF_049350105.2 of Macaca mulatta. Lineage (NCBI taxonomy): Eukaryota > Metazoa > Chordata > Mammalia > Primates > Cercopithecidae > Macaca > Macaca mulatta. The sequence continues at coordinate 179,986,897 of NC_133410.1, forward strand.
AACAGGATGTATATCAGCTGTACACCTGCAGTCCCCACTGGCTCATTTATTTACCTTTTTACAGTCGTCCTAAGCCTAACACTTGGATTTCCTGGTTGAAGACCATTTTCCAGGGAGACCTGATTATCTTCCTGTGTTGGGTTCTTCTAGTGACCCTGGTAAAATGCTGTCTCAAAATGACAGGGAGACTCTGAGAACAAACTGTATGCACATGAGTTGTATGGGGTTCACATTTATTTAGCTCTGCCTCCAAACCTGGGTTGGGCAATGGTTCTACCAGAGTTGATGTCTTTTATCTGTTATTTTGGTGACTGAGTGATAATCAATGGAGGTGGACTATTATAAAAGTCACCCATAGGCATGTAGTCTTTATACAGTGCCTTGGTCACTTAAGAATGGGCTCAGGGCTGGAACGCTTTCTATTCAAGAGGAAAAGAGCCCTCACAGCCTTCACTAGGCTTACCATTTTGTGTAGAAATAGCTTTCTCTTTTCTGGATTCAATGTGTTCTCTTTTGTCCTCTTAAAGTGACTGCATCATATGGAACCTGGCCAACCTCACTTCTATATTCACTCCCAGCAAAGAGGTGTTAAAGTAGACTGAGGCACAATAAAATTTTAAAGAGTTTGAGCAAATGAATCATGCATTGGCCAGCTCCAAACCAGAAGTTGTTTAGAAACCCCACCAAGGGAAAGAAAGGAGCGGCTTTTATAGAAGAAACACAGAAGTAAAGCAAAGAAAGAACTTTATTGGTTATAGTCCTATAATTGACTTATTTTGTCTATGCCTTTGGAAAGACCTTAATTATATAATTATAAGTTTGCTACTTCTGATCAGTTGAGTTGAAGTTCTGTTTTTCTTCAACATAGATATTTACAAGAAATAGCTCAAGTTAAGTTTTGCTTAAGTTTGGAAATCAAGCAAGTTTGAGGTCACTTATGAGTCCTAACTATTTTTGTCCTGCTCAGAGATTCTTCAGGCCTGGTCTCCATTTTAACAATGCTCCATTTTTGGTTATCTTCTCAACAAGCAAATAGTATAGTGTTATGGACAGCTATCACTATTGACAGACTCTCTGGAATGAAGAGTGATATAGATATTATCATCATCAACAGTTGCATTGCGTTGTAAGCTCATATAGTGACCATTATCTGTGTCATAGGCTTGACTGGTTGAGTAGTTGAGTTATTCAATTTGTCTAAACTAATGGCAATCATTTGATGTGTAAGTGGTTGCTGAAAAGCATCTAAAAGTATGTTTCAAAGCTCTTGAGGAAATGCAACACAATAGGGAGGTGAATACAATGACTTTCAGGAGAATAATAGCCACATATTGAAAAATTATATGAAATAGAGATTGCCAGGAGCCAAAGTTTAACCAATTAAATAAATCAGTGGAAGAGACAGCACCTATCTGATGAAAGATATATTTGTTCCTTAAAAGGCTTCATATTTAGAGCAACAATTTCTAATTTATTAACATAGAAACAACATTTTTATCAATAAGAGCACAAGCTTCTCTTTCTTAAGCTCTTAGGCATTAAGAACTCCTATTTTGGAATACTACTGAGGCTAAATTGTACATTAAAGGTATTGCCTGGAGGAAATTCAAAGTATCATCCTATGAAAACAAAAAATAAACAAATGTTTATATTTGGAGAAAAGTATGATCTTTTTTTTTTTTTTTTTTTTTGAGACGGAGTCTCGCTCTGTCGCCCAGGCTGGAGTGCAGTGGCGGGATCTCAGCTCACTGCAAGCTCCGCCTCCCGGGTTTACACCATTCTCCTGCCTCAGCCTCCCGAGTAGCTGGGACTACAGGCGCCTGCCACCTCGCCCGGCTAATTTTTTGTATTTTTTAGTAGAGACGGGGTTTCACCGTGTTAGCCAGGATGGTCTCGATCTCCTGACCTCGTGATCCGCCCGTCTCGGCCTCCCAAAGTGCTGGGATTACAGGCGTGAGCCACCGCGCCCGGCCATCGAAAAGTATGATCTTAATTTTTGATTTCAAAGGGCAGCTAGTCAAGATTTCTAGATCTGAGTTTGAAGCATCTTTAGATTGTGAAATGAGAATTGCAGTTGCAATCTCATGTATTTTCCTGGTTTGCAGTTTTGAATGTCTCTGGATATGTCACTGGGTGTTTTGATGAACTCTCGGAGTAAACAATATACCAGTAGGCAAGAAGGTTGTCCACACATAATATGTTGTACTGATTTTTCTGAGGTTTAAAGTCATCCAGTTTAAGCTTGCCAGGCTTGGGAAAAGAGCAATTTTAGTTTTTTGTTTAACTAGAAAAATGTAGGCTTCAATTCAGTTTACAGCTGGATAAGAAAAACTCAAAGAAAATGAGCAGGACCAGAATCTGATCATGGGTGCATTACAGTTTTCTATTAAAATATAATCTCCTTTTTTCAGTGGTTTCTATTTTAGTCAAAAACAATTTAAAAATAAATTTACTTTTATCTAACTTGATTATTTATATAAGTGTAACAAGAATAATAATGTTATGTGTATTTTAAAATAGCCTATTTTAGCTGGAGCTTTGTTAGTATCCAAGGGCTTTTATTGACTTCGTATTGGTCAACCTTAGTTTTTTAAAACTAACTGGTAATGAAGAATCTTTGGTTGAACCTTTAAGAACCTCTATGGGCTAAGAAGCTAACGCAAGAACTAACTCAATTATGTCCTATTACAAGGAAAATAAGTTCTAATTGAGCTTACGCATATTCTCACATTGCCATAAAAATAAGAATATTCCTACATACTTTTATTATTGATGCAGGATTTTTCTCCATCACTTTGCCAGCCAGGGAACTCCATTTGGTGATGCTCCCTGCCTGGGCCTCTCCCAGGCATGCTACCAGCTGTGGGAGGCAGCCTGCCAACACAGCCCACATGGGTCGCCTGGATTGTGCACCGGTGCAGCCTATGGCTGGGCTGGGCATGCCCCCACCTGCCTGTACCCACATTCAGCAATTGCTGAGTTATTGTCCCACATCCAAGAAGAATGAGGATACACTGACACTTGAAGAGTGAGGAGGGCAGAGAATCATTTTATTGATTGATAGAGCAGCTCTCAGTGGAGAGGGGACATGGGGGTTGTCCTCCACCCAAAATGAGGTAGTTTCTCTTTCAGTGTGGCTGAATCTGAGACTTTTATAGGCACAGAATGGGAAGGGGCAGGCCATAGGTAGCACTAGAAAAGGTAATATTTGATTGGTTAAAAAACATTATTCAGGAAGAACTACTCATGAAAGACTTGGCAAACAGGAATAGAATTTCTCACTCCAGGTCATGGGTTTCAGGCTGTTTTTGGCTTGAAGGTGGGGTTTCACTGGGGACCCTCCCCTGTCTGCCTAGAATTTGTCTGCCTCTTGCCTCTATCAATCTCCCATCTGAAGAGGTACATCTAACTGCCATTAGGATAAGGACAATGACCAATATTAACTGCTTCTTATTTACAAGGGGCACTGGTTGGGGAAAACAGCAGTCAGATGCCTATCTAAAGGTTCCTAGTAAAAGGCAGCCATCACCTGAGGCTCCAGTTGCATGACCTTTTGGAGTTTGATGGCTTGAAGGTGAGAAGAGACAAACCAGATTATTAGAAGACATGGATAAAAATGAAACAAAAAAGAAAGGACAGCTCAAAAACCCTGAGGCTGCCAAAATGCCCAGATAACTGGTGGTTATTGTTATGTCTACTAATATCTGGGTGCATGGGGTTTGGCTTTGGTTAGCTCCCTTGCTTTTATTTTCCCCAAAAAGAAACCTCTTGGTTATGTGCAAACTATTTATTCTTATCACCTCGCAGGATTTGCAGGATGATTGCCCGGAAGTAGAATATTGATCCAGATTTTTACATTACCTATCTCTCCTGTTCCTTCTAAGCTGCAACCGGAGATCACTGGTTGGTTCACAAGAATAAGCAGGGTTAGTCTAAAATGTAGACAAAAACTTAAAGACAACTAATGAAACTAGAATTTAATGACAAGTGTATGATAACTTTTGAAACATAACTTTTCTCTCTCCAGTCCTCATTTTTCTTAAAAACAAAACATGATAAGGCTGAGTCGTTTTAAAAATAAACTTTAGTTTTATACTGGACCTGATTATTTGCGTAAAGTGCAACAAGAATAATTATTTTCACATAGGATTTTTAAAACTGGCTTATATGGAACCCTGCTCTATAAGGAATCTCAGATAAGACTTTTTTAAAGCCGAGTCCAGTCATGGATTTGTACCCACGAATACCTATGAGTTGGGAAAATTCCTCTCTTATTGAGGTCCCAAGACACCTTGAGGATCTTGGACCTATTAGAAAGTGACATTCTTTACTCACCACAGCTTAGAAACCCTGTACAGGGACGGTGTAGACAAGGTATGAGGTCATTTTTCTCATGAGGCTTTCATTGGCTCTGCAAGTCAAGCTTGATTTCTTAAAGGGAAGGATGACTTTCTAGTCAAAACCTTGGTGGAACTTCCAGTTTTTTCAATTGCATCCTGTTGTAAAAGAAATGGATTCTTACAGCACCTTTGCAGATGATTATATTGCCATAAGTTAAGAATATTCAGAAGTAGCTTACAAATTTCAAGAGACCAGGCAGAGAGAAACAAATATACTCCAAGTTTTGTTCACAGGAATATACCTTATTCAAATGTTAAAAGCTGTAAATAGCTCAAAATAAAAGTTTTTCTGACTTTCAAAAACAAAGGATCAGCCACATTTTAAGCAAAAAGTTTGAAAGAATTACTTCAGTTTTCTATTAGTTCACATTATTCCATTAACTCTTGTTCTACTTGATATTCATGAGCATTTCATCTCTTCATGAGTCCTGTACATTTTCCTCTATTCCAATGTCACAGTCTCCAAAATTATCAGAAATCTGAACTTAAGAGCACCTGTCAAAGTCCCATAGCTAATTAGAAACCATATTTTGAAAAGGATCAAAACAAGATAGCAATTGTCTGTGAATGACACATATTTCCAGGGTAGTTACAGATAAAAACAAAATTGGCAAAGAAAGTTGGTTATTTCTATGGTTTATAATAATTTAACATAATAACTCTAACTATGACTGATAGTATATATTTAGATATCAGAATTTTCAAAATCTCATATGATTTTTGAATATATATTATTATTCACTAAAATATAACCTGAAGAAGGTTAAACATTAGTTTCATTTTGGCTCTCCCATGTAACTAAACAGGTTAAATAATCCTGTTTATCTCTATTTTGAATGTCTCAGGGCCGGCTGAGGCATCCAAACATTAGGGGTCAGAAAAGACAATTTAGAAGCTTAAATTTGATTTTGGGAAGCCTATCAAATATGTTAAAGGTTTAAAACACTTTGATATTATGAACAATAATTCAAAGTTACCCTAAGTAACTTATTTGGTCAAAACGGTGGCTCCAAGTTTTTTTTTAAAGGCATCAACCTTTACTCATTAAGAGGGAAGATGGCTTTGCAAACAATTTATCTCTTTTATTTCCCTTCTTTTCTCAGTAGTTAATTTGCAAGGCAAACGAAAATCTTCCACTGTCCTTTAATATTACATGAAAATCTCATTCAAGATAGAGAAAATCAAATTTCACCCTCACATTAGTCTACTATAAATGTCAACTCCAGTTTTTTTAATGAAACATAATAGATAATTCTATCCAATCTTAACCTGTTTGTCCATGAGGTGAGATTCTTATAAACCTTTTATAACCCTTTACAATTTTTTTTAAAGACCAGATTAGTGCCTTTAGATAACCTTGCTTGTTTTTATTACAACGTTTAGTTTATGAAAAAAACAAATGATACCTTTTTGAACTTGTTGATATGTTCATACACGAGTTTATTTTACAAGATTAATTTTTACAAACCTTCCACAACTTGTTTAAAACTTTAGCTTTATTTTATTTAATTTAAAATGGCCCTTTAGCCCTATAAACTAGCCAAAAATTTTACATTCCCATGCCTTCTTATAATCTTTGACTAATAACACATTTTATTTTCCTTAAACACCTTGCATGTAAATCTCTTTTCAGTAATCTCTGTTATATTTTATAATGATAACTCTTATCAATTTTTAATTTTAATGTAAAACCTGGTAAGTTGTTTTAATTCTGTACTAAGCACAGATAAAGTCTGACTGTTTCCAGAATAGTCAGGGACGTGGTTAACTCCGTATGTCCCCAGGCCTTACCAAACAGTAAAGCAGGCAAGTCGAACAATTTTCAAAAGCTAAAGAAAGAAGTTTATGAGCTTAAAGCATTTAGTAAACTTAGTATTTGACCTGCATAATTTAGACTACGTATTTACATGTTGAAGATTTGTATTTTACTGGTAATCTTTAAAACTTCTTTTTATTTCTCAAAGATTAAAGTCATGTGAACTAAAAGACATTACAGCTTCCATTTGTCTTTTAAAAATATTTGATCTAAGTGCTTATTTTCTTTAAGGCAATCAATTAGAGCTAGTGTTTATATAAACATCACATATATAACACATGTATAACTACACAGACAGACAGAAGAAGATCCAGTAGTTGTAAGATTTTTTTTACTTGCCAGTCTCCTAATTGGATTACTGGCCTCTGTGTCAAGACCTTCAAGAAACAGGGATAAAAAAAACATGCAGTTTCTAGGCCCTAATAAGCAGGTATAGCTGGAGAACAAAAACAGATTTTGAGAGGGATTTATCCACTTTTAATTCTTGGGGCTCCAAGAGGAAAACAGAGGATTTTTTTCCTAAAATGGGGTCCACTGATGGGTTCTTTTTTTCCCATGTGGTCTCATGCTGTCAGCAGTTATCTTAGGACCTCTCTTGTAAGCATTAAGATTGGCAAGAAAAAATGGAGAAAAATAATTCAGTTGACTGAGAAGAAAAAAACTTCTTCCAACAAAACAAGATGCAAGAAGAGATAAAAAGACATAAAAACCTTTTAAATATACCTATAGCTTGGATATTCACTCCTAATTAAGCTTACTTTTAACCACAGAGCTCTTAAAAAAAATCCTTTTAAGTCCTTATTACCTGACTTTAGCCACACCAAGTAGGCAGTATTTCTGGCTTTTGAACTTTATCAAAAGTAACCTCATCAGTGAAACCAACAAGCCTCAAAGCCTCAAATAAGGAGATGACTTAACTGCAAGTGTATGAGGTATTTTCAAAGGAGTGATAGGCAGTTTTTACACAATCTAGAATCGTGAAATGTAGATCAGAAGAATGAAGATTTAAGAAAGAAAGCTAGATATTGTTTATGGAGGGGAAAAGAATGAGCAAATGGTAAAAGTTCCATAGATATTAACCAGAAAGTACTCATTACTTAAACCAGGATTGAACGCAGGCTGCCATCGTAAAATGGCAGAGATTGAAAGAAAGTATGGCCATGTAGTTATAAGGTAAAGCTCCCAAGGACATACAAGATAAGAGGGAAATCTCATTCTGTTTTTTGTTTCTTTGTTTCCAGAGACCTGAAGCAAAGTTTGTTACTGACCAATTTGCTGGGCTGACTTGAACAGTGGGCTTATGGGGTCCTAGGCCCATGTTCTATACTAAGGTATTCCTCTTTATTATGGAACGATACAGAAAGACACACAAAGCACACCAGATTGGCTACAACTTAAGACTAGCCTCACAAATCCTTTCCATTAATCAAAAACTTTACAGAGGATATAAACAGTGCTTTTTGCCATTGATTCAAATCTCTCTCTCGGTTTGCACAGAGAGAGAGAGAAGCTGGAAGTCTGACTAGTGAAAAAACTTTTACCCTTCTGCTGACATGTCAGACCTCTGGGATCTCTTCCCCCAAGCTATGGAGCCCTTTTGACCCTGGAGTCCTGTAAAGGGGGAGCAGAAAAAGAGATTATTTGGATATTGTAAAAGTTGTCCCTTCTGAAGAGAATGTTCAGTTATATCTGTAATTCCTTCCTGGTTCATTTTTAAGCCAGTTTAAGGTTTGGGGAAATTAAGCTTTTCCTAGTTTGGGGGATGCATCCTAGGGGACCCTCCTGTGGTACAGAGACGCGATTACTCATCTGTGAAGAGAGGACAGAGGAGGAAACAAGAAAAATAAGGCTTAAAAACAAAAGTTCCAGTGATTCATGATGCATCCAAGAGAAATACAGACTGAAGATGGTTGGTTACCCATCTGGAAAGAGGAAAAAAGGCATCCCTTACTTTCTTTCTGTTCCCAGCAAATACCCAGGGTAGGTGAGAAAGAGGAAATAAAAGGCTTCCCCTTTTTTTCTTCTGTCCTTATACGTCTGAGTCCTGGCAATGCTTGGCTGGTGCCACCCATGGTGCCAATGCAACCTTCACCCATGTAAACAGGGAGGCCTAGAGGGTAGAAATATTTGCACTCACCTCTGTTCTGGCTTCTCTTCCCTGCCATCAGTAACCTGTGAGTTCTGTAGGCCCCATCTATGCTATGAATATGGACAGGACCTCCATCCATGAAATGGAGGGAGCGTAACTGGCAGGAATTAGTCATGCTCACCTGCCCTGTGCCCTTAGACTTCTGCTATTGCCTGCCCTCAGACCTAGTTTTCCTGTCTAGGGCTTCAACCTGAAGCTTGGAATTGAGTTTGGGACAAAAAGTTGCCTCAGGAAGGTGCATGGACTTACTAAGTTAAGTCTCAAGTGGTCCTTGCCAAACCGCAGCCAGTATTCAGCAGCGCTGCTCCTTCGCTGCTTTCTTATCATAAACAGTGTGCTAAGGTGAAGTTGTGGAACCAGGCCCTCCTCAATCAAGGGAAAGAAAGAATGTCCTGTGAATTGGGGACTTCATCTAGTCAGGTGCCTCCCAAAAGCAACAAAAAACCCTCTCACATAGAAAAGCTTCCTGTATTTGTAGGGCTATGTGAACTCCTGATATCATGGAGAAAAAAGAAATACAAAATACCTTAAGTGCAGGGGAGGGGTAGGCACCTTGGAAGAAAAGCCTGTTGCTGTATGCAAATGGTTTCCTTCAACAGGGGGAAAAAACCTCTTAATTTCTGCATCCTCTCCACTTCTAAGAATAAACAGAAATTGCCTTTTTCTGAATTACATTTCAGATGACTGGGCCAACTGCCTATCCTACCCAATAATATATCTGTAGCCTGCAATGACACTCTTAACATTATAAAAAAGAGATAGGTGCCATCACAGCCTCCAAAGAAAGAAGGAAACTGCCATAGAAAAGACTGGATTGGAACAAAGCTGACATTCCCAACTCTTGAGAGTGACAGAGGCCAGCAGCAGGGTTCTCTCGAGCTTCCTGTCCTCTGTAGCCGTGTTGTTCAGTGCTTCATACGCCTTCAGAAAAAGTCTGAGGACAAGAAGTCTTGGAAAAAAAGTGAAGAGTCTAGGTCCACATTTACTCACCCTTCAGGGATCCCAGATGAGCCCCCAGAAATGACAGGATTTTTCTCAGTCACTTCACTAGCCAGGAACCTCCAGCCGATGATACCCCCAACTGACGCCTTGCTTGGGCACACTACCTCCTGCAGAAGGCAGCCCACCCACTCAGCCTGCCCAGGCCATGCCCGGTTTGCACACTGGCTTAGCCTGCAGCTGGGCCAGGCATACCCCTACCCACCTGTGTTATATACATTTGGTGGTTCCCAAGTTCTTGTCCCATATCCAAGAAGAATGAGGATACACTGACAATTGAAGAGTGAGGAGGGCAGAGAATAATTTTACTGGGCAACAGAACAGTTCTCTGTGGTGAGGAGACACGAGGGTGGTCCTCCACCCAAAGTTGGGTGGTTTCTCTTTCATTGTGACTGAGTCAAGGGCTTTTATAGGCACAGAATGGGGATGAGTGGGCCATAGGTGGCATTGGAAAAGATAACATTTGATTGGTTAAAAAGCATTACTCAGGAAGAATCAGTTGGGAAAGAGAGGGCAAATGGAAACAGAGGTCCTCACTCCAGGTTGTGGGTTTCAGGCTGTTTTTTGGCTTGAAGATTGAATTTTACCAGGGATCCACTTCTGTCTGCCTAGGATTTGTCTGCCTCCTGCCTCTATCAGTATTAAATGAACATCCCACATTTTTATGCACATTTATATACAGTTTTATTTCTTGCATCCTTATTATTACTGATCATTGTAATTACATATATTAATTAAAATTTTTAATCCTTAGTAACTATAATATCTAGTGAAAATTAGGAAGTATATACTTTAATTGTTTCAATAGCATGTGGTTCCTCATAGTTTAGGACACGCAAATATCTCTAGTTCCTCTTTAAAATAAGCCAAAAATATATAAAGTTAATATTATCTTCAGAAATTAATGTTTTGTTTTAAGACAGTATTGTTGTGTTGCTCAGGCTGGTCTGGATCTCCTGGCCTCAAGTAGTCTTCCTTCTTCTTTGGCCTTTCAAATAGCTGGGATTATAGGTCCAAGCCAACATGCCCAGCCAAAAACTAATGCTTTTATAGTTAATCTTATTTGAAGATAAGGTAGGTATTTAATAAATATATATTATTTAATTTAACACAGTATAGTTTTAAGATTTTAAGTTATCAAACAGATCTTTAAAACTGTTTTTTATAAACATAACATTAAACAAAACTGTCATCTCCAGTTACTTTTCTTGTTGATAAATTTTGTGACAAAGGTAACAAGCTCATTTGAGTAGAAAGCTGTGTAGTAAAGCTGGGTATCATTGTGACAAAGAAAACTGTCCTATTTGACTAGTAAAGATTTTTACTAAATTAACTAACATTCTTATTTATTAAAGATTACTCAAGTCATGGACTTGAAAAGCATTTAGATAAGTACCTTTTTTCCTGAGAAAATAATTTACATAAATGCTCATTTTTTCCTTAGTCCAATTAAATATAGCTCTTTCAAGATTATTTGTAATAATACCATCTGAAGGTAGAATACTATTACAAATAAGTAGATAATATACATATATTAAGACATACATAAGCATACAAGCAAACACAAACAGACACTCATGGCTTCTATGCTGAAATTTTAGCTATGTGCTAGGTACAATAATGTACTTACTCACTCGCTAGATCCAAACTGCGTCTCTGGTAGTTATATTGGTCTGTTTAGATGGCTAAAGCCTTCTATTGATATTTGTGGAAGAAACTTTTTAGATTTTTCATTTGCTAGTTAAGTTCTTAAAAGTTTCCCTTTTTCTACCCAGTTTCTGATGAGTCACTTCCCTGAAGCCTGACTTTTAATGATTTAGACATCTTAAAGGCAGAGAGAAAGGATGTTAAGTATTCTCCAGGAATGAGTTTTGGGTACATTCACTTATCATCAGGAGTCAATTTATTGAGACTGTGGGCTAAATTTTAGATGACTGACTGAGGAGACAGCCAGTCTCTTTCCAATTAGGTTTTTTTTTTTTTCTCTTTTTCCTCTTTATCCTTAAGCAGTTGCTTTTGTAATAGCTTGGATTTATATTCAAGATTAAGAGTTAAAATTTGTGTTTGCAGATACTTCTATCTTATTTGAAGATCTAATTGTTAAAGAAAGTTGATGCTAAAGATTCAGGTTAATTTTTCATTACTAAAGATTCTTTTAGAGAAACTAATTTTTCGGGTCATTCTGGGTTTTGGAAGCTTCTACATACGAATCAAAAAATGTATCCCGACCGGGTGCAGTGGCTCACGCCTGTAATTCCAGCACTTTGGGCAGCCAAGGCAGGTGGATCATGAGGTCAGGAAATCAAGACCATCTTGGCTAACACAGTGAAACCCTGTCTCTATTAAAAATACAAAAAAAAAAAAAATTAGCCGGGCGTGGTGGCGGGCGCCTGTAGTCCCAGCTACTCGGGAGGCTGAGGCAGGAGAATGGTGTGAATCAAGGAGGCGGAGCTTGCAGTGAGCCAAGATTGAGCCACTATACTCCAGTCTGGGCGACAGAGCGAGACTCCGTCTCAAAACAAACAAACAAACAAACAAAAAAGTATGTCATTGTTTCTGAGGTTTTCGGGATCCTTTTTTTCTAATACACCCATACACGAATAACTTCATACAGAGTAAAACTTCTTCATTGTGGCTACTGTAACTCTTTATCTTCCCGAGGTACATCAGTTTCTCTAGAAATACCTAGGTCTGGATCCAAGGCTTCTGAATATAAAATTAGCTGGAGTTCCAGATTAAAGTGGCATAGACTCCTTAGATTTTGATGAACCAACAATGCTTGGTCTTAAATTTTGCTTATGGCAGGTCTGCAACTGAACCCAGTCCAGTTCCTACTGAACACAGTTTGATTTCTGGATCTCAGTCTGGATTCTGAACCTCACCCTTCTAACCTGCAAGCACATGCACTAGATTGGACCTTGTCCAGTTTTGTCAGTCTCAGTCTAACCTCTAAAATAAAAATTGTTCAAATAAAGTCAGAGAGCTAAGGACACAATTTTCAGATCTTGACATCCAGGAAGGATGTACCCAGTGACCATCAAATGCGATGAGAAAGCAATGAGCGCTATGGGCTCAGCAGATACTTATACCTGATTACTTATCCCTCCTGGGGGTCATCAGGGATCCCTTTTACATTTTCTGAAATTAAACTTTTAAAAGATAAACTGAGGCATGATAAAATTTTAAAGAGTTTATTTGAGGAAACATTCATTCATGCATCAGGCAGCTTCATATCAGAAGCAGCTCCACCAGTGGCACACAACAGGAAAGCTTTTATAGGAGAAACACAGAAATAAAGCAGAGAAAATATTTGGTTGGTTTAGTGACACAGTTGCCTTATTTGGACTAGTCTACTGGAAAGCCCATAGTTATATAATTATAAGTATGTTGGCCACTTCTTGTTGGTGGAGATTAAATTTGATTTTTCCTTAATATAGGCATTTAAAAGATGTAACTCCAGTTAAGTTTTGCATGTGTTTAGAAATCAAGTAAGGTTGAGATCACTTATGAGACCTAACTGTTTTTGTCTGCTCAAGGATTCTTCATGCCAGGTCTCCACTGTAATTTACTTTAACAAAGGAAATGGAATATGTTGCCTGCAGCAAAAGAGAGGAATAAGTGCAAATCATTTGCTTGCATCAGCTGAGAGGTGAGATCTGCTGGCCATGAGCAATGATGCTTTTGAAACTTCTCTTGCTCTGTCTCTTTTATTTGTGAGTAAAACATTGTTTATCTAGTGCCTGAGATGTCTTTTTTGGTGACCCTGACACCTGAAAATCATGGAATAGGGTGACATCCTGGAACTACTGCTTCTGGAGGTGGGCACTGATACTCTTTATCCTCCATGCAGTGAGACCCCCTCCCTTGGAGGTGGTAACAGGTGTCACTTGCTGGACAGCCTTCAATTAAACAACAGTCATCTTTAGGTGTTTTATAATCCCCTTATCACCAAACTTCATATGATATCCTAATTTACAGTTTGGTCAACTCTGCAGGTTTCTGCAAATGTATTGGCAGTGCTTATTCCACAGAGTAGACAAACAGATGATAGAAAATAGAGCGATAGCAGAACCATCCAATTTAAAATGCCAATTGAAAGAGAAACTCTGTCCCAGTTGAAGCAATGTTAATTGAACAGGGGCTCCCTCTGATGAAAGCTCTTGACAGAGGACACTCCGGCTATTAATTTTCCAGAATCTCTTCTGTAATGTTTTTCAGCTTCCCCTAGTAGAATGGATCTAACAACTGTAATCTGAAACCTTGCTCTCTCGGTGAACACAGTGATAAACAAAAACAGTCATGAGGCAAATAAGCGTATAAGAGAAAATTGCTTTTGAAGTGATAACATGTTGTATAATTCCTCTCCAACTTGTGTCAGCCAGGACAATTTTGACTGTAGAGCAGAGTAGAAATCATTTTTTTATATTTAAAGGGATAAAAATGTACTATATATGGCTCTAAAATGGTAAAGATTGAAAAAAAATGTGAAAAGTACCGAAGCCCTCAAGGGATATTCTGTGTTTGAAATTCCAACACAGAGATTCTAACCCATTCATCTCTTATGAAAGAAAATAATCCCAAATCACACAAGTAAACTGTCAGTGCTGTCAAATATCAATGAGCAACTCATCATCAATCATCAACATTTTATCTCTCAGGAAGACTGAAAACTATCCAAAATATCGTTGAATGACCCCAAGGCTACCAGAAATACTTAATGAGATCTTCGAGGAATCTTTTGAAATTTTGTTTTTAATGTTTAACATCTTCGTTGTTTCACTTGCTCTCACCACACTTCTTTACAGACTCTTGTGACTTTAATAATCTTCTTTATTATTTCACAGCACAGTGGAAATGAAGACAGACTTTGTACATGATTTATAAAGTATCACCATAGCAACCATACTGTAATTCTGAAAACAGGCATCTTTACAGGAAACTCGATGACTGTTATGGGAAATGACCACAAATGGCAGTATAGTTTATTTTTTAGCTTATTCTGTTTTGCATGATTACTGATTTTGTTTATGTTGTCAAGTAGCCTACTAATTTCTATACATTCCACTAACAGTCGATTCAGTATGAGTCTGCCAATTTTACGTGAATTCATGTAGAAAAATTGGTTCAATTTTTCTGAGAAACTCCTCTCTAGCAAACATAAGTACTCTAAACAAAACTCAGCGCGAAGAGAGACAACCTTCAGTTTTATTTTTTCCCAAGACAATGCCGAAATGTTACAAATTAAAGGACACTTAGCATTATTAAAGTAAATCAGCCAGAATATTGGTTAAATTGTTCAACAGCAAAGGAATGTTATCGCCTCAGTGATTGCAGTTGGCAAGAATACGCTTGCAAATATGTTAAGCAGGCAATAAGGTATCAAAAAACAGCTGAGCCTCACCTAGGTAGCAGGATAGAAGCAAGTTATCTGGTATACAGATTTCTAGGTAGACATAGAATTCAGGACTTCCGTTACTCATTTTTGAATAAACATTCATTAAATGAACAATTATTGCCCATATACCAGGCAGATAGAAGAGAATACAGATAACACAACAATGTGGAGATGAATGAGGTCCCTGTATTACAGGGAGCTTATGGTTTCGTGGAATAAAAAGCATTAAACAATCATAAAAATATTATCTCACTGACTTTGTTGTAAGTGACATGAAGAAAAAGTGCAAAATGTAATGATGATATATTGGGTCTTGAACAAATCTAATATTTTACATATGTCAATACTAAAATAAACAGTAGAAATCTTTTATTATTTTCCTATTGTTTTGTTGTTTTTGTGCAATGAATAAGAAGAAAAATCAATGATTTTGACTTCTGGTAGCTTTCTAGGTATATGATTTATAAATAGCTACCTTAAGTTTATCGTAACAAGCTAATTCAATTGTTTTTAAAAGAGAAAAAAAAATAGCAAACCACATGATATAATGGTTATGTTTTGTTCTTTAGTTTGTGGAGTGGATCAGTTGTAATAATTGATCCTAGTGAAATATTTACATTTATCTCTGTGTGCTTCATTGTTTGCACATATTTTCACCAGCTTTTCTATCTACATGCAATGTTCTTCTTTCTAAAATTTATATCCAAAACTTACGTCTTCTAGATTAATCAAAATACTGTATCATCAATGGAGCCTCTCTTTTCAATGACCTATCATATGATGTTTAAAGCAACACTCATTAAAATTTTCTGAATAATTAAAATAATATATGGTCACTGTAGAAAATATGAAAATGATAAAAATATTGAGTACAGTACCTTGTCTAAAGAAGCAATCAATAATTATGTGCGTTTGTGTTTGCTTGTGTATATAGTGAGAGACTGCCTCAATTACACCATATTGCATGATAGTTTCAAATTTAGTTTATTTTTCATTGAAAAATAATAATTTTATATATTAATAGGGTACAATATGAAGGTTCAATGCATGTACACATCGTGGAATAATTTAAATCAAGCTAATTAACATATCTATCACATCAAATACTTATTATCTCTTTGTGATGAGAATAATTAAAATCTACTCTTATAATAATTTTGAAATATGTGATATATCACTATTAACTACAGTCACCATACTGTGCAACAAATCACTAAAAATTATTTCCCCTGTCCAACTGAATCCTTGTACCCTTAGACCAACATTTCCTCTTTTCCTGTCCACCTCCCCACAACTCAAGCCTCTGGTAACTGCCATTCTACTCACTGCTTCTATGAGTTTGGCTTTTTCAGGTTTTACTTATAAATGAGATCATGCAGTGCTTGTCTTTCTGTGCCTGGCTTATTTCCCTTGGCATAATATTCTTCAGGTTCATCCATGTTGTGCCAATTGACAGAATTTTCTTCTTTTCAAATGCTGAATAGTATTTAATGGAATCATATTCAATTGTGTCCCAATATGTCGCATTATCTTTATCCATTCATCCACTGATGGACTCAGGTTGCTTCAAGATCTCAGGTATTCTGAATAACGCTGCAGTGAACATGGGAGTGTAGGTATCCCTTCTCACTGAATTCAATTCCTTTGGATATATAACCGGATGTGTGATTGCTATATCACATGGTAGTTCTATTTTAAATGTTTTTACTAATTTCTATCCTGCTTTTCATAATGACTGAACTAATTAACATTGCCAACAACAATGTGTAAAGATTCCCTTTTCTCCACATTCTTACTAACAGCTGTTTCGTTTTCTTGATAATAGCCATTTGAACAGGTATAAGGTGACATTTTATTGGGTTTTAAATTTTCATTTCTCTGAAGATTAGTGATGTTGAACATTATTTTTCATGCAACTGTTGGTCATTCGTATGTCTTAGTAGGAGAAATGACTCTTCACCTCCTTTGCTCATTTTTAATGTGGTTGTTTTCTTACTATTGAGTTGTTTTGTATTTCTACTATATTTTGGGTTTTAGCTCCTTATCAGATGATGTTTACCAAGCATTTTCTCCCAACGTGTGGATTGTCTTCTCATTCTACTGCTTCTTTGTTGTATAGATTTTTAGTTGGATATAATACGATTTGTCTATTTTTGTTTCATTTCAAATAAAAGTTATTGCCCAGACCAATGTAAGAAGTTTTTTCACTGTTTTCTTCTAGTAGATTTATAGTTTCAGGTCATACTTTCAAGTCATTAATTGATTTTGTGTGGGTTTTTGTATGTGGTATGAGATAGGGGTCCAACTTCATTCTACATGGTGATATTTATTTCACCAGTGACATTTTTTAAAGAAATTTATCTTTTCCTTTTGTGTGTTCTTGACACCTTTGTCAAAAATCAGTTAACCATGATCATAGGGGTTTATTTCAGGGTTCTCTGTATTGCTCCATTAGTCTATGTGTTTGTTTTTATGCCTTACCATGCTATTTTGATTATTATAGCTTAGTAATATATTTTGAAATTAGATCATCTGATGCCTTCATCTTTGTTCCTTTTGCTCAAGATTTGTTTGGCTATTTGGAATCTTTTGTAGTTTCATACACATTTTAGTATATTTTTTCTTCTACAAAGAATGAGATTCAAATTTTGATAAGGATTGCAAATAGCTTTGGGTTGTATGGACATTTTAGCAATATTAATTCTTCCAAACCATAAACAGAACATATCTTTTCAATTATTTGTGTATCATTCAATTAATTTTAACTTTTTTTTTTTTTTTTTTTTTTTTTTTTTTTTTTTTTTTAGTTTTCAGTATATAGAGCTTTCATTTTCTTGGTTATATTTACTCCTAAATTTTTTTTATGCTATTGTATATTGACAGGTTTTTAGTGGAGTCTTTAGAGTTTTCTATTTATCATGCCATCAGCAAACAGAGACAATTTTACATTTTTCTCTTCTATTTAGATGCTTTTTATTTCTTTTTCTTGCCTAATGGCTCTGGCAAGGGCCTCCAGTATTATGTTGAATAGAAATGGTGAAAGTAGGCATCCTTGTATTTTCCTAATCTTAGAGGAAAAGCTTTCAACTTCTCATCATTGAGTGTGATGTAAGCTTTGGGTTTGTCATGTAAGGTCTTTATTGTGTTGAGTAGCTTTTCTTCTATAGTTAATTTGATATACCACATTACATTATCTTGATTTGTCATGGTAGACCTACAGAATTAAAGGGCTATGATTGTCTTTCTATCTTAACCAAGTTAAGCTAGATATCTTTCACACAGTACAGCTCTTCGGTCATGCTCACAAAGGTCATAGGTGATCACCCAGGTGTGCAGCCTCAATTCTGACTTAGCTGAGCCTGCCCTGTAGCTGGAGCCATTCAGTCAACACAGTAATTTCACTTTCCCACAGATGGTGAGATCAGTTTAGGAAACAACACAGTATTTTTTGCTACTCCATGTGAGAAGGACTAACTGGATAACAAAAGTATTTGTCAGATTCCTTTCTGCTAGTTTTATTTGTAATTTCTATTTTAAATGCAATTTAAAAAAACAAAAAACAAAAAAAACCAAAGCGTGCCACTTCCCAGAGAGGAGAGAAGACATTAATTTTGCCTGACCTCATTTTAGTAAGCTAAAGAAATTACCACCTAGAAAATACAAGAATTACTTTTGGACTTAATTCTCTACTTCCCAAATTAAAAATATCCCTAAAATTATGTTTCACATTTAGTCTATAAGAACCAATAGAATGAGAAGATTTGGTTCTGGGCCCAGTTTCCAAGAGATTTGAGTTCAATTCTTATTTCTCTAAATTAGTATAAGTACTGATTTATTTAACTTCTCTAGGTCTTTGTTTACTCACTAGTAAAATTGAAAAGGCATGCTCCGATAATATATCTAATTGATTCATAAAAATATGGCTATATAAATTTGATAATAGAAATATAGAATTCTGATCTTAAGGTTTCTACTTTTTAGTGAAGTATGAAGTAGGATTGCTTGTGAGGCTTTTTCAAGAACGAGAAGATGTGAAATAGTATTCAAGGGTTTTAGGTGAGCAAATTTACTAAATAAAAGTAGAAAATATTTAGCATTCTGTAGGTATCACTAATATTAAGATTAAAATTATACCACTCTGTTTAGTTCTGTAATGTTATGTACCCACACTAAACTAAATGTCTGTAGATTTGGCTAAAAGAATAATAAAGTTTAACCAATATTTGAGTTTTACTTTCAAATGAAAGACAATGGAAAAAAAATACAAGAGCAAATATTTAATACCTAGGTATTAAGCCTAGCATGCATTAGCTGTTTAACCTGATGCTCTCCCTCTTCCTGCGCACCCGCAAGAGGCCCCAATGTGTGTTCCCCTCCCTATGTCCACGTATTCTCATTGTTCAACTCCCACTTGTAAGTGAGAACATGCGCTGTTTAGTTATCTGTTCCTGCGTTAGTTTGCTGAGGCTTCCAGCTCCATCCATGTACCTGCAAAGGACATGATCTCATTCCTTTCTATGGCTGCATAGTATTTCATGGTGTATATGTACATTTTCTTTATTCAGTCTGTCATTGGTAGGCATTTGGGTTGATTCCATGTCTTTGCAATCGTGAATAGTGCTGCAATGAACATATGCAGGCAGGTATTAATAACTTTATAATTCATATATATCTTTATAATTTATAGAATGTTTTATATTCCTTTTGGTGTATACCCAGTAATGTGATTGATAGGTCAAATGGTATTTCTGGTTCTAGGACTTTAAGGAATCGCAACACTGTACTCCACAATGATTCAAATCATTTACATTCCCAACAACAGTGTCAAAGTGTTCCTATTTCTCCACAGCCTCACCAGTTATCTGTTGTTTCTTGACTCTGATAATTTCCACTCTGACTGGTGTGAGATGGTAGCTCGTTGTGGTTTTGATTTGCATTCCTCTAATGATCAGTGATTCTGAGCTTTTTTTCATATGTTTATTGGCCACATAAATGCCTTCCTTTAAGAAGTGTTTCTTCATGTCCTTTGCCCACTTTTTAATGGGGTTGTTGGGGTTTTTTTCTTGCAAATTTGTTTAAGTTCCTTGTAGATTCTGGATATGAGAACTTTGTCAGATGGATGGATTGCAAAAATTGTCTCCCATACTGTAGGTTGTCTGTTCACTCTGATGATAGTTTCTTTTGCTGTGCAGAAGCTCTTTACTTTAATTCAGCTCCATTTATCACTTTTTGCTTTGTTGCAAATGCTTTTGATGTTTTCATCATAAAATATTTGCTTGTGCATATGTCCTAAATGGTATCGCCTATATTTTCTTCTAGGGTTTTTATAGCTTTCAGTTTTACCTTTAAGTCTTTAATCTATCTTGAGTTAATTTTTGTATAAGGTGTAAGAAAGAGGTGCAGTTTCAATTTTCTGCATGTGGCTATTCAGTTTTTTCCAGAAGTATTTATTAAATAAGGCATCCTTTCCCCATTGCTTGTTTTTGTCAGGTTTGTTGAATATCAGATGGTTGTAGCTGTACAGTCTTATTTCTGAGATCTCTATTCTGTTTTATTGGTCTGTGTGTCTGTTTTTGTAGCAGTACCATGCTGTTTTGGTTACTGTAGCATTTAGTATAGTTTGAAGTCAGGTGGTGTAAGGCCTCCAGCCTTGTCTTTTTTGCTTAGGATTGTCTTGGCTATTCAGGCTCTTTTTTGGTTCCATATAAATTTTAAAGTAGTCTTTCCTAATTCTGTGAAAAATGTCACCTATAGTTTAATGGAAATAGCATTGAATCTATAAATTAATTTGAGCTTTATGGCCATTTTCACAATATTGATACTTCCTGTCCATGAGCATGGAATGTTTTTCCATTCATTTGTGTCCTCTCTGATTTTCTTGAGCAGTGGTTTGTAGCTCTCCTTGAAGAGGTCCTTCACTTCCCCAGTTAGCTGTATTCCTAGGTATTTTACTCTCTTTGTAGCAATTGTGAATGTGAGTTCATTCATGATTTGACTCTCTGTTTTTCTATTGTTGGTGTATATGAATGCTTGTAATTTTTGCACATTGATTTTGTATCCTGAGACTTTGCTAACATTGCTTATCAGCTTAAGGAGCTTTTGGGCTGAGATGATGGTATTTTCTAGATATAGGATCATGTGATCTGCAAACAGAGACAGTTTGACTTCCTCTCTTCCTATTTGAATACACTTTATTTTTTCCTATTGCCTGCTTGCCCTGGCCAGAACTTCTAATACCATGTTGAATAGGAGTGGTGAGAGAGGGTATCCTTGTCTTGTGCTGGTTTTCACGGGGAATGCTTCCAACTTTTGCCCATTCAGTATGATATTGGCTGTGGGTTTGTCATAAACGGCACTTATTATTTTTAGGTATGTTCCATCAAAACCTAGTTTATTGAGAGTTTTTAACATAAAGGAAGGTTGAAATTTATCAAAGCCCTTTTCTGCATCTATTGAGATAATCATGTGGTTTTTGGTTTTAGGTCTGCTTATGTGATGAATTATGTTTATTGATTTGCATATGTTGAACCAGCCTTGCATCCTGGGGTGAAACTGACCTGTTCATGGTGGATAAGCTTTTTGATGTGCTCCTGGATTTGTTTTGGTAGCATTTTACTGAGAGTATTTGAACTGATGTCCATCAGAATATTGGTCTGTAGTTTTCTTTTTTTAATTTTTTTTTCTTTCTTTTTATTTATTTATTTATTTATTTATTTATTTATATCTCTGCAAGGTTTTTGTATCAAGATAATGCTGGTCTCATAAAATGAGTTTGGGAATATTCTCTCATTTTTAATTGTTTGGAATAGTTTCAGAGTGGTACCAACTCCTCTTTGTACGTCTGATAGAATTCAGGGGTAAATTAATCTGGACCCGGGGTTTTTTTTTGTTTTTTTTTTTGGTTTTTTGTGTTTTTTTTTTTTTTTTGATTGGTAGGCTATTTCTTACTGCCTCAATTTCAGAACTTCTTATTGGTCTATTCAGGGAGCCAGCTTCTTCCTGGTTCAGTCTTGGGAGGGTGCATGTGTCCAATAAATCATTCATTACTTCTAGATGCTCTAGTTTATTTGCATAGAGTTATTTATAGTATTCTCTGATGGTAGTTTGTATTTCTGTGGGGAGAGGGGTGATATCCCTCTTATGATTTTTTACTGTGTCTATTTGATTCTTCCCTTTTTTCTTCTTTATTAGTCTTGCTAGTGGTCTAATTAATTTTTTTTGCAAAAAAACAGCTCCTGGATTCATTTTTTTTTTTAAGTGTTTTTTTGTGTCTCTGTCTCCATCAGTTCTTCTCTGTTCGTGGTTATTTATTGTCTTCTGCTAACTTTGAGGTTTCTTTGCTCTTGGTTCTCTAGTTCTTTCAGTTGTGAAGTTAAGGTGTCAATTGGAGATCTTTCTAGCTTTTTAATGCGGGCATTTAGTGCTCTAAATTTCCCTCTGAACACTGCTTTAGCTACGTCCTAGAGATTGTGGTACATTGTCTCTTTGTTCTCATTGGTTTCAAAGAACCTCTTGATTTCTATCTTAAGTTTGTTTTTTACCCAGGAGTCATTCAGGAGCAGGTTGTTCAATTTCCTTGTAGTTGTGTGGTTTTGAGTGAGTTTCTTAATCGTGAATTCTAATTTGATTGTGCTGTGGTCTGAGAGACTGTTTGTTATGATTTCAGTTCTTTTGCATTTGCTGAGGAGTGTTTTACTTGCAATTACGTGATAGATTTTAGACTAAGTGCCATGTGTTGCTGAGAAGAATATATATTCTGTTGCTTTTATGTGGAGAATTCTGTAGATATCTATCAGGTCCACTTGATCCAGAGCTGAGTTGAAGTCCTGAATATCCTTATTAATTTTCTGTCTCAATGATCTAATATTGACAGTGGGATGTTAAAGTCTCCCATGATTATCGTGTGGGAGTTTAAGTCTCTTTTAGGTCTCTAAGAACTTGTTTGATGAATCTGAATCCTCCTGTATGGGGTGTGCATATATTTACAATAGTTAACTTTTATTGTTGAATTTATTCCTTTACCATTATGTATTGAACTTTTTCTGACTTTTTGATCTCTGCTGTTTTAAAGTCTGCTTAGTCAGAAACTAGGATTGCAACCCCTGCTCTCCTCTGCTTCCCATTGTTTGGTAAATTTTCCTTCATCCCTTTATTTTAAGCCTATGTGTGTCTTTGCACGTGAGATGGGTCTTTTGAATACAGCACACCAATAGATCTTGACTCTTTATACAGCTTGCTATTCTGTTTCTTTTAATTGGGGCATTTAGCACATTTACATATAAGGTTAATATTGTTATGTGTGAGTTTGATCCTGTCCTCATGATGCTAGCTGGTTATTTTGCAGACTTGTTTATGTAGTGGTTTCATAGTTTCATTGGTCTTTGTACTTTACTGTGTTTTTGTAGTGGCTAGTAATACTTTTTCCTTCTATATTTCATGCTTCTTTCAGGAGTTCTTGCAAGGCAGGCCTGGTGGAAATGAATTCCCTCAGCATTTGCTTGTCTGGAGAGGATTTTATTTCTTTTTTGCTTATGAAGCTTAGTTTGGCTGGATATAAAATTGGGATTAAAAATTCTTTCCTTTGAGAATGTTGACTGTTGGTTCCCCATTTCTTCTGGCTTGTCAGGTTTTTGCTAAGAGGTCCACTGTTAGTCTGATGGGACTGACCTTTCTCTCCAGCTGCTCTTAACATTATTTCTTTAATTTTGACCTTGGAGAATCTGATGAGTATGTGTCTTGGGGTTGATCTTCTTATGGGATATCTTAATGGATTCTCTGAATTTCCTGAATTTGAATGTTGGCCTGTCTCATTAAGTTGGGGGAGTTCTCCTGGATGATATCCTGATGTATGTTTTCTAACTTGATTTCATTCTTTCTGTCTCTCTCAGCTACCCTAATCAGTCACAGGTTTAGTCTTCTTACATAATCCCATATTTCTCAGAGGTTTTGTTCATTCTTTTCCTCTAATCTTGTCTGCCTTTCTTATTTCAGCAATATAGTCTTCAAGCTCTGAAATTCCTTTCTGCACTTGGTGTATTGAGCTATTGATAATTGTGTTTTCATCATGAAGGTCTTGCCTTGTGTTTTTTAGCTCCATCAGGTTATTTATGTTCCTCTCTAAACTGGTTATCCTGGTAAATGGCTCCTATAATGTTTTATCATGGTTCTTAGCTTCTTTGCATCGAGTTAGAACATGCTCCTTTAGCTCAGCAAACTTTGTTGTTACTCACCTTCTGGAAGTTACTTCTGTCAATTCATCCAACTCAGCATCTGCCCAGTTCTGTGCCCTTGCTGGAGAGGTATTTCAATCATTTGAAGGAGAAGAGGCACTCTGGCTTTTTGAGTTTTTAGTGTTGTTGCACTGATTTTTTTTTTTCCTCATCTTTGTGAGTTTATCTAGCTTTAATCTTTGAGGCTGCTTGCCTTTGGGTGGGGTTTTTGGAGAGACTTTTTGTTGATACTGTTGCTGTTGTTGCTTTCTGTTAGTTTGTTTTTCTTTTAACAGTCAGGCTCATCTTCTGTAGGGCTGCTACAGTTAGCTGGGGGTCTACACCAAACCCTATTTGCCTGGGTTCCTCTTGCACCTGAAGGTGTCACCAGTGGAGGCTACAGAACAGTAAATATGGCAGCCTGCTCCTTCCTCTGGGATCTCTGTCCCAGAGGGGCACTTACCTGACAGCAGTGGGAACGCTCCTTTGTAACATGTCTGGTGACCCCTGTTGGGGGTGGTGGTTACCACCAAGTCAGGAAGCATGAGATCCAGGACACACTTAAGGAAGCACTCTGGCTGCCCTTTGGCAGAGGGAGCATCCTGCACTGGGAGGAATCCCACTTATCTGGACTGCCCTGATTCCTCAGAGTCTGCAGGGGAATAGAATGAATCTGCTTATTCACAAAGATCACAGCTGCCCCACCACCCCTTCCTCCACTGGGGCTCAGTCCCAGGGAGATAATAGTTCTGTTCCTAAACTCCTGGCTGCAGTTGCTTAAACTCCTTCAGGGAGGCCCTGCCTGGTGAGGAGGGATGGGTCAGGGTCCGGCCTAAAGAGGCAGTCTGACCGTGGTCTGCCACATCTGCTGTGCCATGCTGTGGGGAATTCTTCCTGGGTCTAAACCATCCAGTCTCCCTGGCACCAGCAGGGGAAAAAGGGAAGACTGGAGCTGCAGTGACAGCTGCTGTCCCTCTTCCTGGGAGGTCAGTTGTCTTAGGCAGCAGGCAGCCACAGCGATCATGGCCACCCCTCAACCCAGGAACTGATGAGAATCTGCGCATCTCTGTGCTAGGGACCCAAGTCCCTGCTGGCGTGGGCTCACCAGGAGGATCTCCTGATCCGCAGGTTGCACAGATACGTGGAAAAAGTGTGGTTTCCAGATAAGGGTAGCATGATCACTCACTGCCTTCCTTGGCTGGGGTTGGGAGACCCCTTGCCCCGTGTGGCCCCTAGGTTGGCCATCACGCCACCCTGCTTTTCTTCACTCTTCATGGATCACGGCAAATACCTAGTCAGTCCCAGTGAGAGAACCTGGATACCTCAGTTGCTGGTGCAGGATTCACTTGACATTTACATTCTTCTCAGTGGGAGCCTCCAGTCATGGCTGTTCCTAATCTCTAAACCCTTTTGATTTTTGTAGACATTCTGTACTCAGGATATGCCTGACCGATAAAGAAGAATCTGAGTTTGCATGAGTCAATTCAGTGAAGACTTCAGCTCTGAAATCTTCTCAGACTTCATAAAAAGTAATAGCTACACTGCCAGATAGACATCACTAGCTAGTCACATAGCCTACTCAGGTATGCATGGCTTACATACTATCCTCAGGAATGGCTGCAACTCATCAGTATTGAGTATTTATTTTTCAATAAATAATTTCAACAAGGGGGTATATGCGTTTGTTTCAGTAGACAGTCCTCAGCTAGATTCACATTTATTTGGATCTGGTAGAGGGCAGCTCCTAAGAATTATTTGAATTAACATTTAGGGAGAATTGACCAGGGGATATATCTCCCCAGTATCCCTGAAGCTCAAGGAGAAGTCACAAATCCATTTATAAAGGCTTCCCTTCTGCTATCCAAACCTTCAGCTGACCTTGAATACATTCTTTCTCTTTGTAATGACAGTCCAAATATGTTGACTCTGCATACCAAGGAAATATAGGTCAACTAGCTACCTTTCTAAAATTTCTAAAAAGTTTTCATATTTAATATATTTCACTTCCTAAGTATGATCTCTTAACAAAATGACAAATTAAAGAAAATCGTTTTTAAATCAGGCTGCGCTCATGAAGATACTACCTTTGTATAGTGATATAAACTAAGTTCAACTTTAGTCATTGTCTTAAAAAGATCACAATTAGCTATAAAACTATGTTCAAAAAATAATGGCTACGGTCATGTCATATTAATATTAAAACATAGGCAATATATTTAGCTTAGAGATCAAAATACTCAAATATTCAAATTAAAATTTATTTGAGTATACTCAATTAAATACTACATATATTTTTGGCCATTATTCTAGTGTCCAAATGAGCAGTGAGACACATTTCAAACACTATTTATTTTAATTAATAAGAATCTATTTATAAATCTAAAAATACTGTCAAGGACTTCTGATAATTTAAGATTTTGTTGTCAGTTATTTATAAACCCTATTATTCAGAGGTTTACAACTGCTGTAAAAATTGACTCAAGGAACAGTTTAGCACTGAAAGAAATTATTTCTCAATACCATCCTAAAATATAATATCTGACTATTCTAAAAAAAATAAAGCAAACAGAAAACTAGAAAACTTCAAGGAGAGAAAGGGGGATGGAAAGAGGACAAACAATGTTACTTTTTATATTTAACATTTTAAACAAACATGGTTTACACCAAATGCAGCATGTTTAAAGACATTTAGAGGCTGTTCTATTTATCTATTATTGTGTAACAAAACTAGGCTAAAATGTTTGCTTCAAGAAACAAGGATTTATTCTATCTCATTACACTGTGGGTCAGGAATACTGATGTGACTCAGCTGGACACAGATGCAGTCCCATGGTGGATATTCAGAATACCATGTTGCTGACTGAGGTCTTTTCCTGCTATCAGTTGGCTGAGCTGATCTGGAAAGTCCAAGCAGCTCCATTCACATTTCTCAGGGCTTGGTAGTTCTGCCTGGAAGGAAAACTCAGCAGACATCCTCCTACTTCTCTCTGTATTCTTAGGCATTTCCACGTGATCTATCCAGTATGGTAGTCACACATCTTATGGTAATTCCTTAAGCAAGTGTCCCAAGACATCCAGGTAGAGGATTCAAGATTTCTTTTGATCCAGTTCCTAAACTCACTCCCCAACATGCAGTTGGTCAAGCAAGTCAGCAAGACCAGCTCAGATTCAGAAAAAACAAATGAGACTTCTCTAAGTCAAAGGAGTAGCAAA
Source organism: Macaca mulatta (assembly GCF_049350105.2). Classification (NCBI taxonomy): domain Eukaryota; kingdom Metazoa; phylum Chordata; class Mammalia; order Primates; family Cercopithecidae; genus Macaca; species Macaca mulatta. The sequence goes on from NC_133410.1 coordinate 180,014,078, forward strand.
TAATTGTGGTCATTTTTAATCTTCAACCAAAAGCTCATAATTTACTGGTGTAATCTTAGAAAACATCAGGCTGTAAGTCAGGTGACTTGTTTATTCGAAACTCTTTGAAGAACTAGCTTTATGACACTTATGTTATATGACCTCTCTAGTTTTAAATTTACTTATCTATGTTATAAAATGCCTGGATTCGATGTTGCAAAATGTCTTCCTAATTTTAATAATGGATCACTAGATTACATTCTTTTTATTTAAAAAATAATTTACTAACTTTTTAATTTCCACTTTTGTACAGTCTTTTTCATCTTTTTAATTATATTTTGATCTTAAAATTGCGTGGGTGACTAGTAGAATGGTAGAAGTGGCAAGGACTGCAAGAGTCAGAGATTTTACCTACTTGCACACTAACAAGTTAGCCTGCCTCAGTTTCATCAATGCTAGTAGAAGACAAGAGACTCCTGGTGATACAGCTCTGATGCGTGGAGAACACCAGGTTCTTCTTCTCGAGTCGAATTAGAAAAAAACGACAGGGACACACACAGAGCAGTTTTAAGGAGCAGGGAGTTTAATAGGCAAGAAACAAGGGGGAAGAAAGAAAGAAGAGGTTCCCTTGTGCAAAGACAGAGGGAAGGGCGCTCCAAAGCTGAGAGAGGGAACCCCACACTTAGGTAATATCAGCCAACTATGTTCAATGGCTGGAGGAAGCAGTGTCTGATTTGCACAGGGCTCAGGGGATTGGTTTGACCAGGCATTTCACTCATGTAGCCTGCAAAAAAACTGGCCCTCCCACCCTAAGCTTTTAATATGCAAATATAGGGCACCATGATGTTCTGCACACGTGGGGATATGTGGGGGCAACCATGCTGCCAGACACCTGTGGGGGCAAGGGCAAGAGGACAACAGTGGGAATCCCCAGGTTGGGTAGACCCAGTTTCTAAAGCCTTGCATTTGCATATTAAAGGTTGCTAGCCCAGCCTTGTTGGGTGGACCCAATTTCTAATGGCTTGCGTTTGCATATCAAAGGTTGCCGATTGCCATCAGAGTCTAAGGCCCAGGACTTTCATGCCAGACAAGAGCTATGAAAAATCTTCCAAGGACTCCTTTTACCCTCTCTAATCTACCTAAAATAATTTCTTAATAACTCCTACCTCATTGGGTCATAGACAAAGGATATGATCTCTGATGGTATAAGCTTCATGTTTCCATCAGTTCCTCTTGCCCCCCAACTCCCATGGGTGATGCAGGTTGATCCAAGTACGTGCTGTGCAAACAGTGGGTCTTTGTCACAGCTAAGAAACCTTGTATGAAGAAAACCCTTCATCTTACTGGGGGGTAGCAAACTTGCCCAAATCTTGTCCAGACAGAGATTATTTCTATTATCTTTATTATCCTGAAACCAATCTACTCTCTACCCTGTAGGGAGGAAATACCTGTGTCTTTTGAGATACACTATACAAACACTCTTGAAAAGGTAGTCTAATCAAAAAGACTATCAAGATTTTTGCTCAGAAGATATGCAAAGACATAAAAACGCATGAAGAATTATTTCCCCATATTAGGCGGACAGAAATTATCATGGTTATTGGGAAGAAATAAGGACCTCAAAACGTGTAGAGGTTCTTAATTTTACAAAGTATAACCCAATCCAACATGCCACCATTTGTAGAAATCAACCCATACTTTTCAAGTTAAAAAGAGAAGAAAAAAAAAAACATGAAAATTTAGCCTTTTGATGCATTTAAGAACCCTGAGTGCTTTAAAATGAATAAGAAAGAATACCTGAAATAAATAGGAAATCACAAATGCATAGAAAAACACTTGCTTATTAATAAAATATTTTATGGCATTTTTTCATTTTCTAGTCAAATATTTATTCAATCAGCATTAATATAGATTAATATTTCATGTTGCTTAGAAGAGTGGCATATGGTGATTCTCAAGTAATTCCAATTATGATACCTTTAAGAATGGGTGGAGTGAAAGGATGGACATGTGAGATAAATTACAATAAAAATAACAGTGGCAGGATATACAATAGTGTCAGTTGGTGGGATATTTGTTATATCCCACAGATGTTGTGATATTTAATAACTCCATATTGTTTTGAGTAAATGTTTCACTAAAGTATGATAAAGGGAAAGCTAGTATTAAGGGGCAGATTATTTAATTTTTATTCAAGACATTTCCATACATGTTTCAAGGAAAACCTTTTCATGTGATTGATTTCATGAGTAGTTTCTCATTTAAAATGCTAAAATGTAAAAAACATTGAGAATGAAAATGAGTGATTCACTTTATTCTGCTTTGAAGAGATTACAACAAAATTGTTTCAGTACCCAAGAGATGCAAATGAAAAAATAAAAAGAAATCCTACTCAAATCTGAACTAATTTGGCTCTGCGCTCTGTGTCCCCACCCAAATCTCATCTTGAATTATACTCCCATAATTCCCACCTGTTGTGAGAGGGGCCTGGTAGGAGATAATTGAATCGTTGGAGTGGTTCCCCCCATACTGTTCTCATAGTAGTGAATAAGTGTCAGGAGATCTGATGGTTTTATAGGGGGTTTCTGCTTTTGCTTCTTTCTCATTTACTCTTGCCACTGCTGTGGAAGAAGTGCCTTTCACGTTCACCACGATTCTCTGTAGCCATGTGGAAACGTGAATCCATTAAACTTACTTTTATTCCTTATTTTGGGCATGTCTTTATCAGCAGCATGAAAATGGACTAATTGTGCATTTTTCAGCCACTTAGTGTTTTTGCATAGTTATAAGGCTCTAAATACTTGATTCTGGGAATAAATGGCTAACCTTTTCTCAAATGGCATATGTGTTCTGTATGGAGAATCATACCTCCTGTGCAGTTGTTTGCCATGGTTTTCCTTTAACAGTATTGTAAATCTATTACACATATTGTATTAGTCCCTGAAGTTCTAAGCATGGAAGTACTCTTTTTTCATGAATGGGATTAATATTTTACAGAAACATAAAAAAAAAAAAAAAAGAGTAATCGTACCAAATTATCTTAATGTTTCCAAAACATCCAATAGAACTTCTCATTCAAACTAGAAGACAGTTGAAGCAAATGGCCAAAAAATGTGTTCTATCTGATAGTTCTCTAAAAGTTTAGCTCTGAATTGAAAGTTTGCTATCAGAGTAGATAACGTTTTTCCTTGCACACTGTTGATGGGAATGTAAATTAGTACAGTCATTATGGAAAACTGTATAGAATTTCCGCAAAAAAACCCCATAAAACTAGAATTACCTTATGATCCAGCAATTCACTTCTGCATTATTATGATTTTACTTAAAATCAGCATGTCAGCGATGTCTGCTCTTGCTTGTTCATTGTAGCACCATTCACAATAGCCAAGTTCTGGAATTGACCTACGTGCCTATCAACAGAAGAATGGATAAAGATGTGGCATATATTCATATTACTCATTAGCTTAGAAACAACTTTTTTTTTCCTAAGGGAGAGGTTCCTACAAACTTAATGAGTGTCAGTCTGCCAGGAGCAATATTTTATTATTGAATTTAGTTTTATACCTTCTTCAATGCATGTTTTGATTTTTTAATTGTCTGCTTACTTAAATGTGCAACATCAAGACACTCATAGGAACATGGTATTATATACATTAAAAGCCTAAATGGGCCGGGCATGGTGGCTCACGCCTGTAATCCCAGCACTTTGGGAGGCCGAGGCGGGTGGATCACAAGTCAGGAGATCAAGACCATCCTGGCTAACACAGTGAAACCCCGTCTCTACTAAAAATACAAAAAATTAGCCGGGCATGCTGGCAGGCGCCTGTAGTCCCAGCTATTCAGGAGGCTGAGGCAGGACAATGACATGAACCCGGGAGGCTGAGGTTGCAGTGAGCCGGGGTCGCGCCACCGCACTCCAGCCTGGGGGACAGAGCGAGACTCCGTCTCAAAAAAAAAAAAAAAAAAAAAAGGGCCTACATGCTCTTCTGTACTTTTGCTGAGGGCTACTAAATCTTTAGGTTAACTGATCTCCAGTTTAGGGGAGTCTATAGCTGTTTTCTCAATAGTTTTAAGTTGTACTTCCAACGATTAAGCGACATTTATTTGGAGTCAGTAATTTGCATTTGAGATAACTCTTGACTACATTTCAGTTATATTGCACTGTTCATTCACATGATTCATATCAATGAAGCGGTAGTGCGGTGAAGGTGAAGATCAGCAGCCAGGTGGAATCTTCACTTGAAGTAGAACTTAGCCTGCTTAGGATGTGCATTAAGGCTTGGTCACAGTCTGATGAACAAAGAGCAGGACAAGCTCATGATTAAACAAATCAAAGTCTTTGTCATTCTTAAAGTGATTCATTAGTGGTTTGCTTAGTGTTGTGTTCCTTTTTAGGACTCTTATACTCAGGATATTGTGTTAATTACCTAAGTGGAATCTAACCACAATGTTAGGTCTGTTTTTGAGCTTTGATATTTAATACAGATTAAATGCTAATTATTATGATTGCTAACTGCCCTAAAATGTTTAAATCGTAAGGTCTGGACTATTAATGCGCTAGACCTGGAAAATTAAGTAGCCAATCCTAAGTAACCACAACATTTGACCACAATTTTAAAAAATCTAAAAAGAAATTGTTTTTCAAAGTGCCAGCTATTGATTTACTGGGCATCATTCTTATAATCCTAAAAACATTAATCTGTACCATGCACATTTGCTTAACATATTCACATATTTATGATGGGGATAGGAGAGTAGTCTAAGAGGGGAATTAGAGAAAGAAAAAGTCAGTTCTATATTCATCTGCTGAGTGAGGGACTAAAATAAAATAGCGATACTAGCCACTGCATGCTTTCAAATATACACCTCCAACTAAACAACAGTAAACATACAAAGTACGTTATTTCATTCATTTAAAAATAAAAATCTGCTTGTCAGATAGAATGTTTATCAGATCAACCAGATCCTTAAATTATGTGAATGTTATGGTCTCACGATACTAATTCAGGAAGAAGCTGTTTCAGCATTTCCCATAGAATGTTTCTTGGTATGTTAAATGTTTTATTATAGTTTGCTTTTCTATTATATTTGAATGATACTGATAATACACCCCTATTTGATGGCTATTTTCTCCTCTGTTCCTGTCTCAAGACTCTGTGGCAGGCGTGCTTGAGATTTTACATGTGAGATTCTCACTATCTGATGAACTTTTCCACTGGAGTGATATCTAAGGAATAGAAAAGAGCATCCTCTACAAAACAAATGCACAGATTAGTCTCCTCATCGAACACTGTTAAATAAAGAGGTGTAGCATTTGCTATGGATAACACTTTTAATTATATTGCATGTTTTAAAATTGCAGCTGAATATAATATAATTTTAGTAGCTCATTTCTCCTGAGGCATCAACATCATTTATCATTCCTGCAGCCATCTGGCATGTCTGAACCATCATGATCAGCAGTTTATGTGGAAATTAAAACATTCAGTGGGTCGCTCTTCAATAATGCTCTGAGGTCAGGGACAATATTGCTAGCAACAGTGAAGATGCATTTTTATCGCACACTTGAGAGGCATCCATTTGACATACTTTATAGTTTTCTAGGTTAAGACTAGCCAAGCTTTCCCTTATTTGCACTGACCTGACGTGGGGGTCATTCTGTATAATAACTATCTAAGAATCATTCACAGTAGTTCCTCCTTGCTATTGTGCTTATGCAGCTACATTCAGATAAAAGCTCAGCAGCAGTAATAAAAGTCTCATTCTCTCTCTCTTTGATTGCTTGTTTTCTCTGTTAAAGAATTCAGAAACAGCAAGAAAATACCAACCACAGGACTAATTAATGGAATAGTCCTCTAAACAAGCATATCTTTGCAATATTATTAGGTGATATTGTCAAAGATAACTTGTTTGAATTTAAATTGAATTCCCATGATTGAGAATGTAAAGAACATCTTTTAGTCCATAAGCTAAAGTTCCACAATTACTGCGCTTCTCAGAATGGTGAGTTGCTTAGGTCAAATGGACTAAAGGCCCAAGTAATGTAAATGCTTAATCTTTGTAAAGTGTTGCACTACAGAAATATCCCAGTCTAGAAGAAACTGTTTCTTTGCCATCAGGAAGATTATGACTTAAAACAAAAATTTTTAAATGATAGAAAAATACAGTAATGTCATTCTTTCCCCGGAAAACGAATGTTTGCCAAAGTGAAAGGAAAACGTGCAAATTTCTTCTCTTGGTTATTCACCCAGTCTTCTGGTTTTTATTTTTATTTTATCTGCCCAATATCACTACACAACATACAACACACACACACACACACACACACGCAGAACACCAGTGCCGTTCATGGATACAGTGAGCAGACATTAAAACAGAGATGCTACCATAAAAAATATGGAACCTACGTGGAAACAATACCCACATGTGCTCTGTATTTAAGAACCAGTACTTCTGACAGTACCGAGTTTGTTGTATATTTCAATGTCGGGAAAACTTCAGAGAGGAAGTAAGTCTCTATTTAAAAAAAGATGGAAAAAGAGAGATTTGATTCCATCATATATGTACTCAATCTCATCTTAAAAAAAAAAAGTTAATTCACAAAGATTCTCTCTTATATTTCTTAAATGTTTATACATTTTATGTTTAGATCTACAGTCTTTACAATTTCACTTTTGTACAAGGTGTGAGGTTTAGTTTAAAGGTTTTTGATTATTTAGCTTTGGAAGGGTTTTTTAAATTTTCCTCCTAATGTTCAAATGTTCCAACGTGATTTGTTGAAAAGGACCTACCTCCTCCACTGAATTAATTTTATGGTTTTGTAATTCTGTCAAAAGTCAGTTGGCCCTACTAGTGTGAATCTCTTTCAGAATAGAATATAAGAATTTCTGTTTTGTTCTGTCGATCTCTGTATCTATCCTCCACCAAAATCAGTCACACAGCTTTTAATATTGTACCTTTACAGTAAGTCCTAAAATAAGATTAGTGTGACTTTTTCAGCTTTACTCTTCTTTTTCAAAATTGTTCTGACCATTTTAGTTCTTTCCATTTCTCTTCCCTCCCCCTCCCCTCCCCCCTCCACTCCCCGCTCCCTCCTCCCCTCTCCCCCTTCCCTTTTTTGTTGCCCAGGCTGGAGTGCAGTAGCATGATCTCAGCTCACTCCAACCTCCGCCTTCCAGGTTCAAGTGAGTCTCCTGCCTCAGCCTACCAAGTAGCTGGGACTACAGGCACCTGCCACCAGGCCAGGCTAGTTTTTTCTGTGTTTTTAGTAGAGATGGCATTTTACCATGTTGGCCACACTGGTTTAGAACTCGACCTCAAGTGATCCGCCCACCTCAGCCTCCCAAAATGCTGAGATTATAGGCGTGAGCCACCATGCCTGACCTAGTTCTTTCCATTTCTATATACATTTTAAAACCAACTTATATATATATGCATATAATCCAGCTAGGACTTTTGATAGGAATGTTGTTAAACTTATAGATAAATTTGGGGAGATTAATGCTTTTATTACGTGGATCTTCCAATCCATGAATTTGATATGCCTCCATTTATTTAGGTCTTTTTACAATTATAACATTACCACAGTTTTTAGTATGCTGATCCTGTACGTGCTTGCAGATTAGTATTTTAGTATTTAAAATTTTTGGACCAATTATTAATGACATTGTGTACTTCATTTTTACTTTCTGTTTTTTATTGCTATCATATAGAATTTTAATTGAATTTCATATATTGATCTTGTATCTGTAATGTTGTTAAATTCATTAATTAGCTCTAGAAGGTATATTTTCTTATATAAATTCCACTGGATTTTCTACTTGGCCAATCAAATCATCTACACATTGGGAAGGGTCATTTTCTCTTTTCCAATCTGTATGTCTTTCATTTCCTCTTTTTGCCTTACTGAACTGGCCAGGGTTACCATTGCTATGCTGAATAGAAGAAGTCAAAGCAGACATTCTTTCCTTGTTTCCAGTTTTAGGAGTAAAGCATACAATCTTACACCATAAAGAATGATGTTATCTGCGCTTTTTTGTAGATGTTGAGGATAAAGTTGAAGATACTATCTTCTATTGTCAGTTTGTTGAGAGTTTTTACCAGGAGCAACATAGAATTTTTCCAAATATTTCTTCTATATTAATTGTAAGGATCATTTTTTTCTTTTTTAGACTATCACTGAGGTGAATTATATTAATCTACTTTTGAATCTTGAACAAGTTTCGCATTCTCTGAAAAAACCACACTGAGTCCCAATGTATTTTGTGTATAATGCAATGTCAATTTTATAATATTTTGTTGAAATTTTTTGAAGCTATCATTGTGAAGGATATAGTCAATGGTTTTCTTTTTTCTTTCTTCTCTCATTTTTTGTTTGTTTGTTTTTGTACTGCCTTTGTCTAGTTTTGTTATAAGAGTAACAATGGCTTTATAAAATGAGTTGGAAAGCATACTACTCCTTTTTTCTATCTTCTGGAAGAAATTTGGTAGAAGTGATGCTAATTATTCTGTAATATTTGGTAGTGTTCACCAGTAAAACTATTTGACCCTAGAGACTTTGTTTAGAGGAGCTTTTAATTACTAACCTAATATTGTTAATAAATCTAAGACTATTCCACTTATCTGTTTTATCATGGATGAATTGTAGTAGTTTATCTTTTTCAAAGAACTGTTTAATTTCAGTTATATGGTCAGATTTTTATCTGAAAATGTGATTTGTAGTATTCCCTTGTTATAGTTTTAATGCTTGTATTGTCTATAGTGATATCTCTATTTTCATTCTTGATATTAGTCATTTGTGTACTCTCTCTTTTTTATTTGTAAGTATAAATTTTTATAGATTTTTCAGAGAATCAGGTTTTAGTTTGATTTTTTTTCATTGATTTTTCTGTCTTCATTTCATTAATGACTGTCCTTATTTTTATTATCTTTTTTCGTAACATTTACTTTGATGCATTTTGTTAGTTTTCTAGTTTATTGTGGTGGAAGCTTAGAGTATTGAGCTGAGACCTTGTTCCTTTCTAACATAAGTATTTAGTGCAATAAATTTTTCCTCTAGTGCTCACTTTCACTTAGTCCCATAGATCTTGATATGTTGTATTTTCATTATCATTCAGTTCAATAAACACATATTTTACTACCCTGGAGACTCCCTGTTTGACCCCAAAATATTTAAAAATTTATTGTTTAATATCCAGGATGTTGAAGATTTTTTTATTACCTTTTTGTTATTTCCTTTCAGTTTCAACTCTTTGTGATTACAGAACATATTGGTATGGTTTTAATTATTTAAAATAGTTGAACTTTATGACTCTTAATATGATCTATCTTGATAAATGTCTCCTGCAGTTCTGAAAAGAATGTTTATTGTCCTGTTGCTCAAAAGAGTGTTTTATAAATATTAAGAATCCATTGGTTGATGATGTTTTTCAGTTTTGTTTTTTTTTTTTATATTTGTGCTCAATTTTTGCCTAGTGGCTTTACCAATTACTGAATAAATGGTGTGGAAGTTCCTAACCAAAATTATACATTTGTCTATTTCTTCTTTCAGGTCTATCAGTTGTGATTCATTTATTATTTGTTTGTTTGTTTGTTTGTTTATTTATTTATTTATTTTGATATGGAGTCTCACTCTGTTGCCCAGGCTGGAATGCAGTGGTGTGACCTTGGCTCTCTGCAGCCTCCACCTCCCAGAATCAAGTGATTCTCCTGCCTCAGCCTCCCAAGTAGCTGGGATTACAGGCACCTGCTACCATGCCTGGCTGATATTGTGTTTTTAGTAGAGATGCAGTTTCACCATGTTGGTCAGGCTGTTCTTAAACTCCTGGTCTTAGGTAATCCAGCCCCCTCAGCCTCCCAAAGTTCTAGGATTATAGGTGTGAGCCACCGCGCCTGGCCTGCTTCATTTATTTTAGAGTGGCATGGTTTGGTGCATACTTAAGATTGCTATATCTTCTTGGTGAATTGGCTTTCTTATCAATACATAACCTCTTTTTTCATCCCTGATGTTTCTTTTGCTCTGAAGTGTACTTTATCTGATGTCAATATTGCCATTCCCACTTTTTTTCTTAGCGTTTGTATAGTATATAATTTGTCATAACCTTTAACCTTTAAATCTGAAGTAGAGTTTTTTTGGCTATCATAAAGTTGTCATCATTTTTATTCTGTTCTGCCAACCTTTGTCTTTTTATTGATGGGCTTAGACTTTTTACAACCAATATAATTATTGATATAATTTTTCTGGCATTCTATTATTTGCTTCCTTTGTCTTCCCTCTTTTTTCTTCTTATTTCTCCTTTCTTGTCTTTCTGTCAGTTACTGAATATGTTTTATTCATGTTAAACAGTAGTTTAGTACTGAGCATCATTTTTTATATTTTTAAAATGGTTATTCTAGGGATTGCATATGCATGCATGTTTATGTCAATTTACTAGCATCAATGTTTTATCATTTTAAGTAAAATGTAACCATTATTTAGCTCCCCATACTGATCCAGTCTGAAAAGACCAGATTACTGATGGAAGGAAGGGAAGACAAGACTTAGCTCAGAGTCACCCCAGAGATAATTGTCCCCCTCTCTTTAGCGGGGGTTGGGATGAAAGTTAGGTTTTGCCAATGACCTCTGCTGCTGTAGCACATGCTAGGGTGGAGACGGGACATGGCTATTTTCATGATGTTGCCTGGAGCAGATGTAGCTAAAGGTTTTCTACCCAGCTGGCCTACCAATTTTGTTCTCCTTTGGCTAGAGAAAGCTGTCTTCTTGTGGGATCATTTCTTTTATCTACAAACATTTATAAGTTGTGGACTTTTCTAACACTCAGGTCAAAATATATATGAGGCAAGAAAAAAATTAGAGAATTCACTACCAGGTTATCCAAGGTCCCCAGTCAATCTTCCTTATTTTCTTCATTTTTCAGAGATCTCTGGTGAGTAACTTATGTTTCTTATCCTAAAAATTTTGTTGGGATTAGCAGAAGGAATAAAATGGAATGCATCACATTTTGTCTGGAACTAAAATTTCATGCTTTGATCATAATCTACGAGTATTATTTCAAAATTGCAAGAAAATTAATATAGTAATATAAAATGTATAGACAGTTGTTATTAGGTTAAACAGAGGTAAAATATGGTTTCCTCAACATTCAGGCTTTTGAGGGACTAGTCTCTTCAAGATAGCAAATAGGAGGCAGTGTTATGCTTCTCCCACTTGGAAGGATAGAATAGTGGGTAGAGAGTCACACTGTGAATATATTTTTCCCAAGAACCATCACAGGAACTTACCAGAAAACCTGAAAGAACCCACAAACCCTTTGAAAGAAGCAGCATGTTACAGTCTACTCCTTAAGATAGGCAAAAAACTGTAAGTCTCCATAGTGTGAAGGGGTAAAGCCTGCTTCTGAGCACACATTCCCCACTGGGGAATATGAAAATCCAGACAACGGGAGAAGGCCTCGATCCTACCCAAAGCTGGAACTGATTTAGGGAGTGGCGGGAAATATAAAAGTAGAAGCAGCAGCATGAAGTGCCTTGTAGGCATTCCCAGTCTCCAGTGCAAGACCAGGGAAGCCATTCCTGATTCTGTCGCACAGGAGTCCTTGCAGAAGGCAGCCAGTGAATTCAAGGAGAAGTTGCAGAGTGAAAGAAGCCTCCAGCTGAATTTTGTAATAAATTTTGTGTGGGGACAAACTCCCTTTAATAGAACCCTCTGGTGAGCAGGAAGTACTACAGATATGCACACAGGAGCTGGGCACCTGGTCTTATGAGCAGATGGAAAGGTATATGGCTTGAAAGCCATGCTTTCTTTTTGCGTGGAACCCTGGGGAAGGTATGATTTCTGTCTGCTGGCTGCCTGGATCTACCTGGCACTTTTAACTGAGCACTGCAGGAACAAGGTCAGCCTTGCCAACTGCATGTGAGCCGGGTGAGGCTTACTGCTGCCAGCTACCCCTCAATCCCTTTGTGAACTCTTGTGCACAGCAAAGACAGTTATACTGCCTCTGCAACATCACTCCAGTGGTGTGAGAACCAGCCCTCATCTCCCACAGTGGCCTCCCACATCAGACCCTGCCCAAGGAGTGTCTGAGCTGAGATCCACAAAACTCTGTCCCCACTTGGTATTTCTCCACCCACCCTGGTAGCTTAACACAAAGGACAAAAGTTTTTAGGAGCTTTATAGCCCCACCCATCATCTGAGAAACCAGCACCTTAGGGCAAACTCAAATCCCACTGCTACTACTGCGGCTGGTGCTCCTGCAAACACCATCTCTTGGCTGGAAACCAACCAACTCAGGCCATTACAGCACCTCTCCATGGAATAACACTGCTCCCAGGAAGGAAAACACAGCTGTGGTATCTTAGCTAATACCACTGCCTGCAACACCCTGGCTAGCCAGATGTCCTGAGTCCTGAGTCTGTTCACGTGACAAATTCACTACTAGTATAACCAGCATTCAAGAAAGCCAGCACACTAAGCCTATCTACAACCAAGACTGCTCAGAATCGACATGACTCCCCTACCACTTCCATCAGAGCAGATGCTGGTAGCCACTGATGGGAGATTTGAAAACAGGTCACATCACTGGATCCCTTGCAAACATTCCTCAGCAACAGCCTGGAGTTTGGTAGACCCATTGGATGGCTAGACCCAGAAGAGCAATAACAATCACTGCAGTATGTCTCTCAAGAAGTTCCATTCCTAGGAGAAGGAGGAGAGCACCACATTCAGGGAACACTCTATGAGACAAAATAATCTGAATGACGGGCTTTGAGTCCCAGATCTTTCCACTGGTGAGATGTTTCTTACAGCAGAAGCACCATTGCGGTGCACCTCTACCCCAATAGGTAGGCAACCTCTGGGATCGTGAAGAGCCTTGGAGCAGGAATCCTTGTTCCCCCTTGGTACACCACTGCAGACATACCTGGGGTTTCTCCCAGCTCTCCCAATCTCTGCTATCTTCAAGAGGTACACCTTACACCTAAGGACTTATATAAACTTAAGATAAAGAGGTGAAAAAGGATATTCCATGCAAAAGGACTGAAAGTGAGTAGGAATAGTTACTCTTATATCAGATAAAACAGACTTGAAAGCAACAACAGTAAAAGAGACAAAGAAGGACATTATATAATGGTAAAAGGATTAGTCCAACAGGAAAATTTCACAATCCTAAAATATAAGCACCTGACATTGGAGCTCCCAAATATATAGAACAATTAATACTAGACCTAAGAAATGAGATAGATGACAACACAATCATAATAGGGGACTTCAGCGTATACTAACAGCAGTAGACAGGTCAAGTCAGAATGTCAACAAAGAAGCAATGGACTTAAACTGTATCTTAGAACAAATGCACTTAACAGATATTCACAGAACATTCTTCCCCAAAACTGCAGAATATAAATTCTTCTCATCAGCACATGGAACATTTTCCAAGATAGACGATATGATAGGCTATTTTAAAAAGTCTCAATACATTTAAGAAACTAGAAATCATATCAAGTATCCTTTCAGACTACAGTAGAATATATATGAAAATCAGCTCCAAACAAACCTTCAAAACTATACAAATACATGGAAATTAAATAATCTACCTTTGAATGACCTTTAGGTTAACAATAAAGTCAAGATGGAAATTTAAAAATATTATTTGAACTGAATGACAATAATGACATAAGTTATCAAAACCTCATGGAGACAGCAAAAGCAGTGTTAAGAGGAAAGTTCATAATGTTAAATGCCTACATCAGAAAGTCTGAAACAGCACAAAAAGACAACCTATTGTCATACCTCAAGGAATTAGAGAAATAAGAACAAGCTACATCCAAACCCAGAAGAAAAGAAGTAACAAAAATCAGAACAGAACTAAATGAAATTGAAACAACAAGAACAACAACAACAACAAAAAGATAAGTAAAAGAAAGAGCTAGTTCTTTGAAAAGATAAACAAAATTGATGGATCATTAGTGAGATTAACCAAGAAAGGAAGAATGTAGATACAATAAGCTCAATTAGAAATAAATCTGGAGACATTATGACCAATATCATAGAAATACAAAAGATAATTCAAGGCTACTATGAACATCTTCACATGCACAAACAAGAAAATGTAGAGCAAATGGAAAAATTCCTGGAAATATACAACCCTCCTAGATTAAATCTGAAAAAAATAGCAATTCTGAACAGACCAATAAAAACTAGCAAGATTGAAACAGCAATTAAATAATTGCCAACAAAAAAGTCCATTACCAGATGGATTCACAACTGAATTCTATCAGACATTCAAAAAATTGGTATCAGTTTTACTGAAATTATTAAAAGAAATAGACAAAGAGGGAATCCTCCCTAAATTCCTCCCTATATGAAGCCAGTATCACCCTAATACCAAAACAAGGAAAAGGCATAACAACAATAACAAAAACTACAGAGCAGTATCCCTGATGAACATAGATGCAAAAATCCTCAACAAAATACTGGCTAACTGAATCCAACAGCATATCAAAAAGATAATGCATTATGATCAAGTTGGTGTCATACCAGGGATGCAGGAATGGCTTAACATAGGCAAGTCAAAAAATGTGATACATTCCATAAACAGAATTAAAAACAAAAATCATATGATCATCTCAACAGGTGCAGAAAAATCACTGGATAAAAATCTATACTCCTTTATGATAAAATTCCTTAACAAAATAGGAATAGTGGTAACTTACCTCAAAGTAATAAATGCCATATATGATAAACCCACAGCCAACATCATTCTGAATGGGGAAAAGTTGAAAGCTTTATCATTTTAAGTAAAATGTAACCATTCTTTAGCTCCCTGAGAACTGGAACAAGACAAGGATGCCATTTTCATCACTTCTATTCAATATACTTCTGGAAGTCCTGGCCAGAGCAATCAGACAAGAGAAAAAACAAAGAGCATCCAAATTGGAAAAAGAGGAAGTCAAACTGTCACTATTCACTGATCTTGTACCCAGAAAACTCTAAAGACTCGTCCCAAAAGCTCCTATATCAGATAAACAAATTCAGTAAAGTCTCAGGATACAAAATCAGTGTACACAAATCAGTAGCACTGCTACACACCAACAATGACCAAGTTGAGAATAAGATCAAGAACTCAGTGTCTTGTATGACAACTGAAACAAAATACTTAGGAATATACTGAACCAAGGAGGTGAAAGATCTCTAAAAGAAAAACTACAAAATACCGCTGAAAAAAAAATCATAAATGACACAAATGAGTGGAAACACATCCTATGCCCACGGACGGGTAGAAACAATATTGAGAAAATGACCATATTGCCGCAAGCAATCTACAGATTGAATATGATTCCTGTCAAAATACTACCATCATTCTTCAAAGAACTAGGAATGATGTCAGAGTACGTGTACTGGTAAGTTTTTGAAAACCACTAAATCAACAGTGAGCACCTTTGAGATGATCAAGGCTTGAGAAAGAATAATTGAGCTTTTGAGCTTAAGCCTCTGAGGTGGATTGTGCAATACCAGTAGAAGTACCCATTGAGCAGACTGCTATCTGGGTGGGCTCTCAGAGTCTGAACTTAGATTGGCTTGATTGACACCTAGGGTGGAAATGATTGGAAAGAGATTACGGATCCCTACAACTGAAGTGCCTGAATACCCAAAAGACAAAGCTAGAGAAGCTGAATGTTCTAGGGCCAAACATCAAACCAGGAAATGTCACTAGAAATAATTCAGAAGCAGGACAAATGTAGGAATAAATTCTGAGGCAGAGAGAAAGAGAATAAAAAGAAGGGGCACCAAAGGGGAAGCTGGCACATCTACCACACAGAGAACCTTAACATTGACTGTGGGTTATTTGGTGTATGGATAAATTGGTTTACTTCAAATGCTTAAAGTCATGATATAATTTGTGCAATTTTGATAAAACAGTATTACAAGGAAAGCACAGCCTTCCAAGATAGGCTTTGGTTATTTTACATGGAAGAAAATCCAGAAAAAATCCCTATTCAAAGTTAAAATGCACATATATATGTATATACACTCTGAAAATAAATATTATAAATTTTAAAACTGGATAATATGTTTTTGCTTCTTCTAAGTGAATGCATGTTTCTTTAAAAAACTACACAGAAAAAAGACAGTAAAAGCACTTACATAGTTGATAGAAATTTTGGAAACTAATTCCTTCAAATAACGACTATATTATTGTAGCTAAATTTCAAAGAATGACCTTGTTGAAGAAAATTGTCTTTTATTGCCATTATCATAATTACACAGTGGTAATATTTTGTAAATTTTAATTACAGTGATAAAAACTCGTTATAATTAGAGGTGATTTATTTTTTATTATTTGAATGCTATTAAGCTTTAACACTATTTCAAGTGTTTTATATACTGATATAAAATATTCCAAAATATCACTATAACTTCTTTATAACTTTATTAACTACTAAAATGTTTGAGAATTAATTATATAAAAACTGTAAAAATGAAAATTCTAACGTTTTAAGAATGGGACATATTTCATATTATTAGGAAATATCTCAAATCTCTTTTCTGGAAAGAATTTTATGCACTTGAATCAGTGTACTATTTTCTTTTCTTATTCAAACGCATATTTCTACAAAAGTGGTGGTACCACTTTATATATTCAGCAATTTTCACCAGGAAGCTGACAGAAGCATGAGACAACATATTATCTATTAATAAGTTGATCTGTTAGAGAATTCTAGATTGCTATTCTTAAAATATTTAACTGAATAGAACTTTTTTCACATGCTATAAAGATGTTTACAATGATATACTTGGACTCTATTCAAATACGGTATCACACACAGTTTCTGATCAACATTTTTAAGGGGCTGTACCATACCATACAGTCTATTAGTTATTATACCTTAAAAGTCTATACATGGTGCAAAAACAATTAAAAAATCAAATGTTACTCTTTTGCCTCTGTGGTCTTCTTTCTTTTTTCCAATTTGTCTTTCAATTCTCTCATAATTACACCCATTCTGTACTGTAACACAACGACTGTAGTATAGCAGATCTCATTTGAATCTTTACTTTCCCCTACTTAACACAGGCAATGAAATTGACACCACATTGAGAGGTTTTACTCTTTGTTTGTGTGTTGAGTTTTTGTTTGTGTGTTGGGTTTTTGATTTGTTCGTTTGTCTCTTGATCCATTTCCAGTTGGCATATTGAGGTGGAATATATTTGATATCATCATATTTAACAACAGAGGGCATTTTTAAACTGGTTCCTTAAAACAGGGGTGCCCCACCCCTACCCCCGACACAATGCAGTGTTTCTAAAGAGCTACCTTACTAAAATCTCACAAAATTTAAGTCTCAATTGCAGCAGAAGAGTAAGCAATTGTACCCTGACTTACTTAAGCTTCTGATGCTGGTGGGCAAGCCATGTTTTCTGGGGGGAACAAAAAAGAAGGAACCCAGAGACAGTTGAAGTGATACTTGTGTACTTACCTAGGACGCGACTGGCCATTTACCATGAATGGAGGAACCTGGCCTTTACTACACAGTGGAGTTAGGTATGAATCTAATCCTAGTATCTGCAAGTGGTAGCCCAGTAGATCTTGGAAACACACATACACAAACACACATTTACTTACTCTATCGTAAAGATGGTAAAAGTGAGGTGATGGGGGCGGATAATCTCAACTTGCATTACTAATCAATTATGCTAAATATTGAAAGTAAAACTTTAATATTCAACTGAATTATTACACTACAGGAAAGACAGTGAGAGTGGTCTTTTATAAGCTTTTAGAAATTGTACTTTTCTATTCATAGACCACAATTTTGTAATGCCTTTATCCTTCTTCTCAGTTACTCATTACATCTACAGGTTCCTAGGCAAGGGCTGAAGTGGAACCCTGCATTCTCTCCCAGCCGTTCTCTTCAACCTCCCACTGCATCTTACCAAGAGGACCCCGACGTGCCTATGTTCAGCCTCTCCCTATATACTGCTTCCGCTACAAACAGATACACCTTTGGCCCTCCTCTAACCAAGAAAGAGAATTGAAAACATTTCACTAGCCTACCCTTGGGGAAAGAGATGGGGGGAAGAAGCCTGTGTATGCTCTAGAACTGGAACTGGGTAATTATCCATCTATTTAGGAAATTCCAAGGTCCCATGCATCTGGAACATGATGCATAGGTGGGGCTAGCTCTAATGGGGATGTCTCCTTAGCCTCATGGATTTCACATCCCATGGAGAAGGACATTGCCAGAGCTGGGGTTATAGTAGAGAACTTAAATCTCAGCTGCTGAGTTTAAAGGCCATACTACTCATGCCGCAAGAAAGAAAAAATAACGTGTGTGTGTGTGTGTGTGTATGTGTGTGAAGTAGCGATAACTGCTTTAAAATAAAAATGGTAATCTAAAAGTGGTAGGTAATTCATCATTTTGGCACAAGACTTTCCTAAAAACAGACCTTGAGACAAAGATTCTGGGCAAATGACTTATTAAATAATTGCACTTAGGAGAAATTGGTAAAGAAGCAGAGGAAGAAAGAAAGAGACCAACACAAATGTGACTTTAGGTGAAATCATGCTCTTTGCCTGTTGTATAGGGAACTCTGGAGCATAAATTCCATCATAGATTTTGTTGTGCCTTGCGGCAGGGAGCTGGGATTTCATGACCCTTTGCCAGTCAGCTTTTGGCAATGGCTATCCTGGAGCCTAGCAGACCCATCCATCTCTTTAGGAAAAACTGCTATAGTAGTCCCAGAATAATTTCTTTTAGAATTTCCATAAAAGCTAGAAAATGGGCCTGTGAAGGAAGTCTGGAGATCTGGGAGGAGGAGCACAGAACACAGCTCTACAGAAGTGAAGCCAGGATGTAGTTGACAAATGAGATCACATTAAAAAGAAGAGGTTTAAATGACTGTGTTCATCCTCATCACCATTGTCATCATTATCATCATCAGACTTGGTGGAAGCAAATGAAGAATTCTGAAGAATACGATTATTTAACTTTTGATTTTTTTTTTTTTTTTTTTTTTGAGACAGAGTCTCACCCTGGCACCCAGGCTAAAGTGCAGTGGCATGGTCTTGGCTCACTGCAACCTCTGTCTCCCAGGTTCAAACGATTCTTCTGCCTCAGCCTCCCGAGTAGCTACAACTACAGGAGTGCACCACCACGCCCGGCTAATTTTTGTATTTTTAGTAGAGACGGAATTTCACCATATTGGTCGGGCTGGTCTGGAACTCCTGACCTTATGATCTGCCCTCCTCGGCCTCCCAAAGTGCTGGGATTACAGACGTGAGACACCATGTCCGGCTTGACTCTTTTATAATAACACTTAGCTTAAAACAGAAACACATTGTAGAGCTGTAAAAAATATTTTCTTTCATTGTATTCTTATTCTATAGACCTTTATCTGTTTTTAGTTTGTTATTATTTTAACTTTTTAACCTTTTTTTTGTTGTTGTTGTTAAAAACTAAGACACAAACACACACATTAGTCAAGGCAGAGGGTCAGGATCCTCAATATGACTGTCTTCAAATTCCACATCTTCTCCCCCTGGAAGTTCTTCAGGGGCAATAACAGGCATGGAACTGTCATCTCCTATGATAGCAATGCCTTCTTCTGGAATACCTCCTGGAGGACCTGCCTCAGGCTGTTTCACGCTTCATTTATATTTTAATAAGTAGAAGGAGTACACTCTAAATTAACGATAAAAAACTCTAAATTAACGATAAAAAACACAGCCTAGTAAATACTAGGCAATGGGAATTTTTCAGCTCTGTTTTGGTCTTATGGTACCACCATCCTATATGCCATCCATCATTGGCCAGAATGGTGTTATACAGCTTATGGCTGTATTTTCTATGGCCCTTTACTTTTTAGATATATTTAGTCAAAAAAGAAAAGCAGCAGATAGGAGGGAAATTTATAAAAACATAATACCTATTGTAGAATCTTCAATGACAGTTTAAAACACCTGAGCAAGGCGAAAACAATATAATAAACACAGTATCTTTTGAACTAATAAAATTGGAACTGAGAAAGTAAATTAATACACAGTAATGAAATTAAAATGTGGCATACTGAAACTTAAAAATAGACTCTGCTCTTTTAGTACTAAAAACAATAGTTATTTGTAATTACTGCCTAATTCATGTGTCACCAATCATAAGGCCTATTTTTAATGTATTTCTATCCTTATGGGATATATACTTTTTTGGTGTGTTTGGTCACTAATTGCGGATCCTCCAAAGTTCATTCAGGAGAAATGAAGATCCTATTGTTTAAATTCTATTTTTAGTTTAGATTCAGGGAATACATGTGCTTGTTTTTTATATGAGAGTATTACATGTACAAAGTGGAGGCTGGGTTTCTAGTGTACTCATCACCCAGATATTGGACATTGTATACAGAGATGACTTTTAAACTCCCCTACCCTACACCCTTTAGAGTCCTGAGAGTCTATTTTCCTTGTCTTTATGTCCATATGTACCCTTTGTTTAGTTCCACTTATAAGTGACAATATGTGATATTTGATTTTCTGCTTCTGCATTAGTTTACTTATAGTAATGGCCCCTGCTCCACCCATGTTTCTGAAAAGGATATGATTTTATTCTTTTTTGTGTCTGCATAGTATTCCATCATGTGTATATAAAATATTTTCTTTATCTAATCAACTTTTTGTGGACACTTAGGTTGGTTCCATGAGTTTGCTATTGTGAATAGTGTAATACACATATGAATGCAGGTGTCTTTTTAATATAATACTTTTTTTTTTTTACTTTTGGATAGGTACCCAGTAATGAAATTACTGGGTCAAATGGTAGTTCTATTTTTAGCTCTCAGAGATATGTCCATACTGTTTTCCATAGAGTTTGATCTAAGTTATATTCCCACTGACAGTGTATGATTGTTCTCTCTTCTCCACATCCATGTCAACATCTTGTTTTTTGACTTTTTAATAAAAACCATTCTGACTGGTGTAAGATGGTATCTCAGTGTGGTTTTAATTTGCATTTCTCTGATGATTCCTGATGTTAAGTATTTTTTCAAGTGTTTGTTGGTCATTTGTATTTCTTCTTTTGAGAAATGTCTGTTCATGTCCTTTGCCCAGTTTATAATGGTTTTTTGTTTGTTTGCTGAGTTGTTTGAATTCATTTTAAATTCTGGGTATTAATCCCTCTTGTCAGGATTTATGTATATTGTTTTATGTATATTGATTTTGTATCTTGGAGACTTTACTGAAGTCACTAATCAGGTCCAGGAGCTGAATTTTTACCAGACATGCAAATAATAGCTGGTTCCAGTCTTACTGAAATAATTTCAAAAAATCAGCAATTAGGCAATTAGTATTGAGGGACAGGACTAGCTGGATTTCCTAAGCTGACTAAGAATCCCGAAGCCTAGCTGGGAAGGTGACCCCATCCACCTTTAAATACGGGGCTTGCAACTTAGCTCACACTCGGCCAATCAGGTAGTAAAGAGGTCTCACTAAAATGCTAATTAGGTAAAAACAGGAGGTAAAGAAATAGCCAATCATCTATTGCCTGAGAGCACAGGGGGAGGGACAATGATCGGGATATAAACCCAGGCATTCGAGCTGGCAAGGCTACCCTCTTTGGGTCCCCTCCCTTTGTATGGGAGCTCTGTTTTCACTCTATTAAATCTTGCAACTGCACACTCTTCTGGTCCGTGCTTGTTACAGCTGGAACTGAGCTTTTGCTCGCTGTCCACCACTGGTGTTTGCCGCTGTGGTAGACTTGCCACTGACTTCCATCCCTCTGGATCCGGCAGGGTGGCCACTGTGCTCCTGATCCAGCAAGGTGCCCATTGCCACTCCCGATCAGGCTAAAGGCTGCATGGCTAAGTGCCCAGGTTCCTCCTAATTGAGCTGAACACTAGTCACTGGCATGGCCCAAGATTCCATTCCTTGGAATCCCTGAGGCCAAGAACCCCAGGTCAGAGAACACGAGGCTTGCCGCCATCTTGGAAGTGGCCCGCCACCATCTTGGAAGCAGCCACCACCATCTTGGGAGCTCTGGGAGCAAGGACCCCCTGGTAACAGCATGAGCTCAAAAATGAACATCACACAGCACAGATTTGGAGTCCAGAAGTAAACTGGCAAAAGTATATGAGGAAATTCAACAATACCTTACCAAGGTATTTTTTATTTCACATTGGTGTTAAAATTGCTCAAGATAATGGTAATTCAAATTTATTGACTCAAATATACAATCTATTTTCTTCCTACTGCCAGATTATTCTTATGCCTTATTAAATTATGAACAAATATGATTAACAGTATGTTCAAACGTTGGTCAGACTAAAACTTAATTTCAGTAGCCCCAAATATTTCAAATATAAAACTGTAAAGTGAGCCGTAATTTTGTTAGTTCAGATTTGTATACATGTTTAGTGTTTATAATAAAGATCCAATACATTTTAAAAAGTTAAAATTAATTTGAATCCACTCTATTAATTTTTAAAATAGTATTTTCATTTGGAAAAGTACTCAGATAAATATTTTTGTGAACTTTATATGACTGCGTATGAATTACTTCTGATCTACTTTTAGATGAAACTTCCTCCTTTCGAAGAGTATAAATTCTTTTCTGAACTAGACATTTAAAAACAGGAATATAAAATGATCCTTCCTCTTGACATCTGTTTAATGTGCTTGGAAATAATCAAACTATTGTATTTTAGAAAGTGTTATCATCTCAAAACTTCCCAAAATGTAAATGGATAAGAATCATTTTAACTGTGAACTCAATAGTATAGTTGCATCCCTTTGCAAGCACATGCCCTACTAATAAGGCATATGGGTACCAGAGTGTCCAGAGAAATCAGAGTGAAATTTCAACAGCACCAGGTAAGAAATAAAACAGATTAATGCATTCAGACTAATGGTAAAGAAGACCCTGGTGACCACCATTGCAGTTGATGTATATGAAAGCTTTTAAAATTTCATTTCTTGTTAGTTTGAGCTCTCTACATTAAAAACGATGTGCTGGGAAGTAGTTTTTTTAAAAAAGTTAATTTATCTCCTTCTGGGCCAGAAAGTTAGTAACCCAATTTTACCTCTTAAAGAAAGGGAAGTGAGAAAAATTGATCGATGGTAGATCAGGCTCAAGTAATCTTAGAAATGTATCTAAAATTGACTTGTTCCAGATCTTCTCACAGATGAAACAGACTGACACTTTGCCTTTCACTAAAAACCTTCTGGAATTGAGCTCTAAAACAGTACAACCACACTAAGATGTCATTAGCTGATTAGATCTTAATGAGTTATTTTTTCACATTGAGCTCACATTATGGTCAGAAGTATTTCTTCCTCAGGGAACTAATATCAGATGCTAGAATGACAAATAAATTTGCCCATTTAAAAAATTTTCTCATTTCCATAGGTTTTTGGGGAACAGGTGGTATTTGGTCACATGAGTAAGTTCTTTAGTGGCGATTTGTGAGATTTTGGTGCATCCTTCACCTAAGCAGTGGACATTGAACCCAATTTGTAGTCTTTAATTTTTTTCTTGTGCCTTGAATTATCTTCTATAAAAACCTGTAGCCAAAAATGGGAAGGTTATACATGAATGTTCTAGCTCCTTCATCTATTTCCACAGTATTTTACTGGAATATTTTTTTCCACTTATCTCTAAGATATATACAGCACTGCCGCATCCAGAAATGCTTTATCCCATGAAAACTGCTTTTTTTCCATAATTTTGTTCTTTAGCCTCCTTCTATCCTGAATCTTGCCACATATCTCCTAATGCTTTCAAACCCAAATTCCCCAAAGGTATTTGATGAGAAAAATATCACTACTTAAAGATTTGCAAATGTATTAAATAGCATATCTATAAATATAATTTTAGGACAAAATAGAAAGAAATTAGATTAGATTTTAATTAAATTTCTTAGATTTTAGTCTAAGAAAAATAATGGGCTGAGCATGGTGGCTCACGCCTGTAATCCCAGCACTTTGAGAGGCCGAGGCCGGTGCATCACGAGGTCAGGAGATCGAGACCACCGTGGCTAACACAGTGAAATCCATTCTCTACTAAAAATACAAAAAAAAAAAAAAAATTAGCCATGCATGGTGGTGGGCACCTTTAGTCCCAGCTACTTGGGAGGCTGAGGTAGGAGAATGCTGTGAACCCAGGAGGCGGAGCTTGCAGTGAGCCGAGATCACACCACTGCACTCCAGCCTGAGCGACAGAGCAAGACTCCATCTCAAAAAAAAATAAAATAAAAGTGTATGTGCCTGTGTGTGTGTTTTGAGTAAGAGAAATAAGTCCTTGTTTCTACACCAAACTATCTATAGTAAATATACTATGCAAACATAATTCTTTTCTTTCTCTGGTTTCACATCCATCTCTATACAACTTTGATTTGGGACCAGAATCTCAATTATATCTATTTGGAACCCATCCCTTCCTTCTCCTTCGCACTGAAGATAATTAATAAGTATTTTAATTTCATGGATAAGAAAGTTACAGAAACAAATATAACTGAAAAGATATCATATGGCTTTCCAGAAGCATATCATAAAACATGGAAATAGAGAAAAGTCATGCATGAATGTTTACAGCAATAGTTGAAAACAGTTTTATGGGGCCGGGCACAGTGGCTCACCCCTGTAATTCCACCACTTTGGGAGGCTGAATTTGGCATATCACCCAAGGTCAGGAGTTTGACACCAGCGTGGCCAGCATGTCTAAACCCCATCTCTACTAAAAATACAAAAATTAGCCTGATGTGGTGGCATGTGCCTGCAATCCCAGATACTAAGGAGGCTGAGGCAGGAGAATTGCTTGAACCCAGGAGACAGAGGCTGCACTGAGCCTTGACCACACCACTGCACTCTGCACCTAGGGGACAGAACAAGACTTTGTCAAAAAAAAAAAAAAAAAAAAAAAAGGAAAAACAGTCTTATAGCAAAAGCAAAGTATGTGTGTATGTGTGTGTATGTGTGTTTATCTGGAAGAAGAAAGAGACAGTTGACATAGTTTTACTACCCAAATATGCATACCTATTTTTTGAATC
The DNA here is from genome assembly GCF_049350105.2 of Macaca mulatta. Classification (NCBI taxonomy): domain Eukaryota; kingdom Metazoa; phylum Chordata; class Mammalia; order Primates; family Cercopithecidae; genus Macaca; species Macaca mulatta. Next base: position 180,039,084 of record NC_133410.1, read on the forward strand.
AAGAAATATATGGTCCTCCTAAAATGAAATAATTTAACATGGGTCTTATCTAACCTCCATTTTTTTTTCTTTTTGGTCTCTGATAGCAAGAGCATTGGAATCCTATTTAATATTTCATAGATGTGTCAGAGTTACTTGAGCGACAATAGTTTTTAATATCAAGATCTCAGCTTTAATGAGCAAAATGTTATGAAAAAATAAAATATAAATACGTTTTCATGTTGTTCATGGGAAATAGGTTACGCGATAAACATTACAAAACCTTTTTCTTTATTATTTTTAGAAACAATCTTACAAAAACTTTCAAGTGTAATATAAAGAATTTTTTCTAAACTATTTGAGAGTAAGTTGTAGACATGATGCTCTATCTCACTCAACTAACAAGAATATTATGCTATCTACAGCAAAAGCATGAAGACCAGGCAATTAACATAGAAACAGTACCATCATCTAATCATGCTAATCCTCAGGTCCTATTCAAATTTCACCATTTGTCTAGTGATGTCCATTTTAGCAAAAGAATCAAGTTCAGAGTCACATGTTATTCCCATCTCCTTTTATCTGAAACAGTTCCTCAACCTTTCCTTGACTATCATGACCTTGACAATCTTCAGGGTTTCAAGCAGGTACAATTAGAACGCCATTTAGTTTAGTTTTGTCTGTTGTTTCCTTATGATTTATTCAGGTTATTTATCTTTAGCAGAAATATCATAGACGTCTCTATGTTCATGCGGTGGCTCACGCCTGTCATCCCAGAACTTTGGGAGGCTGAGGCAGGCAGATCACTTAAAGTCAGGAGTTTGAGACCAGCCTTGCCAACATGGCAAAACCCCGTCTCTACCAAAAACACAAAAATTAGCTGAGTGTGGTGGTGCATGCCTGTAGTCCCAGCTACTTGGGAGGCTGAGGCAGGAGAATGGCTTGAACCCGGAAGGTGGAGGTTGCAATGAGTCAAGGTTGCATCACTGCACTCCAGCCTGGGTGACAGAGTGAGACTGTCTAAATATAAATATATATATATATATATATATATATATATATATATGTATCATAGATAGATATGTATCATATATATGTATCATAGATAGATATGTATCATAGATATAATGATGTGCTCTTCTTACCACATCTTATCAAGTGGTACATAATTTTAATTTGTCCCATTACAGATGATGGTCACACTGATCATTTGAATAAAATGGTGACTGCCACACTTTTCCCACTGTAAAGTTACCCTTTTTTTTTGGTACTTTGAGACTATGCAAATATCTCCTTCCTTATTAAATATTTACCATTTAATTATATCAATAAAGAATCATGCATCTCTATTTTATTCAATGTATTATAAGCCATTTTATCATTATTTTTCTTTCCAATTTTATTTTAGGTTCAAGGGCTACATGTACAGGTTTATTACATGGGTAAATTGGGTAAATTGTGTGTTGCTGGGTAGGTGTGTACAGATAATTTTGCCACCCAGTAATCAGCATAATACCCAATAGGTACTTTTTCAACCCTGATCCTCCTCCTACAGTCCACCTTTGAACAGTCTCCAGGGTCTACTTCTCTTTTCTTTGTGTCTGTGTGTACTCAATGTTTAGCTCTTGCTTACAAGAACATAAATTTGGTTTCCTGTTTCTGCATTAATTTGTTTAGAATAATGGCTTTCACCTCCATCCATGTTGCTGCAAAGACCATGATCTCTTTTTTTTTAATAGCTGTGTAGTATACCATGGTTTGTATGTGCCATATTTTCTTTATCCAGTCTACCGTTGATAGGTATCTACATTGATTCCACATCTTTTCTATATGTGTGTGTATGTCTTTATGGTAGAACAATTTATTTTCTTTTGGGTATATACACAGTAATAGGGTTGCTAGGTCAAATGGTAATTCTACTTTAAGTCCATTGAAAAATCTTCAGACTGCTTTCCACAGTTACTGAACTAATTTACATTCCCACCAGCAGTGTATAAGTCTTTCCTTTTCTCCTCAACTTCACCAGCATCTGTTGTTTTTTGACTTTTTAATATTAGCCATTCTGACTGGTTTGAATGGTGTCTTATTGAGGTTCTGATTTGCATTTCCCTAATGATTAGTGATACTGAACTTTTTTTCATACACTTGTTGGCCACATGATGTCTTCTTTTGAGAATTGTCTGTTCCTGTCCTTTGCCCATTTTTAAATGGGGTTGTTTGTTTTTCACTTGTTGAGTTCCTTATAGCTTCTGAATATTAGACCTTTGTCAGATGCATAGTTTACAAATATTTTCTCCCATTCTGTAGGTTATCTGTTTACTCTGTTAATACTTTCTTTTGCTGTGCAAAAGCTGGTTACTTTAATTAGGTCCCACTGGTCCATCTTTGTTTTGATTGCAGCTGCTTTAGGAGTCTTCATCATGAATTCTTTGCCAGGCTGAGACGTCCAGAATGGTATAGCCTAGATATTCTTCTAGAATCTTTTTCATTTGAGGTTTTACTTTTAAATCTTTAATCCACCTTGAGTTGCTTTCTGTTTTTTGTGTAAAGTAAGGACTCAGTTTTCAATCTTCTGCATATGACTAACCACCTATCCCAGCAGCATTTATTGAATAGGGAGTTCTTTCCACATTGTTTGTTTTTGGTGATGCTGTCAAATATCAGATGGTTGTAGGTTTGCAGCTTTATTTCTGAGTTATCTAATCTGTTCCATTGGTCTCTGTCTGTTTTTGTACCAGTACTGTGCTGTTTTAGTTACTATAGTCTACTAATATAGGTTGAAGTTGGGTTGTGTGATGCCTCCAGCTTTGTTCTTTTGGTTTAGAATTGTTTTGGCTATTCAGGCTCTTTTTTGGTTCCAAATGAGTTTTATAATGACTTTTTTCCAATTATGTGAAAAAATGTCATAGGAAATTTGATAGAAACAGCATTGAATCTGTAAATTGCTTTGAGGAGTATGGCCAGTTTAACAATATTGATTCTTCCTATCCATGAATATGGAATGTTTTTCGAGTTGTTTGTGTTTTCTTTGATTTTTTTTCAGCAGTGCTTTGTGATTCTCATTGTAGAGGTCTTTCACCTCCTAGTTAACTGTATTCAGAGGCGTTTTAAAGCACTAAAGGTACATCCTTCAAAATAGTAAGAGTCATCTACAACAAACCCATAGCCATCATCATACTGAATGGGCAAAAGCTAGAAGCATTCCCCTTGAGAACCATAAGAAGACAATGGGTTCCACTCTCACCACTCCTATTCAACATAGTACTGGAAGTCCTAGCCAGAGCAATCAGAATAAAGAAAGAAAGAAAAGGTATTCAAATAAGAAACGAGGAAGTTAAAATATCTCTCTTCACAGGCAATATCACACTATGCTAGAAAACCCCATAATCTTTGCCCAAGGGCTCCTAGATCTGATAAACAACTTCAGCAAAATTTCAGGATACAAAATCAATGTGCAAAAATCAGTAGCATTTTTATCCACCAATAACGTCCAATCTGAGAGCAAAATTAAACATTCAATCCCATTCACAATAGCCACCAAAGAATAAAACTCTTTTTAATGTGAAACTGAAAGAAAGATTATAGCTATAGGTATAAGGTAAATGAACAATTAAAATGATAAGAGCATATTAGGCCAAACTCTAGTTATATATTTGATATTGTTAATATGATTGATGATATTTTGAAAAATTACTACAAAAATTGATCTCCCTAAAGTAGAATTGATTATGCCATTTGTAAATAAAATTGAGAAAGTTATAAATATTATCAACATGTCTTCCATACATTCCCTAAAGGTGTCATGAATATATATACATATAGTTTCCAACATCCATAAAATTCTGTAACATAAATCAAATTTTAATTTAGAGAATGTTTCCATACTTTATTTCTAAATTTCTATATCCAATAGTAAATTTCCCCCAAAGATAATAGTTGGGAAAATATACGTACCACTACTTAAATATTTGCAACTGTATTAAATAGCATGCCCATACATCTAATTTTAGCCTTAAGTACAAATTAGCAGAAAAGCGTGATTTCACTCTGAGGGAAATAATGTATGTTTGTTGCCTGTATGTGTGTGTGTGTTTGTGTGAATCAAGCTGAAACAAGTCCTAATGACTCCACCAGTAACTCAGAGCTAAGCAGATCGGGGGAAGAAATTGGGAAAATAGAAATAAGGCAAAGTCCAGAACTCTCTATCTTTTGATTGAACTAAGTTTCTGTTGGCAGAACAGTGTTCCTGATAGGGCCACATACATCAGAATATCAAGTAGCACAATAATAAAGGCTTGCATAGATTCAAAGCCCTAGCAGACACTTTAGTTCCAATAATTTGATAGTCAATTAAAAATAATAGTTTACTATTGTGTGAATTATTATAATGGAGACTAGTGCAGGTGTCTAAATAATCTCAATTACTGTTTGTTATATAATTTAATGCAAGACAGCTGGGCACAGTGGCTAGTGCCTGTAATCCCAGCTACTTGAGAGCCAGAGATGGGAGGATTGCTTGAGATCAGGAGTTTGAGAGCAGACTGGGCAACACAACGAGACCCCATCTCTGAAAAAAAAAAAAGTAAAAGTGAATTAGCTGGGCGTGGTGGAGGGTCTATAGTACCAGCTGCTCAGGAAGCTGAGGCAGAAGGATTGCTTGAGCCCAGGAGTTTAAGGCTGCAGTGAGCTATAGTCGTACCACTGTGCTCCAGCCTGTGTGAAAGAGCAAGATCTCAAGTATAATAATAAATAATAATAGTAATTTAATGTAAGAAAAATGATAATTTGCTATTTATAAGAATGGGAAATTCGGCAAGTGTTGACATAAGTCAGCTGATAACATTCTGCTCTGTTGCTTAAACAAAGGAGTTCCAATGTCGAAAGAGCAGAATGATAAGAAAGATAAGGAAAAACTGAAGATAGCAAAATCTGAGACCTCTAAGAAAATGATAAATTACTCTAAAAATGTGTTTGTGTACATTTCATATCTGCATTTAAATGTATTGAACATTTTAGATGTTCATTCTTTAAATTAGAGCTTAAAGATTCTGTGCCACGGTGGTAACAATTTTCCAAGATTTTCTACAATATTTCTCATTGTTGCTTTATTAACTTGAAGAATTTCTTTGCAATGGTGACTTGAAACCTCTGTTGCTTCAGTTACATGAAGCAAAGACTGCCCTGCAGCCTATCATTTGTCTTTTGACTTGCTTATAATGGATATTAATATGCTAAAATTTCTAACATTCATGCAGTCTATCCACAGGATAGACTTTATCACAGGTTTCTTGTCTTGCTTTAAAATGACTCATAAATTTTGAGGTTGCTGCTCATATTTTGTTTCTATATTTAGCACATTGATCTCTTTGGAAATCATTCCACATAGTTGATAAAGCAAGCTTTATTTTTCTAAGTGGAAAGCCTATTAAGCAAATATTATTAATTTAAAAAACAATCTTAACCACTGCATTGAAATATCCCTTTAATATATGTTATATTCTCCGTATTCTTAGATATGTTCTGAGATCATGTAAATTATCTTTTTAACTTTTTATTTATCCTGTAAAATAGTTTTATAGCAGATTAATATCTTTTTATTCTATTGAATCACACACTCTTGATCCTAGAATTCTATTTTAAAGTTATATTGAAGTATCTCACCTTTATTCTCCCATAAAAACTTACAAAACATTTTAATACTCTCCAATATGAAACTCTGATTTATTTTGAATTAAATAAATATTTACAATAAATTTTGCAATGTGCAAAAACAAAAAGTTAAGTTTTAAAATTCTGGATCATTATAAGCCTCTCCATTATTTAAATTAAAACATTATTTTTCATTATTATTTTTTATTTTTGAGACGGAGTCTCATTCTGTTACCCAGGCTGGAGTGCAGCAGCACCATCTCAGCACACTACAACCTCCACCTCTCAGTTTCAAGCGATTCTCCTGCTTCAGCCTCCCCTAAGTAGCTGGGATTACAGGCACCTGCCACAACTCTCCAGCTAATTTTTGTGTTTTTAATAGAGGTGGGGTTCCACCGTACTGGCCCCAAACTCCTGACCTCAGATGATCCACCCACCTCGACCTCCCAAAGTGCTGGGATTGCAGGCATGAGTCACCACTCCCAGCAAAACATTTTTAATGTAACTCTTTAAAAAGAATGAATTTAAGTATCGGAAAATTAGCTAGGCATGCCAATTTGTGTGAGAAACACATCAGATGTTAATTGTTCAGGATATTTAACATTTGAATAGGAATTAATTGTGCTAAATTTTATGTATCAATTGAAATGTCAGACTTTCATGATGAATGCTTAAAACTAAAGGCACAAGTGAAAAATCAGATTCCAATTCAAATGTGAACATGAAGAGAAGTCTGCAGTTTTTTTTCATTATATATTTAAAACTTAATTGATTAGTTCTCATACTCTTTGACAGTGAGAGTGAATGAATTAAATTATGGTCAATGTTATCAATGAATGCATTCATCTTAACCTTTTTTTTTTCAGTCAATTACCACCACAAGCACTATTCTTTTCTCTTTTCTATATCCAAATTTGAATTAAAAGTGTACAGAGTCAAATGTACTTAATGTTAAATGGTAGAAAGATAACAAGTTTGAAAAAGTATAAATCATAAAAGTAGCAATTAATACAGAACCCAGCACTCTAGTATTTGACATTTAAGCATCTCCCTCAAGACTTCATCATGAACAATTTATAGCCTTAACTACAAATGAAATGTCATAAATAATTGGTCATTACCTTTGACATTTCATCTCAGATTTGGTGAATCAATTTTGTAGTCTGAAACATTTGAAGCCAATATTCAGGGTCTGAAATCTCAAGGGTAGCTATTTTTAATTATTTTATGGAACGTATATATTTTGCTCATTTCTTTAAATATAATAAAACAAACCTTGACTAAAGAAAGAGAACATAAGTTGAAATAAAGATACCTGCAAAACATCCTAAAGGAAAAACTATTAACAATATCAATAATTATAGAGGTCATGTAATTTTTTCTATTAAGTGAATTAAACTTAGTATGTCATATTGTACTTCTGAGGCTTAGGGAGAAAAGCTCTGCATATTCCTGAAGAATTTTCATTACCTATAGAATATTAATTTCCAATTACGGTTCACTTCCAAGTTACAGTGAGATAGTGCTATCTCTTTTAAACTTTGGTATCCATTAACTCTCTTTTGTGACTATCCTTAAATAGGCCAAGTAAACTTAGCTTAAGAAGGAAGCAAAGATTAACAATGCACCAAAGCATCTTGCTGAGTCAAAGTCCAAGAGGATAAAAAGTTTCAAGTTAGGACTCTGGAAAAATTGAAATCAAGAAATGGATCACTATCAGAATTCCCTTTACAACTTCCTACTTTCTGTCTCTCTGAACATTTAACTCACTGTACTTTCAAGTAGCCAATCATATTTATTTATTTCTAATACCCAAATGAGAATATGATAGTCAAGAGTATACATGTTTACATTTCATTACTTAAAAAGAGATAACCATTTGAGTTGGAATTTTAGTAGGATCCAAACTAAGGAACCGTCCCAATCAGACTGAGAAGGATTCTGATTGGCTCAACTGAAGAATGCTGGCACTTCAACCAATTTATAAGGAAGGAGGTGGCTGTGGGGACGTATTTCCCAAAACAACAGTGGAGGTGATTCTCTGAAAATGAGATGGAGGACAAATGAAGCTAGGAACAAAAAATAAGAAAGAGTGGGCAATATATTTTCTTTTCTTTTTCATTTCTTTTCTATTCTAGGAATAAACTGTTCTATGATTTAAGATTGTCAATTTTACAAATCGAGTGAGGAACCATTATTAGAGAGGATATATGAAAAGAAGACAAACTAAAACCTCTTTGATATGCCTAAATAATTTTCTGGTAAATTGAGCTTCTTTTCTTTCAAGTTTAAGAAACCGCTTTTAGAGTTATAGAGTGTCTGGAAATCAATAGCTCAGAGATCTTGCTAAATGAAATCAGGAAAATGAAAACCTCAAAAGGGTCAAAAGTGAACATTGTTGACCTCAAGTGGAAAATACATCTGTATTTTCTAACCACATGAAATTTATTCACCTACATATTACTATTTTACCTCATTGTTTATGACCACAAAGCATGCATCCTGGATCTTGTTCTATAATTCGTCACTGTCTTGCCAGCTCTTTGATACTTCCTGGTAAGTTTAAATATATATTCAGTCTAGCTTTTCAGTTTTACTCAATGACAGAGAGTAAGAGAGAGTTAGCAAGAGAACAAGAAAGTGAAAAAGAGAGAGAGGGAATGTGTGTGTGTGTGTGTGTGCGCGCGCACGCGCAAAACCACCTTTGCAAAATTATGACAGTAAGAGAAATCTGACATGCTTGACTCTTATTTCTGATGGAGCTGTTCGAGATCATTCTTGGGTTTGGCCGTGCTAGCTTTGGGAGGAATTTAGTTCACAGTTTAACTTGAAAGCAAGCGTGATAATAGTCCCTCCCTAAAATGAACTCCCTCTTTGCTCAGGAACAAAAAATCGCCTTTGTAAGCCTAATGAAGGACCATGAGAATAGGATTATAAGAGAGGCCTGAATTCTGCTAAAATGTAGCAACAGTTTCTATAATCCTCTGCTTCTCAGGAGTCATCTAGCTAGAGGTCACAAGATTTGTGATTTTCTCAAATGTTCCTAACTGATAATATCACTATTGTAGAATTTTTTTTTTTTGGAGATATTTTTCAGACTGACCGCACCTGAACCCATGACCCAACTGGTCCTGTGGTCCTACCCAGAAGTGGACTCAGTGCAGAGGACCACTTTCCACAGCCCTATGATTTCATCCTCAACCAATCAACAGCACCCATTCCTAGCCCTCTACCCACCAAATTGTTCATAAAAACCGTAAGCTCTGAACCTGTGTGGAGACAGATTTCAGTAATAACTCCTTCTCCCACATGGCCAGCTTCCTGTCAATCAAACTCTTTCTCTACTGCAATGCCATGGTCTCAGTTAATTGATTTTGCCTGTGCAGCAAACAACCTATCAGGTGACTACAAGAGCAGAATCGCCTACTCTACCATCATCAAATGCTACTCGTCAATTGGTTTTAGTGCTCACGGTGATTCATACCATAATTCACCTAGTAATTATAAAATGATTCATATAACACTTAGTATTTGAAACTTCAAGGAACCTAGTAAGACACCAACTATAAGTCTCTGTTAATGTGGCTGAAAGAAAAGAGCAAGCTGTATTGTGGGAGAAGCATGTCCCTTCACTGCTCACACAGCTTGGGGATGCTGTTTTTAAAATCTCTAGAGTTGGTATGGCTGAAATACCTTTTATAGTCTCTCTTCCTATCTTTCACACATGCTACCTCTATCCTTTTACACCATTGTCTTCCTTTTTCTCTTTCAATCCCTTGCTTATTTTTGAGGAAATCATTAAGTCAATCTTCAATTTCACCTAAATAACAGTATCAGTCATCTTGAGCAGGCCAGAAAATAATATTGTCTCCTTCCATGTGTCCTACCAAATGTAATGCCTTTAACATCTGCTTTGCGGTTTGACGGAAAATAAAATAAAAATAAAATAAAATAAAATAAAATAAAATAAAGCACACACACAAGATTCCCTCTCCCAAACTCTCTGAACTACAATGAAAGCTTGTCTCAGTCCAAATCCTGCCACACTTATAAACACATAAGAGGCAAAAAACATGGGGCCCAGGCACTGGAGCCAGCTGGTTTGTATGCAAATCCTGACTCAGTCATTTATCATATGTGTGACCTTTGGAAATTCACTAAGGTTCTCTGGGTCTTAGTTTCCTCAACTATGATTATCATGCCTACCTCGAGTTACGGTGAAGGCATATGAGTTGATATATATAAAGCCTTTAGCACAATGCCTGGAAGACAGTGAGCACTCAATAAATGCTGATCATTTCTATAAGAGGTACTACAGTTTGGAGGCTAAGGACCCGGACTCTGGAGTTAGCTGTCAGGCCCTGAAGCCCAGTTCTGCCTCTCAAGTAGCTGCATAGCCTTAGGCAAATTATTCAGTAGGTCAAATTCTTTTCAGATCCCAAATTTTTGTGTTTTTTTTAAATCCTTAGCGATCAAAAAGAACTGCAAGAGATTTTTCCACTATGTACATAAAGACAGGACTGGCCCACAAAGGAGAATAAATATTCCTGTTCCCCTCCCTGTTATCTCATTATCGTTTACAGGAATCACAGATGAACAGACCCTTATTAAAGATAGTGATTGTCTCCAATTATTTAAAATCCAAAGAACATTATTTTACAATCAATTTAGGTTATGGATACTATCTTTCTCCCTAGTACTCATTTATTGTCCCTCAACAGAATTCTTCTTTGTCCTTCTCCCATAACTTGTTTTACAATGATCCAAGCGCCCATTCTTTCTGTAACCTCAAGATGATATATAAGCTCCTGTACCTCATTGAGAAGTTGCGTCTTCATCCTGATGGCTTCTGTGTATACATGTTAAGTAAACTTGTATGACTTTTCTTCTATTTTTTGAAAAAGTTCAAATAATATCCAAAATGTTAGCCATCAGAGTTATACAGTTTATAAATCCTTCCTTGTCTTTATTCCACCTTTAAACTTCCTAAATTACCTTGATTTTCTTCTCCAAAAGTTTTAGTTACTTTCCTTTATAGTTAAGGTTTTCAAATTTTTCAGTTGCATACTTTGGTGGTGTAAGGTACATGAATGTGCTTTAGTCAAGCAATAGGCAGAGGCAAATATCGAGGCCTTCATGACTTACTGAGTTTGGCACGCAGGTGCACACCTCCACTTGTTATATAACCTGTGTGAGTTTATAATTGGCTCTGAGCCACTGTTGTTTGTAAAAGGTGTAATTGCCCTGTTAACACTGTAGAGGAGCTCTTGGGGTTCAGCTGGGCTCAACATGACTTGACATGTTGGGCTTGCTGGTGCCCAGAGAGAGAGAGAACCAGAACTGTCCATCTTGCAAACGGACATAGGGAGCCACAGCATGGCTTGCGCAGGTGACAAGAGAGAGAAAGAGTTAAGCTGCTGACCCTGAAAGCAAGGGAGAGCTGGCCGTGCAGCTGTAGGTGTGGGGGTGGCAGGAGTCACAGAGCCAGAGCAAACAGCCGAGATAAAGGTGGACAATGTGAAAAGAGCTAATGAGAAAGCTGTTAATGAAAGCTGCTGCTCAATAAAAACCACGTTCACCTGCCTACAGCCCTCTGAGTGTTCTTTCTGCCCATCCACCCACTCCCCTCAAACTTCAGCAGAGGCTGGACTAGACCTGGACCCCGGGATCTAACAGATGGGTTTACTTTTCATTCATTAACAGGATACTAACTAGACTCTTCCAGTGAGGGGATTCCTATACTGAAACTCAAAAAATCTCTTCCTTTTGGTGGTAGGAAGAGTAGATAATTTCCAGACTTTTATTATGTAAACCAAGAATAAAATTCTAAGTGCCTCAACCAACTGAATGGATCCCCATCTTGGGCAAGAGGACCCAAAGGAACCTTAAAATCTAGTTCAGGCTATGACAGAAATGGAGGCCAGACATGTCTCATTATACCCTCTTCTCTTAGGCGTTCAGGCACAACTGACCAGCACTAGCATTGAAATAGAGATCTTCAGACCGACAAAACAGACTCTTTGTAGTAATAAGATACCAAATTTCAACCTGATTCCAGTAGAACATCACATGACAGATATCAGACCCTGAAGGAAATCAAAGTATTTACACCAAAATATGTATCTTTGACATATTTTGGAATGACCCTGCACAGCTGTCTCTTGTGGGGGAAATTTGCATTCTGTTGAGAATCTCCTTCACTTATTACTAGCTCACTTCTGGAGAGTCTGGCACCCTTTAAATATCTGAATAGGAAACATTTGCTCTAAATAGAAAACTTTGCTCCCCTAAGCTCTGAACCTTTGGGGAGGTGGATTTGAATGATAGCTCCCACACGGCCAGCTTCCTGTCAATTAAACTCTTTCTCTACCACAATGCCACGGTCTCAGTTAACTGACTTTGCCTGTACAGTGGGCACAAAATGCCTATCAGGTGATTACAAGAGCAAAATCACCTAGTCTACCATCATCAAACACTACTTGTCAATTGGTCTCAGTGCTCATGATGATTCATATCATAATTCACATGGTAATACATAACATGATTCATATAACATTTAGTATTTGAAACTTTAGTACTTGAAACTAAGAGTGGCCACCTGTGAGACTTCATCTATATAACAAAAATGTTGGTCTCCACACCCCTTATCTTAACCCAGACACTACTTTCTATTGATTGCAGCTCTTTAGATAATAACTTAATTCTTTCAACCAATCAGAAAATCTTTGAATCCCCCTCCAACCTGGAAGCCTCCACTTCACATTGTCCTGCCTTTCCAGGCTGAACCAATGTACACTCACATGTATTGATTAATAGCGTATGTCTTCCTAAAACATATAAAACCAAACTGTAACCCTCACGAGGTAAGTAGATTGAGACCATCTTGGCTAACACGGTGAAACTCCGTCTCTACTAAAAATACAAAACATTAGCCGGGCGTGATGGCAGGCACCTGTGGTCCCAGCTACTCGGGAGACTGAGGCAGGAGAATGGCATGAACCCAGGAGGCAGAGCTTGCAGTGAGCCAAGATCGCACCACTGCACTCCAGCCTGGGTGACAGAGCAAGACTCTGTCTCAAAAAAAAAAAAAAGAAAAAAAAAAAAAACCTCTAAGCTAATCACCTCAGGACCTGCTGAGACTTTGCCTTGGGCCTTGGTCGCTCACATTTGGCTCAGAATAAACCTCTTTAAATATTTTACAGAGCTTGACTGTTTTTATCAACAGCCAAATTAAAAAGTCACAAATCTATAAATTTAGAAAGAAGCATTTTATTTCTAAAAGTGGGTATCTTAGCATCAAAGCAGGAAGTGGAGCCTCCAACTGAAACTGAAAAGCAAGCGCTTCAAGGGAGAGGTGAAGTGAACAGGAATTTATGTTGACTGAGGTAGCTACTAAGTTTACATATTCAACAGATTATAGGAGGTGCTATGAATAGGGGGTGGCGTGCACGTGCATAGTAGGCTAACATGTATGCAATAGGAAACCCATGTTCACCGTGGGGACAGAGTCTTAACATTTAAATGAATTACTATTAGTCTGTTCACTTGTAAAGCTGAAGCAGAGCACAGGAAAGCCCTTTGGGTGCAGTCTCTGTGCTCTGTGAACTGACTGCCAGAACCACTTCCTGACCCCTGGTCTCTTACTGGGAAGAAATACTGATCAGTTGTTGTTCCCAATCACAGAAAGGGAAGGGCAGTGTCAGTGCCCAACCAAGAAAGGCTGGTTGATACTCGTAGTGGAATCTTTTTCAAGGGGTTGGCTTCTGTTTAGCCCTTAGGTGAAAAAACAGAACTAATAATGGCAGTTAGTGAGAGAAGGGTACAACGAGGCCCTTTGTCCTGTACTATTAGGCCCTTTGTCCTGTCAGGGCTGGAACTCAGTTTTCTTTCTTGGCGGGGGTGGGGTATCTATGGGCTCCCCTTGGACAAAAGATGGTCTGTTCAGTTGATTGGGGGCTTAGAATTTTATTTTATTTATTTATTTATTTATTTTTTGAGACGAAGTCTTGCTCTATTGTCCAGGCTGGAGTGCAATGGCACCATCTCGGCTCACTGCAAGCTCCGCCTCCAGGGTTCACGCCATTCTCCTGCCTCAGCCTCCCGTGCAGCTGGGACTACAGGTAACCGCCACCACGCCGGGCCAATTTTTTTTTTTTTGTATTTTTAGTAGAGACGGGGTTTCACAGTGCTAGCCAGGATGGTCTTGATCTCCTGACCTCGTGATCCACCCGTCTCGGCCCCCCAAAGTGCTGGGACCACAGGCGTGAGCTACCGCTAGAATTTTATTTTTATGTATCATATTTTATCTTTCTTGAACTCATTTTATTTGGATATTTGGCGTCATTTATCAATACTGTTTGTCTCTTATCTTTCACATTTTCTTATATCTCTGATTTTATTTGGTGTTTTGGGAACAGTCTGTGATTGGGTTTTCTAAACTGCTTGAAAATCTTTTAATTTAATTTAGATATTTATTTATAATTTTCCGTATCTTTGCTTTATTACGTGAATTTTCTTTTATTTCAAAAGTGGATGCCATAGCTCTTAAATTTCTCTGGGCATACACATTAGAATGTCTTTATGTATTTTGCTTTTGTTCTACATTCTTTTTGGTCACTTGTATTACCTGTGTTCTGGGGCAATTTTTCATTGTGACGGCTTAAATAAGATGTTGAGAGGATATTTTGTTCTCCATTCATATCTAAGAATGAGGAAATGAAATGCTGGCAGCTGTGGGTATGCTGCTGTGCTCATTTCTTGTTCATCTTTGCATTAGTGGAATAGGACTAGAAGCCAAGGTTAACAGAAGGAGGCCAAATGCCAGTGCTCATCACCTTCCCCTGGGACCTGCACATTCTCCTAGATGAACCTTTAAGGTACCAGCCTGGGGGCTAATGCTGGGATACCATGTGGTGTGTGAATCTCAGAGATAGGAAAGTAAACTCTCCCATGAAAAGTTTCAGTTAATCCCTTTGAATTTAGCTCCTTGTTTTATTTCTCCTCAGTCATATTTTGCATCCATGACTGTTTAGATTCTAGATTTCTGCAGGTAAAATCAGCTTCTTTCTGAGCTGCATCACACTTTAGAAACATTGTAGGCTACTTTTTTGACTGCCTGGCACAGTACTCACTACTTTTAAATCTAATTACCACCATCCAAAATTAAATTGAAATTGCTTGTGTGGTCCTTTGCCTGATAGTTTTGTTCATCAGAAGTTTATAACTTTCAGTGGCTTCCTGTTATTTTATCGGCATTTTAAAAGAGAAAAGCAATTGGTGATCAGTTCATTTTATTTACCCAGTTCATCTAATGGTAGGACATTTCCCTATGTCAGAGACTTTATGACCTTTAAAAGACTGACCAGACTATTTCCTATGCACTATAATCGTTGTTCCAGCATGAATCTTTTAAAAATTGTGTCAATTATAAAAATATTTGCATTATCCTATCAAATGTGACAAAAAATGAGATTAAATGTATTTGACTTTCTTATATACTACTACTTCAAATAGCAAAGTAGGAATGAGATTTCTTAATGCCTACCTCATCTCCATCTTTTGTAAATATGAGATGTATGCATTTTTTTTCAGAAAGTTTTTAAGATAAATTAAACAATGCAAGGAAACATCCAGCTTAAGATTTGGTACACTGTAAGCCTCTAACAAATGTCTGTTCTCTGGCCATCTATTACAATCCCAACTAGGGAAACAGATTTATATTTATTAAGACTTTGGAATAAAGATTTAGGTTTAACAGATGTCTGGTAGCTGCAATTCTGAAATAGTCAGCTGTCTCTAACTTCATCCAAATATGAGATGAACTGAGAATAATTTAAACAGCCAGGAGTTATGATCCTTTGAGATAGCACTGCACCTCACAGGCTGGTTTTACCGCCTTACTATACGCAGAGGTTGTCTACCAAGTGCATGAGTTTGATGCTACAGAATGTCCACACACGTCAGGCAAAGATGATATATTACTCAAGGGTAGGCCGCACAGATAACTGGAAGCGTAGAACCCATGGCGAGCTGGTTTCCCGAGAAAGCTGCCAAGGGAATAAGAGAATCTCATTGCATGCTTCCCATGTTGCACCTCAGCTGAGGGACACTGAAAGCACTCCAGTCACTATAAGGTGCCACCGGGCTCACTAAGGGCAAGCGCCATAGAACATCTTATTCTAAGAAAATGAGGACACAGCCCGGGTTGTTCTGGACATTTCTTCCTTGTTTCTGCGTGTTGCACTATCAGTACTTTCTGCCTGAGAAATGCAAGCAAGAGAGGGAAGATTTGGGTTAGCTAAATACATCCAACTGGGAACGTTTCCTCCTGGGATATCATTAGAAGGCTGTGCACCTCACCCAACTGTGAAAATCTATTGGCCATTGTCCATAATGGAATTCATTGATTAAAAACAAGTTTTATCTTCAACACATTTTGCAATGTATTTTAAAATAATAAATCAGCAATACACAATTTACACATGTATGCAGTGTGTAAAGACTATAATTACTTAGTAATATTATTTTCAAGTCTTCATATAAAAAGAAAATAAAAATAGAAGCTTTAATTCAAAAGTTGAATAATTAAATCTGTAATATACTTTTATTTGTTTTCTGTCTTTTATGAGGAATCAAAACAAGTTTTGACTTGTTGTACTACTTGAATGAGAAAACATTATTAAAATGAGTACAATCATAAAACTGTTCTCAAAGTTATAGAAACACAAGCAGGTAAAGAACATTATTCTGGAAGGCAAAAAATGCATATAGCAAGCAATAAGAGTTTTAATTACAAGTAGGTCTCTAAGAAGAGATCATGGATTATCACCAGGAAACTAAAACAAAGAAAGAAAATACATTGCGTGCAATGAAATATTCATTTCTGATGTTTACCTACTGCATAAGAAAGGTATTAAAATTAAAAAACTGATGTATATCACAAAAGAAAAATATTGTTTATTGTTGTGTTTTCTTTATTTGTATTTTTTGTTTTAGTAATTTTATACTGTAGAAGTACTTTAGAGGATATCTTTTTTTTTTTCTTTACGAAGTGATTAAACTTATCTATTGCACAGCATGGTGAATATTGTTAATAATACAGTACATTTCAAAATTGCTAAGAGAGTAAATTTCAAATGTTCTCATCACCGAAAATGATAAGTATTTGAGGTGATGAATATATTAATTAGCTTGATTTAATTATTTCATGTTGGAGTCACAAATCATATTACTTTGCAATCCATAAATATAAAAAACTATAAATTGTCAATGTGTAATAAAATTTTCTTTAAAAAGTTTTTAAACTTGTTTAAAAAAATAAGTGATTAAACTTGTTTAAGCTCTATTTATCCTCTTTCTCCTGATCCACCATCATCTCAGGAAAAGAGATTTAAAAGCTGTATATGAAAATAAAGCACAAGAAAACAAAAGGAAATGCAAAATGAATAAATATAAAAACATATTGATTGAAAACAATTTTAAAAGAGAAAGAAAAATTCTAATTAATAGAATTATATAATAGAGGAGTGATGAGATAAATAAAATAACAAATAATTTATAAATCTATTCCTCTACTAAAATAACTTAATATCACTGAAGTTACTACAGTGACCTAAAATTTAAAAAAGTTTTTTTTTTCTGATTCAAATTGAATGTACATATAAAATCCTTGTCTAGGAGCAGTTATGTTTTTTAAATATAACAGTAAAAATAATGTTTGTGCACAGAATTTAGTAAGATATATGCCATTCAAAACCAACAACATACTATGATGAGTTACATGATTTCTGTTTCTCTTAAGAAGTCAAGCATTATAGGCTGGGCTCATGCCTGTAACACCAGCACTCTGGGAGGCCAAGGCTGCCAGATCACTTGAGTTCGAGACCAGCTTGGTCAACATAGCAGAACTCTTCCTCTACTAAAAATACACAAATTAGCTGGGCATGGTGGCACATGCCTGGAATCCCAGCTTCTTGGGAGGCTCAGGCAGGAGAATTGCTTGAACCCAGGAGGTGTAGGTGACAGTGAGCTGAGATGGTGCCACTGCACTCTAGCCTGAGTGATACAGCAAAACTCTATCTCAAGAAAAGAAAAAAAAAAAGAAGAAGAAAAATAAAGAAGGTAAACACTGAAGAGTCTTTTAAGTATTTTGAAATGGCCAATTCAAAAGTGCTGATAATTTCTAACTTCAGTCTCTGGGATTCCCTGTTCTGGTTGAGTGTAGCTGTATAAAGGATGCATGTATATATTTTTTGCCAACTGCTCTTCAAATGATAAGTGATGCCTTTTAATTACACTTTAGAAGGTAATTAATTTAAAATACCCATGCAAATTCTTCATCTTGGAATCCCTCTTCAGACAGCACCCAGATGCCGCAGGCTTTCAGCAGTTTATTCCAGTTTCCAAAATATTCGTAAAGTACCTAAAATAATAGAGATTCTTGAAAATATTCCAAGCAGCTAGAAAATAAAAATAACCATTTGCAGAATGAACAATAAAAGAGCAACACATATGTTTACATTTTTTAAATAAAGTAATACTTTGCATTATAAACACATGCCAGTAGAACACAAAGAAATAGTACAATTTTTGAGTCGTCTGAATATTTAGCTATTTTACAGCAGCCTCAATACAAGAAGCCGTCATCCTCAGTTAGATGCTTTGATTCCACAGGGCAGTAACTGTAATTTTCATTTTGGGCCATAGAAGTTTTTTTCTAAAGAAAGCATACTTGTATTTATTTACAATTTAAATAATTACGTCATAATTTTACTTCTTTCTTTTTCTTCTTGTATTTTATTGTACATTTTAATCTGCTTTCATTTTGTTGACATTAATCTGAAAGAATGACAAGATGGCCAAATCTGAATGCATTATATTGATCTTGCCTCTCATCCATTCACAGAGCAACTCAGGGTGAGGTCGGTGAGAACAGCTTGCCTCGGTAGGGACAAGTACATTATCACTGGCATTGCTGTAAGTCCTGACACATAGTAATAATAAGAGCAGATCAACTTTTAGTCTGTTTTATTATTGATGTCGAAGTCTCTACAGGCAGTGACTTCTGTTACTTTTTGCATCTAAGTTTCTCTGATTTTCTGCATCCTCACTGCCCCGCTGTCAGTGAAAACCAAAATATTTAATAATATTAATAATAAAGTTTGCACATGTCAAAAGTAAGCCTTGACTTCACACTAAATCCAAAATCAGAAGAATCTTTTTCTCTAGGGAGAAAACATTTTTCCCTGCAGTCCGTATGCACAAGATGCCACATCTAAGAAGTAACCAGGAAAAGGTGGACGTTCCGTACCTCATATGCGAACCTGAAGTATGCTTCTGGAATGGAGACATTTAACACATTTTGTATTTACTAGTGATCAAAATTAATGTTTACAGGGAGACTTAAAGATGGCTGACCAGAAGCACAGGACACTCCCCTTCTCCACAAAGAAGAAACAAAATAGCCAGTGTAGATAATCACACTTTGACTAGAGCATCTAAGAGAGAATGCTGGAGCTCAGCAGAGAAGGGATAGGAAACACCTAAGGCACTGAAGGAGAAAGAGGAAAGGCAGAGGGCCTGGCCAGGAGCAGCTGGGAGCCCAGAGAGGCTTCCCAGTGAGGGAAAATGGTAAGTGAGCGACCCCTGGTGGTCCACATTCCCGCTGTGAACTCTTGCACACGGCCACAGCCGTCTGACCAGCAGAGCTCACCGCTTAGGGACTGATGACTGTCCCACCCTGCCCACCATAGCCTGAGTCCTTGTGCATGACCTGCAGGCCTGAAGACTGACAGGCCCATGTGATCTAGCACTGAGCCCTCCCTGTGTGCCCAAGCGTGTTGCCCAGGACCCTGGAAATTGTCCCATTCTTGTTCACCATAACCTATGCCCATGAACACTAGGCACTATGGGCAGTCCTGTCCTTAGGCACTGTTCCCCTAGTGCCAAAGACTGCCACCTTGGGGACCTGGGAATTGATCAATGTTTTTGGACACCACAGTGCATGTCTGTGCACCAGGGAATCTACCAACAGGCCCAGAAAACCTTCTGGCAGTGCTCAAGCATGCTGTCAGGTCTGGGAATATCTCTGACCTGCCCACCATGACTAGCAACTGTGCATCCCTCTAACGAGCCTGAGGACAGGCCCATCCAACCTGCTCCCACCACTGCTGCCAGCACCTACCTGCACAATCTCCACGTAGAAGCCTGTCCAGCTGGTTGCAGCCACCACTAACACCAGTGCATACTTCCTGGGAACCTGAGGGTTGTCCAGCTACTGACATTGCACATGCCATGCATATTGCTTAGGGGTCTGAGGACTCACCCTCCTGCCCAGGTCACCACTGCTGCTACCAGCACAAAAGCAAACTAACTGGAGCAAAGCCTCACCATGGCCTCCACTAATAACTATAGCTTAAGCCACTGAGGAAATCACAAACACTACTGTCACTGTTTACAGCTGAGAAGTATCAAATGGAGACTACATGACTTCACACACCCAGAACCAAAGCCAAGGCGCCCTACCCAACCAACAGCATAGATACATCCACGGGAAAAAATCTTCCCCTGTGACAACCCCCAAAACTGGAAGAAGCAATAGTTATACCACATGCACAGATATCAAC
The DNA here is from genome assembly GCF_049350105.2 of Macaca mulatta. Classification (NCBI taxonomy): domain Eukaryota; kingdom Metazoa; phylum Chordata; class Mammalia; order Primates; family Cercopithecidae; genus Macaca; species Macaca mulatta. Next base: position 180,059,336 of record NC_133410.1, read on the forward strand.
GTAAGGATGAAAGAAATATAAAAAAGGAAGGACAGATGACACCTCCAAAGAAACAATAATTCTCCAGCAACAGATTCCAATGAAAAACAAAATTATGAAATGGTGAAAAATGAATTTAAATTAATGATATTAAGGAAGCTCAGTGAGATATAAGAGAACACAGATAATACAAAGAAATCAGAAAAGCAGCTCAGGATATGAATAAGAAATTTATCAAAGGAATAGAAAGATATCATGAAGAAGAATCAAACAGGTATCCTGCAAAGGAAGAATTTAATGAATCAAATAAAAAGTACAATCAAGAGCTTCAACAATAAACTAAATCATGCAGAAGAAAGAATTTCAGAACTTGAAGACAGGTCTTTGGAAATAGTCCAGTCTGACAAAAAATAAAAATAAAAATAAAAATAAAGAAAATAAATAAAAAGAATGAAGAAAGCCTATGTATTATACGGGACACCATAAAGTTAGAAAGTATTCCAAATTTGGGTGTTCCAGAAGATGAAGAGAAGACCAATGGCATAGAAAAGGTATTTAACAAAATGATAGCTGAAAACTTTTTAAATCTAGCAAGAGATTTAGACATCCAGGTGCAGGAAGCTCAGAGACCCCCAAATAGAAACACCATTGTTTCCCCTGACACATAATTAGTCAAAATGTCAAAATGGGCCGGGCGTGGTGGCTCAAGTCTGTAATCCCAGCACTTTGGGAGGCCAAGGCAGGAGGATTATGAGGTTACGAGCTCGAGACCATCCTGGTTAACAGGGTGAAACCCCGTCTCTACTAAAAACACACAAAAAAATTAGCTGGGCATGGTGGTGGGCACCTGTTGTCCCATCTACTTGGGAGGCTGAGGCAGGAGAATGGCGTGAACCCAGGAGGCAGAGTTTGCAGTGAGCCGAGATCGCGTCCCTGCACTCCAGCCTGGGCAACTGAGCAAGACTCTGCCAAAAAAAAAAAAAAAAAAAGTCAAAATTAAAACCAGAGAGAATCCTAAAAAGAATGAGAGAAAAATGTCTAGTCACATATAAGAAAACCCTTCTGTGAGATAAGACATACTTCACCCCATTAAAAATATTTATGTACTCAGAAAGAACCAACATCACTTAAATATGGTATGATAAAGCTGAAATACATTTCCACATTGACAATGACTGTGCTCTGTACAATGACGTCATAGTGACTTCCACTAAATATTTGGTTTTATCTAGTACAAGTAAGTATTTAAAAGTCCAAGTGATTAAAAAATTAAACGGCTGGTTTAGTTACACTTAATACTTTTAAAAAAGGTATTGCCATTTCTTTCTTTCCATACTTCCACTGAGAATGAGTTTTATTCTCTCCCAATGACAAAAAAAGTTCTTATGTAAGGTTTTGAGTTACATTTTAAAATGCCTTCCTGAGATGTCACAATGCTTAAGGATCAAAAGCTTAGTGTTTGTGATCAAACTGCGCAATTCTGAATTCCACCTCAGCCATTCATTTACTGGGTAAACTTGAAAAATTGTTTCACTTTTTTGCTGTCTTCTTTAAAATGAGAATAATATAATAATAGTACTATTAATAGGACTGTGTTGAGTATTTAATAAAATGTGTAAAAGGTATGCATAGTGTCTGGTACATATTAGACATTCAGTAAAGATTGCCTATTTTCATTGTCTCTCTTTCTCTCTCTCTCTGCCTCTCCCTCAAAAGCTTTACCTTTCCTAACCCTTTCCCGGGAACACGTGGCTAGTTGTACAGTTTAGTTCTGTTCTTTTTATCCTGTAAATTCAATATTATTTTGTTGTAATTATCTTAACACATCTTTGTTTAGATTTAACTTTATGTTTATCAATTTATTTGTTTGTTTTTTTAATTTAAGATCATACTGCTGGGACTATTAACCTTCTTTCAAGAATGCGTCTTTTAAAATTACATAACTGAAAGTTGATGAATAAAAATGCTCTCTGATCTGAGTTTAACTGAAGATGTTTACTTCTTTTTGGCTTTCATTCTTGTAAGAAAGTCATGTTCTATATAAAATTCTAGGTTTCAAATTATTATTTTTTCAGCAATTTCAGATGTCATTTTACTCTCTTCAGGAATCCTTTATTGTTGATAAGGAGTCTAACATCAATGTTACCTACACATGTCTTCTCTCTGCCAGCTTTCAAGGTCATTTTTTTTTTTGATATTTAAGTCACTGTATAATGTAAACGGGTGCAATGTATTTATTTTCTATTGATGCATAACACATTACCACAAATTTACCAGCTTAAAACGGTATAAATTTATTAGCTCCCAGTTTCTGTGGGTCAGAAGTCCAGGCACTGCATGACTGGGTTCTCCACTCAAGGTCTAGAAGGCCGCAGATCTAAGTACTTAAGTTACATACTGAGTAATTATTTCTGTCTCTCTTCCAGATCGACAATTCTCTTTTAAGCTATATTTAATATGGTATTTAACCATTAATTTAATTTTTATTTTAATATGTACATTTTTCATTTCCTTTCCCCCAGTTCTATTAAGGTATAACTGAGAAATTAAAATAATATACATTTACAGTGTACAACATGATGTTTGGATATATGTAAGTACAAATTGTGAAATAATTAAATTAAGATAATTAACATATCCCTCACCTCATATAATTATTATTTTTTGTGGTCAGAACATTTAAGATCTACTCTCTCAGCAGTTTTCAAGACTACAATATATTCTCATTAACTATAGTCACCACGCTGTACAACACATCTCCAGAACTTATTTACTGTGTGCAACATTTATATTCTTTGACCAACACCTCCTCATCCCATCCTCTGCCAGCCCCTGGCAACTACCATTTGAAACTCTGTTTCTAGGGGTTCAAATTTTTCAAATCCTACATACAAGTGAGATAGTGCAGTATTTCTTTTTTGTGCCTATTTTATTTCATTTAGCATAATGTCCTCCGGGTTCATCCATATTGTTACAAATGACAGTATTTTCTTTTTTCAGTTTTAAGGCTGAATAGTATTCCATTGTGCGTGTGTAAATATATGTGTGTGTGTGTGTGTGTGTATATATAACAATTATACATAACTTAATGACAGGGATATGTTCAGAGAAAAGTATAGTTAGGAAATTTCGTCATTGTACAGAAATCATAAAGTGTACTAACCCAAATCTCTAGCCTACTAAACCCCTAGGCTATGTGGTATATTATATAGCTCCTAGGCTGCTAACCTGTACAGCATGTCATTGTATCAAATACTATAGGCAATTATAACACAATGGTAAGTATTAACGTATCCCAACATATAAAAGTAGAAAAAGTACAGTAAAAATAAAGTATAAAAGATAAAAATAGTACACTTGTGTAGATAACTTACCTTGAATGGAGCTTGGAGGACTGGAAGTTGACTCTGAGTGAGTCCATGAGTGAGTGGTGAGTGAATGTGAAGGTCTAGGACATTACCGTACACCATTATAGACATCATAAGCATTGTACATTTAGGCTACACTACATTTGCTTTTAAACATTTTCTTTAGTGATAATTTAAACTTAGCTTACTTTGACTTTTTACATTATAAACGTTTTAATAGTTTTTGACTTTTTGAGTCTTTAATACTTAGCTTAAAACAAAAATATTTTACAGCTGTGTAATAATATTTTTCTTTCTTTGTATCCCTATTTTATACGCTTTTCATATTTTTAAATTTTAAATTTCTCTTTTTAAGCTTTTTTTTAGTGAAAACTAAGGCGCAAATATACACAGGAGCCTAGGCCAATATAGGTCAGGATCATCAGCCTTCCACCTCCAGCGCTTGTCTCACTGGAAGGTCTTCAGGGACAATAACAGGCATGGAGCTGTCATCTCCTATGCTAACAATGCCTTCTTTTGGAATACCTCCAAGGGACTTGCCTGAGATTGTTTTACCATTAATCATTTTTTTTTTTTAAGTAGAAGGAGTATACTCTAAAACAACAACAAAAAAGTTATAGTATATTCAATACACAAACCAGTAACACAGTCATTTGTTACCATTATTAAGTGTTATGTAATGTATGTTATATGCTTTTTATGACTGGTAGGCCTGTAGTAGGTTGTTTATATCAGCTTCTCCACAGACACAGGAGCAATGTGCTTTGTTCTGATGTTAAGACAACTATGAGGTTCCTAGGCCATAGGAATTTTTCAGCTTCATTATGATCTGATGGGACCACCATCATATAAGCAGTTCATTGTTAACAGAAACATCATTATGTGGCATGTGACTGTATATATATACACACATATATGTATGCGCGTACCATATTTTCTTTATCCATTCATCATCCATCAACACACTAACGTTGGTTACATAACTCGGCAGTTGTGAATAGTGCTTCGATAAACATAGAGTGCAGATCTCTCTTTGACACACTGATTTTATTTCCCTCGGATGGTTACTCAGAAGTGAGACTGCTAGACCGTATGGTAGTTGTTTTTAATTTTTGAAGAATTCTATACTATTGGGCATCATGGCTGCACCAATTTACGTTTCTACCAACAGTGCACACGCCTTCTGCTTTCTTTACATTTGCCAACACTCACCTTTTGCCATTTTGATAGTAACTATTCTATTAACAATAACAGATGTGAGGCGGTATCTCACCAGGAGGTTGATGGGGAGCTCAACTCAGCCCCAGAATTCTAGTTGTCATTGAAGAAACAAGAGCTAAGATTTACTTATCACTAACATCAGCAATCACACAACAGTTGTATCACACAGAGGAAGTGATCCGTGATCATCTGCACTATCTTAATGTGGAGGAAAAGTTAAATATTAGATTTGAATTCAGTTGAACATGGACACAAACAATGGTTACCAAGTCCCAGAACAGGTTGTGTGAACCCCTTGAGGCGTTCCTCCAGTGCTGTTTCGGAGAAATCTCTATTTCAACCTATTCCTATGTGTTAGATATTGAAAAGCGATAGACAATCACAAAAAACAAGTTGACTTTTTGTGTTCCTTGAGCCGAGTCATGAAGCGCCTTCGTAACTGGACGTCATGCCAAACAACTCGTTACAAAAAGAGACAGGGTCCCAGACTGCGCCAAAGCTTCATGACACCTCTCTTCATCTGTAAATGGACAAGTGGCCGACTCTGGAGCCCAGGCTGTTGCTTCCCGGTCTGATGGTGAATCCTCCGTAGTCTGATGAGTGTAAATATCTTTTCCCTTCTCCCCTTCCCATTGCAATTTGCTTATTATATCAATCTACATGTTATATATTATTATATAATTTGCTTATTATACCTGCATTGCCATTTACATGGGATAAAGATTGTTTACTCTTAAAGGTATTGTGTGTGTGTCTTTTCTTCTCTCCTCATGGATTTCCCACACAGAACACTTATTCACATAACACAATCCCCATCCTTACCTCTTTTGCCGTATAAAAAAATTCCGATAGGCCAGTGAAATTAAATTTAGGACCTGGACGAAAAGGAGCAAAAGACAGTTGAAGAGAGAAAGGACATCTTGTTGAAGTTACTTTGAACCAAATCGTGACTGTGAATATAATAATTTGAGTCAGGCCAGAAAATAAATGAATAAATAAAACACTATACCTACGTTTTCTTATTATTTTAATTTTTCTTACTTCTGACAAGAAAGAATGAGCTTGTGCTTTTATGTCAAAGAATAGTGCTCCAGTTACTAAAAGAAAGCAGGTTTTATATTTGTGCATAGTTAATTGTTGAATGCACAGTTCATAGTCTCTATTGGAAAATTTGATGCAAAAGAAAAATTGATCACTCAATTTGTAATGTGGACAAGCAAAATTTTTATTCATAGAAGACTCATATTGCCAGGATCCTCTATGTTCCATGTAGCTTGATTTTTTTATAAAGATCAACTAACACTGCTTAAGCACAAATGTGGTGTATGCTGTGTTAGAATTATCTATAAATCAAGTAGCACAGAGCAAAAACAACATGTAATGCAATAGATTTCTTTATTTGAAATGTAATTTTCCTGATAAAATTGCTATGCTTCATTTCCAGCAATAGGTTTAACTCAGGTAACATAAACCCAGGGAATGTCAGAAAGCTGCCGATTCTCCAGAGAAAGGGGCTCATCTTATTAAGCAATGCAACTGTGACAACGTGGAGGATATTTCTCAATTAATTCTATTTTTCTGAGAAGGTATTCTATACTTTGGGGAACATGATGTGTGCGAAGGTTTCTCAACAGCATTACTGAAAATTGATTTACGACAGACAGAATCAAGATCACAGGGCCCCCAAACAGCCTCTTGAAAGTGATTTTTCAAGATGAAATAAAAGTAAGACAATTCAAAAAATTCATCAGAGAACACCCTATGTGTAATGAATGTCTCAGGAGGCTCAGTCGGCAAAAAATCCAATCTATTTTCTTTAGAAGAGATTAGAAAATCTCTAAACAACTCAAGTCACCTGCATTACTGTTTGAAATGAAATAAAGAGGTTTCAAGTTGTTTAACATTATTTAGGCTCCAGGTACTTGTACTAAACTTCAATGAGAGGAAAGACTCTCAAAAATAGAATGCATAAAATGGTAAAAAGTTAAATAAAACACAAACTTTTGTGAAGGAAGGAAGTTTTATTATTTTTTACTTTATTATTGCTCTCCAATTTTTAATTTTTTTTTTTTTTTTTTTTTTTGAGACGGAGTCTCACGCTGTTGCCCAGGCTGGAGTGCAGTGGCGCGATCTCGGCTCACTGCAAGCTCCGCCTCCTGGGTTCACGCCATTCTCCTGCCTCAGCCTCCTGAGTAGCTGGGACTACAGGCGCCCGCCACCGCGCCCGGCTAATTTTTTGTATTTTTAGTAGAGACGGGGTTTCACTGTGGTCTCGATCTCCTGACCTTGTGATCCGCCCGCCTCGGCCTCCCAAAGTGCTGGGATTACAGGCTTGAGCCACCGCGCCCGGCCCAATTTTTAATTTTTTAAAGTGTGCTTTTTGAAGCCTCTGAACCAGGAAGATAAAATCAACATCATTTGAATAAGTAACGGCACCTATATTGTGCTGACTTGCCTTCCTTCATTTTCAGTTAAATCAGGATTTCCTCATATTAGTCTTTTTTTGTATGCTGATCTATATTCTCTACTTGATTTAAAGTAGATAGCTTACATTATGTAACTACTAGATTTAAAGTAGTCACCTTATGTTATGTAGTGGTTGTTAAATTCAATTGAATTTGACCTAAAGTGGCCTCTATATGTAGTGAACTACAACTTAACTTAGTATGTAAACTAACTGCAACTTAAAGTATATTCAAAACCACAGTAAGATGCCATCTCACACAAGTCAGAATGGTTATTATTAAAAAGTCAAAAATAGTAGGTGCTGGCGAGGTTGCAGAGAGAAAGGAATACTTATACACTGTTGGTGGGAGTGTAAATTAGTTCAGCCATGTGGAAGACAGTGTGGTGATTTCTCAAAGACCTAAAGACAGAAAAACCATTCGACCCAGCAATCTCATTACTGGGTATATACCCAAAGGAATATAAATTATTCTACTATAAACACACATGCACACATATATTCATTGCAGCACTATTCACAGTAGCAAAGACATGGAATCCACCTAAATGCCTATCAAGAAAATGTTGCACATATATACCATGGAATACTACACAGCAATAAAAAAAGAATGAGATCATATCCTTTGCAAGAATGTAGATGCAGCTGGAGGCCACTATCCTTAGAAAATAAACCCAGGAACAGAAAACCAAATACTGCATGTTATCACTTGTAAGTGGGAGATAAATGATGAGGATACATAGACAAATTTTCTTAAAAGTCTTAAAAATTTAGATTCAAAATGTCAGACTTTAACATTTCTCTTTTTAATACTTATTAGTAGATTATAAGAAATTTAGCCTCATTTATATTAAATATATGGATTACTAAGGATGACAGGATATTCGTGGGTTATCATTATACATAGAATATTTTAAGAATAGTATGAAAGAATGAAAGTAGTACTTGTATATACTTAACTTTTAACACATTTTACCATAGAGTAACTTATAAATGTATTGTTAATTATGAAATAATGTAGTTTTATCAAAACTATCCCTCATCAAATTAAATGTTATAAAATTTCCTTAATTTTTTAAGGAAATTCATTAAATTTCTATGAATTTAATTTACATGAATTATAAGCAATACTAATAATGCAAGCCAAAAAGGGAACCTGATGATAAAGTCAAAAATTCTTCTAATATGAGAAATGTTTCAGTCTGCTACAAAAACGTGGTCTTACATATATTCTTTTCTTTTCTTTTTTTTTGAGACAGAGCCTTGCTCTGTCACCCAGGCTGGAGTACAGTTGGCACCATCTGGGCTCACTATAAACTCTGCTTCCCAGGTTCAAGCAATTCTCCTGCCTCAGCCTCCCAAGTAGCTGGGACTACAGGCATGTGCCACCATGCCTGGCTAATTTTTTTGTTTTGTTTTTGTTTTTGTTTTTTTTTTGTTTTTTTAGTAGAGACAGGGTTTGACCTTGCTGGCCAGGCTGGTCTCGAACTCCCGACCCCAGGTGATTCACCTGCCTTGACCTACCAAAATGCTGGTATTACAGGCATGAGTCACTGCGCCCAGCCACATTTATTATTTTCAATGTTGATCGTTAACCCAAGTAAATAGTGTGCCTTAATTTATCAGCCAGTACTTATACAAAAGCATAATCTTTAGCAAAATACATTACTGCTATTAAGTCTTTATCATATTATTTTAAAAGCTAGTTCATTTATTTGTTTAGGCAAGACATTCACATAGTTTAAAAAACTAGACGAAGTTATTAAAGAGACATCTCAATTCTACGTCTCTCCTTATTCAACAGTTCTTAACGTTTTTGCCGTTTTCTGGTGTATCTTCCAGGCATGGTTTTCAAAAACAGTTTTCTTTTGTATCTTTTCAGGGTTTATCTAGCCTATATAGTACATATAATTTCAATATAAAGTTAGCTGTATTCTGTCTCACTCTCTGTCTCACTCGCTCCGTCTCAAAATCACAAGTGATACCACACTTGGTAGTTTCTTGGGTACTTGTTTTTCCTCTTAAACATTTTCTTAATTCCAGTGTTGGCCTGATGATGTGGAGAATTGGACAGCGCATGACCTTCATGCTTAAATCTAGAGAAAAACTAGATAAACTGAAAATTAAATTTTCCTTGAAAGCATTATAGAACTAAGGTCAAAGGGAAAACAACTTTCCACAGTTCTAGAGAAAGAGACATGGCTATGGGGAGAAATAGGACTAGATCCATTGCTTACCTGGGACAGGCATTGCCAAACTCAGTACTATCTAGAGGAGAATGTTTATGAATTGTAAAGGCTGAATGTGGGTTTGCATGAGACTAGGAACTCCCAGAGGTTGCAGAAATAGGAGTGTTCACAGTCTCTTGTAGGCTTTTCTTCCAGGAGCCCTCCCAGGCACTCACAGGAAGATGGGGGAGTATCCTAAGAAAGCTTCCCTTGTGCAGCTGCGAAAGGGAGAGCCCTACCATCCCTCTCTAAACACCCAGGCTCATCTCCCTGATCTCCTATACAGTGAAAACAAAACCTAATTTAAAGGGAGTTGGTAAAAACAAACAAGAAACAAAAAACCTGTAGCACGAGAGCACTAGTGGAAACCCACTGAAGCTGAGGAAGGGAAATAGGTGTGGAAGGCAAGGGGAGGGAAGCTAGAGACTACCAATGTGAGTGGGAACGGAAAGCAGTCCAGGCCCAGCACTCTGTCCGGATGGATGTGGAAGGCAGGCCACTCAGCCAGTGTTCACCGTTCCTTCTCGAGACTGAGGTTAACCAGAACATTAAAAAACACCCATTTCCCACATTCCCCCTACCATACCAGGGTTGAGTAAAAATAACAGAATCACACAGCTGGGAAACCGGCAAGAATAGGCTCTCTGGAGACAAAAAGAAAAGATCAGAAATCAAAGTCAAAGTCAGAGATCAACATAAGCTATCACTAGAGAAATTGAAAGCCTCTGGTTACTATAATTAATAAGATTATATCGCATGCCTGGAAATTGCTAAGACAGTAGATTTTAAATGTTCTCACCACAAAAATAAGAGATAACAATGTAAGGTGATAGATATGTTGATTAGGTTGAATTTGGTAAGTATTTCACAATACATACATTTATCAAAACATCATGTTGTATACTAAAAATACATATAATTTGTATTTGTCAATTATACTTCAATTTAAAAAAAATTACAAAAGAAAAAAGCCTAAAAATATGAAGTAAACATGAAATACAATTTATCAATCAAAAACAAAAAATTCACTGCAGCCAGCCCAATCTATTCTATAAGAAATATTCAGAAAGTTTTTTGCATGGAGATTCTGATATAGGTCAGAAACTTAGAAATAGACAAAGAAATACAGAGCATTGAAAATGGAATAAATGGAGGTAAATAAATTAATTTTTGTTATTGTTAATTTTTTAAAGATGACTGAGTGTTTAAAGCAATATAATAATGGTAACCTTGCACGGTATGTTTATAGAAGATATCAAAGTGGAATGTATGGCCATGATTCCACAGAGAAGAGATGAAGAAATTGGAAACATGTTGCCTTACACATGAAGCCATATAATATTATTCAAAAGGGACTCAGATCATTTTTAAATGCATATTTTAAAGCACAGGAGAAATGAGTAGCACATAGGCAATAGAAAAAATGAAACAGGAAATAATGCCCATTTAAACGCAGAGAAGAAAGAAAATGATTAAACAAAGACTCAATGAAACAATAAGAAAGGCTAGCTACTTTTGAATACAAACATATTTAAAACTGTCAGCTTAGTTTGAACATAATAATTAAAAGTTTGAGAATGTCGGGTTGATTTGAAAAAGACCTAGTATTCATATATATATGCATATTTTATATATATATAATATACAGGTATATGTATATATGTGTAGTATTTTTTCTTCTTTCTCAACTGATTTAAAAAACAATGCTAGAGAAAAATGAATATAATGTGCTGATGAATGTATAGCATATAGAAATGTAATACATTTTCCATTAGCAGCACCAAGAAACTGGGTAGGAACAAAGCCGTATTGGGTTAACAAAATTCTCTAGATGATAACTTGAATTTCCAGGAACAGATGAAGATGACTAAAAATCATAAAATAAAGAGGTCATTATAACAAAATCTATAAATATATACTCATTCTTTGCCTTCAAATTATTTAAAAGTCACACAATTATATAAACTAATAATTACAACAATGCATTGTTGAGTTTGTACCATTCATAGATGCAATATATATAACAATAGTACCAGAAGGCCGGGTGTGGTGGCTCAAGTCTGTAATCCCAGAACTTTGGGAGGCCGAGATGGGCGGATCACGAGGTCAGGAGATCGAGACCATCCTGGCTAACATGGTGAAACCCCGTCTCTACTAAAAATACAAAAAATTAGTTGGGCGTGGTGGCGGGCGCCTGTAGTCCCAGCTGCTCGGGAAGCTGAGGCAGGAGAATGGCATGAACCCGGGAGGAGGAGCTTGCAGTGAGCCGAGTTCTTGCCACTGCACTCCAGCCTGGGCGACAGAGCCAGACTCCGTCTCAAAAAAAAAATAATAATAATAAATAAATAAAAGTACAAGAAAAAGTGGAGTCAGAGCAGAACTATGAAAGAGGGACATTCCTATCTCACCAATAATGAAATGTTCCAAAGTCAACTGTGGTGATGTTTGCACATATCTCTGAATACACTAAACGCTACTGAATTTTACACCTTTTTTTTTTTTTTTTTTTTTTTTTTTTTTTTTTTTTTTTTTTTGAGACTTAGTCTCGCTCTGTCGCCCAGGCTGGAGTGCAGTGACGCGATCTCGGCTCACTGCAAGCTCCACCTCCTGGGTTCACGCCATTCTCCTGACTCAGCCTCCCCAGTAGCTGGGACTACAGGCGCCCGCCAACACATTCAGCTAATTTTTTGTATTTTCAGTAGAGATGGGGTTTCATCATGTTAGCCAGGATGATCTTGATCTCCTGACCTCGTGATCTGCCCGCTTTGGCCTCTCAAAGTGCTGGGATTACAGGCCTGAATTTTATACTTTAAAAGGGTAGAAAGTATAGTGTGTGGCTTATATTTCAATAAATCTTTTTAAAACTAATGAAATTACAATCAAAATATTTAAAAAGAAAATAAAACCCAAACCTGATAAACTTCAGGCTTGGGTGGGGAGATGGGGACTGAGAGAAAAGAAAGACCTAACTTATCAACTTCAAGAATGAGAGTGACATAACTATATTTGTTAAAAAACTCTTAAAGGGTAATAAGGAATTATCATAAACAATTATGTGCGCATAAATGAAATTCCTTAGACGAAATTTAGAAAGTCTTTAAATAATACAAACTGCAAAGCTGATTGGAAAAGAAATGGTAACAAAAAATATACCTATTTATTAAATAATTTAATTTGTAGTTATAAATCTAACAATAAAAAACATCAAGACCAAATGATTTTACTGATAAATTCTAGCAAATATTTAAGCAGTACAGAATACCAACTTTACAAAAATTATTTTATAATATAAAAGGAAAGGCAATTCTCACCTTACTTTCAAGGTTAAAATTTCTGAGAAAGGCAAAAATATACATTATACTAAATAAAACCAGCAAACAACTATGTGTTTATTCAAAGACACACACACACACACACACACAAATTTTAGTAATACATGGCATTATCCTTTAAAATAAGTTAACTTGATAGTTAATGCCTGTTTTGTTACATCAAATTTTGACTTTAAATAAACTTATTTCACTGCAGTATGGTAAGTGAACATGTGTAAGTTGGTAGAAGCCTAAATATACATTCAAATGTGGATGAAGCCATTATATAAGGAACAGATTGCAAATATTTACAAGAAAAATTAATGTGAGTTCTCAGTTTGAATTGCAGTTTACAAAAACTAGTAAAAATCAGCATCCCTGTAAGCATGAATAGGTGCTCATGCAGCTTGTCCTGGCATAGCCTTGCTCACAAATGATCTGGAGGAGTTAACAGGTCACAGGCATTTGTACCAAATCTATTCTCAGGATGTGGAGAGCTGTTGAATTGTCAGAATCATGACACTTTTCAAAAATACACAAATAGGCTCCATCTGAAGATTGTACAGCATATATTTTGGTTTGTTCTTCCGCAATAGGGTAAAGCAACACAATTTTCGAGATACAACATTTAAGAATTACAAAATATGAACAGGTCAGAATAACTCAAATGATCATAGTACTGTCGCAGAATCTGCAGCAGGTGCTTTTCTTGACTGTAGACATGAACTAGCTGGCACTGTACAACTTTGCATTGCTTCAGACACACTGCTTTTTACACACTTCAGTGATTTTCCATTGTAACTGTAACCATTATTTTGGGGATAACTAGTTTTACAATAACGCCAAAGGAAATACATATACTCTAGAGAATACTGATGATTCCAGATAATATTGCTCCTGACCCCTCAACCCCTACACTGCCACCCAAACACAAACTTACAGTACACTTTATTAATCCCCTGATCTATAAACGGCATTCTAATATTGCAAAGAAAGAAGAAAACTTTTCTGCAACTTGGTCAATTTCAGAGTCATCACTCCATTTCTGCACTTTGCTCTTCTTTGGGATATAATCCCTTTGAGATCGCTAGTTTTTACTCTTAGCTGGAAATTCAGTACATGTGATCATTTTCCTGTATAGAGCTGAACACAGCAATTGTGGGAGATAAGCTGAGGGTCAAAGGATTATAGTTGTGATAATACATTTGTATATATGCGTCTTAAGCAGTGCCACTGGTGGGGTCTGGGGGGCTTCAGAGAAAGCAAAGATAGTCTCCTTACTTCTATTATCTGCTGTCCTGTCCCCTGGGAGGCTGATACCTGTATGCATCATCATTCAGGCTTCCTTGCATTTCACGTTTGATGAAGTTTAGCCAATGGAAATCACTAACTAGAAAACAGAGAACATTCTATTTCTTAACTGTGGCTCCAGCTCTGGTTCGGTATCCTCACACCCTCAACTGTGGCTCTTGACAGATTCTTAATAATCTTTTTTTTTTTTTTTTTTTTTGAGACGGAGTCTCACTCTGTCGCCCAGGCTGGAGTGCAGTGGCCGGATCTCTACTCACTGCAAGCTCCTCCTCCTAGGTTTATGCCATTCTCCTGCCTCAGCCTCCTGAGTAGCTGGGACTACAGGCACCTGCCACTTTGTCCAGCTAGTTTTTTTTTTTTTTTTTTTGTATTTATTAGTAGAGATGGGGTTTCACTGTGTTAGCCAGGATGGTCTCGATCTCCTGACCTCGTGATCTGCCCGTCTCGGCCTCCCAAAGAGATTCTTTTTTTTTTTTTTTTTTTTTTATTTATTATTATTATACTTTAAGTTGTAGGGTACATGTGCATAACGTGCAGGTTTGTTACATATGTATACTTGTGCCATGTTGGTGTGCTGCACCCATCAACTCATCATTTACATCAGGTATAACTCCCAATGCAATCCCTCCCCCCTTCCCCCTCCCCATGATAGGCCCCAGTGTGTGATGTTCCCCTTCCTGAGTCCAAGTGATCTCATTGTTCAGTTCCCACCTATGAGTGAGGACATGCAGTGTTTGATTTTCTGTTCTTGTGATAGTTTGCTAAGAATGATGGTTTCCAGCTGCATCCATGTCCCTACAAAGGATGCAAACTCATCCTTTTTGATGGCTGCATAGTATTCCATGGTGTATATGTGCCACATTTTCTTAATCCAATCTGTCACTGATGGACATTTGGGTTGATTCCAAGTCTTTGCTATTGTGAATAGTGCTGCAATAAACATACGTGTGCATGTGTCTTTATAGCAGCATAATTTATAATCCTTTGGGTATATACCCAGTAATGGGATGGCTGGGTCATATGGTACATCTAGTTGTAGATCCTTGAGGAATCGCCATACTGTTTTCCGTAATGGTTGAACTAGTTTACAATCCCACCAACAGTGTAAAAGTGTTCCTATTTCTCCACATCCTCTCCAGCACCTGTTGTTTCCTGACTTTGTAATGATCGCCATTCTAACTGGTGTGAGATGGTATCTCATTGTGGTTTTGATTTGCATTTCTCTGATGGCCAGTGATGATGAGCATTTTTTCATGTGTCTGTTGGCTGTATGAATGTCTTCTTTTGAGAAATGTCTGTTCATATCCTTTGCCCACTTTTGGATGGGGTTGTTTTTTTCTTGTAAATTTGTTTGAGTTCTTTGTAGGTTCTAGATATTAGCCCTTTGTCAGATGAGTAGATTGCAAAAATTTTCTCCCATTCTGTAGGTTGCCTGTTCACTCTGATGGTAGTTTCTTTTTCTGTGCAGAAGCTCTTTAGTTTAATGAGATCCCATTTGTCAATTTTGGCTTTTGCTGCCGTTGCTTTTGGTGTTTTAGACATGAAGTCTTTGCCCATGCCTATGTCCTGAATGGTACTACCTAGGTTTTCCTCTAGGATTTTTATGGTATTAGGTCTAACATTTAAGTCTCTAATCCATCTTGAATTAATTTTTGTATAAGGAGTAAGGAAAGGATCCAGTTTCAGCTTTCTACTTATGGCTAGCCAATTTTCCCAGCACCATTTATTAAATAGGGAATCCTTTCCCCATTTCTTGTTTTTGTCAGGTTTGTCAAAGATCAGATGGCTGTAGATGTGTGGTATTATTTCTGAGGACTCTGTTCTGTTCCATTTGTCTATGTCTCTGTTTTGGTACCAGTACCATGCTGTTTTGGTTACTGTAGCCTTGTAGTATAGTTTGAAGTCAGGTAGCGTGATGCCTCCAGCTTTGTTCTTTTGACTTAGGATTGTCTTGGAGATGCGGGCTCTTTTTTGGTTCCATATGAACTTTAAAGCAGTTTTTTCCAATTCTGTGAAGAAACTCATTGGTAGCTTGATGGGGATGGCATTGAATCTATAAATTACCTTGGGCAGTATGGCCATTTTCACGATATTGATTCTTCCTATCTATGAGCATGGTATCCAAAGAGATTCTTAATAATCTTGTAATGGTTTGTAATCACTCCACTGGTGTAAACCCTGGATACCTCACCATCATTTGTTATTTCATTTAATTATTCCTTTATCTCTGGAAATAGCTCCTTTGTTAAACTTTTTTCATTTATTTTCTCAAATGGCCTATTTCATGCAGAAATTCTGAAAGATGCAGTAACTGGTACCAGCGGAGATCTCAAGAAACATACCCTCAAACCAACATTCTGGTATTCAGTTAGTCACATATCTCAAGTGTACCTATAACCTCTGATATGGTTGGGATCTGTGTCCCCACCTAAATCTCACGTTCAGTTGCAGTCTCCAGTGTTGGAGGTGGGGCCTGGTGGAAGGTGACTGGGTCATGGGAGCAGAGTTCTTATTAATGCTTTAGCACCATCCCTGCCTTGGTAATGTTCTCATGAAATCTAGTTTCATGTGAGTTCTCAGGAAATCTGCTTGTTTAAAAGTGTGTAGTATCTTGCTAGGCTCATGCTTGTAATCCCAGCACTTTGGAAGACCGAAGTAGGTGGATTGCTGGAGCCCAGGAGTTCTAGACCAGACTGGGAAACATGGTGAAACCCTATCTCTACAAAAAACACAACAGTTAGCTGAGTATGGTGATGCATGCCTGTAGACCTAGCTACTCGGAAGGCTGAGGAAGGGAGATCACTTGAACCCAGGAGGTGGAGGTTGCAGTGAGCCAAGATGGCAAGATGGCACTACTGCTCCAGCCTGGGCAACAGAGTGAGACCCTGTCTGGCAAACAAAAAAAGTGTGTGTGGCACCTCCCCGCTTTTTCTTTCTCCTGCTTCCACCATGTGCAGTGCCCACTCACCCTTTGCCTTCCACCATGATAATAAGTTTCCTGAGGCCTCCCCAGAAGCTGATCAGAAGCCATCATGCTTCTTGTACAGTCTGTGAAACTATAAGCCAATTAAACCCCTTTTCTCTGTAAATTAGCCAGTCTCAGGTATTTATAACAGCACAAGAACAGACTAATACAATCTCCTAATCAGAGAGAAATGAGGCACTGGTAATCTATGGCATTTGGTAGCATAGCAATTGCTCAGTGGTAGCATGGGTTGGACTGCAGGTTGAGGTTGGCAAGTGACTTCTGGAACTTGGCAATTACAATCATTGTAGGGTAGGCGGGATAATTCCAGTTCCCTGAATATAACTTTCAAAAATGCGCAAAGATTAATCAAAATACTTGAATTGCCAACCATGAGCAGATGGAAAACTAACAAATCCTTAATTGTTGTTTTAAAGAAATTTTTTTTCATCTGAGATCTAGAAGAAGATGCCTGTTTCAAGAATTGCACAGTTAGAACATTAATTGAATGTACCATCTCAACTGCTCTCTTATGCTAAGATATGTTCTCTTGGAAATGAGCAAGGTACATATGAATAGAAATAAAAGAGACTGAAAATTTTAAACTTTCACATTATCCAAAAGCTTCCATGACAGAATTGCAGTTTTGCTCGTCAATACTCTTTAACTTGCATGAGATTTACCAATACCTTCAAGATGGCCTGGTGCCACCCAATGGGAAAAGGGTACTCCTTGGGATGTACCATTACCATCGTTCTTTCTCAAGACCATGATAAAAGTAGATCCATATGGAGAAGTACAAGCTTGTTCTGGGAGGAGATAGCTTTTATTCAAAAGGAGTTGCCATATCCTGCCAATTTATAGCACGAAGTTTATGAGGAACAGGTATGGATGGATTTTTAAGAGTATTAGATCAGGACAAACGTTGAACAATGAAGATTTGATTAAGCTGAAGTTATTGATACGTGTACGTTCTCTCAGAATATGAAATTTAGTAATTTGGCCTGGGCACCTGAGAAGGGTATTATAAGTCTGCTAGGTTGATCAATTAAAGCCTGAATTCAACTGTGTTCTACAATTAATGAAGTAGAAACCCTCTTACTTTTCTAGCATACTTAAAGTATACAAAAGGCTCAGGGAGTTTAAGCCTAGTGGGTAACTCTGTTACATCAGGCTGCTCAGACACCATTTACTGTACTGACTGGAGATACTCAGAGGACATTCCATTTATCAAGCTATTAAAAGGCAGGGAGGGGAGTGAGCCCAAGATGAGTTTGTTTCTCAATTCAAGTACTCACTACACTATTGATAATTCAACAAGCTGTGTGTTTTGATTGGTATTTTTATTCATTTGTATGCTATAGGTTTATGAAAATGTTAACGTGTTAGTGAGGGAGCACACGCATCCTTGAATACACAATTCGGCAACTGTCCTCTGAGGCCTGTGACAATGGTGAAAGAAGTCTCAATGGAATTGGATTTTATTATTTTAGTGGGGATAATAAGATCCCAACAGGAATAAATCTAACATAATTAACATGATATGCTATGGCAAGACTGTGGTAACCAGATGGCCCTGGCATGCTGCAATCCATGGATAATTGATGACAAGGTCTCTATGAATGAGATAGCTGGACAGCCTTCTAAGGGGTTGTTTGGCCAATGCGTCTCATAATGTCTAGGTCTGTTTGGCCAAAACTCAACTTGAGTTAAACTAGTGTGGATTCTTAGCCAGTAATAATAAGAATGCACTATGAATAATTCTCACAGCTCACTCAGAGTCCTGGGGAGAATAATGTTTTCAAATATTTCAAGGGTTATTTCATACTGTCAATCGACTCCACAAGTTCCTGGGGGCATAAATCACCATTAAGATAAGAGTAGGTATTTAGGGGGGTCAGGTGATATATAGAATCTTGACCTAAGCCAAAAAAAAAAAAGATTGAAAAACGATGATAGGAGAGAAAAAAAATACGTAAATGGTCTTATTATAACGGGCAAAAATTATTAACATATTCATATTTTGTGTAAATGTCCACCAAAAAGCAAAGGAGAGGCTTTCAACAATCAGGTGATCAAAAGGGTTACTTTAATATCCTTGGACTCAAGGTACTGAAAACGTCTGTGACAGGTAGGGATGTTTGTAGAG
The DNA here is from genome assembly GCF_049350105.2 of Macaca mulatta. Taxonomy (NCBI): domain Eukaryota; kingdom Metazoa; phylum Chordata; class Mammalia; order Primates; family Cercopithecidae; genus Macaca; species Macaca mulatta. Next base: position 180,078,332 of record NC_133410.1, read on the forward strand.
TTGTAATTTTTTGTTGAAAGCTGAATGGTATGTCTCAGATTGTAGGAACTTAGGAAATAAACTTTTTAGTGTGAGATTTTTGTTAGTTTGGCTAGGAGCTGGGCTGGTATTTACTGAAACTCTAGGTGCCAGAGACTACTGTTTATAATTTTTTTGGTTTATTTTCTCTGTTTCCCTTCTGGTCTTGGTTTTCCCTAGAAACTCCATCTTAAATAGCGCTGTTTTCTTGCTGCTCTGTTAGTTGTAACGCACTGTCATACTGGAGCACTACTGTTATGGTGGCAAGGTTTTGTGGAGTAGAGACATTTTATAACCTTATGTTTAAATCTAAATTTTTTAGTTGGCCTGTGACCTTGGATGCACTCCCTAGCCTTTTTCTCCTTATGTGAGACGCTTAGACTGGAGTGGCCTTCAGTTGGCTAGTTGTCTTTCCCCGAGTCAGAGAAAGGTCTCCTGAAGGTGCAGTGATTTCCTTTGTATGACAGGGTTTTGTTATGGAGATTTATTTGGGCCTATTTCAAAATTATTATTTTCCCCATACTCTGGCCAAAACAAGAGGAATTTTTTTTCTCTTATATTTACTGTGAAGATGGGGTATGTCCTGAAAATAAAACCAAGGAAAGTGCAAAGGTGCCAGGGACTACTGTAGGCTGAGCTCCTAGGAGTTTTTAGCCCTAAGCCACTTTTTTTTTTTTTTTTAAGTGGAGTCTCGCTCTGTTGCCCAGGCTGGAGTGCAGTGGCATGATCTCGGTTCACAGCAACCTCAGCCTTCCACGTCCAAGCGATTCTCCCACCTCAACCTCCCAAGTAGGTGGGATTACAGGCATCCGCCACTACGCCTGGCTAATTTTTGTGTTTGTTATTTTTTTAGTGGAGACAAGGTTTCACCACGTTGGCCAGGCTGGTCTCAAACTCCTGACCTCAGGTGATCCACCCGCCTCGACCTCCCAAAGTGCTGGGATTACAGGCGTGAGCCACTGCGCCTTGCCTCTAAGCTATTTTTGTACTCAGCCTGCAGCATCTCATTAACATTGCCATTTAAATGTTTCTATTAGCTACTGGCCCTACTGGCTGTGTGTCAGGTTAGCTGATCTCAGCTGTGATTCTCTGTAGTCACCTGTCTGTTTACATTCTGAGGTGTGCATTTGCCTTGTGACCTCAATTCTTTGATGTATTTAAGGAAGGTTACTGATTTTTAGTTTGCTGAGTTTTTCTTGTCATAGGGGTAGGAACAATAACTGAAACTGGAAGATTTCATTGTTTTTTAAACATTAATTATTTCCTCGTTCTATATTTTTGTCCCAGATACTTCATAATCAAAACGCTTGAGATAACCAATGTTTTGACTTCAATTCTTGGAGGATTATGACTAAATTGGCATCATCTTTCAAAAACATTTTGAATGTGATTTTGTGATTCACCAGTGCTGTCAATAGTTTGTTGTTGTTCTTGTTATTCTTCTTTTTTTTCACTATCTCATAAAAGACAATTATTGGTGTTCAGAGAAAAAAAGAATAGACTTTCCTAGGTTTGTTCTGTTTGCCCCTTCATTTTCATTCGCAGAACCTCTGCAACCTTCTGCTGCACCAGGAAACTAGTCCCTAGAGCCTCAATCACTGGACTCTTGTCTTCTGTTGTTTTGGCAATGAGTAGCCTCAGCAGCAAATAATAGAATAGGAGAATTCAGAAGTCAGAGTATTTTTCCCCTTTTCACCTCTGTGACTGGCCATGATTTGGTAGAGTTGGTGCTCCTTTAATTATGGTCATAGCTACTGCTCAGCGGACTTTCCTTTATGACACCATATCTCATTAGGCCCTGGAATACCATTTCCTTCCCTTTCCAATTCAGACCTGGGGGTGACAACAACTTCTCACTATTGCTAGTCCCTGGTGATTCTTGCTTCAACATCCTTTACTATTCTTTTAACTCTGTCCACACTGCTCTTAATAGTCCACTTGGGAAATGTCTTCATTTATCTCTGGTAATACATTATCTTTTGATTGTCGAGACCCAGACTGACCCTGACTGATTCAGGCAGCATAAGACCACTCAGTTTCTGAGGCAGGGGAAACACACAGAAGGTAGGTGTAGAATATGAAGAAGAAAGGAAAGCGAACAACTGCAAAATACAAACTTTACCCATTTTAGATTTTGCTTCATCAAAAAAATTTTGTAATAGAAGATACAATGACTAAATCTAAGATCACAAAAATTTACGCTGCACTTGATGTCTTTCTATACATAATATGAAATGAAAGTTAAGCTTAAAAATGAACGTGTTAAATGTTTCAACATCACATCAGATTCTTCTTAAACAACCTTGATTTTTTCCGAATTGAACATTTTTATATTGCATGTTCCAGCTGAGAGCCATGTTGAAGTGAGTATTAAGAAGTCTTCTTAGTGATATTATTTTGGAGCTTTAGTTGCCATTACAACTTCGTTTACCTTTCAAAAAATGTTGAATTATATGTCCAATAGCAGATGCTTCTTATAGCCATTGAAATCATAAGCACTGCCATTCAACATAGAATATTAAAGAAAAATACTCTAGCAAAGCAGCTAATAATTTGAAGGACAAATTTTAGTTGGCATAATTAACTGGAAGTAAAATTCAATTCACATGTTTTGCTTTGTAAATACATTTTATTGTCTTTAATGTAAGAAAGCATTTGGTTTTCTTGACTCAGTCTTGAATTCATTTAATATGTTTGCCTTTGCAAAGGTTCAGCAGGTAATGGTTTCTCTGTATATTTATATTACAAGAAAATATTTTTTTCTGCTGTAGAAATACATGTTATAAATTGTCTGCAAGGAAGGCATCATTTATATACCAATTTAAAAATTTAAAATAGAGAAACATGTAGGCATGTCTCACCTTTCAAATACAGATTTTTTCCAAAGTATAAATATACTTTATACATTGAGAAGTATGATGTAAATTTACATTATTTTGCTACTATATAGTATTATAATAATTGCTTAAAGTAAGGCTTTTAGCTTGAAATAGTCTATTTAGATTTAAAATACCCAATTTAGACCGAGGTTAGACTGAGAGTGCTGGAAAAAACTTCATAGAGAGCTTCAAATCTCTGTCAGGGAGAGAAAAGACCCATCAAATTACTGAATAAGTAGCAGAAATTACTCGAATTTTCATTGTCAAAGGTTACATTATCATAATATTACAGTGTCTATATTAGTGGTTGTACAACTTAATAATGAGTAAACAAATGCTGCATGCCTAACAGAAAAATAACAAAATACTTTAGAAACAATATGCATAGATTCATTTGAAAATATTTGAATGGTATAGCATATAATATGTAACATAATGCTACCACATTAGATATAAAAATACATCATATGTGTTAAGTGTATAAATAATATATTGGATTATATCATATTTCAATGAGTGTTCTTACTGATTTCAGCATTTCTCTCTCTTATGGTTATATGTGATTAAATTTTTATTGTTTTTAATGTTTATTATTCAGTGATTACATAAGACAACATGAGTAAGGAGTCAGTTACATAGAGAATGGTAATGATAACAAAATAAGTAATGATAGCTAATACTTTTTATAGCACTTATTAGATACAAAGTACTGTGCTAAATACACTCCCCCATGTTATTTCCTTTCATCCTCATGTTTACCCTGTGAGTTAGATATTATCGTTCGCATTTTATACATGGCAAAAAAAGACACAGGAAGAAGTTAAGTAAATTGACTTGGACCTAAGTAATACAGTGAGGATTCATACCTGGGTAGTCTGGCCACAACGTCCATCAATAGCGACATAGTCCTACCTTGTAGCTCCACCATGTTAACCAAAACCCAATATCCATGCATACTTCCACTCTGCCATCCTGGGGGAACAAGAGGGTTGTTTCCTCTCTGGCCTCCTGCCCATGTTCCATGAAGAATGAACCATCATGAAGAACAAACAGAAAGGGGTGATTCAATCAACAAAGTCAAATGTCTTCATTTCCTCGGACTGCCATAACAAGTGCTATACACTAGGTGGCTTAAACAAAACATACATACATACATATATATATATCACAGTTCTAGAGATTAGAAATTCAAAATCAATGTGCAGGTAGGGTTGGTTACTCTTCTGGAGACCTCTCTCTTTGGCTGATAGATGGCTGTTCTATCTTTTTCTTTACATATTCTTCTCTCCATGTAGGTCTGTGTTCTAATCGCCTCTTCTTGTAAGGAAACCAGCCAGACTGGATTAAGTCCTATCCTTATTACCTCATCTAACCTTAATTACCCCTTTCAATACCCCACCTCCAAAAATAGTCACATTCTGAGGAACTCTGGGGCTACAACACTAACTGCCTGAGGGTTTTTTCCTGCTTCCTTACAAAGAATGACCATGACACTGTAGTAGAGAGAATCTAATAGTCACAAGTCCAGCCATGCAACCTGGGAGATGGAGTTAGCACGCAAGCAATCTCCTCCAAAGCTTGTAGGTTAGAAGTTTTTCAAAGACGTTTTGGGGGAAGAGGTGGGGGTGGCCAGGTATCAGGTGCTTGCTGCTTATTAATTGGGGAGGAGATAAAATAATAGGGGGTTGAAGCTGTCCTCCTGTAGGCTGAAATTTTCCTGGCCACAGGAGCAGGGTTGGCAGATCCAAGTAGTAGAGCCATCAGGTCCAGGTGGAGCCCTGGGTGTCAGACGTGCAAAAAACCTGAAGAGATATCTCAAAAGGCCAGCCTTAAATTCTACAATAGTGACATTATTTGTAGGAATAATTGGGGAAATTGCATATCTTATAACCTCCAGAATAACAGCTGACAGTCGTTTATGTCTGCGCCTTAGGAGGACTAAGGCTTCTCTCCTCCCACCAACTTGATGGCCTTTCATTAGCTTTACAAAAATGGTTAAGTTTTTGGCAAATCCTATTACCATTTAAACTATAGCCTAAATGACTTCCAAAGTTAGCTTGGCCCAATAGCCCAGGAATAATTAAAGAAAAGGCAAGATGGATATGGGTTCATTCAGATCTCTTTCACTGTCATGATTTTCTCACTGATACAATTTTTGCAAAGGTGATTTTATTAACACATAATATTTTGGAAGGTAAATGGTGGTGCACAATTTAGCTCATAATGTTAGTGGCAGTAAATCTGTATCTGAATGGGTCTACAGCAGTCTTAATTCTTGTCTCCTCAGAGGAAAGACTTTGATTGAGGGCCATAATGTAGAAGGAGAAACCAAGGTAGGTTTTACAGCAGGAGTGAAAGTTGATTAAAAAGTGCTAGAACAGAAACAAAAGGAAGTAAAGTACAATTGGAAGAGGGCCAAGTGAGTGACTTGAGAGATCAAGTGTGCGGTTTGAAGCTTTGACTTCGAGTATGTTGGCATACTTGTGGGGTTTGGGATCCCTTCTCCCCTGATTATTCCCTTGGGTTGGGCTGTCCACATGCACAGTGGCCTGCTAGCCCTTAGGATGGGAGCATGCGCAGTGTGTTTACTGGAGTTTCATGTATGCTCACTTGAGGCATTCTTCCCTTACCAGTCAAATGTCTCTAAGAAGTTATAGACCGGTTAAAATCTGCCATTTTGACTCTTAATGCACAAACTTGAACCCACTCGCCCAACTGCTGAGATCTTATCTGGAAGCTGATGATCACCAGTTTCAGGTGTTTCTGATGACTGGGAGACTGCCTTTCTCTGGCACTGGCTAGGACCAGTTATTATTTTAGAGATGGGTATGGACAGCAGACAGGAAATATTGGGTAGAAGAGGGTGGTTCCCCATCAAAGGTCCCAACCTCAAGCCTGGATACCCTCAGCCCTAAGTGAGAACAGGCATTTCTGCTTTTGTGCCCAAAAAGTTGCCTTTGGGTCCATGGTGCTCCCTATCCTGTACCCATATAAACCCTGAACCCCAGGCTCCAGAAGCAGGAGACGAGCAGTCAAATGGCAGAACTGAGCAGCAGAGAAGGAGAGAAGAAAAGGAGCAACTGAATGCTGAGAGGAGTTTGGCTAGGGATGATGGGAGAGGAGATCAGCCACTGGATGGTCAAACTCCAGGGAAGATCATCTTCACACCCCATCCACCTTCTGGCTCCCCATCCATCCCACTGAGAGCCACCTCCACCACCAATAAAACCCCTGCACTCATCTTTCAAGTCTATATGTGACCCAATTCTTCCAGGATGCTGGAGAAGAGCTCAACATATAGAGAGCTATCACACTGACCCTCTGCCCTTGCAAAACGTCAGAGGGTCCACTGAGCTGGTTAACACTTAAGCCATTGACAGACGGCAAGGCTAAAAGAGGACACTGTAACACACACCCACTTGGGCTCTGGGAGTCACAGGCTCCCACCCCTGGATGCTGCCGTGGGGCCATAGCCCAGCACCCCGGCCCCTGCACCTGTCTGTCTGCGTGCTCCCCCTCTCTTAAGGGGTTTGGGTAGCAGTGGTGATCAAACAGATGAGCCATACCGCTGTCTCATGTCCTATGAGGGGAGTCAGGGAACTCTTCCATTTCAAAGAGATAGTTTAACAACAGCCTGACCATCACCTAATGGTCGCCTGACATTCCTGGGGGGATGTGGAGGAGAGGGGCTCTCCTACCCTGTTCATGTCTGACTGGCTACCTTCTGTAAAAATAACACCAAATTCTTCCAGAAAGTACCAACAACTGTAACCTTAAATATAAAAAACTGTAGGATAACTCTCCTACATGCAGAAACAGAAAAGAAGTGGTGCTCTAAAGGAAGAAGCATAGATATTTGGGCAAGCAATTAGAAATGCCTGTTACAGTATATACCTTTGACTCATTTTGTTTGCCATGCCAACCCTGCTATTGTAAAACCCTATGTAAAATCACCTATTTAGAATTATTTTAAACTACTGAAGCTAGTTTATCTCAAAGCCTGTATGTTTCCAGAGCCTGTGTTTTGGAAAAACCCTAGGCTTTGAAATGCAGATTATAATTAATTGCTTATCTACACTGGGTAGGAATTGTAAGACCTGAAGCACGGAAATCAGTAAAAGGTGGTTGCTGTAGTACATAGTTGGTCTTGTGCACTGCTATAATTAAGGAAAAGATATTAATGATAATGAACATTACATTGTAAAAGGATAAAAAGCTAATTTCAGAGATGTGAAAACTTCTGATCTGACAGGAGCCCACCTATTACTGGGACATAAGGTCAGTCACACAGGACATTTCATGAGGGACTATGGAAGTACTGGAGAACCACAGTTGCTTTGAAATTACATTTACTCTTTGTTCAAGCGATATTATGAACTCTATCCATTGTTTAAGCCCAGGTAAAGGGGATTGGACATCTGTGTGCAGTTTTCTAAGGTATTAGTATTTCTACTAATTCATAACATGTCAAGGGGCTCTGGGCTTCCATGGATACTCAAAATTTGCACACATCTTCCAATGTGAAGAACAATCATTACTCTCCCTAGGAAGACAATCCAAAGACCATGTCGCTAATTTATAACTTTAAAATCCAGATTTTCTAGGTGATAAATTTTTCTCTCCGTTGGACTGGATGTGGCTTTTGTAAATAATAGAGATAATCTAAAACACAATTTTCTTCCGCTAAACATAACAACATTAAGCGAAAGGGGGAAAAGATAGAATGATAGTATGAACCCCAAATATCTGAAACAGGTCTCAATTTAGAACACTGATTTTGCCAAGGTTAAGGACACACCCCTGACAGCCTCAGGAGGTTCTGACAACATGTGTCCAAGGTAGCCAGGGTACAGCTTGCTTTTAAACATTTTAGAGGGACATAATACATCAATCAGCACATGTAAGATTTACATTGGTTCAATCTGGAAGGGCAGGACAGCTTGAAGTGGGATATAGGTAAATTTAAGGTTATGTAGGGATATAGGTAAATTCCAGGTTATAGGTAAATTTAAGCATATTCTGATTGGTCATTGGTTGCAAGAGTTATTATCAATAGAAAGGAATGCCTGGGTTATGATAGGGATTGTGGAGACCTAGGTTTTATCATGCAGATGGAGCCTTCAAGTTAGCAGGCCTTAGAGAGAATAGACTGTAAATGTTTCTTATTAGACTTAAGGTTTGTATTAATGTTAATGCTGGAAGGATGCAGTGAAGCATATCTAACCCCCAACTTTCTGTCATGGCCTGAACCAGTCTTTCAGGTTCAATTTTAGACTGTGCTGGCAAAGGGGGAGGAAGTTCATTCAGATGGCTGTGGGGGCCTTCAAATTTTGTTTTTACTTACAATAAGAATTAGCATTAAAAGCTCTAAATCAGGCAGAAAGAGAATAGAAATATATAATTGTCACTCGTCTAAAACAATTATTTAATCCCAGTAGATACAATAGGGAGGACCCTTTGCATATTAAAATAGTACATTTCTAGTGCTGATTTTTGCAGACATTGCCTTATCTATTATATCCTACAGTTACTATTTCTGCCTTACATGGGCTTCTTTGTCCATTTAATCTATGGAAGTCTATAGTGAATCTTGAGGAAATATATTTCCTAGTGGCTACACGGCTTTCACAGCCAATTTTCTGTTGGTGTGATTTTGCAAAGCTGGAGACGGTCTTCCATCAAAATGGTTACAGGTTGTTGACAATTCAGCAAGATATTTTTTGGGCAGTACAATTTTCTTAAAACCTGAGTTTGCAGTGTATTTTCTTTCAGTCAGTTCCTGGTATGATCTTCCACAACCAAATATCTTGTTTAGAAATATCTTGAAGCCTGTGAGTTCTCCTATTTTAACTAATGATTTCTTTGCTCTGAAAAATCCTAAGGGTTTTAGCTTAATTGTTAATGCTTTAAAGAAATTTAAAATATAAAACTTACACTGGTCTTGGTGGCTCATCCCTGTAATACCAGCACTTTGGGACACTGAAGCAGGTGGATCACTGGAGGCCGGAAGTTCAAGACTAACCTGACAAACATGGTAAAATCCTGCCTCTACTAAAAATACAAAAATTAGCCGGGTGTGATAGCACACACCTGTAATCTCAGCCACTCAGAAGGCTGAGGCAGAAGAATTGCTTGAACCCAGGTGGCAGAGTTTGCAGGGAGCCAAGATCGTGCTACTGCAATCCAGCCTGGGCAACAGAGTTAGACTCTGTCTTAAATAAATAAACAATTAATAAATATAAATAATAAAAACCTAAAAGGCTTCAGTTATGAAGACAATCTTTTTCACCAGCAAGCCGACAATTACTGGCCTCTGAATAGCAGATAATTCTTAAGGGGAGATTTTGAAAAGGCCCATGACAAGAGACTCTTATCCTTCTAAGGCTATCATCTTGCAGATATTATAATTATTAGATAACATTTCATCTGGAGTACAGGAGTATTTTTCCCAATCCTTCAAGTCGACCCTCAGTTAAATAAACTTGAAGACAGCAGAGATGACCCTCTGTCAAATAAACTTGAAGACAGCAGAGATGAATTACTCAATGAAATATGTTTTTCACCTCTACTCACACATTGTCTACATTGGACCTATGTTCATCCTCTAATATTCAGAGCCATATTGAAAGCAAAACATACCAATACCCCCAATGTTTATTTTCTTTCCATTTATGCTAACCATGTTGTTATTAGTCAGCTCTTTCCCAAGATACAAAATTTAACACTTAGACCAAATGTTTTGTTGCAGCATCACAAAGGTCACCAGCTTTCCAGACCCCAGTATTTATATCCTTACGGCCCATGGTGAAGTTCTTTCCTTCAGCCAATGTCACAGTTTTCTTATTATATTTTCCACAGCATCCCACTTCTATATAACAAATTCTGTATTAATTAAAGGTTTTATTTAGCTGAGTATGATAAAATGAGATTAAAATTCGAGAAATAAAAGTGTTAGTTCCATTTTTTATTAGCACTATTGTCATTTTCCTTGCACTTGTCTATTTTGAATATATTTGTTTAATTTATAATACATACGAGAACCTAAAAACACCTATCCAAATGTGCTTTAAAAATAATACATAACCATAGGCTAAAAATGAATAATGGAGTGAAGCTATCTTCCTAATACCCTAAGTTTTTGGATCTCTCACTTTTCTTCACATGAGAAAGTTAAGAATGCCTGAGAAATGGAATAACTGAGAATACCAGTGTTGATTCATATATTCATAAATCATGATTCATTTTACCTTTAAGATAAAAATTAGTAGAAGTTTTATTTCCTTCCTTAACTATACAGATGGCTGTGTTCAATCCTTGGTGTATATTTACTCAATGTTTTGCACAAAACAAATGTTTCATATTTTTGTGTTTTTAAACTGCAAGGATTGTAGTTAGATGGCAAATTTGGTTATATTTTGTATAACGAGTGGTTCAACGTTGCAAAAAATCCATCAGGAATTTTCTGATTAATAAAATTGCTGAAGATGCAAACATACTTATGATAGCTAAATTCTTTGTGTTTGCAAACAAAAACAACAGTATAAATTTTAAGGACTCTCTTTTATACATTTGTGTATTAAGGGCTAATCAATAACATTCACTTCTTTCTTTTGAAAAATTACTTTTAATTGATAACTAAGACACAGAAGAAACAAAAATCAAGCCCAGGAAAGAAAAATACTGAATATTTTTATGAACACCAACTGGAGACTGTAGCTTTAAATCTGTGGCTGAATGTGCTCACCCACTGTACTCAGCCTCCCTTTGTGGAGGTTGGAGCGGTCCACCCAGGAGAAGATTTGATGCTTCTCAATAGACCTGTATTAAGTGTATATTTCTTATACTGTCTGGGGAAGAAATGGAGAAAGAAATGATGCCCCAGTGACTAACAATTTACAGATGTTTTTGTTTGTTGGGTTTTTTTTTGTTTTTATTCCTACTCAATAAACATAGGGGCAAATGAATATCACCCACCAATCAGATAACCCTTTTGTTTTTTCCTCTGTAAGGAGAAGAGAGGAAGATGTGGTCACGTGGAGTAGGTCAGAAAGTTAGAAAGGTTGACCTGTGGGCAGATTCCTCCACAGGGAGAGACGTAAGGTTAGAGGATCAGTCCACATAATGGAAACCATTTTCCTTACATAAGCCGCCAACACCCCTTATTTAAGGATTTTTACTGTTTCATTTTAAAATTATATTATCTCCTCCTTGAATGTCTAAAGTTATTAAAATGATGCAAAGTTATTAACATTAGGAAGAACTAAGTGTGCTTCTTTCATTAATAACTAATGGTAATGAACTTCAGCAAAACCACAGAACTACTTTAATCTTTATATTTTCATAGCACTAATGTAAATGTTAATGTAAATTCTCTCCATGAAACCCACATCAATTTTATCAACTGTCGGCAGTACATGTAATCAGAATAAACTCTAAAACCTTATAAATTCAAAAACCATTTCTCTATTTTCGCTTCTGCAAAGCGAAGCACTTATTTTTACCCAATGAATAACCTTATAGTAAACCAAGGATTTCCCTCTGTAAAACTTATCTACACTGTTTCTTTATGTGCTAGAATTAGAAGTTACAAAATAGAAAATGAGAACAAAGCTTATCTCTTTACAAATTCACTTCATTTGTGCCTCTGTGGATTTGCTCTCTCGCTTTCCCTAAGCCAACAATCTAGAAAGGTAAGGTCAATGGTAATAAGCAATTATAAGCAAATATATTCTCTACTCCCAAATTGAGCAGAGCTGAGGCAGAAAATTTAGTTTCCCTTCTGAGAAGTCATGATTTCTATCAGTGCATGAGGGAGTGAAAAAAATTTAAGCTGCTGCTACTTGAGATATTTACTTGTTTAAAGCTTACAAATTTAAAATCCTTGATATATTAATATTTAGGATACACATTTTTAAAATGAAAGGGAGGTAAGAGGGGTTATTCGTGATTTCCTACAAGGTCCTCATCATATATTAAGAATTTCCATTTACAAATATAAATTTTTTATATTCTTTTACCAATTTTCTAAATGTATTACTGAGTATAAATCCAGGTCGAGCTGAATTCAGTTTTCAAGTCATATTTTAAACAGTCTGTCAAAACTTTTTGAAATATTTGTCAACCATTTTGAAGTAAAATTTTAAAACAATATCAAGACAGACTCTGACTTTTATTATTTTTTATCAGTATTTTGTGATTCTTGACAAAGTAATGATATTCCCTTTGTATAGTAGATTTCTTCGAAATCCTTTCTTTTTGTTCATCCTTCATCTCTCAATATTACACTGAGATACTCATTTCTGTCTCTGTGTGTGTGTGTGCCGGGTGTGTGTGTGTGTGTCTGATATGTAGCCCTAAGGATTGAAACATGTCAGAAAAGTATCTACTACACATTTTTACCCCCTTTGCTTTGTCCTAGGGATCATGTTAGAAATCATTAAAAGATTCTCTATTAATGTTGAAGGATCCTGGTGTTTAATGCTATTCAGGAACAAAGAAAAATTTAAGGCTGTGTGTTGTATTATTTATACTGAAAACTCTTCCTAGTAGAATACCAAAGTAGAATGATTAATAATGGAATGTCATTGAATATTAGAAACTTCTTTACCATAGAACCTAGTCAACATTTAAATAGTTTTCTCTGTATTCATGGAAAAGGATATAGGAAATATAGGGGAAATAGGAAACATATTGTAAAACACGATGAATGTGAAAGTAGAAAATACTCCATTATTGAAGGAAAACAAGATAACTAAATATTTTTCTAACAACAGAGCTATAATGCAGATGGCAAAATCAAGGTAAATATTTCTTTTCAATAAATCACTCAAAAACGCTCAAAGGAGGAATGACAGAAGTTACAGAGTACAGACTCCCAGCCTGGATGTATTCACTGAAAATAATTTGTTTCTCTAATGGGGGAAGGGAGTGAGAGTTTCACCTTTCACTTGTCTCAAACAGAGTTTTCTGGCTGGGGTGTGGTGGCTCATGCCTGTAATCTCAGCACTTTGGGAGACTGAGGCAGGAGGATCACTTGATCCCGGGAGTTTGAGACCAGCCTGGGCAGCATGACAAAACCCCATCTCTACAAAAAGTACAAAAATTAGCTGGGCGTGGCGGCACTCTCCTGTAGTCCCAGCTTCTCAGGAGGCTGAGGTGGGAGGATTGCTTGAACCTGGGAGGCAGAGGTTGCAGTGAGTTGAGATTGCCCCCTGTACTCCAACCTGGGCAACTGGGCAAGACTTTGTCTTAAAAAAAAAAAAAAAAAAAAAATTATATCCCTGGCCTCTTTCCTTAAAATGACTGATTTCCTGTTTTGTTTTTGTTTTATTCAACCAAGAACTAGCACTGTTTTGTGCATATATCTTTGTATGCATGAACAGCTATGCTTACTAATTCTTTTGGTTTTTTTTTTTTTTTTTTTTTTTTTTGGTAGGCTTAAAAGGTATATCACAGCAGCAAGAATAAACTGTGGTATTCCCTAGTATTCCTAGTTTCAAAGTTCTTAACTGTCTTTTTTATTCTAACACATCTGAAGCATGTGATTTGCCACCTTAGCAACAGTAGTGACACATTTCAGCAGGACAGCAGAGCCAACTTCAGGACAAACACTTCTGGAAGGCAATTGCCAAGTATGAGGCTGATAGTGGCAGTGGAGAGCCTCAAATTTTGATAAAATCGCTTTGAGAACTTCCACAAATCATTGCACAATGTCATTTTAATGAGCTAATTTGGTTACTAAAGAACTTATTGGGCATTCAGGAAAGCCTACAGTAGATGTCTGACTTATCCCTCTTCTCTGGTTAGTTTGTCATGTTAAATCCTTCATATATTGTGTTCTTTGCTCAGGGACTACACTTGAAAATGCAAGTTAAGAAAAGAAGAAAGTAAATAGTATGAAGGGTTTAAAATTAAAATAACACTAGAGAAAAATTATTATTATTATTATTATTTTTTTTTTTTTTTTTTTTGAGACGGAGTCTCGCTATGTCGCCCAGGGTGGAGTGCAGTGGCCGGATCTCAGCTCACTGCAAGCTCCGCCTCCCGGGTTTTTACGCCGTTCTCCTGCCTCAGCCTCCCGAGTAGCCGGGACTACAGGCGCCCACCACCTCGCCCGGCTAGTTTTTTGTATTTTTTAGTAGAGACGGGGTTTCACCGTGTTAGCCAGGATGGTCTCGACGGGCGGATCACGAGGTCAGGAGTTCGAGAAAAATTATTAATAGGAATCAGGTGTAACTCCTGAGTTCTGGCCATTTAGAATTCTTATGTTGTATAGTGTATTGTTCAAATCCTTGTAATCATTAGTTTGTCTGTATCAGTAGGCTGTTTCGTGTTTTATAAATCACATGTATATTTGTATCAATATTGGGAAACTACTGACTTGAAATTATTAAGCATTGCAACGCAGACATTAGCTTTGCTTCTTCTGACTTATTATGGTCTTGTAGATTTTATAGCTAGCTGCTAAATGTCATGACAGTAAAGCATCATCCCTTCTGTAAACATAGCTGTTTGGAACAAAGGTAAACATCTGATTGGTGCTGGGCTGAAGAACCCTTTCTTCAGGAAGGTCAGAATAAGAGATGAAATAGTCCAGCTCATTTTTCTAGTGTTCTATCCTAAAAAGTGTAAATGAATGGCGTATGAACGCTAGGATTTTAAATCTAGGACTGACAAAAGAGATTTCTCTTTGAATGCCAATTCTATGGTTTCTTAGAGGCAGCCTTGAGGACTATACTGAACAGTGTGGAGAGTTCTGTTTACTGTTTCTAATCTAATCTTAAATAAATATCACTGTTATTTCTAATACATCTAACATTTATTGTGCATTTACCGTGTACCAAGGTCTGCATTCTGTGCTTTACATTGTCTATTCATTTGATTTTCACAGTCTGTATGTATTTATTTTCTTATTTTGAGAATGACTAAATTGATCTTTTAAAAGCTCAAAGACATGTATTTAGCAAGGAGTAAGGAAAATGAAAGATTGTATACTTTCAAAGGAAAGAGAAATTTACAAATAATAGGAAAACGTTACTAATAACCAATAAAGAAGTCAAATTGTACTCAGGATATTGGAGAAGCTGATGCTGTTCTCTTGACAACATGAAAGTCATAGAAAGAGCAGCATACTCAAAACCTTTTTTTTCCTTTCACAAATAGAATATTTGATCCCTAATCTTTTACCCTAGTGTCTGTATTTTGGCTTACAGCATAAAAACTTACCTTCAAACATTCTGCAACTATTTATTTATTTATTTATTTATTTGAGACACAGTCTTACTCTGTCATCAGGCTGGAGTGTAGTGGCACGATCTTGGCTCACTGAAACCTCTGCCTCCCGGGTTCAAGTGATTCTCCTGTTGCAGCCTCCCGAGTAGCTGGGATTACAGGTGCCCGTCACCACGCCTGGCTAATTTTTGTATTTTTAGTAGAGACAGGGTTTCACCATGTTGACCAGGCTGGTCTCGAACTCCTGACCTCGTGATCTGCCTGCCTCTGCAACCATTTATTAAGAATCCACCTGATAGCATGTGCTGCACTAGAAGCTAAGGATGCAGTGGTGAGAAAGAAAAGGTGTTGTTGTCTTTGCACAGTTTAGCAAAGCAGACATTATTAAATTAGCGACTACTATATATTGTGAGTGGAAAACACAGGCGAGGATGAGAAGACACATGAAGAGTACGTGGTTTTAGTTCAAACGGTCTGAAAAGAGCTTTGCTTTTAAGATGCTAGTTGCAGAATACCTAGGACTTAAATGTTTGATGGTGTGATAATAAATGTCCTAGGGAAGGGAAATATCATGAATGAAGGCCTGGAGATGAGAGATTAATGGAGTCAATGATGACTCCCAGATTTCAGGTGAGCACACATCATTGTCATTGCAAAAATATTAAGTTAATTAATTTAACTCTCACATATCATCCAAGGAAGGATGATGAGAGTTGAGATTCAGCAAGTAAGCAGGACTCAGGTTATTAAGGAGATTTTAAGCAACCTTATTCAACAAATACATACTGTGTGCCTATTATGTGCCATAGCAGCAAAGAAAGAAAAACCAGTTTAAAAGTGTGTGTTCTTATAGAGCATGTGTTCTAATAGATAACAGAGAGTAAAAAGAAAATAGGTGAAGTCATTTCTACTACTTTTGAAAATGCATATTTTTTCTAAAGTCATACACGCACACACACAGACATACACATGCACACACACGGCAAAAATTTGGAATAAAGCTATGCATATATCAAAGAAAGTCATTCCAGGCTGAAAGAACAGGAAGTGTGAAGAACTTGTCTAACATGCGTGTTATTAAAATCTAGTTCTTTTGCATTTTTTGATAGCACAATTGATTATTAAGGAACTATTTTGCACCAAAGTAGGCGATTTCATTAAGTGCAGTAAATGTTTTATACAGATGTGATATGATTAAACATAATGGAAAATGTGAGTGTTATCCTTGACCTCTGATAGCTTCAGTTCATGCCTATTGTACAAGTCTAATTATTAGTGGTCTCTATTGCTTTCAAAAATGTTCAAGTTTGTACAAAGATTAAATTATTACACTTAACATTATAGTTTCCTAGTATGAAATCACTCAGAGCCTTGTAGAATATGGCTGACTTGTAGTGTGTTGCCACTGAATACTCTTTTATAACATAGATAAACAACAAAGGAAGCAGAGGAAAATGTATAATTATTACAAAAATAATGTGTTTCGAAAAAGTATCTACTATATATTGAACTACACACACACGCATGCATATGCGCGCACGCGCGCACACACACACACACACACACAAACATGCCCCGATGCAACTTCTGCTGCAACTGGGAAAACTGGACTTTATTTTGCAGCTTCAAGGGACAAGAGGAGCATTTATAGTACTGCATTTTGGGATGAATCATAAATGGTTGAACAAATAATAAATTGATCCAGAAATTCAGAAATTGAGTTTTGGTTTTTTCTTTATTCAGTGTTTCTCCCGTGAATTGATAATCACAAACAGAACAGAAGAGGTGGCAAATTTATGAACACTTTGTTTATAGGTCTTTAGACACAGAGTTTATTCACTGCCATCGTCTCAAAACCCTCCCAAATTCTACTGCAATTTGTCTCCCTAAGTACAGTCTCTCTGTTTCCAATGTAATTTACTTACTCACATATTAATTGCATGAAAAAGTGCCTACCTAAGTGGGACAACCAGATGTAATGCTAAGCAGTCTTTTCTCAGTTGAGATAGAGTCCCCACTTGCTTAGACTTATCCTGTGTTCTTTGGGGAATTCCCTTGTGTAACTTCAAGAATGTATATTCTTGTATTATGAAAATTTTTGCAATCTACTCATCTGACAAAGGGCTAATATCTAGAACCTACAAAGAACTCAAACAAATTTACAAGAAAAAAACAAACAACCCCATCAAAAAGTGGGCAAAGGATGTGAACAGACATTTCTCAAAAGAAGACATGCATACAGCCAACAGACACATGAAAAAATGCTCATCATCACTGGCCATCAGAGAAATGCAAATCAAAACCACAATGAGATACCATCTCACACCAGTTAGAATGGCAATCATTACAAAGTCAGGAAACAACAGGTGCTGGAGAGGATGTGGAGAAATAGGAAAACTTTTACACTGTTGGTGGGACTGTAAACTAGTTCAACCATTGTGGAAAACAGTGTGGCGATTCCTCAAGGATCTAGAACTAGAAGTACCATATGACCAGCCATCCCATTACTGGGTATATACCCAAAGGATTATAAAACATGCTGCTATAAAGACACATGCACACGTATGTTTATTGCAGCCCTATTCACAAAGCAAAGACTTGGAATCAACCCAGATGTCCATCAGTGACAGACTGGATTAAGAAAATGTGGTACATATACACCATGGAATACTATGCAGCCATAAAAAAGGATAAGTTTGTGTCCTTTGTAGGGACGTGGATGCAGCTGGAAACCATCATTCTCAGCAAACTATCGCAAGAACAGAAAACCAAACACCGCATGTTCTGACTCATAGGTGGGAACTGAACAATGAGATCACTTGGAATTGGGAACAGGAACATCACACACCGGGGCCTATTATGGGGAGGTGGGAGTGGGGAGGGATTGCACTTGGAGTTATACCTGATGTAAATGATGAGTTGATGGGTGCTGACGAGTTGATGGGTGCAGCACACCAACATGGCACAAGTATACATATATAACAAACCTGCACGTTATGCACATGTACCCTAGAACTTAAAGTATAATAATAATTTTTAAAAATGTATATTATTTACAAATCTAAACTTCTTATCTGTCCTGTGTTTTGTATACCTTTCATTTGGAGTGATGACTTGATTACTTTATATCTACCAATGAAAATATTCCCAAGTGTGGTAGATTACATGTCTTTGTGAAGCCTTCACCACAAATGACGAAATCTGTTTTAGTGCACTGTAGTTCCCTTGTAATCCACTGTACTATAAAAATACAGAGGAAACAGGGTTTAATAACATGTATGTTAGAAAATGCTCCTATTTAATCTTGGCAAGCTCATTTTCTCTGTGATTTTTGATAAGTATATTGGTAAGACAGAAGAAATAAAAATGTGTTATTTTTGTATAATATGAAGTTGTCACTAAAAGCAGGTCTTCAATTTTGTGAAGGAAAAGAGAACTCATTAAAATGATAAAAGTAGAACAATTATTATCTTCAACAAGAATGTTCACACTGACACTAATGCTTAGCCTACATACATGGAGAGAATGTATATGTGTGTGTGTTTATGTATAAAACCCTGTCCAAATGGATATTGTTTTCTAAATTATAGTTTATAGTTCAAACAGTTTACCATTAATTCTGATTAATCTTGACCAAAACACTTGAAAACTGATCAATAATATGGTAAGGCCAATATTGCATTCATTAGACTATTAGATTTATCTTCCAAAATCTTTTTTTATTTAGTTCAGTGATTTTTCAACTTTCTGTTATTTGCATTTTATCTTCAAAAATGTTTTTATATACGATCTGAATGGGTACCACTGGTTTACTTAATGTTTTTCTTTTAATCAATCTTAAATGAACTACTTTTTCATAGATTTGTCCTAAATATTAACATCAATTTAGTCATTAATATTTTGTACTATTTTGTACCAGTTATATTTTCCATGTATATGTAAAATTAATATGTGATTATTAACATAAACATGATTATTAAAACTATAGGGGCTCACCAACGTCCTATGAAGAATTCTTTCATGTACCACTGAGAAAATAAAAGGGTTTTAGGAAATGTAGTGAGTAATTATGGATTGTTTTAGTTTTAGTACATGTGATGTTAAAATGATCCATCATCACTTCTATGTAGCTGATTAGAAAGACATAAGATAATTCCTTTTAAATGAAACAATTTACCATTTTAGTGAGTTCAAGGAAATACAATCGAATGTAAGATCATATTATTGTGTGACTCAAGAAACCAAAGAAGCACATCCACGAGCGATGTTTTTCACATTAAGAAAACAAACAACATTAATGAGGTCAATAGAGCACAAAATAGAAAAGCTCATTAAATCTACACGTCATTTCATATCTAACAGTTTTATTGGGTTATACATTTGAATATCTACAGACATGAAGAGTACATTGTACAAGATAAGTTGACAACTTATGGGTGTGTGAGTATTTTTCTTTCTTACACACCTACATAAACACAGTCAATATGATATCTCCATTCTGCACATAGAATTGAAGAACAAAAAATTATAGCATACTCAGTGTCTCCAGAATTAGACCTCTGGAAACCATAGTATCTGAAATAATACTTAATAGCATTGAGAAAAATGTGGTACTCATTTGAGTCTTCTGAATATTGTTTAAAGGGTTACTTAATAATCAATTTCTAGGATTATAAGAACAAATTTTTTTTGCTAACTTAAAATTTTCTTATCAGATAAATTCATGCTTGCAAAAATAAGACTCAAAAAAAATTCTCAGGGGAAAATGTTTTTTTTTAATAACCAGTAATTATGTCAGGAGCAGTGGCTCACCCCTGTAATCCCAACACTTTGAGAGGCTGAGGCGGGTGGATTACCTGAGGTCAGGAGTTCGAGATCAGCCTGGCCAACATGTTGAAACCCTGTCTCTACTAAAAATACAAAAATTAACCAGGCATGGTGGCAGGCACCTGCAATCCCAGCTACTCAGGAGGCTGAGGGAGGAGAATCTCTTGAACCTGGGAGGCAGAGTTTGCAGTGAGCCCAGATTACGCCACTGCACTCCAGCTTGGACAACAAGAATGAAACTTCGTCTCAAAGAAGTAAAAAATACCAATAATCAACCAATATGCAATATCTTCATGAAGGCCCAAATTCCAGAATTTTTCAACTCATTCAAATAATGCTTCCACAAGGTTTACAAATGTAAACCACTGACACTTCATTCTAATCTGTCCATTGCCTTAAGTGGCATGAAATTAAAAATCGCCTTAAGAAATGAAGAAGAGAGATCAGAGAAGTGCTCGCAGAAGCATTTCAAATTTGTAAAAGATTAGATTAGTCAATCACAGCAAAACGATTAAGATAAACTTATGAACTTCTGCAATAAGAAGTCATATGACAATGAAAGTATTAATTTCATTGAGGGTCTTTTTCTGCCAGACAACATGGAATTGTCAAGATGGCTTTAAAAATACAATTTCAAGTGTGGTCCTCTGTTACAGAGAGGTAAACGTTATGGATGCATAGTGCTATTTTGAGTTGCCATGGATTTGAAATAGTTAAAAACAATCTTTATTGATGTGATAGAAGGAAATAAAAGGATAAACATCTAGATATTCACTACTGCATAAAGTTGAATTTTTAACCACATAATCTCAACATTCCACAGGGATAGAGTACTAAAAATTATACATCATCTCAGTCCATCTCAACTGCTCAAGTAAAGGCCTATTACTTCTTCATAGTGTTCTGTATGCTAAGTCTAATATTAAAAAGTGTATTGTTGTAAATTCTAATTCAGCATATCCTTTTCATTTGGGGAGATAGGTAGAAACAAGGAGGATGTGGTGTGTTTTGTAGTTCTTCATTGCAATAAAACTGTAGTATTATTTAAAAATGATGTAGTTATTATTCTCCTCAATACTTAGCATATGTATCTTATCTTTTCTAGTAAATAGAGAAGAAATATTCTTCACTTCAAAGAACCTCACTGCTTTAATCTGACTGTAAAGTATGCATACAAAATAAATAGAAAATTGGACGCAACTATCATGATGAGTTCATCTAACTTCTACATGAGATTGTCTACATCCTGCTTATTTTTAAATGAGACAAGATATAATTAGTGATTGACAGAGTAAGTAAGTGTCATTGTTTGCATAGACATTTCTAAGACTATGACAAAATAACCATATAAATTTGCAAGAACTTTTATTGACTACGTCAAAGTCGAATGATAAGAACTGTTACACATTCCCAATGAGTTTTTGTATTAATTTTAATTTGTTGTAAAATGAAAAGTGATAAAACAGAAAATTATGTGAACAAATATTTTCAAAATATAAATACTAATGGATTTGTCATGGTTTCTCCGGCTTGACATTGAGTATTTACTTCTCACATACAATTGCTTAGTTAAACATCAAGACCACTCAAGTTGAATGTGTAAGATAAACACAAAATGGAAGCAAGGAATAACTAAAATTACAATTTTCCCTTAGGGATTTCAGTTAGTAATTTTTGAATTCAAAATAATCAAGCAAATCTACATTCCATGCCATTGCTCTAAAGATTTTAATTATCTCAGTATGATAGAAAATGGAATAATGTTTAACTTTATCATTAAGACAAGAGCATTTTATTATAAAATGGCTACTTTCAAATATCCCTATTCAAAATTATTCAAAAGCTTCTAATTTGAAATTAGCAGGATAGATCAGTACTAAGACTTTTCAAAAGCTAATCTTCTATTCTTTAATCACCCAATCTATAATTTTTTACAAAGGGAAAGAAAGATTATAATTTTTCTTTAATTATGGCCATCCTGCTTGTAATAATGACATTAATTTTGTGCTTCAGAGCTAGACTTACTGTCTTCATTGCTAAGAATTAAAAAAAAAACTAGCATGTTTATGATCACATAATTATAGGATTCCAAAGTGGGAAGAGGGCCAATTATCCAGGCCAACTTCTACCTTTCCTAGATGAAAGGATGCAAACAAATTTTATATGTAAGCACTAATTTAGGTTATATTTAAAGTATCTCTGCCTTGGTTTTTGACTTGCATGTCTTTTTCTAAACTTTGCATACTCCCAGAGAGCCCAGTTATTTAGGCAGTTCTTTGTTCTCTCTTGTGAACTGGTTTTCATCTCCCTTTTGGGGAACATGGGCCTGTAGATTATCTCAGCCTGTTTTCTGGGTACTTCTTAAAGCCTAGAACAATTATAAAGCAGGCTCTGTCTTGTCTTCAAGCTGACAAAAATATTTTTTGAAACATAATGAAAAATTACAAGAATTTATTGAAGGTGGAGTGAGAGGATGTGGAGAAGAAAGAGAAGAAGAAAGAAAAAGCTGGAAGGGAAGAAGAATTCATCACCTGAATCATGGTGTTTTCACAAGAAAACAGAGTGGCTTCATTTACCACCAAAATCTTTTGAATGTCTACATCTTTTTAGTGTTTCAATATTATTTAAACTTTAAACATTTTGATAATTCACTCTGAATAGGATAATTATTGGAATCCAGAAGGATGAACCAACTATGCTGTAGGATAGTGGGACAGGCAGTTAGAAAATTTATATTTGCCAAAGGAAAGAAAATAAAATGAAAGGCAGAAGTCAGCTGTCCTGAAAGGGAAGGTAATAAAAGACAATGCTTGTCCTGCCTCCGCACTGTTCTAAGTGCAATATATATATATATAACACCTATGTATATAACAATTACATACATCGTATATAATTATATATTACATACATATATGATTATATTATATATATATTCCCTATATGGAAGTTATTTAATCTTTGTAACAAGTCTGTGAGATAGCTAAGAGGAGTTCATAGAGTGGAAGTAGTACACATTTCATTTCATTTAATTCAGCTCTTGAACAAGTTATGATGGTACATAGACATTTATATTTGTACTGATTAAATGTTTCCTTTTTTAAATAAGAGGCTGACTTCCTAGTTCTTAGGATAAAGAAAATAAGTAAAATTAAACATCAAAAATATTCATCATATTTGATGGAGCAATCATCAACATCTGGCATTTAGTGTGTGTCTTAGATATATTTTTTAAACTTTCTATTCATTGTTTTTCTGCCATTGCCTTTATATTATTTCTTAAAGTATTGGGGTGGAAGGTTTTCTGGTAGCACTGCTTAGTTACTGCTTAGAAATTAGATTTATTCTCCTGAGTAAATGATAGACAAGATTTATTTTTAACTATCCAAGATGCAACCACATAATCCAGAAATCTAGTGTTGTTGAAAGAATATAAAAACCTACATTTACAAACAATCAAATCTACTTTCTAAGTAGAAAACTAATGTGCCTTGAAGAGTTCTTCAATATCCATTTAAACACTTCTAAGAAAGTGAAGTTATTTACCTGTTATTTTTCTCAAGCTTGACTTTCTTAAATTTCTCTCAAATAGCAATTGAACGGACACACTTGGAGACTTCAGATTTCTTC
Source organism: Macaca mulatta (assembly GCF_049350105.2). Classification (NCBI taxonomy): domain Eukaryota; kingdom Metazoa; phylum Chordata; class Mammalia; order Primates; family Cercopithecidae; genus Macaca; species Macaca mulatta. Next base: position 180,101,914 of record NC_133410.1, read on the forward strand.
TAGGCTAGTCTACTCTTGGCCTTGCAACTGTTGAATCAATAGATTGATACTTGAGTAAATACATTTAGCACCGGTTTGACATGTTAGGTCACTGTTAACAATAAATTAAACCTAAATACAAATTTTAAGGGAGAAAATCAGAAAATGTTTAAAGAAGACCAGTTTCAAAGAGAAGGTGAAAAGGAAGAGGATGAAGGAAACTATATAAACTTTTTTCTATGAATAATTAGCATGATACTTAAGTAGTAATACTCCAAGAAGAATTCCGTAGTCATTGCATGATACATATACTATATCTCTGAAGCCATTGCTTTACCAGAATTCTAGAGTATGGGTCAGGATTTGTAATTTTAACTTTTAAAATCAAACTCTGTATAAGTAAATTACATACTACAATGAAGTCTTTCTCTCATACTTATTTTTGATATTGCAAATTCTGACTCTTACTCTTCCTTTCCTCCCCCTCCTGCTCCTGACTCCACCTTGTTTAGTTTTCTTCTTTTCTTGAACACTTAGATTCGAAAGCCATTAGGTCAGGGTTAGGTGGACATCCACATCTGGTTGGGTGATGGGGAGCTGTGATGGCCCAAAATTAAGAGAGCCCAGGCAAAAAGGAAAACAGGTTCACATGGGAGAGCCACCTGGCATGGAGTCAGAGCTGAGTGAGGGAGAAGGACTTCCATGTAGAGAGTGATCTAGTGCAAGTCATATGAAGACAACAGATTGAGAGAGATATCAATATTCAGGCCAGACTCAGTGAGATTGTCAGTGTCTGAGCTGGTTGAGTAGGGCCTTCATACCAGGAGTTTCTGAGCATGATGTGTTAAGTAGAACAGCTATGCAAGAGACACGATGGTGTGCCAATGGCATATTATTTACATCAGAGCAATTGATCAAATAGGTACAGATATTAAGAACAATGAGAGAAGGTTTCTCATTTGCAAACAGCAAAAGGGAAAATCCAGAATAAATCTCCTGGTGTTGAATTAGAATATTCACGATTTTAGTAAACAAGGATAGATATACAAATAAATAAATGTTCAAACTGTATGTCTCTGTATGTGTACACATAAATATATTCCTCAGCTCTGTTCAGTCACAGAACCCAGAATTAGTGATATCTCAATAACTAGGAGCACAGCTAGCACATTTATCTTGGTTTCTAAATATGTCTGATTCTTAGGGAAATGGCTGCTTCTAGACTGGAGAAGAGAAAAGACAAAATAAGTTTGGAAACACTTGAGATAGAAAGTAAAAATGTGCTCAAAACACAGACACATGTCAAAAAAACAACAAAAAAATGGAGTATGTCTTAAAGAACTAAAGAAACCTGGGACAATTTGTGTATCAAAGCAAAGAATGAGAATAATATGTTTTAATTCTTTGAATAAAATAGAAATCCATGAATCCACATTTATGCTTAATAAGTAAATTGAAAGCTTCAATTTTAAATGAGAACATTTACGTTATTTCAAAAAGTTAATTCACAAATGAAAATCCTCACAAAAACCATCTTAGTCAGGTGATCAAAGTGAATATAACCAATAATAGGACAAATCAAATCATGAACCACCTAGTAAGATGGGATGAAAAGAAAACAGCAGGGACACACCCAAGATGGCCGAATAGGAACAGCTCCAGCCTCCAGCTCCCAGCATGAGCGACACAGAAGACGGGTGATTTCTGCATTTTCAACTGAGGTACCGAGTTCATCTCACTGGGACGTGTCATGTCAGATAGTTGGCGTTGGTCTGCGGGTGCAGCCTGACCAGCAAGAGCTGAAGCAGGGCGAGGCATCGCCTCACCTGGGAAACACAAGGGGGAAGGGAGTTCCTTTTCCTAGACAAAGGAAATTGAGACTCACAACACCTGGAAAATTGGGTAACTCCCACCCTAATACTGCACTTTACCAAGGGTCTTTGCAAACGGCACACCAGGAGATTATATCCCACATCTGGTCCAGAGGGTCCAACGCCCATGGAGGCTCCCTCATTGCTAGCACAGCAGTCTGAGATCTAACTACAAGGTGGCAGTGAGGCTGGGGAAGGGGTGCCCACCATTGCTGAGGCTTAAGTAGGTAAACAAACCCCCCGGGAAGCTCAAATTGGGTGGAGCCCAACACAGCTCAAGGAGGCCGGCCTGCCTCGGTAGACTCCTCCTCTGGGGAAAGGGCATAGCTAAAGAGAAAGCAGCAGAAACCTCAGCAGAGGCAAATGCCCCTGTCTGACAGCTTTGAAGAGAGCAGTGGATCTCCCAGAATGGAGGTTGAGATCTGAGAATGGACAGACTGTCTGCTCAAGTGGGTCCCTGACCCCTGAGTAGCCTAACTGGGAGACATCCCCTACTAGGTGCAGACCGGCACCTCACATCTCACACGGTGGGGTACAACCCTGAGAAGAAGCTTCTAGAGTGAGAATCAGACAGCAACACTCGCTGTGCAGCAATATTCTATCTTCTGCAGCCTCCGATGCTGATACCCAGGCAAACAGGGTCTGGAGTGGACCTCAAGCAAACTCCAACAGACCTACAGCTGTGGGTCCTGACTGTTAGAAGGAAAACTGACAAACAGAAAGGACACCCACGTCAAAACGCCATCAGTACGTCACCATCATCAAGGACCAAAGGCAGAAAAAAACACAAAGATGGGGGAAAAGCAGTACAGAAAAGCTGAAAATTAAAAAAATCATAGCACATCTCCCCCTCCAAAGGAACGCAGCTCATCACCAGCAATGGAACAAAGTCAGATGGAGAATGACTTTGATGAGTCGAGAGAAGAAGGCTTCAGTCAATCAAACTTCTCAGAGCTAAAGGAGGAACTACGTAACCAGCACAAAGAAAATAAAAACCTTGAAAAAAGATTTGATGAATGGCTAACTAGAATAACCAATGTAGAGAAGTCCTTAGAAGAACTGATAGAGATGAAAACCATAACATGAGAACTATGTGACAAATGCACAAGCTTCAGTAACCAACTCGATCAACTGCAAGAAAGAGTATCAGCGACTGAAGATCAAATGAATGAAATGAAGCGAGAAGAGAAGTGTAGAGAGAAAAGAGTAAAAAGAAATGAACAAAGCATCCAAGAAATACAGGATTGTGTGAAAAGACCAAATCTACGTCTGATTGGAGTGCCTGAAAGTGACGGGGAAAATGGAACCAACTTGTAAAACACTCGGCAGGATATCATCCAGGAGAACTTCCCCAACATAGTAAAGCAGGCCAACATTCAAATTCAGGAAATACAGAGAACGCCACAAAGATACTCCTCAAGAAGAGCAACTCCAAGACACATAATTGTCAGATTCACCAAAGTTGAAACGAAGGAAAAAATGTTAAGGGCAGCCAGAGAGAAAGGTCGGGTTACCCACAAAGGGAAGCCCATCAGACTAACAGCAGATCTCTTGGCAGAAACTCTACAAGCCAGAAGAGAGTGGGGGTCAATATTCAACATTCTTATAGAAAAGAATTTTCAACCCAGAATTTCATGTCCAGCCAAACTAAGTTTCATAAGTGAAGGAGAAATAAAATTCTTTACAGAAAAGCAAATGCTTAGAGATTTTGTCACCACCAGGCCTGCCCTACAAGAGATCCTGAAGGAAGCACTAAACATGGAAAGGAACAACAGGTACCAGCCATTGCAAAAACATGTCAAAATGTAAAGTCCATCGATGCTAGGAAGAAACTGCATCAACTAGTAAGCAAAATAACCAGCTAATTCATAATGACAGGATCACGTTCACACATAACAATATTAACCTTAAATGTAAATGGACTAAATGCTCCAATTAAAAGACACAGACTGGCAAACTGGATAAAGAGTCAAGACCCATCAGTTTGCTGTATTCAGGAGACCCATCTCTACATGCAGAGACATACATAGGCTCAAAATGAAGGGATGGAGGAAGATCTACCAAGCAAATAGAAAGCAAAAAAAAGCAGGGCTTGCAATCCTAGTCTCTGATAAAACAGACTTTAAACCATCAAAGATCAAAAGAGACAAAGAAGGCCATTACATAATGGTAAAGGGATGAATTCATCAGGAAGAGCTAACTATCCTAAATGTATATGCACCCAATACAGGAGAACCCAGATTCATAAAGCAAGTCCTTAGACACTTACAAAGAGACTTAGACTCCCATACAATAATAACAGGAGACTTTAACACCCCACTGTCAACATTAGACAGATCAACAAGACAGAAAGTTAACAAGGATATACAGGAATTAAACTTAACTCTGCACCAAGCGGACCTAATAGACAACTACAGAACTCTCCACCCCAAATCAACAGAATATACACTCTTCTCAGCACCATATCGCACTTATTCCAAAATTGACCACATAGTTGGAAGTAAAGCACTCCTCAGCAAATGTAAAAGAACAGAAATTATAACAAACTGTCTTTCAGACCACAGTGCAATCAAACTAGCACTCAGGACTAAGAAACTCAATCAAAACCGCTCAACTACATGGAAACTGAACAACCTGCTCCTGAATGACTACTGGGTACATAATGAAATGAAGGCAGAAATAAAGATGTTCTTTGAAACCAATGAGAACCAAGACACAACATACCAGAATCTCTGGGCACATTTAAAGCAGTGTGTAGGGGGAAATTTATAGCACTAAATGCCCACAAGAGAAAGCACGAAAGATCTAAAATTGACACTCTAACATCACAATTAAAAGAACTAGACAAGCAAGAGCAAACACATTCAAAAGCTAGCAGAAGGCAAGAAATAACTAAGATCAGAGCAGAACTGAAGGATAGAGAGACACAAAAAACCCTCCAAAAAATCATTGATTCCTGGAGCTGGTTTTTGAAAAGATCAACAAAATTGATAGACCACTAGCAAGACTAATAAAGAAGAAAAGAGAAAAGAATCAAATAGATGCAATAAAAAATGATAAAGGTGATATCACCACCGACCCCACATAAATACAAACTACCATCAGAGAATACTATAAACACCTCTATGCAAATAAACTAGAAAACCTAGAAGAATTGGATAATTTCCTGGACACTTACACTCTCCAAAGACTAAACCAGGAAGTTGAATCTCTGAATAGACCAATAGCAGGCTCTGAAATTGAGGCAATAATTAATAGCCTATCAACCAAAAAAAGTACAGGACCAGACAGATTCACAGCAGAATTCTACCAGAGGTACAAGGAGGAGTTGGTACCATTCCTTCTGAAACTATTCCAATCAATAGAAAAAGTGGGAATCCTCCCTAACTCATTTTTTGAGGCCAACATCATCCTGACACCAAAGCCTGACAGAGATACAACAAAAAAAGAGAATTTTAGACCAATATCCCTGATGAACATCGATGCAAAAATCCTCAATAAAATACTGGCAAACCGAATCCAGTAGCACATCAAAAAACTTATCCACCATGATCAAGTGGGCTTCATCCTTGGGATGCAAGGCTGGTTCAACATATGCAAATCAATAAATGCAATCCAGCATATAAACAGAACAAAAGAAAAAAACCACATGATTATCTCAATAGTTGCAGAAAAGGCCTTTGACAAAATTCAAGAGCCCTTCATGCTAAAAACTCTCAATAAATTTAGTATTGATGTGATATGTCTCAAAATAATAAGAGCTATTTATGACAAACCCACAGCCAATATACTGAATGGGCAAAAACTGGAAGCATTCCCTTTGAAAACTGGCACAAGACAGGGATGCCCTCTCTCACCACTCCTATTCAACACAGTGTTGGAAGTTCTGGCTAGGGCAATCAGGCAAGAGAAAGAAATCAAGGGTATTCAATTAGGAAAAGAAAAAGTCAAATTGTCCCTCTTTGCAGATGACATGATTGTATATTTAGAAAATCCCATTGTCTCAGCCCAAAATCTCCTTAAGCTGATAAGCAACTTCAGCAAAGTCTCAGGATACAAAATAAACATGCAAAAATCACAAGCATTCTTATACACCAGTAACAGAGAAACAGAGCCAAATCATGAATGAACTCCCATTCACAATAGCTGCAAAGAGAATAAAATACCTAGGAATCCAACTTACAAGGGTTGTAAAGGACATCTTCAAGGAGAGCTACAAACCACTGCTCAGTGAAATAAAAGAGGACGCAAACTAATGGAAGAACATACCATGCTCATGGATAAGAAGTATCAATATTGTGAAAATGGCCATACTGCCCAAGGTAATTTATAGATTCAATGACATCCCCATGAAGCTACCAATGAGTTTCTTCACAGAATTGGAAAAAACTGCTTTAAAGTTCATATGGAACCAAAAAAGAGCCCGCATTGCCAAGACAATCCTAAGCCAAAAGAACAAAGCTGGAGGCATCACGCTACCTGACTTCAAACTATACTACAAGGCTACAGTAACCAAAACAGCATGGTACTGGTACCAAAACAGAGATATAGACCAATGGAACAGAACAGAGCCCTCAGAAATAATACCACACATCTACAGCCATCTGATCTTTGACAAACCTGACAAAAACAAGAAATGGGGAAAGGATTTCCTATTTAATAAATGGTGCTGGGGAAATTGGCTAGCCATAAGTAGAAAGCTGAAATTAGATCCTTTCCTTACTCCTTATACGAAAATTAATTCAAGATGGATTAGAGACTTTTAGAGACATAAATGTTAGACCTAAAACCATAAAAACCCTAGAAGAAAACCTAGGCAATACCATTCAGGACATAGGCATGGGCAAGGACTTCATGTCTACAACACCAACAGCAATGGCAACAAAAGCCAAAATTGACAAATGGGATCTAATTAAACTAAAGAGCTTCTGCACAGCAAAAGAAACTACCATCAGAATGAACAGGCTACCTACAGAATGGGAGAATATTTTTGCAATCTACTTATCTGACAAAGAGCTAATATCCAGAACCTATAAAGAACTCAATCAAATTTACAAGAAGAAAACAAATAACCCCATTAAAAAGTGGGCAAAGGATATGAACAGACATTTATCAAAAGAAGACATTAATACAGCTAACAGACACATGAAAAAATGCTCATCATCACTCTCCATCAGAGAAATGCAAATCAAAACCACAATGAGATACCATCTCACAACAGTTAGAATGGCAATCATAAAAAAATCAGGAAACAACAGGTGCTGGAGAGGATGTGGAGAAATAGGAAAACTTTTACACTGTTGGTGGGACTGTAAACTAGTTCAACCATTGTGGAAAACAGTGTGGCGATTCCTCAAGGATCTAGAACTAGAAATACCATTTGACCCAGCCGTCCCATTACTGGAGATATACCCAAAAAGATTATAAGTCATGCTGCTATAAAGACACATGCACATGTATGTTTATTGTGGCACTATTCACAATAGCAAAGACTTAGAATCAACCCAAACATCCATCAGTGACAGACTGGATTAAGAAAATGTGACCTATAAACACCATGGAATACTATGTAGCCATTAAAAAGGATGAGTTTGTGTCCTTCGTAGGGACATGGATGCAGCTGGAAACCATCATTCTCAGCAAACTATCCCAAGAACAGAAAACCAAATACTGCATGTTCTCACTCATAGGTGGGAATTGAACAATAAGATCACTTGGACACAGGATGGGGAACATCACACACCAGGTCCTATTGTGGGGAGGGGGAAGAGAGGAGGGATAGCATTAGGAGATACATCTAATGTAAATGACGAGTTAATGGGTGCAGCACACCAACATGGCACATGTATACATATGTAACAAACCTGCACATTGTGCTCATGTACCCGAGAACTTAAAGTGTAATAATAATAATAAAAAAAGAAAACAGCACCTCTTCTGTGATATTCCTGATAATGATGAATAGCTTCAATGCACTTGTGAGAAAACATCATTAAGCCAAATGAGAGATATTCTACAAAATATCTAACTTGTAACTTACAAATTATCAGGATGATGGACATCAGAAAAAGAATGAGAAACTGTTTCAGAATGAAAGTGCCTACAGGGACATGACAACTAATCACACATGTGATTGTGAACAGGACTTTCTTTTTTATTTTAACTACATAGTTAACATTATTGACACATTTGATGGAAATTCAAAGGATCTTTTGATAATTTGATGGCAGTAATTTATCAATGTCAATTTCCTGATTTGATTAATGCATTACAGTTATATAGGAGAATGTTGTCATGGGACATATATACTAAAGTATTAAAGAATGACAAGGCAACAGATTAGACACTTATTCTGAAATGGTTCAAAATAAAAGTTATTTTTAATTTACTTGCACTTTTTAGATTAAAAATTATTTCAAATTAAAATGTATATTGTTTAAATCCAGTAAGTGACACATGGTATCATTGCACACACTTACTTTTCATTTTCTCATTAAAAGCCAGTTTGAGCCCGGCGTGGTAGTGTGTGCCTGTAGTCCCAACTACGTAGGAGGCTGAGGCGCGAGAATGACTTGAGCCCAGCAAATTGAGGCAAGTCTGAGCAATAGTGAGACCCTATTTGGATTTAGTTTTTATGTGTAAGAGTTATTTGTCTCTTTTTCTGTGACCTTTCTCTTTCAAATTTTATTTTATTTTCTCGTCAGCCTTTGGCCTTTTTCTTCATGTATTTTCCTATTAGATATATTGGTGCATTTTCTGTGATACATTTCCTATAATCATTTCCTAGTTTGTCTTTTGACATTATTTTTAGACATTTATTAAACTTGTATTTAGTAGTATTTATCAATATTTTGACTTTCTGACTTTGAATTTTAGGTAATTTTGAACAGTATCAATTTTCTAGTTATAAGAAAATTTACTTAGGCTTTTCGTTATGTACTTACATGATTTTGGTTTTTACATTTATATTTCTGATAAATATTTAAGTTACTGTGACGTATCAGATATGAACACAATTTTATTTTTTTCTGAAAATAGATGTTCAGCTTTCCTCAGTATCATTTATTATAAGCTCATACTTTTGCACTGATTTCAAACATCACTTTTATCATACATAATAGTTTAATATATGTCTAGATCTCCTTTCTCATCTTCCGTTCTGTTGTGACAATACAGTTATGTATTCCTGAGTCAGCGCCTCACTGTGTTTAGTTATAAAGATTCATTATTTTAATATGATGGGACTGGACCTCGCTGACATTTCTTTTTCTTTTATAAATTAGTCTTACTTGCTTATTAATATTTTTTCATATGGACTTCTGAATTAAATAATGTAGCTCTAGAAAAAACATATTGGATTTTTTTATTAAAATGATGTCAGATTTACAAGTTAACTTAGAGCTTTGTCATTTTATACTACTAAATCTTCATATCTTAGAACATGGTATGCCTTTCCATTTATTCAAGTTCACTTTCGTGTCTTTCAATGATTAGGTTTCCTTCATGTAGATTTTAGAAATACTTTGCTGAGGCCTCAGTATTTGATGTTTTTATTGCTCTTGTAAATGAATTATTCTCTTTCAATGTATCTTCTTACTAGCTACTGTCTCAATACATGCAGACTCTTAATGTCTGTGTATTAATTTTATAAATTGTTATTAAATATTACATACGTTCCCTTTCAGCAGGTTTCTTTTTCTTATTGCTTGCTTTAGGCTTTTCATATATCATTTTGTCAATAGAGATCATTTTATTTCTATATTCCAAAATATTATTTAAATTATTGCTTTCTCTTATCTAATTGCATTGGCTAATGGGAGACACTCCTCTGTATATCTCTTAGGCTCATACTCATCTTACCGATTGTGCTACAAATGCAGAGTCTTGACAGCTCATTACCTCGGCTTTCTCTTGGGACTTTTTTTGTGTTGCAGAAAGCAACTTGGAAAGATGGAAGTATCTTTTCCGAGGACAAAGAGTAGGCTTGCTTATCATTGCTATAAAAGTAGCCTATTCCCAAAGCAGCTCAGTTTTTCTTGCATACCCGGTGTGTACACAGCATTCATCTGGTCCATCCATGTCACCCTTCACTCCACTGTGAACTCAGAGGGCTAGGGGAATGGGTGTACTCATCATATCATGCAGGTTTCTGTGCTATAGTGACAAAGTTCTCTGTCTTTAAATCAGAAGTCCCGTATCTTTACCCAACATCCATAAAACAGAAGCGTATTAGCTTGTAAGTAGTATAAGATCAGATCTCAGACCCAATAGTTCTTTCCTCCAATGCAGTTTCAGATACTAGCAGTACCTCAGACCATTTTATTTTACTGATTTTACTGGGAAAGCCTCATTAAGTACAATTTTTAACTGTTGTGTTGTACCCATACACACAAACACAAACACAAATTAATCATATTATGGAATTATCTGCTGTCCATGTTCTTGAGCCTTTTTAAAACTCAGAATGTGCACTTTATTATACCTTTCAGAACCTGTGGCATTAATAATAAATTTTATTTTATTAGAATTAATATAATAAATTACATTAAAATATTTCCTCATTGAAGAAGCATTTTTGCATTTCTGAAGTACGTTCCATTTGGTATGCTGTATCACTTTTAAATGTACTGCTGAATTCTGTTTGCTAATATTTTATTTATGATTGTCGCATAGATATTCATGAGTGAAATTGGTCTTTAGCTTTATTTTTAGTACAATCTTTATCAGGCTTTAGTACCTTTAAAGACAGAGAAAATCACTTCATATAATGCAGAAAAATGTTTTAGACCTTTATAGAATACAGTGACTAAAAGTAAAGGTGATAAGATTCAGAGAGTAAATTGTGAATAAAAAGATGAGACTTTGGAATATGCCTACTAAAACCGCATAATGTAACATCCGTTATTCAGAAATTTTTGTTAAAAATAGAAGTCACATCTCTCTAATTTAGGGCGGAAGTACATTTTAAAAGTTACTTCTTGAGATCATCCTAATATCTAAGATAATATAAGTTGAAATAATTGTACCTGTGGACTGAAAAATGAGTCTTTGAGGCATAAATCAGTACCATTTAAAAGCAAAATGCCAGTCCAAGGGCTGTGGCTCATGCCCTGTAATCCCATCACTTTAGGAAGGCCAAGGCAGGAGGATTGCTTGAGCCCAGGATTTCAAGACCATCCTGGGCAACATCTCTAGATTCCAACCTCTGTAGATCCCATCTCTACAAAACAAACAAACAAACAAACAAAACTGAAATAATACCAATAAAAGTACCTTAGACCTCAGGTCCTCAGGTTATTTTGTCAGAGCTAATATTGGGGTACCCATATAGCTTACACTTAGCATTTTATAAAAGCTCCATTTTTTTTTTTTACCAATTATTAATTATTTTCCAGATTAAAGAAAATGCCACAACTATATTTAAAACCTGCTTTCTATTTCCCTCCTACAGTTTCATCTCCCTTTTGTGCTGGATATTTCTACTCTTCTGATGTTGTGAGTGCATTCTTCTTTGTTTTCACCTACTCTGTAACATGGCTTTACCTCAATCCTTCAAACCTTCCATCATGTCACAGCAGCTCATGACTCTTCCTCAGCCAAATCCCCTACACTCTCCATTCTTTCCGGGAACAGCTCGTTCACCTTATTGCTCTAACAATTAATTCCCTATCTCTCCTTTGAGTACATTGTTCTCCCACTAGAACTTTTCGGTAGAGGTACTCAGCATGATTAGTAAGGACTGTTGTCCTGGTTTCTCAATGCACTTTACAGGCCACTCCCACTCCTTCCGAAAACTACTAGCTCTGAAGTTCATGCCCTCAAACCCTATCATCTGCTGTCCCTCTGCACTGTAGTCATTGATTCTCAATCTTTCATTCCCTAAAAATGTTAATTTTGGCTGGGTGCGGCGACTAACGTCTGTAATCCTAGCACTTTGGGAGGCTGAGGAGGGGAGAACACCTGACATCAGGAGTTCAAGACCAGCCTGGCCAACATGGTGAAACCCCATCTCTACCGAAAATACAATAATTAGCTGGGCATGGTGGCAGACACCTGTAACCCCAGCTACTGGGGAGGCCAAGGCAGGAGAATAGCTTGAGCTCGGGAGGTGGAGGTTGCAGTGAGCTGAAATCACACCAGTACACTACAGCTGGGCAACAAGAGCAAACAAAATTCAGTCTGGAAAAAAAAAAAAAAAAAAAAGAAAGAAAATAAAATGTTAATGTCTATTTTATTTTATATTTTTACTTTTTCAAATTAAAAAATATATTTGTACAAATTTGGGGGGTACACAAGCAATTTTGTTATATATACATAATGATTAATTGTCAAATCAGGGATGTTTACTATAATCACCACTGGAGTACAATACATTTTTGTTAAGTATAGTCACCCTACTCTGCTATCAAACATCAGATTTATTTCCTTGATCTTACTTTATGTTTTTAACCTTAAACCCACTTCTCTGCTTGTCTGCCAACCAATTCAGTCTTTACAGCTCTGTTATCTATTTTTCACCCTATCTCCATGTGTTCAAATTTTTTAGCTTCCACATATCGGTGAGAATATGTGATAGCCCTTTTGCACGTGGCTTTTTTCACTTAACATAATGATCTCCAATTCCGTCCATGTTGCTGCGAATTGCATGATTTCTTTTATTGTGACTAAATAGTATTCCATTGACATATGCACCACGTTTTCTTTATTTATTCACACATTGATGAACACTTAGGTTGATTCCCTTTAACATTGCTCCAATCATAACTTTTGATGAAAATTTGATAATCTGTCTACTACTGAAGGCGACTTTGAGTTTCTCAACTTCCTTAATTTTTCTCCTGATAACTCACTAACTCCCTAATTTGCCCCCAACGTTATATCCTAGAGTAATTTCATTACCAAAAACCTCATCTGACACCATTCCAAGCAGTGTGTTCCCAGTCTACCACTTTATATGTTTTGAACACAACTCCAAATTGCTTCAATCTGTTAGGATTTATAGTAAAATCATTCCTCTTGAAGTTTCTTTGTTTCATCCCATGCATGCCCTCATTTTCTTTCCTTCCTTTTAGTCCAGCTTTCAGTCTATTTTGGTCACTCTTTTGCATACACAATCAACCACCTTGCTTCTCTCACCCTTTTTAATATTGGCCTAGAAACACCGCACCCTGGCTAAGTCCAACCTACCACCTCTGGAAGTCACTTGAATTGCCTAATGCAACTGAAGGAACAAGGAATAAAATCATGTGGTCTCATTTCAAATTTCTGGTTACTTACCTTAATTGGTCTCTCAGTAGCCTGGCAATCCTACAACATTTCCTTAGTTTTTACATTTTCCCACTTTCCTAGATGGATTTTTCACACCTTGTCTTTACACGAACACTTAACACCCCATATCTTTATCTCACTTTTAGCTACTGACCTAGTTTCTTGTTTTATTGTGAAAAGAAATAGAAGATCATTTTCAAATACCCTCAAAGCACATACCTCCACTTACTTTTATCTGCACCCACCTACTCTATCTTTCTCTGTGCTATTATGAATGAACTGTCTGCAGCCTTTCATAGACAGATGTGGCTGCCTCTTCCCTTGTGAACTAAATCCTGCCCATTTTTATGTCCTCAATTATTTTGCTTCAGCAGCTCTGTATTGTCATCTGTCTGGTCAGTTTCTTCCTCACTTCTTGATTGCTCTTATTATAATAAAACTACAATGTAACATCTTATTTATTTTTAAAAATCCCTTGATTCAATATTTCCCTCCAGTTAGTCCCTCCTTCATTCTTAACTCTTAAGAGCAAAGTTACTTAAGATAATTTTCTTTTTTTTTTTTAATACTTTATGTTCTAGGGTACATGTGCACAACGTGCAGGTTTGTTACATATGTATACATGTGCCATGTTGGTGTGCTGCACCCATTAACTTGTCGTTTACATTAGGTATATCTCCTAATGCTATCCCTCCCCCCTCCCCCAACCCCATAACAGGCCCTGGTGTGTGATGTTCCCCTTCCTGTGTCCAACTGTTTTCTTTACTCACTGTCCCAAATTATATTTTCCTTGTCTCATTAACCTAGTCAAAACAAGCTTTTGTCCCCAGCAATGCACAAAAACAATCTCATCAATGACAACTATTTGTTTGTCTAAATTTAGTCTTACTTGACCTGTCAGTAATATTTGATAGTCTTGATCATTTTATTCATTTGGAATCATTTTCCTGACTTGACTTCCAGAGTACCCCATCCCCTGGCTTTACTACTGCCACACTGGCTGCTACTTCTTGTTTTTCTTTGCTGGTGTCTCCTCATCTCAGTTATTAACAAGTTTTAGAATGCCCTGTCTGGGCTCAGGACTTGGAACCTTCTCCATCGAAACTTGAATCCTCTTTGATCTCATTCAGTCGCATTGCTTTAAACATCATGTGTACACTGCTGCTTCCTCTATCAGGCAGAATTCAAAGAAGACTGTATCAAACATGCAATGAGTTAGGAGATAATAGATTTCCCTACATGCTGCTCCTGTAATCATTCCCAATTACAGTTAATGACAATTCTATTCTTTGCGTTGCTCACACCAAAATACTTGCAGTATTTATTGAATTCACTCATTTTCTCACTTCTCATATTCCATGTAGGAACAAATATTGTCAGTTCTACCTTCACAGTCTCTCCACAATATGAGCACATCTCTTTATCTCCACTGTTACCACCCTAAGACAAGCTACTACTATCACTTGCCTGAGTCACTATGTAGGTTACTAATTAATCTCTCTTGTCTTCCTTCTATTAATTGCCCTCCTTCTTAACACCAGTGTGATAACTAAATTTCAAGTCAAATTATGCCATGTTGTGCTTACAATTTTTAAATAGCTTTCATTTTCTCTTCTAAAAAGTCTTTGCTTTGGTGTGCAAGACTAAATGACATCATATTTCATTTATCCCTCTGAAATTTTCTTCTTTTATATAAACTTCTGTTTTCAAGAACCATTATTGTTGATTCATTGAGAGATATTCCATTTGTTTTTAACTGCTGTAGAGTAGATATTTTGTGAATATGCTTCATTACACTTACCCATTTTCACAACTGGGATTTACATATTTCCAAATTTGTATCACAAATTATCAATATATTAGACTCTTCACTTTTTGAGGATTATCATGGAAATTTATCTTACTACCTTTAAACACTGCTTTCAATTTTCATAGGTGAAATATTTCATTTTCCATCCTTTTGTGAAATATGCAACAGATACCATTACTTTCTGGTGACTTCAAACTGCTCTGGCCAACGTAAAGCTTTATACGCATATCCAGTCCAAAACTGATAGTGTATCTACTTACTTTTGGCACTGCAGCAAATAAACATATTCTCAGTGGCTTTAAAGGACATACATTATTATCTCACAGTTTTAAAGGTCAAACTCCATATGGACTCTCTGCTTCCTCTGCTCTGGTTTTATAAGGTCAAAATCAAGGCATCAGCTGGCCATGGTATTTTTCTGGAGGCTCTAGGGGAGAATCCACTTCTGACATCATTTAGTTGTTGGCAGGATTCACCTCCTTACAACTGTAGGGCTGAGGTCCTGGTTTCCTTGCTGAAGACTCTTCTAGCTTTTTAAGGCCACCTGTATCTCTCATGACACTGCCCCTTCCATCTTCAAACCAGCAGCAGCATTTCAGGTCCTTTACACACTTCAAATGTTCCTGTCTTCCCCTTATGAAACATGTCTTCTCTAGTTGGAGAAAGTTATCTGTTTTCAAAGACTCATATGATTAGATTTGGTCCACCAAGGTAATCCATGATAATCTGCCTATTCTAACATCTGTGACCTTCATTTCTGCAAAAACCCCTTCACTATACCATGTAACATATTCACAGGTCCCAGGGAGCTGGGTGTGGACTCTTTAGGAGGGTCTGTCATTCTCCTTACCACAGTCTTCCTTATATTGCCCAAAGGTTCATGTCTCTTCCAAATGCAAATATATTCACTCCATCCCAAGATCTCAAAGTTCTCATCCCACCATTGCATCAACTCAAAGTCTAAACTCCCGTTTAAATTCATAAATTCAAAAGTCTCAAATCTCACCACCTAAATTATTGAAATCAGTGGAAACTGAGAATGTGAATATAATCCGTCCTGGGGCACAATTCCTCTTCATCATGGACCCATCATTCTAAGAAAACAAGTTATCTTCTATCAAAACACGTCCTGATTTAATTTCTATTTTAAAAATATAGTTGCATGCCGGAATAAAGCTCAGACCCTCATGACTGTGAGCCATATTAACTCATCAGCAGTTCTAGTGCTCTGAGAGAAACAATAAATGTAAATGGGTACTGGGAGACAAATACCCAGGGGTCACTTGTATTTCTTCCTATATCTTGCAGTAGAGGCACTTTCATCCTTTGTTCCAGAGTATCTTTTCATGGATATTTGTATGTTCAACAGGTATGGAAGACACAGATAGTTTCTTTCTCTGAAGTAGAAAGCAGATTTGTTATCCAATGTAATACGTATATATGTAATGTCTCCATCCACTTGGGCAGATTTGCTTACACCCCCTTACAAAAGATCAGGGTTTCTTTATCTTGGGGCTCTTCAACTGTAATAAAATCTCACAGTGTGTACAGCATCATCCTGAACCTGGCTTACCGTCACTTTCCTGGAACTTGGGACAGGGGTAGGTTGGCAAGGAGAACCAATGTGAATCCAAAGCTCATGCTGCCAGCTAGACTTTGTATTATAAAGTCCTGTTTTACTGACTAAAGAGTCGCGTATGTTTTGACAGCAAACTAACAATAGCTCGTAAGCAAATTCAAATCTCAGACCCTTACACTTCTTGTCAAATTTTACAGGGAGTTTGGATGCTTTCAGAGATAGGACTTTCTAGAGTAGATGGACAACAGCCATTTGTGAGCTTGGTGAGGGAATATGAGAAGGTGACCCAGGATCCTTTAGCAGAATCCTGCCCATGTGATGGACAAGGGATGGCAAGAGGTAATCACCACTGGCCTGCCTATCAAAGGACTGTTTAGAGGTTGAGGGGTGAGAGACAGGATTGAAACAAGCGGTGAGATTGGTGCTTCAAATGCTGTGCACTCTCCTTCAGTGGCACGAAGAAAGGTTATAGAGTCACAAAAGTTGATACAGAGCTTTGGATGAAATGAAAACATTAGAAGTTCATCTGCTTAAGTCAAGAGTGTCTATTTCACATCTCTTGAACTTGAAAGAGCCTTGCTTTCTGGAACAGAGATTCTCCCTCCCTCCATGGACCTGATTCTTCCCTTCTGCTTTCCCTGCTTTTAGCTCTGTTTCAAGTTCCATTTGATTGAAAGTAACCAAAACCCACAGGGCTTATGAGAAAAGCAGAGTTCATTGATCCATAAAGTTTGTAAAGGATAAGGTTAAATACAGCGATACAATAATTTAGAACCAGATCCTGATAGCTTTACAATTATCTTCTTATCTCTCTTCTCTCATTTTAAATCCTAGATAATAGCTTCATTGTTTCATAATGGTTCGGCCATGATTATCAGTCCCATGTCTCACATCTTTCACATTTCACCATTAGAGCAATATTGAATTTTTAATTCTAGGTTGAGTTTGAAAAATTTCAAGGAAAAATATTCATCAAGCCAATTTGCAACAAAGCTCAACCCACAGGATTAATCACCTTAGGTGAAGAGGCAAAAATATTATGATCATCACGGTTTTAGTTTTATAGCCATTCCTGTGATCTGGGGCAGGACATCAAGCCATGATATTATAATAATATGCTAAGAATATTAGACATACAAAATGAATAGCCAATATTAATTGTTTCTTTAAATGATCTGCTTTATGGAATGTCAATTTTTAAAATGACAGAATAATCAAATATTGTATAAATATATATATTATGAAAGCATTATTATGAAGTAGACAAGTATTAAAATTGAAGTAAACTTGTTGTAGAAGTATTCTAAAATATAAGTAGCTATTTGTATTCAAATACCAAAAAGATTTATGATAAACTCTGATTTTCTTCTTCAAACATGAAAGTCAAGTCACATATTAAAGGTAGTGTTAAAGAAGTATTTCCGTGTTTATAATGATCTGATCTTACTCTTTATGTAACTATATAAATATCAATATTCTGTTACCTAAAGATAGTTATGCATCTAGTCTTTAAAAATGGAAATGGTGGGAATCTCTTCATTATTTAAAAATTACATGTCAAAAGGCAAAATTATGAGTTGAACAATTTTCTTTTTTAAATTTTTTATTATACTTTAAGTTCTAGGGTACATGTGCACAACGTGCAGGTTTGTTACATATGTATACATGTGCCATGTTGGTGTGCTGCACCCATTAACTCATCATTTACACTAGGTATATTTCCTATTGCTATCCCTCCACTCTCCCTGCTCCCCACAATAGACCCCGGTGTGTGATGTTCCCCTTCCTGTGTCTAAGTGATCTCATTGAACAATTTTCTTACGCATGGGTTATCATTATGGTAGGGCAAATTATCAAAATACTTCAATCAGATAAATCTTTCGCTCATGATTATCAAATACAATTTTCCTTGCTGCATATCCGTAAGCCACAAGACCGAATACCATAATATCCACAGCAGTTTGGCTGCCAGTGGTACACACTAAGCTTTTCACATATTAATATCTATTCCATGGGCATTATTCCAATAAAATGTTTAATAATGTAACCAATTTAAGTATCGTTTCTCCTCCCTCAGTATAGAAAATCCAATTTGAAGGAGACATAAATTTATTTATCATAGAAAACAACATTCTATGGAATTAATAACTAAAGACATGAGAGAGTGTATGCATGCATATAGACATGTATGTAAAAATTAATGAGTGTTTGTAGACTCAAGAAAAATTAAACTTAACTTCAACTTTGTAGGCATAAGCATATGTCAGCATATGTCAATTTAAAAAATTATCCAATTTGAGTTAATACAATATGGGTCAAGGAAATAAAACAGAAAGGTCTAATACAGAATTAAGATAAATAAGAATTCTAAGACAGAAACCATCTTTTCAACCGTATTGCCCAGCAGCCATGCATGCCACAACATGAGGCAAAATTTATTAGAATTGGTACTGAAGAACAAGAAAATCTATCCTCAACTATAATTTAAACAGATATCATGAAATAAGGAGAGTCCATAAAATAACAGCCTTTTTAATTTTAATAGTTTACATGTATATGTATAATATATATGTGTATATGTATGTCCATATATGCACACACACATATATGAGAGACAGAGAAAGAGAGATAAAGATACAGAGATATGGTTATATCTTTTCTGAGAGAAACAAAACTCTTTTGTCTATAATAGAATCTAGAGGGTTAGGAAGTTCTGGGATCTGGGAGCAAGGGCTATTGAAATAATCATATAGTCAAAAAACAATCAATATGATTTTTCCAGCTAGAAGTAGTTTTGGTGTATTGTGTTCTTCAGTATTGTCCCTCATTAACTCAACTTGAAAAGGACACTTTAGCCTTTTCAGAGTTTCTAGGGTTTTGTATTTGTGTGTATGTCTTGTGTATCTTACTATGCATAAACTGAAGAGTTTTTGGAATAAGTAAGCTCTGAAATAGGATTGACTTTGTCATAACATATTGCCCTTACTTTCAGGGGACAAAGTTAAAGCTCCATATTTTGTCCCAAAGGGAAAAGTGTTAAAACTGACCTTTGAGTAAGTATAATGGCATTTAGATGATTATATTATGATTAAAATGAATTCTAATTTCAGATGTATTATGATATCCTGACCTTTTTCTATATTGGCAGTATAATGCCTTTAGAAAGGGAAAATAGTAGCTGTCTTGAGCTTGTAAACGACTATTCAATATGAGATGTCAATTGCTCACTCATTCTCTTTTCACCTGGGTGTATAGCTGGTACTAGAGTCTTTATTGATCTCCTAGAAATGTAATAGATGTAAGCACATCAAATATCTACTTGGCATTCCACTTATCTTATAAAATTGGAATGAAGAATCATCTACAATGGTATATTTAATACTTGGAATACTATCTGCTTGATAGGATGTATCAGCTTTCATTAAATCAATCAGTTAAGATGTACTTGTCCAAGCACATGCACATAAAATTAAAATGTTCCTGCTTGAGTAGTTTGTAGAAGCCAAATAGGATTCTCTATATGTCATACAGAACACTAACTGCTGTCTGATTTTAAGAAAACTTAGTAATTGCCCTAACATGCAAATTTTGAAAAGTGACCTCTTCATTAGGGCACAACCCTTCTAGGAGAGAATGTGTTGGAGACTAGCAGCAGGAGGTTGCTGTATATCCTCTTGTTCCCTTATCCCAGAGTCTCTGCTACTATAACAGAATAAGACCCTATAGCTCTTGGATCTGCAACAATAATTCCCCAATCTGTTTCATGGGCCCTGCATCTTCTTTTTTGGGGTTTGCAGGAGCCCAATAAATAACACCTCTCTATCTTTTCTAGATTATGACATTGTTGTGACAAAAAAATATTAAGTTTCAGGCAGGCATGAGGAAAACAAACATGTATTAATGATAAATGTGGTCTTGGAAGGTGTGGTTTTTTATCAGTAGACACTGCCTGTAGAGTTAGGACTCTGCCATCCCATGCATAGAACAGGGCAAAATATATGTTCTTTACAGGTAGTCTTGCACCCAAAAGAAAGAGAAAAAGAGACCAAATACCCAAAATATGCATGCTCACTTCTCTTTCCAAAGTCACCAATCTGATGAGGGAAGAGTGAAGAAGACAGAAAGAGGAGGGAGTGCTAGGCAAGATGAACTCCTTTCATATGAAAGAAAACATCAGCAGAGAGAAAAATTTCTTCCACTTGCCCCCTACCAAGAGAGTTCCCCAGTTTTCAATCCACTGTTCTTCTCCCTCCATGCTAGTTTTCTGGGGTGGTCAGGTCTGGACCCATAGTTTTGCCTATTATTGGTGTACTTATAGCTATCAAACAATTACTTCCAAAGCTAGTTTCCACCATGAGTTTCAGATTCATCTATTTAAATGACAACATGATAAGCTGATTTGGATTTTTTCATCAACATTTTAAACTAAATACATGCAGAATGACCATCCTGATGTGCCCTTAAAATATTCTGTCAAGTTCCTCCAACTATTCTTCCCCAATTCTAAATCTTTCTACACAAACCAGAAATTTGAATCAGTCTTGAGTCTTCCTTTTTCTCATGACACGCAGTGAACCACGTACAATTGATCTCATAGCTCACATATTTGCTAATCTTTATCCTCTTTTTATTCCTACTATTCGAACCTTTTGCTTTTTACTTAAAGGGAGCCAAGATAACTTTTGCACTTCTAGGCGTCACATGAAGGCGTCACGAACAGAGTCAGAAATGGCTTTCAGCCAGGAGCAGAACAGAATGAAAATCATAGACACGCAGTAGAATATGTAGACTCTATTCATGAATTGGTCACTCACTGATTAAATTTCCAAGCATTTTTTTGCTATTAAATAAAGAGGTTGATTGAATAATATATCAATTGCAGATTTAAGATGTTGGATTATCTGCACATAAGAGGCTTTGTAATTCCTGACAAAGTAGAGTACCAGGGGACAGTGAAGTCAAAAATACAAATAATGACTCCAGGAGCAACCAGAACATGTTTTCTCATCTTCTCCACTTTCTAACAGAACTATAGGATGACAACATTTAAAGGGAATTTAAAGTTCAGCCACCACAAGTACTTGCTAGTTCTACCAGATTCCTGACAAGAGGGGTCATTCATTCAACGAATGCCTAAGTTCCTAGTGATAAAAGACTTAAATATTTCCTCAGATGAATTAGAATCTTACTGCTCCCAGTTTCTATCTGATCGACTTATTTTGGGAACAACTTAGGGATCTTTCTTCTACATGAATAGTCACATAAATATTCCCACATTTTAATAAAGACAGTTATTACATATCTATGTTGTTAGTTTTTTGAGGGACCTCTATATCATTTTCCAGAATGGCTGTGCTAATTTTTGCATTTACGCCAACAGTGTATAAGATTCCCTTTTCTCCACACCCTCACCAAAACTTATTACCTTTTGTGCTGTTGATAAAAGCCATTCTACCAGGTGTAATATAGTATCTCATTGCGGTCTTAATTTGCATTTCTCTGATGATTAGCAATGTTGAGGATTGTTTCATGTATCCGTTGGTCATTTGTTTGTCTTCTTGAGAATGTGTGCAATCAAAAATAATTTAACTAATAGAAGCAGAGAATAGAATGATGGTTATAGAGGCTGCGGATGGGAGAATGGAGAGATGATGCTCAAGAGGTACAAAATCCTAGACAAGAAGAACATGGATTTTTTCCCCCCTTTTTGGAGGTTCTATTGCCCAACTTGGTGCATATAGTTAATAGTAAGAGTGCTGTAAATTTCAATATTGATAAGAGAGCAAATTTCAAATGTTCTCATCACAAAAATGTTACATAGTTGAGGTGATGAATATATTAACTAGTTTGATTTTTAATTATTTCACATCTTATTGATTATTACCTCACTTTGTATGCCATAAAAATTATATAATTACAAATGGTCGATTTATAGTAGGAACAAAGTATCAACTGGAATATCACAAAAAATAATTTAAAAATAAAAAGAGTTCAGGCCCCTCCTGGGACTTCTCTTTTTAACTTAAATGTCTCTTACTTTAAGATTTACACTTATAAAGTAATTTTATATTTTCAGAAATACAATTTTCTATTTGAAAGTCTTTCATTTTATTTAGGTGTGCATTAGGACATGAAAAAAAGAAAAACTTAATAATTTACAATTCATTTTAGTCTATCTATCCATCCATCCATCCATCCATCCATCCATGCATCCATCCATCTATCTTTCATCTATCTACTCCATTCATGCACCTATCAAACTATGTTTGTAGTTTTTCCATTGTTCCACAAAATGTTTTAGCTGTGTTATTAGATAGGTAAGTAGGTAGGTAGGTAGATGATAGATGGATGGATGGATACATAGATAGATAGATAGATAGATAGATAGATAGATAGATAGATAGATAGATAGAAAAAACAGAGAGCAGAACAGCAGTATCAATTCCTTTGTTATTTCACATATTCTAAACAATAAATTTTATGCTATTACTTCTATTAATTATACACAGAAAAGCCTGTACAGAAACTAAATGCCAAATGCATTGTTCTTTGGCCACCTTCTTTAATAATCCAACTCTCCCTGTTCAACTTGTCACAAATCTAGGAGGAAAACAAATTCCAAATATATATATATACACATACACACATACTTATTCATATCTATCACCTATAGTCCTATCACATTTTGTGGTAAAGTTCATTCAGTTAGTTTTGCTACACTTATGTGTACATAAATTTGAGTCTATTACTCAGGTAATATTATGCTGACTATAAAATTATGTTTTTATTCTAAAATGTGTTTATTTTTAAAGCTAACATTCATTGCAAATTTACTGTATACAAGATATAATCCACAGAAGTCGTGTACCTTTTCAATGTTCACATAGTCTTTATGACACAGATCAGTATAACTGATGTCAGAAGCAGCATAGCATCATTGTTACCCCGAAATTTAGAGCCAGACTCCACTTTTCACTAGCTATGTGACCCTGGGCAAATCATGTATCATGTCTGTGCTTCCATTTGTTCATAGGTAAAATAGGAAAATACTTCAAATGTTTGAGAAGATTAAATTAGCTAGTACATCTAAAAATACTTCAAATGCTTATGAATATTTAAAAATACTTCAAATGCTTATGAATATTAAATTAGCTACTATATCTAAATGAATATTATGATTACTAATATTCATATTAAATAAATATTAAATTAGCTAGTATATCTAAACCCTGGCATATAGTTAGCTACATTAAAATAAATAAATGCTCTCAAGATTACACAATTATGAAGTAAGGGAGCTGGGAACTAGTTAAGATTAACTTATTTTTTAAATGTCAAAGATAGGGATAAATAAGGGAAGGGATTTCTAAAATAACCAAAAAAAAAAAAAAAAGGTACCTTAAGCTGAATAATTAAACTTACCAACATGGTGATTTTTAGCATAGTCAAATTTGTAATCATACACACACTTTTTAAATGGACTTTTCCTCTGAAAGCTTAGTATTTTGATTAATTTATATTTTACTTTTTTTTTTTTTCCTATATTCATTCTCAGTTGAAGGTAAGCCGGTTCCTACCAACACAGTCCCTCTTGTCCCAGTAGGGCTAGCATAATTACCTACTCAGGTCTTCATCTTGCATGCCAGTGGAAATCTCCAGCTTCTAGCTAAGTTTGGTGAAACACAACCTTTCATCCAATCAATTCCATAGTACTACAATAAGATCATCCTAACCCATTGTCATTTCCTTTACCCAATACAAGTATATGTGAAAATCTCTACTCCATATATTGCACTGCAAAGAAAACTTTTACTGTTTCAAAACTACTCATGTCACTTTATTTGTGGGAGCTGCATACACCAGAATGCATTGAAAAGACTTTTTTTTCCTGAACATAATTTATTCCCCAAGAGCCTGGCTCTTAGAAGGTAGTAATTTTGTTTAATAATCAATAAGAGTTTAATTCTGAAAATGGCTGGAGTAACTTTTTTGTAATGTTTAAGTCACTGACTGGGGAAGGGTGGGGTAAACAGGTGGAGGGTAGCATTCTGCCCTACCCCAGTTCTCTGCAGATTTGTCTGGGCTTTTCTACTCACTTTCACGAAGCTGGGCTGATTGTTTTCCAGGAATGGGCATAGCATGGTGGTTCCCAAATTGTTCTTCCTATCCATCAACTTGAAATTAGTAAAAGATTTTCTTCGTTTTTTTTTTTTTTCTTTTTATATATTTATTTATTTATTTTGAAACGGAACCTCGCTCTGTCGCCCAGGCTGGAGTGCAGTGGTGCGATTTCGGCTCACTGCAAAGTTCGCCTCCCGGGTTCACGCCATTCTCCTGCCTCAGCCTCCAGGGTAGCTGGGACTGCAGGCGCCCGCCACCACACCCACGTAAATTTTTTTTTTTTTTTTTTTTTTTTTTGTATTTTTAGTCGAGACAGGGTTTAACCGTGTTAGCCAGGATGGTCTCAATCTCCTGACCTCGTGATCCGCCCATCTCGGCCTCCCAAAGTGCTTGGATTACAGGCGTGAGCCACCGCGACGGGCCAAAAGTTTTTAGCAATTATGGTTGTAGTGGATTTTTTCCCCTAAATCTTGGTTTTCCATGTAACTGTGAATTTTGATCACTTCACATCTGTATAGATATTTTAGCGACAAGTCTGAAGAAGCTACCAAGAAGACATTTCAATATGCATAATTCTGATTTAACATTAAGATGTTTTATTTTGGCAAAAATAATATATTCTGTCAGATTAATACCAATACTAGCTTATTTTGATGGATAGATGCATTAGGCACGTAAAAGCAACTTTAATCTACAATAACAACAACATTAGATATCTCATTGATATGTTAGGAGACTTTTTTTCTAGTATAGAAAAATCAGAGCACAGTAATATCAAAAGAATGTTGGAAGAGTTCTAATAGTGAAATATGGGAACCTGCATTTTTTTTAAATTATACTGGATTTTTAAACGTTACACTTGAAAAAAATGAAAACAAGTATAACAAATACTTTCACACAGAAATTATGAAACACTGGGATTAAAACTAAAGGCACTCTTTCACATGCCTTCCAGGCTGTTCCAACCCCATGGGAAATTTCTGCATCTCAAAACAATAAGAACACCTTGGGTGAGAGGTTGCCATGACAGCACACAGGGCAGCAGGCGCCCCATTGTTCTCTCGCTACAAAGATTTCACAGCAGTTTCTCATCTCTCACTTAAAAGCTACTGACCAGGGTGCTGCCTTGTACAGGGGCTAATTCTTTGTTCAATTGCATTAGCACTAGAAATCCGGAGAGCAAATGGTCAGCCACTGGATCCACAAACACAACTGAATTTGATCCCAATAATGTTGGCAGAGCCCAGTCACAAACTGTGAGGAAAGTGAACAAAATTGCCACTTCACAATCTTGATGAATATTTACATAGAATACTTTTCTCACAATATTCAAATAAACAGCAACAGACACAGAGAGATTTCATTTGAAACATGGAAATATAAGGATTATCTTTATCTTTAAAAATTAACATAGACATTTCAAATTATTTTCAAGTTTATGTACACAGACATTTGAACTTGAACACACAGTTTCTCTTCCCATGCCTTACCATCCAATACACTTCATCTTAACCTTTGATAGAACCAACTGTACTAGCCATTATTCATCAAAATGAAGTCCAGTGTTGAATTATTAGCAATGCACCTAAATTGGGACACATTGGGATAAAAAGGGAATATTAGATAAATAGGTAAATATTAGTTAATAAATTTAGCAAAAATGAGAGATTTATGAGGGTGAGCATAGAGAGAGAAATAAATGACTACTATAAGAATAGAGGACTCTAGAATTCTGTATTATGCCAATATTCTTTTTTTCTGCTCACAAGCTTAAAAGTGTTTTATCCTTGCATGGGTACTGTTATCATGTAGAGATTTTCAAATGATTTGGAAAGCAGACATATAAATTATTTAGAGGAGGAACCCTTTCAAATGATTTGGAAAATAGACATATGAATTCTTTAGAGGGGGCCCCAGAGCTCCCATAGGAGCTATCATGGACAGTAAGAACTTCACTCCAGCTCTCAGCATTTGTAAGTTAATGATAATTTGGAAAAATAAAAGTCTGCTTTAAAAATTTTGAAAGTAAGTCTTTACTTACTTTCTACTCACTTATAGGGCTCACTTATGGGGCTGTCTACTCACTTATACTAAAATCAGAAATAAATACTTCATATTCTGATTTCCCATACTCACTAAAATTACTAGATTATTGGGAGAAACTGTGTTACATTATGGACATATGAGAATGAAATTGAGGTAGGTAGAAGAAGGAGTTTTGGGGTTCTTGTGTGGGTTTTTTTTTTTTATATGTAAGGGCAATGCTCTTTGATGAAGTTAAACAAATTTCAAGTATTTTCATAAAACTGTTGCAAATTATTTTGTGTTTCATATAAAGAGTCAATGCTTTGTTGAATCTTTCTGGGATCATGGATCTCTTTGCTAATGTCATAAAATTTATAGATTGTATTCTATCAAAAAAACAGAATCATCAAGCAATTTTGTATGTAATTTCATGGTTTCATAGCCTATGAAGCTCATCCATAAATTTCCCCTGAATTCTGTGATACCAGGTTAAGATGTCCTGTAATAGAGCACATTTATAGCAAGTAATTTAGAATACTTTATTTGACCCACAAGTCCAACTCCGGGCAGCTGTTGTTGAGCCTGCTCCCTGACTCTTGTCTTACAAACATGTCCTCAATTCTTTCTCAATAATAGGCAAGAAATGGAAAACTGTTTATTGCCAATTGAATATATAGTTTCGTCAAAATGTCTGCTACTGAATCCCTGAGTCTTCCTTCAAATTCCACTGAACAGCCTCTTCTCTGCACTTACCAGAAAGCCATGGTTATATCAGCATCCTATTCTTGTGGCCAGGACTATTTGGATTTTACCCTATTTGAGTAAGTTCAGCAATGTGAAGAGGAGCTAGAAGCAGAATCTCTCCTACCAAAATAATTTTATCAGCTAGTAAATTACCCCTGACCTTCTATGGACATTGACAAAAGACAAGAGACTACTGTCTCAGCCACACTAGACTCTCACTCAGGAAAAAACAATAGCAAGAATATCAGCATAGATGCACGTGTTTTTTGTGTCCCAACTCCCACCTGATGATGCAGTGTGTCAGGGGAGCCAGTGTATGGACAGGGTTCACCACAGGAAAAACAAAACAAAACAAAAAAACGGGTTTATGAAATCCACTGTAATACATTTCCTAAACATTAATGTGATACTAAGTGGTACGTTCTCCTAAAGCATTATCTCACCTCTCAGGTTTCTGTCTGCATAAACAAACCTGAAAAGTGGCTTGTATGAAAGAAGCTGAGGTCATAGCTTTGCAATTTTTACACACTCAGAAAAAATGCATAGGAGTATAAGAGGTTCATGGAAGACGCCTCTCAATAATACCATGAAACAAAAACTGCTAATAGTTTGAAAATTTTTTGACAGCTCAAGCAAACGTTTGTATTATGTGAGAATACACACTATAGTGTTTTGGCCTCCCTATGGAGCATCTCAACAGCCCAACCTTTTCATGTAATCTTTGCAGGAAGGATATCGACTCTATGCAGCTTATTTTAAGAACTCAGGAATGGCATGAGATTGATGACTTTCCCCATTTCTCTAAGCTCTCAAGCCCTTACAGCTTCTGCCAACATTTGCAATACTCTGTGAACCAACATTCGCATTACTCTGTGAACCAACATTCCTAAGTGACAAATGCATACATAAAACAATCTATTCAAACTGCAAAATAGATCAATGAATTTTAATAGACCTGAGTTTAAAATATTACCTTATATGTTTTCATATTACACATTAACTCTAAACTGTAAATAATTGCCACTTGTCTAGTTTTGCTGTGCATCATCAGATATAATTATCTGATAAGGCTATTAAAATATTCCTCTCTTTCCCAACTATCTACTTGTGAGGAAAATTTTAAAAGACCTAAATAAATGGAAAAAATATATATTTCTGGGTTCAAAAACCCAGTATTTTTAAGATATACATTTTTTTTTTCTTGAGACAAAGCCTCTCTTTGTCGTCCAAGCTGGAGTTCAGTGATATGATCTCAGCTCACTGACACCTCTGCCTCTTGGGTTCAAGTAATTCCCAGGCCTCAACCTCCTGAGTAGCTAGGATTACAGGTGTGCGCACCACCACGCCTGGTCGATTTTTGTATTTTTAGCAGAAACAGGGTTTTACCACATTAGCCAGGCTGATTTTGAACTCCTGACCTCAGGAGATCCACCTACCTGAGCCTCCCAAAGTGTTAGGATTACAGGTGTGAGCCACTGTGCCTGGCTGATAAATTTTATTTATATATTCTTAACATATAAATAAGATAAAAATTTAACACAATTCCAATCAGAATTGTTATCAGACTTTTTAAATAAAAGTTGACAATCTAAATGGAATATTTCCATAGTAAAGCAAATCATCTAAAATAGTCAAAAAATTTGAATAAAGAAAAATCTAAAGAATCTACAGTATCATATTAAAAGATGTATTATAAAAATAAATAATTATGCTATAGTGGTACTAGCATAAACAACAGATCAATAAAAAAGAGGACATAAATTAACACATATATGGTCAATAGATTTTTAATAAATATATCAAGTTAATTTTGTGAGAAAATGAGTCTTTTTTAAAAAATAAACAAAATGTGACAATTACTTCTAAAAGCATTTTGGAAGCTTTCTAAATGTGTAAATTTAAGCGTGAATTAACCACGTACTCAACTTACATTGTCTCTACATTAAATATATACTAATCATTGGAACTACAAATTCAAGGTATTTACACAAGATATATAAAAACTTATATCCAGACAAAATGTATACATAAATATTCATAGAAACTTTAGTAATATTTACCAAAACAGGAAACTCCCCAAATATCCATCAATAGGTAAATAGATAAGCAAATTGTGACATATTCATATATTAGAATACTGTTGTGCCATCACAGCAGAGAGGGCACAGGGAAGAGGCAGAGCTGGGTCTGCACTCCACAGAGCCAGCGGGAGCCAGGGACCAGCAGGAGCCCTCCCTGAGGCTGCTGCCCTAGGGGCCGTTGCCATGGTGCTGAGTCCAGCAACCTGAAGGCAGGGGAGCAGTGTGGTCAGGCACAGAAAGGCGGGCAGAGAGGGGCCCAGTAAGGACAAGGATCGCCACTCCAGGCTGCAAGGAGGTGCAGCTGGGGCTGCCTGCATGCTCCATGGAATGGGCGGAGCCTCGCCTTCGCAAGTACAGGACCAGGCATCTCTGCAGTCTGCACCCTTGGGGCCTAGGAAGTCCCCCTTGCCCCTGCAGGCTCTGGAGTGTCTGCTGCTCCCACTGTCTCACCTCTCCCCACTGCTGGTGCCCACTCTGACCTTGGAGCAGGGTTGGGGCCAAGCCTGAACGCACAGCACAGCTAGGTGTGCACACACTCAGGGCAGCACTGACACACCAGCCCCCTGCCACATTAGCCTCCTCCAGACTTTGAATGCCTACAAGCATTGGGAGGAAGTTGGGGAGGGGCTGAGGGCAACTCAGTGCTGGCCTGCAGGTGCCCCTTGGCATGAGCAGTCTGGGTATCATGGACAGTAGCAGAAGGCAGACAGGATCCTGTGCAGAAAAAGGTGGCTCCCAGTGAGGCCCCACCTTCAGGCCAGGGAGGGCCTCAAGGCGGGGGTCAGGCTGCCAGTCCCGCAGACTGGAGTGAGAACTTGCAGTGCCTTTTCCAGGTGCACCTATGACCACCCAGGGATCAGTCAGTGCACACTTCCTCCCCTTTGAAGCCCATAAAAGCCCTAGGCTCAGCCAGAACTGAATACTCACTGAGATGACCAGTTGCAGAGAGGAGCTACCCTCTCTGCTGGGAGCTGAACAGCCCGCTGTGGAAAGGAGCTTCCCCCATAAGTCTCCTCTGAGCTGTTCTATTGCTCAATAAAGCTTCACTTCATCTTGTTCACTCTTCATTTGCCTGCATACCTCATGTTTCCTGGTTGCAGGACAAGAACTCCGGATAAGCTGAATGGTGAGGTTAAAAGAGCTATAACACAAGCAGGCCTGAAACATGCCCACTGTTCACCACATTGCAGGCAAAGAGAAGGAAAGAAGAGCTGTGGTCCTCTGGGGAGCCCAGACATGGGAACTCCCTGAACCAGGGTTGAGACTCCCTGTTTGGGCTGCCATGGTTCCTGGCATCTCCAAGCTTCTGGGCACCACCAGATTCCCCTGTGCCAGCTGTAGAAACTGCTTGTGGTGTGCCTGGTCTAGCCACAGCCTCACAGAGAGCCAGCGCCTGTGCCAGCACCTGGAGCTGCCTGCCTGGCTGCAGCAGCCAGCATGTCTGAGTGTGTTCAGTGTCTGAACCCCACACTCACTCACACACCCCTTTCCGCTCCATGCCTGACTCCTCCTTGGCAGGCATGGGATCTAAGCCCTTGGCAGGTGTGGAATCTAGGCTGGTAGTGTTAGCCGAGCACAGCCTGCCAGGTTGAATGGGTGAAACAAGCCCAGTGGACCCAAGCTTTGCTTGGGCAAAGGTACTAGTGGCGACAGAGGTTTCTGCCCAGAAAAGTGACACCTCAAGGATCTTTTAACAGTAAGTCAAACATTAAGTCACAAAAATCAATAAACTACTAATGCAAGTAAAATCATGGATAAATCTCAACAACATAGGTGACTGCTGACTTGGAGAAACTAGATCAAAAGAGTATATACTCAGTGATTTCTTTGTATGACATTTTAAAAATGGCAGTGATTATCTGGGGTCAGCAATAGATGATAGTCTGGTGTGAATAACTGCAAATCTGAGTGGGAAAACATCTGAGGTTGATAAAATGCTTCTTCACCTTGTGATGGTGCTTCCATGGAGTTATGGACTGAATTATGTTTCCCAGAATTCTTATATTAACTCAATAATCCACAATGTGACAGTATTTGGAGACAGGGCCATTAAAGCAGTAATTAAGATAAAATGAGGTCACAGGTGTGGGTCCTGAATACAATAGGACTGGTGTCCTTATAAGAAGAAAGAGACACACTAGGAGTGCAGTACACAGAGAAAGGGCTCTGTGAGGATAGCAAGAAGGTAGTCATCTTAAATCCAGGAAAAGAACCCTCAGGGTAAGCCAACCTTGCTCACAGCTTGACCTTAGACTTCCAATCTTGACTGTAGAAAACACATGTCTGCAGCGTAAGCCACCCAGTCTGTGCTATTTTGTTATGGCAGCCCTAGCTGAATAACACGCACAGCTCTAAGCATCTGCCAAAACTCATCAAACTATACATTTAAGATGGGAGCATTTTATTGAATGCAAATTATACCCCAATAAAGTTGATTTATAAAACTTCCTTAAGGAATGACACAAAGAGCACTACATTGAATGCTTTATACATTAAATTGCATTCCCTAAATTAGAAACAGGACACTTGTCCTCTCTTTAGGATTTCTACAGGATGACTATACATTTTACAAAAGATATAGTACTCTCACAATGGCATAAATATCCTATATCTAGAGTGGAAAAATTACAGTGGGCAAGGACATCTGGCTTTGAAATGGTTTTGTTGGCAGCTTTGAAGTGTCAGCAGCAATAAGTGATATTTCTCTACAGCTCTGGAAGCAGAAGAAAATCACAAATGCCACTATCATAATAGGTGCATTCCTTGTGTAAATATGATATACTCCCAGAGGATGCCTGAAGTAATTGAGAGAAATTAGAGGAAGATGTAGTTCTAGCAGAGTGAATACAGTTAGAGCCAGAGAAATAGAGATTTGATTTATTATCATTATTTTGACTTGATATATTTCCCCATGTAATTGTGCCCTGGGAAAAATAAGCTAATATAAAAATAGAGCTAGAGCTGGAGGTTAGAGACATATGCATATTAATACAGATAGGTTAATAGATAAATAATAGATGTAGATAAATATATGGATATATATGAAGTTATGTTAATACATAGGATTATAAATGCATAGATGTATAAATATGTAAATATAAAAACAGACCCAACTGGTCATTTTGGGAGTGGATTTGTGAGCGATTTTTAGCTAAGTACTCATACTATACACACAGTTAAACTATAATGCTGAGTGTTTCCTTATGGGAAACTTCAAAATTCAAAAAAAGGGTTTTAAGGGGGAGCCAAGATGATCAAGTAGACGCGACCAGGAAGAGAATCTCCCACTGAGAGAACAGATCATAAAGAAGACTGGCACACTCCAAGCCGATCTTCAGAAGGAAGGCATTGAGAATAATCAGAGGATGCAGACTCTGGGCTGAAGTGGGAGAAAGCTGGGAACTCTGCACGGGGCTGCTGAGCACTAGGACTAACTCCTGGTCCCAAGTGGCTCCTGAGAAAGAGGTGAGTTAAATAGGTGAGGAGTGGCCTACTCTGACCACAGACTTCTGAAATCCTAGCTGCAGGAGACCACACAACTACCCGCAGACATTTGAGCTGACAGGGAGAGCTGCAGGGAGAGGTGGCAGGGACAGGACTCCAGTCTGAGCAGAGCCCAGAGGATCTGGCATGGGAATAGCTGCGGTGAAGCACAGCAGAATGTCTGTCTCCTAAGGCTTGCCACGCTCCCCCAGGTGGTTTTGGGCTTTGATCTGTCAGACCTTGACAGGGCAGAACAGTCTTGCCAATATAATGGGGCTAGTCTTATCTGAGCACTGCCCTGTCTGTTGGCCTCTCCCAGAGTTCCCGCCTGTCTGCACCCACTTGCAGTGCAGCCTCAGGTGCCCAACCAGGGTACTTCCTGGCAGCTACCATCATAGCTCCTTTGCTGGCATACTACATTTGACCAAACAGGAGCTTCAGCCAGTCACCCCTCATCAGTGCATACCCATTAACCTGCAGCTTTCCCCCACCACAACTTCTGCCCACCCATTTGCTGGTGCACATGCATCCACAGCCCCCACCCCCACCACTTCGATGGTGTATGTACATAGCCAGACCTCACTGCCCTGCTTCCACTTGTGCGGACACAAACAACTCACCACCCTACTCCTGTCAGCATGAGCACATGCGGACACCAGCACTCCATCCCACCAACACGCATGAACCCCATCACCCCATCCCCACTGACATGTGTGTATCCTGTTGCACATTTCTGCTGCTCTCATGCATGTGTGAGCTTGGATCCCATTGCCACTGCCACAACAAAGTGCTTTGACTGGCAGCCTTCATCAGAGTATTGCTACCAGCAGATTAGGAACGCCTCAGCCCTTCTAGCACAGCAGGTGCTTAATATCAGGGAAACAGGGAACAAAACTGTGAGCCTGGTAGCAGACCCACAGGGTTAGAGCACACAGCATAGGTGTGTTGAGTTGAGACTTGCCCCCTGAAATCTTCCCTAAATGAAATCAGTTGACCGAACCCACCTTATACCACAGTCAAATCTTCAAGGGCATCAAATAATATAAAAGCAAGAAAAAAAATATCCAAAAGACAGCAATTTCAAACATTCAAATATTAAAGGAACACCATTAGATAAGAAAGAACCAGCTCAAGAACTCTAGCAACTCAAAAAACCAGACTGTTTTCTTGCCTCCAAATGGCCACACTCGCTCCCCAGAAATGGTTCTGAACCAGGATGAAATGGCTGAAATAACAAACATGATTTAGATTCTGGATAGGAACAAAGATCATCAAGATTCAGGAGAAAGTCAAAACACATGCCAAAGTATCTCAGGAATCCAATAAAATGACACAAGAGCTGAAAGATAAAATAGCCATTTTAAGAAAGAACCAAACCATACTAACAGAGCTGAAAAAATGCACTATAAGAGTTTTGTAATACAATCAGAAATATTAACAGCAGAATAGACCAAGATGAGGAATGGATATCAGAGCTCAAAGACAGGTTATTCAAATAAACTAATTCAGATAAAAATATAGAAATAATAATTACAAGCATGAAAAAACTTCTAAGAAATATGAGATTGTGAAAAGAGACCAAACCTATGAATCATTGGCATCCTTGAAACATAGGAGGAAAGAGCAAGCAATTGGAAAACATTTGAGGATATTGTTCACGAAAATTTCTCCAATCTCACTAGAGAGGTCAGCATTCAAATTTAGGAAATGCAGAGAAGCCCTAAGAAATTATATATAAGACAAGCATTGCCAAGATGCATAGTCATTAGATTCTCCAAGGAGAATGTGAAAGAAAAAATATTAAAGGAAACGAGAGAGAAAGGGCAGAATACCTACAAAGGGAACCCCAATAGGCTAACAGCAGACCTTTCAGTAGAAACCCTACAAGCCAGAAGAGATTGAAGGCTTATTTTTAACATTCTTAAAGAAAAGAAATTCCAAACATGAATTTCATATCCAGCTAAACTAAATGAAGGGAAAATAAGATTCTTTACAGACAAGAAAATGCTAACAGAATATTTTACCACAAGATCTAACTTACAAGTAGTTCTTAATGGAGTGCTAAATGTGGAAATGAAAGGCCATTATCAGACACCAAAGGAAAACACACACACACACACACACACACACACACACACTTATGCACATAGAACATTGTGATGGTTAACACTGTCAACTTGATTGGCTTGAAAGATGCAAAGTATTGTTCCTGGGTATGTCTGTGTGGGCGTTACCAAAGGAGATTAACATTTGAGTCAATGGATTGGGAGAGGCAGACCCACCCTCAATCTGGGTGGACGCCATCAAATCAGCTTCCAATGTGGTTAGAATAAAGCAGGTAGAAGTTGGAAAGAACAGACCTGCTGAGTTTCCTGGCCTTCAATTTTTTCCTGTGTTGGATGCTTCCTGCCCTCCAACATCAGACTCCAAGTTCTTCAGCTTTCAGACCTTCAGACTTACAACAGTGGTTTGTCATGGGCTCTCCGGCCTTCAGCCACAGACTGAAGGCTGTACTGCCGGCTTCCTTACTTTTGAGGTTTTGGGACTCAGACTGGCTTCCTTGTTCCTCAGCTTACAGACAGCCTATTATGGGAATTCACCTTATGATCGTGTGAGTCAATACTCTTTAATAAACTCCCTTTTATATATACATATATATCTTATTATTTCTATCCATCTGGAGAACCCTTAGTAATGCAACCATTGACACTATAAAGCAATTACACAATCAGGTCTGCAAAATAACCAGCTAACAACACAAATATAGGACCAAATCTGAACATATCAATATTAACCTTGAAAGTAGATGAGCTAAATGCCCCATTTAGAAGACACAGCATGGGAAAAAGATGTAGGCTGGGAGGCTAGGCCCATCTCTCTTTTTCATGTTTTTCTGCCTCTTTTATATTTGCTGGCAGCTGATTAGATTGTGCCCACCAGATTAAGGGTGGATCTGCCTTCCCCAGCCCACTGACTCAAATGATCATCTCTTTTGGTCAAAACCCACATAGACACATCCAGGATTAACACTCTATCCTTCAATCCAATCAAATTCACAGTATTAACAATGCAAGTCCACCCCTACATCTCCTGAGATCATATGTAATCTTCAAATAAAGACAATATTGAGGTCATAATTATGCTTAACATAATACAACTATCCTTCATACAAGGGGAAATGCACCAATCCCCAACCCAAATACTATTACATAAAGTTAACAATACTTAAATGCTGATATGACGTCAATAAATCTTATGTCACATGATAAAGGAAAAGGAAATAACATGAAGATATTTCCTTAGTACAAGTGTACACATGCACAAACATGTTTTTAACACAAGAAGGAGGAAATACTCATGACAATTACAGTCCTCATTTCTGCAGCTGGTCATGTGGTTGTAGCTGGTACTGATGACTACCTTCTTCTACTGCCCATTCTGTATTCCCTTTGCCTTCAGCAAGCACCTCAGCAGGTGGTGGTTTTCTTCCTGAGGAGTGACCCAAACCTTCATTCCTGAAGGGTCTGGAGCATTTGTAGTCCTGTCTGGATTTGGCTGTTGTACTTTCCCATTGACTTCAATATCCATTCCCATGCCTGTTCTCTAGACTGTTGTTTACATAAATTAGAGAACTCAAACAGTTCTTTTTGAGTGTAGGGCATCTCCTCATGGGTCACACTCTCAGCCCCACCTCTGGGGGCCCACCAAGACTTTAGACTAGTTACAGGTCTAGAAGCAAACAGAGGTGTTGGGTGTGACTTCTGAGGAGAATCAACATTATCTTGCCTGGCAATTGCCTTTGGAGAGGCCATTACTGTTGTCTCAGACAGTGCAGGGTATTTTTCCTCAAACAAAGGTGGAAAGGCTGATGGCAGCATGAGTCAGGGAGAGGATATTGCCACTACTGGGGATGGGGAAGATGTTCCTTCTGGCAAAGAACATTTATCAGAGTTTACAAACTCAGTATCCGCAGCTTCATCGGGGTCCTCCCACACATCTCCATTCCAAGTTGCAAGGTCTCATTCTTTTCCAATGAATGCCCTCACTTTAACAGTAGACACCTGGCGAGGCTGTGCATGCATCTTTCATTCAGGTCAGCCACTCTCATGATAAAAGCTTGTCTCTTTTTCCATAAATCCAGCTCTTTCCCTACAGTAGATAAGACAGGGCAATCTTAGCAGATTTGAGGCTCAGTATCTGCTTCTGAAACCTTGAGACAGAACCCTTGAGTTCATCATTTGCTTTCACCACTTTTTCACTGAAATTAGAAGCAACCAACCAGCTTCATTATGTCCCTTTGTTCTCCACAAATGGTCAAAGGTATTATGTACAGAGTCACTGAATTCTTTGCCTCTCATGAGCAGTGAATCAGGAGTGTCAAATGCATTTATTTTGCATAACTCTCCAAACAGTTCATGCCAAGGACTATCAGTGTTCTCCATAATAATAGAAGTGAGTTGTTAGTATTTTTGGGTCCAATCATATTAAGCAGTCAACACCAGAAACCCCAAAACCAATGAAAGAACTCCATCCTTAATATTCTGTTCATTTAGAACCACTCCTGGTACCAAAATCTGTATCAGTCAGGGTTCTCTTAGAGGGACAGAGCTAATAGGATATTTATATGGATATATCCTGTGTGTGTGTGTGCGTGTGTGTGTGTGTGTATGGATATATATATGGATATATATGTGGATATATATATATATATATATAGAGAGAGAGAGAGAGAGAGAGAGAGATAGAGTTTAGCGAGCTTATTAAGTATTAACTTACATGATCATAAGGTCCTAAAATAGGCATTCAGAATTCAGAATTCAGATTCAGAATAGTCATTGACTTAATGGTCAGAATATTACACTTTGTTGTTTAGACATGTGAAATATGGGAATAACTGCTAGAATGAGAATGGAGGATACAAGGGCCAATACGCCTCCTGATTTGTTAGGGATGGATCATAGGTCTGTGTAGGCAAACAAAAAGTACCACTCTGGCTTAATGTGGGGTGGGCTGTTGAGGGGGTCCTTAAGCGTGTTGTCTGGGTCACTCAGGAGGTCAGGCAAAAATAGTACTAGAGTTATTAGAAGGAGGAGGAGAAAGATTAAACCTATAATATCTTTACTTGTATGGTAGAGATGGAAGGTAATTTTGTCAGGGTCAGATGAAACCCCTGAAGGGTTGTTAGAACCTGTTTCATGTAGGAATAAAAGGTGAACAGCTGTCAGAGCTGTAAAGATGAAGGGTCAGATGAAATGGAAGGTGAAAAATCGTGTAAGAGTGGCTTTGTCAACTAAGAATCCACCTCAGATTCATTGTACAAGGTCAGTTTGAACATATGGAATTACTGATAGTAGATTTGTAATTACTTTTGCACCTCAGAATGGTATCTGGCCTCATGGGAGCACGCAGCCTATGAATGCTGTTGCTAGTTGTATTAGTTGCAAGCTGAGGAGCAAGGAGAGCCAGTCTGAGTCCCAAAACTGAAGACCTTGGAGTTTGATGTTTAATGGCAGGAAGCATCCAGCATGGGAGAAAGATGTAAACTGGGAGGCTAGGCTCGTCTCTCTTTTTCACGTTTTACTGCCTGCTTTATATTAACTAGCAGCTGATTAGATTGTGCCCACCAAATTAAGAGTGGATTTGCCTTCCCCAGCCCACTGACTCAAATGTTAATCTCTTTTGAGCAGCACCCACATAGACACAACCAGGATTAATACTCTGTATCCCTCAATCCAATGAAGTTGACACTAGATATTAACCATCACAGCAGGGGTTGCCTTTCTAATTTCAGATAAAACAGACTTTAAAGCAACAATGATGAAAAAAGACAAAGAACGTCATTACTTAATGGTAAAGGGCTGAATTCAACAAGGGGACTTAACCATTCTAAATATATGTGCATCCAACACTGAAACATCCAGATTCATACATCAAGTTATTAGAGACCTATGAAGGAACTTAGATAACCACACAGTAATAGTGGGAGACTGATATGGTTTGGATTTGTGTCCCCGCCCAAATCTCATGTCAAATTGAGGGAACGGCCTGGTGGGAGGAGGTGATTGGATCAGATTTTCCCCTTGCTTTTCTCATGATAGTGAGTTCTTATGAGATCTGACGGTTTGGAAATGTGTGGCACTTCCCCTCCTGCTTACTCCTTCTTCTGTCACCATGTGAAGAAGGTTCTTGCTTTCTCTTCACCTTCCACCATGATTATAACTTTACTCAGGCCTCCCCAGTCTTGCTTCCTATTAAGCCTGAAGAACTGTGAGTCAATTAAACCTCTTTTCTGCATAAATTACCCAATTTCAGGTAGTTCTTGGACTAATACAGAAACCTCAACACCCCACTGACAGTACTAGACAGATCATTGAGACAGAAAGCTAAAAAGATATTCAGGACCTGAGTTCAACATTTGACCAAATGGACCTAACAGATATTTACAAAATAGTCGACCCAACAGCAACAGAATAAACATTCTGAACAATATCCTCAAGCATATTTTCCAAATTGCTTGCTCTTTTACCCATGTTTCAAGAATGCCAATGATGTGTTAGTTTGGTCTCTTTTTACATTCAGAATATACAATATTTTCATCTGCACATGGTACATACTCTTAAATCCACACAATTAGCCACAAAACAATTATCAAAATTTTTTTAAAATTAAATTATGCCAACCGCAATCTCAGAAGACAGTGCAATAAAAATAGAAATCAGTACTTAGAAGATCTCCCAAAGCGATACAACTAAGTGGAAATTAACTTCTCCTGAATGACTTTTGGGTAAACAATGAAATTAAGGAATTATGAATAAAGAAATCAAGAAATTCTTTAACAATAATGAGAACAAAGATACAATATATCAAAATTTCTAGGACATAACTAAAGCTGCATTATGAAGAATATTTAAAGCACTAAATGCCCACATCAAAAAGTTAGAAAAGTATTAAATTAACAAACTAATATCACACCTAAAGGATTTAGAAAAAGAAGAGCAAACCAGCAAACCAACTCCAAAGTTAGCAGAAGAAAATAACCAAATTGTAGCTGGATTTAATGAAATTGAGATGTGAAAAAACACGTAAAAGAACAATGAAACTAAAAGTTGTTTCTTTGAAAGAATAAAATTGATGGGCCACTGGTTAAACTAATAAAGAAAAAAAGGAAGAAAATCCTAATAAACACAATCAGAAATGACAAAAGGGACATTACCACCAACATTACAGAAATACAAAAGAAAACAACACCTCAGAGACTATTATGAACACCTCTATGCACAGAAACTAGAAAACCTCGAGGAAATGGGTAAATTCCTGGAAATACACAACCTCTCAAGATTGAACCAGAAAGAAATTGAGACTCTAAACAGACAAATAATTACCTCCAAAATTGAATAAGAAATAAAAAGCCCTCCCCAAAAAAACCCTGTACTAGACAGATTCAAACTGAATTTCACCAAGCATATGAAGAAGAATTAGTACCAATAATATTGAAACTATTCCAAAAAATTGAAGAGTAGGGACTCTGCCTTAACTCATTCTCTGAGGACAGCATTATTCAGATACCAAAATCTGGCAGAAAAACAACAGCAACAACAAAACTTCAGGCCGACATACCTCGTGAAAATGGATGCAAAAATCCTCAACAAAATACTAGCAACCCAAATCCAGGAGCACAGCGAAAAGCTAATCCTTCACAATCAAATAGGCTGTAATCCTGGGATGCAAGATTGATTCACCATAAACAGAACTAAAATCAAACACCACATAATTATCTCAACAGATGCAGAAAAGACTTCCAATAAAATTCAATATCTTCATGCTAAACATCCTCGATAAAGTAGGTATTGAAGGAATATACCACAAAATAATAAGAGCCATCTATGACAAACCCACAATCAGTATCATACCAAACATGCAAAAGGAGCAAGCATTCCTCTTGAGAACTGGAACATGACAAGGATCCACACTGTTACCACTCTTATTCAATATAGTACTGGAAGTCCTTCTCAGAGCACTTAGGCAAGAGGAAGAAATAAAAGGTGATCAAATAGAAAAAGAAAGAGAGAAAGTCAAAATGTATCTCTTGGCAGGTAATATAATCTCTAGAATACCTAAAAACCCCATATTCTCTGCTCAAAAGCTTCTAAATCTGTTAAACTATTTCAGTAAAGATTCAGGATACAAAATCAATGTATAAATATCAGAAGCATTTCTATACACTGACCACATCCTATCTGAGAACCAAATCAGTAATACAATCTCACTTAGAATAGACCCCCAAAACATCCAATACCTGGAAGTACAGCAAAACAGGCAACGAAAGAACTCTACAACAAAATGTATAAAATACTGCAGAAAGAAATCAAAGACAACACAAACAAATCAAAAAACATTCCATGCTCACAGATAAGAAGAATCAACATTGTTTAATGGCTGTGGTATCCAAAGCAATTTATAGATTAAATGATATTTCCCTCAAACTACCAATGACATTTTACAAAGAATAAGAAAACACTGTTCTAGTTTTCATATGGAACCGAAAAATAGCCCCAAGAGCCAAAGCAATCCTAAGTAAAAAGAACAAAGTCAAAGGCATCACATGACCCAACTTTAAACTCTACTCCAAGACTACAGTAACCAAAACAGTATGGTACTGGTATAAAATATAAATAAAAA
This sequence comes from Macaca mulatta, assembly GCF_049350105.2. Taxonomy (NCBI): domain Eukaryota; kingdom Metazoa; phylum Chordata; class Mammalia; order Primates; family Cercopithecidae; genus Macaca; species Macaca mulatta. Next base: position 180,143,554 of record NC_133410.1, read on the forward strand.
TAGATACATAGATAAATGGAACAGATTAGATAACCCAGTAATAAAGCCACACATCTGCAACCACCTGATCTTTGATGAAATCAACAAAAACAAGTAATGAGGAAAGGACTCCCTATTCAGTAAATGGTGGTGAGATAACTCACTAGCTATATGCAGAAGACTGAAACTGAAACCTTTATTTTCACCATATACAAAAATCAACTCAAGATGGATTAAAGACAAATGTAAATCTGAAACTATAAAAACTCTGGAAGATAACATAGGAAATACCATTCTGGACATAGGCCCTGATGAAAATTTTATGACAAAGACACCAAAAGCAATTGCAACAAAAACAAGAATTGACTAATGGGATCTAATTAAACTAAGGAGCTTCTGCACAACAAAAGAAACTATCAACAAGTAAACAAACAACCTACAGAATGAGAGAAAATATTTGCAAACTATGCATCTGGCAAAGGTCTAATATCTAGAATTTATATAAAACATAAATTGACAAGCAAATAGTGAACAGCTCCATTAAAAAATGAACAAAAGACATGAACTGATACTTCGTGAAGGAAGATATACATACTACCAACAAGCATATGAAAAAATGTTCAGCATCACTAATCATTAGAGAAATATAAATCAAAACCACAACAAAATGCCATCTCACACCACTCAGGGTGGTTACTATTAAAAAGTAAAAAAATAGCAGATACTGGTGAGACTTTGAAGGAAAGGGAACATTTATACATTGCTTCTGGAATGTAAACCAGTTCAGCCACTGTGGAATGCAGTTTGGAGATTTCTCAAAGTACTTAAAACAGAGCTATTATTCAATCCAGCAATCCTATTACTAGGTATATAACCGAAGGAAAATAAATTGTTCTCCCATAAACACACATGCACATGTATGGTCTACCATAAAGACACATGCACACACTATTCCTAATAGCAAAAACATGGAATCAACAGTAAATGCCCATTAATGATGTACTGAATAAAGAAAATGTGGTACATATACACCATGGGATGCTACAAAGGCATAACAAAAGAATGAGAACATGTTCCTTGAAGCAGCATGGATGGAGCTGGAGCTCATCATCCTAAGGAAATTAATGCAGGAACCAAAACCAGAAACCTATAATTGGGAGCTAAACATTGAGTACCCATGAACACAAAGAGGGTAACAATAGACACCAGGGCCTCCTTGAGGGTAGAAGTTGGGAGGAGGGTAAAGATCAACAAGCTGCCTATTGATTACTATGCTTATTACCTGGGTGATGAAATAATTTGTACACCAAACTTCTGTGACACACAATTTATCCATGTAACAAAACTGCACATGTACTCCTTGAATCCAAAATAAAAATTGGAAGGAAAAAAATAAAAAACAGTCCAGTATCTTCTAAAAAACATATTTCTCCACTCCATATTCTAAAAAACATATTTCTCTACTCCATATTGAGTAGAGTTAATTGAATAAGTTAATTGAGTAATTTACAATGTTGCATTTTTTTTATTAAGACTTTTTCTTGGGTTTTTCAATTTGAGACATATACTGTAACAAAACTAGTAACTCAATGGAAGACCTGTATATTTCTCACTATATTTATCTCCTTTACAATGTTATAGGACTTTTAAAACTATCACATCTGTCCTACATTACCACATTTTACTCTTACATTGCTAGTAAAACAATACTACTTAATGATAGTCTGAATTATTTCTAAAGCTTTCCAGGGTTCTTCCCATTCTTTCTTTTTGTTTGGTTGTTTGTTTAGACATGGTCTCACTTTGTTGCCCAGTCTGGAGTGCAGTGGCATGATCTCGGTTCACTGAAGCCTTGACCTCCCAGGTTCAAGCGATCCTCCTGCTTCAGCCTACAAACCAGCTACGACTACAAGCATACACCAACATGCCCACCTAATTTTTTGTATTTTTAGTAGAGATGAGGCCTTACTATGTTGCCTGGGCCAGTCTTGAACTGCTGAGTTCAAATGTTTCACCCACCTCAGCCTCCAAAAGTGCTAAGGTTACAGGCATGAGCTGCTGTGCGCAGGATCCATTATTTCTGTAACCACTAGTCTTCCCCTTCTTGAATTCCTTTGTGATTTGGAGGAATTCATCCCATTATTATATTCCCTTTTTAATAGATATAATCAGATTCGCTAATTCTGTAAAGGCTAATATTTAAGTAATCATGAATATAAATGCCCTTTATATTATTAAGATATTCCTAAACACTGACTAGAAAAAGTTAGAAAAACTATAGTGACCAGATTGCAAATACTATAGACATTTAAATGTAAAAATTCTGGCCACTGGACATCATTAGAACTTAAATAAATTTACAAGAAACCACCCCATAAAAAAGTGGGCAAAGGACATGAACAGACACTTCAAAAAAAGACATACACATAGGTCAACAATCATATGGAAAAAGGCTAAACATCTCTGATCATTAGAGAAATGCAAATCAAAAGCACAATGAGATACCATTTCACGCCAGTCAGAATGGTGGTTATTAAAAAGGCAAAAAATAACAGATACTGGCAAGGTTGTGGAGAAAAAGGAATGCTTGTACACTGTTAGTGGAAGTGTAAAGTAGTTCAGCCATTGAGGAAAACAAGTGATCTGCAAAGACTATTTTACCCAGCAATCCCATTACTTGGGATATACCCGAAGAAATAGAAATTATTCTATTATAAGGACACATGCACACATGCATTCATCGTAGTACTATTCACAATAACAAAGACATGGAATCCACCTAAATGCCCATCAATAATAGACTGGATAGAGAAAATGTGGTACACATATATCATGGAATACTATGCAGCCATGAAAGAGAATAAAATCATGACATTTTCAGGGACATGGATGGAGCTGTAGGTCAATATCCTTAGCAAACTAACACAAGGACAGAAAACCAAATACCTCATGTTTTCACTTGTAAATGGCACCTAAATGATGAGAACATGTGAACACCTAGAAAGGAACAATACACACTGGGACCTCTAAAAGGTTGGAGATGGGGAAGAGGGAGAGGATTAGGAAAATAACTAATGCATACTAGGTTTAATACCTTCGGAGTGAAATAATATGTAAACAACCCCCTTGACACAAGCTAACCTATGTAACAAACACACACTTGTACCCCCGAACTTAAAAGTTAAATAGAAGAAGCTAAAGGAAAGAAGGCAATTGGGAAGTTTTTCATATTTAAAAAAATGACAAAAAAAGTCTACTTCTTAAATTTATGGAGCGGAAATAGTGGTTTACAACTGGAAATTAATGTTTAAAAGAAAACTGATAGAGACTTTAAAAATAAATCTTGAAAGAGGATAAAGGAAGGTGAAGATATTGAGGTAAATTTTTTATTTTATAGCAGGGGGAAAATATTTATGTTGATAAATTTTAAAAATGTATGTATAAAAATATTAATTATAATTACAGACTCAACCATCTGTAAGAATTCAAATGTACAAGGGTAGATATCTCTAAAATTGAGGCCTGTAGTTTGATATGGTTTGGCTCTGTGTCCCCACCCAAATCTCATTTTGTAGCTCCCATAATTCCCAAGTGTTGTGGGAGGGACCCAGTCGAAAATAATTGAATCATGGGGGTGGGTCTTTCCCATGCTGTTCTCATGAGAGTTAACACGTCTCACAAGATCTGGTGGTTTTGAAAATGAGAATTTCTCTTTACAAGGTCTCTCTCTCTTTGGCTGCTCCATCTGTGTAAGACATGACTTGCTCCTCCTTGCTTTGCTATGATTGTGATGCCTTCTCAGTCATGTTAAACTGTGAGTCCATTAAACCTCTTTCTTTTATGAATTGCCCAGTCTTGGGTATGTCTTTATCAGCAATGTGAAAATGGACTAACAAAGTAAATTGGTACCAGTAGAGTGGGGCACTGTTCAAAAGATACCCAAAAATGTGGAAGTGACTTTGGAACTGGGTAACAAACAGAGGTTGGAATAGTTTGGAGGGTTCAAAAGATAGAAAAATTTGGGAAAGTTCAAAACACCCTAGAGACTTGTTGAATGGCCTTGCCCAAAATCCTGATAGTAGTATGGACAATAGAGTACAGGCTGAGGTGGTCTCAGATGGAAATGAGGAACTTGTTGGGAACTGTAGCAAAGGTGACTCTTGTTATGTTTTAGCAAAAGACTGGCAGCATTTCACTCCTCCCCTAGAGATTTGTGGAACTTTGAACTTGAGAGAGGCAATTTAGGGTATCTGGCATAAGAAATTTCTAAGCAGCAAAGCATTCAAGATGTGACTTGGGTGCTGTTAAAGGCATTCAGTTCTGTTAGGGAAGCAGAACATAAAAGTTCAGAAAATTTGCAACCTGACAACGCAATAGAAAACAAAATCCCATTTTCTGAGAAGAAATTCAAGCCTGCTGCAGGAATTTGCTGAAGTAATGAGGAGCCAAATGTTATGCCTCAAGACCATGGGGTAAATGTCTCCAGGGCATTATCAGAGGACTTCATGGCAGCCCCTCCCATCATAGTCCAGGAGGCCTAAGAGTAAAAAGTGGTTTTGTGGGTTGGGACCAAGGTCCCTGTGCTGTGTGCAGCCTAGGGACTTGGTGCCCTGTGTCCCAGCTGCTTCACCATGGCCAAAAAGTGCCAATTTAGAGCTTGGTCTGTGGCTTCAGAGGGTGTAAGCCCCAAGCCTTGGCAGCTTGCATGTCATGTTGAGCCTATGAGTGCACAGAAGTTAAGAATTGAGGTTTGGGATCCTCCACCTAGATTTCAGAAGGTGTATGGAAATGCCTCGATGCCCAAGCAGAAGTTTGCTTTAGGGGCAGGGTCCTCATGGGGGACTTCTGCTATGGCAGCACAGAAGGGAAATGTAGGCATGGAGTCCCCACACAGAGTCCCTACTGGGGCACTGTCTAGTGGAGCTGTGAGAAGAGGACCACTGTCCTCCATACCCCAGAATGGTAGATCCACTGACAGCTTGCACCGTGTCTGGAAAAGCCACAGACCCTCAATGCTAGTCCATGAAAGCAGCTGGGAATAAAGCTGTACCCTGCAAAACCACAGGAGTGGAGGTGCTCAAGACCATGGGAGCCTATCTCTTGCATCAGCATCACCTGGATGTGAGACATGGAGTCAAAGGAGATCATTTTAGAACTTTAATATTTGACTGGCCTGCTGGATTTTGGACTTTCATGGGGCCTCTAGCCCCTCCGTTTTGACCAGTTTCTCCCATTTGGAATGGCCATATTTACCCAATGCCTGTACCCCCATTGTATCTAAGAAGTAACTAACTTGCTTTTGATTTTACAGGTTCATAGGTGAGAGGGATTTGTCTTGTCTCAGATGAGACTCTGGACTGTGGACTTTTGAGTTAATGATGAAATGAGTTGAGACTTTGGGGGACTGTTGGAAAGGTATGATTTGTTTTTAAATGTGAAGACATGAGATTTGGGAGGGACCAGAGTCAGAATGATATGGTTTGGCTCTGTGACCCACCCAAATCTCATCTTGTAGCTCCCATAATTCCCACATGTTATAAGAGGAACCTGGTGGGAGATAATTGAATCATAAGGGTGGGTCTTTCTCATGCTGTTCTATTCATAGTGAATAAGTTCCACAAGATCTGATGGTTTTAAAAATGAGTTTCCATGCACAAGCTCTCTCTCTTTGCCTGCTGTCATCCATGTAAGATGCGACTTGCTCCTCCTTCCTTCTGCCATGATTCTGAGGCCTCCCAGCCATGTGGAGCTGTGAGTTCATTAGCCCTCTTTCTTTTGCCCAGGCTCCAGTATGTATTTATCAGCAATGGGAAAATGGACAAATCCATAGTTGCAACTGAGGTTTTCAAAAAATATATTTTACTTGAAAATTTGATAGTATTAAAAATTTCTTAAATGTCTTACTTTATTACAATAATATTAGATATTTATTTTAAAATAAGATTAGACATTTTACTAGATATTACACAACTGAATTCCTTCCTTCTAATTTCTGGGAAAATAGATAAATATATTTCAAGAAAACTTATATTAGATATTTTTCCAATGCATTTTGTTTGAGTATAGGCTTAGCTTTAATCAGACATTATTTATGCTTGTGCCAACATGATTATAATATTTATAATACTGACCTTTGATGAAATAAAACTTTACACTATTCACTTTATGAAAAAAAGTCAGAGTGTTTTGGAAAGAAGACCACAAGAATAGATACTTACATAGTTATACTTTGGAAACAGAAAAATTTCACTGGTGTCCTCTCTCCCAGGTTCAAACACAAAAATTTTTAAAATGTGTTTCCAGGTGATATTAATAATGACATAAAATAATAATTCTCACTGATTTTCAAGGAGATCTCATTTTTTATGTAGATGATAATTGTAACTTTGATTTATCTATTTCTATAAATAAATGCATATATATTTTATGTATAATTCCATACATCATACATAAGACATCCTGGTAATTTTGCTGGAATTTTTTTTAAAAAAATGTTTGTGCTAGTTTCATATAAATGTCTGCAGTTATACATATAGAATTTATACTTACATGTTTAAGTTATAGACTAAAATAATTTTTAATACTTTCATCTACTTAGTAATCTCTGAAGATTTTCTCAAGTATATTTCAAGACAAAATCAATTCCAACAGATTCAATATTTGATTAGATTTCTTAGGTATTACTATATTTTCACTTAAAGACGTTGTTAATAATGATGTATTTTATTAAATCTAATTTAATGTCGTACGTTGCAAAATCAGCAGGAATTCAAATGAAAACTAATGGTAAAAGATCATAAAATTCACAGTCAATTTAATTCATTAATTGATCTGATAAAGCTGCTCTCTCATTCTCTGTTATAACAAAAATATTTACATTTCTTTGACAAACAAAAGTCAATTTTCATTTGCAGCATGAGCTACATCTTATTTTACAGAACACACATTCGGTGTCAATAAGTAGTAGTAAAAATGAGCCTGGTATCTGGAAATTACTACTTAGCTTATTGCTCTTTTATGTGTGTATTTTTTTCCTGAGAACATAGTTTTATTGCTCTATAAAATTTAGGGGGTTCAAAAAATTGCAATAAAATTAAATGAGATAAAAATGTATGCTAACTAAAGTGCCATTGCATTACACTATATTTTTGTTTTGCTTTATATTTTGAGAGGTGAAATAAAAGGGTCAGACCCATTAAAGTTTTACAGCAACTCAAATCCAAGTTGACACAGTGTTTTTTTATAAGTTTTAAAAATTCCCTAGACTCAGTAAAATGTGAATCAAAATTAAGAGAACAGAGAAATGGAAAAGCAGAAGTTTCAAAAAAGGTTGGGTTGAATCCCGTCCTCACAGGAGAAGAGGTTGCTAAATTTCTCATCAGTTGTGGTTCTCAGCTTTTTTCCATTTTCTAATATAGGATAACATCTTTGAAACTTCAAGATTATCTTTTCAAAAAGGTAACTTTTTTTTTTTTAAAATAAAAGATGATGATAATGAATTAAAGTTGTTGACAAAAAGAGTCAAGCTCTGTAAAATATTTGAAAGGATTAATTCTAAGATAAATGAGTTACCAAGTCTTGAGGAGCAGCCTCAAGAGGTTCTGAGAATATGTGCCCAAAGTGGTTGGCATATGTTGGAACCGAACTGTTGATTCCCTCCTGGGCAGGGGTCGCCACGAAGGATCACCGACACGAGATTCACAGCAGAGAGTTATTTATTACTAGCGCGCTAGGGTCCCAAGCTCTAAGTTGGCCCTGGGACCCTGAGTGCTTGTTACAGGTTGTTTATATAGGCAAACACAAGTTCAAACACAGCTTAGGGCGCGAAATTCAAACAAAGCTTTAGGCGCGTGGTAATTGGGTCTGTCTATGGCCTGAGCAAGGTATCTTGTTCTGATTGGTTGGGGCGGGACCTTAGGAGGTTCTTTCCTGGAATTGCTGATTCCGGGAACATCGGGGACATTGAGTCAGGGTGGGACCCCCATGAGGTTATCAGGGTGGGACCTCATGAGGCTATCAGGGTGGGACCTCATGAGGTTATCAGGGTGGGACCCCATGAGGCTATTTCCCGGAATTGTCTTTCTGTTTGGGTTCTGGGAACATCGGGGGGCTATCCGTGGCCATCTGGGGTTTAAGTTTCATGATGGCCAAGCTTTCTAAATTTTATGAGGCTTAGGAATTATGAGGCCTAGTTTCACATACAGCTCAATTTTTATATATTTGAGAGGGACAGAAGTTATAGGCAGACATCAATCAATTCATGTAAGGTATACAATGATCCTGTCCAGAAAGATAGGACAACTTTCAGTAGAAGCTTCCAGGTCATAGCTACATTCAAAGATTTTCTGATTGCCATTTGGTCGAAAGAGTTAAGTTATTGTCTAAAGACCTGGAATTAATAAAAGGAAATAATGAGCTTAAGATAAGGGATTGTAGCGACCAAGGTTCTCATTATGTAGATAAAGCCTTCAGGTAACAGACTTCAGAGAGAATAGATGGTAAATGCCTTCTATGAGACCGAAAACAATGCCACATTCTTAGTTAAATATCTCCCGGATCAGGAAAAGATCTGGAAAGGGAAGAGGGTTCTCTACAGGATGTCGATTTTCCTGCAAGAAACAGCTTCACAGGGCCATTTCAAAATATATCAAGGATATTTTGAAGTAAAATACTACAATTTCTTTCAGGGCCTGCTGTCATGTGATGCTATACTAGAGTCAGCTAGGAACTCTATATTGATATATTATTCCTACAAAGAGTCTGTTTTGTCAGTCGTCAGATCTTATTTTAATGTTAATACTGGTCAGTTGCTCACAAATTCCAAAGGGAAGAGAGTATAATGAGACATTTCCAACCATCCTTTCCCCTCAGGGCCTGAATTAGTTTTTCAGGTTTATTTTGGAGTGCCCTCAGCTGAGAGAGGGGTCCATTCAGTAGGTTGTGGGACTTAGAATTTTATTTTTGGTGCACAAAGTAAATTGTTTAACAAACAATTGATAAGTATTTGTGACAATTATTGATGCAATAGACATTCATTATAAGTAAGGTTTGTTGTGGGCTGTGAACACAACCTAGTGATCACTAACCGTGTTTTCACTGTTAAGAAAAAAATAATTTATTATATAAATTATTTTGAATCCACTCTTATTTCTATGTTAAAACACATTTACAAATCACATGTATATTTCCCAACTCATCCATATCATTACTGGATTTTCTAGTCAAGAGAATAAAAGTTCATCTCATTAGAAATGGTCAATTTCACTACTAGAAAACAATGTTGTAAAGAATTTGTACCTTACAAAGAACTATTTTGCAAAGGTGACAAATAGTGTAAAGCACACAAATCAGTTCCACCCAACACATGTTCTTTCCTCTCTTCCTTATTTCACCCAACACTAATCCTATGTAGTCACTCACTTTCTTTGTGTGGTCATAAGTTTCACAGGAAGCAGATTCCATATTTAACCTTGGAAGAAACAATTCAAGTGACCTAAACTAATCATGTTGGTCTTATATCCTTGCTGAAAATTCATCTGGGCAAGGGCCAGTAATGTGTTTCAGGTACATCAATGACAGATAAATAGGGCATAATGTAGAAGGAGATGCCCAATCTATTATCTCTAAGCAGATTCCTCACCTGGTAATTCAGTACATTTGGCCTCATTGACCAGATTCAGATGTGTTTGCAAACAAATTTATATTTATAGCCACATATTGTTGGAGTATAAATGCAAAACTTTACTGGAAAATGATTTAGCAAAGATAATGAAAACCTTTAGAAATGTATGTTCCCTTTAACCCACAAATTCTTTTGTATTGAGAATTCACTGTAAGGAAATAAACAGACACTGTTAGAGCATTTGCAATTCTATTCATTGCCCTTCAACTTGTAATTGTGCAAAAATGGAACGATATAAAGTTTCAACAATAGGTGTTTTGTTAAAAAGAATTCTATAATAGCCATATGAGAGATTAGTATGTAGTTATTTAAAGTCATGGTTTGGAAACAGAAGGTATATTATGAAATAAAGGAAACAAGTTATAAAGAGAATAACCTTGTGATTACACTGGTATGTAAAGAAAAGACAAACAGAAACTATGTACAAAAAAGTAATTGTATTTTTATCAATGTAACATAATAATGAAAGAGTCTTACTTTCATTGTTATATTTTTCTGCATTTCAAAATTTTTATATTAAATAATTATTTTTACTAAGAAATAATTTTCTCAAAAGAATAGTTTCTGTATTGAAAATGTGGCTTAGTTTTCATTCCAACAAATGAAGAACCTGGAACTCATCACTCTCATCCCAAAAAGAAAAAGTGTCAACAAACAGAAAAACAACAGCTCTTCTTAGATTCTTTGTAAAGATGAGGTCACAAATTGAATAAAACAAGCAAACATAGAAAAATTGTAGCTTCCTGGGAGCAGAAGCCTGGGTACAGCAGTAAGAAATAATATAAACTGTGACTGACAAATTGCTGCTGGAACTTTAGTGTGGAAGAGCTTGAGAGTTAAAAAACTCCCAGGGTAGGGATATTGCATTAAGGGGGATACCACAGTTTTGTATCTTTTACTTCTGGGAGCCCATTTATATTTTCAGAGAAAAATTCCCCAGAGTTTCTGGCAGAAAAAGGAATAAAAGTGGTCATTTTGAAAGAAGTACAAAGCCTTCTGTTCTCCTTAGCAAAGCCTGCATTTATCATAAACGATGTTGCCAAAGTCTAACCCACATGGAAATTACCAGAGCTTAACTGACTTGAGGGAAGGAAAATACACAATTTCAGACCCTTGCAATCCTTCTGTCTCATCTCAGGGTGGTGGAGATGCCTAGAAGGGGTTGCAAAAGTCACATTCCAAGGGCCAATTATCACTAACAGACTGAAAGCAAATCATAGAACTACAGAACACTGCCTTTCCTTCCACACCAATAAAGCTCTGGAATAATAACAGGGGATTACAATGCAAAGAACTGCATGTCTCAGATACTACTAAGTAGGGGTCTCTAGGGGAAACTAAAGCCAACAGGAGAGGTAAAAAGAAAAACATAAGGTAAGTTTTAGCCTCTGCTACTGACAGATAAAATAAACAGTAAACACAGCATAACCACTAGCTAAGTAAAAATAAAATTACACACTAATGTTCTCTTTAATTCAGTTCCTTTCTCCTGATATGCCGTGTTCAGCTATCAACAAAAAATTACAAGGCATGCTAAAAGACAAAACACAGCTTAAACAGACAAATCAAGAGTTAGAATCATACTTCAATATAGCAGAGACTTTGTAATGATAAGACCACAAGTTTAAAATAATTTTCTTTAATATACTAAAAGATATCATGGAAATAAGCATACACCATGCAAAAACATATAGGTAACATAAATATTATTGGTGATTTTTGCCTCCAATAAACCTAAGAAAAAAGGAAAAGGGAATAATAGAATTCAAAAGCAATGTACAGAAATGAAAGATGGCTTTGATGAACTCAAATAATTGTCACAGCTGAAGAATCAGTGAACTTCAAAATGTGGTAATAGAAATTTCACAAACTGAAAAGCAAAGAGAGAAAAGAATAAAAGAAAAATGAAATAGAACATCCAAGACCTATGGGATAATTACAAAAATTGTAATATATGCATAATGGGAATAGCAAAGAAGAGGAAAGAGAAAAAGGAACAAAAAATATTTGTGGCAATAATGGCTGAGAATTTCCCAAAATTGTTGACAGATACAAAACAGCAGATACAAGAAGCTCAGAAAACATCAAACATGATAAATAATAAAAAATTACACCTACGTGTAGTTTTTTCAAACTACAGAACATCAAACACAAAGGAAACGGTTAAAAGAAGCCAGAAAGAAAATTACCTTGCTATAGAAGAATAAGGATAATAGTTACTTTGAACTTGTCTTCAGAAAACTAGAAAAAGTGAAGCAAATTAAATCAAATGTAAGAATAAAAGAAAGAATAAAAATTAAACCTGTAGCCAACTAAATGGAAAACAGGAAATCAGTAGAGAAAATTAATGAATCCCAAAGTTGATTCTTTAAAAAAGATAAATACAATTGATAAAACTCTAGCTAGGCTAATGCAAAAAACATAAAAGAAGTAAAGAAAGATAAAGTAAGAACAAGGACAAAAATTACCATTGGGAAAAAAAAAAAAAAAAAAGCAACAATCATTATAAGTCCCATGGATCATAAAAGAATAATGAATAAACATGGAAAACTCTAAGTTGACAAATTTCATGAAAAAGAATTCCTGGTGGCATAGTTTGTCTCTGTGTCCCCACCCAAATCTCATGTTGGATTTAATTCCCAATGTTATGAAAGGGCGCAGGTGGAAGGTGATTGAATCATGTGGGTGGATTTTTCGCTTGCCGTTCTCATGATATTGAGTGAATTCTCATGAGATCTTGTTGTTTCAAAGTGTGTGACACTTCCCCCTTCACACTCTCTCTGTCCTGCTCCACCACAGTAACGTATGCTTGCTTTCCCTTCACCCTTCTGCCATGATTATAAATTTCCTGAGGCCTCTCAGCCATGCTTCCTGTACAGCCTGAGGAACTGTCAATTAAACCTCTTTTTATAAATTAGCCAGTCTCAGGTAGTTCTTTATAGCAGGGTGAAAACTGAAGAATAAAAAATGGTCCCAGCAGTGAGGCATTACTTTAAAGATACCTGAAAACGTGGAAGTGACTTTGGAACTGGGTAATGGGCAGAGGTTGGAACAGTTTGGAGGGATCAGAAGAAGAAAGAAGATGAGGAAAAGTTTGAGACTTCCCAGAGACTTGTTGAGTGATTGTGCTGAAAATGCTCATAGTGATGTATACAGTGAGGTCCGGGCTGAGGTGTTCTCCAATAGAGATGATACAACTTATTGGAAAGTGAAGAAAAGGTCACTCTTGTTATGCTTTAGCAAAGACACTGGCAACATTGTGTTCCTGCTCTAGAGACCTGTGGATCTTTGAACTTGGGACAGATGATTTAGGAAACATGGCAGAAGAAATTTCTAAGCAGCAAAGCATTCATGATATGGCCTGGCATATCTTGAAATTTCTAAGCAGCAAAGCATTTAAGAGATGGCCTGGCATATCAAGATAAGCACATTTGAATAAACAAATAAATGATCTGAAATTAGAACTTATATTTTAAAATCAAGCAGAACATAAAAGTTGGAAAAATTTGCAGCCCAACCATGTGGTAGGAAAAAGAAAATCTGAGGAGAAATTCAAGCCAGCTGCAGAAATTTGCATAAGCAAAGAAGAAGCAAATGTTAATAGCCTAGACAAGGGGAAAAAATGCCTCCATGGCATTTCAGATACCTTTGTGGCAGCCTCTCCTATCAAAGGCCTAGAGGCCTAGGATGGAAAAAGGGTTTCTGTGCTAGACACAGTGCCCTACTATTCTGAGGAGCCTTGGGATATGGTACCCTGTGTCCTAGCCACTCCAGCTCTAGTCATGGTTAAAAGGGGCCAAGGTATAGCTCAGACTATTGCTTCAGAGAGCTCAAACTCCAGGCCATGGTGGCTTCCATATGCTGTTGGGCTGCAGATTCCCAGAAGGCAGGAATTGAGGCTTGAGAACCTCTACGAAGATTTCAGAGGATGTATGGAAATGCCTGGATGTACAGGCAGAAAATGCTGCAGGGGTAGAAGCCTCCTGGAGAAACTCTACTAGGGCAGTGCAGAGGGGAAATATGGGGTTGGAGCCCCACACAAAGCCCCCACTGGGGCACTGCCTAGTGGAGTTGTGAGAAGAGGGCCACCATCTTCCAGACCCCAGAAAGACAGATCCACTGACAAGTTGCACTATGTGCCTGAAAAAGCTGCAGGCACCCAATGCCAGCCTGTGAAAATAGAAGTGGGGGCTGTATCCTGTAGAGCCACAGGAGTGGAGCTGCCTGAGACTTTAGGAGCCCACTGCTTGTATCAATGTGACCTGGATGTGAGACATGGAGTCAAAGGAGGTTATTTTGGAGCTTTAAGATTTAATAACTGCTCTGTTGGGTTTCAGACTTGCATGGGGCCTGTAGACCTTTTGTTTTGTCTGATTTCTCCCTCTTGGAATGGAAGAATTTGCCCAAAGCCTTTTTTTTTTTAAGTAGGCTCATAGGCAGAAGGGACTTGTCTTTTCTCGGATGAGACATCGGACTTGGACATTTAAGTTAATGCTGGAATGAGTAAAGACTGTGAGGGACTCTTGGGAAGGCATGATTCTGTTTTGAAATGTGAGGAGGATATGAGATTTGGGAGGCACTAGGGGTGGAATGATATCGTTTGCCTCTGTGTTCTCATCCAAATCTCATGTCAGATTACAATTCCCAATATTGGGAAAGGGACCTAGCGGGAGGCTGGATCATAGGGGCGGATTTCCACCTTGCTGTTCTCATCACAGTGAGTGAGTTCGGACAAGAACTTACTGTTTAAAGGTATGTAGCACTTCCCCTTCCCTGTCTCTTTTCTGCTCCACCATGGTAAAATGTGCTTGCTTCCCCTTTGCCTTCCTCCATGATTGTAAGTTTCCTGAGGCCTCCCAGCCATGTTTCCTATACAGCCTGTGGAACTGTATAAATCATTTTTCTTTCATAAATTACCCAGTCTTAGTTATTTACAGCAGTGTGAAAATGGACTAATAAACCTGGAAATACAATCTACAAAATCTCACAGAAAGAGGAATAAATTATCTCAACAGGCTCATAACTAATAAAGAATTTGAATCAATTATTATTAAATAGCCCAGGTCCAGATAGGCTAACTGATGAATTCTACTTATCATTTAAGGAAGATATTACATGAATTTTTATAAGTCCTTCCAGAAAATAGAAGCAGAAGGAATACTTCCTAACTAATTTTATAAGACTAACATTAATTTAATGTCAAAAACAGATAAAAATATTTCAAACACGAAAACTACAGACCAATATTTTTCATGAACATAGAAGCAAAAATTCTTAACAAAGTGTTAGGATATTGACTATAACAATGTACACATAAAAAGAATTATACACCACAATTAAGTGGGATATATTCTAGATGTGCGAGGGTGGTTAAATATTCAAAAAGCAATGTTATCTAGAACATCAATAGGCTAATAACTAAAAAGTCATACAAACATATCTATAGATGCAGACAGTGTATTAGACAAATTGAACATCCGTTCCTGATAACAACTCTCAGGAATGTAACAAAGGAGAAGAACTTTGTCAATTTCATACAGAATAACTCATACAAAGAACCTAAAGATAACATTATAATTAATGGTATAAAAATGGAAGCATTTCCACTCACATCAGAAGCAAAGCAAGGTTGTTTCATTTACCATTTCTGTTCAGAATCATACTAAAAGTTTTAGCTAATGCAATAAGAAAAGAAAAGGAAAATGAGGCAAACGGTTTGGGAAGGGAAAAATAAAGTTTTTCTGCAGATACCATGATTGTATATGTAGAAAGTTCCAAAGAATCAACAAAAATACTTCTCAAACTAAGAATTGGCATACCTCAGAGATATTAAAGGCTTGATTTCAGACTGCCATAATGAAGCAAATATCATGATAAAGTGAGTCACATAAATATTTCATCTCATAGAGCATATAAATGTTATGTGTACACTATACTGAGTCTATTAAGTGTGGGAAAGCATTATGTCTAACATATTACATATCTTAATTAATAAAATATTATTGCTAAAAGTTGCAAATCATCATTTCAACTTTTGGCAAGTCATAATATTTTTGCTGGCGGGGTGTCCTGCCTCAATGTTCAATGCTGCTGACTAATCAGAGAGCTGCTTGCTGAATATTGGGGTGGCTGTGGGAATTTCTTAAATAAGATAACAATGAAGTTTACCATATCAATTGCTTTTTCTGTCATGAAAGATTACTCTGGAGTATGTGACACTGTTTGATAGCATTTTGTCCACAATACAACTTCTTCCAAGGTATTCTCTCAAACTCTGCTACTGTTTTATTAACTTTATACAATATTCTAAGTACTTTGTTTGCCATCTCAACAAAATTCATAGCATCTTCACCAGTAGATTCCATCTCAGGAAACTGCCTTCTTTGTTCATTCATATAAAGCAATTCCTTATCTTTTCAAGTTTTAGCATGAGATTACAGTAATTCAGTCACATCTCAAGGCTACAATTCTCATTCTAGTTCTCTTACTTCCACCCCTTCTGCAGTTACTTCCTTGCCTGAAGTCTTGAACCTATCAAAGGCATTCATGAGGGTTAGAATCAATTTATTTAAAATTGCTGTTAATGTTAATATTTTATCCTCTTTCTCTGAATCATGAATGTTCTTAATGGTATCTAGAATGATAATTCCTTTTCAGAAGATTTCTAATTTACTTTGCCCAGATTCATCCACGGAATCAGGATCTACGGGAGCTACAGCTTCTAATAAGACTTGAAGGTCAAAATCTCTCCTTCATCCTTGAGCTGCCAACTGGATGTTGTGTTTGAGGCCATGAAAACAATATTAATCTCCTTATAAATATCCATCAGAGCTCTAGAGCAACCAGGTGCATTAAAACCTGAAGGTTTTAATCACGAAGGGATGCTGGATTTTGTCAAGTGCTATTTTCTATGTCTGTTGAGGTGATCATATGATTTTTGTTTTTAAGTTTGTTTATGTCATATATCACATTTAGTGACTTGTGTGGGTTAAAACACCCCTGCATCCCTGGTATGACACCCACTTGATCATGATGTATTATCTTTATGATATGCTGTTGAACTTGGGTAGATCATGTTTTGGTAAGGAACATCTATGTTCAAGGGGATCTTGGTCTGTGGTGTTCTTTCTTTATTATGTCCTTTCTTGGTTTTGGTATTAGGGTGATACTGGCTTCATGTAATAATTTAGGGAGAATTCCCTCTTTCTCTATAATAAATATCCATACAAGGAAATACATAAATTTGTTTTAGACATCTGAGGGAAAGAAATCTGAGGATTAACTGAAGACATAAGGATTTTTGAGTTGCTGGGGCTTAGCCTTCTGAAAAGCAAGGTGGGATGAAGATAACTAGAATATGACTAAATCCTTCTCTACACATCCCTCATATTTTGTTCTTCATTATTTACAGCTTTTATTTCTCTACTTTTCTCTTCTCCCCTTCTCCATTTTATGCAGACTGAAAGTGAACTCATGTACTCCCGTTGCATTCAAGCTTATAAATATATGCTGGTGGTTTTGAAACTATATTTCCATCACCGGAAGTTTTACTGTATTACTAAAACTAAACTCACTCCCAAAACTTTTCCTCCTCAAAGGTTCCCTATGCAATTTCCACAGCACTAAAACTCTCTTCTTTTCCTTCTGTCATTCTCATACCTGTTGTTTAGGTCAGTTTGTACATTCCCTCTTTTTAGGAGCTTGTCCTTGATTCCTAAACCACATGAGATCCTCTTCTTTTCTTTTTTTTTTTTTTGAGATGGAGTCTCGCTCTGTCACCTCGTCTGGAGTGCAGGGGCACGATCTTGACTCACTGCAACTTCCATCTCCCAGGTTCAAACGATTCTCTTGCCTCAGCCTTCCGAGTAGCTGGGACCGCAGGCGCCCGCCACCACACCCAGCTAATTTTTTGTGTTTTTAGTAGAGACGGGGCTTCACTGTGTCAGCCAGGATGGTCTTGATATCCTGACCTCGTGATACTCCTGCTTTATCCTCCCAATGTGCTGGGATTACAGGCGTGAGCCACCGCACCCGGCCCAGATCCTCTTCGTTATGTGCTCTAAGTACTCCGTGTCTTCCACCAAACATATTATACTTTATGACTTTCAAAAGCATATCACGTTCTGCACGATATTCAACCTTAATGCACAGATTCAAACTGGAAATGCCATGATACAAAGTATTTGCTCATGCTAACTTCCTCTTTCATAATTTGTAGGACTGAATTGAAAAAAGTAACTCATAAGTTTGTTGGAAATTAAGCAAAATAATATTTTAACAATGTTGAACTATATCTGCCCCTCGTGTTCCCAGAAACCATCTAAGTTTCAGAATTCTACCTACTTTTTGTGCTCCAGAAAACAGGTAACCACAAAGGGCCACCTTGTCCTCACATATTCTAAGATAAGATCCATGTCGATCCTTTCTCAATGACTCAGATAAAACTCATCTCTATCTTTCCTCATTACACTCATAGGAGTGTCCCCCATTTACTTCTTTTTATAAAACCCTAATCTTCCTTCCTTTCCTTCAAATATTCTCTTTGTTGCAATATTCTCTTAATGAGACATCTCCCTATTGCAACAGCCTGAATGAATCATGTCCTCAATTGTATGAGACATTTGTCTTTCACAGTTTTGGTGGCATTACTTGAGTGGGCTTGAGCTTTGTCACCAGATCCTCATTTAGTTCATTTGGTTAACAACGTCTCTTGGAGTCCTCTTGGCCTGTACCTGACTGACTGTGTGAGACCAAATAGTGAGTCTAACTCCTAATTCTATGCTCAGATTCTACTCATTAATAGCTAATAATCCATGGTAAGTATTTGATTTTGATTCTTCTTGAGTACTCACTTTATTTCTGATAGTTTTATAGTCTGATCATTTGATAATCTGTAAATAGATTAATGGCTTATAGAGATCTTATCTCTGTTAAGCAAAAGATGACAGAGATTCTGGTGTGTTAGTCTTTTCTGTTTTTTGGTCTATTTTAAGCTAAAATAGATTAAGAACACATATCCATTGAAAAGAGATCAGGTCTTTGATATACACCAGTGAGTTTTTAAATTCTGTATTTACTTTGACCCATGGCTGAAATGTGTCTGTTTACATGTTTATGGAATTCATAAGGATGTTTGCATCTTATTATGTGAGTGCACAATATTTTTCTTCTTCTTGATGATGTTAATAAATTAGATTATAAATCTCTTAAATTGAAGGAATTCAATTCTGTTTTGATTTAGATAAAAATAAGTGCTTATATAGATTGAATATCTCTAAAGATTTCCAGGCATACATTAAACATATTATCAATGTACCAAAAACATGGATTCTTATAGTAACTAACTTAGATTTTAAGTTTAAATTCACGTAATTTTAAATATTTTATAGTTTTAAATTTTAAGTGACAAATAATTGAACAGATTCATGGGGTACATAGTAATGTCTAGACACATATATAGTGAACAGGACAGAGTAATTAGCATGTTAAATTCACACAGTTTAGGTAAATCTTTGGCAAATGAGACTAGTTTAATATTGTTGGCTTAATAAAAATAGCTATGACTTTTCTGATTTATTGGAACTTTTCTGATTTATTGTTTATAATACAAACTTACATATTTATGCTACCTGAGTATGTGCTTCCTAAATTTATACAGATTGACTAATTGAGTTATCTGGCATTACTTCTATTTTTAAAGGTTTAATATTATAAAAAATATAAATATTGTTTAGCCATACTGAATCATTATTCTGACAAACTTTATTTTAATACTAATTATGTTCTGTAGTATGTGAAGGTGAATGTAATTTCCTAGATCTTTAGGATAATTTGAATACTTGAATTAATAATAAATTCAGTTTATTAATGGGTATTCTTTAGATACTCAGATAATTTCTAAGCAGGATAGAATACTGAAACATTAATTACTAAGAATAGTTTATATCCATTCTCCCTCTTATTGTTATATGGATTAGAGGAACTATACATATTTGCATCTAATGGTAAACATACCTATTTTTACCACTTTGAGAAGTTGTACTGTAAGAGGTGTGGATGGCTATAAAAAGTGTGAGTTGTTTATGAACTTTGTTATTCTGTTTTAAAATCTTGATGTGTTACAGTGCAATTATTCTAGGCCTTGTTTGACACCACCCCGCATTATTATTTCAGGTGCAGAAATCCAGGCTCTTTGTGGTTTCCATTCACCATATGCTGGACCACAAAACAAACCTCAACAAATTTAAGAGAAATGGTATCATACAGATTGCATGCCCGACCACAATTGAATCAAACTAGAAATAATAACAGAAAGTTAGCAAGAAAATCTCTCAATGTTTAGAAAATACAAAATACTCTTCTAAGAATTCAAGAGTCAAAGAGTTACTCTCAAGGGACCTCAAAATATACATCAAACTGAATGAAAGTGAAAATACAATATAATAAAATTTGTGGGATACAGCTATAGCAATACTGAGAGGGAAATTTATAGCTCTAAATGCTAACATTAGAAAAGAGAAAGTCTCAAGTCAACAATTTAAGCTCCAACTTCAAGAACTTCGAGGAGAAAAAAACCTAAAACCACAAAAAAAGAAAGAAAGAAATACTAAAGATAAGAGTTGAGACTAATAAAATTGAAAACAGTAAAAAAAAAAAAAAGTCAGTGAATACATAGTTGGTTCTTTTAAAATATCAATAAAATAAAAGAGCCTCCAGCAAGACTGATGAAGTAAGTAAAAATACAAATTACCAATACTAGCAATGAAACAGCAAATATCAGCACAGAACCTGCAGAAATCAAAAGAATAATAATGTTTCTACACACAAGAATTTGCCAATTTAGACTTCCTCATAAACTATGAACTAAAATACAGTGGTTTTGATTTCTATAGTTTCAATTGTCCACCATCAACCAACCACAGTCCCAAAATATTAAGTGGGTAATTAATAAAATAAATAATTCATAAGTTCTAAATTGTACACCATTCTGAGTTGCAAAATGAAATCTTGCACAGTCGGTCCCACTTCATCCTGCCCAGGACGTAAATCATGCCTTTGTCTAGCATACGTATGCTGTATAGGGTACTTACCCATTAGTCCCTTAGTAGCTGTCTAGGGTATTAGAGAGAAAACACACAGTATATATTCGGTCCAGTACTACCTGTGGTTTCAGGCATCAACTTGCAGCATGGAATGTTTTCCCCATTAGGGATGTTGTCATTTCAATGTTTCAAATTGTTCTAAAATGTGATGTTAAAAAATAAAAAATCATGTTCTGAATTAGAAATGTAATGATCTGAATCGCAATGGATGTGTTTTATTTTGTCTATATGGAATTTTTCAATTTTATGTGAAGAATTTTAATTGTTCTAAATTATCTTTTAGGTTTATATTAGATTTCCCTAAGTAATTGTAAATATTTTTAGAAAGACGTTTGCATTTAAAGTACAAAAGAGCATGCAAAATTATTTAGAAAATAATATAATTATTCAAACTTTCATTAAAAAATTGTGGAAATCATGGGAATAAGAAGTAGAAAGAAAGGAGAATCTAGCTGAGGCAGTAACAGCAATAAAGGTGACACAGACTTTGTTCCTATCAAGTTTATATGCTACAGGCAGTAAATAAGCAAAAAATGTAATTTTGTATAGCAATAAACCTCATGAAGTAGACAAAAGAGGATAATAGATAGAGATGACATACAAGCTGAGACCTAAATGACAGTAAACAAATGCCAGGTAATTTGGGGAAAGAATTGTCTAGGTAGATGGGACAACAAATTCAAAAGCCATGAGGTGGGCACAAGCAAATGTGGTTTAAACAGTGAACCTAAAGTACACAGATATAAGATAAATTCCAAAATGCAGGCAGGGGCCAGATCATTGGCTCTAAAATGATGAGTTTGTATTGTATTTCAAGTACTCTGCAAAGCGAGTATAATCAAAATTTTATCATGGCCTGATTTACATGCTAAAATAATTTCTCCTGCTGCTGCCTGGAAAATGCATTGTAAGGAGGGGCAAATTTGAAATCTGGAAAACCAATTAGAAAGTAATTGCAGTAGTCTAAACAAGAAGGGAAGGGATTTCTGTTTAGAAGAGTAAATAGGGCGGGCATAGACGGCACAAGGCATAATTTGACATCATTTATCAGAAAAATACGACGATTACTATCTTTAAGTACAATTTCAGATATTAAAGTTCTAAAATACCATACTTTGAGCTGACTGAATCAAGTTATCTAATCCAGTTATTTGGATTTTATGAATTTTAGATGTTTATAATATAGAAAACTTATGAACCTTCTATCTTGATGCATAGGATAAGATTAAAATTGTGTGTCTGCTTGTTTTTGCCCTAGTCTCTTCTTTTAAATCCTCGTGAATTAAAGTTCCTAGCTTAGTGTAACCTCCATGACAACAAAATTGTGCCTATTAAATGCACACAATTTTAGTACATAGAGCAATGTGTTTTCAGGGTGTTTTATGTCATGAAGGATAACTGAGAATTGTTCCATATGAGGACAACGCATACTATTGAGAGTATATCATCATTGGAAATATAGTTTAAGGGACAAAAAGGAAATTATGATGAATACTAAACTTCTCTTTGAAGTGCCTCATGCTAATAATCTACACTTTAATTGTATGCTCTGGTTCCCTACATCCACATGGGGAAATGTATTTTATTGACTCTGGTGCCAAATATGTTTGGGGTGCCATAGAAGATAAGCTGACATTACAATACATATTGTGACTTCAATTACTAAAAGAATCATGAGTCTATTTTTAAGACTAGAAATTTTCTCTTATTGAAAGGAAGAAATTAGAAACAAAACAGTTAAGCGATTTTCTACAGGTCACATCCCAAGCTAATCGGATATTTGGTAATAGAATCACAACTGAAACTTGAAATTCATCACCAGAAGATCATGTTCTCTTTTAAAATAAACTGAAAAATCTTCAAATGATATGTATTATTAGCTCTCTTACTACATTTTGTTTTTGTTTTTAATAAACCTTATTGAGGTGTAATTTACATACAAGAAAATACAGCCAGTTTAGTTGTGCAGATCAATGAATTTCTAGAAATATTGTCACCACAATCAATTATAGAACAATTCCATCACCACCAAAAAGTTTCCTACTGACCCCCTGTAGTAAATTCTCCCTCCCACCAGTCTTAGACAATTACTTATTTACTTTCTATAAATATAGATTGGTTTTATCTTTTTCAGAATTTCATATAAAAGGAAAACTATAGATTATATAGTCTTCTTTATCTGCTTTTCCTTCACTCAGCGTACTGCATGTGATATTTATTCATGTTATTGTGTGTATCAGCCAGTATTGCACATTTTTGTATTGCCAAGCAGCTCTCTCATACATGATTATGCCAACATTTTTATCCATTCAGTTGTCGTTGTGCATTTGAGTTATTGCCACTTTTACCAGCTTTATAAATAAAGTTGCAAAGAACAATCATTTATAAGTATTTGTGTGGACATGTGCCATCATGGATCTTGAGCAAATACCTAGGAGTGGAGTCCTTGGATTATATGCTGAATTTATGTTTAACTTTATAAGAACTGTTAAAATATTATACAGTCATGTGCTCCTGCTAAAAATACGTTAAAGTTCCAGTTGCTCTACATTTTTATCAATACTTGGTATTGCTAGTGTTTTTTAAATTTAGCCAGTGTATTGGGTGTGAACTTGTACCATATTTTTGGTTGTAGTTCCCTGATGATATAGAATATCTTTGCATATGCTTATTGGCTGATTTGTGCATCTATTTTTAAATCATATGCTTAAATATTTTTTCTCTTGAAATTGAATTCTTAGTATTGAATTGTAAGGATTCTCTGTACATTCGTGATACAAGTTATTTGTCAGATACATAAATTATAAATTTTTTTTCTAATTTGTAACTTGCCTTCTTCTACCTTTCATATTAAAAGGTAACATTTAAATATGTTTATAATTGTGATAAAATCCAGTTAGTTTTTATTTTACAGTTCATTCTATGACGTTTTTGCGAGCCATATCTAAAATTTTTTTGCTTGCTTACAGTTGCAAAGGTTTTCTCCTATAGTTTTTTCTAGAAATGTAAAAAGTTTATCTCTTACATTTACATCTATGATTCATTTCTTGAGAAAGTTGTGTATGATTTGAGAGAAGGGTAAAAGTTTACTTTTAAAATATGATGATGTTCTAGTACTATTTCCTAAATATTATTTTTCAAACATTATGTTTTCTTGCTGCCTTTGTTGAAAATCAATCAACTTTGTATGTGTTGGTTTATTTCTGGATTCTCTATTCTGTTACAGTGATCTATATATCTATCCTTATGTCAATGCCAAACTGCCTTTATTACAGTAACTTTGTACCTAATCTTGAAAACCATGCAATTTAAGTCATTCAACTTTGTTCTTCTTTGAAATCATTTGTGCTCTTCTGGTTCCATTGTGTGATCATATATGTTTTTAAATAAGCTCACTTGTTTCTATGAAAACTTTTTACTGGGTTTTAATTGGCATTGCATTGAATCTATAAGTCAATTTGGGAAGAACGGATACCTTAGCAATACTGAGTCTTCCAATCCATGAACGTTACATATTTTCAGATTTCTAGGTCTTCATAAATTTAATCTCAGCAAAGCTTCATAGTTTTATATGCACAGGTTTGGTGAATATTTTACTAAATTTGTCTTCAAGAATTTTATGTTCTTGATGGCATTGTAAGTCTTTTTAAAAATTTCATCTTCCAGGTTATTATTTCTAGCATATATAAATAAAAAATGAACTTGTGTATTGAGTTTGTATATTGTGCCTCTCTCGAATTTGCTTCATTGTTCTAGTTTCTTTTGTGTGCATGTGTTAGAATTTCTATGCATAGAATTACAGATATACTTACCTATTTTTCTAATTTTTACAAATTTTATTTCTTTTTTATGACCTATTGCACTGCATCACCAAGATTCTGTTGGATAGAAACAGAGAAAGTGTACATCCTTTCCTTTTTTACAGTTTCATAATGAAACACTCATTTATTCCCCCATTAAGTATGCTGGCAATAGTAAGATTGTTGTGGATATCATGTTTCAGGTTGACTCTATTCTTTATTTGCTGAGTTTATTGTTATTGATGGTTTAAAATGAATAACCATGTATTCTGCATTTATTCAAACTAGCATATACTTTTACCTCTTTTTTATATTAATATGGTCAATTAATTTCTTGAAGGTTAAACCAAGTTTGCATTCCTATGACAAACCACATGTATCATTTTTTGAAATAATTGTAATTAATTTCAATTGATTTCTTAGTATATTTTAAGCAAATATGTGTCTTGATTCATGAGAAATATTGTTATGCAGCTTAATTTCCTTTTAACACATTCCTGGGTTTCAGCAGTAGGTAAACACTGACTGCAAACAGAAAATGACTTTGCTAGTTTTTTTTCCTCTATTCTTGGAAGTTTGTCTAAGATTGATACCTTTTATCACTTAAAGATTTGATGGAATTAGAATCTACCAGATAAATCATCTGTACCTAGAGATTACTTGTGGTAAGTTTTTAATTACATATTTAATTTTTTAATTATTATATCGATTCCTAAGTCTATTTCTGTAATATTTTTCACTCAAGTAGTTGCCTATTTTATCTAAATTACAAAATTATTAGAAAAAATTGATGTTCATAATATTCTTTTACAATCTCTTTAATGTCTGCAGTAACTTTAGCAATACCTTCTTTTCCATTCTTGATGTTTATAAGTAGTGACTTCTCTCTTATTTTGTATGACTATTCTAGCTAAAGATTTATGAATGTCACTTATCCTTCAAAAACAAGCCTTTAGTTACAGTGATTTTTTTTCTATCATTCATCTGTTTTCTATTTTATTGGCATGCACCTTTGTGTTGTTTCCTTCCTTCCACTTACCTTGGAGTACTTTGCCCTGCTTTTTCCAGATTATTGAAATGGAAGTTTGAATAATTAATTTTAGACCTTTGGTTATTTTTAACACCGGCATTTAAAACTACAAATGACCCTTGAAATATGTGGAGATTAGGGACACTAAGCTCCCGTGAAGTAAAAAAAAAAAAAAAAAAAAAAAAAACACATGTACATCTTTTGACCCCCCCAAAACTTTACTAATAGTCTACTGTTGATCAGAGGCTTTACCCATAACATAAATAGTCAATTAACACATATTTTGTACATTATATGTATTATAGAGTGACCCTTGAACAACACAGGTTTGAGCTGCCTGGATCCACTAGAATCATATGCAAATTTTCTTTTACCTACGCCATCCTTAAGACAACAAGAGTAATCCTCCTCTTCCTCCTCCTGGTCAGCCTACTTAGTATGATTATGATGAGAATGAAAGACTTTATCATGATCCCCTTCCACTTAGTGAACACTAATGATATTTTCTCCTCAACTGCATGGGTTGATTTCCCCTAATCCCCACATTGTTGAAGAGTCCACTGTTAATTATATTACTGCAATGAAGTAAGAGAAAAGAAAATGTTACTAAGAATCATAAGGAAGAGAAAACATATTTACTATTCATTGAATGGAAATCAATTATAGGTTCTTAATTATTATCATGGTCATGTTAATCAGGCAAAGAAGGAAAAAGAGGACGTGTTAGTCTTGCTGTCTTAGGGGTATGTTATGGTAATAAATGATAAAATAGACTAGTAGCTACAAATATTTTATAAATTTATGGCATAGCTCTTTCTAACTTTTAAAAACATTTCTAACCTTGAATAATGTGGAGGTTAGAGGCGCTGCACCTTCATGCTTAGTTTGTCTACAAGATTTTTCAAGTTGTCACGTCTCTCCAAAAATGTTTCAATATATTTATTGAAAAAGGTCTGTATCTTATAAACCCATATTTTTCAAGGGTCAGCTGTATAGTATTTCCTGTAAGCACTGATTCAGCTATATCTCATATTTTTTACTGTCTTTATGTATTTTCAACTTTGCTCCAATTATTTTATAATTTATTTTGTGATGTTTGAGCCCTTGTTGATTTAAAATCTGGGTGAAGATTACCTTTTTTTTTTTCCAGATTATTTTATTGATTTCAAATTTGATTACCCTGTGGTCAGTGAACATACTATATGTGATTATTGAAGCTTTTCCCTCTGCATGCCTTCAGGAAAATGGTCTATCTTGGGAAGTTGCCCATATGTACTAAAACAGAATATATGTTCTGCTGTTTGGGGATGACAGTATATTATTTTGTTTTTTGTTTTCCACTTCTTTCATAGATTAGTCTGCTTGCTCCAGAACTTCATATAGCTGGAATAAAATTCAAATTTCTGGTTAACTCTAAAGTATAATAAACTCTGAAATTAGTACTCCCAGAAATCTGTAAAAAGAGGGTTCAACTGCTTTGGCAATATTTTAAATATTTTATTTTAAAATCTACTTGATGAATACATGAGTGTTTAATTATTATTTGTGCCTTTGATGTTTTAAATGCCTCATTTAAATTAAAATATCAATAAAGTAGCACATATATTTCAAGGTAACCACCCGTTGCTTGTTTGCCAACCTAAGTAGCCTAGTAAGAAATATATCTAGGGCCTTGTCTGCATAAGTGCATTAATCTGCATAAATGCCACAACATTTTGAGGAAATTAAAGCACTCACAGAAAAATGGATAGTCCTTGCCATACTTGAAAACTGCTAGGAATGAAGGGGTGATACCGTAAATGAATTTAGAAGTTTATGTGAAAGCAGAATATTGGAGCATGAGTGGAAAGGTCATAGGATAACTAATAATATAATGTAATATGATGTGCGGTTACAGTGATTTCCTTTGCTGATGTAGTCCTTGAAAGAGTGGTACAGACAATAGTGGTCCTTTGAGAGCTCACTAGGGTTAATCTATAGAGCTTTCATCTTACAATGAAGGGGGGACAATTACTGAGTTAATGACCTAAGAACTTTTGTTTTACAACAAAAACAAATATGGGAAATATGGGAATAATTAGGGAAAGTTGAAAAGTAATTATTGGGAAAATCATTGAAAGTTGCTGTAACCAGGAGCAGAAGTTGCCACCAAGAAGTGATTTAGTATAAAATGTTAGGCAAAGAACTAGCAATAGTGAAGCATACACACGTTTTGATTAATTATGAACAGCTAATAGGATATTTTTTTGAAAGCATATTACCGCTACTTAAGCATATTATCGCTAAAGCTCAAACGTAGGATATGTATCCTATATTTACATATATAGTAAGCTATGAATCCACACCTATGTGCCCCATTTTTTGAAGAATGATGTCAGAAACATGGCAGACTAGGAGATGTCAACCTTCTTTCTCCCTACAAAAACACAACAATTTGGAAGCTATCACAAGCAAAAATAACCTGGAAGGGTTCAAGAGTCCACGAAAAAGCTACAACGATAAAGCGGAAGAAAAATCTTGGGAATAACCACACAAAATGGGTGGAAATAACAGGTTTATTTTGCATGAATCTCCTCATTCTCCAGGGAGGTACTGCTTAGCAGAGAGAGAAAACTTTTTGGCTCCCAAGTCTCCTTCCCAGAGAAAAGGAGAGCAGAGTTGATAACCAGCTTTCCATGGCTTTTGGAATACTGACCAGACAAACAGCTTCAGTTTCACCTCACCCAGATCACTGGGGAGAACAGCATAGCTGAGGCATATAGAGATGACTAGAAACATAAAGGAAAGACAGAGATTAGCAGTATCCACCATGCAGCGAGAAATCACCTCAGTCCTCAGTGACCCATTCTGCACAGATTACAACTGTCTTCTCCATTGAGTATCAAAATAGCTCTCCCAGCTGCTGTGCACCTTGCACAGCTCTCATCACCATGAGTTCTGCAGCACATTCCATTGTGGACCCCACTGGTATGCTCCACGAGAGAACCTGAGCAACTTCCACTATTGAGGAATCCAACAACCAGCAGTCACAAAGGATTCCATGTAGAGTTTGTCACTTAAGGCCCTACAGTTTTTCTCTGTCTCCTTTCCAGAGTGATTGAATCTGTCGTTATGAATGCCCTAGTCCAGGTGTCCAGCACAACCATTGCACATGTGCCTGAAAATGGCCCCAGTCCCTCTGTCACAGACAGTGATCTTTACGACTGTATATATGTCTGCTTGTGTGCAGCTAATCCCTGCTTCCAGGTTTGTGCACACTGCCAGCCCTGGCCATCACAGCTATGTATGTGCAAGCAGCTGACCCTTCACCCAAGTATCTTCCCCCACCTCTGTGCTTTCACCTTCAGCCAGAACTTTCAGTTGTGCACATGTGCACAATTCCATTTTGGGTCTGTAGCTGCCCAAGAACACATAGCCAGCCTGACTCCCGTCTTTAGTATACAACTGGTCCCTTCAGTTGTGCCTGAGTACATTGCCAACCCTCACCACCATGTGTGTATGTGCAGTTGGCTGAAGACCCTCTTTACTTCTGGCCTCAGCCCTTGCCACTGTGCACAAGCCCACATCTGGCCTCTGCTACCAGGCACACTACTGTAGTCAAACCCTACGTCTTAGTGTGTTCAGAGCACAAGGTCTAGCCCCCACTACTGCCTGCCTAAGTCCCTTTTCACTAGACCCAAAGGTGTTGCTCAGGACCCCAGTATCCTTCACAGCCAGCTCAGGCCTTCCACAGTTCTTGCGACCAAGGAAAACAAATTTGGTAATGTTAAAGGCCCACTTATCTGAGTCAATGAGACATCCCGTGTTCCCAGACCTGGAGCTTTCACACACCCACACTTGTTGCCCTGTACCATTACACCTAGTACTACAGTGTCCTCTTCCTTCACGCACCCCACTCCCAATCCCCCATACATGCACGGGAGGTCTTTCCTTTCTGAAGTGAGTCTATAAAGTCTGAAAAAGGTGATTTCTTATTTACAAGGCTATAAGGATTACGGAGAACCAGGGAAACATGACACCACCAAAGGAACACAATAAACATTCAGTAACTGACCCCAAAGAATTGGAGATTTACAAATACCCTGACAAATAATTAAAAATAATTGTTCTCAGTGAAGTTAAAAAAGCTACAAAATCACCCGCAAACAATTGAATAAGATCAGTAGAACAATAAGAACAAAACAAAATCAACAAAGAGAAAATATAAAAAAGAACCAAACAAATTTTAGAGCTGGAAAATATAACAACTGGGCTAAAAAGTACAAGAGAGAGCTTTGACAATATACTAGACCAAGTAGAAGAAAGACTAAGTGAACTCAAAGACAGGCCATTTGAGATAATTCAGTCAGAAGAGAAAAAAAGACAAACAATAAAGAAGAATGAAGAAAGGTTATAGAATCTGTGAAACATCATAGAAAGAACTGAGTTTCACCTAATAGGTCTTCCAAAAGGAAAAAAAAAAAAAAAAAAGGAAAGAAACAGAAAGCTTATTAAACAAAAATAATGGCTGAAGGCTTTCCAAATCTAGGAAGAGATATGAACATTCAGGTACATGAAACTGAAAATTCTCAAATCAAATTCAAGCCAAGGAATATTTTACCAACACATGTTATAATCAAATGTTCAAAAAACAAAGTCGAATAATTTTGAAAGCAACAAGAGAAAAGAATATCATATGTAAGGGAACATAATAAAACTATCAGCAGATTTCTTAGCAGAAATCTTTGAGGCCAGGAGAGAGTTGAATGATATATTAAAGGTTCTGAAAGAGAAAGAAAACTATTTATAAAAACAAAAGAAAAATTTTCACAAAAACAAAAGCTGAGTGAGTACATCAACACTAGGTCTGCCTTATAAGAAATACCAAAGGGAATTCTTCAAGCCAAAATCAAAGAGATGACTGGTAACATGAAAACCTATGAAAGTATAAAACTCATTGGTAAAGGTGAACATATAGTCAAATTCAGAATACTCTAATACTGCAATAGTGGCATATATCATTTATAACTAGTATGTAGTTATAAGACAAAATGATTAACAATAACTTTAGCCACATTAACTTATTAGTGGATACATAATATAAAGATCTATAAACTGTGACATCAAAAACATAAAATGGGGAAGAGGATAGTAAAAGTGCAGAGCTTCAGTATGCAATCAAAGTTTAGTCATTACCAGCTTAAATAAAGTAGACTGGTATAACTATAAGATGGTTTATATAAGCTTCATGCTAACCACACATCAAAAACCCTTAGTATATAGGCAAAAAATAAATGGTAAAGAATTAGGATATATAATAGCAGAAAATTAACAACTTACCAAAAAAGACCAAAACAAAGGAAGAATAAGGATAAAAGATTAGCAAACCAGAAAACAATGAATAAAAGGTAATAGGAAATTATTATTTATCAATAGTTACTGTGAATAGGATTAAAACCACTATGTAAAAGACATAGAGTTACTGAGTGGATAAAAAAGTAACACCAACTATATACTGACTACAAAAGACTCACCTTATTTTTAAGGACACACATAGACTGGAAATGTAGGCACAGAAAAAGATTCCATGCAAATGGTGATAAAAAGAAGTGGGGGTACATATATCAATTAAAATAGAATTTAAGTCAAAAACTCTCACAAGAGATAAAGAACGTCAGTATACAATGATAATGGGATCAATACATCAAGAAGATATAGTAATTATAAATATATATATCTCAATATCAGGGCACCCAAATATATAAAACAAATATTAACAGAACTAAAGGGATAAATAGACAGTAATACAATATTGGAGGACTTCAGTACCCCACTTTTAGACTATATAGATCATCCAAACAAAAAGTTAATTAGGAAATCTTGGATTTGAATAACACTATAGACCAAATGTATCTAATGGACATATACAGAATGTTTCATCTAATAGAAACAGATTATAAATTTTCTCAAGGACACATTGAGCACCTTCTAGAATAGGTCACATGTTTGGCCACAAAAAAAGTCTTAACATTTCAAGAAGACTGGAATCATATCAAGTACCTTTTTTGACCACTGTGGCATAAAACTGGAAGACGATATCAGGAGACAAGTAGAAAATTCACAAACATGTGAAAATTAAACAACATATTCCTGAACTACCAATATGTCAAAGAACATATCAAAAAGGAATTTAAAAATATATCGAGACAAGTGAAAATGGAAACATATCCCAGCAAAGACTGTGAGATGCCACAAAACAATTCTAGAAGGGAAGGGTGTAGTGATAAACACTAACATTAGAAAGGAAGGAAGGAAAGAAGGAAGGCAGGAAAGAAGGAAGGAAGGAAGGGAGGGAGGGAGGGAGGGAGAGAGGCAGGAAGGAAGGAGGGAAGGAAGGAAGGAAGGAAGGAAAGAAAGAAAGAAAGAAAGAAAGAAAGAAAGAAAGAAAGAAAGAGAGAGAGAGAGAGAGAGAGAGAGAGAGAGAAAGAAAGAAAGAAAGAAAGAAAGAAAGAAAGAAAGAAAGAAAGAAAGAAAGAAAGAAAGAAAGAAAAAAAGAAAGAAGAAAGAGAGAAAGAAAGATCAAAACAAGCAACTTAATGTTAAACTGCAAGCAACTAGACAAAGAACACATTAAACCCAAAGTTAGCTGAAGGAAGAAAATAATAAACACTGGAACAGAAGTAAACCAAAGAGGGGATAAAGAAACTATAGGAAAAAATCAACAAATTAAGTGTTGGGTTTAAAAAAAAAAAACACACCAGAATAAAACAAAATTGACAAGCCCTTAACTAAACTGACTGAGAATACAAAAAAAGAGAGAAATGCCAATTTAAAAACTATAAATTAAAATGGAGACTATAATCAATGGATGCTTCAGAAATATAAAGAATCATAAAAGACTATTAGGAATAATTACATGCCAATAAATTGGCTGACCTAGAGAAAATGGATAAATTCCTAGAAACATAAAACCTGCCAAGATTGAATTAACAAGAAATAGAAAGCCTCAACAAAATAGTATCAAATAAAGTGATTCCAGAAGTGATTAAAAACCTCCCAACAAAGACAAGACAAGCTCAGGACTAGACAGCTTCACAGCTGAATTCTTCTAAATATTCAAGGAAAAAATAAGATTAATCCTTCTTAAGCACTTTCAAAAAATAGAAGTAGAGGGAATACTTCCAAATTCATTTTATGAGAACAGTATCACCTTGATACCATTGCCAAAGAGACTTAGATAAATAAAAATACAGGAAAATATCTTTGATGAATATAGATGTGAAAATTAATAAAATACTAGCAAACTGACTCAAAAATACATCAAAAAGATTACACATCATGACCAGGTGGGATTTATTCCTGGAGTTGCAAATGTGGTTTCACATATGAAAACCAATGTGATACTACATATTCACAAAACGAAAGAGAAAACAATACCTAATCAGCTCAATAGAAGCAGAAAAAGCATTTGACAAAGTTTAACATGCTTTCATGATTGTTTTAAAAAACCTCATTTAAAATAGATATAAAAGTAAATTTATTCAACATAATAAAGAGTATTTATGAAAAGCTATAGGTAATATCATAACCAACGGGGAATCATTGAAACCTTTTCTTCTAAAATCTGATACAAGGCAAAGAGGCCCACTCTAAGTAATTTCATTTGACGTAGCAGTGGAAATATTAGCAAGAGCAATGATACAAAAAAGAGATAAAAACATCCAAATCAGAAAGAAAAAAGTAATTATATCTATTTGCAGATGACATGATTCTATATGTAGAAATGCATAAAAGCTGTACACATATAAAAAAAGTGACAACTAATAAGCGAATTTGGCAAAGTGACAGGATGCAGAATCAACATACAAAGATTAGTTGTATCTTTTACATCAATAATAACCTATCCAAAAAGGAAATTAAGTAAACACTCTCATTTCCTAGAGCATAAAAAATAATAAAATACTTAGGAATACATTTAACCAGGGACGTGAAAGATCTCTACATTAAAATTATAAAACACTGATGAAACAAATTGAAGAAGATACAAATAAATGAAAAGATACAATGCTCATAAACTGGAATAATTAATATTATTAAAATATTTATACTAGTTGAAGATATATACAGATTCAGTGTAATTCCTGTCACATTTCAATGGCATTTTTCAGAGAAATAGAGAAAACAATTCCAAAAATTTTATGGAACCACAAAAGATTTTGATAGTCAAACCAATCTTTGAGAGAAAAAATAAAATTGGAGGCTTTACACTTTCCCATTTTAAATTATGTTACAAAGCTCTAATAGTCAAAATAGTATGACACTGACTGATAGGGTTTGGCTGGGTTTTGTTCCCACCCAAATTTCATCTTGAATTGTAACTACCACAATTCCCACATGTCTTGGGAGGTGATTGAGTTACGGAGGCAGGTGTTTCCTGTGCTGTTCTCATGGTGGTTTTAAAAATGGGAGTTTCCATGCACAAGCTCCTTTTTTTGTTTTTTAAGATGTGACTTGCTCCCCTTGCCTTCTGCCATGATTTTGAAGCCTCCTCAGCCATGTGGAACTGTAAGTCTAAAAAACCTCTTTCTTTTATAATTTGTCCAGTCTCAGGTATGTCTTTATTTGAAGTGTGACGATGAACTAATGCACTGACCTAGAAATAGATAAATCAAACAATGGAACAGAATAGCCTAGAAATAAACTCAAGTATATATGGTCAACCAATTTTTGACAATGGCACGAAGATAACACAATTGGAATAGGATCATCTCTCAATAAATGATGTGGGTGATACTTGAAATGGGACCCTTATCTTACACCATATACAAAAGTCAACTCAAAATTGACAAAAGACTTAAATATAATACTTGAAACTTTAAAACTCCTGGAATAAAACAGGGAGAAATCTTCTTGGCACTCACTTTAGCCGTGATTGCTTGAACACCATACCAAAAGCTCAGGGAAAAGAAACCCCAAAATAAACAAATTGGATTACACCAAACTATAAATCTTCTTCACTGAAAAGGAAACAATCAACAAAATGTAAAGATAGTATCTGCAGACCCTATTTCTGACAAGTGATTAATACCAAAAATATACAAGGAACTCACACAACTCAAAATTTTTAAAAAATTCAAAACTTAAAAATCGGCAAAGGACCTGAAGAGACATTTTTTCACACACAAAAAAAACATAAAAATGGTCAACAGGTATATGAAAAGGTGCTCAGAATCACTAATCATCAGGCAAATGCAAATCAAAATCATAATGAACTATTACCTCATGTCCATCAGAATGATTCTTAATTATCAAAAAGACAAGAGATAAGTACTGTTGAGGGTTTGAAGAAAAGAAAACTTTTGTACATTGTTGGTGAGAATATAAATTGGCACAGCCATTATCAAAACAGTATGGAGATTCCCCCAAAAAATTAAAAGTAGAATTACTATGTGACTCAGCAACGCCTCTTCCGGGAATATACCCAAAGGAAAATAAATCAACACCTCATAAAGAGATTTGTGCTCCCACGATTTTATTGCAATATTATTCACAATAACCAAGATATGAAACAAACTGTTGATGGATGAATGGATAAGGAAATTGTAGTGTATATATAATGAAACATTATTCAATATTAAAAGTTAAGGAGATCCTGCCATTTGCAACAACATGGACGTACCTGGAGGACATTATACTAAGGGAAATAAGCCAAGCACAGAAAGAAAATACTGCATTATCTCACTTATAAGTAGAATTTTTTTTTAAGTTGAATAAATAGAAATAGAGTAGAATGATAGCTACCAGGGGCAATTGGGAAGGCAGGGAAATGGGGAGATGTAAGACAAAGGATACAGCTTGCCGTTATGCAGATAAGTCTAGCAATATAATGTAGAGCATGAAGAATATAATTAAAAATATTGTATCATATGCTAGAAATTTGCTAAGACAGTAGATTTTAGGTGAATTTATTTCAAAAACGGTAACTACATGAGATAATGAATATGTTAATTTGCTTGACTGTAGTAATCAGTTCACTATGTACAAATATATCAAAACATCACATTTTACACCTTAAATATATACGTTTAAAAGAGGATCAGCCGGGCACGGTGGCTCACGCCTGTAATCCCAGCACTTTGGGAGGCCGAGGCGGGTGGATCATGAGGTCAGGAGATCGAGACCATCCTGACTAACACGGTGAAACCCCGTCTCTACTGAAAATACAAAAAATTAGCCGGGTGTGGTGGTGCACGCCTGTAGTCCCAGCTACTCGGGAGGCTGAGGCAGGAGAATGGCGGGAACCCGGGAGGCGGAGCTTGCCATGAGCCGAGATCGTGCCACTGCACTCCAGCCTGGGCAACAGAGCGAGACTCTGTCAAAAAAAAAAAAAAAAAGGACCAAGAACCATCAGCCTCTTTTTACCAATGTGAATGTTTTGGAGTGACCTAGAATGTATTCCTCAGACTTCTATTTTTCCATCTGCATTTTTACTTTTTAAGGATTTTCAGCCAATATTTATTTTTTGTCAATCATTCACAAATATCTGTCTTCTGTCTAGGAATCTCTCTCCATGATATCTACCTTTTAATTGCCCCCACTTGTACATTAATAAGCATTTCAAATATACTTAAAAGGTATTATTCACATACACCCTAATCCTACTTCTTTTCTAGAATTTGCCCTTTAAGAAAATGGTACCACAATTCACACATTAGTTTAGACTTAATGCAAAGACCATTATTGATCAATCTCTCTCTCTCTTTCTCGCTCACTTGCTCCTGTCTCACATACAACACATGAGCAAACCTCTGTATTTTATAATTTTAAAAAGTATTTCGAATGCAACATCTCACTCGTTACCTGCCTTGGTGCAAAGCACATCATCTTGTACCTTAATAACCTCAAAAATCTCTTTGCCTTACCCCTCATTCCCATGATCTTTTTCCACTTTGCAGTCCTTTATCTTTTCATAAAGTTAAATTAAGTAAGTTCACTTTCCTTCATCAAAGCTTCCAATGATTTTGCATCATAGGTAGGAAAAAAATATTTTCATTAGTCCACGTGTGGGTCGGGTCCCTACTACTCCAACCTCAACTCCAATTTCTCTAGCTCTCTCTTACACTGTTCCTGTCACACTGGTCTACTTGTTTCTTTTGCATGCCATGCTCATCCTGCCTCTAGGGTTGATTTTCAATTTGGTTTGCCTCTAGCATTATTACCAGAGTCCTCTTTAAGAACATTTCTTGGAAATGCCATTCTAGCTAACATCACTAACGCCTGTCTCCTATCACTCACTGTCTGACCCTTATGTTGTTTTAAATTAGACTGTGTGCATCTTTATTCTTTCTGCGTACACTTTATTCTCTCTCCATACACTGAAGTAAGAACGTCATTAAATTGTGAATTTAGACTGGTTTATTTTACCACTATTGATAATACATGATAATGCTTACCTGTTGTAGATCATCAATAAATATGTTGAATGAAAAAATAACGTTGTGAGCAAATGCTTTCAAACTTGATGTATTTTGATTATCCTGTATTTCATCGAGAAGCTACTAATAGGCACTACTATACTTCAGAATCAGAAAGCAGAAGGTATCATCAAACCTGAGAATCACTGCAAGATATGAGGTACACAAAGCAACTTTGAAGTTGCTTTAACATAGGTAGATATATTTGAAATAGGAGCCTTCATTATTACTCCATTAGGATCAAAAAATAGAAAATATCATGGTTTTTCCAACTCCATGTCAAGACAGGAATTTTGAAATGAAATTTAAAATCTCTAGAGCTGGCTCCAGGTACTCTAATGTTTCCCTTTGGGAAATGGCTCTTGCTCATAAGTGAATATGTTGTATTAAAAGAAAACAGATAAAAATTTCTATCATCTATATGGGAAGACATCACAGAAAATATATTTTTCTAGTCAGTGTTCCATATACAATTTTCTTCTCCATTACTTCCCTTCTCGAATTAAATCCTAGATCCACCCGTGCATGGACAACTTAATGTTGTTCTACCTGTTGCACTTTTAGAAGACTTTTAATAGGAAAGGCCAGAGTCTACAGTGGAAACTCAGATGCTCTCAAATGCCTTAAAGCATTTTATTTCCTTTAGAGAAGCTGACATCCTACTTCACTGTGCCACATTCTTAGCTACATCTTCCTTCCTAGCAATTGCCTCGCATTTTATTATTTACCTCAAAGAAAGCTTCCATTGCAATGCTTCCAATGTAAGCAATTGCCTTGCATTTTTTATTTCCCCCAAAGTAAGCACATATATGTAAGACAGATCAATAGATCAATGGATTGATCAGTCAATAGATACAAACATTGGTTGATTTTGGGGATTATTGTATAGAAGCCATTACTTCCTCCAGACTATGTCCAAACCTGTATATGGAGATTTTTTAAATGCTCCCAAAACCTCTACCTATGCCCTAGTCTCAGCTAAAGCCGTAAGAACACATCTAAAAATTAATTCCTAACATTACTCCTTATATTTCCTAAGCCAGCTATGCAAGCTAGATTTCCATGGGATTTCAGCTTACATTTTGTTTTCATTCAACTGTGAATATTTGCATATAAAACAAAATAAATGTAATGTAAAGCTGTGGATGTTTAAGAGTTCAGTGTCTATATATGTTTTCCAAAATACCATGAATTCAAAAAATTGCATTATAAAAAGTTTGTTTATAAAATATATCTTCTCATTTAGAACACATCACATAATATTTTTGAATATATATGTACATATGTATATATATGAGATTCTTATTTTCAAATGTGATATCCATTTACATTCTGTATTTTTTACATTGAACTTAAACAGTGGTTTACCATTTAATATTTAAGTCTAGTGTGGTGTGACTTATTGATAGACTCAATGGTTCTGCATAGTTTTGTTCTTCTGAAGTCCTGTTAACTTTCACTGGAACTTTTCAATGTGTCAATTTATCTAGTTTAGAAGCTGTAGTATAAAATTTTCTTTATATGTATATATATGTAAAATATATGTTTATATATTATGGATATAATTACATGTTATATAATTATACATTATATATTTAATATATGCTACATTATATAAAATATATTAGACTATATTTTATATATTTGTATATTATATTATATAAATATATAAAAGGAGAATGAAGGAATTATCTTTCTTGTTTGTTAAGGTGCATTTTGTGTGTGTGTGTGTGTGTGTGTGTGCGTGCGTGCGTGCATGTGTGCATAATACCTTAAGTTTCCAAATGGCATAAAATGCTGGTATGGAGTAGAACAATAAAAATAATGTGAAGATATTATTAAATAAGAAAATATACTTTTTTCTCGAAAGTACTCTAAGTACTCAGTATCAAAATTTTAACAAAAAAATAACATTTCATGTTTTTGTGGATCCTTAATCAATAATCTTACATCCAAATACACTATATTTTGTGTGAAAAGCTGAGTCACTTTAAAAACTTATTTAAATGTAGTCACATTACAGCTTATAATAGAAAATAATTAGTAACTATTTTAACGTTTTTAAGAATGAAAATAAATTGTTAAAGATTAAACTAGTTTTTTTTCTTAATCTATTATTGAATACCATAAAAATACACTTTCTCTGCCTTTTAAAAATAAATAAGTTAAGTTGGGCATGGTGGTTTATGCCTTTAATCCCAGCAGTTTGGAAGGCCGAGGTGGGAAGATTGTTTGAGCTCAGGAGTTTGAGACCAGCTTGGGCAACATGGTTATATACCATCTCTACCAACGTTATATTAAAAAAAAATTAATCAGGATTGGTGGTGTGCACCTGTAGTATCAGATACTTGGGAGGCTGAAGTGGGAGGATTGCTTGAGCCTGGGAGACAGAGGTTGCAGTGAGCCAAGATCGCACCACTGCACTCCAGCCTGGGTGACAGAGTAAGACTCTGTCTCAAAAATAAATAAATAAAATAACTATACATGAGTTAAATCTAAAATATATAAACTGGATTAACTAACTTCATTTTTGTTTAATCATTAAAATTAGCCATAACTTAAAGTCCATATATACATTAGTAGTAAATATTAAAAGGAAATTTAAAGATCTGTTTATCTAATTAGGTCCAACAATTTAATAATTTCTTTCACCAATCCATGGTATATTTTAATGAAACAACAGCCTCTATTGGGAGACTTCAGGGACTGGGGATTCAATTTGTTGACACAGCACAGAAATCATGGCCTGTTTGGTAGCTTAGGAAGCATTATTTTCACTAGAAGATATCTTTGAGGGCAGAGAGACCATATTTTATTTACGGTCTATGACATAGTCAGCACATGTACAGTTGCTGACTCATTATAATTTGTACTCATTTATTCAATAAATATTTTTGAGTACTTATATCTCAGGCTCTGTGCTACCCATTAAGAGTGAAACTATGAATACGATGGACATTATGTATTCTCATAGAGCATTTAACAACCAGACAACAATATGTTAGTTAACAGGGACAATATTACAAAGTTTGTCTGTTACAAAGGAGAAGCATATGTGGTCCTGTTTGAGCATGTAATAGGGAACCTGGCTTGGTTAAGAGACTATATTTTAAGTAAGACCTGAAAAATGCACAGGGGATGCTCATATCAAAAAAGAGGAAAGACCATTCAACATACTGGAAAGATCTTGTGCAATGTCAGAAAGTAGGAAAAAATACGACCCATTCAACAAAAACATTTTCTCTCTTTAACCTAGTAATTAAAATCCATTGATTCCTGACTTCCATTTTAGGACAATCTTCATGTCATATACTCTCAAAGTAGAGATACTTCTCCTGTGTAATACTTAGCACAGCTACAATTTTGCATCAGTGGTTGTGATGATTATCATTAAAACTATTTTCCTCACTGATTCTTAACTTCATTATGGCCAGAACAGGGTCCATTTTTATTAGCTGCCTTATTTCTAGTATTGAGTGCAGTATCTTGCATATAATAAGTTCTAATAAGTATTGTTGTAAAGAGGAAGGAAAAGGAGGAAAGCAAAGCTGTAAGGTTACAAGACATGAAGCTAGAATAATGGGCAGGTCTAGGTTTCTCAAAAGCAATTGAAACCATTGAAAGATTTTAAGCAACTGAGTGCAAGGTCAACTTTAATCACTACATTTATGGAATATGGGCAAACTTACTAAGAGTAGGAACAGTTAATAGGTGAATACTGTCGTTAGTGATAAAGAGAGTGGAAAGTCAGGGAAAGGTAGCTGAATTGCAGAACTATTTAGACAATAGACTTGGTGAATATATTGAAGTGAGGCAATGTGTAGGGAAAACAGAGGTCAATGACAATCAATCAATTTCTTGTTTAAAAACTAACTGAATGATGCCGGACCCACCCCTAGGTAGTGTGAGCCATGGGAAAATGTGTTTCTGTGAGTACATGTTCATATAAACAATTTGATTTAAAACTTCAATACAAGGCTCACAGGCCAATGTGAATAATGGATTTCAATTAATGTGTAGAGAAAAAGTACTTTTGTCTGTGTATATTGTTCAGCTAGAGAACAGAAAGACCCTTTGTGGTGTCCAGGTATTATCTATGTTTTCTTGTGAAAGTTTACTA
This sequence comes from Macaca mulatta, assembly GCF_049350105.2. Classification (NCBI taxonomy): domain Eukaryota; kingdom Metazoa; phylum Chordata; class Mammalia; order Primates; family Cercopithecidae; genus Macaca; species Macaca mulatta. Next base: position 180,184,720 of record NC_133410.1, read on the forward strand.
ATCATTTCTTTGTATTCTTTGTCAAATGTGCCACTCTTGGCTACTTCTATAACTCTTACTCTAGGGAAAGGTGGCAACACTGTTATTCAATGTTGCCACATGTCATGAGTCTTTGGAATCTGGTTGTGTTGAAACACCATAACATTTCTTGCCTCTGCAGTTCCCTCATATCATGCATTGAATGCTGATCACATCTTTACTTGGGACACTGTGTCATCCATTCTGCCTCCTGTGAAGAGCATTCTCCAAAGACTCTCACCCAGGGTCTCACTGTGCTTCGAGGATGATAATCACAAATGCAAGTCTTACCCATAGTAAGACAATGTAAACAATCATTAGTTGTATGATCATGTAAAATGTACCACTTTGAGTTTCATACCATAAACAGGAAACAACGTCTAACCATACCTTCTTTTGAACTCTTGGTGTTCTCATCCCTGCATTCCTAGAATGCTATCTCTTTCAATGATGCCTGCAACCTTATCCTGAACACATTGCCACCAGTGGGAATGATAGCTGATAACCTGTTGGCAGAACAACAACAACAACAACAAAAACAGTGATATTTGTGCAAAGAATGTCCATCCTTCACTCAACACTAATTAAGACTGATAGAGGAGACGCATCATTAACACATAGATAGGAAAGGTCAGGTGGCATTATAGCAAAAAGGTGAAGATTCCTCAGAGGGGACAAGAACAGCGACCCCGAGGACTGCCTTCCCATGACATAGAGCCCATGGCAGGAATGGGGAGAGCATCCTGGGTGCAAGCAGCTGAGAGTTCACATGGTAAAGGATGCCTGCCACCTTCCCAGCCACACTGGGGTGCTGAAGACCAGAGACAGCACCACAGTGGAACACAGATGGGTGAGAACCAACCCATGGGTCCACATACATGCAACTTAAATCCAAAAGTAGGTGATGAATCATGGGTATTCAGAGCCCTGAACTTAGCCTGGTGTGAAACGTGAATGAGAATCACCAAAATCAGACGTTTAAAATCAGCCTGTCAGTATCATTCTGGCAGTCCAGTCTCAAAGAGTCCCATGAAAGAAATGACTACGCAGAAGAGCAAGAGTGGTCTGTTTACATGAATGCCCTCCTGGAATTGAGTTGCTTACTGCATATGGTCAAGCATGGAAGGGGAGATGAAGACGCTGAGTCAGGAATGCTGGGACCCATGTCTAATGAGGTCCAGTGAAGCCAGGTTCAGATTCAGTGCATTCTGCCCAAATGACACTGCTGACACTGAGACAGTCCCCAGCACTGGAGAGAGAAATAATTTGAAGAATTTGAGGAAGATGATCAAATATGTGAGGCTCCTTCAGCAGCCAGGCTTGGAAAGGACCCCTGCTTACTTGGGTATATGGGTGGTAGTAGATATCAACACCATTTACTGAGGTAAAGAACACTGGGAGACTCTGAATAGACAAATTAGTGAATTCAGCTTCTGAATATGTGGCTTCTAAAGGGAATTATTGAAGAAGAAGTCAGATAAATGCTTAGAGGAGATGACATATACATTCAGGAGGAATATATATGTATGGTATTATGTATATATAATATTGTATTAATCTCTCTTTATCTATCTATATATCTATCTATTTATCTATCTAGTGCACAAGAGAGACTTGGATGAGAATGTAGAGGAGAAAAGAGATGACAAACCACTGAACAAAGTCCTTGAGAAGCCATAAATACCTAAAATTGCCTAAGCCCACAAAGAATACAGTGAAAAGAATACCTAGTAAAGGAAAAGGCAAAGAGAATAAAAGAAAATGTTACAGAAACCTGGGGGAAATATTTTACAGGAAAAGGGAGTGAAAAGCTGTGTGAAATCCTGCTGGGAGATCAAGTAGGATATGGACAGAAATATCTATTAGGAACATGGAGTTCTTGATAACTTTGGCAGGAGCACTTTCACTGACCTACTGGGAGCAGAATCCCTTTTTGAAGTAGATTTAGAAAGTGGCTAGATCGAGAGGTGAGTAAATCAAGACGAGTGTAGTTAACTCGTTTTTAAAACATAAGTTTGACACTGAGGGATTGAGAAAGAAATAACTGTAGTAGGAAGGAGATTCGGAGCAACAGTGGAACTTCTGGAAGAGGAAATATAATTATCAGAAAAAAAATAGAATATTTAAACTTTGAGAGTGAGGGCTAGAGGAGGTGAGGTTTGGGAATACGTTTCGTGAGAAGGAGAGAGAATTGTATCCAGAGCACGAGGAAGCACAGGTGACAGAGTTGGCCCTTGAGAGAAATGTTTCTTCCATTAGAGCCAGAGATAGGAAAAGAGTCGGTGCAAATGTGGGAACATTTGATGACGTCTAAAGAAATTAAATTGTTTGCTGTGATAATGTCTATTGTCTCTGTTAGGTACCGGACAGGGGTAGGAGTATGAAGTATGAGAGGCTTAAACATATGAAATAAACCAACAGTGTTTGAACTAGTCAGTTCTTGATGTGGTTATTGGGTAGAATTAAGAAACAGTAAATTTCAGTGCTGAGCATTGTGACCTGTGGACATCAGTGACCAATAATTAGGGCCAATCAGAGTGCCTTTTTGATTCATTTTCTCTGCCTTGGCTCAGCAACCAAGACGTAGGCATTAAGAAGATGAATAGTCAGCTTTGTCCACAGCTGGGTGAAGTTGGGCTCTCGAGGTTTGGGCGGAATACAAATTGAAGTTATTTCCCATTGCTTCTAAAATTACTAGGAACCAAAGTGTATAAAGCAGAATAAGGAGGAGTAAGAACAAATAGAGAAGTCAACAGGCCACCCTAAAAATAGCAGTGGTGATTCAACACAGAAGGATAGGGTTCGGGGATTGAACATGAGAGAAATGGCTTGGAGATTAAAGGATGGAGCAATTTCAGCTGGAAACATGGCTGATGCTTCAGAAAGCAGTGGTGTGATGGCTTAAAGGAGACAGATGATGAGGAACAGGAAGTTTCGTGTTAGATAGCTCCACTCCTTCATACCCACAACACTGGCTTTAGAAGTGCCAAAGTTTTATGACCAATGTATTCATCAGATAAAACAGTATATTCATCAAAAATTCTTTTAAGTACATGATTTTTCTTTCAGAAATCATCTAATCCTTTTGAATTATCTGTCCATGCCCTTGCTCCTCTCTATTAAGAGTAGTTTGAGATGCATAGAGATTATATATTTTATATTCATGGTTTGTCTTCTGAATCTTTTCAAACATAAGATTAATATAATCATCTCTTTCTATCTCTGGCTTTTCTCCAGACCTCAGAGGATTTAATTCATTTAATTAATAGAATATTCAGTATTCATAAGAAGGCTGCCTTGAAGTAGAAATAAATGATCCTTCATGGACAGGTTGATTATATTGAACCTAGCCTCAAATATTAAGATGTACTAAATGTGTCACATACATAAAAAAAAAAAAACTCATATAAAAATATACTTGGATCAGGCCAGTGAAGATTAAATTTTATATTCTCTCTATAAAATGTATAACATTCTTTTCTTATATAAAAATTAATTATACAAGCAATGAATAAATATATTATCATTATAAATAAATCAGTAAAGATATAGTATATAAAATATGAAATGTCATTCTTTAATGACACACTCTCACTCCCTTAAAAGTAATAGTTTTGTGTTTATCCTACCAGCTCTTCTCCCTTTGTAAAAGTTGTTTTTATTGGAAAAGACATTAAGATTCATTGAAGGAATATATAACATGCAGACAGTTTTAAAGAAGAAAAAAAGTCCATTTATGTTAATCAATTTGCTAACAGTTACATACACAAACGTATTCTGCTTATTTTCACTTACTGTTCTTCATAAGCATCGATTGCTGTGTAATAATATTCTGTTTTATAGATTTAACACACTTTATTTCTTCTCGTTCTATTTCTACATGTTTAGGTGGCTCCAATTACAAGTGATTCCTCAAAGAATATCTTACAATCTTTGTATTTGCTACATTTTTGAATATTATTTAGAAAAAAGTCTTAGAAAAGAAAGTAAAGTTATTGCTCAAAGTGTATGAAAGTTTTAAAGAATCTTGAATTAAATGACCAATTGTTTTTCTAAGTTTGTATAAACAAATACTTAATTGTTTAGGGCTATTTATTGATACTGCACCCCTTAACTACAATATTTTCATCATTCACAATGCTATTTAAAAATTGTTTGCTAAAATTTGTGTTCATTTGATGATTTGTTATGTTAAATATTCTTTACTCTTTTGTTAACTGTAATGGACCTATTGTTTGGATATATACGAACACTTCTCCCAGGTTAACTATTTGTTTGTTTTCCTGAAGAAAAATAATTTATTATCTGACATTAGCCAAAACGATCAATTTTTCTGATTAATCTACCTCTTATAGATTTTTATTTATCCACTAGTCTTTTCTGAGAGCAAAGAACAACAAACCTCATGTATTATAAAAGTGACTGTGTATGCATTTTTTTCTCCTTTTGGTCATTTGTTTTGCTTTGTTTGACTTTTACATTTGAAGAATATGAGTATAAGAAACAGAAAGCCAAATTCCTGCACATGAAGTGCTTCTTAAACTGTACAAGGTACTACTGCATATGGTCATCCTCCCCTCTCCAACCTAAAAAGACCTAAGAACAAAGGACAAACAATAATTTTTAAAGTGGGGGCATCTTTGATAGATAAGTGGTGGAACATTAAAAATAAACTTGGTCAGTCTACAGTTGTATCCATTCTCTTTAGATCTGGGTCAGTCCAATTTAGACCCGGGTCAGTGTCATTCAAGAACGTTGCTGAGGTGGCCAATTCCTCATTTCCCATTTGCAATCACCTTGCATCTAAGTAAACAAAAACTATCAAACCATCCTAGATGCTAACAAAACTTAGTTGCTAAAATCCCTCAAGGGATACTTCCAGATTTGGAGGAGACTTTAGCCTGGAAAATTAGTATGCTATCCTGTTTAGAAGATACAAATTCAGAGGAGAAGTATTAACTTGTTTAGTGAAGTGAAGGAAATGGTAACACACAGTGTCTGCAAGGGGGAGTTTCATTAGAAATGAACCAATGCCATGTTTTCCAATAATGTGAATGAGGAAAGCCTTATGTTAATAAGATTAAATACTGTTAATTTTCAGAACTGTGTGGATTAAAAAAACTAAAAGTTTCTAGAGCGAATAAAAGGATAATAAAAGAGATCGTATGTCAAGAAATGGGAATAAAATAGTATCACATTTCCAACAGAAAACGAAGGCAATGTTTTTAAGAAAATTATTAGGTATAATTCCACATCCAGATTATTAATCCAAGTGCAGGAAGAATACAGATCTTTTCAGAGATATCAATAACAAATACTTCTGCCTCCTTTCAACTTATTTTTAGGAGACTGTTGGTAGACGTGCTTCTGAGAAACAAGACTGTAACTTGCAGGAAGAAATGAAACACAAAATATAAGAGGTCCGAACCAGGGGAGAAGTGATGCAAACTTCTGAGATGCCAACTGTTCAGATGTCGTATGAGGCTGAGTCCAGATTGAAGTAGGGTGACAGAGGACTCCAGGAAGGATAGCTCCAGGACATAAACAACAGTAACAAAATAGAGAATTATCGATTATCAGACTGTGTTTCAGCACCTGGAAGAAACTCCAGTTTGGCTCATGAGATAGAATGTAGTAATACTTGATCAAAAAGGATAGATCCAAATAAAACTATAAGAAAAAAATGGCTTAACAAAGTTAAAGGTGACTTCTTTTCCCTAGAAAGTAGAATTAGAGTGCAGAAAATATGGAAGGAAAAAGCTCCTTTTCTTTGTTAAATATGAAATATATGAATACTTTGATAAAATGAAAACATAAAGAGATCAAAATAAAATTAAAATATTAAAATAAAATAACTGGGAGTTAAAGTAAGGAACTAGATAAGAAATACAAAAAAGTTGAAAAGAAGTTAATAAAAGTAAAAATAAATTATAAGTAGGGAATAAAAAACAGCAGAACAAAGTTCACATTTGATCATCAAAACCAAAACTGTTTTTTTTTTTTAATGTTAATAAACTAGACTTTTTTTTGGCAAGTTGTAATCAAGAAAATCACATGATGCAAAATATTTGAATGAGGACAGGAATTAAACAATAGCAAAACCAAAAGGAAAAAACAAAGTAATAACATCACATGTGGGGCCAAAATTTTTGAAAATATAGATGAAATAAATAATTTCTTTCTTTCTTTTTTTTTTTTTTTTTTTTTTAGACCAATTCTAGCTCTGTCGCCAGGCTGGAGTGCAGTGGCATAATATCAGTTCACTGCAACCTCCACTTCCCGCGTTCAAGCAATTCTCCTGCCTCAGTCTCCCTAGTAGCTGGGATTACAGGCGCCTGCCACCAAGCCCAGCTAATTTTTTGTATTTTTAGTAGAGACAGGGTTTCACCATATTAGCCAGGATGGTGTCGATCCCCTGACCTCATGATCCACCTGCTTTGGCCTCCCAAAGTGCTGGGATTACAGGCGTGAGCCACTGTGCCTGGCTGAAATAAATGATTTTTAATGAACTGTAATGAATCAAAATTACTTCGCGGCTATACCTGAATACTCCAACGATCATAAAAGGAATTAAAAAATCTGTAAATACTCTAAGTAAAAGGAGCAAGCCTGAACAATTTCATCAGCAATCCTGTCAGCCCTGTCAACGTTTGCTCCAAAACCGGAACGCAGGTTTTCAAAGCAAGTCTGTCATTTACACTTCCTTTTTCTTCCTCCCCTTCTTTTGTTCTCTTCTCTCCCTTTTTTCAGCTTCCATCTGCTTTTACCTCTCCATTTGGCCAAAATTGCTGAATTACTGCCAAATGTATAAGAAATGGCAAATGAAGGAAAGAAAGTACAGATGTTCCTGACTTATGATTTTTTGCCTTTACGATGGTGTGAAAGTGATAGACATTCAGTAGAAACCATACTTTGACTTTTGAATTTTGATCTTTTCCTGGGCTAGTGATGTGCAGTATGATTCTCTCCCCAGATGCTAGGCAGCAGCAGCCAGCCGCAGCGCTCAGTCAGCCAGGTGGTCACAAGGTAAACAGCTGATACTCTCAGGTACTGTGTGCCCGATGATTTTGCTTGAATGTAGGCCCATGTAAGTCTTCCGAGCATGTTTAAGGTAGACTACTAAGGCTATGTATGGTGTTCCATAGGTTACGGGTATTAAATGCATTTCCTACTTACGGTATTTTCACCTTAGAGTAGGAACATAAGCTCATTGTAAATTGGGGAGCATCTTTAATTTTTCTTCATTTATTTATTCAATGTGTATTGTGTGTGTGTGTGTGTGTGTGTGTGTATTGTGTACATAGAGTGTAACAAGGGAAGAAACAGATCTAAGACTTTCTCTCCTCCTAACTCAAGCCTCATTCTGAGGTGTGAATTGTGACATAAGCATCTTCAAGTCACATTCTTCTTGGACCAGTGAACTTTAGCCGCTGCCAGCCATCCCATCACGGGCAGGGTTCCATGGGGATTTGCAAGATAGAAATTGCCCAGTTCCTTTTAATCTAGTCAGAAATAAGGACAGTTAATTGGAGATAAAATTATTTTAAAGATAACAATGAGATTCCTTCATCCTTTCTGTTTATCCTTCTACCTCTACATTCAAAGCCAAATGCTATGGCTTTCGTTTCTTTGATGCAGACATGTTAAATACAATCACTTAGTCACAACTCGGTATTATTGTTGTCTCCAGAACTTCACAGAGCATTTTTCTGGTAATAAGTGAAGTTTATTTCTAACAAGTTGTAAAAGCATGGGGTATGATCCTTTTTGTTTTTAACTTAATGAAAAAAAATCCCATTTACATTTTGCAATGTGGGAAAACACATGCCACATCTCTGCAACTTGTTTGTGAGAAATAGAAAAGCTTACACCTACGTTCCCTTAACACTTCTCTCCTTATTTTTGGTCATTACTTTTGCAGATATGAGTCAGAAGTCTATATCATCTGGAGATGAAGAAAATATAGACAATTCGTGTGTGTGTGTGTGTGTGTGTGTGTGTGTGTGTGTGTGTGTGTGTGTGTGTTTGTATCTTTCCAAATAGTATACAAATGACCCAAGCAAGGGGAAAATGCCAAAAATCAGAAAAATAACAAACAAAAATCATTAATTCATACACAATTGTGAGCTGCATTTTCACACTGAAAAAAGCTAAGTAGGTAATATAAATATGCTGCAGCTGAAAAGCATTCAACAGTCTGATATCATTTAATCAGTGTGTGCTCACAGTCATACGAATTGTTCACTCATAACCAAATGGGCTACTTTCATCTTTCTCCAGTGTAACACTTACAGCATCTTCTCCACAATAACTTGTAATAATACTAAAGTGAACCCCTGGGACTATCCATCTCACAGAGTTGTAGCTATATCTTGCTGTTGTCAAGCCTTTCTGTTTAAAATATCTCAAAGGAATAATTTTCAACACGCTAGAGCCTTTTTAGCTCTAGTATCTATTGTAATTGACAACTTAATCCATGCTAATTCATTGCTGACCTGCATTTTTCTGACTCTAGCATACCTCTACAGAATAACCATGGAGAAGACAGAAATGAAAATTAGAAACTCTGATGGCAGTGTTACATTCAGTTCATTTGGAACTATGGAATTACATTCTCTAAATTCATCTAACAAATCTCACTGCTTTTCTATATTTCTTTAAATATTATTATATATAATCAATGCATAATAATTATACATATTTATGGAGTATTTCAATACATGTATACAACATGTATTGATGAGTTCAGAATAATTAGTATTTCTCGTTACCTCAAACATGTATCATTGCTCTGTGTTGTAAACATTCTTTTTGTTTTTGAGATGGAGTCTCGCCCTATTGCCCAGGCTAGAGTGCAGTGTGCGATCTTGGCTCACTGCAACCTCTGCCTTCCGGGTTCAAGCGATTCTCCCGCCTCAGACTCCTGAGTAGCTGGAATTACAGGTGTGTGCCACCACGCCTGGCTAATTTTTATATTTTTAGTAGAGACGGTTTCACCGTGTTGGCCAGGCTGGTCTCGAACTCCTGACCTCGTGATCTGCCCACCTCAGCCTTCCAAAGTGCTGGGATTATAGGCTGTGTCCAGCCTGTGTTATAAACATTCACAATCCACTTATCTACCTATTTGGAAATATACAATAAATTTTTATTAATTGTAGTCACCCAATAGTGCTATAGGACACTAGAACTTGTTCCTCCTAACTAGCTGTATCTGCTATCCAACTTCTGGCTATCCCCATCCTCCACCCCAACCATTTCCTACCTCTGGTAACCACTAGTCTCCCTAGTCTATGCTCTACTTCTATGAGATCTTTTTTTTTTTTTTCTTCCACATACAACTGAGAACATGAGACATTTGTCCTTCTGTGCCTGGCTTGTTTTGCTCAATGATGTCTTTAAGATTCATCTATGTTGCTGCAAATGATGGGATTTTACTCTTTTTATGGCTGAATAGTATTCTATTTGTACATACCACATGTTTGTACATACCATGTAATGGTAAAATTACAATTCTTTTTGTTATAGTGAATTAAATATCAAATTTATTTAGATAAACCATTGCTGGCCGGGTGCAGTGGCTCAGCCCTGTAATCCCAGAACTTTGGGAGGCTAAGGCGGGTGGATCATTTGAGGTCAGGAGTTCAAAACCAGCCTGGCCAACGTGGTGAAATCCTGTATCTACTAAAAATACAAAAAAAAATTAGCCAGGTGTGGTGGCAGATGCCTGTTATCTCAGCTACTCTGTAGGCTGAGCAGGAGAATCGCTTGAGCGTGGGAAGCAGAGGTTGCAGTGAGTAGAGATCGTGCCATTGTACTCCAGTCTGGGTGACAGAGTAAGACTTCGTCTCAAAGAAAAGAGAAAGCAAGAAGAAAAACCATTGCCTCTCTCCCACTTTCATTCTGATATGGTGTTTTGAAAACATATGAAAGCTCAAAAGTTTCATATCCTCCAGAGATACCCATGAATATATGCCCCATATGAACACATGAACGTCATTCATATTATGTATATCTGGAAGAAAACCGTATAGAATGACTTCACTGAAATATGAGACTAGCACCCAAGAGAAAAGTTGTTCCCATAACGTATAAGTGGATTTGACTTCATCACAGACTGTCTATGTCTCTCTTTGTGTCTCTCTCTGACTTTCTCGCTCTTCCCCATTTGTGAGTTTGCTACAGAGAACCTTATTTGATATTTGGTGTGTAATCTTCTTATATATTTTAGTAAGTGTTTCTATACACCTGTAGATAATATATGAGAATGTGTATCAGGATTTTAAAATTTAACTGTACTTTTCCATTCCTACCTTCTTTCTAACTTTGAACAAAATACTTTATTTTAGTTACTGTCACAGTTACCTCCAGGTTATTAAGCAAGGTTAATCTGAACATTTACAGATTTGGTGGTGGAAGTTTAAAACTGCATTTAATATTATTAAAATATGACCGGTGCTTGTAATGGCAGGTTTTGGCATGAACACAAAGATTGATATGCATCATATTTCACTCTAAATCACAAGTAAAATGAAATAGCTGCCTTGTGCTTGATTTGTTCCTGGTGACCATCTCGATGATTGATGCAGATAACCACGCAATCAGCAGCACCTGAAATAAGTATTGATCTTCATGATAGTTGAAAGGAACAGATGAGCTGTCACAAACCCCTTGACAGTTTGGACTTAAAAAAATATCTTTGACAAATTTGAAGGCTTTGATATTTTTCGCTGGATCCACTCTGCCTCTAAACATTACAAAAGGACAATTGTCTTTTTCCATGTTAAGTATCCTGGATTTATAACAGTCTAAGATCAACTAAGTAAAATAGCAGAAATCAGAAATAATATTCTAATAGAAGAAATACAAACCCATCCATGAAATTTGGAAACAATTGTGAGAAACAAAGCACTTGTTTAACAAGTCAAAATGATACCGACAATACAGACAAAAGACATTAAGTGCAAACCCTGAATCAGGAAAGAACTCGAGTGGCCTTATCACTGATTCTATTTACTTTTATATTAAATTAATAATAACCCTACTTCATCACAGAGTTCTTATAAATCCTAATAAAATTAATATCAGAGAGAGAACTTTCTAAATGCTGAAGTTGCATCTTAATTTAAATTAAAACAGTAATTGGTAAGCACTTGCAAAATATAAGTTATCTGAACTGTTCAGCAAGGGATGGCAGGAATTTAGCTCCTCCACTCCTGACCTGGCTACTACAAATTAATCTCCATTAGTCTCACATCAATTAAAAATACACAATTTAAATATAAATCATGTACTTGCTACATAATTAATAAACCAGCGCAAGTCCTTTAACTCACTAGATCTCTGGCCGCAGAATCCTCTCAGAATTTCTGGACCTGTTAATATTTGTCACCTAATTCTTTTTTCCTTTTTTGTTTTCTAAAGTTCTGGAGTAAGAATTTCCATACTTCAAAGTTTAGATTTTTTGTTTGTTTTTTCTTTTGAGACAGGGTCTCGCTGTCTCACCAGGGTGGAGTGCAGTGGTGTGATCTCGGCTCACTGAAACCTCCACCCCGTCCCCAGGCTCAAGAGACTTCAGCCTCTGAAGTAGCTGGGACCACAGACGCACAACACCGTGCCCAGCTATTTTTTGTATTTTTGGCAGATACAGGATCTCTCCATGTTGTTCAGTCTTGTCTTGAACTCCTGAGCTCAAGCAATCAGCCCACCTCAGCTTCCCAAAGTGTTGGGATTAGTGGTGTGAACAACTATGCCTGAACAAAATTTAGATTTTTTAAATATTACATTGTTTCATGTTTATATCCTCATCACTTCATCCACAATATTAAAAAATGGCAACATTCTAATATTGAGTCGTGTTCTCAAAAAAATAATAAAAGTTTCAGACTAGGTATAAAACCTAGAAAAAAAGCCCAAGTTATCACTCAAAAACCTAATCTTAAATGTATCTATCTACAAATCCTTTGCTGAATAACCTAATCTTGATCTCTGTTCACAGAAACCTCCATTAACCAAGCCCATAGCATCAACAGAGGGAGAAATTTCAAAGAGTATAAATCCTAAGTGGAGTTGTGGTTGTTCTTATAACTAATCATACTTAATTCAAAAATTTTTATCATTTGTCATGCTTGTTTTATTCTGCTCCTGTCTTATTTTTCAAGCGACATTTTGGAAATGAAACATCCCTGTATATCCAAAAGTATTTTGCAGTTTTTGAATTTTTCAGTTTTGTTAAAGAATAAAAGTCTATATCTTGCAAATCTCCAGATATTACTTCCATGAAATTGATAGAAAAACAAAGACACTGTTTTTCATGCTATTTACAAAATTTGTCATCAAATGATAACATGACAGTCCTTTAAAGAACTATATTTCATGGATATATATAGTAATTCTAACTATCATTAATATAATAATTTATTCTTAAATATGTTCAAACATGATGTTCAACAAACATTAGTTTCATTATATAATTTCACAAACAAAGAAAACCTGAGAAAGAAATCGTTTTTTAAGGTGAATATGTCCCAAAATTGTTTCCTGAAACATCAGTGTAATAACAGAATTTCCAAAGGCGGATAAGTAAATATAAGGAACTAAGCAACAAAAATCTCTAAATTTTCAGTGTAAAATATAATGTTTATTTAAAGATATTTATGTAAGCCTGTAGTAATTTTTTTCAAACTTGCTAAGAAAAAGGCTCTTTAGAAGAAATTAGCTAGAACTTTCTCACACTAATATAAAACTACCAGAAAAAGAAATAGAAAATGAACATGAAAATAAGCATCTATACACTTTTATATGGGAGACTTTGTAAATGGAAATATTTTGCCTCTTTCTCTTTCTTTTTTCACTCATAAAGGTAACTCTATCTCCATTCTTGCTAAGAACAAAAAAGAGTTGTGAAAAGAATTAGAGTCGGGGACTTTGCATCAGTATAAATGGTCTTTGCTCATTAAGAATGGCAAAAACTGGCCTGGTGTGGTGGCTCACACCTGTAATCCCAGCACTTTGGGTGACCAAAGCGGGTGGATCATGATGTAAGGAGTTCGAGACGAGCCTGACCAACATGGTGAAACCCTGTCTCTACTAAAAACACAAAAATCAGCCGGGCATGGTGTTGAGCACCTGTAATCCCAGCTATTCAGGAGGCTGAGGCAGGAGAATTGCTTGAACCTGGTAGGCGGAGGTTGCAGTGAATGGAGATCAGGCCACTGCACTCCACCCTGGGAAACAGAGCAAGCCTCCGTCTCAAAAAAACGAAAAGAAAAAAAAAAAAAGGCAAAAATTGCTTCATTAATCTGGCAACATCACTGAATGAGATAGTCAAGACAAATTAATTTTCCACAAACCTCAGTCTTGTTTTTAGCAACCACAATTTTCTCAATTTTAACTTTTTGTGGGTGGCAGTTTGTTTTAAATGCAGTACATCTTTCCTCCTTTCTCAAACAGAGACCAATTTACATAAGCAACTTTGTCTTGAAGACTTTATCATCATTGTGATAATAATTACCATGAATATCATAATGAGCATCTTTGTAAATGGTATTTTAATTTCTGTTATTACACTATGTATACAAAATATCATAATTAATTAATAAATACTTTTTTTCATTTGACTGAATGGTAATGAAAATACAGATTAAAAAAGGAATATAATGTTGTTGAAATTTTTTTAATGAATAAACTGGCTAATTCTTATTAAGACTACATTTAGCTTCAAATTATTTTAAGAATAAGAAGGAAAAGACAATTCTGAAAATTATTTCAAGATATGAAATCATATACTTTTGAACATATGAGAAAAACATTAAAATTGCTTTTTTTTTTTTTTTTTTTTTGAGACGTAGTCTCGCTCTGTTGCCCAGGCTGGAGTGCAGTGGCCGGATCTCAGCTCACTGCAAGCTCCGCCCTCCCAGGTTCAAGCCATTCTCCTGCCTCAGCCTCCTGAGTAGCTGGGACTACAGGCTCCTGCCACCTCACCTGGCTAGTTTTTTGTATTTTTTTTTTTTAGTAGAGATGGGGTTTCACCGGGTTAGCCAGGATGGTCTCGAAACATTGCTTTTTTATATACATACAAATGAAAATGTCTTTTGAACATTTACTTACATTTTCTTATCCCACAAATAAAACAGAGGCTTTCAATAGGTTTTATGTAGCTTTGTATGTTATACATAGTTTTATGTGGCTGGCTACTTATTTTTGCAGAAATCTTTCATCTATACAAGAATTAAGAGTCACGTTTTGGGGATAATCTACATTTTTTGGTAGCACTATATTTGACTTTTTAAATTTTTTTCTATTAAATAAACAAACAAAAAACGAGATCTCACTGTGTTGCCCAGGCTGCACTGCAGTGGCATGATCACAGCTCATTGTAACCTTGACCTCACAGGCTCAAACAATCCCCCCACCTCAGCCTTCTGAGTAGCTGGGACCATAGACATGTGCTACCACATCTGGCTAATTTATTTTTTATATTTTGTAGAAATGAATTCTCACTATGTTGCCCAGGCTTGTGTCAAACTCCTGGCCTCAAGCCATCCTCCCACCTTGGCCTCCCAAAGAGCTGTGATTACAGTCATGAGCCTCTGCACCCAGCCTACTCTTTTCTTATGATGCCAAAATATTTGCATTGGTTGATGCAGTTTTTCATTGAATCCCCCTTTTCACCAAACTAATTTGAGGCAGCTAATGAAAGTTAGAAATACGTAGTATTTTCTGAACAGAAGAAATAATAAGTGTCAAAATAAAAGAGTCAATCAAGATGTTTTGTTGTTAATTTTCTAAAGTGTTTCTTCACAATCTAGGTGTTTTTCCAACTATGGACTCTGAAATCTATGGGAGAAAGTAAGTTATAACCAAAATATGGGAGAGTAAACTTTATTGTACTCTGCTGTTATAGAAGTATTTTTAGGTGGATTGTGTTTCTATTTCTATTTTTAAAATTTGCCACGATTGTAAATAATATAAGACATGGCTTTGTAATTATTTTTTAATCCCAGTAGGTACATAAAAACATGTACAATCGGTCCTCAGTATCCATGGCATCTGCATCCATGGATTCAACCAGCCAAACATAGAAAATATTAGGAAAAAAGCTCCTGCATTTTTACTGAAAACATATGAACCTGTTTTTCCTTGTCATCATTTCCTAAACAATCTTACAAGTATTTACATAGCATTTACATTGTATTAGGTATTATAAGTAATCAAGAGATGATCTAAAGTATACAGGAGGATATGCAAAAGTTATAAGCAAATACTTTACCATTTCATATTAGAAACTTGAACATCTGTGGATTTTGATATGTATGAGGGAAACTAAAAACAATCTCCCATAAATACCAAGGGAGGCCTGTGTGTCGTTTACACATGTAATATATTTAATTGATAATTCATATCTGTAACTTTGTTATAAAAAGTGTCCAAATATTATCTGATGAAGAAAATGGGTATGGCAAGATAGAAGGAAATAAAGAGAGAATATACATGTGTGTTTGTGTGTAAGTGTGCATGTAAGGTATGTCTGTGTATCTATATGTTTGTGTGCAAAAAGAAAAAGAGAGACAGAGGCAGATGAGAAAATGAGAATGTTAGAGTCAGAGAGGTGGAGAATGCTGTTTTCCAACATGTCAAAAGTAGTTTTCACTATATTTGGGCAGGTTGCTTTTTTTTAACAAATTATTATTATTATTATTATTATCATGTATAATCACCAGGTCTTTTCTCCTAAATAAAAGTTATTTTTGAAAAGTGAGCTTTACAAGGTAAAAAGTGCATCATCCCATTTAACTCAGAGGCTAAGCGCTTTCAGCAGCACATAGTAAAACCTTCTTTAATGCATGTATTATCCCAAAGTCGAATGACCATAACAACAAATACGATGGGCTGTGGTGGTTCACTCCTGTAATTCTAGAACCTTGGTAGGTCCAGGCAGGAGAATCAACTGAGGCCAGGCGTTCAAGACCCAGCCTGGGCAACAAAGAGAGGCTCTGTCACTACAAAAATTAAAATAAAAATAACTTGGGCATGTTAACACATACTTGTGGTCCGAGCTACTCGGGGACTGAAGTGGGAGGACTGCTGGATCCCAGGAGTGTATATTTGGTTCATGTCCTTACTTTATTCATCTCTCTGTTTAAATGCCACTTCCGAAGAAAATACTTCTGAATCATCCTTATGCATCTCTGTCATGGTACCATCTTTATGGTTGTCAGAGCACTTAATTCCACCAAAGATTATACATTTCATGATGTCGTCCTACCTTCTTCACTAGTATAAAATCTTCACGACTATAGAGGCAGTGTTGGTTTTGTTCATTGTTTTACCCCCAGCACCGGGAACAGTGCGCAGCACAAGAGATTCTCAATAACATTTGTTGAATGCTATTAAAATGAATTTGCATAGAATTATTTAATTGCAATTATTATTTGTATTGAATACCTGGTGCTATGAGATTTAATTGGTGGTCTTAACTCAACCTGAGTGTCAGAGTAGGCCTCTCTGCAGTGACATGTTATAAGATAATTAAGATTTGAGATTAATGAAAAGAGTCTATGGGGCAAGGAGATGGAGCCAAGCACCTATAGCTGGGAGAAATGAAAAGAGAAGACACTCAATCTAGGAGGGGGAATTTTGAAGAGGCTGAATCGGGGGATGCTGGTAAAATTTCATAGCTGACTCTCAGGGGGAAAAGACCTGATCCATAGTATTTGCTAATTTCTGAGGCATAAATGCTTCCACCATGATTTCAAGTTACCGGCGTGACATCACTGAATGCAGAGCTGAGTAAATATGTGCAGAGGCACATCATTATATAATATTTCTAGCAAACGATTATGGTAGAAAAGGAATTCAATCTTTTATTTAATTGTTAATTATTCTGTGACTCAAATGGCATGTGACACCTAAAATATCTGTAGTCACTTTCTTTGTCACATATGTGAGGTCTCCATGGCATAATTAAGACCTGTAACTACAAAACAGTGTTAGCAATATTATTTCTCAATGGGGAAGGGGTGATTTAAATTATTTAGGTGCATTTAAAAGTTCATTTGTCATCTTCCCCATACACAATTGCATGAAAAACACAGTTTAAGAGAAAAATACTTTTAAGAAATCAGAGAATCTATGCATATAGCTAGAAACTGTCCAATTTGAATAGAAAAGTCAAGTAAAATAATGAAAATGCAATACATGGTATGTACATACAGTAAGTATTACTAAGCCTTTTTAAGGAAGGAAATTCTGCCGATGTAACAACATTAATAAACCTAGAGGACATTATACTAAGTGAACTAGGCCAGTCATAGGAAATTTTGTGTAATTCCACCTATATAAGTTATCTAAAATAGTCAAAATCATCGAAGCAGGGACTAGAATGGTGGCTGTGAGAGGATGAGAGGAGGAGGAAGTGTGTTGTCCAACTAGTATAAAGTAACAGTTATGTAAGATCACTAAATTATAGAGATTTCCTGTAGAGTGTCATGCATATAGTTAACAATATTGCTTTACACACTTAAAAATTTGTTAGGGTAGATCTCCAGCTAAGTGTTCTTACCAAACAAATAAACAACAAAATAAACAGGATGAAGCAGGAGGGACTTTTGGAAATGACCGACATATTTTGGATATTTTTTTACCTTGATTGTAATGATGATTTATAGTCGTATATGTATGTTCAAACCCATCAAATTGCATAGTTGTGTGTAGTGTTTTTTATAACAAACATCAATAAAGATGTTTATAAAAAATTTTTTTAAAAGCAAGTAAAAAAATCAAAAGACCCCACAGAATGCACTTTAACAAGTAATGATACCTAATTTCTAGAAAAACCTCTAGATGAGGTACTATATTGATTTTTTAATTATTAAAACTTTTTTTATTTTTTAAAAGGTGAGCTTTTAATTATGCAAAAAAAGATGAACCCATTCACATTTTAAAATACCAAACAGTACAAAATACTTTATGTAAATCTAAGGCCTCATGCCGTATCTGAATGGCTTCATTTTCCACCTTCCCTCAAGATTAACAACTGCTATCATTTTTTCTTAGCCTCCTTCCTGACCTGATCCAATGTATTTATATGTCTTCATATGTCTTTGTAAACAAAATTACATAAAACATTTTTCTACTTTGTATACATCTTCTAGAATTAACTATTTCTATCTAATTGTTCCATATTGCGTCCTATAAATATGGTTCCCCAACCAATGCCCAGATGGTTGTCATTAGAGCAGCCTACTGTTTTGTTGTTGTTGTTGTTAATCTGTTATCTCAGATTTGGCATTCCTAGAAATCATCCACTTTTCAAAGCAGTCTCGTCTAAATATGCTTTGGTTTCCTCTGTCAATCTGAACCAATCTGTTTTTCTGTCCTCTGTTTTTCAAGATTTCTTTTCATTTCAAAATATTTGGTATCCTAATGACCTTGCATTCATTAGGGTTCTTTGATTACCGGCAACAGAAGCTGAATCTAATTAATAAAAATAAATATATTGAGAGACAATGAGTCTTCACAGACTAGGCATGAAACTGAGAAAAGAGGCTCTGGCAAGGATAAAGTGCAAAGATATCTTAACACAAACAGTATGGCCGCTGTTTTTGGAATGAATAGACCTGAGGCACTTTTACTGCCCTCAAGATGTCGCTTCAGAGGGAATTGTATAAGAAAGAATATTGGAAAATATATACTTTAAAAAGTAATCATAAAAATTGATCAAAATAATTTATACTCAAAGCAATAAAAGATTGTGTTGATGAAAATGAAGTTCACAGGTCTGAAAGTCACACTTTTGTTAAATTTAAGCCTGGAATTCATATCTCTGTGTCATGTTTCTTGTTAACAAGAAGTATTAATAGCATCTCAAAATGCAAGGTATTATTTCATAACTCATGAATTGCATTTCTTTTGGAATTTTGATTAACTAACACAGAAATTATTTTCTGAAGAATGATTCCAGATGATAAAAAGTCAAAATGAAGCCTATATTTTTTTCTTTGTTGTTTTCTTTTAGATCATTTTAACAGACTACATATATTCTGAACTGTGCATTCCTTGTGGCAAAAGAAAATATTTAATTGTTCTTTGAACAGCAAACATTTTTAAGAGTGCTGTCATATCAAATTTAAGTTTGTTAAATGAAGCTTTAATATAGAGAGAAGCTTTCAGTTTTCATTTCAAAATAATTCTTAGGCATCAGCAAAACAGGACAGGCAGGCACTTACTTTCTTTTTGTTTAAACGTGAGTCATGTTAGTTTATTTATCATGTGAATTTTTCTAGTGGCTTTTGAGTTTTGAATTGAAGTGAAACTTCATATCACAATGACAAATGGAGTTCTACTACATTTTAGCTCTCGAAAATATTTCATAAATAAGAACTGAAGAGCAAGTCTTACTTGGAGAGAGCCATAAACGTATTCATGTTGGCTGAAAACAGACAATATTATTAACTGAGTACTCATAATTAAAATATGAAAAGTATATTATCGTCACAAAAAAGTGATCGTAAAACCACAGAAAATCATAGATTGTATTGGCGTTTATTGTCAGCAGCTTGACATGTACTTTCTGCTATTCAATTTCCTTCATCATAAGAGTAGTAATAAATGAGTGTTTCTAGCTTCCTCCCCGCCACTCCACCAGCTAAAGGCGATTCTGGTTTTTTCTTTTTTCTCTCATCCATTTTTCTGGGGAGACTGAACAGTATCAGTCAACCTCTGAATATAACAGAAGGATGGAGGTTATGAGAAAGTGCTAGAGAGGAGGGGGGGGGAAGAATCTAGCTAAGACTGAAGAAATGCAAAGAAAATAAATGTTTATATGAACACTTTTATTTGTTCCAAAACTAAGCTAAAATTTTAGCCGGGCCTGGTGACTCACACTTGTAATCCCAGCACTTTGGGAGGCTGAGGCAGGCGGATCACCTCAGGTCAGGAGTTCGAGACAGCCTGGCTAACATGGTGAAACCCCGTCTCTACTAAAAATACAAAAATTAGCTGGGCGTAGTGGCAGGGGCCTGTAATCTGAGCTGCTTGGGAGGCTGAGGCAGGAGAACTGTATGAACCCAGGAGGCAGAAGTTGCAGTGAGCCGAGATTTTGCCATTGCATTCCAGCGTGGGTGACAGAGTGAGACTCTGTCTCAAAAAAAAAAAAAAAAAAAAAAAAGTTAATTTCAGGTATTTTTTTAGTATCTGTATTTCTTTACAGCCTTTTTGGAGCTATTTCAGGCTCTGAAGCAACCCAAAGCATTTTGAATATAAATGTAGAACAAAGCAACCCTTTGAATCACTATCATATCCTTTAATTCAGTGAAAAGCTGTGTTATCTGTGAAACCTGGACAAGGGGTGTATATTGAACTCCAAATATAGCATCTTAAACAGTTCTGGCAGGAGGACTGACTCACACAAGATATGAAAGCTTCAGTAGTTAAGAAAAATAATTTGGGAGTTGGTGTTCATTGTATCATGTTGTAGATTTGTTTCGGCAAAAGCAAATGAATTTCATCAAATCTGTTATACCATATCTTTGTACTTTTCCCCAGAAATATGTATACCCTGCAAACAGAAATGATGTTCTTATTTTTGTTGACAGATTCTAATAACCAATATCCGTCAGAAATATCTATCAGGCCTCAGACAGTATTTTGAGACTTTTTTAGTAATGATTTGTAGGACATTCTGAAGATCACACTCTCCCATTTCAAATACATAATTTCACTGATTAATGATGCAAACATCACATTCTAGATCCTAAATGGCATTGGTATCCAGTAACTTTTGAACAACTGACTTTGTGCAATCATATCTATTAGCTGGTCCAAACAAGACAAAAATCTAATTTATCAGTTTAAAATAAATGTTGAGTGATAAGTAGATTTTTAAACATAATGAATATTAAAATTTAATTCCTTAAAAAGTTTATGTGTGGTGGATTCAAGATGGGTGAATAGGAACAGCACCCGTCGCAGGTCCCAGTGAGATCGACGCAAAAGACGCGTGATTTCTGCATTTCCAGCTGAGGTACCCGGTTCATCTCGTTGGGACTGGTTAGACAGTGGGTGCAGCCCACAGAGGGTGAGTTGAAGCAGGGTGGGACATCGCCTCAACTGGAAAGCGCAAGGGGGTCAGAGAATTTTCCCCCCTATCCAAAGGGAGCCATGGAGGTCTGAGCTGGAGGAACTCCTGCACAGATACAGCGCTTGTCCCACAGTCTTCCAACCCACAAACCAGGAGATTTTCTCTGGTGCCTAACCCAACAGGGCCCTGGGTCTCAAGCACAAAACTGGGCGGCCAACTGGGCAGACACTGAACTAGCTGCAGGAGCTCTTTTTTTCCCATACCCCAGAGGCGCCTGGAATGCCAGTGGGACAGAACTGTTCACTCTCCTGGAAAGGAGTGCTGAAGCAAGGGAGCGAAGTAGTCTGACTCGGTGGGCCTCACCCCCACGGAGCCCAGGAAACTAGGAACCACTGGCTTGAAATTCTTGCTACTAGCAGGGTAGCAATCTGAGATCCACTTGGGACAGTCGAACTTGGTGTGGAGAGGAGCGTGCGCCATTGCTGAGGCTTGAGTAGGCGATTTAGAGGTGACAGTGTGAACAAAGCCGCTGGGAGGTTCCAACTGGGCGGAGATCACTGCAGCTCAGCAAGGCAGCTGTGGCCAGACTCCCAGATTTCTCCACTCTGGAAAGGGTATCTGTGTAAAAAACGCAGCAGTCTCAATCAGGGGCTTATAGCAGACTAAAACATCCCAGCCTGGAAGCTCTGAAGAGAGCAGTGGACCTCCTAGCACAGTGTTCGAGCTCTGCTAAGGGTCAGACTGCCTCCTCTAGTGGGTCTTTGACTCCCGTATATGCTGACTGGGAGACACCTCCCAGTAGGGGCCGACAGACACTTCATATAGGAGAGCTCTGGCTGGCATCTAGCAGGTGCTCCTCTGGGTCATAGCTTCCAGAGGAAAGGACAGGAAGCAATCTTTGCTGCTCTGCAGTCTCTGCTGGTTGTACCCAGGAAAACAGGGTGGGGAGTGGACCTCCAGCAAACTCCAGCAGACTGTCAGCAGAGGGGCCTGACTGTTAAAAGGAAAAGAAACAAACAGAAAGGGTTGCGAAGACATCCACTCAAAAAGACCATCTGTAGGTCACCAACATCAAAGACCAAAGCTACAGAAATCCACAAAAATGAGAAAATAACAGTGCAAAAAGCCTGACAATTTCAAAAACCAGAACACCGCTCCTCCTCCAAAGGATCACAACTCCTCACCAGCAAGGGAACAAAACTGGACAGAGAATGAGTTTGACGAACTGACAAAACTAGGCTTCAGAAAGTGGGTAATAATGCTTTGAGCTAAAGGAGCATGTTGTAACCCAATGTAAGGAAGTTAAGAACCTTGAAAAAAAGGATAGTTGAATTGCTAACCAGAATAACCAATGTAGAGAAGAACATAAATGACCTGATGGAGCTGAAAAACAAAGCAAAAGAACTTTGTGAAGCATGCACAAGTATCAATAGCCGAACTGATTAAGCAGAAGAAAGGATATCAGTGACTGAAGGTCAACTTAATGAAATAAAGAGCGAAGACAAGCTTAGAGAAAAAAAGAATAAAAAGGAATGAACAAAACCTCCAAGAAATATGGGACTATGTGAAAATTCATTCTACGTTTGATTGGTGTACCTGAAAAAGTGACGGGGAGAATGGAACCAAGCTGGAAATCACGCTTCAGGATATTATCCAGGAGAACGTCCCCAACCTAGCAAGACAGGCCAACATTCAAATTCAGGATATACAGAGAACACCACAAATATACTCCTTGAGAAGAGCAACCCAAAGACACATAATAGTCAGATTCCCTGAGGTTGAAATGAAGGAAAAAAGTTATGGGCAGCCAGAGAGAAAGGTCAGGTTACCCACAAAGGGAAGCCCATCAGACTAACAGCAGATCTGCAGAAACCCTACAAGCCAGAAGAGAGTGGGGGCCAATATTCTATGTTCTCAAAGAAGAGAATTTTCAACCTAGAATTTCATATCCAGCCGAACTAAACTTCTTAAGGAAGGAGAAATAAAATCCTTTACAGACAAGTAAATGCTGAGGGATTCTGTCACCACCAGGCTTGCTTTACAAGAACTCCTGAAGGAAGCACTAAACATGGAAAGGAACAATTGGTACCAGTCACTGCAAAAACATACCAAATTGTAAAGAACATGGACACTATGAAGAAACTGCATTAACTAATGGGCAAAAACAACTAGCTGGCATCATAATGACAGGATCAAATTCACACACAACAATATTAACCTCAAATTTAAATGAGCTAAATGCCACAATTAAAAGACATAGACTAGCAAATTGGATAAAGAGTCAAGACCCATCAGTGTGCTGTATTCGGGAGACCCATCTCACATGCAAAGACACACATAGGTTCAAAATAAAGAGATGGAGGAGCAAATGGAAAGCAAAAACAAACAAACAAAAAGCAGGAGTTGCAATCCTAATCTCTGATAAAACAGACTTTAAGCCACATAGATCAAAAGAGACTAATAAGGGCATTACATAATGGTAAAGGGATCAATGCAGCAAGAAGAGCTAACTATGCTAAATATATATGCACCCAATACAGGAGCACCCAGTTTCATACAACAAGTTCTTAGAGACCTACAAAGAGACTTAGATGCCCACACAATAATAGTGGGAGACTTTAACACCCCACTGTCAATATTAGGCAGATCAATGAGACAGAAAATTAAAAAGGATATTCAGGACTTGAACTCAACTCTGGACAAAGTGGACCTAATAGACATCTACAGAACTCTCCAACCCAAATCAACAGAATATACATTCTTCTCAGCACCTCATTGCACGTATTCTCAAATTGACCACATAATTGGAACTAAAACACTCCTCAACAAATGCAAAAGAAAGGAAATCATAACAAACAGTCTCTCAGAACACAGTGTAATCAAATTAACACTCAGGATTAAGAAATTCAGTCAAAACTGCACAACTACATGGAAACTGAACAACCTGCTCCTGAATGATTACTGGGTAAATAACAAAATGAAGGCGGAAATAAAGATGTTCATTGAAACCAATGAGAATGAAGGCACAATGTGCCAGAATCTCTGGGACACATTTAAAACAGTGTGTACAGGGAAATTTATAGTACTAAATGCCCACAAGAGAAGGCAGGAAAGACCTACAATGGACACCCTAATATCAAAATTAAAAAAAAAAAAAAAAAAACTAGAGAAGCAAGAGCAAACAAATTCAAAATCTAGCAGAACACATGAAATAACTAAGATCAGAGTAGAACTGAAGGAAATAAAGACATGAAAAATCTTTCAAAAAATAAATGAATCCAAGAACTGTTTTTATGAAAAAATCAACAACATAGATAGACTGCTAGCCAAACTAATAAAGAAGAAAGGAGAGAAGAATCAAATAAATGCAATAAAAAGTGATATAGGGGATATTACCACCAATCCCACAGAAATACAAACTACCATCAGAGAACACTGTAAACACCTCTACACAAATCAACTAGAAAATCTAGAAGAAATGGATAAATTCCCGGACACATACAGCCTCCCAAGTCTAAGCCAGGAAGAAGTTGAATCCCTGAATAAACCAATAACAAGGTCTGAAATTGAGGTAGTAATTAATAGCCTACCAACCAAAAAAAGTCCAGGACCAGACAGATTCACAGCAGAATTCTACCAGAGGTACAAAGAGGAGCTGCTACCATTCGTTCTGAAACTATTCTAAACAATAGAAAAAGAGGGAATCCTCCCTAATTCAGTTTAAGAGGCCAACATCATCCTGATACCAAAACCTGGCAGAGACACAACAAAAAAAAAGAAAATTTCAGGCCAATATTCCTGATGAACATCAGTGTGAAAATACTCGATAAAATACTGACAAACCAAAGCAAGCAGCACATCAAAAAGCTTATCCACCATGATCAAGTGGGCTTCATCCCTGGGATTCAAGGCTGGTTCAACATACGCAAACTAATAAATGTAATCTATCACATAAACAGAACCAATGACAAAAGCAATATGATTATCTCAATAGATGCAGAAAAGGCCTTTGATAAAATTCAACACCCCTTCATGCTAAAACCTCTCAGTAAACTACGTATTGATGAAACGTATCTCAAAATAGTAAGAGCTATTTATTACAAACCCACAGCCAGTATCATACTGAATGGGCAAAACCTGGAAGCATTCCCTTTGAAAACCGGCACAAGACAATGATATCCTCTCTCACCATTCCTATTCAACATAGTATTGGAAGCTCTGGCCAGGGCAATCAGTCAAGAGAAAGAAATAGAGCTATTCAAATAGGAAGAAAGGAAGTCAAATTGTCTCTGTTTGTAGATGACATGATTGTATATTTAGAAAACCCCATCATCTCAGCACAAAATCTCCTTAAGCTGATAAGCAGCTTTAGCAAAGTCTCAGGATACAAAATCAATGTGCAAAAATCACAAGCATTTATATACACCAATAACAGACAAACAGAGAGCCAAATCACGAGTGAATTCCCATTCACAATTGCTACAAAGGGAGTAAAATACCTAGGAATCCAACTTACAAGGGATGAGAAGGATCTCTTCAAGGAAAAATACAAACCACTGCTCAAGGAAATAAAAAAGTACACAAACAAATGGAAAAACATTCCATGCTCATGGATAGGAAGAATTGATATTCTGAAAATGGCCATACTGTCCAAAGTAATTTGCAGATTCAATGCTATCTCCATCAAGCTACCACTGACTTTCTTCACAGAATTGGAAAAAAACTGCTTTGAACTTCATATGGAGCCAAGAAAGAGCCCACATTGCCAAGACAATCCTGGGCAAGAAAAACAAAGTTGGAGACATCACACTACCTGACTTTAAACTACGCTATGAGGTTACAGTAACCAAAACAGCCTGGTACTGGTAGCAAAACAGAGATAGAGACCAATTGAGCAGAACAGAGGCCTCAGTAGTACCACCACACATCTACAACCATCTGATCTTTGACAAACCTGGCACACACAAGCAATGGGGAAAAGATTCCCTATTTAATAAGTGGTGTTGGGAAAACTAGCTAGCCAAATACAGAAAACTGATACTTTCCTTACACCTTATACAAAAATCAACTTGGGATGAATCAAAGAGTTAAATGGAAGACCTAGGAACATAAAAGTCCTAGGAGAAAACCTGGGCAATACCATTCAGGACATAAGCATGAGCAAAGACTTTATGTCTAAAACACCAAAAGCCAAAATAGACAAATGGGATCTAATTAAACTAAAGAGCTTCTGCACAGCAAAGGAAACTATCAGCAGAACGAACAGGAAACCTACAGAAGGGGAGAAAATGTTTGCAATCTATCCCTGTGACAAAGGGCTAATATCCAGAATCCACAAAGATCTTAAACAAATTTACAACAGAAAAACAACTCCCTCAAAAAATGGGCAAAGGATATGAACAGGCACTTCTCAAAAGAAGACATTTATGCAGCAAACAGAAATATGAAAAAAACGCTCATCTTCACTTGTCATTGGAGAAGTGCAAATCAAAACCACAATGAGATACCATCTCACACCAGTTAGAATGGCAACCATTAAACAGTCTGGAAACAACAGATGCTGGAGAGGTTGTGAAAAAATAAGAATGCTTTTACACTTTTGGTGGGAGTGTAAATTAGTCCAAACATTGTGGAAGACAATATGGTGATTCCTCAAGGATCTAGAACCAGAAATACAATTTGACCCAGCAATTCCATTACTGGGCATATACCCAAAGGATTATAAATCATTGTATGATAAAGACACATGCACACTCATGTTTATTGCGGTACTATTCACAATAGCAAAGACTTGGAACCAACCCAAATGTCCATCACTGATAGACTGGATTAGGAAAATGTGGCACATATACACCATGGAATACTATGCAGCCATAAAAAAGGATGAGTTAATGTCCTTTCAGGGACTTGGATGAAGCTGGAAACCATCATTCTCAGCAAACTATCACAAGGTCAGAAAACCAAACACTGCATGTTCTCACTCATATGTGGGAGTTGAACAGTGAGAACACATGGACACAGGGAGGAGAACATCACACACAGGAGCCTGTCGAGGGGTGGGGGTCTGGGGGAGGGATAGCATTAGGAGAAATACCTAATGTAGGTGACGGGTTGATGGGTGCAGCAAACAACCATGGCATGTGTATACCTATGTGACAAAACTGCACGTTCTGTAGATTTAACCCAGAACTTAACATATAATAAAAAAAGGAAAGAGCTGGGCGCGGTGGCTCACGTCTATAATGCCAGCACTTTGGGAGGCTGAGGTGGGCGGATCACGAGGTCAAGAGATCCAGACCATCCTGGCTAACAAGGTGAAACCCTGTCTCTACCGAAAATTCAAAAATGTAGCCAGGCGAGGTGGCGGGGGCCTTAGGTCCCGGCTACTCGGGAGGCTGAGACAGGAGAATGGCGTAAACCTGGGAGGCGGAGCTTGCAGCAAGCCGAGATCCGGCCACTGCACTCCAGCCTGGGGGACAGACTGAGACTCCATCTCAAAAAAAAAAAAAAAAAAAAAAGGAAAGAAAGAGAGAGAGAGAGAAACAGAATGAAAGAGAAAGAGAGAGAGAAAGAAAGAAGAAAGAAAAAGGAAGAGGAAGGAAGGAAGGAAGGAAGGAAGGAAGTAAGGAAGGAAGGAAGGAAGGAAGGAAGGAAGGAAGGAAGGAAGGAAGGAAGGAAGGAAGGAAAAAGAAAAAGAAAGAGAGAGAAAGAAAGAAAAAGAAAGAGAAAAAGAAAGAAAGAAAAAGAAAGAAAGAAAGAGAGAAAGAGAAAGAAAGGAAGGAAGGAAGGAAGGAAGGAAGGAAGGAAGGAAGGAAGGAAGGAAGGAAGGAAGGAAGGAAGGAAGGAGGGAGGGAGGGAGGGAGGGAGGGAGGGAGGGAGGGAGGGAGAATCGATTTGAAATTATACAACATGTCTGGTGACGTTTTACAAAAATGTAAGAGCTTTAGTGATAGTATCACTGGCAAAACTAGATTATTTTTCCCTCACTTATACTCTTAAATAGTACATTTGTGGCCGAGTGCAGTGGCTCATGCCTGTAATCTCAGCACTCTGGGAGGGTGAGGCAGGTATTGCTTGAGTCCAGGTATGCGAGACCAGCCTGGGTGAAATAGTGAAACCCCATCTCTACTAAAAATACAAAATATTAGCTGGGTGTGATGGCGTGCCTGTAGTCCCAGCACTTTGGGAGGCCGAGGCAGGGAGATCACCTGAGGTCAGGTGTTCGAGACTAGCCTGACCAACGTGGAGAAACCCCATGTCTACTAGAATTACAAAAATTCAGTTGGGCATGGTGGCAGGCACTTGTAGTCCAAGCTACCCGGGCAGGCTGAGGTGGAAGAATCATCCAAGCTCAGGAGGTCAAGTCTGCAGTGAGCTGAGATCGTGTCACTGCACTCCAGCCTGGATGACAGAGTGAGACCCTGTCTCAACAACAAACAAAAATATAGACATTTGTATCCACATTTGGATTTCAGATCACCCAAAGACCCAAAGCAAATTAATGATTAAAGCCAATCCTTGTCCTAAGGACACTAGCTTTCTACCAGCTACCACTCCCATCCCTCACCACGCGCTGGAGAGACTGAGGCAGGACTCATTTTCGGGAACAAAAAATATGTTGGATTCCAGTGAAGAAGATTAAATATTGCATATTTTCCTCCAGTGATCATTCTCTTTTTCTTCTCAGTAATAAGGTCTTTGATTTTTAATTTAATTAATTAATTAATTTTTTAAATTTTTTCCCCTGGAACAAAAGTGTTCCTTTCACCAACTTTTTTTGCAGGTCAATGTGGTCATGAAGAAAAGTTCTGGCTAACAAGACGTAAGCACGAGTTGTGATGGGTGCAACTGCTAAAAAGTGCCTTTAACGGAAAGGGTGCATCCTTCTCAGTCTGGTCTTTTTGCTGAGTAGAAAGCAGGTGTGTGAGTGGGGCACCAGCAGCCATCTTAGACTATGAGATCACCTTGAAAAGGGAAACTGTGCACTGTGGTACTATCAAGTGGAAGATCCCTCACCCTTATGCCCCAAAGAAACCCTGATAAGCTACCTCCTGCCTCGTTGAAAATGTAGCAGAAAGTAAATTGCCTCCTTAAAAAAAAAGTTTATGTGTATTTCTATGTTCATAAATGCATGCACATCTAATCAGGAAGATTATATGTCAAAATACTAGCAGTGTTCAGATATGTGGTGGCAATTAAAGGTGATCTTAATTTCTTTTTCGTTTTTTTGCTATCTGATTCTTTGGTTTGTACAACACTGTTTCATGTATAATCAGAGATGTTATTTTCATTAATTAAATAAAAAAACAAAATTCAACTACTCATGCTGCTACTCATTCCTAGGAAGTTTAGCCTTCTTCTGCTATTGGCAGTAACATGTATTAAATTTTTATAGGGGAGAAAAGAAGATGAAGGTAAATACTGTTTTAAGCAGTTTTTTTCATAACCTGAAATAGCCAGTATTTTTGCAATTTGACAAAAATGGCTATAATATAGGTTGATGTAATTTGTTTATTTTTTATTTTATTATTACTATTTATTTGAGATAAGGTCTCACTCTCACCCAGGCTGGAGTGCAGTGGTAGTACCTGGGCTCACTTAACCTCTGCCTCCAGGACTCAAGCAATCCTTTGCCTTCAGTCTCCTGTGTAGTTGGGACCACAGGCAGGTACCACCATGCCTGGCTAATTTTTGTGGGGTTTTTTGTAGTGATGGAGTTTCGTTGTGTTGTGCAGGCTCGTCTCAAATGCCTGGGTTCAAGTGATTCACACGCCTTGGCCTCCCAAATTGCTGGGATTACAGGCTTGAGGCACCACAGTTGGCTGTTCTATCTTTATATACAGTTCCCATCCCAGGACTGTATTTATTGTTATGTATATGTCTATGTAGAGAGATTAGAGACTAGAAAATATGTTTTCTCATTCCCATTGGAGGTCAAAGTGTTTGTCCTTCCTTCCTTGCAAACAATACCCGAGGTGTATTCAGAAAACAACATTCACAGCTAAAAAAGCAAAATTCTGGTTTTCAATGTTAAATGTGTTACCTATTTGTCTGCAAAATATTTTCTCTGTTTTATACTATTTTCTCTGTTTTATAAAACTCAGGAAAAATTATCATCCAAAGTTAGTAGGTAATCAGTTCCTAGATTTCTCAAAATAGTCCAGAAGTCCAAGTTTCATTTTTCTAGACACATTTGAACTTACGCTATTATGTGTCCTGATTTTGCCTTCAATAAAATACATGTAATGGAAGCTAACCATGTAAGTACTAATTCTGCGCCAGCATAGTAAGACAAAGGCTTTCTTTTCAACCAAACTCTAGTCAGGCTCCGTCTTCTTGATTAAGGCCCCACATTTGGCCGCAAAACTTGCAGACTTTGAGCACAAATGATTTTGTCCACCGCTCCATGCTAAGGGACTTGAACAAACAGGAATGAATAACATTTTTACCAGGTCAGTGCTGTATCCCTAAGATAATTTACTCCATTCCCCTTAAGTTCCTGCTTGGGAACTTAAGCTCAAAGTTGCCAAAATAATTGACCACTCCAGCCAATACCTGAGCGTCAGGTCTCTGCCTCCTAGTCTCTTTGGGCAGATAGAAGCCTAACTTCTATAACATCCAACTGGCAAATCCAGAGGGCCTCATTGCTTTAACTAACCTCCATTTCCACTTATTCTAAATTTCTACTGCTGTGTCTGATCAAGTCCCCTCTCATGGCTCCTCCCTATTTTCTCATCCGCCTTTAAAATGCCCAGTCATCTCTGCTCACATTGAAGTTGAGTTCCATTTACACTGGACTTTCTTCTCTATTGCAATAGGTACTGCTGAATAAAATATATCCTTTCCACTTTAGTGCCCGGATTTGTTTATTTTTGACAACAACTACTACATGTATTAAATTTATTTATTGCCTCACTTTTATGAAGTGGAGAATATTATCCACATAGATGAGTAAATAAAGACATGAGAAAGTCATGTAAATTGTTCAAGACCACATAGTTACTCCGTGGTGAAGTTGTGGTGAGCTGACATCCAAAATTCTGGCTTGAGAATGTTTGCTCATATACTTGTAGCTTTGGTCTACACTTAAAAAACCAGGGACTACATTTCTATTATTGTCCTCAACTTCAGGGTAACCACAAATCTATTTTTTATTCTGTATAATAAGGATGAAATTTAATCCTAGCAGAATTCAATCTATGGATCACAGATACTGTACCTATTCCTTATTCATAAATCTGACTTATTCCCATTTCATCATGTATTCCTAATTGCAATGGCATCCACTTTGATCTTATATAGCCATGCTATTTAAAAGGCATTGGTGTTTTTTTGTTTGTTTTTTTTTTTGTTTTTTTTTGAGACGGAGTCTCGCTCTGCCGCCCAGGCTGGAGTGCAGTGGCCGGATCTCAGCTCACTGCAAGCTCCGCCTCCCGGGTTCACGCCATTCTCCTGCCTCAGCCTCCAGAGTAGCTGGGACTACAGGCGCCGCCACCTCACCCGGCTAGTTTTTTGTATTTTTTAAAGTAGAGACGGGGTTTCACCGTGTCAGCCAGGATGGTCTCGATCTCCTGACCTCGTGATCCGCCCGTCTCGGCCTCCCAAAGTGCTGGGATTACAGGCTTGAGCCACCGCGCCCGGCCGGCATTGGTGTTTTTTATTTTCTTTTTCAAAATAGTACTTTGACTTGCATGTTATGTCTATAAATAAATATGTTATTGCAATATCAAAATATATATGTGTGTGTGTGTGTGTAACATACATATGTGCTACATGTATGGCATTAGAAATGAATGAATATATCCTTAGAAAAAACAGCAGATATTTGGAACTAGATACAATAGCATTTGAAGCATAAATTGATTATTACCCATTAAATAGTAAATGTCAGTACTATTCTACTTTGTTAAGCCATTGGTGAAAAAAATGCCTACATGATCCATAAATACACTCATTCATTATAAGCAGGCATCTCTATTAACTTTGGACACTACATTATTAAAATTATAACTTAACTGAGCAGTCAACTAACTTTTAATCTCTGTTTTTATATGGTGGTAAAATTCTACTGCCTGGAAATAACAATGTTATAAAGAACTTTTCTATAAATTTACAAACTGGGAGAAAATCTAAATAACTTTCTGAAGTAATCAGATTTCATTTGAGCCTAAAGTGAATTGAAATGGTAATGGAAATGAGCTATAATTTTCTTTGTATAGTATGTTATTCCTCTAGTGAGAACTGATTAAAAATATGCCAGTGTTCAGGCACATTTTATTATTCACCATATCGATGAATTCAGGTTATCCCAATGAGAGCTGAAATAACATAGTCTAAAAGGACATATTATCCTTCACAGAAATACACATAATAAAGAGAAATTTAGGAATCTATGGCTTATGGTGTGTTGATTGATCTCTAGAGGAAGCTCCACTTTGCTTCGTGCCCTGGAGATTTTCATATTCAGGAGATACATCACAGGAACACATGGAATTTGTAAAGGGTGTGGCTTTCTTTTGTAAACTAGAAAGTCAATTATGTGCACATTTTAAAATGTCTATTTGATGTGCTGCACCCATCAACTTGTCATTTACATCAGGTATAACTCCCAATGCAATCCCTCCCCCCTCCCCCCTCCCCATGACAGGCCCCTGTGTGTGATGTTCCCCTTCCTGAGTCCAAGTGATCTTGGCACAAGTATACATATGTAACAAACCTGCACGTTATGCACATGTACCCTACAACTTAAAGTATAATAATAATAAATAAATTTAAAAAAAAAAGAAAAATAAAAATAAAATAAAATAAAATAAAATGTCTATTTGAGCATTCAGTACAGATAGAAGGTGAGAAACTGCAAGCTGATTTTCTTAAAATGATATGTATCCTTCTCCTGAACATCATTCTGTGCTATCATGGAAATTAGTATCCCATTTTGAGGCACTGTTACATATATTTTGGAGATGTTTTATGTTAACTAACTTGCCCTTTATTAGTAAATGTTGATGTAACAAGGTAGCATAAATGTTGAGATATACACAATCCTTACCTACTTGATTTTTTCATTCTAATAGCACATAAATATTTTTATTTGTGCTTTACTATGTATCTACATATTTGCTTTTGGTTTGTATTATTTATTTATTCTGACTTTTATGACTTATTTTCCTGAAAAACTTGCCATTTGCCAGATGTTCTAATACTACTCATATGAATATTTAGGTATTTAATTTTAAGAATGAATTAACAAATTGTTACTCAGGTAAAATTTTAGTAAATACAATTAATGTAATTAGAGATTAATCTTATGTTACCATGAAGCATACTACCACTAAGAATCAGAGCCCATAGGAAGTGGATATCAGGTCCAGAATCGAGAAGAGAATAGACAATATTCATATAGAAGAAGAGAGAGATGATCAGAAAATGACACAGGAACCAGCAGAACCAAGGGCAACCTAAATCATTAGTTGAGAAATGTTTTGAGCAGGTATAATGGCACATTGCTGCAATTGTCTGAGCATTTTAACAAAGGTTTGCCAAGTACTTTTCAAACACTAATTAATAAAAATCCTCAGTATCTCCGCAGGAAACAAAAGATTGATATGTACCACTTAGAACTGTCAACAATACTGTCAAATATCCACTACTTGCCGTGCTCATCACCATAGTCTCCTTTTTCCTACTCTGCTCACTATTACACTAACAGTGAGCGATTATTGAAACAAAATATTTGGGTATTTTTAAAGTCATTATTAATAAAGAAATCCAAAAATATTTAGAATGACCATTTGTACCTCTTTGTGTCAGTTTTTGTAATTTTGCTGATTTTTTGTTTGCTTTGCTTTCAAGAAGATTTTAATGATATAGGTTTATTATACTTTTATCAAAAACATAGCACAAGCACTGTTTGAAAAGTGGTAAAAATTCTTGGATGACCTTCTGTCTAGTAATGCTCATTTTTTTGTCTTCACTTGTTTTCTCTAATGATCACTCTCCATGTGTCTTTAACACCCGTTCATTTGTCCTTTCCCTCATCTCACCCTTAAGATTCATGTATCTGGTGATCACTGAAGATCACTAATAGATCCCCCTCCTATCCCAAACATTAATATTGTACAGTATCCTTTCTCAGGCCGACGTGTAGTCTGGGTCCTAGACAAGTAGCAGAACTTTGGTCATCTTAGAGAGAGCAGCCAGAAGCAGAATAGGATGGGAGTTGAGAAAGGGGAACCAAGATCCCTTAACAAGCCAAAGCGAGTAGCTAAACATTTAGAAATAAATGAGAGTGGAATTCGAATGTAGAAAGAATGACTTTGGCAACTTCTATAACGAGATTATGGAGTCTGACTTGCCATTAATGGCCAGCAAATGTGCTCTGAATTAAGTTGGGGCGACTTAAAAGTACTTTGTATGACTAAGACCAATAAACTTTGTATTTACCACGTATTTAATCATGTACATATAAAATTAAATAATTACTTTATGTTTATCCAAAATACCATACATGTATTCTTTACTATCTATACTCAACTTTTTTTATTTAGATATTTGAATGCTAATTGAACAAAAAAATCAGAATTGAGCTATTACTGATATCTAAATATGTTTGCATCATCAGTTGGTATTGCAAAATAAATGAATAAATACAATATAACAAGTAGTCAAAGCAGTAGCATCAATACGTACATAAATAAAAAGCTAGTTCATACATCCTTCTATTTTCTGTACACACGTTAAACATATCATGGTTATTATCTATGCAATATGCAACTAAGTTTACCCCAGTTGATAATGGATGCTTAATAGATACTTTATAATATATCTACTAATATTATAAAGTTAATTTCCTATAATTGTACTTCATTAAACAAAATAATACACTTATTTATATTTAATCTTCAGATACTAGGCGTTAGAAAAATGGCTTTGGTAAATTACAAAAGTAGGTAAATAGTTTATTATCTTTATTAGAGCAAATATTTGTGTTGCTCTTTTCCTTCCTATATAAGCACAGAACTATAACCATTAATTGTTTAAGTGTATTTGGAGTTTCTTTCCAATCTGACAATGAGTAACTATAAACGAGCTGTGTCTTCATCGGTTTGGACTGCTATATAAAGTACCAAAGACTGGGTGACTTGAAACAACGGAAATGTTTTCCTTCCAGTTGTGGAGGCTGGAAGTCTGAGATCAGGGTGCCAGCATGGTTAGGTTCTGGAGTGTTCTCTTCTGGCTTACAGACTACTAACTACATGGCAGAAAGAGCAGGGAGAGCTCCCTGAGGCTTCCTCTATAAGGGTCCAGTCCAATTCATGAGCATTCCATCCTCATGAACAAATCATTTCCAAAAGTCCTCACCTCCTGATACCATTACATTGGGAATTATGATTTCAACATTTGAATTTTGAGGAGAAACAAACATTTAGTTCCTAACATGCTATTAATGACTACATAGCATTTCTGTTTTATTTTAAAACAAAACTATGTCTTCTAATTGGAGCATTTAGCCCATTTACATTTAAGGTTAATATTGTTATGTTTGAATTTGATCCTGTCATTATGATGTTAGCTGGTTATTTTGCTCATTAGCTAATGCAGTTTCTTCCTAGCATTGATGGTCTTTACAATTTGGCATGTTTTTGCAGTGGCTGGTACGGGTTGTTCCTTTCCATGTTTAGTGCTTCCTTCAGGAGCTCTTGTAGGGCAGGCCTGGGAGTGACAAAATCTGTCAGCATTTGCTTGTCTGTAAAAGATTTTATTTCTCCTTCACTTATGAAGCTTAGTTTTGTTTGATATGAAATTCAGGGTTGAAAATTCTTTTCTTTAAGAATGTTGAGGCCGGGCACTGTGGCTCACACCTGTAATCCCAGCACTTTGAGAGGCTGAGGCAGGCGGATCATGAGGTCAGGAGATTGAGACCATCTTGGCTAACACAGTGAAATCCCGTCTCTACTAAAAAAATACAAAAAAAAAATAGCTGGACCTGATGGTGGGCGCCTGTAGTCCCAGCTACTTGGGAAGCTGAGGCAGGAGAATGGCGTGAACCCGTGGGGTGGAGCTTGCAGTGAGCCGAGATTGCACCACTGCAT
The DNA here is from genome assembly GCF_049350105.2 of Macaca mulatta. NCBI lineage: Eukaryota > Metazoa > Chordata > Mammalia > Primates > Cercopithecidae > Macaca > Macaca mulatta. The sequence goes on from NC_133410.1 coordinate 180,220,909, forward strand.
TCCAGCCTGCACGACAGAGCAAGACTCTGTCACAAATAAATAAATAAATAAATAAATAAATAAATAAATAAATAAATAGAATGTTGAATACTTAGCACACTAGCACACATTTATTTTTTAAATCTAATTTTAGTTAGTTTCACTAAAAGTAATATTTGTTTTAAAGAATTTGCTCTCTTGGATAAAATTTATGTTTTCCTTTTTTTATTTCTCAGACATATAACTTGTTCATTTCTTACTTTTCAAGAAGAAATAGGTGTATAGAGATATGCATTTTGCCCCTGCTTTTCTATATGAGGCAGTAAAAATATAGCAAATGTGTATATGTTAGCTATTAATAAAATTGAGACAAAATAGTAGAAAAAAATGAGTAACCGAGAAGGAGAATGGGATAAAAATCAAGGGAGAGTGAGAAACACAGGCAGAGGAAAAGGAGGGAGAACACATGGAACAACGGTGATGAATGGGTGGTGACTAGAAGAGTTATAATGTTAACAGAAGATAAAAACATAGGGGACAAGTCAGAACAGATAATGGGAGTGAGGAATAATTGAAAGTCAATGAAAGAAGAGAGAAAGAAGAAAGGACAGTGTGGTGAACAATGAAAATACTGGATATAAAGAGAAATTCAGGACAGTGAAGGAATTTGGTGGGGCTGGAGCATCAGGGCTTATTTTCACTGATAGCTAGTCTCAAAACCTAAAGAAATAAAGTGGACCCACTCCACTTAGGAAAGCCTTTCTTCCCAACTCGACCTCTTGGAGTCAAGCGGACCAGACCCACTGGTTTGCCTGTTAGTTATTGGCCTATTCATGGTCCAGATTGCAGATGCATTAGGATTCCTGTCTTTGCTTGGTGACGTCTGTCATTGTTTTCTATCTGAGATGATTTAGAAAGTCTGAATTTATATTCTGGATACCATGATACTTTCTAAGTAATCAGGGTCACAGTGCCATGACAAGCCATATTCGTGGCAGAAATAAAAGAAAACAATCAGTAATGCTGATACGGTCTTTATTTTTTAATTTTGATATTTTGTTCACCATAGATTTCTTTGTGTCAATTTTTACTTTAACATATAACATGAGATGTGTTGTGTCCTGATTTACTGTTTTTTTTTGGGGGGGGGGCATCCTCTAAAACTTTTCAACTAAAGCTGGTGTATCTTTCACCTCCCTCCTTTCCCAGCCTTAGAGTTTTCCCTAATCATTCAGTATAAGTAAATTATTACAATGGATTCCTATCCTTATTACTATCTGAGCATCTCGTTTGCCAGCAGAACTGGAGCCTTGCTTCAAACAGCAATAGAAAGAAAGGTGAAAATCTGTCTTCAACTGAATTGTGAAGGCTGAATGAGTTTTTAAAAAAAACTAGTATAAATGAAACAGAGGAAAAGTACAAAGAGTGAGTGTGTAATAAAAAATTTTGGCTGGATTCTTTTGCCAGTTTCTGTGAGGTGGTCTCCAAACCCTTGGAATTTCCTCAGTAATAGGAGTGTCTTTGTTACTCATGGTGTCCCCTCTTCATTACCCTACTTGATAGTTTGTGCTAAGGAGATGACTCGGGATGAGGGCTGGTCAAACCAGAAAGACTATATGTTAGAGTTAAGGGTTTGGGCCCGCTAATAGTAGCCTGAACTCCAGGGATGAAAGACTGGAGAGTGGGTTACATGGCTGCTCAGTCAAACAATCAAGCCTATATAACGATGTCTCAATAAAAACTATGGACACCAAAGCTCAGGTGAGCCTCCCTGGTTGGCAATAATCTGTATGTAGTCACCCATCAATGTGCCAGGGAAGTGATGCATCCTGACCACAGGGAGAGGACATTCAAAGCTTCCCCTTTGGGACCCTCCCAGATTATGCCGTGTGTGTTTCTACCTTTGGCAAGTTCTGATTTGCATCTTTTTGCTGTAATAGAATTGCCACTGTAAGTTAGGGCTTTCCTGAGTTCTGTGGGTTGTTCTAGCAAATTATCAAACAAGGAGTAGTGGGAACTCCTGAATTTGTAGCCAGCTGGTCAGAAGTGAGAGTGGCCTAAGGACCACTGACCTTGTGGCTGGTGTTAAAGGTGAGGGCAGTCTCATGTGGGGGGGGTTGGCCTAACTCTGGGTTAGTTGTAATCAGAAGTCATTGTGGTAATAAATTAATGCTTTGTTTCTGATGGACTTTAAGTCAGTGACCCCCAAACCACTTGAGTAGATTCTGACCTACCTTCAAAGCTTGACTCACATTCAATCATCTTTATGAAACATCCCAGTCATTCCAGCTCTCATCAGTGTCTCCTTTGAGCACCCAAAATACTTGTCAATATCTCTTATTTGGCAGCTTGCTTCAATAAAATTGCAATATTAAGTGAGGCTAGTGACTTTTACTACAGTGCTTGGACAATGTAATAAGTTATTTCAAGAATCAGCAACCAACATGTTTGGAAATTTTTGATGTTTATAGCAGTAAGCTTCTGTGTAAGAGTCGCTGCTTCCCATGATTTTTGTTTTTGTTTACAATTTATTGGTATATCAAAATCTTAAATTTCAGTATAATGTTGAACAATATGTGTATATGATTTTATATATAGTATGTAGTAATGTACCCACTAAATTATAAGTTATTGAGGTTCTTGATTCTGCCAAATACTTGTGTCTCCCAAAACAATAATAAAGTTGCAATCATGTTTCAGTGAAGTAATAAAATATGTAAAACAAAATGTAGGGAACAAACCCAATCTGCCAAATCTAAAAAGTTAGCATTTATTCCTAAGTTTGACTACATAACACTGGAATTGGGTTGATTCTTCTAATGCTGCTCAAATAAGAATGATATACACGACAGGCCAGGCGCAGTGGCTCACGCCTGTAACCCCAGCATTTTGGGAGGTTGAAGTGGGTGGATTACAAGGTTAGGAGATCGAGACCATCTTGGCTAACATGGTGAAACCCCGTCTATACTAAAAATACAAAAAAGTAGCCAGGCGTGGTGGCAAGCGCCTGTGGTCCCAGGTACACGGGAGGCGTGAACCTTGGAGGCGGAGCTTACAGTGAGCCGAGATGGCACCACTTCCCTCCAGCCTGGGCGACAGAGCAAGACTCAGTCTCAAAAAAAAAAAAAAAAAAAGACATACTTGATATGTTTCTTTTAAGTGCTCCTATAGGAATGCTTTATAATCCCCAAATTTGATCAAAGTCTTTCAATCATATAGCCAATTTAGAACCTGATTTTTTGTGTGTGCATGTGCATGCGTGCGTGTGTGTGCATGTGTGTGTGTCTGTCATACTCATATATGGCTGGAAGCCAAGCTGTTTGTTTGATTTTTTTGGGAGCAGATCAGAAAATGAAGTACGTTAACAAAGAATGGTTATAGTGCTTTTGTATGTTTGTTTTGTTTTTAAGTGTTTTTATATGTATCTTTGTTTTAGTATATAGGCACACCAGATATTATGTGCCTATGTACTAATGTATCTAGACACATTAAATATTATGTGCCTCTGTACTAATGTGCCTAGGAACATTAAATATTGTCTGAACTTAAACCATTGTTACAGACATTATCTCACATTTCATTTTTTTATTAGGTGTAACTTGATTTTCATGTATTATATGCTAATATTATTAAGTTCATCACTGGAACACAATGGATACCTTATTGATGTTCACGGTGAGTACTGAAATTGAAAGCAATCCAATTAATGAAGATTTTGTATAGATTATCCAAGAGATTTACAGCAAGTAGCATGATGATTAAGAGATTTCTTAAATGAAATCCTCTTGCAATTTTTTCAGTTTCTACATACAGAAACAACTGTACAACTTTCTGTATCTTATACTTAATTAGTTAGCAATGATTTCATACATAAGAGCATAGAAAAATACAGAAAAAGAATAGGGAATTTCTCTATGCAGTTTGCATGGCTTAGGTGGCTTCTGCTGACCTAAATGAAGTCTAAATGGAAGAAGCTTGTATGTTCCAAACTCTGACATAAATTCAAATTCAGAAAATGTAACAATGATTATAAATCCCTTTATTCATCATTGTAAGTCACTAAACTTGAACTTTATTTATAGCTGTGTATAATTATATAGTCTTTGGTTTACCATAAGCAATTTTGACAGGAGTAAATATTGTTAGAGTAGAAGATCTTTCAACTACACAGACCTATGCTTCCCAGTTAATATTCGTGACTAATACATTGTGTAGCACTACGGATTTTAGGAAGCTTTTCTCCATGTACACAGCAATGGTTCTTGTATTACAGTATTTTTATTGTTATTTATCTAGTCTTATTTCCCACATCACAACTTCCGACTTAAATGAGTGAAGACAGTTTATTTTTTTCTTCAGAACTAATTGAATGAATTCTAAAGACTTGCTGTTGAAATTATGCAAACAAAATATTTTCTCACACTTATGGTTGTCGTAATGTTTCTGTTGCTGCCTCAGGAACTGCATTGTACTTAATGTAGTTACAGATAATGCAACTGTCACAACTGTCATAAAGACCACGTGACAAGCCAGGCATTCCCACAGTCACACACCTCAAGCACATGTAGCCCTATAATTAAAGTTGGAGCTCTGCTGCTCACAATTGCAGTTTTGCATAAATTGTGAATACTCTCAGAAGTGGCAGTTTGAATGAGGATAAAGTTGAGAGAAGAATGAAAGGGGCACAAGGAGTCATCTCTGGTTAGGGAGGGCCTCATGGGAGTAAAACCCGGCAGATGCACAAGAGTCAAAACAAAGAATATCCTGACATCATTCTGCATGGCTTATGTGAAATTCTTGTAAGTATCTATTTTTGAATCACATGTGAAGTGTGTGAGCTCCTCCGCTCACAGAAGCTTCAGCTATTATGGGATGGATTTAGACTTCTGGAGATTAAGTAATCCCATTGTCTAAATCAATGGACTAGAAATTCTTAGAGATTTGATCAGTCTAAGTCCAGCAGCTTTCTTCAAGAATTGACTGCATCTTTCCATCAAAGACAAGATTTTATTACTCAACTTCTCTCCTGCATACCTAGGCCAAAATTCTTTCAGATCAGGCTTCTGACAGTACTTGAATTTTGTGTTTGTCTGGACAGCAAAATGCATGTGTGGCAAATGTTCCATGCAAAACCCCCACACAGCTAGTTATAGCATACATCATGCCGTTGTACTTTCAAAGCCAGCTCTTCAGATGATCTAGCCTCTTCTTATGGTTCTGTCAGAGAAATCTAGTATTTCCATGATAAACCAAAGTGCGGTTAGCTATGACTAACAATGGATAAGAGTGATCCAGAAGCTCCATTTATAAAGGAGAGGCTGTCCAGGCACAGTGACTCAACACCTGCCAACCAGTATTTTGGGAGGTTGAAGTGATACAATCACTTGAGCCCATGAGTTTTATACCAGCCTGGGCAACATAGCGAGACCTTGTTTCTCTCTTAAAAAAAAAAAAATTAGCTGGGTAGAGTCTTTGGTGTGCCATAGTGGCACACGCCTGCAGTCCCACCTACTCTCGAGGCTGAGGTAGAAAGATTACTTGAGCTAGATAGATCCAGGCATCCGTGAGCTAATATTGTGCCACTGCACAACAACCTGGGTGACAGAGCACGACCTTGTCTCAAAAAAAAAAAAAAAAATGAGTGTCTGGAGCTCCTGGAACCACACAGATTTCTGTTGTAGCTACTACCGTGGCCAAGACAAGGGATGCTCTTCTTTTAATGCCAAAAGGTGAAAATATTATTCAATCCTAAATTCTCCATGGTATAGATAAATAGTCCTGGTTCCTTTAAAAAATAACTAGAAGAAAGACCAAGTATAGATGGATGGGACAGACAGTCATATAAACTACATAATCTGATTCACACAATTTTGCTCTTCTCTCTGGACCTCAGGGCATTACTACTACAGAAGCCCACACTTGGTCAGCTATCATCTCTGGAGTCTATATTTTACAATTCAGTGTGCAGAGAGAGAAAAAAAATTTCCTTTCCAAACTTTAATTTTCTTTCTGAATATTTACCTTCCCTTAGAATCACTGATGCTCAGTGTAATATATTCCCAAACACTGCCTCCTTTGCGGAAAAACTCACATCCTGCTTACAAAGATCTGGCCTTACTACGTGGCTGGCCAAGAGATCAGTTATATTAGGATACTACAAAATGCACACGACTGTGCTTTTCCTCCTCTGCAAATTTTCTTGCATTGTGTCAAGAGCAAACTTTCTTTCAGTTTTGTGAAACATTTTGTATTTGATAATAAAGTTTTAATTTCTTGTGTGCTGACTATCTCATGAATATTTTGTGCAGAATATTGTCTTGCAAATTTTTAGTTGCATCAGTTCTCATTCTTAGAACTCAGTTACAAATTCATAGGGTTAGCCTTTGGAAAAATCATGGTGATAAACTTTGCAATGCATTCAGAATCATGCTTCCTAACTGGTTTATATGGGGAATAGTTATTTAGATAAAATATTAATGGAAAAGACCTCAATTAATAAGATGTTATGAATTTTCTCAGAAACCCAACTTGACTTTATCAGCTTCATATTATAGATGCTCAAAGGAACACGTTGGTGGTTGATTTTTTAAAATGAGGGAAAAAAGAATTGACAAAGCAGAATTGTTAACTTGAATGTTCAAGATACTTAGTGAAGACTTTACCAACAAATGTAATAATAAAAATGTTTAACATATTTTCATTTTTAAACAGAACTAAATAAATTTTAGAATATTTATGTGTATTTTTAGTTGTTATGTTTACTAGCCTTTCCTTTTGGACATAGCATCAGATATAATAATAGCTACTGAACTTGATCACAGTCTATTCAATTATATATCTGGTCTGTAACCACACATAATGTAGTCACTAAATGATTGCAATGTAAGAGTAAATTGAAAAGATTGATTACATCCACATTATCACTCTATAACTTTATGGTCACATTATTTGATGATCTAGAGTCTAATAAATAAAGAAAACTACTTTGGCTAGTTTCCATGATGATCTTTGTTGTAATGACCTACCAAGTTCCTTGCTTCTTCCACCCCTTGCATTTAGGCTGGAGCTAATTGGCTCTCCTTTAAACTCATGTCAATTAATTCCAATTTCTGGAACCAAGTGCACCCCTCTAGACTCAGAGAAATAAATATAAAATGTCTAGGTTTATTTGTATAGTTCTTTAAGTTGACCTTGCTGAAAATTTGTCTTAAACTTTGCTATCTAAGCTTGTCCACTAAGAAAGCTTATTGCTATGGTTTCAGTACTTATCACTTTCTGGGCATTTATATATCTATCTATCTATCTATCTATCTATCTATCTATCTATCTACCTACCTACCTATGTTAGAGATGGGATCTCACTCTCTCACCCAGGCTGGAGTGCAGTGGCATGATTATGACTCACTGCAGCCTTGAACTCCTGGTCCTCCTGACTTCAGCCTCTCAAGTAGCTGGTAATACTGATGTGTGCCACCACGCCCAGCTAATTGTTTTTGTTTCTTATATTTTATAGAGATGGGGTCTCACTATGTTATCCAGGCAGATCTTAAACTCCTGTCCTCCAGAGAGCCTCCCACCTCAGCTTCCTGAGTAGTTAGAATTATTGGCACAAGTCACTGTGCCTGGCCTCCAGTATTCTAGATTCTTAAATTCCAGATTTTTAACCAAGTCTCTTCTGCCCCTTTGAATTTCATTTCTGAACTCTTCTCCACATGAGTACTCTCCTATTTCACTAACAGATTTTGTAGTCCCTTCTTTTATAGATACAAATCTATTTCCTATGCAGAAACAGATATGCAGATTCTATGTGGCTTATGGCTTAGCTCTTCAGTATACCTATTTTGTATCTTTTTTAAAGATATGTGTGTATAAAATGCATATATTCTTGTTTAAACTAAATGAGGTTTATAAATTACAGGAATCACTATCATTGTGTAAAGTAAATAAATTGCCGATGAGAGAATAGAAGTGGATTTTTTGATAAAAACTTCTGCCCAATAGGTAATGTTTAATCTGAAGAGTATTTTTATGTATGCATAATTCTGGAAAAGTAAAGCAAAAAATGAAATATCAATTTATAATTGAATAAAGAAAAGATACTACAAAGATATAAAAGATAAAAAGGGGAATAAAAAGAAAAAAATCATGTTGATTTTCATTTCCCTGATTTAGATTATATTTCCAATAATAGAAAAAATATTTCTATAAAGAAAATAGAAGATTCTAAGAGTAAGAAAAAAATAAAATTCCACTATTCAATTTTAGTAAAATTCATTGATTGGTTAAGAATTAAGTCTTAAAAACAGCCAAGAGAAACTTTTACATATAGTAGTGGTGTACTTTTACATGAATTTAAGTGTATGTAGACCTACTCAGATAACTTTAAATGGATCTCTGCATTTAAGCTTTCTTCATAGAAAATATCTGAAAAATTGTTTTATAAAGAACAAGAGAGCTTGACAAGGCAGATTGGACGATAGAGCAACGTTTTAAAGACATGCTATTGTGTACATATTTTGCTCATTTCTTTTTTCCTCTGTTGTTTAATATCTGTTTAATTTTTTATGGAATTAAGAACTTTTAGAGAAAGAAAAAGGATTCTAATCCATAAATTAGAATTTTTATGTTGGTAAATATAAATACCCATTTAAATTATTAAAATATAACTGGTTCTATGTAAATCACACATAGCAAACTTGTCAACATGCAGTTTGTGAATTCATTCCAACTGGACACTGGAGATCTGAAATTTCTGTAACTGAACTTTCAATCTGTTAAACAGAAAATACTTAATGTACTACTGAAGTTTCATGGAGATAATCACAGTGGTGGCGATGAGAAGAACATAGGCTGTATAGTAGATAAAGTGGGGTTCAGATAATGTCTGTCTCATCCCCGTTGCGTGGCCTCAGACAGATTTATCTAATTGAACCATGACTCAGTTTTCTCATTCAAATATTGAAAGGAAAATATTAATTAATCCATATAAATTATCCTAGATAATTTCCAGGGATATATGTTAATTTTCCCTTCCTCTCCTTCTGTAGCATTCTACTCAGTGATTTCCAAAGTGTGATCTATGTCAGAGAATCTTGAATGACGCTCAAAGGTGAATATCAGCATATTCTATGAATTCCTTGAGTGAGTCATTTCTACTTATATCTATTTGCATATGCATGTTATGCATATTTATAAAATATATGTATACATACATATTTTTATATATTGATCAGTGAGAACTACTTCTGTTCTGTACTAACTCATTATTTTATTTTTATGAATAACTGGTGCCCACAAGACAGTCTATTGGAGTAATGTTAGGAGTTATCATCCCTTAAAGTAAAAGGGACTAGAGATGGATGGAATTTTATTTTTTATTTATTAATCCTTTTTCTCAGTGTTCAATATAAGAGGAAAAATAATATGATTCATAATTCTGCTTATTATAGAATTGCACATACCTAAAAAACAATAACCAGAAGGTTGTATTTGACATTTACCCTCACACCCTCATGGCATCACCTCTGTGATATCCTGCCTCTGAGGCTCTGTACTTCTTTAAATGGTCTGCCAGGCAACTGTATTTTTCCTGCTTATTAAAATTTTTTCACCATTGATTGTAAAGCTCATGTTATTTCTCCCATGAATCCTTTCTAAAACAGCTGATTTCTTCTTGCTTATTGCTATAGGAAATTTGCATATTTACTATCATAGTATTATAACTTGTATCCTATTCATTGCAAAAATATGTTTGCATAGATAAACTTCTTAAGAAGGAATCATTTCTCTCTCCTAAACAGGGCCTGCTTCACAGGAAGTATTCAATATAGTTTGTTGAATAAGCAAATAAATAAATAGACAATTGGATATATAATTGAACACCATTTTGCATGTAAGAAAAATTGCAAATCTGTCAATCTATGAAGGATTACATAGAATAAACTTTTGCCTAATTTGTAAGCATTTCAATTAAATTCTGATTCTATTATTGATTCACTTAGTTCCTAATCTATAAACATGGGTCACGTTGATAAAACTCAGTTTTGCAAAACACTTTTGACCATTAAGGCAGTGTAAAGCTGGAAAAAAAAAAGTCTTCCTAGTATCCTATTACTTTTAAGGAAAATTAACCTATTCTACTTTCGATAAAACTGACTTTTACATGTTTGTTTTATCTTTCACATTTTCTGTTCTGTTCTACACAGTAGTAATGATAACCATTTAAATGTTGACAAAATAATGTGCTTAGGCTACTGGATTCATTTTTTTTTTTTTTTTTAATCCATGAGTAGCTATTAGTTTACATGAGCACAGAACTACTTAGAAATTACCCCTGAAAAGAGAAGCAAGCATGATGTCACCTGTTTTGATATGTTCACATAGTTGAGTCATTAGTCAGGCTAGATAATTGGGAGCATAGAGAAAAAAAGACAAGAGAGGTAAGAAAGATACAACAAGAGGCCAGGAAGGGTGGCTCACACCAGCAACCCCAGTACTATGAAAGGCCAAGGTGGGTGGATCACTTTGAGACCAGGATTTTGAGACCATCCTGGCCAACATGGCAAAACTCTGTCTCTACTAAAAATAAAAAAGATTAGCCAGGTGTGGTGGTGCACACCTATAGTCCTAGCTCCTGGGGAGGCTGAGGCAGGAGAATAGCCTGAAGCCGGGTGGTGGAGGTTGTAGTGAGCAGAGGTGGTGCCTTTGCACTCCAGCCTGGGTGACAGAGCGAGACTTCATCTAAAAAAAAAAAAAAGAAAGAAAGAAAAAAAAAGAAGAAGAATTGACAAATAACTGTTTAGAAGTTAAAAGTATAATTCCTAGACAGAGATGAAAAAAAAAAATACATGGAAGAGCAGAAAATATATGGTGTTCTTCAAATTTTTCCCTGCAAATTCTTTCTCTTTTCCTCTTCCTTTTTTAGCTTATATACACACATATTTCTTCTTTTATTTTCTATGAAAAGTGAAATATAACTTTAAGTTTCATTATGTGATATGCCAGATCGATCATATCCATCAGATAATTTCTATCATGTTTCCATCTCATTAGGTTCTCTGAGATCCAGCCTGGGAATTCATTTTATTCAATCTTATATTTCAAGCCCTTAAACCATAAATACATGGAAGTATGTACTTATGAAATTCTTCAACATAAAAATAGCAAAGTTATTAATACACACACCATCACATGTGTATGCTTATGTGGGTGTGTGTGTGTTTGTAGACAAACAGTACATATTAAGAAAGTAATTTTCCATAACGGCTTTTAGTAAGTAAAACAAATTTTATACAATGACTTTAGAAACTACAGCCATACATGCACACACGTGATTTTACATGATGTCTTTCAGTAAACAAAACAAACTTTAAAAAATTGCTCTTAGAAACTAGGAATTTGTTATCACCCCTCTCAACTTCCAGCTCATTCCCTCCTCTTACCCCTCTAGAGGAAAGAGTTTGAACTCTTTACCTTATGTGACAATAGCATGGTTATGCATGAAACATAGTCCTCAGAACCAATTTCACATTATTTTACCTTGCAATAAGTATCTTAAACTTTTTCTTGCCTTGCAATATCTTATACATTACTTTACTTTGCAAAACAAAACCTAGGGTATTTAAATATTATGTAAATTATGTAGTTGCTAATGAAGCTCACTGAATGGTGTCTTTTATTTCTTTCTTATTTAGTTTGTTCTCTAATGTAGGACATAAACCTCCCTTTTAATTGACCAAATTCTTTTTAATAGAAACATCAGACATTAAGATGTTTTAAAAATACTTTGATGTACTTGTTATAAGTGTCAAATGTAATAGGAAGAAATTAGTCCCAACATATTAAAAAATCATAACAAGATTATTTTTCTGACTTTGTTTTCTGTTTCTTTTGTCTTTTTTTTGTTGTTGTTGTTTTTAGACACAGTGTCTCACTCTGTCACCCAGGTGAAGTGTAGTGGTGCAATCATGGCTTACTGCATCCTTGGACTTCTGGGTTCAAGCAATCCTCTCACCTCAGCTTTTCAAGTAGCTGAGACTATAGGCACAGGCCATTATCACTGGTTATATTAGTCTGTTCTCACACTACTAATAAAGACATACTCAAGACTGGGTAATTTATAAAGAAAAGAGGTTTAATTGACTCAAAGTTCCACATGGCTGAGGAGGTCTTACATCATGGTGGAAGGCAAATGAGGAGCAAAGTCATGTCTTATATTGTGGCAGGAAACAGAGCTTGTTCAGGGAAGTTCCCATTTATAAAACTATCAGACCTCAAGAAACTTATTCACTATCATGACAACAGAAGAAGAAAGACCAACCCCCATGACTGAATTACCTCCCACCATGTGCCTCCCGTGATACTTGAGGATTATTACAATTCAAGGTGAAATTTGGGTGGGGACACAGAGCCTAACCACATCATTCCAAACCTGGCCAGTCCCAAATCTCATGTCCTCACATTTCAAAACCACACATGCCTCCCAACAGTCCCCCAAAGTCTTAACTCATTTCAGCATTAACTCAAAAGTCCAGAGTCCAAAGTCTCATCTGAGATAAGGCAAGTCTCTTCTGCCTATGAGACTGTAAAATCAAAAGGAAGTTAGTTACATCCTAGATACAATGGGGGTACAGCCATTGGGTAAATACAGCTGTTCCAAATGGGAGAAATTAGCCAAAATGAAGGAGCTACAGGCCTCATGCAAGTGCAAAATCCAACAGGGCAGACAAATCTTAAAGTTCTGAAATGATCTCCTTTGACCCCATGTCTCACATCCAGGTCACGCTCACGCAAGAAGTGGATTCCCATGGTCTTGGGCAGCTCCACTCCTGTGGCTTTGCGGGGTATAGCCCATGTCCTAACTGCTTTCATGGGCTGGTGTTGAATGTCCGCAGCTTTTCCAGGTGCACACTGCAAGCTGTTGGTAGATATACCATTCTGGGATCTGGAGAACGGTGGCCCTCTTCTCACAGCTCCACTGGGCATTGCCCCAGTGGGGACTTTGTGTAGGGGCTCACACCCCACATATCCCTTCTGTTCTGTGTTAGTAGATGTTCTCCATGAGGGCTCCACCCCTGCAGCACACGTCTGCCTGGACATCCAGGCACTTCCATACATCCTCTGAAATCCAGGTAGAGGTTAGCAAACCTTAATTCTTGACTTCCATTTATCCGCAGGCGCAACACCAGGTGTAAGTCACCAAGGCTTGGGACTTGCACCCTCTGAAGCAAGGGGCTGAGCTCATTTTAACCATTGCTGGGACACAGGGCACCAAGCCCTGAGACTGCACAAAGCAGCGAGACCCTGGGCCCAGCCAACAAAAGCATTTTTTTCTTCCTAGGTATCCCAGCTTGTAATAGGAGGGGCTGCCATGAATACCTCTGACATGCCCCGGAGAGATTTTCCCCATTGTCTTGGCAATTAACATTTGGCTCCTTATTCCTTATGTAAATTTTAGCAGCAGGCTTAAATTTCTCCTCAGAAAATGGATTTTTCTTCTCTATTGCATCATCGAGCTGTAGATTTTCTGAACTTTTATGCTTTTAAACGTAAGTTCCAATTCCAAACTGTATCTTTGTGAATAAATAAAATTGAATGCTTTTAACAGTACCCAAATCACCTCTTGAACACTTTGCTGCTTGGAAATTTCTTCCACTAGATGCCCTAAATCCTCTCTCTCAGGTTCAAAGTTCCACAAATCTCTACAGCAGGGACAAAATGCCACCAGTGTTTTTGCTACAGCATAAGAAGAGTCACCTTTGCTCCAGTTCCCAACAATTTTCTCATCTCTATCTGAGACCACCTCAGCCTAGACTTTATTGTCCAAACCACTACCAGCATTTTGTCCAAAACCATTCAACAAGTCTACAAGTCTCTAGGAAATTCCAAACCTTCCCACATTTTCCTGTCTTCTGAGCCCTCCAAACTGTTTCAATCTGCCTGTTACCCAGTTCCAAAGTCACTTCCACATTTTTGAGTATCTTTAGAGCAGCATCCACTTCTGATACCAATTTACTGTATTAGTCTGTTCTCATGCTACTAATAAAGACATATCTGAGACTGTGTAATGTATAAAGGAAAGAGGTTTAATTGATCCACAGTTACACATGGCTGAGGAGGCCTCACAACCATGGTGGAAGGTGAATGAAGAGCAAAGTTATTCCTTACATGGTGTCAGACAAGAGGTAGAGTGTTCAGGGAACCTCCCCTTTATAAAATCATGAAGTCTCATGAGACTTATTTACTTTTATGAGAACAACAGGGTAAAGACCTACCCCCATGATTCAATTACCTCCCACCAGTTCCCTCCCATGACACATGGGAATTATTATGACTCAAGGTGAAATTTGGGTGGGGACACAGAGCCAAACCATATCATTTGCTAATTTTTAATTTTAATTTTTTGTAGAGATGGGATCTTGCTGTGTTGCTCAGGCTCGTCTCAATCTCCTGGCCTTAAGCAATTCTCCCACCTCAGCCCCCACAAAGTCCTGAGATTACAGGTACAAGCTACCACGCCTGAAATTTTTCTTATTTTGAAAGAAGTAATATGCAGACTTAATTTTAAAACAGATTAGGTAATTCTTAATTATCTTTTTATTTTTATGTAAAATCCCTTCACAGATGGAAAAAAAAAACCTATTTAATCTTCCAACCTCAGTTTCTCTATTTGAAAAAAGAGAGTTGATTGGCCTCCTTGTTGAGTTTTGAGAATTAATTAGTTTATACTTGAAAAGTGAATTCAGTGTGAAAGGTCTCATTTAAATGCAAAGTTATTAATCAGTGAATACTAAATTCAGCAGTTTTCTTTTACTTTCTAAACTCCTAGCAACTCTCCACACAAAATTCTAAATTATTTATCCTTTTTACTTTCTTTAAAAATCTTTTTATACACATTGTCCAGCCTGCTTTAAAAATGTTTGCAATATATTATCTTCTTTTTTATATAAAGATGAAACTTATAAATTCAGGAAAATATTTTCCCGTAGATATGTTTGTATTTTATTTCCCCAATTTCCCCAAATCTCTGTTCTTTGCAGCATCTTTGTAACATAATTGATTGCATTAATGAAGTAACCAACTGGTGACTCAAATTGTGCTCTGAATTGTCACTCCATCACTAGTGCATTTGCAGAAGAAATGCAATATTTTTTCAACATATTTTATGAAACATTAACTATTATATTTCAGTGCAAGTTCTCAAGATTTATATAGATGCTGCTTTCGATTCAAGAGAAAATGTAAAGATCATGCCTTTGGCTCCACCATGGAGCTGAGACAAGTAACTGCAATCTTTAAAACTGATATCTTAAATAATATAAATCCAGTCAGAAAAAAAACCACCTTATTTATAATTTTTCTCACCACTACATATACAGTGAAATATTTATAATAATATAATAGGTAAATAAATACAAACATGTATCTCTTCAAAAAGCATGCTATTTGAAAGTCAATTTGTATTTAGATTTTTATTTCACAAGCAAACAGGAGAAAAAGATGGATGGATTAAAAGAATGTAGTTACTTCTACATTTCAAAGTTGAGCTTTAGAAAACTACTTGGAAAATATTTCTCTAAACTCACTTCTGGGTTTTATTGTTTGCTTTAATAAAAACATCATTTAATTTTCAAAGAACTGTTCTGCATTTAGGTAGTTTTTGTTCTACCAGAAATCATTACTTACATATGCCTGCCGTGGAACAGTGAAGTTTAAAACTATTGAATCTAAACATTACTAGAGAGCAAACTATATAAAGCATCCTTATTTTTTCAATGCAACTTACACACAAATAACTTTTGACAGTTTCTGAAAAATTAACAAAATAAATAATTCTATAGTGACTCAGTAAATAAAAACTTACTATTAACTTATTTGCTATATTGAGTATTGTTACATTCATCCATCATTTATTGTAGTCTTACAAGCACTTAAATGTTGAGAATTTAGGATGAAAAGACAAGAATACTTAATTTTACACATCTGATCCCTTAAAAAAGATAATCTCTTAATTAATCTTTATTCTCAATAGAAATGATTATTTTACTAGTATTATTTTTCAAGTGATTAAGTTTTTTTACATTGTTTTAGTAAAAGTAACTTCACAACACATCAACCTAATTTATATGAGCAAACGACAGTATTAATCTAGTTTACTAACTACAGTCACTTGGTTGAAAAAGTAGTATTTGGATTAGCATTAGATATACTTAGTGGTTAACTTTGTATATATTTAGGTACTACTTAATTTCAAAACTTGCAAATAAAGTCATTAAGTTATTTTGCCTTATTTAAATGTTTGCTTCCAACAAATTAGAAAAATAGGTATTTACTTGATTTTTTAATTACATTCTATTCTGAATCCTGACATCTCCTAGAGATAGTCCATCTGCTCACGAGCTCCAGACAGTTCAAGGAAAGAAACAAAATTGTCCACATCTTAGAAGGCTCAAAAAGAAAAATAGCAGTTAAGATATAATAGCATCCCTTAGGTTTTTTATAATAGTAATAAACAATAATATTTTGTTCAGAACAAGTTAAATATTGACCAGTAAAATAAGAGCTAAAATTGGGAGTTCATCTACCCTGGGGATTCTTCATTATGTTGAATTCAAACATTGGAGTGACTTTTCCTCCACAAATCAACTTCTGCTGTAGGCCCTTCCTTAATTAACAATACAAAATGTATTCCCTTGTACAGTTCTTGCCTGTTTTTCTTTCTGATCTACCATATTTTTAAGTGATCATCTCTTTCCATCCATTCCAAGTCCCAAATATGACTTCTACTTGCCCCTCTTTTCCTTTTGCATTGCTCCTAACTCAGATCAGGACTTCCTTTGTTTTCTCTCCAGCTCCTCTCCTCCATGGTCTACGGAGGCTTATGCTTCACTACCTGCTTGTAAGCACACATAGTTGCCCCAGTGGGCCCTTTATAAAATATCAATACCTTCCACTCAAAACTGCTTCATGTCTTCTTTTTCCAACACTACCTAGAAAGAAATCTTTACCTTTTGTTTAATGCTATGACATGAGCCAGTGTGTGTGTGGTGTCATGCCGGCCCCCTCCAGAAAGTTAACTGCCTTATCCCAGAAGACATGCTCCATATTGTATGAGTGCTGGCACTAATTATTTGCCTAGATTCTTATTTTTGTGTATATTCTGCTGAGATTGCTTATAAATAGAAGGGAAATGGCTTCTTTGTCTTGCTATCCAACTGGTGCTTGAGTCCTGGCTCCTTTGTTTACTAGCTCTGTGACATTGAGCAATGTATGTGACATCTGCTTCATCTATAAACACGTTTTAACTAACATTAAATGAGTGAATGCATTCAAAAATCTTAGAATAGTAGCTGAGATAGCATACAAAATTAAAATGAATATAATTGATTTTGTTTATGCTATTCTTTTATTTACATTTTTCTGCATCTATCAGTATATGGCTCAGAGAAGGCGCTCAATAAATATTGTTGAATTTAAACGAGAGAAGCAAGGAGGCTTAATTATTCATCAAAGCAAGCAATGATCACCAACATTATTATCATCATTATCATCATCACCTTCAAACATTCAACATGAACAAAATATGTTAGCGAAACAAATGACAAGACATATTGTTTACATCTACAATACTTGCAATCAATATGAATATTGTTTCCATATAGCTGTGGTTAATATGCAATTCAGCATTGTAAATTTGCATAATAGCAATGTGTTGTGTGACAAGGGCAGAATTATAAATATTTTTATAATTATAGTAACAACAAATATATGTCTTAATGTTTCGTGAGCAATGCCAGTTTTATAAATGTGCATTCACCCATTGCACCCAGCAACCTCATAGAGAGCACATGAGATACAGGACTTTAATGGTATTGATAAGTCCGTTCTGAGCATAGGTGGGGGCAAGACAGGTGTTCATAACATTATTTTATATGTATATTGCATGTCTGAAACAATTCATATTGAAAAAAGAAACATAATTTCATATAACATTTTCCAACAACAGTTTCCGTCCTTTCTGTCCTGAAGTAGCACAAAATTCCAAGTGGAGGATAAGAAAATAAGGGGTCAATAACTTTACTAGTCAGCATAGTCATTTCAGCAGACCTAAATTGATTTCTTGAACTTTAATTCAACATTTATCTCTATGAATTAATTGTTACTGGAACCACAAAATGGATAAATATGACTTCTTTTTTTTTTTCTTTTTCTTCATTGGTCTAGTGGCTTATTCAGTACGTTCTGAACACACAATGGCCTGTATGTGTTAATGGTTGAATATAATTACATGTGATTCCATCATACAAAATTATTGATTGACAACACTGATTTAATATTATTGAAGGAAATACAGATTTTTAATATTTTGGGAAGTAACTTTTGTTTAGTCAGAGACAAGAGAGTTATATGCAGGCTTACTTGTTTACTTTTCTTAAAAATGCAAGCTTTATGAAATCCTGGTACTGCATCACTCCCTGTGTAAACTACTTGTCCATTATACCATGCTCTAAAAATAAAACGCAAAAACACTCCCTACTTAGACAGCAGGAATTAAGTTTTCTGATTCTAAGTAGTGATTTTAGGACAGGAATAATTTTGTGTTAGTTTAACCTGTTCTCTGCTTGTACTGCTAACATCTCTTTCTTGCTAAAGATCACCTTGAATGAACTGCAATGTATAACTCATATACTATAGGTACAGACTAAGGAAAAGCTGAAAGGATAAGGCAAGGACTTTTTCTGACTCAGCTCTTCTTGCTCTCATGTCCAGCTTTATAATGTTTCCTTTCTCTCTATACTCTTCCCCTTCACTGAAGCTAACTCCTTACCCTGGACCTCATCATCTCATGACTGAATTATTCCATAGCCTCTTGATTGAAATCTTTATTTTTGGTCTTTCCAAAAGGCAAGCCATATTCCATAATGTGACATAGGAATTCTGTAAAATATACTATTGTGTGTGCCAGTTTCTTCTTACATGCTTTTAAATGATTCTATTGCCTACTTGCAGAATGCCAAATAGGTTCCAGGTGATTACCAACTCCAGTCTACAGTCTGGCTTACCTAGAGTGTTGTGTGGAAATGATCGTGAGTGTGGTTTTCAGAATTACCTGGAAAGAGTGCGTTGATTGATTAGTGATGTCTGCAACAGGAGTAGAAATGGGGACTTGTAGCCTATAAAGAGTGGATTCAAGAACTGTTCCAACAGAGTGGGACCTACTCTCCCAACATTCTCAAATGGAATGTGTATGTGCCTACACAGAAAAAAAAAAATTATGATTTGAAATAATGGTATGCAATATTCATGAAAAAGGATAGCATATAGCACTATTTCCCCAGCTGTGTGAATTATGAGTTGTGTGTTACTAGTTACGTAGTGCAAGCTACTTAACCTCTCTATGACTCAGTTTCCTCATCTGCAACATGTGAATGATAATAGGGTTCTTATAAAAATTAAATGTGTAAATATGTGTAAATTATTTAGAGAAGTGCCTCATGGATAGCAAGTTCATTCAAAACATGTGCTCTTATTATCATTATTATTGTGTCTTGCAACAACTACAGAAGTCTATTATACACTACACCACTTTGAGAAGGAAACATTTCTTTTTGATAGGCTTTATTTTTTAGAACAGTTTTAAGTTTACAAAGAAATTGCAGAGAAAGAACAGAGAGTTCCCATATAGTTCCTCTCCTTGCTGCACACGGTTTCCCCTATTATTAACATTTTTGCATTAGTGCAGTAAATTTGTTACCATCAATGAACCAATATTAATAAGTTATTACTTACCAAAGTCCGTAGTTTTCATCAGGGTTCACTCTGTGTTGTACAGTTCTGAGAATTTTTACAAATATATAATGACATGCATCTATCATTACAGTATCATATAAGACAGTTTAATTTCCCTAAAATGCCCTGTGTTCCCATTTTCTTCCCTACACCTTCCCGCTAATCCCCTGACAACTACTGATATTTTTACTGCCTCTGTAGTCTTAACTTTCACTAAATGTCATATCCTTGGGATAATATAGTGTGCAGCTTTTAAAACAGTCTTCTTTCACTTAGCAATATGCATTTGAGGTTCTGTCATTTTTTTGTGGTTGATAGCACATTTATTTTTATGTTTACCTGTCACTTGAGTGTTTTTAAATAATTACTTTGTTTATAGTGGTTATTAATTTTATTATCTTTTAAACTTTTTCAAATTTATTTTAGATTCAGGCAGTACATTTGCAGATTTGTTATTGTAACAAGTGATACTGAGGTTTGGAGTACACAAGATGCCATCACTCAAGTACTGAGCATAGTACCTAACAGTTAGTGCTTCAGCTCCTGCTTACCTCCATTCCCCACTCCAATCATCCCCATTGTCCATCGCTGTCATCTTTATGTCCCTGAATACCCAATATTTATCTTTCACTTATACATGAGAGCATGTGGTTTTGGATTTTGAGAAGAAAATTTTTGAAAATATGTTTCTTACCATGTTTTCACCACCATATATATTTACATATATAGATATACATATATCAGTATATATAGAAAACAATAATAATAGATATAAATCAATATTTATAAATGTTTACATGTATATATACAAGTGTATATAAATATAACTGTGTGGAGAAATTTCTTTTGACATCAGAGAAACAATTGTCAATTATTCGACTTCCTGCTACAGTTAAAATTTAATTAAAAACAATTAAATACTAAAAGTAAACTAATTTTCTGTGGCAGAAGGAAGGAATTGGTCTTCTAATGGAAGAGGAATTATGAAATGACACCTAGGTAACATATCAGGCACCATCCTACTCAAGGCATTGGCATTTACTGATTTCTTTGCTTGAAATGCTCTTCCCTAAGTATATTTTTGGTTATGTCTCCTCTGTTAAGACTGCCTAGTGGTCATCACTATGAGACCTTGCATGTCTTTTGCTAAGTGCAATGCCCTTGGTGCCTCATACCCTTCTTCTCTGGAGACATCTTAGGATGTGTGATTGTTATTCATGGAAACTGTCAATTTTCTTAAGTTTATAAAGTCACTTTATATTAAATTATATAGTCTATTATACATTCTTTTAATTTATTTTCTGTCTCCTCACATTAAAATTTAAGATCTATGAGGACAGAGAACTTTGTTTACTGTTGTACCCACATTGTCTAAAAAAATGGCTTACATTTTTTGGGAGCATAAGAATCATACAAAATGTGACTAGAGGATTTGCTATTTTTGTTGAAATAGATAGACATTTTTAGTTGTTTGAATGAAAATATCACTTATTATACTCCCACACCATATGTAGGGGTCTTGATTTTATCATTGGAGGCTTGAGGAATGGAGTGGGATTTAATACATAGGCCTTTGGTTTTAGGAAATATTTTGAAATTAATGTGTAGCTGTGTTAGAAAACCTGTGACTGAAGATTATTCAATAAATAATTGTGATCATTATTATATTAAGTTATTTATGCACACAAATGCATCATTTTATTATTTAGTAAATATTTGGAAATTGTTTTGAGGAAATAGTAAGATCTAAAGTCTATCCCAGAAAATATTCACACGAAAAGTCATGGACAGATCCCTGGTCTTATTTGACAGTGTCTGATGCAGTGAGGAAGATGGCTGAAGGTGAACGTGACCTCAGCGATATTCTACCTTGCACAAGGACAAGGGAGGGGAAAAGGTAAAAAGCTCTTGTCCCTTTTTCATCAATAAAAGGCCCTTTTCTGGAGACATCATTGGATGTGTGATTGTTATTCATGGAAACTGTCAGTTTTCTTAAGTCCACCCTGTAACAGGATACGTGAGTGACAGACAGTGGGCCATTATCTTGACAAGGGAGATCTTTGCTAGCAAAAAGTCAAGGTAAAAGTAAACCTAAAATAAGAGAGTAAGATTATTATTTTTGAATTTGGTGTTATTTATAGCTACTGTGAATCCAAAATGCACACTTGTGTTTTAACTGTTAAGACTTTTCTTTCCTGGCTCACATTTTGCCAGATAATCCAAATGAGTGTGAAGGAAAAGACCAATCATTCAGTTGCTGATTTAATGGTAATATATGTGATATATGTAGACTTAATATTAAAGGGATTTTATTTCAGTGTTTTGACATTAAAAGCAGTCATTATAGCTGTTGAATATATTGTTTTTATTTCTCCCCAAGTAATCTTTTCTGTAAAGTATGTTATCAATGTTAATTAAACAGGGACCATAAAGAGTCCTTAAGTCATTTTTAGAAAATGTCTTCAAAGTGGTTTTATAATATTAGTTAATATATGCTTATAATCTGAAAAAAAATACCACAGTTGCTGTAGAATATAGCAAGTGAGTACAGAACCAAAGATCCTACACATTCTGGGTTGAATATATATCATTGTTGAACGCAGGAAGTTCGACAGAGACCGTTATAGGGAACCACATCACAAAGAAGTGAGGGAAGGAGGACTGGGCAGAGGGAAAGGCTGAATTGTATGGCCGTTGCAGCAGGTATTTCAGATGAGGGGATGAGCAGCTCTGAAGCTGATTGTTTTTCAGATTTATCTCCAGTAATCCAAGGGATCCAAGCCTTTGCACTCTTACAACATTGAACCATTGATTGTAAGCTACCTCCCGAAGGACAGTCGTGGGATGAAGGTTTATAAACTTACAAGAGACAGCCTTCTTTAATGATTGACAATTTCCAGAGAGAAAGACGTAGCTCTATGCCACAAGCAGCCAACGTTCCTGACAATTGGAAAAATGACAGTCTCAGTCCAAAGAAGGACCTGAGTGACAAATCACAGCATCCGTTACAGTCCACTTATTGCTTCAAGCCGTGAGTTTACCCCATCTGTAAACAGCTTCCTTGTGGTTTAAGGTGGTCCTTTTCCAGGGATAACTTAAAGAGGAAAGTTAATAAGACAGACAAAGCTCATAATGGTGCTGTTCTTAAAGGCATAACTTAGTACTTATCATCTCTCTTCTCTACTATCTATTCCAGATTCCTCTCACTACTTGTCAGCACATTGCCTAGTCTGGGTGGCTCACTTGGATGTGTTGCCCAGACATCATCTGTAACAGATCTGAGCCCTGGTCACTGTAGAATCCTAATTAGGGAAAGGAGTCAGGTTGGTGGGAGTAGGGGAAAGCGAAGAGAGAAAGGAGATAAGCTACAAGTCTGCCTTTCTTCAAGATCCAGGACACACAGCCCTCCTGCACAAGTAACTCACAATCTCTCTGTGCCCAACTATCACCAGACACCTGCAAGTTAACTCACTGCAACCTTGGCATTATCAGTACTACAGAAAGCCCTCTTCAACAGACAGCATAAACACTAACCTATAAAATCTCCAGCAAGCCTTTGTTTCTTTACAGTCAGTCAGTTTCCGGCTGCCCATTGTCTCTCTGGCAACATATTTTCCTGCTTTCTCTAATAAATCTGCCTTCCTTTCCCTATAGCTGTCTTAGTAAATTCTTCTTTTACCCCCACACCACCAGCCGTCATTCGCCTGCAACAGTCACCAGGTACTTTTCAGGCTGTGACAGCTGCACCTGTCCATTTGCTGTCATAATTGGACACAGGGGTATGAAGAAATTCTCCTATGAATCATTAGGGTGCCAAAATTACTATTTATGCCTCTGATGATCAGGGTCAGCTACCTACAAGACAGTTAATCCTTTCTTTGACAGCTAGTTTCTTGGCATAAGAAGCACAAAGTGACTGGAAGTCAGCAACAGCTTAAAGTTGAATAGTTTCATAAAAGCTCTGGTAGAAGTGTACCCTTCCTTTTGAGAACTAGGTCTTCTAGACATGCGGAGACTAGAAGAACCGAGAAAAGAAACACAAATTCTTCAAGTGTGCCGCTATTATTTACTCCCACCTTTGTTTCCCAGACTCATGCATTCCAAATATTATCATTGCTGGTACCCAGCCCTCACAATTTGTCATTTATTACCACCTCAAATTTGTCTCCAAAAGGTTGTTCCATGTGCAGTACTACGCCAGTAGCTTCTAAATGGTATGGTAGCTGACAGGCTAGAGAGATTCCATGGCCATGTGGCCGTTGCTACCTTCTTTTCTTTAAAGTGGATCTCTTGATTCCATGGGATATTATGTCGGATAATGTGTTGGTTGAACTAATACTTGCGAGAACTTACTTACACTGTAAGCCTTCAGATAGTTGCTAGTTGAGGTGGTAAAGGCAAAAAAGGAAAGCCTACATTTGGATTGATCCCAGTTAAAATGAACTGCTGCTCCTTCTAGGGTGGAAGGAGTCCGATGTAATTAACTTACTTCTAAGTCCTTACTGCTTGTAGGTTGGACATTTGTCAGGGACAGTATCTAGTTTAGCATTACTGAGTGGAAGCTCCTAGAGATAAGCTCATGCATAGCCTCCATACCTGCCCCCTAGCTACAGCATTAATTAGTTCATTTCACCATTGCTGGGATGGCAAAGACAGCCTCTGCTGATGTCAGTTGGCCAGGTCCTTTGATATACCCTTTGTACAGTGCCCCTTCCATAGTGGATCTCTCTGATGAGCATTAATATGCTATACAGATATAGTCACAGTTTGTTTCCACTCTCATTGGTCCATATGTATATACACACACACATATATTTCTTCTCTAGATATTTCTGTCTGATATTCCAATATTTCTCCCTCTGGGACCCTAACAGCCACACTATTTTCTATGGATAATAGGTCTATATGTATTTTCTTACCTCAGGCTACTTTTCTTCCCACATAAACTGGGTGACCTGTTGCGCTGCCTAAAATTCTAATTGGAAGGAATTCTCACTGGTAAATTTTAGAATTGCCCTGAATTGTACAACAGCAGTCTAATTATGGTGATCACCCACATACCAAATCATCCCACCCAAAAACCAGGCTTGAATGTGTCCATTTTTGTCACATAGGTGGAGACACAGGTGTGAGGTGATTCAAGGTACCAGTGAAGCAGGGGTGGGTGGTATAGATATCTTGGTCACATCTTTGCATACTTTACTTGTATACTTGTCCTTAGCCTTGCCTGTGCCCAATCCCAGATGTAACATAAACACACTATGGAGGATTCCTGCCAAAGCCACCTGGTCCTATGACTTGGTGAATCTGATAAAATCATGTTGTAAGCTCTGGTAGCCTGGTAGCATGGTTGCTTGCGGTCCTGTGGTCAGGACCTACTAACCATCAGAATTTTTTTTTTTTTTTTTTTTTGAGATGGAGTCTTGATCTGTTGCCCAGGCTGGACTACAGTGGCATGGTGGCACAATCTTGGCTCAGTGCAACCTCCGCCTCCTTGGTTCAAGTAATTCTCCTGCCTCAGCCTCCAGAGTAGCTGGAATTACAGGCCCCTGCCATCACACCTGGCTAATTTTTGTATTTTTAGTAGAGATGGAGTTTCACCATGTTGGCCAGGATGGTCTCGAACTCCTGACCTCGTGATCCACTCACCTCGACCTCCCAAAGTGCTGGTATTACAGGCATGAGCCACCATGCCTGGCCAGAAATTTTTTTTAATGTGAGTATTATTTTCACTTTCAGATCATATGACCTTTCTCCAGTAGCTTAGAAGCTACATGGTGATTCTCCTATTGAATTTTGTCATGAATGCCAAACAACATCTTCTTTTTAAATCTGGGATGCTTTTTATACTATAATATCCATCAGGTTACGTGGCCTGAGAGGTAAGACTGCTTGCACCACTGCCTAGACCTGCTATAGTACCTGTTCCTGCTCTGTGCCTGCTCAAAGATGGCACCCTTGTTTGTCAACCAGTAATGGTTAGACCAATATTCCCAAGGGGGGCATGCTATCTCCAGAATCTAGGACAGCTTGTCAGGCATTGTACTTCTATTTTAGTGGTGGGGGAGATGAGATCTAATAATTTGCTAGTTACTCTAAAGGTATGAGATGTGCCAATGTGCTCTTTACCATTGCATTCTCAGAACATAGAATCACTAAAAATCTCAGTGATATGGTGGGCCCTTGAACTTTCATAGGATCTTTTTTTCTTCTATTTTCTGGAGCTTATATGTCTCATAACAAATGTCTTTACCAAGCTAGTCACTGACTCATCCACATAAGTTTGCGTGGTGTTGATGGTGTATAGTCAAGTGGGTCTGTGTAATGTCGTGAAAAAGTCTGGAAAGGACAGTTTGCTTTGGACTGTATTATCACAGAGCATACGAGACTTAATATAGCCCAAAGTGAGAATGTAAATATATACTATTCTGTTTTCCCCACGAATGTGAACTTCTGTTCCTTTAGTTCCTGACGAGGATGGAAAAAATGCATTTATAAGATTAATGGGCACACATTTTACACCTAAGGGCATATTTACCTGCTGCAGCAAAATTCTTTTGATATGTTCATAAAAAGTAAGCCAACTAATTTCCTCTCAAAAAAACTAAAAGATACTGAAAATGTTATAAAATAAATTACATAGGCTCCATGAATGATCTTTACTAAATAGAGCATCATCAAATATTGAAAATGCTGTCATGTGGAAAAGAAATTGAACAGATACTGAGTGGGCACAAGGCATAAAATCATGACCAATGTACAGAAAGATGGATTTTATTTCAATACAAGGAGGGATTTTGTAGCTGTGTTGTACAAGGATGGAATGGGTGACTTGGGATGTAGATCATTTCCTGATATTGTAAGTCTTTTAACAAGAGTTTGACAGCCTCTTGAAGCATGTAGTTGTGGTACAAGCTGCAGAATATTTTGCGTAAGTGATTTTTGAGAATACTTTCAATGCTGAGATTATATAAATCTAACATATTCTCTAGGGGCAGTGATAATATTCAGATATTACTTACATGTTCATTCATTTGAAAAACATGTATTGAGCATTTGCAGTGTGCTAGGGCTAGGGATGAGATATTTTTGTTGGCTTTGTTTCCTTGGATAACTATGATAAAAAAGTTTCTGCTATTTGAGAAATACATCATTATTGTCAAACACCAAAGAGACATTGAATCTTCAATGTTAATATGTAGATATGTTTGCATTTATTCATATATACAAATTTAATAGTTCAAATATACATTTTAGTTCTTTCCAAAAAATAAAAAGGTAGTCATGAATAAAATGTATTAAAACCTCAGTACTAGTTAGAAACTGGCTAATTAAAAGTATTCGTATTTTAATTTGGTAGATTCTGCTAATCATAAGATATAATGGGGGTATATCTCCGTGTATCGTGAGTATAATTTTTAGAATCTATTTGCAAACTCCTCTTTACCAGCTGTCTTAGTCCGTATGTGCTGCTGTAACAGAATACCACGGACTGGGTAGCTTATAATAAACAAATTAATTTTTCTCACGGTTCTGGAGGCTGAGAAGGCCAAGATCAAGGTCCTAGCCATTTTGGCTGTCTGGTGAGGGCTGCTCTAGGCTTCCACGATTGCGGCTTTTTGTCACATCCTCTGGAGGAGAATGGTGTGCCCTCACACAGTGGGAGGTGGAAGGGCAAGCGCTAGCCACATGCTACTTTGAAGCCTCTTTTTTTTTTTTTTTTTTTTTTACTTTTATTTAAGGGGTACACACACAGACTTGTTGGATGGGAAATTGCATGTTGCTGAGGTTTGAGGTACGAATGATCTCATCACCCAGATGTTAAGCATAGTACTTGATAGGTAGTTTTCCAACCCTCGGCCCTCCCTCCCTCCCACTTCTAGTAGTCCCCAGTGTCTATAGTTGCCATCTTTATGTCCACGTCTACCCAATGTTTAGCTCTCACTAAGAAGTGTGAACATGCGATATTTGGTTTTCTGTTTCTGCATTCATTTGCTTTGGATAATGGCCTCCAGTTGAGTCCATGTTGCAGCAAAAGACATGATTTTGTCCTTATTTATGTTGAAGACTCTTGTATAAGGGTCTTTATCTCATTCAAGAGATGAGGAGCCCTCATGACCCAGGCACCTCTCAAAGCCCCCATCTTTTAATACCATCTAATTGGCCATCAAATTTTAACACTTGAATTTGGAAGGGGACACTTTCAAACCATAGCAACAGCTTTATGGAAGAATACTACGTTTGTGGTGTCCTTTATGAACTGCAACATACATATCCAGCCTTTGTCTTGCAAGGGATTCCCTGTGAAGTCCCAGACCAAAAAAAAAAAAAAATGGTTCTTAACATCTTTATAAGCAAGAAAATATAATATATATTTAGAAATATTGTTTAATGTGATATAAATGTTTCTTTTTTTAACATTTCAAAATATTTAATTTTTATCATTTTACTTTGCAGTCTTCTTACACAGTTCCTGTTTCATGAAAACAGTACCTTTCAAACTGTGCTTCTCCTAACGTTATGCATATAAACTTTCCAATTCACTGGGAAACTCCTTATAGATATTTAAAATTTTTATAAACCTGTTTTCAATGACTATTAAATATCATCAAATCATTTTATAACATTTCCCCCTATTTTTGTTTGGTTTTATGTGCTGTAAATATATAAATATATAAGCATACATTTGCATATATTTATATTTTACCTTAAAATATTATTTATACTACTTTCCTTTTATGAATTTTTTATGTTTCATCCTTAAAATAGGACTCTTTAACCAAGAATTTATAGATGGTCACACGGAAGTTTGTGAACTTCCTAAATTTGTGTGGAAACATTATGTCTATATTCATACTTTTCTAAAGAGAGGATCTGTTTATCTTCCATCAAATTCTCAAAGAGTTCCACCCTGCAAACAAGAAGCAATTACAGAATATTATTCTTCACTCAATATTTACTTCCCTATGTTTTTTACTTTTTTATTATACCTTAAGTTCTGTGGTACATGTGGTACATGTGCACAACGTGCAGGCTTGTTAAATAGTTATAATGTGCCACGTTGGTTTGCTGCACCCATCAACTCATCATCTACATTAGGTATTTCTCCTAATGCTACCCCTCCACCAGACCTCCACCCCATAACGGGCCCCAGTGTGTGATGTTCCCCTCCCTGCGTCCATGTGTTCTCATTGTTCGTCTCCCACTTATGAGTGAGAACATGTGGTGTTTGTTTTTCTCTTCTTGTGTTATTTTGCTGAGAATGATGGTTTCTAGTTTCATCTATGTCCCTGCAAAGGTCATGAACTCATCCTTTTTTATGGCTGCATAGTATATTCTATAGTATGTCTGTGCCATATTTTCTTTATCCAGTCTATCCTTGATGGACATTTGGGTTGGTTCCGAAACTTTGATATTGTGAACAGGCTGCAATAAATATATGTGTGCATATGTCTTTATAGTAGAATAATATATAATCCTTTGGGTATATACTCAGTAAGGAGAGTACTGGGTCAAATGGTATATCTAGTTCTAGATCCTTGAGGAATTACCACACTGTCTTCCACAATGGTTGAACTAATTTACACTCTCACCAACAGTGTAAAAGTGTTCCTATTTCTCCACATCTTCTCCAGCATCTATTGTTTCCTGACTTTTTAATGATTGCCATTCTAACTGGCACAAGATGGTATCTCATTGTGGTTTTGATTTGCATTTCTCTAATGACCAGTGATGATGAGCATTTTCTCACAAATTTGTTGGCTGCATAAGTATCTTCTTTTGAGAATATCTGTTCATATCCTTCACCCACTTTTTGATGGGGTTGTTTGCTTTTTCTTGTAAATTTAAGTTCTTTGTAGATTCTGGATATTAGCCCTTTGTCAGATATATAGATTGCAAAAAAATTTCTCCCATTCTGTAGGGTGCCTGTTCACTCTACTGATAGTTTATTAGTTTCTTTTTCTGTGCAGAAGCTCTTTAGCTTAATTAGATCCCATTTGTCTATTTTGGCTTTTGTTGCCATTGCTTTTGGTGTTTTAGTCATGAAATCTTTGCCCATGACTATGTCCTGAATGGTATTGCCCGGGTTCTGGGGTATTTATGGTTTTAGGTCTTATATTTAAGTTTTTAATCCATCTTGAATTAATTTTTGTATAAGGTGTAAGGAAGAGATTCAGTTTCAGTTTTCTGCATATGGCTAGTAAGTTTTCCCAGTGCCATTTGTTAAATAGGGAATTCTTTCCCCATTGCTTGCTTTTGTCAGGTTTGTCAAAGATCAGATGGTTGTAGATGTGTGGTGTTATTTCTGAGGCCTCTGTTCTGTTCCATTGGTCTATATATCTGTTTTGGTACCGGTATTATGCTGTTTTGGTTACTATAGCCTTGTAGTATAGTTTGAAATCAGGTAGCGTGATGTCTCCAGTTTTGTTATTTTTGCTTAGGATTGTCTTGCCTATTTGGGCTCTTTTTTCATTCCATATGAAATTTAAAGTAGTTTTTTCCAATTCTGTGAAAAAAGTCAGTGGTAGCTTCATGGGGATCACACAGAATCCGTAAATTACTTTGGGCAGCATGGCCATTTTCACAATACTGATACTTCCTATCCATGAGCATAGAATGTTCTTCCATTTGTTTGTGTCCTCTTTTATTTCCTTTAGCTGTGGTTTGTATTTCTCCTTGAAGAGGTTCCTCACATCCTTTGTAAGCTGGATTCCTAAGTATTTTATTCTCTTTGAAGCAATTGTGAATGGGAGTTCACCCATGATTTGGCTCTCTGTCTGTTATTGGTGTAAAGGAATGCTTGTGATTTTTGCACATTGATTTTGTATCCTGAGACTTTGCTGAAGTTGCTTATCAGCTTAAGGAGATTTTGTGCTGACACAATGGGGTTTTCTAAATATATAATCATATCACCTGCAAACAGAGATAATTTGACTTCCTCTTTACCTAATTGAATACTCTTTCTTTCTTTCTTTTGTCTGATTGCCCTGGCCAGAACTTCCAATACTATGTTAAATAGGAGTGGTGAGAGAGGGCATCCTTGTCTTGTGCCAGTTTTTGAAAGGAATGCTTCCAGTTTTTGCGCATTCAGTATGATATTGGCTGTGGGTTTGTCATCAATAGCTCTTACTACTTTGAGATACATTCCATCAATACCTAGTTTACTGAGAATTTTTAGCATGAAGGGCTGTTGAATTTTGTTGAAGGCCTTTTCTGCATCTATTGAGATAATCATGTGGTTTTTGTCATTGGTTCTGTTTATGTGATGTATTACATTTATTGATGAGTGTATGTTGAACCAGCCTTGCATCCCAGGGATGGAGCTGACTTGATCATGGTGGATAAGCTTTTTGATATGCTGCTGGCTTCAGTTTGCCAGTATTTTATTGAGGATTTTCACATGCATGTTCATCAGGGATACTGGCCTAAAATTTTATTTTTTTGTTGTGTCTCTGCCAGGCTTTGGTATCAGGATGATGCTGGTATCATAAAATGAGTTAGGGAGGATTCCTTCTTTTTCGATTGTTTGGAAAAGTTTCAGAAGGAATGATACCAGCTCCTCTCTGTATCTATGATAGAATTTGGATGTGAATCTCTCTGGTCCTGGGCTTTTTTGGTTGGCAGTCTATTAATTACTGCCTCAATTTCAGAATCTTTTATTCTGGTTTAGTATTGGGAGGGTGTAGTTGTCCAGGAATTTATCCATTTCGTCTAGATTTTCTAGTTTACTTACGTAGAAGTGTTTATATTATTATCTGATCGTAGTTTGTATTTCTGTGGGATTGGTGGTGATATCTCCTTTATCATTTTTTATTGTGTCTATTTGAGTCTTCTTTCTTTTTTTCTTTATTAGTCTGGCTAGTGGTTTATTTTGTTGATCTTTTCAAAAAAACAGCTCTTGGATTCATTGATTTTTTTGAAGCGTTTTTTGTATATCTATGTCCTTCAGTTCTGCTCTGATCTTAGTTATTTCCTGTTTTCTGCTAGCTTTTGAATTTGTTTGCCCTTGCTTCTCTAGTTCTTTTAATTGTGATGTTAGAGTGTCGATTTTAAATCTTTCCTTTCTCCTGTGGGTATTTACTGCTATAAATTTCCCTCTACACACTGCTTTAAATTTGTCCTAGAGATTCTGCTACGTTGTGTTTTTGTTCTCATTGATTTCAAAGAACATCTTTATTTCTGCCTTCATTTCATTATTTACCCAGTAGTCATTCAGGAGCAGGTTGTTCAGTTTCCGTGTAGTTGTGCAGTTTTGAGTGAGTTTATTAATCCTAAGTTCTAATTTGATCGCACTGATCGCACTGTGGTCTGAGAGACTGTTTGTGGTGACTTCTGTTTTTTTCACATTTGCTGAGGAGTGTTTTATTTTCAATGATGTGGTCACTTTGAGAACAAGTGCAATGTGGTTCTGAGAGAAATGTATATTCTGTTGATTTGTGGATGTCCTCTTGGTCATCCTAGGTCACCTCTAGGTCCTCTTGGTCCAGAGCTGAGTTCAAGTCCTGGATATCCTTGTTAATTTTCTTTCTCATTGATCTGTCTAGTATTGACAGTGGGGTGTTAAAATCTCCCACTATTATTGTGTGGCAGTCTAAGTCTCTTTGTAGGTCTCTAAGAACTTGCTTTATAAATCTGAGTGCTCCTGTATTGGGTGCATATATATTTGGGATAGTTAGCTCTTCTTGTTGCATTGATCCCTTTACCATTATGTAATGGCCTTCTTTGTCTGTTTTGATCTTTGTTGGTTTAAAGTCTGTTTTATCGGAGACTAGGATTGCAACCCATACTTTTTTTTTTTTTTTTTTTTTTTTTTTTTTTTTTTTTCGCTTTCCATTTGCTTGGTAGATCTTCTTCCATCCCCTTATTTTGAGCCTATGTGTGTCTTTGCATGTGAGATGGGTCTCCTGAATACAACACACTGATGGGTTTTGACTCTTTATCCAATTTACCAGTCTGTGTCTTTTAATTGGGGCATTTAGCCCATTTACATTTGAGGTTAATATTGTTATTTTTGAATTTGATCCTTATGTTGTCATTATGTTGCTAGCTGGTTATTTTGGCCATTAGTTGATGCAGTTTATTCAGAGCGTCAATGGTCTTTACAATTTGGCTTGTTATTGCAGTGGCTGGTACCGATTGTTCCTTTCCATATTTAGTGCTTCCTTCAGGAACTCTTGTAAGGCAGGCCTGGTGTGACAAAAATCTCTCAGCATTTGCTTGTCTGTAAAGGATTTTATTTCTCCCTCACTCATGAAGCCTAGCTTGGCTGGATATGAACATTTCTATCCTGAAACTACTTCTGATGTTTTATCTAGAAGATGAGAAAACATTATTTGAAATATCACCTCAGCCTATCAAGAAAAGCAAATGTCATTTAAGAAAGTGTGTAACCTATGATTTTAAAATTAATCTGGATTATATCTATTTTACCAAAGGTTACATTAATTTCAGCAAAATGCACAGACTTTGTCTAATACAGTAAGCTCAGATGTTAAAATTAGAGACACATACATTCACTTCACAGATTTGTCAGTATTAGCTGAGTGACTTTCTGCAAGTTCCTTTATCCTCCTAAGCTTTGGTGACTTATCTTTGAAATGGGGGTAATTCTTACTAAAAGACAGCTTGTTTCCAAGGTTCTCCAAGTATTAAATTAGGTAATAAATGTAAAATATGTTTAACAATGTGCCTGACATAATGAGCACTTACCAAACAGTATTATAGATGGTATAATGAAAATTATGATTAGTAACAATAATGTGTTATTATTACTAAAACTTTCATCATTAATAACTTAGTAGTATGTTTTAAAGCATACTACTTGGATCAAGATATTTTGAGTTTAGCTGATGGTGAATGTCACCACCAGATTAGATTAGAGAGGACTTTTCTCCTCTATTTTAGGGAATAGACTATTAAATTACATGCAATTCTTTATATATATATATATATATATATATATATATATATATACACATATATATATATATGCATTAGGAATGGAATTCTCAAACCAACATCTTTATTTTATCCAATGCTCTTAAATTAACATTTGTGTACTTACTATAATAGAGTCAAATGCAGTTAATTTTTTTCTAAATTTATAAATTACATGCAATTCTTACTCTGATTTACAAGATAAATTTTATCATAAATGATTAGTAAATGAGATCTCACTGTCAGCATGCTTTTCCAATTTCATTCAGCTTATGTAAATGAAACTTGAGAGTAGGGAAATTTTTAACATCTTAGAAAACATCTTTATGTTTCCTGTTTTGATCATTACCATAACGCTTGAAATAGGTATAATTTTCCCATTCCACAGTTCTATAAGATGACAGGCAGGATAGTTTTATGTCTTTTCAGGGTCATTCAGATGGTAAGTAATGCAAATGGATTTTGAACATAGACCTTCCTTGTCCTAGCTGTTCTTTTCACTGTTGCTATGTTGACTGCATATAACTTCTTAGAGCTTCTCAAATGGGGATCTCAAAAGATATATTTACTTATCTGGGTGTGAAATTAAAAATCCCAACTCTTATAACTATAAATAATATTGTGTACCAGAATTATTAACATAATTCATAGGCATTTCAGACATGATTAACACGAGCTTCTTGCATTTTGAGGATTTTATTTACTTGTTTGTTTATTTATTATAAGCATAATCAGAACTGAAGTGTTTAGACATAATCACATACTGAACAGGGAAATAGTGAGTGTTGGCTATTGCATAGAATTTGACAGTGCTATATGCTGATGATTTTATAAAGAATGTATGGGTGTTAAGATGCACTGCATGTGAATTTGTTTTGCCATTTGTCCCTAGTTACTATTTCTCTCTCTGTCTCACTCCCCACCAATATTTTAGCACATCTATCCATGCATAGTAATAGCTCCCTATTTCTTTTGACAAAATATTTTTATCAGTATTAAGAGACAGTTAAAATGTTAACTGCATAGTTATGCTGATAGAAATTACATTTGTGTATGTGTGCAAATATATACAAAAATATATAGAAAGGAAGTGTCAATTAGATCCTCAAAGAATTCCAAAAGAAAAGAGAACAGAAATACATTACATCTGAAATCTTGTGAACTTGAGTTTGTTTGGATAATAGAAAGATGACTCAGTACAGGTTTTAGGAAGACTAGCTTGTCAATAAAATTTATTGAGCATGTTAATGAATGGCTAGCTATGAACCTTCAGGTTGTTCAGATAGGATCAGAAGGCAAGGATAGCTAACTTAGTTACTTTTTAGCCTTTTAAAAATGTTTGCATTAGAAGTCTGAGAGGCTTATATGCAGTTAGTTAAAAATCCATTGTGTCTTACTCCATAATATGGAAGAGAATTTAAATTCTTATAAACTAGTAATGTTTGGAATCTTTTCATTCACTTTTGATAATTGCTGTTAGAGATAAATATGTTTGAATAGCACAAAATTAAATACATTCCTTGCTTTGGTCATTAAGTGCTTAACATAATTATGTTAATTAAAACGTTATAATCAGATTTTTTGTAGAGATCATCTTTTCCAGTGTCTAAACTGCTGCCTTTGGCTGCATTTGATGCTGCTAACGCTTCTGCTTTCTAATGGGACAAGGACATTTTGCAATTGCTAATCCAACTTCATCTTTTTGGCCTTATGAACTTCATTTGATGAAATTGATCACTCCCTTCTCTTTGAGACAGTTTCTTCATTTGACTTCATTTTGCAACACTAACCACTACTTAACTGCCTTCTCCTGATTTCCTCAAGCTCTTTTTCTTGGCCACCTTTGCTCATTCTCTTATCTATATTCACTCACTTGCTTAAGTACTCTAAGGACTTCTTCATTTATATCTCCAATTTAGCTTCCATGTACTCACTTACTCCTGCAAAATTCCAAAGTCTTATATCTGAATGCTTATTCAACATTTTCACCATTAGCAACATCAGTTCGTTAACTCTAAAATGTACACTTGATTGTGTCCTTTAAACTAGTTTCTCCCAATTTCTTCCCATCTCAGCAAAAGACAAATCCAATCTTGCCAGTATTTGGTTCTGAAACTTGGAATATGTTGAGTCCTCTCTCTTACATCCTATATTCATTTCAACAACTATTCAATGCAGTTTCATAGTCAGAATATTCTGATAATATTTTAATCACTTTCATCATCTCCATTACCTTGATACAAGACATCACCATTTTTGGATTATTGCAACTAGTCTCGCCTTACTTCCTATCTACCGTGTAATCTATTTCTTGCATTGCCACCAGGATCATCGTGTTAAAAAGTAAGTCCGATCATGTCCATCTCTAATCAAGGCCCTTCACTTGTGAAGGCTGAGTGAAGGCTTCCCCTCTCACTCAGACTAAAAGCCAAAATCTCTACAATAGATTATATTGACATTATTCCCTACTCTATCACCTCTAGACCTTAGGTCCATTATTCTCCACACTCAGGGTCCTCTGTTCTGAAATCCCAAACTCCAACCTCAGGGCCCTTCACTTGCTGTTCTTTCTATTCAGAATTCAATTTCTCATGACATCCAGTGGTCATTTCCTTGCTTCCTTCAGATATTTGTTCAAATGTTACCTACTCAGTTAGGATTGTCCAGTATGCTTTACTAGAAATTACAGTTGATTTTTAAACAACAAGAAGGTTAGAGGCACTGACCTTCAGCATAGTCAAAATTCTGTGTATAACTTTTGACTCCTCCAAAACTTTACCACTAATAGCATATTGTGGCCAGAAGCCATGTTGAATACATAAACAGTCAATTAGCACATATTTTGTATGTTATATGTACTATATACAGTATGCTTACAATAAACTAGAGAAAAATATGTTAAGAAAATCATAAGAGAAAATGTATTCCTATTCATAAGTGAAGTGGATCACTATAAAGTCCTCATCCTCTTTGTCTTCATGATGAATAGGCTGAGGAGGTGCAGAGTTGATTTTCTTGTCAGGGGTGGCAGAAGTGGAACAAAATTTGTGTAGAAGTGGAGCCTCACAGCTCAAACCAGCATCGTTCAAGTGTCCACCGTACACCACTGTACCTTTCGGCATTCTATATTGTTTTTCAATTTCACTGGGTTATTTTTCTCCATGTCTTTTTTTTTTTAAACCACCAAGCTCCACAATTAATATATTTTTGCTGTGGATTGCCTGAAGACAGGATTTTTTTTTCCTGCTATGTTCACTTCAATGCCTGGATTATATGGTGTACTCAATATCTGGCTCGTTAACTGAAATTAGTATGTCTCAGAAGGGAAAATGTTAAAACCTTTTTTTGGTTTATTTATCGCATATTCATAAATATCCTGCCTGAAAAAAAAATTGTATATCTAATATATAATGTGTGCATGGCATTCTTTATTTTCTCTTTCTCCAAAAAAAGAAAAAGTAGAACACACCATATGTCATTCAGTGGCTTCTTAAGAATGTTTCACTGGCTTCACTTATTCATTGTATTGCTTTAAAATGTTCGTTAATGATATTTTCTATTGAGCTATTATACAAAATATATTTTCTACAAATTTAACATTCTCTTTATTACCATTTGATCTCATCATTCCAAAAATTATTTGAATTTTTCACTTGAAATCAATGAATGTAATTTACTTGTTCAACACAAGGAAACTTGTGTTGAAGTTGACATGCAAAACACTCTTTCTAAAATGATGCAAGTATTTTACATGAAAAGATAAAGGTCAAATCTAAGATTGAAATCTGATATATGATCTGCATAAAATTATAATCATAAGAATTAAAAATACATAATTATATTTACATAGCGTGTAAAATATATATGTATGGTTAGTTACGTTATTGTACTCCCTTTTTTATACTCCACAAAAAATATGAATAAAGAGGGTTTCAGGTTATAAAACTAGACTATTATCTTTCCAAAACTCAGCTTTTTAGTTTAGCTCCTGTAATCTTCTCACAAAGGCCGAAATAAAAAAGTGAGAGAGAGTGAATTAATACCTTTTGTCATGGAAAGAAAATAGTAAAATATTACAAAAATATGGTATAGTGGTTAACAGCATGGAATCTGACACAAAATGCCTGGGTTTGAGTACATGCCCTAGCACTTGCTAGTACTTACTTGTGAAAGATGCTGACCATTTATTTGCCCTTGTTTTTTTAACTATTAAGTGGAGAAACTACATAATTAAATTATTTATAAGATTAAATGACTTAATGTTTGGAAAATGCTTGGATTACATGTCTGGCATGTACTAGGTGCTAAATAAGTGTGTGATAACTAAATAAATGGGAAAAGAAAATATATTACAATAAAGATATATTCTACAGGTAGAGGAAAAACTATTTGGAAGTATATTTTATTACTTAGAGTTTAAACGTCATAAGGTAAAGAATCTTGTCTAGTTAGAAAATATTTAGGTCAAGTAGAAATAACCTCCTTCTTTTCTTTTCAGGATTTGTCACTTTTTAATTTCTACCACATTTAATTGCAAGCACCTTTTAACTCCCTCATGGTGCTGAAAATTCAAATGTTCATCTCTTTTCCTCTGTCAAACAGCACCTGAATATATATAGAAATGGATTCAGGGCTCTTTTGGTAAGGAATTAAAATGATGATAGAGACTGGGTAACATCACAATTTTAATATGTAATTTGATTCTTCTTTTTCTTTATAGTGTAGTGGCAAATATTGAAATGCCAGAGGAAAAAAAAATGGAAAATTTTAGTATTGTATCTTATTTTAATTACACAAGATGAATTGTATAATATAAATGTCTTTTATTAAAATTGGTATTTAGTACATTTATCTCTCCTTTTTCACTGCAGAATTTTTTGTTTTTTGTTTGTTTGTTTCTTTGTTTTTTTCAGAAACAGGTAATTTAGCCAAATACAGAGTCATAAGAAAGTATCTTGATAGTTTATCCAGAGTGAAAACTTTCAAGGGTTTTCATATTCCAGGGATCTCTATTAGATAAAAGAAGTATGAATGTATCTTCATTTCTATACACATTATCTTTATGTTTTAGTGCTTGTGCCTTTTGATAAAAAAAAAAGCTTGGAAAACATTCAAATCTATATGAAAATAAACCCTACCATTTCAAGATCAAAGAGAACTGATACATTTCAATATAATTTCTTAAAATTTTAAATAGTTACTATTTTATAACCTTAAAAATAACTCAATTTACATTTTCTCCTACAGGCTTGTTATTATGTTTAACAACAAAATTTACCAACTTGCAACTCCAAACTGTTGGGGTAAAAACTCATACCCCAAAATTTGTTGCTGATGACTCTCTTGGTTTGTGAAACAATAGACTTTCTCCAGGCATTATCTTTCCAGATGTAAACCTTTTAACTAGTTCATATGAAAATATCTGCTAACACAGCAAAATCATGAATGCATATCTTTCAAATAAAGTTCCATTTATGTCATCATGTTTTTAAAAATGTAAGGTA
Organism: Macaca mulatta; assembly: GCF_049350105.2. Classification (NCBI taxonomy): domain Eukaryota; kingdom Metazoa; phylum Chordata; class Mammalia; order Primates; family Cercopithecidae; genus Macaca; species Macaca mulatta. The sequence goes on from NC_133410.1 coordinate 180,260,118, forward strand.
ATAAAAGTCTTTCTACCCTAAAGTAAAGTCACTTCACTATCTTTGTAGCAATTGAACAATTCTACTGAACCCAATATATGAAAACCTTTCCCTCCTACTCCCCATCATCCGGTGTCTAACCTGGTTAGTCCTTATTTATAAATCCCTACTTCCATGCCTTTGAATATCTAAAGTGGGTTAAGAATGGCCACACATTCTCTGTCAAACTTTTCAGTGAGATGTTAATTTTATCCTGTACCTCCACCTCATCCTGGAATCTGGGCTTGTCCAGTGACTGCTCCCTAAGAGGGGCTGTGCCAGTTCTGGCCTTAGCTTTTAAGAGGACTTGGCCGTTTTTGTTTTCTCCCTCTTGGAACACAGGTTCTTGGGTTGCTCTCTCTTGGATACTAGCTACCATGTTATGAGAAGCTCAGGCCACATGCAGGGGCCATATGGAGGGAAGCTGAGGAACTTCAGTGGACAGCCCCATGACCCCCCAGCTGACAGTCAGTGCCAACTGTCAGCCATGTAAAGTAGCCATCTTGGCTCAGCCCATTCAACCTCCTGGGCCTCAGCCTGTGTCACAGGAAGTGCAACCGCCCAGGTGAGTCTATTCAATGCACAGAATCATAAGAGAAATAGCAAAATAATTTGTTTTAAGTGGCTACATTTTGAAGTAGAGAGATAACTGAAACAACGTCCTTCTGTTTCCTTAAATATAGGGTTTAAATTTGGCTCAATTTAAGGTTCGTACCAAGCACCTTTGGTAATTTATTTCAATTGTCTTTATGTTGCATTTTCAACTAGAGTGTAAGTTATTCAAAGTCACCGAATATTGCTCTGTTTTCTTTCCATGTGTCCCTATAGCTATTAGTACATTATTAGCGGCGTGGGACTCTGATAACCTGAGGTTGCCAGTTGAATCCTAACAGAATGGGAGTGCAAATAGAGCATAGAACAGGTGTCTTTCTATATAAGTCAAAATTTAAAAGACCATGTCCATGTGCATTATATATTATATACACATATATTATACATACATTATATTACATCTAATATAATATGTGATGTGCACATATATTATATACATACAATATCCACACACATTTATATTGGCATTTAATCTGGATTGTCTGAGCAAAAAAGTTAACTGTCATCTGGAGTTTTTTTTGTTTGTAAACTAAACCTAAAATATCAGTTTTAGACACATTGTCATCTGTTGGTAATTTACATGAGGAATACTGAAAGAATACCAGACTGAAGGGAAAAGAGAAATTATGCTCTAAATCAAAAACAAATAATATACAGAAAAGGAGAAAAAGCTAAAGTTATGGTCTGGAACTATGCTGTAAAACAGAGGTGAACATAGTAATTTTCTTCTTTCAGTTTCTACCATGTATTCCGCATGTACTTGATTGGGGAAGTAACAGTGATTATGTCCACTCACTGTAATTAATGATTTTATCTGAATGGATGCTGTATGCAAGACCATTTACTAGTTTAACAGTAATGAAGCATGTTTCAACTCAACACCCTGGATTCAACAAATAGAATGATAGTATGCCCATTCCTGATCCAAGACTATTTTTTAAGGTATTGTTTAAAATGTGAGAGATTTTATTTTTTTTAATTCCAGGTTCACTTTTGAGTTATTTAACTTTGAAAAGTAATAACTGTATCAGTACTTAAAAATATATCCAATATAATTATTGGATTGATTCTTTATTTCCTTGAGCACCTGACAATATTCCCAGGAAACCTCTCCCTGCTATGTTGCTTCCCAGAATTCATATTTCTGTGTTTCAGAACTGCACTTCCTTAGAGAGAAAAAGAAGGGTAGAAAATAATGCAGACTACAAAAGGCAAAGTGTATGTGTGGGGGTGGGGGTGAAGCATTAAGTCTCTTACACTCTAGATTAAGTTGCATTTATATAAAATTTAAAGGTAATTGGTCTTGATATAAAGGACACATTCAACAACATTTATTAAATATGTTTTCATTCTATTTTAAAATTCAAGTGATTCACGAAAACACATATTACAGCATAGCCCTTTATTGATGCATACAGTCCATTTACATTGTTCAAATACATTTTGAATTTCTAATGCGAACAGTTTAAGGCATAACTCTTCCCACTCAAATCTAGGTCTTTCTCAAGTGAGACGCTAGAGTGAGAGAGAGTAGAAAGGGGAGGAAGAGATAGGGCGAGCAGAAAAGGAGGGAGTGCCAGAGGTGAGGGTGAGAAAGAAGAAAGAAGGGAAAGAGAAAATACAGTCTGAAGTCCACAGGCTTATCTATCCCACGCATGTCTACCCCAAGCATGTGGACATCTTATCCAGGTTGTAACAAAGAGGTGACTATGGCGTTTCTTTTTGGCTCTAGACAGGCGCATTCAGCCTGCATTGCATGCATGTCTGTCACCTCATCTAAGTCCCCATTTCTTCCGGAGTTGTGAGCTCCAGATCCAAGAGCGCCCAGTGCACGGTGCTGGGCACGCTGTCCCTTGGTGAGGCTGCCACAGGTTCCTGCGAGTGCGGTCAGGGGCGTTGGTGCATTGATATGTTAGGCGGAGGAAGGAGTGCCATCTGCCAGAGTCTTATCTCGGTCCCCACCTTTTCTGGCCATCGCGGAGGAGTGTGCGAGGACAGGTAGCCCTCGCAGTGACAAGACGCGCGGAATGCGGTCGTGCAAGGCGGGGGAGGAGCGGGGTGGCACTGCCAAATCTTAACCGGGGCCCCGGGTGTTTGCAGACCCGAAGAGAGCCGCCTTGGGTCTCCACGGTGTCCTCCAGCAGCTGCTGCCTGAGAACTCTGAGCCTCAGCTCTACCTTGCTTCGGGATCCTCTTCCTCCTCCTTCCCCACCCCCTACCTGGCCTGAACGGCGGGACGCGCGGCCCGGGGGATCCCCTCTCCCCGGGACCGGCCCAGCCCCGGGTCGCCTGCACCTCCCGCAGCCGCCGCGCCATGGCTCGCCGCGCTCCAGCCGGCACCATGGAGGAATTCCTGGGACACCCGCCTGCAGCCGACGACTTTTCCCCTGGAATCTCTGGCCTGGCGCCCTTTGGGTGAGATGACGGGGTACTGGCATCCCTGTCGGTCCCAGATTACCCGGAAAAGCCCTGGCAGGGAAAGAGAGGACCCGCGCAGGCTGGGAGCTCCCACTCCTCCTCCAGCGTCACGCTCGCCCTCCGCCGCTGCTTCGCGTCCGGGTCTGTTTATATAGCGTCTGGAGGCCGGGCGGCATTGCCCACCCCCGCCAGGCGGCCCGCCCTCCCTTCCCGGGCTCCGGGCTCCCGCACGTGGCAGACACCAGCTACGTCTCCGCGGAAGGCAGGCGCCGGGGAGTGGGGTGCGGGCGGCCGGGTGCAGCCGCGGCGCATCTCCGCCTTCCGCTCCTCCTCGCAGCGCCCTCGCCCGCTTCCAAGCCCAGCACAGACTTCGGTTTCTCCGCCTCCATCCCCTTTACGAGAAGAGCAGATTAAAAGATATTGCCCTTTAGGTGCTCGTGATGGTCCTGTGGGTTCGTTCAGTTGCCGGAAAAGAATGGTAACATGAACAGCGGAGCGTGAGAGCGTCACCGGGGGAAGGGACGAGATTGATGGGCAGAGTGCTCACTTCTCAGAGGATCGCATTCCTAGGACCGCGCGAGGAAGGGACGTCGCGGCGCCACCACTTCCTGGCTGGACTCCGCTGACATCTGTAGCCTCCTTTCCACCAGGTTCCCGGGGCTCCCAGCCTCTGCCTGCAGAGGAGCGTGTAGACAGCGCGCGAAGGTCCAGGAGTTCGTGGACCTCCAGCCGAACCAGAGTTCTGCCTGGATCCCGGTGGAGTCCCTGCATCCCGGTGGAGCCCGCAGGCAAGCTGGCTCCGGAGGGAGTTGAACTTGAGTTCAGGTGGGTTATCCCAAGGGGAGCACTGGAAAAGATGTTCAGGGAAGACGAGGAAGGTGACGCTGTTCCAATGTCAAAAGCGGACACTTTTCTTCCTGACACTTGAAGGGGTTGAGCCAGTTCCTCTCAGTTCTCTCCTAACCCGCTCCACCCCGACCAAGCCCTCCTACACTAAGGGGGTGGGGGGCGAAAACAACAGCAGCAACAAAAACTCGCATTTACCTAAGTATCTAGCATGCTGTTGACTTTTTCGTAACTTACCTTTAGTCAATGAAACAACCATATTTACTCCATTGCTTTATATTAATGGAGGTCAATGAGCTTAATGATTTCCTCAGTCAAGTCATTTATTTCTAAGCCAATAGATAATGCCTTCGTCATAGTTTTCTGGGGGGAAAGTAACTGTGCGTTTGTTCTGCAGATGGCCAACTCCCTCTGAATCGTGCAGATTGGTGCTGAGCACGCAACAAAAGTTTGTAGCTTCTCAGTTTCTGGTGCTTCGCAGGGGAGAGGAAAGGAATTTGACACTAAACACAAGAAGCAGTCAGGGAGCCACCTCCTTTAACTTTTCTTCTCTGTTACCATTTGCAATGAAGAGGAAACAGAAGAGATTTCTGCAGATGACTTTGTTATTCACGGTGGCTTTAATTTTCCTGCCTAACATTGGTCTCTGGTCTCTGTACAAGGATAAGCACCTGGTGAAGTCAGCGGAACCCGGGGAGCAGCAGGTAAGTGCCACCCAGAGAAAGATCACAGACGGATTGGTAAGGCAGTGATACTGGTGCGGGGACTCCAGAAACCCGGTGTGGGATCGCCTTGGGTTTTCCCCCAAGTCTTGACAAAGCTGATTATTACAAGACTTTAGAGACTTTGGGGTTTAAGCAGGTAGCTGTTTTAAGATTGCAGCCAGTGACATCGTGACGTGTACAACTAGTAAAGAAGTATAAGAGAGGTCAAGAAGAAAAGAAGATAATCTTTCACCATTGGTCTTAGGTTGATTTTGACTTGAGGTGGATGAAAGGTAACTGTTTAGCTATGGAGGTGGGAGTGGGTTTGGTGCAAGTTTAGTGACAAGGATAGGTTTTTGGTTTCCATTGGGCATGCAAGTCTATGTTCGGGTGAACGAGGCCAACTAAATCATTAAGATTGTGAAGTGGTTCTTTAAAAATCAAGCTACACTTTTCAGTATTTTGGTTGTAAATTGTGCTTAGCAACAGCTTTTTACCCTGTCGAAACTTAAAGTCTCTCTTTGGTCTCCCCTGTTGCTAAGGTGCTGCCATGGGGTACACAGGCAGAGTTATTAAGGATGTTCATTCTGTTTCACAGTCGCTTGATAACAGTATGTTGCTAACAGCTTGCTGTCATATTGGAAACACCCACACTAAAGATATGTAGTATAATATGTTTTCTTTCTACTTAATATGTTACTCATTAGTATGTATATACCTCATGACTTAACATCAACCAAAATAACTGTGTTCCCAAGTGAACAATAATGAAAACGAGACTTCCCAAAATGTTGATGAAAATCAATGTTGTGGAACTCTTTGTTTATTAATAAATAAAATAGCTTCCATAATTAAACTTTTAACAACAGAATGCAGCCTTCTTCATGATATTGATATACCACTGTTTCAGTTAGTCCTGTGCATCGCCTTGGAATATTAATATTCTTATTTTCAAGGGTCATCACCCATGAACACTCTGTACTTTCCACACATAGAAAATGTTGAAGTAGTCCATTCCTGGAAAACAGCAATATATAGTAATGGCCGTTAAATAATTGCTCTTATACTTAATGAAGTTTCATTTTCTTTTTGCACAGTGGTTGGTTGTGAAACATAAAGAGGTAATCTGCTTTTTCATCATGACAAAAAGTCATTACCAGTCTCTAAACTTTAAAGAGAATGAGTTGTCCAAGGATTTTCAGTGGATTGTTATTTTGAGGATAAATGTTGACATATTTTCATTTAGTTGTTAATATTTATTATCCTTTCTAATAGGAATTCAACTTTGGTTTGAAGTATATTCTGTTTTGTCATTCCAGTGAAAAAAAGAAGATGGACACTTTGGATGTGAAACTTTTTTTGTTCTTATTTACATCATTCAACCCTTGATGTAAAACAGGATTTTAGTGACTTTAGTAGTCAATATGCTATTGTGTAAAATCTCCATTCCATGTTGGTAAAATAAGAAAGGCAAAATTATTTTTTTCTTGAAATTTGCTAATTCAATTAGCAATAACCATCTGAAGTATTTGCTGGTATAGCTAACATAAAACACTAATTAATTTTATTAATGAGATTCTTACAACTTTCACATTGGCTCTATTAATTTTGACCCTGAATGAGAAAATTGTTTGTCTAGCAGCATAAAAAAAATACTGTGACAGTTTAACTCTCTGATCTGTCATTATTATAATTAAGACTGTTTCCTTATTTCTGGTTCTTCTGTAGTGCAAATGATACTTAATTTCAGGTAATCAAGTAATGGGTATAAAAGACATGGGGTGGCAAGAGAAGTTTCATATACTGTAGAATAAATAACTGAGATTGATGGATATTGTATGACCTTCCAATTTAATAACCCTATGCAAAGGCTTTGAAACCAAGTGGGAAAGAAAATAAGCCCTAAAATGAAAGTCAATCATCTACTTTAATATTATCTAAATAACAGTTTTAAAACTAATACTTTTTATAGATTAAAATATAAAATTTAAAAGGTAGAAATTAATTGATTACTTACTGAAAGAATTCATTGTAAAGTAGAAACAGTTCTCATTGGTTTTATTCTATTATTTATTATAATTAGAAGGAAAATTAGGATATGTTGTTCTCAATAAGCAAGTTTTGGCAAGTAAGAGTTAAGTAATTAATATTTATATTGGAACAAATAAAAAGCAACTTTTCAAACATGCTTAATATTGTGATGTAATATTTGGCTAATGTATATATATTTCAATGTTAGCAAGGTGACTAAAGACATAGGTTTTTAAATTGAAACATAATTTGGCTAGTGGGTAATATGTTATTTCAATTTAGCAATTAATTTTTAAAGGACATTTTCATTGTTAATTGCTAAATGTTCTCTAGAAACCATTTATTACCGTATTTCTCTCCAAGTTGCAAAATGCTGAGGGTGAAGATAATGTGCAGATCGAAGCACTGACAGCAATAAGTACTGATGCTAGTCAAACAAGTCACGTGCCCAAATGAGTGAACTATTTTCACAGCCCTTATGTGTAAAACAGCCAGGGGTTCTAGTTCTAAGTATCACGTGGTAGTGGTCATAAGAACTGAAAAACTTGCACTGTTTTAAATAGTTTAATTATTAGAAAAAGTTACAGGGGAAAAAAAATTAATGTATGGAAATTCAAAATTATGGAATGGCTAATACTTTTAAAATATGCATTATTTATATTTTAGCAGGTCATATCACTAGTAATTTTTCTATCTAGTATTGAGTATAAATTGTACTAATTCTGCAATCTGAACTAAATAAAATGAAGGGAAATGAAACAGGAAACACTGATGGGAACCACGTGGATTAATTTTCACAATATTTAGTATTTAACAGATTTTTTTCTCGAATCTACTGTCTGATTACACATTAATAGTTTGTATTTTCTAGACCTTCATTTAAAAATAAATTTAAGATAACTTTCTAATATTTAAAAATTTTCTGCATCTGTGTTGCAGAAAATGAAACAAAGATGTAAAAATTACCAAGTTACTTATTTCAAAGTTTTTCTTTTTCCTTTGCTCTCAGAAAACCAAAGAGGATCAATACAACAGTTTTAATAACACAATGCAATTAAAAGCTTTTTATGGTCTGGGCTCTGCAAACTTGAAATCAAGTCACTGAAATAAATATGAAGTTTTTGAGATTTTAAGATTTTATAAAAATTATAAAATGTTTTTAAATTTTTATTTAGATGTTGTTACATTATTATAATTGTGATGTGTTATTCTCAATTGACTTAATTTTGGCTCTTTTTTGTTATTGGGATGAAATAAGTATCTCCTTTATGTCATTTAGAAATATATATGTATATTAAGAGAATCTATTGATAATATATTTAGCTGAGAATGATTGCTGTATAATCACTGTACAGTAATTCTTAGCTTCACTTTTCTTTTTAAACATTTGAAATGCTCCTCTTCTCTTGTTTCAGCTGTATTTGAATTAAATACCACTTACATGTTTAGGTCATAAGCTGTGAATTAGGATGACATATAGAATAATGCTATACTTTAGAACAAAACTACTATATCCAGTCTTATTGTGTTTCTGTTTTCTTAATCACTTATTCAAGAATATGTGAAAAAAACTGGCACCAAATACTTTTTCCTAAATACATTTTTAAAAACCCCAAATTCCAAAAAAAGTAATGGTAATAGTAATTTAACAACTAACTTGGAAATAATATTAATTACAGAAATAATTCAAGAATATTTAGAATATGAAGAGGATCTTGCAATTTTTGAAATAAAAATGAGGGCCAAAATCTCATAATTTTAAAACAGACTTTCTTAGAACTGTTCAGAATGATTTTAGAAGCTTATCTTGTCCTAGATTTTCTACCACATTAAAAAAAACAAAAACAAAAACAAAACAAAACAAAAAAAACCTAGGTCCTCTATGTCTCTTTGAAATTGTGGAATCTTATTATTTATTTGAATTTCAGAATTTCTATTTTTAAAGTAGGGCTATTCGTGCTTGTCACATAATGAGATGAATAAAGTCCTGAGAGATCACACCTTATATATGGAAAATATTGTGAGGTAATGCATTGTTTCTGTCAGATTCACTTGTAAACTGTGCTTGACAGATATGTGACTTTACCTCCATTAAAAAAAAATAACTCTGAAGGGGATCCCTTAGCATCTTTGTCTAATTCATCTAATGTTAATCAACCCTACACTGCAGGGGGAGCCTTCTTTTTGAACAAAAATATTTTTCCAGTGACTTTTAAAACTCATCTTATAACATGAAAATATCAGGTAATTGGTGCCCAGTGTATGCAAACTGTCTTATGCATTATTTTTTATCACGCTGATCACTAAAGCTGTAAAATATGTCTGTGTTCCTTTTTCAGCAAATACCTTAGAATTTGGAAGAGCTAAGGACAGGAGGAAAAATTTACACCTACACTCAGGATGGCACATTATCAATACACTAGATGTGAAATGACACATTAGTTTGAGCCACAGTGTTCTTAATTAGCTAAGATGTAGATTTGAAATTAGGGTTTTAAAGGACCTTTTCTTGAATTTATGGAAAATCCATTCAGAATCACTACAGGGTGGCACCACACGGAACACTGTAACAAGTATCTTAATTATTTGCTGTGACCTGGTAGATCACTACATGATTAGTTCATCACATTGCCCCATGGGAGACAGAGTGTAAAACAGTCTTCTGTTCACAATCTGGTAACAAAAAAGAAAGATGATTTTTTCCCCTCTGTTCATTTCTGAGTTGGACAAGCTGTGCTGAATCAATTAGCTTCCTATAAGTTTTTCCTATAAAAGGAGCCAAATCAAGTTGGAATATATAGGAAAAGGGTGAGAAAGGTTGAGTGATTTAAGTGGTGTAGAAGAAAGGATTGAATTTTTTTGTTTGTTTGCCAGGAGTAGCCATGACAACCCTTAGAAAGTTTGCAGCCATGTCTCTCCTTGCAACATTTTTACACAAATGAAAGACAAGCTAAGGGACATCAGCAAGAACATTACGGGAGGAGATAAAACTTAAAATTACAAGAAGGCATCACAAGATGTAAGTGGAATATAGAATCAGACTTAGATATGTTTGGTGCATCATGCATTCCCATTTCTCCCTTGATTGGCTTGCTTATGGGGAAGAGTTTTAGCTCTGGAAACTTCAGATCTTTCAAACCATCTAAGGAGACCATGTTCTTTTCTTTTGCTCAGATTTGTATGTGTTTACAAAATTACTGTTATTAAACAAAGGTGCAAATATGCAAAGAAATAGAAGGTTCTGAAGATGACAGTAAAGACACACTGTCCTAAACTTGCTCTCCTTATCACCTCACTCTACAGCTAATGAGTTCTAAATTATCTCAAAATGTAATTGTAATGCTTGAATGGACAGCAAAAAACAACAAATAAAAAACCTGTGTGCTATGGAAATATGTATTTAGATAGACACAAACATATATCTATATAGGGTTCATTTAAAGATTGTAAAGAAGGACAAGCATTCACAAAACTTTAAGGCATCATTAACTCTAACTTTCTTCACTAATATATTGATGTCTGTCGCTGCTTAACAAGTAAAATGGCATCAAAAGAGGGTGAACAAATAAAGGTATATTTAGGGTTAATGATGAATTCAAGGTAAAGCACATCAATGTTTCCACCAAGTTTTTTGCTTCCAGTGTGGTAGGACAAAAAGATGTGAGCTGAATTATTGGTACCATCAAATAAAATGTATTTGTTTTATTAATTCATTTAGCAACAGACATACACATATACATATACCCATATGCATAGTTTCACTTATAAAGAAAAATTAAATTCACCCAACTGTTTTGTTTTCTGCAATATTTTTAACTTCCATAACTTTTTGTTTTTTCTATTGCTTTGAATCCACAATAGGTAGTTAGGAGAATCTGAAGCACCATTGAAATGAATTATTCTAGAAAAGTATGCAGAAAGATAAAGAAAATGCATCCATCTCTAGAAGTGCTTACATCTACTTAGCAAGTGTGAAACTCACAATGAGTATTTAGCCTGTTAGTATGGCACAGATTACAAATAGGAGAGTCACTGTTATAATGTAATATAATTAACACAATTCTGCTTGTTATAGAGCATTATAATAGCCACCACCTGTCTTAAAGACTGGTGGTTGCTCAATAAGTACTAAGAAGGCTAATTTTGAATTATTTCAAGTATTCAAATTTTTATGGACTATGATTTCAATACTTGAAATCTAGAAATCTGGAGAAAATTATAATAGTTTTGAATGTTTCCATCATATTGAAAATGACCAAATTGTTAGGTATGCCACCTAAGTTTTAGTAGGTGGCCTTTCCTTTTCCCTCATATATTTATTTATTTTTCCACAAGACAAGGTCTCACTCTGTCACCCTGACTAGAGTGTAGTGGTGCAATTGTAGCTCACTGCAGCCTCACCATCCTGGGCTCAAGCAGTCCTCCTGCCTCAGCCTTCCAAGTAGCTGGGACACAGGCGGGCGCCATGATACCTGGATAACTTTTTAATTTTTTTTTTTTTTGTAGAGAAGGAGTCTCACTATGTTACCCAGGCTGGTCTCCAACTCCTGGTGTCAAGAGATCCCCCCACTTCAGCCTCCCAAAGTGCTGGGATTGCAAGCATGAGCCCCCACTCCCAACCCTTTGCCCTTATTTCTGACGTGTTTCCCCAGCTGGAAAATCCAATTGAATTTAAGGAGAAATATCAGAATTTCTGTAGTACTGAGTGTTGTTCTTTTTTAGTAGGTCAGCATGTAGTCTCTAGAATCAAATTATTTGGGCTTACAAATTCTGGCTTAGTACGTTGTGACATTTAAGAACTTATGGATCTTCCCTAGATCAGTTTTCTTATTAATAAAATGAAGGTGATAATACCTTTTTTGAAGTGTTATAATGAGGATTAAACGCTTAGCATCTTTAACAGCATATAACAAGGCTTAACGGATACATATATTGTTATTACACACAAGTGTTTATAAACAATCATTGCCTTTACTAAGGTAATTAGTGTTTGTTTAAAAAATACTTACAGATGGCTTCTCTTTTAGAGACATTGTCAAGAGAGCACAGCAGAGCAATGTCACTGATGTGTTGAATCTAGTAGGGAGGACTGTTGAATAAGTCAATAGAGTTTTAGAAACTAAAAGGACATTTTTCTTAACATTTTGGATTTCATGCTTAAGGATAAGTTAAGTTTAATTTATTTTTTATATTATTATTTATTACAAAAATTACTAAAACTAGTTCTTGATATATTGTATTGAAAACTATCCAAAAGTTGAAGTTTTTAATAAAAAAAAGAAAAAAGAGAAGCAATATTTCTTTGTAGTGACTACTCTCATTTCCTATAAAAATAAAGCCCATGACTCACATATAAGCATTTTTTTTCTTCTTCTTACTAATTACAGGCAAGAAACTGAGAACTACTTTTGTTGTTGCTGTTTAAATCTTGGTCATGAGTTTGACTGGATTATTCAGGAGAAAAAAAAGTTAAAAAGTAGAATAAAAACTCTCAAAATCATTCAGCTCCTTTATGGAGTTAGCATTTTTTTCAGTGGAGTTAGAGGACAGATAAAACATATTGCATTGTGGCAGTTCTTATAAAAATTACATAGAGTTTGCATTAAGCAAAGGGGAGTTCAGACACTTCAAGTTCGTATGTTGGCCTCATTCCCTTACAGAAGTATGTAATTGTGGGCATGCTACTTAACATGTTTAAACCTCAGTTCCACACATGGAAACACAAAAGTTACCTCATAATAGGGTAGCTAAGAGAAATAATTGGATTACATGTTTAAATTGCTTGGTACATAGTAAATAATGAGGGAAGCTGTACGAATAGCAATCTATACCTTCTCGACTTTTTAGAACATCCATTTGAAGGTAGTAAGTAACCTTAAATATTGTGTGCACCTAATAAAGATATAATAAAATATATAAAACCTACTACTATCAATTTTTCTTTTATTGTTGATACAATATTGTTTTGGATATGCAATACATGCACCACACTGGGATAGATCCTGAGGGAAATAAGCAATGAAACCATAAATCTGTTTTCAATTAACTTAGAATCTATTAGTTAATAAAGGCAAATACACACTTTAATATAAGGCTGGATTACATGGCTTTACAATAAATACATGCTCAAATCATTTAGAGTTTAGAAGAGGTAAAAAATATGTAAGTTATTGTGTGATGTTTGTAGGTGGTTCCACTCTAAGTCCTTTGTATCTTTAGTATTTAATCATCCCCCAAATTCATTGAGAGGCTCTTCTGTATAACTGAATTCACAGGTAAGGAAGGCACAAAGACAGAATTTGAGTCTATGAGCTCTGGATTTATAGAAAGAGAAACTAATTGGCAATGTTAACAGCCACATTGTTTAAGGGTTTCAAAAGATCATTAGGCTTGAATAATTCGTTCCTGGTATTCTCTTGATTATAGTTACACACAATTATAGAAAATTAAACAAAATTATACTAGATTAAATGGGAAGACTAAATATTTAACTAAAATATCTTATATTTTTAAGATGGATAAAGGATACTGGTGAGGTCAGCATCGATGTAAATGGCTGGATGTGGGACCCTGGTTGGTAAGATACACGTCAGAAGAAGGCTGATGCCCCGAGAGATTAAGGGGACAGTCTCAAGGAGGATGGAGGTAGTCAACTGAAATAAAGCAAAAAGAGAAGCAGCAGTGGTTATTATCTAAAAGGTAAATTTAGAGTCTGTGCTTTTAATAGTTGGAATGTTTCTCCTGGCAGGAATGTCTGAGATTTTTTTCCCAGGCAGATATCTTACTACTTTAGAGAAGTAATTAAAAATTTCTGAAATAGCCTATACACTGTTAAAAAAAAATATATATATATATATATATATGTATATACACACACATATATATATAAAATAGATGTCTTAGCTAGAAAGATGACAGATGGGTAATCAGATATTTATTATAGTTCATATAATCTTATGAAAAAGATTGAAGGCTATAGTACTGAAAGGAAATGTCAGGAAACCATACAGCCACCTTGTCAATAAGTAAGCAAGCTACCTGTCAACATAAATGCTGATGATGACTAGCCACAGAGCGTGAAGGAAACAAACGAATAAACAAGCAAGAGTGTACTTAAGTATAATATAGTAAGTGGGGATAGATGGTTGGGTGGTGGTACTTATTGCAACTAATATTCAGTTGCCAAAAATACTAAGATAATACATTAATAATAAAAGGATAAACTGATTATAATAAAAGTAAAAATAAAAGTCTACACATTAATAAACTTTAAGGTCATTTACTGAGCTTCTAACATTTCTCTGACACTGTATTAAACTGCTCTTAAGTCCTCAACACAAATCCATTTTATATATATATATATAATAGTACTATCTTATATTACAAATGCAAAGAGATTAAAAAAACTTGTCAGGAATTTTTCTATCAGTATCAACTATTGAGATTATATAAAGTTCACCATATATTACAACTACATCGGAAATATCTTAGATCATTGCAACACAAGAAATGATATAATAATTTAACTAGAAAGTCAATATGCATAGTGGTGAAGGGCATGGACACTAGCTCCAGATTCCCTGGTGTTAGCTCCAGTTCCATTATTTAACTACTCAAAGACCTTGATCAAGTTACTTATCTTCCCCATGTCTTAGATTTCTCATTTCTAAAAAAAGTATAAAAAGAGTGTCTACTGGATTTAGCTGGTATAAGGCTTTAATAAGTTAATCTGCATAAAATGCTTAGAAAACTGGATTGTACATGTTAATCTATTTAAAATGTTATCTATTATTACTTGTTAGAATTCTAGAAAATTAAGTTTGGAAAAAGAGAAAAAGCATGTTCCTATTATTACTTGTTAGAATTCTAGAAAGTTAAGATTGGGAAAAGAGAAAAAACATGTTCCCACACACTTTCTTTCATGAACCATCATGAATATGATTTCCTTTTTGGATACACTTTTGCATTTTTATTTTTATTTTTTGTTTCTAGATCCATCAATGCCTCTTGATATTTTTGCATTTTTAAAGTAGTTTTTAAAAGTGTTTGAATCATGTTTAACTTCTTCTTTCACTTTTTAAATTCTTGAGTAGACCATACAGAAAATAATATGGCACTTATTTTAAAAGATTTTGTAACTTGAGCTAAGGTCGCATGTGGTCCCACATGTCAGAAGCAAACTAGATTTCAACAGAGAATGTAGCTCTTCCCAGAATATGTAATCAGCAACGAATGCTATTTTGATGACCTTTCCCCTCGTATTTTTAGTTCTGTTCTCACTACATGGTGTTAATTTCTGAACATGTATTCTGCCCTCAGGGAAAAAACAATCTTTTTAAAATTGTGCCATTAAATCAGTCTAGTTGCCAAAGACAATAATAGAAAAATGTCTTTAGGGCTGAATACTTCATTATTTCATCTAACTTGAGTTTTAAGGTTGTTTTGGTTGCATCCAACAGTCAGGTAGAACTGGAAAAATCAAGAATGATGTGGTTGGAGACCACAGTTGAGTAACTTGATGAAGGAAGTGCTTTCTCACGCCCTCTTCTAGTGCTTCCAAGAAGCCAGCTGGCCAGAAAGACAGGGGAATGGAAAGCTGTGTAAAACTAAGTGGTGGGGGAAGATAAAAATGCTTCTGTTCCCTAGCCGAGTGAATTTTACCATTTTTTAGATAGCCTAGCAGAATGGTGTCAGATTAACAACTACGTAATGAAATCGTCCCCCCTCTTCACTTACATAGAAACTTTTAACTTTTCTTTCACAAGCCAAAGGAAATTACATTTTTTGGAAGATCCTTGGCATTCCAAGACAAAGATCTTGAGTTCTAATATATGAAATACAGAGAGGAAAATAAGCATCAGGGAAACCAATAGATAGAGTTCAAAAAAAGTGCAGAAACACAAGCAACTCTATCACTTTACACCTCTTCTCTCCTCTTCTTGGCTTCTTAGAGCCTTCTCTTTTCCTCCTTTTCCTTTAAAAGACAAGTTTCACATAGGATTGATTTGATCAATTATTAGCCCAATGAATAGATGAAAGCTGAGACACTTCAAAAACTGGAATCTTTTGCATCATAAAAAACATTCTGTTGAGCATAACCGTATTTCCAACTGTTACAATGTGTGTGATGTGAGAAATATTGTTTAGCTCAAGGCTTCCACTGTTGCTCTTTGTTGTCACTGGTTTGTTTGTAATGCTGGAACCTGTTACTTTATTCCAAACTAGACAATCGGAAAGTAAATATAGCTTAGTTGTGTCACCTTAACAGAGACAATCTTTCATAAGTTAAAAGTATAAACTGGCACAGTGAAACATAAACTACCTGAAAAAAATCATTCTACATTTTCCTATTCAGCTCTCTTCCTGGTTTTCGGAAAGTGCTTTTTCCAGTCTTCTTTCTCTCTTCAAATCTCCCGTGCCACCACCTCTTTTATCATGCTTAGCAGGTAGCCTTCCTTCATTTTTCACTGTGAGTATAGGATTTTCATTTGGGAAGAACCACGACTCATGTCATCAAACCAGAAAGCACTGCCATTTGCATGGGTGTTTTCCCAATTCTCTACTTGCCTCCTGTTACTATGGAAAAACATCCCTAGCTTTAAGATAAATATGGAACCTCTATCCAGACTATGAATCACAACTTTCTTTAGGAACGTCCACATATTTTGTTTTTCTTCTCATTCATTTATTTTCAGCCTTTTCCTCTCAAAACATCCCTCACAATAATATTGAAACATGCTGAGGTTTCTCCCACTATTGGAGGGGGTAGGGGAGCCATTCCTGACTTTCCATTTCTACCCACCTCAGGCTGAATCTGACTCCTGCTAATGTACATTAACCCCTTTCGCCAATACCATCAGCAATCTCTAAGCAGTTGTTTCAAAGCTGCATATCATTAGTCGTATTACTTGTTAGAAAATAGATTAACACTCCTACCAAAAACAATCTTCTTCATCTGAGAAGAGGTGGTGAGGTGAGAGATTTGAGGGGAGAAGGGGTTGGAGAAACAGCTTTTGGAAAACAGAAAAGAGAGTGGAACAGGAAAACATAGAGTGACGTGTGCTGGTAATTCAGGCTTCTCGGTGCACACCCCTATTTTAATTCTTCTGTTTTCACTGCCATTCCCAACCAACACCCATACTCACGTACATTTAAAAGTGTCCTTTACAGACTCCTACTTGTGTTCTTTTCCTAAAAATATGCTCATCAGGAGTGTCAACCGATGAGTATCATCGGGAGATTCAGAAACTATTAAGTATAGAGTTGATTCAAATGCAAAACTTGAGAACAACCACCTGGAAACATAGACTCCAAATGAATGGAATCAGTGTTCCAAAGTGGAAAAGTTAAGGCTACGCTTTATATAGGCAGAGATAAAAAAAAAAAAGGTCCAACAGCGTTACATTTGCCATACAAGACTAGTGCATATGCCACAGCTATTTGATTGGTTACAGACTACTACATTACAAGGAAGATTACTTTATTACTCTGTGAATAGAGGCAATGATCTAAGGGGATCTTATGGCTGCCACTGTTTGGTCTTAATTATTTACAGGAAAAACGTAGAAGTTGCAACTGCATGGTCTGTGACTCAGGGTGCATAGTCACACTCTTCTCAAGGCTCAAAAAAGTTATGTTATGAATGCATAAAATATATGTAGGTAATAGTCTATTTCATATGCTACCATAAAAATACACAGAAATCTATTATAAAAAGTGAAAAAAAATTATCACAAGTTATAATACACTTACAGACCATACCTGGCACCATTCACAATCAAAAGAAATGTAAACAAATATAAGATGCAGTATTGGATTATAATTGCATGAAATTAACTGTTATACATACTGTACTACTGCAGTAATTTCATGGCCACTCCTCGTTTTTATTACAGTGAGTTCAAGTAACAGGAGCATCTGCTTAAAACACTATGTGATGCTAATCACTTGGAGAAGTGAGCAGTTCTTCTGTCTAGTAAATTGCTATCTCAGTAAAACATGATATCACAATTCTGTCATATTTCTGGTCATGTTTAGTGTAAAAACCATAACCATGAATAGCACTATGGGACCCAAATTGCCACTGGTGATGCTGGAAGTACTTCTAAGAAGCAGAGGAGAGTCATGACATTACAAGACAAAGTAGAATTGTTTGATGTGTACCACAGATGGAAGTCCACAGCTGCAGTTGCCTGCTATTTCAGACAATTCATCTTATAAACAAATGAAATAAACTTATGGTATTGATAAATACAATGCAGTATACTACATGTCTTTTCCTCATGCCTTTTCTGTTTGTTTATTAGCTGGAGTCTCCCTCCGTCACCCAGGCTGGAGTGCAGTGGCTCAATCTCTGCTTACTGCAACTTCTGCAGATTTTTGAGTGCACAAGGGGTCAATTCCCCTAACCCCAGCATTTTTTGGTGGTCTTCTGTACCAGCAGTACTTCCTACAATGTCTCTCTTGAATTCATCCACATCTCTTTATACCCCTCACCAGTGTCCTAGTTGGGATCACCTTAAAAACTTTCCTGGAGTTCCGTGAGAGACCCTCAGAAGGATACTCTGCCTCCAGCTTGCTCTCAAGTTCACCCTCACAGCAGCCAGAGTTGTTTATCCAAGGTGCTTAACTGAGCGGGCTACTCCATTCTTAAATCTCTTTATTGGACTCTTACACCTTCAGATAAAAGCTTGGTTTCTTTAATACAGCTTACCCCGAGTCTTCTTGATATGCACCCACATCCAATTGATCACTATTTCATTACCAAGTCTCCCTAAGCCTCAACTATTTTGAGCTTCTTTTAGTTTCCTGAGAGTGTCATACTTTTTTTCCCCTGGAATTTGAACATATGTTCTCTGCAGTTTTGCCTGGTTAATTTCTAGTTTTCATCAAGCGGTCTCTGGGAAACTTTCCTGATCTCCCATGTTTGCATTAGATACAACAGTTTGATGTTAGATCTTCTTTTTCTGCCCGTATAATGGTACTCATCGGTCTGAATATCAACTACCTCTTTAGATAGTTTATTCTCTATTAATCAGCAAGTTTCTTAAACACAGTAGTGGGTAGGATGGTGGCACCTAAGAAGACATGCTCAGGTACCAGTCCCTGAAACCTGTGAGCATTACCTTATTCAGAAAAATGGTTATTGCAAATGTAATTAATTTGAAGGTCTTAAAATGCAGAGGTCATTCTAGATTATCTGCCCTAAATTATGGGTCCTAAATTCAATCACAAGTATTCTTATAAAAGACATACTGGAGAATTTGATGCACGGATTAAAAGACACAGACAGAAGACGTAGATGAGATATAAAGACAGAGACAGAGATTACAATGATGCAGCCCTAAGTCAGACAGATACCAAGGAGAAGGCAATGTGCAGATGAAGGCAGGAATTAGAGTGATGTGGCCACAAGCCAAAGAACTCAAGAAATGCCAACAATCACCAGAGCTCGAAGAGGCAAGGAAGGATTCTCTAATAGAACTTCCAAAGGTAGTGCATCCCTGCCAACATCTTGATTTCAGATTTCTGTACTCCTGAACTATGGAAGCATAAACTTTTGTTTTTTTAAGCTGCCTAGTTTGTGGTGATTGGCTACAGCAATCCCAGGAAGCTCATACAATCAGGAATTGTCTGTCTTTTTTCCTCTTTTTACTTACAGTGCCTAGCATTATCTGACCACAAATTAGGTACTTGTTAAATATTTCTTGAAATAATTAACTGTCAAAAAGTTGTCTTTTACACATTGAATTTATTTGAGTTGAGCTATATGTATACAAAAAATAAGAGTATACACAGTGCAAATATGTATAAATATCATATAGGTACTGCCAAATATGAATATAAGAAAGTAAACAGTTGTCATACTCATGAGTTAATGTTCCATTTGCATATTTTTGTTCTGTCAACCTTATCCTGACTAAATATGCTATTATGTCAAGACTTGACTGATCTTGATACTGAATATTATAAGATTTCATCAAACATATTGACCTCTGACTATGCTATAGAAGATATGGATTATTTTAATAGCTTTATTAAAAAGAAGATAGTCACATCCAGACAAGCCAATAATAACATAAATAACAAAATATAACCATTGAATTTTCTCTTTCTTTAATTATGCAATTTCTGTTGTATAACATTTACTATAAAATGTGTAGGCACAATGTGTGTCTACATTTGAATAACTACCATGGCGATTTAGGAAAAGCTTATTTTTAAAACTTTACTAATCTTTAAAAAAAGCATGTAGTTGGCTGAGTTCATTAATACACAATACAAGTGACCATGAAGCAGCACACTTCATTAAAAGAAGTAATTTTGGGAATACAGACTGATATATTTCAAGGGGCTTATTTTAATTTGAATGCTTCAGACCTTAAGACTTCTATTAGCTTGATTCTCCAGCAGAAGTCCTCCTTTGAACAACCCCCCCCCCCTTTTTAAGGAAATCTACCTTGAGTTAGGTTCATTTTAATTAGCAGTCACGTAGCAGAAATGTAGAAGCAAGGAGAGAAAGGGAAAAAATTCAAGGGTAAAACATATGAAAGAGATTAGGAAAATTTATAGGAGCTAGAATAGATATGACAAGCTTTATTTGGTAGAGGCATATTAAATGCAGTGTCTTGGGGAAAAATGTCTTACTGTTCCAATAATTAAATAACATTGTGTTTGATGAAATGATTCTACAACTTTTCTCATAATGCTAAATTACATCAAGCACATTAATTACATCTCCTCTTGTTTGTACTAGCACTACAGTCAACTTTGAATTTTTTAACTTTTCATTCTGACATTTCTATCTACTTTTTACCTAGCTTTGACCTTCTTTCATTTCACTTGCTTTTGTGTTAATTTCAATAGTGTATGAAAATGGTTTTCAATAAAAGAAGGTTTATTGGCTATATTCAAATAGAAAAACAAGTACAGAAGCATTAGAGGGAGTTGTTTAAACTGAGTCTTTTTCCTTAATGTTACCAGGCATTAAGGCATGGTAATGTCAAAGGCATTCATTAATAAAAATATCATTTACAGATACAATTAAACAAAAATTATACATACCATTGCACATTGTTCTGTGTCATAATAATTGTATTCTAAAACATAACTTTTTAAGTGGTATTACCTAACAAAAATATGTCCATAGGTGTCATTTTAATATTATAAGAAAATAGGTGGATACACTTTTAAGTAACTACCCTGTTTTAGACACAAATGTATTTTTTATTTTTAATATTTTATATGATTGTATATTGTTCCTGTAAGTATATCCAGTTACATATTTCTGCTTATTTGAGACACAATCTGTCCTTGTCTTATGGTAATATATTTGATCTGGATAATTGATAAATTTAGTATATTTTATGTAGTTATACACAACTGCCAATTCCTTATGATATTTTCCATGGAAATTGGTTTTCATTTTCATTTTACTGATGAAATGTGAAGATTCTGGTGAAATTTTTTAAAAGAATATATTTTTATAATATTTTCATTCAGGTAAAAAGTCAAATATTTGCTACCGATATTTGCTGTATTATTATACATATAAAATAGTAATCTAATCTATACATGTTTTTCAGTCCTTTACCTTTTTCATATCTCAAACTTTAAATTGGGCAAGATATTCCTATTTACATTTATTTATCTCATGGACCAATTTATTTAATATGTTCTTGTTTTCATATCTACTTTTTTATTGTCTTATTTATGGCAAGTTTTGGATAGTATTTTTCTTCCAGCACTAGTGACATTGAATGGATAGGTAGGCAGGTAGATAGATAGATAATATTTCTATATCAACTTATATAGTTTGTTCCATTGTGAAGATCAATAGGCATGTGAATGCATTGCAAAAAAGTATAGAATAAAAAATAAGAATATAAAATAAAATAAAATTATCATTTCTCATTTTATCAAACATCATATTATTCCCTGGTTTATTGGTTTTATTTGAGTAAGCACAAAGTATTGAGCCATGACTAACAAAAACATCACTTAAGGTTCATTAATAAGATTGATTTTTATTCTTAATTATGAGCCCAAGCAAAAGAGTCATAAAGTTAAAGGATAAAAGGTAAGTAGGTCTAGACTAGCTAGTAGTAAGCATTCCACCCTGACAACTGTGTATTTCTAGACAAACATAAACATGCAATAAGCTTCTAAGTCCTTCTATCATCAGAAAAAAATGTTTAAATTACCCTCATTTGATTATACATCCTGGAAGTAAGAGATTTGTGAAAAATTTTTCCATTTTTAAGCAGTCTTAAATGCTCATTTAAATCAATATAAAATATCATGGAATGGTCAAAACCTGATTTTGATGATTCTACCCTAAGGCCTATTTCACATGTGGCTTGATTAGTGCTGTACTAAGCAATATTAAAAGTATGTAAATGGACAAAATTGTATATGGAATCTAGGGTATAATATTAACAGCAGCTTTCTTTTTTATGAATGTGAAGTAAAGTATAAATTGCTTATCATAATGGACAAGGGATGCTCAATGAATTGCTATTGACTGGTGTTTAATATTTTTAAAAATTTATATTTTATTTACTATAAATATTATTGCTGACAACAAATGGTATCTGTGAATGCATTCTTGTTTTTTAAATATTTTATTCCAATTTTAATTTGTTAAGCACACATTATGTTTAGTCAGAATTTTTTGAAGATGCTAATATTAAAAACAGAATGAGATCGCGCCACTGCACTCCAGCCTGGGCGACAGAGCGAGACTCCGTCTCAAAAAAAAAAAAAAAATAAATAAATAAAATAAAAAATAAAAAATAAAAATAAAAAAAAAATAAAAACAGAATGAGATGAAAAATGATCTTATTCTCTCATAAACAACCAAAATACCTGGCTAAAATCTTAATTATTATGACATTTCAGTCATTTTCTTTTCCAGTAGTAGATTCTGCATTTTTTTTTTTGACTTTTTATGGTCCAGGCTCATAGTCACATTTTTAATGTTACAGAAAATTTGTTTATAAACTATGGTAAGAAGAAATGTTATTTCCACTCTTCAACTCTTCTGGTTGCTTAGAGTATTGTCTAAATTATAATATAATGTCCAATATCTCTATTGCTAAATTAGCCTTGGTATATGGGTTTATATTAGCATAGACTTTGACCTATGGAGTGAACTTTTAGTCCAGCCTGTTAAAAGAAATATGTTCAAATAGGGGAATTATCTTAGAACATGCTTATGTATATATTTTATTTTTCCTATCAAATAGCTATATTTCTCTAATCCATGAGTATCTTCACCTTTTTTAAACACACTGCTCTAGCAAAATCATTTTAACCACTGTTTGAAAATACGGAGCAAAATATGCAATGTGATCTCCTTTTTATAAAAGTTTGCATAGATGTTTTCATGTTTTTGCCACAAAATGAGGAACTTCTTTCTTTGAAAAATTGAAAAAAAGGCCGGGCGCGGTGGCTCAAGCCTGTAATCCCAGCACTTTGGGAGGCCGAGACGGGCGGATCACGAGGTCAGGTGATCGAGACCATCCTGGCTAACCCCGTGAAACCCCGTCTCTACTAAAAAAATACAAAAAACTAGCCGGGCGAGGTGGCGGGCGCCTGTAGTCCCAGCTACTCGGGAGGCTGAGGCAGGAGAATGGCGTAAACCCGGGAGGCGGAGCTTGCAGTGAGCTGAGATCCGGCCACTGCACTCCAGCCTGGGCGACAGAGCGAGACTCTGTCTCAAAAAAAAAAAAGAAAAGAAAAATTGAAAAAAAAATATTTCATTTATTTATTAAACAAAATTTTTAAAGCCAAGTGCTCATATTTCCTGGCTTTGGGATAACATTTGGAAACCTGTTTGCAAGCAGATGCTATAGTGTAAAACATTAATGCTTATATTTCAGCAAATTATATGATTCTAAGTATTTTCAATTAAATACAGTGTGTTTGCTCTCACAGAATTGATTGCCACTTCAAAATGAATAAAATAATCTTGCCTAAGTTTCTCATAACTCAGATGAGGAAACTAAGTGAATACATTGGCCAAAACCGCACAATGAGTTAACATTCATGCCTCAGTTTAGTTCGAGTATTAATGTTTGTGAGACTCATGGGGTTGTCCCTGTTACAACATTGCTTTGTGATGGTGTCACTAGTACATCTCTTTTCGGAATTAACACACTGGAACTTGAGATTGATTGGCCTGATAAATTTAGGATACTGATCCTGGTAAACTCTGCAAATGCCTTTCTTCGTAGGAAAATAAACATAATGGCGTGATGTAGGGTTTTCTTTGCATTCCATTTACTGAGCGGATACAATATGTAGTGGTTAATAGATTTTACATGTAACACACATTTACAATATGTGATGGCTAATAGATTTTAGGAAGAGCGAGGAAATACTAGCGCTTAAAAAGTGTGGATGTACCCTCTAAAGAGGTGTCACTAGAAAATCATGAAAAGTGCTCTTTTCTATCAATGGCACAGGCAAGAGCGGTAAAGGACAAGAGGCGTAAGTCAGACATGTTTAGATAAAACACTCAGGACTAGTGGCTATAGAGAAAACTGATGAACTAGGGGGAGGAG
Source organism: Macaca mulatta (assembly GCF_049350105.2). Taxonomy (NCBI): domain Eukaryota; kingdom Metazoa; phylum Chordata; class Mammalia; order Primates; family Cercopithecidae; genus Macaca; species Macaca mulatta. Next base: position 180,284,314 of record NC_133410.1, read on the forward strand.
TACTTTGTTGTGGTCTTGTTTCAGCTTTCCCCTAGACTATGGAGATGGAGTTATTGTAATTGAAGAATGCTGTAGTGATAACATTTAGCCACAAGTCACAATATATTATAGTAGTTAGCAAAAAGACTGAGACTCACCAGAACTAAAGACAACACCTAGTTTTACCACTTAATTGATAGACAAAGAACATTCTCCGTGTTCTTCTTGCCGTCTCGCTCTGATTGAATGTTGAAAGAAAGATCGACAAACATATCACTTAGAAATGAGGAATAAATTTAAAAGGATTTATGAGGTCATAAGCGCGTTTTGTTTAATTTTCTATGACTTTCTATTTTTATTTCTGCAAAGAAAGAATATTAGTATTCTACTTTGAAAAATACACAAAAGTACTACAGAAAAATGGAAAATTTCTTTCTAAGGTCAAGTAGGATTTTCGGCTTTGTGTGTATGTGTATGTATATGTGACTCTCCGTGTATCTGTGTGTGTCTGTATGTCTATGCAAATGTATGTGTGTGGGTTTTGTTTCACTGTTTATTGTTTAACATTATTAGGTGCCAGATTATTTTACATTTTTATTTATGACTATAGTTTATAACTACAGCAATAGTTTATTTATAGCTATAGTTTTATAACATAAATGTTGCTTGAGCTCTAAAATATATTACTTAGGCAGAATGGCTATTATTATATATAATGTAACATTTAATATTTATAGTGGTTGAGATCTTTATATTGCTTTTTTATTATTTATGGATATAGCATTAATTTTTAAAGCCATTGACAGTCTCTAATTATTCACATCTAGAGAAAAGTGAAAATAGTTATGTATAATTCATTAATAAATGAGAGCTTAAATTAGTTTTCTATATTGTTACTAGCATATGTCTACAAGTGACTGAATGTTAATTACTTACTAATGGCTAAGTACATTTTATGACATATCTTATATTAAAGACAACCTGTCAGATTTCTTTTACTATTAGTGTTCTCATTTTAAAATAATAATAGTTAATAATGGTAATAATTAATGGTTGACTGTAAACAAAAATAAAAAATTTTAAATGTTATCGTAAGATAGGGTACAATCAATTGATAGTTGAACGAAGTAGAAAAATATTGTCTACACATCATTCGATTTTATGTAGTATTTGGAGCTGAAGGGAAAATGATACTATCATTTAGCCATGTAGTATCATAAAATAGTGCTAGTAATAGTAACAGTAATAAAATTTACTTCCTCAATGCTTTCTCCCAGAATTCTTTAGTTGTGTGGACACTGAGACAGCTAATTTGATATCAGACCCTCAAGAAAATGTGGTTGTGCTAGATGAAACTATTTTTTAATTATATAAAAATAGTTGACACACCTGATTCTGTATCCCATCTTTTTGGCAACTACTTCACACTGCTTCTAACTCTGCACTGCTGTCAGTCACATCCCTTCTTCATCAATGTGGAGATAAGCTGATGAACTTTGGGGGCAACAATGCCCGTTAAACAGTTGCTCAAGGCCAAGTCAGCATCTTTTTATTTAAATAATTATTTATTAAGAAATACTTTAGACAATAAAAAGATATGGAAGAATAGAATGACAACATTTCTACTCTCATCTTTGCGAATACAACAGAGAAAATATGACTGAAGACACCCCAGTCCTTGTCATGTACCACACACTATTTGAATGCTCCTCCTTTCTAGTTCTCCAACATCATCCTAAATATGACATGATTGTATCATTAATTCCCTGAAATGTTTTGGGATTTTTAGTATTTTGTTTTGTATCCCACAGAAGAGTGTTCAGTGTTTCATGTTAACACATTCAACTTTTTCAGTCTTCTGTCGTGATTGTCACCGACTACCTTGAAGAGGGGAAGTGGGCGTTTTCACATGAGAGTTGGGTGGTAGTGATGAAGGAAGATTGTTTAAATACAAGGAAATAGATCAAATAAGTCAGTGTTGAAGGAAAAGGAAGCTAAGTTTCTCTTCATTACAGAAGAGAGTTAATATGTCAAGGCAAAAACCTAGAATGAACCCTAAGTTATTAGAATGGAATTGCAGAGATCAATGTGAATTCATGTTTTATAATACAAATATAGACACAAAATGAATATACATGTACATGTGTGCATGTAAATACTTAATAATTACAAAGAGGAAAAGAGCAATTTGCTAAGGAGGAATATTGGCAGGCACCACAATGAGTAAATGACTAAAATGATCACTAGAAATAGGGCAAATGGAAATTGTGAGTCAGCTGATAGGATGCAATGAAAATATTATAGTTTCTGTGGTATTCCCTCCAAAGATATACAACCTGAATCAAATAGTGAAACAGCAGACATGCCCAAATTTATGCATGCAATAACTGGCCTATAATCTTCAGACGGGTTGACATCAGGAAAATCAGGAAAAATCTAGGACCTAATCCATACTGAAAGAAGCTAAAGAAATATTACAACTAAATGCAAGCATGAGAGTGAACTAGATCACATTTCTATAAAGGATATTTTAGGGGGCTAATGGTGAAACATGATGGGATCCGAGGCTTGGGTGACAGTAAAGAATCATGTTTATATCCTGACCTGGATTGCTGTATTGTGGTTATGAAGGAGAAGGTCACTATTCCAAGTGATGGGACGTCTTGTTATCAACTTCCTACTAAATGGTTCAGGAAAAAAAAATTAAGTTTAAGATTCTTTTAAAATAATGTAAGGGGGAAAGTGCCCACGAGGAGATCCCTAATTATGTAGTATATTTCCAGTCTAGAAATATTTACACAACTCTCCTACAAAATCATCCCTGAGATATTCCTCTCAAAACTCCAGCAAACACTCTTTTATCTTTCATAGGTTGGCATGTTATGTTACTAGGTTATGCAACGAGAGTCATATATTCCTGGTTACTGGGAAGCTCCAAGATAAATGCTGTGTTTATTTGGTGTAATTTTCTTAATTAACACTTGTCCATGTAGTTTCTCCCTTCACTCTTTTGTTTGTTTCTTTATTTGCTTTATTGTGGGTTTAAAAGTTTAAAATTTATTGTTTCTGTCTCATTTATTTATTTATGTGTTAATTAATTAATTAATTAATTAATTTTGAGACAGAGTTTCACTCTTTTTACCCAGGCTGACATGCAATGGCACCATCTCAGCTCACTGCAACCTCTGTCTCCCAGGTTCAAGTGCTTCTCCTGACTCAGCCTCCCAAGTAGCTGGGGTTACAGGAGTGCACCATCATGTCCATCTAATTTTGAATTTTTAGTAGATATGGGGTTTCACCATGTTGGCCAGGCTGGTCTTGAACTCCGGACCTCAGATGATCCACCCACCTTGGCCTCTCAAAGTGCTGAGATTACAGGTGTGAGCCACAGTGCCCAGCCTCTGTCTTTGCTTTAAGTACTTTTATGGTAGCTACAAAGACAATAAATATTTTATTGTTTTCCCTTTTTCTGTCTCTTCTGCCTTTACTCTCTCTCCATCCAGTGCCAAGAGCCTCATAGGTATTTAACACTGAGTTCAATATATTTACTGTACTTCTTTGCAGCAAAATCACACAACACATGTACTTAGGAATTCATTTCAAAACATGAGTTTGTAACATTAGTCCCGAGAGCTTTTTCATGTCTATGTTGAGACTGGATATATACCTGAGTTGGGCTAAGCAACAAAGTGCTGGTCCAGGTTTGAAGGTTGCCAATATAAAGGACAAATGTAAAAATGCTTAGAGAGTGGACACATATCTTTGATTCCCAGATCTTTATAGGGAGCTACAGAGTTTGGTGTTCAACAGTAGGAAATATGCTAGGTCAGACAAGTAAAGGAAGCACAAGGATAGTTGCCTTTTAAGCTGCCGTGCAGGGCTGGAGCTGCATAAGCACTCCAGGGAGTGCTCTCTGCCGTCTAAAACCTGCCCGTGTCTCAGGCATCAGTCTCCCGGTTTTATACTGAGTATTCTGATGTAGAGCATTCCAAGGCATGGTGTACCATGGAAATGATGAAGCTTAAACATAAATAAAAGTCCAGAGATTTTTTTTTATGTAGTAGTTCAGATAACATAGGTTATGGAAGGTCTTGCAGATATAGGGATGTGGAGAGGCACAGGTAAGAAAGGCACAAGGCTGACATTCATGACATTATTATCACAGGAAATAAATAAGAAGAGGAGCATCTTTCAATTCTGCATGCTATTAGGGCTGTTAAAATCTGCTTTCTCAAAATTCATACTTCAATAAATTTCTTAATTTGTTCGTAAATTTGCGTATGAAGGTACAATCTCTGATTTTTTTTAAAACAAAAAAATCTGCTTTAGTTGTTGACCAGAAATTTATCTGTAAGGCAAAATTTTACAGGACATTTATTGGGATATCTGTTGATTTAAGGAAAAATAAAGTCTTTGGTGACCTAAGTTATAAAGTTACACTTCATAAATTTATGTCTCTTTTTTACTATCTCTTGCTTAGTGTCTACATGTGTGTTGGGTTTGATCTTGGTGACTCTACTTATGGTCCCCATTCCCAACACACACACACACCCCTGTACACACACACACTTGCACACATACATTCACACATGCATAGGTATGATTTAAGTCTACAGATTACTATAAACAGAAGGGACAGCAATCAAGGGAATAACAGGATTGCAGCAAAAAAGGATGTAATAGAAATGAACATGAAAATTTTGAGCTACCAAGGTTAAAACTAAGTGGATGAAAATTCACAAGCAGAAAGGTGAAATCCAAGATTCATTTTCTTAATCTTTCTGGACCAAATGAAACTGCTCGTATCATGTCCTATAGGCTCTTTATCATGTCTTTCATTTTAGCAATAATTTATTCATGAGTCTAAGGGACTTTTTTTGCATCATTTAAATGTATCATATCTTGACAGTTTTTTCCCCTCTTCAGGCTCATCCTACTCCATTGTAATTTATTTAAGTATTTTAGTGTTTTAGAGGATTGTGGATTAATGATGCATTTAAACTGCTTTAGAATGACCTTAGGCTAGGTAAATTACAGAAATAGTGCCAGCCGGGGATATTTATTTTCATGGCAGTAAGCTTTTATTCTCTCGTTTAACCACATGGCAGACAAAGTCACCGGCTCGCTGGCTTAAAATATATTCTGAAAGAGTTACAAACAAATTTTATTAACAGGGAAATAACTGTTATAATCTTGGCCCTACCATAGCCAGTATTTAATTCTATTTTTCATGAAGATTGAGTGACTTTATCTTGACTGTTAACAGTACAGGTTTGAAAAGCAGTGTGTCTTAGAATAGTGCTGGCCTTAGGCCTGGGCCCATAGTTGAGGTCTCGGCACCTCACAATCATACATGCAGAAGTAAACATATTAAAGAAACCATGGGCACTTGTGTTACTCGAAATCCCACATTTGGGGCTGGCATGCTGTGACCCTTAGCACTAAACATCAGCTCTGTGCCTCCCTCCACACAGGCCTTAGGAAAAGCTTCTCACCCGTGATGGCCCCCATCATTCTTACAAAAGGCCATGATCTGAATGGGCACATTTTGTGGTTTGTGCTGCTAACTTTTGCAATAGATATTGCTTAGGAGTGTGGGTAGCCTTTGGAGTAGAAGAGTACTTCAGGGAGAGAAAAGACAAATTAATTAGCTCATCATATTATTTTCTCTCATACCGCCCAAAACCTTTTAGAAGATTCTCTCCCTGCTGGATCTGGAGCTTTGAAAGCAGTTTCTTTCCTGGCTGAATTTCCTACTGTGTTATCTTTCCACTTCCAAATATTTATTTCAATAGGCTGAACATATAATAAAGGTTAAAAATAATGTAACATATGATTATCAGGATGAAGAATTGAAAGGAGATAGTAATTAATGGTGGATAAAGTGAAAAAAGAGAACATAAATGAAATTATGAAAGTAAACATTCAGTGCAATTTGATCATGTCAGTTGCAAATATTATATTGAACAATTAATATTTAATCTATGTGTTGGTGAAATACCAGTAATAGAAAACAATATGTTAGAGTGAATAAGCACTTTCATTGCTTAACAAAAACAAATATAGTTTAAGTGAATATTTTGGTTTAAGTGAATTACTTGAAAAACGTAACAAAAATAACCTTCTCAATTTTATGTATTAGTTTAAAACATACTACCCATTTTATTTTTCTTCATAAAATCCCAACACTGAATAATTTGATAGAAGAAGAACTTAAGAAATACTTTATGAAACTAGATATTTCTTTAGGAGGAACTACAAATCATGATATATGCAACAGTACTTTTGTAAAAGTAGTAGTATTTGAAGAAAAACTAATTATTTAAATCAAAATGGTTAAAATAATATGTGAAATGGTTAATTCCAGAAAAAAAAAAACTTCTATGCAAATTTTATTACTAATACCAGGTGATACATCACAGCAGAGATTTTTTAATTGAAAAAATAAAACTAAGTGTAGTAATGTCCTCCCAAAACTGAGATTTGGCATTACAGTCAATATAAATAAAATTATTTTAAAATCTGGATTATTGCAAGATATAAGTGATTTTTCTAAAATAAGGTATGAAAATAATTTCATAAAAGTATGTATATTTCATGAATTATGTTTCTTTTTTATTATTTATGCAAACATCACTGGCCTATCAACAGAATACCTAGATACATGCAATAGTAATTGAATTTTATTGTCTTTGGAAAGACAAATAATCTTTTCACATACCTTCCAGCTTTGTCATTATGAAGTTCCACAAGTAAAGAGAATAGAATATATCTTACTTACATTTGTTAGTTATATGTATATATTCTAAGTGTTTACAATTATAGTGTGTTGATCTTTATTTACACTTTTGACTGAAGCCCCACAAATATTAAGGGCTGACCTGTCCTTAAAAATTTTAGTTGTTACATTTCTTATCCTTGCTTACTTTTTATTTTCCAAAATGCAATCCCCAAAGATGCAGTTATACACTTTTAATATTTCTCTGACCCTCAAAGTAGACACAAAAAATAAAGTTTTGGAAATAATTCTTTCCATACTTGGTGTTTTTTGCCTGTTCTTGTGTCACTATAAAGAAATACCTGAGGCTGGGTAATTTATAAGGAAAAGAGGTTTAATTGGCTCATGGTTCTGCAGGCTGTACAGGGAGCATGGTGCTGTCATCCACTTCCAGTGAGACCTCAGGACGCTTACAGTCATGGTGGAAGAGAATAGAGAATCAGCATGTCATATGGTGAGAAAGGAGGCAAAAGAGAGAGAAGGAGGAGGTCCTAGTCTCTTAAACAACCAGATCCCCAGTGAACTGAGTGAGAATTCACTTAGCACCAAGACAATGGTGCTAAGCCATTTATGAGGAATCCACCCCCATGATTCAATCACCTCCCACCAGGTCCCACCTCCAACACTGGAAATCACATTTCAACATGAGACTTGGAGGGCACCAACATCTAAACCATATCACTTGGTGATACCACTTATTTTCACTTTCAATTTATTTTCTACTTAAATTCAGGCCACAAGCATCCTAAAAGGCCTTAGTTATTGCCTGTTCAATCATCCATTCAATATATCTACAATTATATTTCCAATTTTACAAAACTGTCATCATTGATTGGTAATAACATCCTAGTTAGATCGTGACCTTTTTAGATCATTTTTCTTTATTCTATGAAATTAGTTGTATTAAAACAGAGGAGGGCTGGTGAGCTGACTGCTAGAATGATGGAATAATAATGAAATCTTCTATTAGTTTAGTTTTAATGTTCTTTATGCCTAAATTTCTTGGTAGCTCACATAAAGGCATCATAGCAGGACACACTTTATGATACTAAAATAAATATTCTGTTTAAAAGATCATTTATGTCCCAATGTAAAATACACCACAAGCGTAATAGCCTTGTAAAATATAACTGGATTAGAACAAGAAAATTTTTAAAAATGATTATGAAGACAATTCACATAAAAATAATGCACAAACTAGAGGATCTACGGAGCAAGGAGGGATATACCTTCTTGCAATATTCTGTTATTGGTAGGGTGACAATGCCAAGATTGTTCATCCATAAAAGATTACTGACATTCTTGTTGGTAACCTTAACAATGGAACAATATAGTGACTGGAGACAAATGCCAAAAAGAAAACAATTTATTCTTGTTTATTTGGATTCTACCTATTTTTCTAGTTCTTTTATATTTCACCAAACTCTTAGAATTTTGTGTTTTGAACCTCACATGGGCAAACATTGCATTTACTTTGGTATTAAGCCAGCTAGTGAGGCTACGCTCTCCCCATGTTGTGTGTGAATGCATATGTATGTGTAATGTATTTGGTGCTGGTAGAGAATGAAGATTTTGGATGAAGACGTTGGATGAATTTACAGCCAAAAAAAAAAAAAAAGAAAAGAAAAGAAATTCCAAGCAAACAAAAATCTACATAGTTTTAGACATTCATAGAACATGCTATAAATAAAAAAGTCTGGTGGTTAACAGAATTTTTCTTTATTATTTGACCATCAACAGTGTAATTAGTGCTGATTTTCTATTAATGATTAAAGTAAGAGTAGTCAATATTGATGTAAAAATTGTATATCTGTAAGAACTGGAGAACAAAACTCCTTTCTATAAATTTCTGCTAGAATTTAATATTGAAAATTACTAACTTCAAAATATCTGTAACAAGAAACAAGTTTTGCGTTTGTGTAAATGCTCTTCTACTAGCATGCATATTATGATCGTATTGGGAAACGACACAGTGCAATGGCAGGTGTTAAAAAGATAAGGTAACTTTTTGTTCATTAGCATTTCTTAATGTTACCTATTACATTCTGAAGGTAGAATAGCAATCTTTAGTCTTCTAGTTTGATTTCTGATTTCAGTGGCAGGGGCCAGTCCTTGATTTGGAGGATGAAAATCGGGGTCCTTATTGTTTTATTTTAAAAGTTTGCTTTACCTTCATCTTCATCCTTTGCTACCATTTTGCCATTTATATCTAAAGTGTAATTTTTTTCTAGATAAGTGAGATGCCCATCGTTGTCACTTTCATGTTCACTGATACAGGCACCATCATTATTTTCTTGGGAAACCCTGGTAGTTTTGATGTCTGCCAAATTTCTGTGTAGATTGTAAAACTCTTGGTCACATTAAATTTCATCTTCCCTTTTAAACTGTGCATTTTTGTTTTAAGTTTGGTTTTCAGATGTATGGTTTGGAAGAGCTTTAGATGAATTAGGTTAATATCATCAGACAGTTCAGTGATATGACAGATTCTGAAGGTGGAACAGCAGATATGACCAGAGCACTTTTTATTGTTGGTGCTGTATATGGGGAGCTGTGACAACGTGAAACTGGAGAAAGCACTTGATTTCTGTTTAGGAAAAATGATTCCCCAAGAGCAGGTATAACATTGAGAATTGCACTCAGGGTAATAGGAAGCATATAAATTAATGGCACCAGGAAGGTTGTTTTGTAAAGATAACAAGCAATTTAGTCAGAGATGGTTTCTGTGGCAGGGAGTTTCTTTGGAGTTGCTTGTTTCCAGCTGATTGAGATCTCTGTGGTCTATTGCTTTCTTGCTCCATTTCAGACAATCAACATGAAATAGTGTAGCCAGCATATCTGCAGGTTTGCTAGTCTCCAACCTGTAGACGTTAATCTTCTGTTCTCCATTCTATGAATAATGCTTAATGACCTTCAATATCCAAATGTTGAAATTAGCGACACACTTATTCAATAACTAACTGGTTCATGTACTAATGAATTCATTTGCCAAGCAATAGTTACTAAATGAAATGGTGGTATTTTAACAATCTTTCAATTATGTACAAAGTTGATACTTCTTAACTGTTTTGATTTTTCCATCCAAAATTATCCTGTTTAATTGGGTAATTGCATCTGGAGGACAAAATTCTTGCTGGTCTCTCTGTTCTGAGTGAAAATCTAGTAGAGACAAACTAATAACTTCTAGATCAAAACTGACTATAGGAATATGAATTCTGGACCTAAAGAAAAAGTTGAAATGATGTGGAGAATATTTATCTGTTGATTTATATTAGGTAACATTGTCATGTCAGTGTTAATATCATCGTAAAATTCCAGATATATGCTTCCTTTTCCATATTGCTGTGGTAATATAAGAAGTAGCTGCTCTGACTAGGATTTTATAATCTAACTCCCTTGGATGTAAATGTGGTCCTAAGTCTTGTTCTTACTAATGGAACATGAGCATAAGTCATATATCTCATTCTCAGCTAACATTTTAGAAAGTAAATGTGCTCTCTAGAACCTATTTTTTCCTTCAGCCAGTGGGATACAAAGAACCAGAAGACCCTAAGGGATGGTAAAGACACAAGATGGAAGGAGACCAAGTCTCCAAATTATTGCAAGAAGGAATTCCACCTATCAAACAAGACACCTGCTTTGAAATGTTATGTTAATGAGGGAAAAAAACCACTTGTATTCATTAAACCACTAGCATTTGAGGTTTCTTATGACAACAGTTCCTAATAATTAATACAGGCAGTGTTCCATTATGTAATTCATGTCCAATAAATTGTGAACATACTCATCATCACAGCCACTCAATTGGAGATAACATTTTCATATCTACTATTTCTACAAGAGTTTACACTATCATTCACTGTAAATAAGGTTTCAGTATACTTTGAGTTTCCTTTACTTCACTTTTCAAATCAGGGATTGATATCTGCTATGCCTTTCCCATTTATTTTATGACAAATATGAGGTTCTAAAAATTTAAAAATTTTTATTCATTTTTGAGTAATTTTCTGATATTTCCCATCATGTCAGTATAGCATGACTGTTGATATTGTAGTTAATCCACTTTATTTGCAAATTCCAAATTAGCAAATTCACCTACTCACTATAATTTCTTTAAAATCCTAAAATCAGTATCTGGAGGGCTTTCATAGTGACTTGCAGACAGTGCAAAGTAGAGGAAAATTTGAGTCGCCTGATGCACAAGTTCCCCATGTGAGGCAGAACAAGGGTACTACTTCTTATTTTCTCCTTACAAATACAGTTGTGGCCATACCATGACCTTACATACAACCACAGCCAGAGGAAGGAGACCGTAGGGGGCAGTGCGGTGTAGGGCAAGAAGCTCCTGCTCTGGGGCTAGTTGGCTGCGTTTTGAATTTCAATTCCAGCACCTGTTGGTGGAGTGGCCTCAGTTAAGTCATTTAACATTTCATTTTTTACTCTTGTGTAAATTTATTGACTCTGGTGACATAAAGAAAATAAAATCTACCAGTATGAGTTGTATTTAGGATTTAAGGTTGTAATCTATTCTCTATGTCTATTCATATCTTTATATCTATTCATCTCTCTTTATATATGGACATATATAGATTTTTATATATTTATAGGTATATATGGATACGTATATCCACATATCTCTCTAGATATGTCTATAGATATATAGAAAGATATATAATGGTATATGTCCCTGTAGATGTATCTATCTATAGATAAATAAATATATTTACATATAATATATAATTATATGTATTTATATTACATTATATACACATAATTATATGTAATTATATATACACATATAATTATATAGATATCTATATTTCTGTCTTTTTATCTCTCTGTGTATGTAGATATATATTTCCCTTACGAGCAATGGTCAGTACTGCTAATTCAGCATTTACAGAAACTTTGTAGAACACACCTTCTATGAGTAATGAGAACTGACTGTACAAGTGCATCTTGGAGATATTGCAGATTTGGTTCCAGATGACTACAATAAAGTGGATATCACAATAAAGTGCCTCACACATATGTTTGAGTTTCCCAGTGCATATGAAAGTTGTGTTGACACTATACTATAGTCTATTAGGTTTACAATAGCATTATACCTGAAAACACAATATACACACCTTAATCGAAAATGCTTTATGAGCCTCCAGTGAGTTTTAATCATTTTGCTGGTAGAGAGACTTGCCTCAATGTTGATGGATGCTATCAGGGTAGTAGTTGCTGATGGTTGGGCTGGCTGTGTCAGTTTCTTAAAATAAGACAACAATGAAGTTTGCTGCATTGATTTGATGGACTTGTCCTTTCACACAAGATTTTTCTTGTCGCATGTGGTTCTGTTTGATAACCTTTTATCCACAGTAAAACTTCTTTCAAAAAGGAGTCAATGTTCTCAAACCCCAACACTGCGTTTTCAATTAAGTTTATGTAATAGTCTAAATCCTTTGCTGATATTTCAACAATATTCACACCTAGATTAGATTCTGTAGATTCTGTCTCAAAAGAAACACTCTCTTTGCTCAACCCCTCATCCATTCACGTTTTATCATGAGATTGCACCAATTCAGTCACATCTTCAAGCTCCACCTCTAATTCTAGTTCTCTTACTATTTCCACAACAAATGTAGTCACCTCCTCCCCTGAAGTCTTGAACTCCTCAAAGTAATCCATGAGCAGTGGAATCAATATCTTCCAAACTCCTATTAATATGACATTACCTCCTCCCATGAATCACAAATGTTCTTGATGACATCTAGAAAGGTGAATCCTTTCGGGAAACTCTTCAATTTACTTGACTCAGATCCATCAGAGGAATCACTGTCTATGGCAGCTACAACCTTTTGAAAGGTGTTTCTTAAATTAATAAAACTTGAAAATCAAAATCACTTCTTGATCCAGAGGCTGCAGAGTAGATGTTGCATTGGCAGCCATGAAAACAACATGAATCTCCTTGTACATCTCAATCAGAGCTCTTGGGTGACCAGGTGCATTGTCAGTGAGCAGCAATATTTTGAAAGGAATTTCATTTTCTGGGAATTTTATTTTCTCATCTTAGGCTTAAATATTCAGTAAATTATGCTATAGAGAGATGTTCTGTCATCCAGTCTTTGTTGATTCATTTATAGGGCACAGTCAGAGTAGATTTAGTGTAATTCTTAAGGAATTCCTAGGAATTTCAGAATGGCAAGGTTTAGCATTGGCTTCAACCTAGTCACCAGCTGCATTCACCTGTAACAAGAGAGTCAGCTTGTGCTTTGAAACTTTAAAACCAGGCCTTGACTTTTCCTCTCTATTTTCTCAAACCCCGACACTGCTTTATCAACTAAGTTTATGCTATTCTTCCTTTTGCTTCAACGCTTAGAAGCCAATGTAGGGTTCTAAATCGGCCTCTCTATTTATGGAAGTCCAAGATGATATTTTTTCCCTATATAAGGCTATTTTGTCTATCTTGAAAATCTGTTGCTTGGTGAAGGAACCTTCATCCATGATCTTAGCTAGATCTTCTGGATAACTTGCTGCAGTTTCTACATCAGCGCCTACTGCTTCACCTTGCATTTTTGTTTTATATGGATGGTTTCTTTCTTTAAACCTCATGAACCAACCTCTTCTGGCTTCCAACTTTTCTTCCACAATTTCCTCACATCTCTTGTCCTTCATAGCATTGTAGAGAGCTAAGGCCTTGCTCTGAATTAGGCTTTCACTTAAGGAAATGTGACTTTGTTTGATCTTCTATCCAAAGCATTAAAACTTTTTCCATATCGGCAATAAGACTGCTTTGCTTTTTTACCATTTGTGTTTTTACTGGTGTAGCACTTTTTAATTTGTGTCAAGAACTTTTCCCTTTTTATAAATTTAAATAAACATAAGAGGTACAAGTACAGTTTTGTTTTGTTTTGTTTTGTTTTACATGGACGTATTGCCTAGTGGTGAGTCTGAACTTTTACTGTGACCATCGCCTGAATAATGTACATTGTGAAGAACTTTTCCTTTGCATTCACAACTTGGCCAACTGGCACAAGAGGCCCAGCCTGGGGCCTATCATAGCTTTCAGTGTGCCTTCTTTATTAAGCTTAATCATTTCTAGCTTTTGATTTAAGCTGAAAGACATGCTATTCTTCCTTTGGCTTCGACACTTAGAAGCCATTGTAGGGTCCTAAATTGGCCTAATTTCAATATTATGTCTCAGACAATAGAGAGGCCTGAGGAGAGGGAGACAGATAGCAAACTCAGGTTGTTGTAGCAGTCAGAACACATGCCATTTATGTATTAAGTTCATGCCTCTTACTCTCTTCCTTGAGATCACTCCCTTAATAATAATAGGAAGTACTTTGTGTAATTTTCATGGAGCTTGAGAGGAGAGATACTAGGGAATGATTTCTTGTTCTTTCACAGACCGTATAAATGTTTTCTGTTTGCACAGCACTTCAACTTCACCTTTAACTACTTTAACTCATCTACATTTAAAAATAGAAATAAAGAAAATCTTGTAAGCAATTATTAAGAAAATTGTATATATGATAAAAATATGACTTTACCTATATAATGTAAGTCTAAATAGGTAAATTTACATCAATACATTAAAAATAATAATTTTGTTTATCTGTAGTACCTATTGTTAACTGAAAATTTGCAAGATGTATGAATTTGGAAAGGATATATATATATATTTTTTTCTTGTAAAGGATTATAGCCTGCAAGGTGGCCATCCTGCAGGCTGGGAAGCATAGCCTCTGGCAAAGACCAGGGAAGACACTTGAAAGGAGGAGGAGTTGGGGCGGGAGCTTTATGCTGAACAGGTTGGCTAACCATACATATTTAACTGGTTATGAGACAAGCTATGAATATTCATGAAGGCAGTTCTGATACATGCTCATTGAATAAATGTGCGTGTTACGTATGAACTAGTAGAGAGTTAACATTTTTTTTTTGGTTTTTGTTTGAGACGGAGTCTCACTGCCATGCCCAGGCTGCAGTGCAATGGTGCAATCTCGGCTGACTGCAACCTCTGCTTCCCAGGTTCAAGAGATTCTCCTGCCTCAGTTTCCCGAGTAGCTGGAATTATAGGCGCTTGACAACACACCCGGCTAATTTTTGTATTTTTAGTAGAGACCAGGTTTCACCATTTTGGCCAGGCTGTTCTCAAATTCCTGACCTCAAGTGATCTGCCCACCCCAGCCTCCCAAGGTGCTGGGATTAAAAATTTAACATTTAAATGTATTACAGTTTTCCCTATGCATCAAAAGGTGAAGTAGGGACGTGAAGTTACTCCAGTGCACAGCCTCTGTACACTGGCCAGAACCAGTCCATGGTCAGCGATCTTAGGAGGAGAAAGTTACTGAAATCAGTCTCTTATTCAATCAAAGCTATTGTTATGGCTCGTGGAACAGGGGCTGGGGGCAGTTAGTCAGCATCTGGTGGGACTGTAAATTGTTTTAATATTGTTTATCTCGAAGTCAGTGCTTGTTTAACTGCAAAATAAAAAGGAAAACCTTGTGGTAACTAGAACCTAGTTCATTTGTTAAGTGCAGGTGTGTGACTTTACTCTTGCCAGCATGGCCTTAAACCTTGTTAATAATTTGACATTTCATTACGACAAAGACTAGGCTATGTTAGTCTTATGATCTCTGTTTTAATGTAAATGCTGGCTAGTTGTGTCTAAACTCCAAAACAAAGAGGGTATAATGAAGTGTGTCTGACTTCCTTTCTTATTATGGCGAGGGACTCAATTTTTAAGTTTTTTTCTGGGGTTCCCTTGGCCAGGAGGAGGTCTGTTCGGTCTGTTGGGGAACATAGGATTTTACATTTAGTTTACACTACTGAGTGCTACAAACCATGCCAGGAGTTATTACTGGGTTAGTTTCAAGGTTCTTAGCCACACCAATAATTAGAGGATATTATCCTCAAACAATGGAATTCAAGGGGATATTTGTATTGTAGAGCTTTAATTTCACTTTTCTATGTTTGTGAGCAGAACTGGCATTTTAATAAATGTTCAGGGCATTTCTGGTAGTGTATAATTCACAAGACAAAAATTGAAGTAAAAGTTAGGAGCGAACTTGAATGTAAAAGTAAGAACATTTTTGTTTATTCACTCTTTCTCTTTGATCCTCAAAGTAATAAGTATTTTAAATTATAGAACTAAGTTCATACTCTGCTTTACTTTTCCATCGCATATTTTAAGCTGTCTACAAACTTAGCTCATCATTGGATTCTGGCTTGGAATTGTTGTCACTTCTTATTGTTTTATATTTTGGCAGAATCAGTCAAAAGAATATCATCTCAGTAGAAAGATGTGACCAATTGCTTTAAACAAGTTATATTTTGACTGAATCAAGAAAGAAGGTTCATTTAAACTCTGTAGACGAACCCTCATCAGTCTCTCCATATGGCTTTTGACAATGCCTGAAAGACTGTTATGTATTATGTTTATTTTTAGAGTCAACCAATCTCTTTTAACTGAGACTGCAGGATGAAAAAAGCAATAATACTCTCAGATAGCTCTTAGGTTACTGTGAGTGAGTTGAATTATTTCTTTCTATTAGAAGCTGCTGTCCTATTCTTCACTTCCTACAGATTTCTTTAGAATTAACACAGAGAAAAAAGTTATCTTTTTTGGGTCTGCTGATGAACTTAATCTTTTCATTATTACATGTGAACTAAAGTTATAATAAAGCAGGCTGACTGAGTTTTATTCATCTTTGTGTCTGAAAGTCTATTGCAATTTTATTTTTCGAATTAAATTGATCTAGACAACAGTTCAACTTCCTCAAAAATAAATATTTCAAAAGAGCTTACCACCACAAGCATCCCTTCAAAGTTAAAGATTTAGAATATAAACTCGTTTTGACTGTTCTGCCTTTGAATGCATTTGAAAATGCCTTAGGGAATAAAAGGTAAGCACAGAGTTTCACTCAGGAGTATTTGCTTTGTTTTTCCAAGGAAATTCATGCTGAAATGCAAAATCAGAGTCTCATATTGATTACCTTTCAGTGACCAGGCAAGAAATAGTAAAGAACATTTCAAAGTTTAGAGTAGGAATATATCAGAAAATATCTAAAGGGTATTGCAATTACTGGAATACATACAGACTCAAACTTCAATTAACAAGTTAGATTTCAAAGGTGGAAAATACCTGCTTTTTTTTCTGTTGTCCAATTCTGTGCTCCATTTTTATTTGATTTATTTTATCACTATGTTCTGCTTTCTATTTATGAACAATTGGCTGTTATTCAAAGCAGCTAATGCCTTTCTTTTGCATATAAGTGGCAACTATTCTGAAACTGTGACCACAAAATGTGTGGGGTGGTGGTGGCCATATTCAGGTGTGCATTGCTTAAAGTAACTTGAAAACGATATACAGATGTTGGAAATAAGAAAATGAATGGATACATAAAAAGATATAAAATACCATTTGCTATTCAAAAGCATTTATCACTGTCTAAATATTAGCTTTCTTCACTTATATAATGCACAAATTTTTAGAAAAGAGCCACTGTAAAAATAGGTAACAAACTCAATTCTTTGTACGAAAGTTTCACAAATTAACAAAACCCATGTATTATGATTTGGGAAATTATTGTCGCCTGTCAATAATATGTTACAGTTGGTATGGATGATAATGTGAATGTGGTTAGAGAAAATTGTAGGGTATATCATTTACCTAATAACTTAAGAATTCCAGAGTCATATTAAAAAAAAAGATAAGTCGCTTCCAGGTAACGTCTATTGGAAATACATGGATGTAGGAGGGTTTTTCTGTTTTTGTTTTTGAGACGGAGTCTCACTCTGTGGTCCAGGCTGGAGTGTTCAGTGGCTGATCTTGGCTCACTGCAAGTTCCACCTCCCTGGTTCACGCTATTCTCCTGCCTCAGTCTCCCGAGTAGCTGGGACTACAGGCACCCGCCACCACGCCCGGCTAATTTTTTTTTTTTTTTTGTATTTTTAGTGGAGACGGGTTTTCACCGTGTTAACCAGGATGGTTTTGATCTCCTGACCTTGAGAGCCATCCGCTTGGGCCTCCCAAAGTGCTGGGATTACAGGTGTGAGCCACCACGCCTGCACGGATGTAGGAGGTTAAAAGATACTCTTCTCTGTCTCTCTGTGATATCTTTTCTTTCAAAAATATCTTATTACTTCCCAGAGAGTAGTTTGAATGGCAAAAGTACTTCACTGATGAAAATACAGAAACAGTTTTGTTTAAAACCCAGGTGAGCATTTACCTGCTGGTAAGTTTTGCCTCCTCACACCTTCCTCCCCTTCTTTCCCCTTCTCACACTCAGCCTTTACCTTCCTTTCTTTCCTTATCTTTTCTTCCTCTTTTCCTGCCCTTTCCTTCTTCCCTTCTTTTACTATGTGTTCATTCCTTTCTTTTTCTTCTGTTCTCTCTTACCTCTCTTTTTTATTTTTATTTTTGTTTTCTTCTTTTCCTTGTCCTTTATCTTGCCTTTCATTATTCACTCCCTTCCTTTATTTTTCCCAAGCTTTTTTTTCTCTCTCTCTCTTTTGTTTAGCCACTGGTTTTTTTTTTGTTTTTTTTTTTTTTAGACAGAACCTTACTTACTCTGTCACCCAGGGTGGAGTGCAGTGGCGTGATCTTGGCTCACTGCAATCTCTGCCTCCCTAGGTTCAAGTGATTCTCTTGCCTCAGCCTCCTGAGTAGCTGGGACTACCGGTGCCCACCACCACGCCCAGCTAATTTTTATATTTTTAGTAAAGAAGGGATTTCACCATGTTGGCCAGGCTGGCCTCGAACTCCTGACTTCAGATAATCCACCCACATCGGCCTCCAAAAGTGCTGGGATTACAGACGTGAGCCGCAGTGCCCGGACTGTTTAGCCACTCTTCATGTCCCTCTCTTTCTTTTCATTTTTCCCTTCCACATAGAGGCCTTACATGCAGCACAGGAAATAAACTAAGAAATGATTGCTTGCCTTTGAAACAATGTCCAGTAAAATTTCACAGAAAGCTACAAATAATGACTATTCATTGTGATATATATATATATATGCATATACTCTTGCTGAGTTCCCTGAGGGCAGAGATTGGATCTTGCTCATCTCTATAACCTCCTTACCTGATACTGCCTAGCACAGGGTAGCGGGCACTGTTCATGCCCTTCCCAGATACCAGTGTCTGGCCTGTTGCACCCATCCTTTCTCCTTATGAGTGTTGCCAGGAAAACTGCTCTTGGCCCAATGCTAGTGGCTATGCCCTCCAAATAATGGACTTCCCAGATTGCCTCAAGGGGATATAAGAATCAAGTGTAGGTACAAAGTTATGTTTTGAACATGTGAAATGCCTGCACCAGTTTCAATTGTCAATTTCTATGCATCGACATTCACAAAATTGACTTCATCAGAGGTATCTGCTCTTTGCTTGTGGACTCCTGCCACAGTTGACATCCTTTGTACACAGGTGTTAGATAGAAAGTTGTTGCTATAGAAAGTAAGTGAGAGGTATTTGGAAAACATCTTAGTCCATTTCGGCTGTTGTAATAAACTTAGCATGAACTCGATTACATACAAATAACTGAAGTTTATTTTCTATTTTTCTAGAGGCTGGGAAGTAGAAGGTCAAGGTACTAGAGGATTTGGTGACTGGTGAGGGCTGGCTTCCTGGTTCCTAGAAGGCTATCTTCTCACTGTGTTCTTACATGGTGGAGGGAACCGAGAGGCTCTCTGGAATCTCTTTTATAAGGGATTTAATCCCATTCACGAGCTAATTACCTCTCAAAGGCCCCACCTTTAAATACCATCGCATTGAGAATTAGGTTTCAAAATATGACTTTTGGAGACATACCCTTTCCGTCCATAGCAGATGTCTATGTTTCTATGGGATCAGACATAAGCTACGCTCTAGCTGAAACGACATCCTTGCTTTGTTCTGCCCCCACCCTCTCCTGCTCCCCTCACTTTTTTCCTTGAGAGCACTCCCTTAATAAGTTACATGCACCCCTTTTCCCTTATTAGCATCTTGCATTAGTGTTGTGGATGTGTGATAATTAGCCACTTTTGATGTTATTATTAAGTAACGTCCGTAGATTACAATAGGGTTTACTCTTCGTGTTGTAGAATCTATGGATTTTGAAAGATATATAATGGCACATATTCACCCATACTGTATCATACAGAACAGTTTCACTGACCTAAAAATCCCCTGTACTCCACCGTTGACCTCTCACTCCCTTCCCCCAAACTCCTGGGAACCACTGATCTTTTTACTGTCTTTATGGTTTCACATTTTCCAAAATGTCAGATAGTTGAAATTATTAGAGAATGCAGCCTTTTCAGATTGGTTTCTTCTACTTAGCAATATGCATTTAAGTTTCCTCCATGTCTTTTGTGGCTTGATAACTCATTTCTTTTTATTGTTCAATAATATTCCATTGTATGGATGTACTACAGTTTTTATATATTCACCTATTGAAGGACATCTTGGTTAATTCCAGATTTTGGAAATTATGACAAAACTGCTGTAAATATTCTTGCACAGATATTTGTATAGATGTAAGTTTTTATCGTATTTGAGTAAATATCAAAGAAAATAATTATGATTATATGGTAAGAAAATGTGTAGGTTTGTAAGAAACTGACAAACTGTCTTTCAAAATGGCTGTGACTTTTTGCCACCAGGAATGACTGGGATGCTCCACATCCTCACTGGCATTTGGTGGTGTCAGTGTTTGGGGTTTTAGCCAATTTAATAGGTAGGTAGCTATATCTCATTCTTGTTTTAATTTAGAATTATCTAATGACATATGAAGTTGAGCATCTTTTCACGTAAATTTTGCATCTTCAAATGTTCTTTAATTAGGAATCTGTTCAGATATTTTGCTCATTTTAAAATTGAATTATTTTTCTTCTTGTTGAGTTTTAAGAGTTCTTTATACATTGGAATACTAATTATTTATTAAATATATATTTTGCAAATAATTTCTCCCAATTGTGTCTTGTCTTTTCATTCCCTAAAGAATATATTTCAAAGAACAGATTTTTTGTTGTTGTTGTTTTGAGACGGAGTCTTGCTCTGTCACCCAGGCTGGAGTGCAGTGGCGAGATCTTGGCTCTCTGAAACCTCCACCTTCTGGGTTCAAGCGATTCTCCCATCTCAGCCTCCTGAGTAGCTTGGATTACAGGTGCCCGCCACCACACCTGGTTAATTTGAATTTTTTTTTTTTTTTTTTTTTTTAGTAAAGTCGAGGTTTTGCCATGTTGGACAGGTTGGTCTTGAACTCCTGAGCAGAGGTGATCCACCCACCTTGGCCTCCCAAAGTGCTGGGATTACAGGCATGAGCCATCCCGCCCTGCCAATACATTTTAATTTTAATAATGTCCATTTAATCAATTTTTTATGAACCATATATTTGGTGTTGTATCTAAAAAATCACCACCAAACTATTGCTCACCTAGATTCTCTCCTATAGGAGATTTATGGTTTTGAATTGAGTGCTTATATTTACTCTTCTAGGAGAAATAGTAGTGATTGTGACAGACAACAGTTCTACACTCAGGAAATTTATCATGTAGTGTGTTTACTAGTTATACATGCACACATTGACTTTTGGTATTTAATAAATACAAGCATGAAAATAAGTAGAGGTACATTGCATATTATAAATCTGGTTGAATATTAGTATATACTAACATATTCACGTACATGTAAGCATGTGTGTACATGAAGGTGAAATAAACTAAGTGCCTTGATTTTTTTAAATGAACTCTAAAAATGATAGTTTCTATAATCTTGTCTCCCCTTGCTTTCTCAGTATTTTATTCAAGAAGTATATATATACATATATATATGTGTGTGTGTGTGTATATTTACATATACTTTTTTTTTTTTTTTGAGACGGTGTCTCGCTCTGTCGCCCAGGCTGGAGTGCAGTGGTACAATCTCGGCTCACTGCAAGCTCCGCCTCCCGAGTTCACGCTATTCTCCTGCCTCAGCCTCTCCAGTAGTAGCTGGGACTACCGGTGCCCACCACCACGCCCAGTTAATTTTTTGTATTTTTAGTAGAGACGGCGTTTCACCGTGTTAGCCAGGATGGTCTTGATTTCCCGACCTCGTGATCCGCCCGCCTCGGCCTCCCAAAGTGCTGGGATCACAGGCGTGGGACACAGCGCCCGGCCTAAAGAAGTATATTGAACCAAATTCCACTGTGGAATATTACCCAGAAAAATACTCAGTGTACAATGCACTATTAGAAGGGATTTTTATAGAGCAAATTCCTACTATAAATTTTTATAGTAGGAAAGTTGTATACAAGAATACAGGGTAAAAAAAAAAAAAAAAAAAAAAAAAGTCTCCGGTGTGGTGGTAATTTCTTTAACACAGAGAATCTTGGCTTGAAGTTCCAGGAAAGCCGTAAAGAGTGGGCTGATAAGGTTCAACAGTAAGCAGATAACCATTTTAGTGATTTTTAAACTCTAAGTAGAGAAAGCTAGTGTTGGGCATGGTTAATCCTTGGAGAGTCTGGAACATAGTTGATTTCATCAAAATGAGAGAAAAATTAAATGATTAATGATGTGATAATAGAGATGAGGCTAAAAAGAACATTTTTTGTAAGGTTATAGAAGTATTATCGCAAGACTTGGTAAGCCTGTTCTTTTGCAAGTCGATGATAAGGCGATATTACTCCTTTGGTAATCCAAGGTTACAGTAAATTGCAAATGAGCTGCTTTGCAGGGCTATATTTAATTTGAGATGAAGCAAGAGAAATGCCCTAATGCATATGTTTTTGGAAGGGAATAAGGACATGGGAAACTCCATTATACTGAGTCATAACAGAATTTAGTGAACCACATCTGTGTCTTGTCTGGTTCATAGCTCAGGCTAATGTTTTAACACGCTCAATAATAATCACTGAAAGACATTGAAAGACATCAGTGCTTAGATCAATGATATGGGTAGTGGAAAGTGGGTAACAACCATATTTATAGCATTTCCATTTCCTCATCCAATTAATTAATTAGAGATACTTGGGATTTTGTTTTTAATGTTTCATTTCTAGGCACAGAAAGCAATATAGAAATTACATATAAAGTGTTATTTATGCTCTCCAAATTCTGCATTACAAAGGGGTAAACTTAGGAATTAGATGGACTTATTTGTATGATCATTTTAAGGTACAGACAGTTATCTTCACTGAAATAACGAAAATATATTATCATGTTATTAATCGTTTGTTTTGTTAACATATAATGCTAATTCTAGGAACCACTAACAAAGGGGTCATTTTTCTATTAACAGATGAATTTTTATTGAAGTAAAAATTTCCAGAAATACTAAGGTCTCTCAGCAAGGGGAAGAAATGGGAAAACAAAATGACTAGGTTCTTATTGCATAAATTATTTGATTAATTCAGCATAGCAACCCTGTCAGATATATGTTAATATCCACACTTTTTAGGTATGGAATCTGAAGCCTATCGATTTTTTTTTTTTTTAAATTGCTCAAGTACTCATACCAAGTAAGTAAAAGCCAACATTATGCAATACAATCTGATGGCTAAAAAGTACCCATATATTTACATGCAAATTAAACTCTTTACATGCACTTCTTTCACACTCCACGAATACAATGTATCTTCTTTTTCAGGTTTCTTAAATCAGGAACTTGCGGTTCTCTTCTGCAGAAGCATACAAGGAATGTGGACTGAAGCTAATGTTGTCAAATTATTAGTTACATGCATACAATTATAAAGCTCAGGAAAAACTCCTTGTATTTCTTTTATACAACTATAAAATTAGTAAGATACATGTTAGTACTAAATAACATAGCAATACTAGTCAAACTTTTTAATAAGCACTTAATGTTAAGAATAACACCAGTTTTTGCAGAAATTATATTTTGTTTATAATGTGCAATATACTGGCTTCTTATATGTAAGCTTTAAAAATTTTTTCCATGTAAATGCTAATGTGTCCTTCGTAATTCAGTTCTACTCAGGAACTTTAATTTTGAGAGTACCTCTCAATGTCAAATGATCTTCAACACAGGTGTATCTTTCTGTGTTCCACTTGTCTTTCCTTATCATTTTCCAGGATTACAGGAGTACTCATCAGCTCCAAAGATGGTAGCATAAATGCAAGCACAAGAGCTAATGCTCTGGGCCATATTCAATTATACAGTGGTTATCTGGGCAATTCATAATATGCTTATTGTATTATTTATATATTAATCTAAATGAAATAGAGCATTTTAAAATTTTTTGAACTCACAATGATACATTTTTAGGCTCCCAGAATTCCTAAGAACAATCCTCACTCATCCATGGCTAAACTGAAATTTAATAATATCCCCTTGAGTCCCTTCAGGAAGAGAGGGAGCTGGGTGTGTGTGGACTCCCCAAGATTACCCTTAGGCTCGATGACACACTACAAGGATGCCTGGGACTGAGAAAAAATCTGTTATACTCATGGTTAGAGTTTATTATGACAAAAGGATGCAGATTAATATTAACAAAGAAAAAGACAAAATTAGAAGAAACTAGATGCAAACTTCTAGGCTGCTAGTAGAGTTGCACAAGGACCCATGTGGTCCTCACAGCAATGTTATCTGACAACACATGCTAAGTGTCATCAACCAGCAAAGCTTACCTGAGCTTTGGTATCCAAGGTTTATGTTTGAGGTCAGATAAGCATGTAGTGACTGCACGATTGACTTCAGCTCCTCAGACTGCAGCCCCGCCCTGCCTTCCACTCAACCTCTACCCCCAGGAAAAATAGACATTCAACATAAGTCACATGGTTAAGGTAAACTTATCTGGTCAGATTGATACAATATGGACTGAGGCCTCAGACATACAAAAACACTCTTTTCAGGAATTACATTCCCAGGGTTCTGAGGTTATCTCCAAGGAGCTGGCCAAAATTCATTCCTGAAGACAAACCTTCCTTTGGAATGTCCACAATTTGAGTAATTCAGACCTACTGAGTTAACCTTTTACTGTTCACATAAGAACACCATTATTTGATTAAATAATCCATAATAATGATTGTCACCACTTATTTAGCACATAGAACGTGTCAAGCCCTGTTCAGACATTACCTTATGTTTTTTCTCAACAAATACAATATTAAATCCATTTGCTGATGAGGAAGATAGAATCAGAAAACTAATTTAAATTTCCCACACCACATGGCTAGTAAATATTAAAGCTGGTATTTGAACAAAGTTCTATTTGATTTTAGAGTCTTGCTCTACTCCCTCTACCATATACATTGCAGAAATTTGGACCTTCATAGTCTATAAGAGAAATATACAGTAAAATAATAGGACCTAGAGTCAATGAATGTGATATATATTGTCATGGCTTTGGCTTAAGCACCCTGACAACCTGGCTTTAGTCCTCACTCCTCTAGATTTCTCATTGTGGAAAAATCAGTACACCAACTAGAAAATAACCACCAGAAAAAAGACTCTGCTTCATAATCCTTTAGTTCTTTCACTGAATCTGCTTCTTCACATGTTTACCATTTTTAATGGAGGCTGAACAGGGGAAATGACATGTTGCGGGGAGCATTGATTATATTGTCTTCCTTAACAGGGTGTTGATTTTATTTGACCAATCAGTAAATTACTGGTAGATACTGCTCTTCCTCTGAGGATCCATTTCTTAATATGGATCTGTTTTGGTTCTGTTCCTTGTCCTGGAATGCAGCCCTTAATACAGAATATAGTCATTTTTGTCTTAAAGTGTGGCTTTTCTGACATTACAAGTGAGTGTCTTAGGTGCCCAGTGAGGTTTCTCCAGTCTACTGGGTGATAACGCCAATTCCAAAGTCTTCCAGAATAGAACAACCTCTGATACCTCCTGCCTTCAGCATTCAGCTTGTAGCCATAATTCTCCATTAGGCCTCTCACAGTATCACTCTGTACCTGTTCAGTTCATTTCTCAGCCAAAGACCCCATGAAGATTTATGACCAATCTATCTCGTGTCCAATATCGTGTTGTACAAATTCCACCCATTTCTGCAAATTCAAACTCCAATCTAAGCCTCCTCAGCTCTGCAATATTGAGTATAGCTCCATGCCTCATTCTCTGAAAAGTGCCCCAGATAGGAAGCCAGTATGAAGAGAGAGTTTATCTCCCAAGTGTTCCTTTCCTCAAGGTTCACAGTGTGTACTACTTCTGGTTCAATGCTTTAAAATTATACCCATATAATTAATCTAGTTTAATAGTCATTTACTATGGGAGGGCCAGTTCAATAACAGTTATTTTGTCATTGTTGAAGTCACTACCAGCAGGATAGTCAAATAAAATAATTTAATTGACAATTGTAACACTTTACAATTTAACATCCGCTTGCCTTTCTCGTCCTGTTTATTCACATCAATTGAGTATGTTTTTCACTTCTCAAACACTTTTGAAACTCAGTGCATTTGAGTATATCCTTCTTTTTTCTTGGGATGTGTTTTCCTCTCTTCCGTCAATCTCCCTCAGTTTTTAAGACCCAAGAAAACTTACTGCTTCCTCTCTGAAGTTGTTCCCAACCACTCCCACTAAATCTAAAATCCTGTGCCACTTACCTATATTATTATTTGTATCATCCACAGAATTTTAGAACTTTCATAGGTATTTCTGTGTAAATCTATCTTCCAAAAGAATTTTGAGATATTTAGAAAAACAAATACCATTTGTTTGTGTAGAGTAGGTATTCAGAATTTAAAAAATATATCTGAGTGTATTTTTTGACAGTATATTTTACAAAATAGCTTATATTATTAATGTCTGATGCTATTACTTAACCACTACCACTGTATGTAGTGACCACTGGCCACTAACACTGTTTACTATGATCAATTTTATCAAAAGCTTTGCTTTAATTATTTAATTATTTCACTTATTCTTTCCAATGACCTTACATGGAAGGTGGTATTTCTTCCATAATAAAGTTGAGGAATACTAAGTCGGCACTAGGTAAAGAAACTTGTTGACAATAATTTAGCAAGCTTTGGATAACCAGTATTTCAACCTAGATTTTTCCATTGCAATTCACAAGTTCTAAACTATGGCAATTTATGTAACAGACAGAGGTCTTCAGAAACAAATTAGAATTGTATTTGAGAGATAATTTTTGATATGTCACATTCCATTATTAACATATTCATATGTAGAATTATTGAAGAAGAGAATATGAATGAAAGTAATTTGTCTTTGGTAGTAGTTTTTCATTCTTTAGGGAAAAGTATTACCAGGCCATTGATTTGAGATGAGACTGCAGAAATTTGGAGAAATAAAACCTCAATGTGAACTGAGCATCTGTTTAATCATTTATTAATAAAATATATTTAAAGTCTGAAATATTCTAAATACATGTTAATTTATTTAAATTCAGAATATATCAAACTATTTTTGAGAATTTGGAAAATATATTTTAATTATCATATTTTAGAATATAAGCAAGCAGAAATTAGCATCTTAAGAAAAAATGAGATTAATAGGCTAGACCAAGGCTTTTATTAATGTAAATCACTTATGGTATTAAAATTATGACTTATTAGAAGGTCAATTGCATTTCATTAAAAATGTCACATTTTATATAATAATGTAATTTTAAATATCTTGACTTTAACAAGACTGAATTTTTTCCTTTTTAAATATTTGGTTAAATTATATTTTGTTAGTGGTACAGACTGAGTTAACTGATCAAATATAATAACCTAAAAAGTCTTAAGTGTATGAATGCCACTTATTTTATTAGCCCCCAAATTATATGAGTTTTTCTCAGGACCTATATGATAAGATTTTGAATTAAAATGTATTGATTGTAAGTGAATACTTCAAAGTGATTGATATTTTCAAAATGCATATTGTGAAGACCAAAATATATTTGACAATAGAGATATGGAGTAATGTGTCATCTGAAGAAACAGAAATTTTACTTTACAAACTTTTATTTCAAAGAATTTTGTATGTAGGAAAGCTAGGTATCTAGTTCACTGAAAACTTACTAGCATTGGCTTACAGAATTTAATTGAAGGCAGACTTGAAGTTCAGTGAAATACCAATCATTCAGGAAGTGAATGAAATACCATTCTTGAAAGTATTACAAGGCCCTAGAATTTAAAATGGTGATAAGTATGGAGGATTCTCTTTTATTTCACTTGACTGCAGAAACTAATCAATAAACATATTTTTTTATGATCAATGTCAATTGCCTTTTTGAAATCTGTTGTAGACCTCTGTGTTTAGCTAAGATAACTATATGGTTTTCTATTATTTCATATGGAGAGACTGGAAGAGTGGTATTTTTGTAAATAAAAGAAGAGAGAGAATTTTTGAAAGAAACTAACTTCAATTCATGTATTCTTGGTAATTGCTACCCTTTTTTCTTTAAAATAACTAAGACATTCTGGCTCTAGTGTTTTGCCTTCAGACTTTTTGATCTACTTTTTGATCTGCTCTTATTACATTCTTGGTAATCTGTTTCATCTTTCTGTAATTCAGTAGCTAAGTAAAATGTTACAATAGTTGTTCTAAAGATTCTGTAAAGGCTTTACTAGATTATTAAAGTTAACACTGAGCAGGATATTCATCATTAGTCAATAAAAAAATTATTAAATAAGTCCTCCAGAGTGAAAACTCATAGTAGGACAAAATGCATGCATTAAATAATGATACTACCTGAGGAGAAAAGGAACCCTTCTCTTTTTGAGACATGGTTTCACTCTTGTCGCCCAGGCTGCAGTGAAATGGCGCAATCACGGCTCACTGCAAACTCCGCCTCCCAGGTTCAAGCAATTATCCTGCCTCAGCCTCCCAAGTAGTTGGGGTTACAGGTGCCCACCACTATGCCCAGCTAATTTTTTTTTTTTTTTTTTTTTGTATTTTTGTATTTTTGTAGAGGCGGGGTTTCACCATGTTAGTCAGGCTGGTCTCGGCCTCCTGACCTCAGGTGATCTAACCACCTTGGCCTCCCAAAGTGCTAGGATTACAGGCGTGAGCCACCGCACTGGGCAAGATACAAAATATCTTTCATAGTTTGTTTTGTTGATTATTTGTGAAAATATAAAATTTTGTAAGTACTTTAACATTCTCACTCTTGTAATCATATTTAATATCTTATCTTTAAAGGAAATAATTGTCGATTGAATAACTTCTATGTTTATAACACAGATTTAGGTTCTGAATATGATTAAATTGGGAGAACATTGCCTCTAATATGAAAGGTCATGATTATCTTTAAGGAAAGGAAATTAAGAAAATGAAAGACAACTCAGTCTGTGATAAATATGTTCAAATATGAGGTATAGTGATTAAATTCTTCAGGAATTGAAAGAAATTAGATAGCAAGATATGCTAGCATAGTTAGAAATTTTTTTTCAGGGTATATACAGATTAAACAAGAACTTATGTCTATAGGGTAACAAAATAACATTGGAAGCTGTAAATTGCCCATTAAATCTTTCCTGATAGTGATACCACACAAAACCAAAATTAAACCTAGTTTACTCTGGATACCTAGATTATAACATAATTAGGTTCATATTAGTCCTAATAAAGCTAGGTTTTGGCTTTATTTTTAAGGGATGCAATATTTAATAACACTTCCCCCACCTTCTAGTTTCTTACCTGCAAGACACTGAAGGCACTTGTGCCACTTCCTCCTACTAGAGTAAAATCCACGGGCAGTAAGATGAGATTCGAAAATCCACTAACTCTGCCTTAATGAGAAAGACCAATCTTGTCCAAACAAAATTTGAAGTACTTGAAGATAATTATGCTGAAAAAATATTTTTAAAATGGAGAAAATGGGAACCAGTGAAAAGAGCCATAACAGAAAAGATGGGAAACAGCACTTAAGAGGTACGTATAAACATTATTGTAAAAATGATTTGACCAGCCTGACCAACATGAAGAAACCCCATCTCTACTAAAAATACAAAATTAGTCAGGCGTGCTGGTGCACAACTGTAATCCCAGCTACTCAGGAGACTGAGGCAGGAGAATCGTTTGACCCTGGGAGGTGGAGATTGCGGTGAACCGAGATCACACCATTGCACTTCAGCCTGGGCGGCAACAGTGAAACTCTCTCTCTCAAAAAAAAAAAAAAAAGATTTAATCTTGGAAACCTAGAAAAAATGTTAAGGGACTGCTGGCTTATTCCCTTAATAAATTTCAAGAAACCTAATTTCTATGAGCTAAGAAATGAATTGTGAAATATGATGAGAGACAGACATACAAATGGGTGCTGGCTGAAAGGTGAGCAGAAATACAGAGATGGGGTGAGATGAGATAGCAACACAGATAAACAGTAATGGTATGTGAAACAGACTTATGAAAAAGTCTTAGAGGAATATAATAGAAAAACTGAATTGATCAGGAAGAAAAATATAAATTTCAAAATTACAAAATGATGATATCCATCAGTAATTCGTTCTAGAAAGTCAGAATTACTGTTATAACAATAATATTAAAATAGGTTGCTAAATGATTTTTTTAGAGCTGTAGAAATAGAAGGCAATCTTATATCCAGACATTTTGGAGAATGTTTTGTATTTCAAGGAAAAAAAGTTTTTCTAAATGAGTCAAAGCAGAAATGGAAGGATCCAGTTTTCAACACATAAATTTGGATTGTGTCTAACTTAATCTCTTAAACATTAGATGCCAAAAGAAAATATGAGCAATATTCTCAGGCTTTTGATGAGTTACTTGAGAAGGCAAAACTTCAGTATGCAAAATTCAATTGAAAAGTGAGTCTAAGAATGAATATCCTTGCTGAAATCAGACATTTTCATGATTGTATTCTGTCAAATACAATATTTTCCGTGATTGTATTCTGTCAATACATGTCATGATTGTATTCTGTCAAACCTTTACGTAACAAGTAAGACACTTAACAATTCAACAATTACTAGAAATAGGTGGAAGGCCTCCCAAATTATTATGAAGAGTCGGCATAATTCTCATGTTAAATGTAACAAAGACTGCTTTCCCAAACTAACTCCCACTAAAAACGGACTTGTTATCAATAGAAAATAAAGGACCTTAAATTAAATATTAACTAATAGAATCCAACACTGATTTAAGAAGAGGAGCAGGTAATGTTGTGGTGTTTTAAAATAATAAAATTGGACAATATACTGTATTAGATGATCTCTTTCATAAATCCTCTAAGGTAATTGATATAATTCAACACCAATTAATCAATTAAATGTTTATTTTTCTTTAATTTTTTAATTTTTTCTTAAATGGCTGAATTACTTTTATATGATGGTATCTTTTCCAATTAGAGTCAATATTACAGTAAAATATTATTGAAATAAAAATACATTTAAAAGCTAATTATAATCATTACTATTTAACATTGATTTGGAATAAAAAATGAAGGGGTAAAATTATCTCATAGGAAAGTTTCTTTTTTCTCTGTCTCTTTCAAGTGGTCATGATTGTATGACTAGAAAACCAGAAAGATTCATTTGAAAATGATTTGAAATTACGAGATTATAACTGTCTTAGTCAGTTTGGGGTGCTGTAACAAAGTACCGTAGACCAGTTGACTGACAAACAACAGAAATTTATTTCTCACAGTTTTGGAGGCTGGAAATCTGGATCAGGGTGCCAGCAGGGTCAGGTTCTGTTGAAGACACCCTTCCAGGTTGCAGACTGGTGACTTTAGTCTGTTGTTTCCTTACGTGGTGGAAAGAGGATGAGAACCATCTTTGGGTTCTTTTTTCATAATGGCATTAATCCCATTTAGGAGGGCCATTCTTATGGCCTAATTAGCTCCCACAAGCCCCATCTCTAAACACCATCACATTGGACATGAGGATTTCAACATGAATTTTAGCGAGACACATACATTCAGTCCATTGTATAATCACAGCTATTTACAAAGTAAGTATATAACATAATTAACATTTTTATAAACTAATCATTATTAGTTACTACATTTAAGAAAATATTCTATTCAACCTGGTAAAATACTTTTATAATATATAAAATATGATAAGTTTAGGAGAAAATATATAGACGCCTAGATGATGAAAACTAGAAAACTCTAGAGAAAAATGAAGTAAATACAAAATAAACTATAGATAAAATGAAAAGGATACCATTTTGAGAGACAACATTTTCCCGGATGGGAACATTCATTAATGTCAAATGTTGGTTCTCTAGCAATCTAAAATTGATAAATCTTTAAATTCAATATTTCCAAATTCAGTTGACAAAAGGGCCCTAAAGGTCATCTTACGTAATAAATATATTACAACAGACCAGAAATTTCTGCACAAAAAGAATCAGAGCACGCTTCCTTATCTCGGGAAACAGAACCACTATTCTCACAAATATCAGTCAAAAACCTGGGAGTCACCCGTGATTGTCTTTGTCCTTCACTTCCAATGTCCTTCTAGTCATATTTTCCATTCTGCTTACAAAATAACTCAAATTTACCTCTTGTTTCCATCCCCGACACCTCAATTCTAAATCAGACCACTGTTGACTTTCACTTACATCTGTACACAGCTATCCATCAGTGTCTCTGCATTAATATTTTTCCACACAGTAGCCAGAGTGATGTTTTGAAAAAATCAGATGTCATCATGTCACTTCCCTACTTAAAATTCCATGTAGATCCAACGATATCTTCGGATGCAGTCCACAGTTTTTAATATGACTTAAGACAGTGTTGGCACTTAAAATATATGGATGAAATCAATAAAATTCTATATGATCTTGGCTCTGCTTGCCTCTCTAACAGCTCACTACTATGCTCACTCAGAATTTGTTTTATTCATACTAAAATTATTCCATTTCCTCAAAGCTCTTTCATTTCAGGGTCTTCATTTTTGCTCTTCCTGTACCTTTCTTTTCCTTTTTGTTTAAACTTTGGGTTTAAATCTAGAAATTTTTAATTTTCAGGTGCTTTTTTTTGTTTTTGTTTTTGTTGTTGTTGTTGTTGTTGTTTTAGAGACAGGGCGTCACTCTGCTGCCCAAGTTGGAGTGCAGTGGCATGATCATAGTTTACTGCAGCCTCAATCTCCTGGTCTCGAGCAATCCTCCTGCTTCAACCTCCTGAGTAGCTGGGACTACAGGTGTGTATCACCAAGCCTGGCTAGTTTGTTTTTTCTTTTAGTAGAGGAAGATTCTCACTGGGATGCCCAGACTGGTCTTGAACTACTGGCCTCAAGCAATCCTCCTGCCTCAACCTCCCAAAATGCTGAGATTATAAGTGTGAGCCACCTCTGAAGTGCTTGCTGAATTCTCTGCAATTCCTATTTTAAGCTTTCTTCGTGTTTGTCTGCTCTTTACCCTACAATGTTGATTCACATCTGTAAACAATAGATATTTCTTTTATTCTTTCATTCCAAACTCTTGAAATTCTAAACAACCTGTCGATGAGGGCAAAGTCATCTCTTCTCCTGACCCTGAATCATTCCCTCTGAAATAAGTGGCTCTGGAGTGAAAGAAGAAAATTCAGGGCTTGACCCTAATACGCAGCAGCAAACTTTCTTCTCTGCATCAGGAAATTATATTTCACCTAGGAACTAGAGACGTTTTGCTATTGTTTATCAAATATTCTACCTCCCTTGAGTCATCTTGGAACAGATTCTTGAATCAAGCCTTCTCCTCAGTAACTCAACATTCTTTCTTTCTTCTTTCTTTTTTAGTTTTTAGACGGAGTCTCGCTCTGTTGCCCAGGCTGGAGTGCAGTGGAGTGATCTTGGCCCACTGCACCCTCTGCCTCCCGGGTTCAAGCGATTCTCCTGCCTCAGCCTCCCGAGTAGCTGGGATTACAGGTGTAGACCCCACACCTGGCTAAGTTTTTGTATTTTTAGTAGAAACGGGGTTTCACCATGTTGGCCAGGCTGGTCTCGAACTCCTGACCTCAGGTGATCCACCTGCCTCAGCCTGCCAAAGTGCTAGGATTACAGGCATGAGCCACCGTGTCTGGCCTCAAAATTCTTTTCTCAACT
Organism: Macaca mulatta; assembly: GCF_049350105.2. Lineage (NCBI taxonomy): Eukaryota > Metazoa > Chordata > Mammalia > Primates > Cercopithecidae > Macaca > Macaca mulatta. The sequence continues at coordinate 180,317,996 of NC_133410.1, forward strand.
TTCCCAGAGAGAGAGCATTCCACCTCTTCTAGCTTAGCAACTTCATGTAAACGGGAAGATATAACAGGGTAGTAGAAAAATCTCAGGAGAAATCCAATTACCTCAGTAGGTATAGCTAAAAGATTTCTTCAGACTTCAGGCTATGGGGTCAGGATTATGTTTTTATAATTCTCAGAGGAATACCTTGTCCCTACCACAGGGCCTGGCTCTATTAAGTAAGTGATAAACGTGTGTAGAAAGAAAGAGGAAAGGAAGGAAAGAATCATATCATACAATTAGAGAATAAAACAGACTCAGACTTCTTAAAATTCAGTTGAGGAACCAAACAAAATGAATAATCAATACTGTTTAAACATAAACATTTGATTTATTTCTTACAAATGTCTCTAAGGTGAATTGGACTTCTGTTGCAGCTTTTCTGTCTGCCTCTTCCTCTTGCTTGGCACATCCCTGCCCATCTTCCAATATTAGCTTAAATATTACTAACCTGTTTGTTTTTCTCCCAGCATTTGGGATGTTTTACCCATATATTATACCTTTCATACATCTTAATAAGTTTTTACTGCATTGCAATTTTAACATATTTTGCTATCTTGCCTCCCAAATAAATAGAAGACTATCGAGTCCATTGACACAAGTTTCATTTATATTTCTGATATAGTTTAGCTGTGTCCTCACCCAAATCTCATCTTGAATTATAGCTCCCATAATTCACATGTGTTGTGGGAGGGGCCTGGTGGGAGATAACTGAATCATGGAGGCGGTTTTCACCATACTGTTCTCGTGCTAGTGAATAAGTCTCACAAGTTCTGATGGTTTTATCAGGGTTTCCCCTTCTGCTTGGCTCTCAGTTTCTCTTGCCTGCTTCCTTCTGCCATGATTGTGAGGCCTCTCCAGCCACACGGAACTACGAGTCCATTAAACCTCTTTTTCTTTATAAATTACCTAATCTCGAATATGTCTTTATCAGCAGCATGAAAACAGACTAATACATTTTTATCCCAACACCTTGCACTGTCTGGTGAGGGAACATATTTAACAAGTATTTGCTGAATACAGAAATATGTTTCATTTGCTTCATTTTAATCTCATATGACAGAGACCAACAGATCACGCAGGATGTATTCACTTCTTCTTCACTGGCAGATGAACATTTTGTAAATTACCACCTGGACTAAGATTATATTCTGCAGTTCCCTTTACAATGAGTATGGTTATGTGACTAAATTCAGGTTAATGGTATATGCCTGGACATTTCATGAATGATCCCCAGAAAGTATCCTTAAGGGAGATAATACATCCTTCTTGAATTCCTTCTTTCTGTTGGCTGGAATGCAGATACAATAGAACACAAAGAGACCCCTTCCAGATGTCGATGTGGCAGATCAAATGTACACACGCCCTTGATGACAGACTGCATTTGTTTACATAGGACAAACATAAGCTCCTATCTAAGCTTAAACAACGATGGCTTAGGGTGCTTTACCCCTCACAACTAAAACTAAATCTTAACCATTGATGTAAATATGAAAATAATTTCTGTAAGTGTATATTTTTGGTCATTGGTGTAGGTTGAATTTTGTCCCTCAGGAGTTCATATGTTGAATTCCTAACCCCAGTACCTCAGAATGTGACTTTAGTGGAAATAGGATCGTTGTAGATGTAATTAGTTAGGATGAGGTCCTACTGGAGTAACGTGGGTCACTAATCAAGGAAGATTGGTGTCCTTATAATAGAGAAATTTGCAGACAGACACGTACTCGAGAGGAGGGCTATGCTGAGATTGCAATTACGCAGCTACAAGCCAAGGACCTTCTAGAGCCTAGGAAGGAGGCTTGGAACACATCTTCTTTTACACCTTCAGAAGCAGCATGACCCTGCTGATACTTTAATCATGATTTCTTGTGTTTATTGATATAGCAAATTTCTGTTGTTTAAGTCTCTCAAATTGTGATAATCTGTTATAGAAGCTCTAATAAATGAATACATCCATTTCTTCCCTAGTAATTTAAGATGAAGAAAGATCATTACATAATTAAAAATAAAGCTAATTTACTTTAGCATTATTATATTAATGTGTAATAATGAAACAGTGAATAACTACATTAAAATATGTACAGGTAAATACAGTAGTCCCTTCTTATTTGTGGGGACATATGTAACAATACCCCCAGTGGGTATGCCTGAAAATGCACACAGTACAGAATCCTACATTTATCATGTTTTTCCTATACATATCTGCCTAGAATAAATTTCAGTGTATTAAAAAATTAAACATAGCAACAGATTAACAACAATTACTACTAATAAAATAGAACAATTAAAACAGTATACTATAATAAAAGTTATGTGAATATGATCTCTCTTAGATATTTTCTGTAACGTTTTCAGACTGTGGTCCACTACAGGTCACTGAAACTGCAGAAAGTGAAACTGTGGATAAGGGGGGACTGGTATAATAGAAATATTATAGTATAGTCAATCCTCAATCCTCAATGCTTCTTTTGACCATTACCCCACCCCAACTAGAAAATGCCTTTCATTCCCTTCGCCCCTCATTAACCTTCAGCATGACATTAGTTATATTGCCTGCATCCTTGTATGGAATTACTAAATAGTAAGAAGTTAAGCAAAAATGTATAATGAATGTAGGAAAGCAATGACTCTGCATGCTACCATTAATATAGTGACACCTATATGAATCACATTTAGGTCCAGAAAAAAAACACTACAATGATTCTGTTTCTTTAACTTAGATCACTCAAATATTATGTTCTAATGGTTATTAGATTTGTTTGGCATCTATTGTAACAATTACATTATACATAAAATTTAACAACATAAGCAACATGATCCTTCAAAAGAGCTCTACAAGTTTCCCGCTTTCTTATTAATCTAAAAGTGTAGTAGAGAGAATAAGTGCAGTAATGAAAGCTAGCTGTGTGTTGTAAATAATCCAATGTTGCACCCTCCACAATGATGTTGTCCATGAACTCTGAATGTAAATTGTAGATTACTTTGAAATAACTATGCTAGCAAAACAGATTTAGTTCCAAGCCAGGTGTTTTCTTAAATATGTTAGATGCTTTTTTTAAATTTTGCAACTTTGTTAAATATACTTTGCTAAATATATTTAAATGAATCTTTGCTTTTGTGCACAGAGCAAATCTAATATGTTGCTTCATAGTGTGTTGGAGAAACATTTTTATTTCTTGCCAAATGAGAACATTTATGACACACCTGACAAGACTTTTTCTTGAATCATGCCTGAAGCCATGGCTGAACTATGGTCTAAGTCAGGTAGCTGTATTTATCACTTAAATGTATTGCCTTATATTAAATTGATTTTATATATTATATACATATGTTATTCTAAATAATGGTAGCTTTTATAACATTTCTATGAAAATTATTCCTAAGAAAAGTAATATTTGAGGGAAGACGCCTAAAGTTCTATAGTCAATAAAACTCTAATTCAATAAAGAAAGGGACTTCATTCATCTTTTTACACCTTAAATATCTAGACTGCCATGACAAAGTAACAGAAACTGAGTGACTTAAGCAATAAAAATGTATTAGCTCACAGTTCTGAAGGCCACCAGTCTGAAATCAAGGTGTTGGCAGAGCCACACTGCCTTTGGAGGTGCTAGGGAAATTTCTGTTCTAAGCCTTTCTTCTAGCTTTTGATAGTTTCTTGTATTTGCATATTTTTCTCCATCTGTGTATGTCAGTCTGTTTCCAAATTTGCCCCTTTTTGTAAGAACACCAGTCATATTGAATTAGGGCCCACCTGAAAGATTTCATTTTAATTTGAATACCTCTGTAAACGTCCCATTTCAAAATAACATCACATTCTGAGGTACTGGATGTTAGGACTCCAATATGTCATTTTTGGGGGACATAATTCAGCCCATAACTCTCTCTACATCTGGCATGACGGTTGACATGGAGCTTACATCCAGTAAATGTCTATTAATAGATACACAAATGAATTATGGGAGGGAAGATAATTGAATTAAATTCACACATAAATCGTGAATCCTTTGTTCTACATTTTAAACAAATGATCATCTTTTCTTTGCATAACCAGAAGAAACAACATATTGGACCTTGGCAGAACCAATCCATTAGGGTAAATCCAATGCATTCACTGATATTTACTATGTTATATTTGTTCAATATACGATGATTGAACAAACTTGAATCTACTATAAGCTCATTTATCTTTTCTACACCATATGTACAACTTGCAGATTTTGTGAATTAAATGGCGATAAGAATAAATTTGTGTTTTGAGATTTTAATCCTGCATAATTTGCTTTAAATCAAGAGAAAATTTAGGAGTAAAAGCAGCAGAGGGTATATTTCTGTATATCCATCATGCTCAGAATCCTGCCTAGTGTGGAAGGCAAGGGTGTAATTTGATGAGCCTTTTCTTGTGTTGCCTCCAGAAAGACAGTTCTGAAAAGCTGTATTTCTTCTTGTATTGATTTTTAGTGTCTATAAAAACTTTACAATAGTGATTTATCAAGCCTTCTACTCTCTTTATAGTTAATTATCTCAATTACCTATGAAAAAAGAAGGGTTCTACCCAAATATAACTTGTATTGTATCTGATGTTTTATTAATTTTATGGATCAATAGGTATGTCAAGATTTCAGAGTGTACTTAACTATACTTTTACCAGTATTAGGTAAGGCTATATAGATAGTCTTTGATAACTCCTGAGTGTGGAGTTGAAGTAGGGATATGATATTACTATTAGGTTACTGAAAAGCCAAAAATCTCTCAATTAGAGGTAAAGAAACTGAAATTAACACATGATCAGGAAGTCAGGTGTTTAGCCTGGCTTACGAAGACCTGGAGTCAGGTGTTGAATGCCAGCAGAACTCTCTCTTTTTATTCACTTCTTTTTAATACTCACTGTTCTTTTTGTTTCTGTCTCTCTATTAACTTCTTTCTTTTGTGCTGATGACTTGTTTCCTTCATGTGCGGAAACATAATGGTTAATAACAGATTTGACCCAAACCTTCCACAGTTTTTACCAAAAGCAAATCAAGGACTGATTCTCATTTTCATGTTCTTTTTTTTTCTTTCTTTCTTTCTTTTTTTTTTTTTCTTTTTTTTGGGGACAAAGTCTCATTCTGTCACCTAGGGTGGAGAGCAGTGGCACAATCTCAGCTCACTGCAACCTCCACCTCCCAGGTTCAAGTGATTCTCCTGCCTCAGCCTCCTGAGTAGCTGAGATTACAGGTATGCACCATCATGCCAGACTAATTTTTCTATTTTTAGTTGAAACAGGGTTTCACCATGTTGACCAGGCTGGTCTCGAACTCCTGACCTCAAGTGACCTGTCCATCTTAGTCTCCCAAAATGCTGGGATTACAGGCATGAGCAACTGCACCTGGTCTCATGTTCTATTTTTTTAAATTTCCTAGGGAAAAATCATTCTGGGGAAAAATTTTCACTGGCCAGAATTGGTCTGTGTATTTATTCCTGATCATCAACCATGGCTGGGAGGTGGGGTACCATAAAATCATGGAGACTCCTGGTCCAGCCATAGAGAGTAGTAGGAATAGCCATTTGCAACAGAAGTAATTGAGTTATTTTCCTAGAATGAAAGGAACTGAGAACTAAAATACTGTGATTTCCACAGAAACAAACCAACCCAAAACTCTATTTTAAAAACTCTCTCATTCTGCAAGAAGTCTTGTACTAGACCCACAGGAAATAAAACATTAAATGTCACAGACCCTAACCTCAAACAATATGCAAACTTTTATGAGACTGGAGTAAGAGAATGGAGCAAGCATAATTATCAAACACCTATAGGGCAAGGAGGACATTTCTTCTCTATTCCTTAAAATAACCCTGCAGAAATATATTTGTTTAGCTATATTATAGGCAAAAACAACAAAAAAACCTATCATCATGAAATAGCTTTACATAGAAGAGTAGATGGGTTCAAAGGAATGGGAGAAATCACATTTAAGATAAACAGGAAAGGTTTCACGAGGAAGATAATATAAGTCTTTAGAGAGAAGTACTATTTTTTGATGATGATAATGTTAGCAGGAAGTGTGGTGGTCCTTGGTTCTTGTCCTCTTGGAGGAAAGAATTCAGCCAAGAGACCAACTAGTAAAGCAAGCAAAGGGCCTATTAAGGAAATAAGAGTACACTTCAAGAGAGGAACGGACTGACCAGGCTGGGAGCAGCCCTGAGAGTTCTCTGTTGGGTTTTTATTATGCTGTACTATTTCTTTAAGTTCCCGCCTCTGTCTCCAGTTTCCTCCCTTGTCTTTGTCTACTTTCCGAATTCTGTCTAAAGTATTTGCCTTGTCCCTGCCTAGTTCCCTCCTAGGTCTGTGGTACTTCCCCTTACTGTCAGTTGATGCACATGTGTGGGCACAGGTGATCATTACGAATCTTACCCAACAGCAGGGCTCATTACCTGTTACCTCATAACAGTGGTGGTATTGCTCATTACCACCACTCCAGGAAGGTTGTATAGTGGTTAAATCTGTGCTTATTGCTCTTGTGTATCTCTTAGAATTCCATTTTGCCCCATTCCCCTTCTCAGCATGTAACTAGTGACATTCTGACAGTTTAACTGCAGAATGGACAATTACTGGGCATCATAAGGGGCATTTTGGGTGTTGCTTTTTGCATAGGAATTTTCCCTCCTTTCTGCTCATATCTAGCATGCATATTTTGGGTGGTCTCCGGGGCGTGGGATTTTCCAGAGCTTCCTACCCCAGGCGCTTTCTTTCCTGCTCATAGCTAACTATCTACCTACTCTAACAATAAGTTTATAGACTAAAACCCTGGGGTTAAAAACTATATTGTATATTTGGGCAAAAATGAATTATCCAATAGAAGTTGAGTATTGAGGCAAGTCAAGAGTAGGAAAATAGTTTAAAATTATGTTTAGTTATTTTAATAGGAAAACAATATTACCCTACTTTTAATAGATAAGGATAAATAGACATAAATATAAATATGTAGGTGAGATAAGAAGGTTCCAAGATTCTTTTTGATTTTCTGTTCAATAAAGGAATTCTTAGCAAGACTGTGGCTTCTCTGTTACTCATTTTAAAAGTAGAAATGGCATTGAGATTTATTGATTAATCATGTGCTATGGAACAGATTCTGATATTTTAATTATCTCAGTTTGATGTTACAGAAAGACAGCTTAAAACAAATTGCGTACCAATTCTTAGTTAACGATACTGTAATATGGTTTATTACTAGAGTTGTACTGAAGATACATGGAGGCAAAATGAAATATAGAACTATACAAATCTTTTCAAATAATAAGTACTATAAATAAAAGATAAGTGTCATCTATATTAGTCTGAATTAACTTGATAATCACTTTATGACTCATTGTGGTAATTATCACTGTTTTCTTTATTTAGTAAAATGTTTGGTTAGTTTTAAGAGTTGAAGTAATGTGTTAGCAAAGTTAGTGAAATTGCAGAAACAAACCATCTAACCCTCAAAAAGTCACATGAACAGTGGAAGCTAACTTGTAACAACGGGCAGAGCCATTTGCTACTGGAAGGATAATCAGCCTCACTGAGCCAACTTAGATAGTAATCTTAGTTAAGATTGTCAATTTAATGAAAAAATGGCATGCATCTTCTGAGTTGTAAATAAGGATTGTCCTTATTAACATCTGGAATTGATAAGCATATTTTTGTTCAGCAAGCAGAGAATTACTTTTGTGAATTACATATTTTCTCAGGCCACTCAGCCTTTGGAGGCAACCAAGGGCTTATGCATGGTAATTATAATTTGATTTGATTCAAAATTTCAACCATGTTTGGGATGATCTTCTAAAATAGCCCCCAGTCTCTTACACTTCACAGTTGATGTTGGAATTCTCTAGTCTTGTAGTCCTTTTGATTATTTTTTCTGCTTGCTCCGTCGCCCCTAGTTTCCTTAATCCCAATGAGCTACTCAACAGCCCTCATTAGGATGAGAACGTTTATTGGCTTAGAATGTATTTGTAGCCTCAAGACGGAACTGTCTCTGTTTCTCCACTGTCTTTTTTTTTTTCTTTTTTTTTTTTTTAAATTTTCTTTTTTTTTTTTTAATTTATTATTATTATACTTTAAGTTGTAGGGTACATGTGCATAACGTGCAGGTTTGTTACATATGTATACTTGTGCCATGTTGGTGTGCTGCACCCATCAACTTGTCATTTATATCAGGTATAACTCCCAATGCAATCCCTCCCCCCTCCCCCCTCCCCATGACAGGCCCCTGTGTGTGATGTTCCCCTTCCTGAGTCCAGGTGATCTCATTGTTCAGTTCCCACCTATGAGTGAGAACATACGGTGTTTGGTTTTCTGTTCTTGTGATAGATTGCTAAGAATGATGGTTTCCAGCTGCATCCATGTCCCTACAAAGGACACAAACTCATCCTTTTTGATGGCTGCATAGTATTCCATGGTGTATATGTGCCACATTTTCTTAATCCAATCTGTCACTGATGGACATTTGGGTTGATTCCAAGTCTTTGCTATTGTGAATAGTGCTGCAATAAACATACGAGTGCATGTGTCTTTATAGCAGCATAATTTATAATCCTTTGGGTATATACCCAGTAATGGGATGGCTGGGTCATATGGTACATCTAGTTCTAGATCCTTGAGGAATCGCCATACTGTTTTCCATAATGGTTGAACTAGTTTACAATCCCACCAACAGTGTAAAAGTGTTCCTATTTCTCCACATCCTCTCCAGCAGCTGTTGTTTCCTGACTTTTGAATGATCGCCATTCTAACTGGTGTGAGATGGTATCTCATTGTGGTTTTGATTTGCATTTCTCTGATGGCCAGTGATGATGAGCATTTTTTCATGTGTCTGTTGGCTGTATGAATGTCTTCTTTTGAGAAATGTCTGTTCATATCCTTTGCCCACTTTTTGATGGGGTTATTTGTTTTTTTCTTGTAAATTTGTTTGAGTTCTTTGTAGGTTCTGGATATTAGCCCTTTGTCAGATGAGTAGATTGCAAAAATTTTCTCCCATTCTGTAGGTTTTCTGTTCACTCTGATGGTAGTTTCTTTTGCTGTGCAGAAGCTCTTTAGTTTAATTAGATCCCATTTGTCAATTTTGGCTTTTGCTGCCGTTGCTTTTGGTGTTTTAGACATGAAGTCTTTGCCCATGCCTATGTCCTGAATGGTACTACCTAGGTTTTCCTCTAGGATTTTTATGGTATTAGGTCTAACATTTAAGTCTCTAATCCATCTTGAATTAATTTTCGTATAAGGAGTAAGGAAAGGATCCAGTTTCAGCTTTCTACTTATGGCTAGCCAATTTTCCCAGCACCATTTATTAAATAGGGAATCCTTTCCCCATTTCTTGTTTCTCTCAGGTTTGTCAAAGATCAGATGGCTGTAGATGTGTGGTATTATTTCTGAGGACTCTGTTCTGTACCATTGGTCTATATCTCTGTTTTGGTACCAGTACCATGCTGTTTTGGTTACTGTAGCCTTGTAGTATAGTTTGAAATCAGGTAGCGTGATGCCTCCAGCTTTGTTCTTTTGACTTAGGATTGTCTTGGAGATGCGGGCTCTTTTTTGGTTCCATATGAACTTTAAAGCAGTTTTTTCCAATTCTGTGAAGAAACTCATTGGTAGCTTGATGGGGATGGCATTGAATCTATAAATTACCTTGGGCAGTATGGCCATTTTCACAATATTGATTCTTCCTATCCATGAGCATGGTATGTTCTTCCATTTGTTTGTGTCCTCTTTGATTTCACTGAGCAGTGGTTTGTAGTTCTCCTTGAAGAGGTCCTTTACATCCCTTGTAAGTTGGATTCCTAGGTATTTGATTCTCTTTGAAGCAATTGTGAATGGAAGTTCATTCCTGATTTGGCTCTCTGTTTGTCTGTTACTGGTGTATAAGAATGCTTGTGATTTTTGCACATTAATTTTGTATCCTGAGACTTTGCTGAAGTTGCTTATCAGCTTAAGGAGATTTTGGGCTGAGACAATGGGGTTTTCTAAATATACAATCATGTCATCTGCAAACAGGGACAGTTTGACTTCTTCTTTTCCTAACTGAATACCCTTGATTTCTTTCTCTTGCCTAATTGCCCTAGCCAGAACTTCCAACACTATGTTGAATAGGAGTGGTGAGAGAGGGCATCCCTGTCTTGTGCCAGTTTTCAAAGTGAATTTTTCCAGTTTTTTGCCCATTCAGTATGATATTGGCTGTGGGTTTGTCATAAATAGCTCTTATTTTGAGGTACGTTCCATCAATACCGAATTTATTGAGCGTTTTTAGCATGAAGGGTTGTTGAATTTTGTCAAAAGCCTTTTCTGCATCTATTGAGATAATTTTTTTTTTTTTTTATACTTTAAGTTCTAGGGTACATGTGCATAACGTGCAGGTTTGTTACATATGTATACTTGTGCCATGTTGGTGTGCTGCAAGCCAAAATTGACAAATGGGATCTTATTAAACTATAGAGCTTCTGCACAGCAAAAGAAACTACCATCAGAGTGAACAGGCAACCTACAGAATGGGAGAAAATTGTTTCTCCACTTTCAAAAATTCGGTACTAGTGTTCATAGACGTTACTTTTCGTTCATTCCAAATTTCCTTCACCATTTCTCTCAGAGGTCCATAGACTCCTTGCAGACACAGAATGTTCTGGGAACGTCATTAAGTGTGGCTACAAATTGCCCCTTTCTTTGAGATTCAAAATAAATGTAAATTTGGTCTTTTCAGTCGTTTTTCTACACAAAGAAGCAGCCCTATTTTAAATGCCATTGGTAGAAATGAACTACTACAGAATATTGACTCTAGATATCAGAACATATTTCATTTTAAACCATAAATCAACTACCACATAATGTGAAGTGAAGTTCAGAGGGTGTCAAGCATGAATCGAAGATCATGACAGGCCTTCATAGAAAGTGTCCGACTGTAGCAGGCAGTCCCTTCATTATACCTGTCCCCAGTCTCAGAATTGTCGCACAGTTAAAAAGTGTTTTGTTTTTGTTTCTTTTTTACCTTCTTTCATACATTAGGAGCACTCAAAATTACCTAATGTATCACTCAAGTGAAAAAAAAAATCAGGATAACCCACTAAGTCTTAACTAAGTTTGGCTGCCTTTTAAGTACTATGTTAATATTGGTGATGCTTTTCCAGAAACAGAACTGCTTGACCTCTTTCTTCTTTATTATAAATAACAAAGGATAATGAATCTGGCAGAACTAATTTTAAATGAGAACAAAATAATGATTAAAAACCAAGTTAATTTTGCATTCATCGTTTGATGTTGAAAATGCACTAATAAAATGACTGCAAATTAGACATTGTAAGACAAGATAAACAAGCAAAATGAGACTCATCTGTCTCAGTTGTAAAATGAAATGCTCAAATCCATTGCCTCTATCATTTTGTATTTATGTAATACTGATCACATCAAACATTATTCTGTTTATAAATGACTTCATATGTGAAACAATGAGATACAGTGGAACTGTTTATAATTCTAGACTTCCCTTTGGAGTAGAACTAACAAGTGTAATACAGGCTAAATAGATAGTATCAGTCATTTGTGTTTTTGTTTCTGGGTTATGATTTCAAGACGTGTCGTGTCTGGATAGTTAACCATGTAATTTATAATCCAAACCAGGAAACTTTTGAGAGTGAAAGAAGAAACCACTTACGATTATATTGGGGCAATATGCATCTACCCTGAGTAAACTAGGACAAACAGAAACTTTATGGCATTGTGTAATGAGGCTTTATTGTATTTAGCTACCTTTGTTTTAACAGTTTTTTTATATTTTAATTTATGCAAAGATGCAGACAATTACAGAACTTTAAAATCAGTTAGCAATTTCTACCCTGTCTCTGTACCTGTTTCATTGCTTTTTTCCTTCTATTATTATCAAATTTCAGAGTTCTTTGAGCATAAAAGCTTTCATTCTAATAAATAGTACATTTCTATTTGGTGTCAATAATACACATACATAAACACTTATCTTCTTTCATGTATATATTTTGTTCATATTGCAAGACGTCTTTCAGATCAAAATATAAACACATATTTTTTATTGCTTATGTCTCTAGTTGTTTTTATAATATTGTTGACTCAGGTACATAAAGAAATGATCAGTGGGTTCATGATATGGTATGGCTCTGTGGCCCCACTAAAATTTCATGTCAAATTGTAATCCCTGGTGTTAGAAGTGGGGCCCAGTGGGAGGTGATTAGGTCATGGAGGCAATTTCTTATGGTTTAACACCATTCTCCTTGGCACTGTTACTGCGATAGTGAGTTCTCGTGAGATCTGTTTGTTTAAAAGTGTGTGGCACCTCCCCACGACCTTGCTTCTGCCCCAGCCATGTAAAACGTGCCTATTTCCCTTTCACCCTCTGCCAGGATTGTAAGTTTCCTGAGGCCTCCCCAGAAACATAAGTCACTATGCTTCCTGTACAGCTTGCAGAACCAGGAGTCAATTAAACCTCCTTTCTTTATAATTTTCTGAGTCTCAGTTATTTATTTATAGCAGTGTGAGAACAAACTAATACAGTTATTGAAGAGAATTACAGAATAGGAAGTGATTAACAAATTTATTTCTTATTGAGAATTATTATTTGCAAGCACTAAGTCATGAGCTTGTGCAGATAGTATCTAATTTTTGTCCTTAAAAATGATGCTTTGAGATAGATACGTTATGTTAATTTTCCCATAGAAAACCGGAAGTGAAAAAAAAGTTTACTCCAAATCAGAGCTTTTAAGAAGTGAAAATGGCATATAGAAGCAGGTTCTTACCCTTACTATTGTGCTTTATTTCCACATTTTTATAGAACCTGTACGTTGTATGCAAACAGCAAATTGTATATATAGCTCTAAAACTTAAAATAGAAGACGGCATTAAAAAGTCAAATTAGTGTTACAGTAGCCTTGAAAATAATTATGTAATATATTGGTCACAATAAAAAGATGGAATATAAACTCAGGTTATTACTTTAGTACACATGAATATGATTAGACAATTCATCAATTTGTTCAATAAACAATTACACAACTAATATCCATTAGGAAACAAATTTTAATAGTCATGCTTCTTGTTTAAAAAATTGTGCTTCGCAGAACCCACAAGTTGTTGAGGTAATAGGGAAAAGTTTTCTGTCTTAAAGTTTAGTTTCAATGTCAGGGGTTTCCCAGAAATACTAGAAATAATTTCACCTGTTTCAGCTCACAACAATACATAATAGAGCCTAAGTACACCAGCTTTTGGCAGTCTAGAAGACAACAAAGTTTATCGAAATCTCAACTTGGACGGGAGGAACATATTATTTTCAAACAAGTATTTGGTAAATATTTTGTTTGGGCAAATATCTTTTCATCCTGAAGAAATATTAATATATTATTTATTATTTATTAGGTATTAATAATTAACAACCATTATTGAGGTCTGTCTCAATGGTGGCCCATTTGTTAAGAGCTTATTGTTATAGAAAGTCATCAGTAACATCATCCAAAACCACCCTCAAATTGTAGATGCCACACATCTAAAGCAAAATCCTAAAAAGGAAAGTCTTCCATGTTTCATTTATTTTAGATCCAAGGAGTTCTTCTCACTTACATTTCCCTTGGTCTTTGAACTTTTTGTTTCTGAACCTCCTCTTGTTCAGCCTGCTTTCTAGCCTTGCTGCTATGCTATGTTTATTACTGTACTAAAACTAGGTTACTTTGTACAAATAACCAGATGCATCCTCTAAGTAGATCTCTAAGGACTGCCAGTAATGTTTCCGGAAACAGTCATGCATTAGGCGTGTGAAGTCTAAAAAGTTGATCACAGGGTTGTTCTTCTCACCACGTGAATCAGATGTTTGTTATTCCTTATTCTGCTCTTCACTATATTATTAAATGCTAAGAAATTCTTGGGAGGAAAGGTTGTTAATTAACAAAAGACACTGGAGAATAGGTCACCCAAAGGGTAGGGAAGCCAATTAACTGGAACAGTGAGAACCATTGTGTGTTCAACTCCAGAATTGTGCTGAAGCAGGCACAAAATAACAACACTCACAAGATGACAAAATATAAGGTGGGAAGAGAGTCAGACAAAAGTAGAATTGTAAAGGGCAAAGCAGAAATGAAAGGTCAATCCCTACAGAGCAGGTTATTTACAGAAGTCAGTAAAGAGAAATGTAGGCTTATAGTAAGAAATAACTAATGAAAAATGGAGAGAGCTTCCCCCTCTGCCCAAGGAAAATATAACACATTTATTACTTAAAAAATGAAAAACTGTGAATAGTTGAAAGTGACTTTGTCAAAATTAGTAGCATTATTACAATGTATTTTAAGTCCATATGGCCCAGATTGTCAATTGTACCCTGTACTAAGCTCGAAACTAAGGCTCTTGGGCATTTTTTTCTATCTCAAGTAAGCAATATGAACAAGCCAAAACAGTTCTGTCTGTGTATCAAATGGCTCCCACCGAGTATGTAAGAATTTTCAGATGAAATATCTTTATAATTTTTAACAGTTGTGAACAATCTCTATCCCTTTTCAGTTTCACTCCTCACTGATGCCTCTAGCCTTGCAAGCCGAAGAGCCTGTAGAGATTTCTGTGGAATAAACCTGTCCATCAGGAGACAGAATCCAATACATTAATTTCATTAACACCTTCTCTAAACAACTGGCCTAAACAATAATTATTAACAGAATGAAGATAGGTTGTTAGTGTAGACTTTTTAATAGAGATAATTTAACATGAGCAATCTTGTGTTTTTAAACCTCATGATATGGTATGGCATTGTGTCTCCACCAAAATCTCATGTCAAATTGTAATCCCCGGTGTTAGAAGTGGGGCCCAGTGGGAGGTGATTGGATCATGGTGGCAGGGAGGCTAGGCTGGGAGGCTAGGCCAGTCACTCTCTTTTTCACGTTTTTTGGCCTGCATTATATCTCTGGCAGCAGATTAGATTGTGTCCACCAGATTAAGGGTGGATCTGCCTTCCCCAGTCCACTGACATTTAATCTAAAAACGTCAAAAAAAAGGAATACAGTGTTATTGTGGGTATTGATAAGGGGTATCCATTTCATATTTTTACATTCATAAAATATCTTACAAATTATGAAGTCAAGGAAGTTAATAAGTTATATACATAAAAAGTCACATATTGATTGCCTAGTCCAGCCAGGTTAACTTATACAGAGGTATGAGCTATAACCTCTGTATTTGAAGTGCTTACAATTGACTTAGGGACTTACTGAACAAAAAACAATTACAAATAACACAAGGCAATGGTTTCTTAGATACTTTTGTAGTTTATACCATAAACCCTGTAAATTCAGAAGAGAAGGAGGTCACCAGGGATTTTGATGACCAGAGAAAAATTGGTGAAAATGTGAAACTGAAAGTTGTGCATTAAAGGCTATGTTGAATTAGGGTGGGTGGCAATAAGAAGAGCAGTCTAGAAACATGAATGAAATCACAGAAGCAAAAGTGAAGATGTTTTGTAGTGGGAAACTGAAAACAGCGCTCTGAGGTCATGGTATTATTGGATAATGACAAATCTTCCAAATCAGGTGCAGGAATTAACAATGACTTAAATGCAGGAATTACTCTTAGATGTAGGTTAAAAGCAGAACTAGTCCACACACAGACACACACACGCACGCACCCACACACACACCACAAGTTGAAAAGTTGGTCTTAGCGAGATCAGGACTCATGAATCCCCCCCACCATCACTGACTCCTCCTGCTCCCCCATATCCCTTGGTGGAGGACAAGATTCTGTCTTTCCATTTCCTCCACATCCTTCTTCTCCCACTTGGGCACCAACCAAATGAGAGCTATCTATCTCAGAGGAAGGACTAAACCATGTGGAAAATGCTCTATGAGCTCTAGTAAGTTGATCTGCGCATATATTATATTAGTCAGGTTCTCTAGAGGGGCAGAACTAATAGGATATATATATATATATATATAGTGAATATATATTATTATATATTATATATATTATACTATATATTTATTATATATTAATTTTATATATAATATATATTATATATTTTATATTTATATATTATATATATTATATATTTATATATATATATATATATATATAAAGGGAAGCTTACTAAGTATTACCTTACACGATCACAGGTTTCCACAATAAGCCATCTGAAGGTTTGAGGAGCAAGGAGAGCCACTCCCAGTTCCAAAACTGAAGAACTTGAGGTCTGATGTTCGAGGGCTTGAAGCATCAAGCACGGGAGAAAGATGTAGGCTGGGAGGCTAGGTCAGTCTCTTTCTTTTTCATGTTTTTCTGTCTGCTTTATCTCTCTGGCAGCTGATTAGATTGTGCCCACCAGATTAAGGGTGGGTCTCCCTTCCCCAGCCCACTGACTCAAATGTTGTCTCTTTTGACCACACCCTCACAGACACACCCAGGATCAATACTTTGTATCCTTCAATCCAATCAAGCTGACACTCAGTATTAACCATCACATGTATTAAGATTTAGGGAGCCGGGCGCGGTGGCTCACGCCTGTAATCCCAGCACTTTGGGAGGCCGAGGCGGGCGGATCACAAGGTCAGGAGATCGAGACCACGGTGAAACCCCGTCTCTACTAAAAATACAAAAAATTAGCCGGGCGCGGTTGTGGGCGCCTGTAGTCCCAGCTACTCGGGAGGCTGAGGCAGGAGAATGGCGTGAACCCGGGAGGCGGAGCTTGCAGTGAGCCGAGATCGCGCCACTGCACTCCAGCCTGGGCGACAGAGCGAGACTCCGTCTCAAAAAAAAAAAAAAAAAAAAGATTTAGGGAATACTTTTTCGCTATGACCTTTCTTCTTCCTAGTTTCTTTCTTGCTAAAGGAGCCAAGAAAGTTTGATGTTGCTATACTTAGTAGTGGTCTTTTGTTCCAATTTCTCCTTTTCTGAGGCAAAAAAACCTTCGTGGTTTCACCTTAGAAGTGAGTAGCTGTAAAGGAAGCTTAATTAAGGCAAAAATCTAAAATGCGTTTGTTTAGTATTATATATAAGCACATTCAATGAGGTCCATATGTGAGCAAAAAGTAATGAGTGCAAATGTTTTTAGTAATTGCTTTCTTTCTCTGATTAACACATCCCTAACAATATCTAACAATATACATTTGACCTTTGAGAATTACATCCCCTAACTTCCCTTGTTTCATTCTCTAGCTCGCTTGATATCATCTGTTCTTTTTCTTCTTCTTCCTTTTATTTTACTTTCCTTTGTCTCTTTTCTGGAAATATGTTGAACATCTATTTTCTTGGGTGCTTTCACTAAGCTACAGTAAATACATTGAATGCTATTTCTATTTATTCAAATTCTATAAATATGGAATTCTGACTACAGCTATCTTTGTCATTTCGTTGTGTCCTTCCATTTCAATTATTTACAGTGTACTTGCTTGACCCCACACTCACTTTTTATCAAACTAGAATTAATATGTGAATAGGATAGGCTATAGTGAATAAACTATTGTATTAGGGTTCTCTAGAGGAGCAGAACAAATGAGATATAGGTTTATATGAAGGGCAGTTTATAAGCAAAATTGACTCACGTGATCACAAGGTAAAGTCCCATGATAGGCAGTCTGCAAGTTGAGAGGCAAGGAAGCCAGTGGTGGATCAGTATGAATCCCACAACCTCAAAAGTAGAGAAGCCGAGAGTGCAGCCTTCAATCTGTGGCTAAAGGCCCAAGAGTCCCCTGGGAACCCACCAGTGTAAGTCCAAGAGTCCAAAAGCCGAAGAACTTGGAGTCCGATGTACAAGGGCAGGAAGCATCCGGCACAGGAGAATGATGAAGCTCGGAAGACTCAGCAAGTGTAGTCCTTCCAGCTTCTTCTGTCTGCTTGATTCTAGCCACGCTGGCGGTTGACTACATCTCCTTTGGCAATACCCTCACAGACACCCAGGAACAATACTTTACATCCTTCAAGCCAATCAACTTGACAGTCAGGACTAACCATCACAACTATGTTTCTGGTAGTTAGTTTTTTGTAGAAGGACTTTCCAGGAATGGTATGTGACATTTATCTTAAGAGTAAATTGGTAATGCAATTACCACTAAATAGAAAGTGTCAGCTTTGGGATCAGTTCTCAGATATCAACTGTCCATCTTACAGGCTGATTTAACGCCAGGTGTGTTCTAAATTCTCTTGTACTTTGATAAGCTTTTAAAATACATTGTTGGCTGGGCACAGTGGCTCACACCTGTAATCCCAGCATTTTGGGAGGCCAAGGCAGGTGTATCACCTGAGGTCAGGAGTTCGAGAGTAGCCTGACAAACATGGGAAACCTCGTCTCTACTAAAAATACAAAAAAAATTAGCTGCTCGTGGTGATGCACGCCTGTAATCCCAGCTACTCAGGAAGCTGAGGCAGGAGAATTGCTTGAACCTGGGAGGCAGAGGTTTCAGTGAGCCGAGATCGTGCCACTATACTCCAGCTGGAGCGACAGAGCGAGACTCCATCTCAAAACAAAAACAAAAATAAAAATAAAGATAAAAATTAAAATAAAATAAAATACATTGCTTTTGGACAGGGAACATGTCTTTTTCAGTTCATTGATGTGCTCACTACTTGTGGTCCCATCCACCAGCCTGCTTCATTTATTTGTGTGATTTGCCTGCTGATAAGCGAATAATTGAAGTTAAGTCTTCTTCTTCCACTTGGTGCTATGTGCTTAGGAATATTATTTTGACGTCAGTTCTTTTTTTTCTGAAATACAAGACTGAAAATAAGTTCATTTGAGGATCTAAATTATTCAGTTTCTTATATATGTGCTTTTCTTAGAAGTCATCAATGTTCAATCTCTCACAAAAATGTGTAAACATTTATAAACCCATTTATATTTACATAGAGCCCATATTTCTGTTATAGTAACATATTTCACGAACTATTTTCTCTCTTGAAAAGTTGCAGTTGGCTTTCTTTGCAGTTGTTTCCTTGACAGATGAATTCCTCCTTGCCTCTCAACTGAAAACCTCTCTGAGGCAACAGTGACCTCCTGAATTACCAAATCTTTGCCTTTTTTCTTTCATGTCACTTAGCCTTGCTATTATCTATGGCCAAATATTTTTCCTAAGGCATTGAAAGATCACATGCTTAGACTCAACATTTTTTAGTAGGAAAAATAAAGAAAAGTAATATTTATTACCAACTATGTTTCAGGCCTCCTTTTAAGTTATTTACGTGGATTAACTCATTTGTTCTTCAAAATAATTTACTGTAGTAGATAATATTAGATACTATTATTATCGTCTTAGAGAAAACTGAGGCACAAGAAGTTTAGTGCCATGCTCAAGGCGTTGCAGTACATAAATGGTGCAGACAAATTACTTAAATTTAAGATACATACATTTATAGTATATGTAAATATATATGTAGTCTGTTGCAGTCTTTTAGTCTGTTGAAGATACACATATTTATTTCAAATTATATGTAAAATATATGATATACACGTATATACATGTATACACATACAGTTGTAGACAACAAAGAACATTTTGGGTCATTTGTGGTAATTAGGAAATAACTGTTAATGACAAAAGAGAGCTAATGCACTTAACAATAGAATAATTTATCTGTGCAAGAATGTGTTATTTAGGCTAGGTGCAGTGACTCATGCCTGTAATCCCAGCACTTTGGGAGGCTGAGGCAGGCTGATCACCTGAGGTCAGGAGTTCAAGACCAGCCTGGCCAACATGGTGAAACCCTATCTCCACTAAAAATACAAAAAATAGCTGGGTGTAGTGGCAGGTATCTGTAATCCCAGCTACTTGGAAGACTGAGGCGGGAGAATTGCTTGAACCCAGGAGGCAGAGGTTGCAGTGAGCCGAGATTGTGCCACTGCACTCCAACCTGGGCAACAGAGTAAGATTCTGTCTCAAAACAAACAAACAAACAAACAAAAAAGAATGTGATATTCAGTGTAAAATTAAAATACAGATTTGGGGATTGGGGACCTTTGCGTATAATTACATGGTCTCATGTAATTATGAAGTCTCCTAACCAAAGATTGAGAAAGCTGATGTAGCTCTTAGTCACTGTCTCAGCTATCATTATTCACGTTACCTCTTTAGGTTCTTATTTTTTCCTTGTTTTCATGTTTGATTTCATGTCATTTGCCCTTCACTAGCCTCTCTATTTTTCCATTGTACTTTGTTGATACGTATTTCTCACAAACCAATACAAAAGACTAAGAAAATATGTTCATCTACAGTGTTAATCTTGATATTTATTTTTATACAAATTCATTTGGGGGACTCTTAATTGGCTGCCAATGTTCATTGGGCTAAATTTCCCATAAGTATTTTAATGCAAAATTTCTCATTTCATTTGTCGTGCAGATGAAAATTGTAGGCTAGACATGGTGGCTCATGCCTATAATCACAGCACTTTGGGAGGCCAAAGCAGGAGGATTGCTTGAGCCTTGGAGTTTGAGACCTGTCTGGGAAACACAGTGAGACCCTGTCTCTGCAAAAAGTACAAATATTAACCAAACATGGTGGCACACTCCTGTGTTCCCAGCTACTATGGGGCTGAGGTGGGAGGATTGCTTGAGCCTGGGCGGTCAAGGCTGCAGTGAACCATGATTGTGCCACTACACTCCAGCCTGGGTGACACAATGAGAACCTGTCCAAAACAAATAATAAAATAAAAATTAAACTAAATTAAATTAAAATTGTAAATACCTTTATATTAGTATTGATTTTGAATATCATTTTATATTCTTCTGAGTAGTCCTCAGTCAATTTTTGGAGTGCATATAACATATTGTAGAAATCAAATTCACTTCTGTGGAAAATAACTATGACAATAATAAATAGATGTAGACAAGTAGAATAAGGCTGTTAAAACTAGAAAAAAATTGTAGAGATCCTTTCATTAAACCACCTCTTTTTAACCTCATAAAGTTGTGAAAAGATAAAATATTTACATGATTAAAAAAATACCACCATAAATTTGGTCTTTAGATATTTTAAGGTAGAAAATAAGAAACATAATAAAAATCAAACAAATAATAAAAAAGAATAATTCAATTTATAGTGAACAAAAATATTTTAAAGGCAAACTCAAAAAAGCATTTCCCACAATTTTAGATCATGATAAATTATACTGTTACCTGTGCTACCTTTATATCAAAATAACCAGTCAATTCAGTCATAATTGATATCATAATGATAAAAGAGCTAATTTATTTTCTTCATTTTTTCACTGTAAATTTGACATTTTGTAAAACTTAATACAGACAAAAGGCTGAGAAGATGTATAATTTTCTCACACCTATACTAATTATATAAAAATCAGTGCATTTTAGTTTATGAATAAAAAAGTATTTCATATTTCTTATGGTAATACATAATTATATTAGTCTATTTTCACACTGATAAAGGCATAGCTGAGACTCAGCAATTTACAAAAGAGAGAGGCTCAATGCACTTCCAGTTCCACGTGGCTGTGGTGGCCTCAAAATCATGGTGGAAGGTGAGAAGCACATGACACATGGTGGCAAACAAGAGAAGAGAGCTTGTGCAGGGAAACTCCCATCAAGGAAGTTTGGGATCGTTTTATTGGAGACACATTAATATCATCAGTTTTAAAGTGGAGATGCGGATACAAATTTGTCAGGTAGACAAAAGCTTCCTGAAAAAGGTAAATGGACTATGGAGAGGTGGAGAGAATATAATAATCCAGGTAAATGGAAAAGCCATAGAAGTGTGTGAGCATGGTGAGTGGAATAGCTATAAGTAGTTCAACATGATTGGAACATAAAATTCAAGATGAAGATTGGCATGGATGGAAGTGAAGAAGTAGATTGGGATCTTAGTCTCTTTTGTGCTGCCATAACAGAATACCACAGACTAGGTAATTCATAATGGACATAAATTTATTTTTTCACAATTTTGTAGACTGAGAATTTCAAAGTAAAGGTACCTGCATCTGGTGAGGGCCTTATTGCTGCATTATCACATGACAAATGGCAGAGGGGCAAGACAGCAAACTCTCCAAGTGAAGCCCTTTATAACATTAATCCCTTTGTGAGGGAGGAACTCTCATGACCTCAGCACCACCTATCAAACTCCACCTCCCAACACTTGCATTGCAGATTAAGTTTCAACAAGGGTTTTGGAGGAAACAAAACATTCAAACCGTAGCAGTTGGGATTTTAGATTGATGCTATAGGTAATGGAAATCATTACAGATTTTAGGTGGTGAAGGGACATGATTTTACAAGTATATTACAAACATCATATTGGAAGCAGAGAGAAGTATAGAATAAAATGGGAGAACTTTTGAAGAACATAAGATTACTGAATTGTATGTTTGCAAGGAATACTGGTTGAAGAGGCTCCTGTGGGAAACTAGGGTAAAAGTGAGTTCCAACGCAACAGGAAGATGATTATAGAAGAAGGGACAATGAGATGAATGAATGATGGAGACAGGAGCTGTGGGTGACTGTCAATGGAATTTATATGTAATATTTTTCTAAACAGATCTTTGATAAAATTGTTTCAAATACCACTTTCCCATAAGCTGTCTTCTGGTGATGTTGGTATATCTTGAAAGGTATGCAATTTCTTCTTAACATGCAGCAGAAGTCATTCAAAAAAAAAAAAAAAAAACAGTTAACATATAATAATTATTTTCTTGAAGATTACTTGTTCTTCTTCCCACTAGGGATTTTACTCATTGTCAAACAAACAAACAAACAAAAATTTACTTACTGCTACATTTTACTCAAATAAGGTCATAGTATACCTCTAGGTGGTAGATTGGTGTATGATATGTATTTCTGGGGAAATATATCCACTAATAAAGAGTATTTGGTAGGATTGAATGTTTACTTTTTTTGTCTAATCTCTTGCTTTTTGTTTTGCTAACTAGACTATGTTCTGAATTAATCAAAGCTGTTTGACAAAGCAATACTTATTGCAGATTGTTTTTGTCAGTTTTGTAATGCTTGTTGACATTACTGCAATGCAATTCTATGATTATATCTTTTGAACCTAAACATCAGTGAGAATCTAATAACTTTTCCCCTATGTACTTCTAAAATTGTATAACAGGTGCTTATACTAAACATA
Source organism: Macaca mulatta (assembly GCF_049350105.2). Classification (NCBI taxonomy): domain Eukaryota; kingdom Metazoa; phylum Chordata; class Mammalia; order Primates; family Cercopithecidae; genus Macaca; species Macaca mulatta. The sequence continues at coordinate 180,341,102 of NC_133410.1, forward strand.
AGCTTCAAAGTAAAAACAAAAAACAAAAATATATTATGTTGGGGGATAATTTACATATATAACTTTAAAATTCCTCAACAGCGATAGCTTCTGGTGAGGCTTACTAGATCAAATCTTAAAAACTATGTTTCTCTCCATATTTTTGCATAGTTTCATAGGAGACCCTTGTTGACGTAAAATGGTTGTAGTACTTTTGATAACTCATATCTGACAACCAAATCGAGAGGAAGAGAGGGACTCCCCAGTTGGACTCTTTTTGGGAATGCTTGGCAAACAGAAACTAAGTTGACTGAATTCTCAAATCTATCAGGGAATACTCCGATGGGACAGATGTATAGGAAATCCCAATTGGCATAATCTAAACAAGCCCCACCCACATTGGTCAAGCCCCACTCTTCTTCAAACTTGGCAGAGGAAAAAGAATTTATGCAGTGTCCTAAAGAAATCCAGCCTTTCCTTTGAAAGAGGAAAACATAGATGCCAGAAAACATAGCCACAAAAATAAGCAAATCATGCTTCTCCCGAATACAGACTGAATACCTACTAAACAAGTGCATATGTATCTAGAAAAATGACCATGGGATAATTTTTACTCCCTTGGCTGGGAGTCTATTTGAATTAAAACATGCCAGTGTTTTATTCTGTAGAACAAACACGTTCTCTGACTTGTTGTATAGTTCTTTGCCAAAAGGTAAGTGTGCAGTCTGAAGTTCAAAACAAATAATTTCCTTCTTGATCCACACTTCAAAGCCTTAGTACTTCATATGATCCTGAAAGAAAAAAAGAAAAAGAGAAAGAAAGATCCTAACTTGCTGGGGTCTCTAGTATTTAGCAGCTGTTAAATTTTAATAGATGTCAGTAGGGTACTCAGTTAAAAAGCAACCCAAGAAACATCATAAAAAAGATATAGTCTTTGACATAATAGGAGGTATTTTTTTTTTTATAGCTGAAAACAGAATGACAATTTCTCTGTGCAATAAAATAATTTGAAGTCAGGAAAATATTTAACATCATCAAGTTAATATTAAAATAAATGGAATATATTTTGCTGCTAAACAAGTCATAGTAAGCATTGCTTCAGTCTTTATTGACCTAGTTGTATAATCACCAATTTTTCATATTCGGATTCATGTCATTATTTTCCAGAAAATTGGGTACTTATGGTTGCCATACAAACTTAAAAGAATAGCAAAGAACCTGAAAGGTTTGGACTTTCATTTAGTTAATGACATATATCAAATCAATCTAGGCTCACTCTGTAAGAAAATCAGCCCATTAAATAAAATTTACGTTTTTGAAGATTACTCAATTACTTTTTCTGGGTGCCCATCATACTGAAGAATCAACATTATTCATATGTTGCCTTATTTTAATGATTTAGGTTTGACTGTCATTATACTTGGGTACCCAAAGTGATGAGAAAAAATGAGTCATAATGGAGAAAAAGATGACAAACTTTCTGTAATATAGATTACATATTAACAAGGTGAAAAAAAACTCACTTGCTTTGCCAAAGTTACTTTTGAATGAGTTATCACTATAAAGTTTGTAGCAGAGCAGTTGCAGTGAACAGGTGTGATGCAAAAGTCAAGTCATTTTCTACTGCTCACATACGGTATGTTTTGCAAATATTCTACCACACTTGGCAATGTGGAGGAATAAATATACTAAAAGCTTTCCAATATTTTGACAGCTAGCATATAGTACCCAACTGTTAATACCAGTGGAAAATCCAGGAGAAAGACTTTGATTCATTTAAAATTAATTTCAAAATAATGTATGACTGTTATTTTAAAATTATAGAAAGGCAGAAATATTCTAAAGGAATAGTTAAAGTTTCTGTATACTTACTTCCCTTGTCCTCCTCCATTTCCATGTCTATACCAAAAGCAATCACTTTTAACAGCTGATGTCTATTTTTCCAGGCTTTCTCTATATGTATATATCATCATTTCCAAGACCTGCAAAGTCAAGTGGTTTTTATAAAATCATATATCACATTCTTCTAATTTTCTTTTCTTCAGATATACTAGCTCTAGAAGAAAATTAGAAAATTCTTTCCTTCATTTGTTTCTTTTAAAATCCCAAAGGATATTTGTTACAGTCAACTTTACATTATCAATATGAACACTATAATTTTTATACACCTTCATTTCTAAAGCTTTATGCAAATGACATGTACTCTCTCTATATTTTAATTTCCCTATCTGTTTATAGAAAAGTTATATACTATCTTCTTGAAAGATATGAACTGAGGGATGAATAAAAATAATGGAGAAAATTGCCATATAATAACCTGATGGCAATATTAAAATAAATTATAATGAGTATCTTCAAATTATTTTATTGCAATACACATTATAATTTTCTTTGACAATAAGCATTATATTTGTAGTTACTTCTAGCTGGTACACCTAATACTTTTTATTATCATCCTTGTATGTAACATTTTTTGTCGTAAGAAATTAAACATTGAAATAACCAATACATGTAGTAAAACTCTCTGTTAGCCTGTGCAATTCCAGATTCTAGAAAACAGTTAGGGGTTGAGGTCCCACATGACGTCAAATCATTACCGGTAAAATTTTAAAGATGATTAAATATAGATTTCCTGTTTTTGCTAATTAGCCCTATTCCTTCCTATTGTGTTCTTGTTGCTGCTAAATAACTTCATGTTGTCATCATTACAATAAAGTTCACATGCTGGTCCTGTTACTCCAGGTCCTTCCTGCCAGCTACTCTTGTTCCCAAAGCCCTTTTCCTACTTCAGCCTTGCTTATTTCATTCTCTGTTGTCAATTACCAGTAAAAAGTGATTCCCTGATTTAAAGGAACTTACTCCTACCCCAATGTTATAGGAACATCGTGGTCAAAGATTCATGATGCCACTGACCTAATTCATGTTTGGTACTTTAGAGAGTGAAGTCATTGTGAAGCTAGAACAGATGTTTTTCTCTAAGACCGAAAATCTAAAATCTTTTCTTTCAGACCACTGGAGGCACATATCTAGGGTTACCAAGGCAGCCACCTTCAGGGTGGTTCAAGCCAGTGTGCTTGGAGTCTGGGTTCTTCAATCCTTTTGTCATGTTTCCTTCTCACGTCTGGCTATACAGCCTTGAAGAATCTTGAGGAAAGAATGGACTTAGTCAAGCATTTTAAAATTATTTGCATGCAGTTGCACTGATTTCTGCATGCATACATGTTTAGGGAAACAGGTAGAAGAAAAAAAAGAGAGTTTGAAGAAATCATGGTCTCAATGTTAGTCCTGTTTAAAAAAAACTTTCAGTGATTTCTGTAGTGTCATATTGGAGCAAATTTCAAAGTCTTTCAACCATCAATTCAAAGATAAAGCTAGATAATCTGTGTTCATTTTGTGCTGTAGTGAGAATTTTTGACATTTGGAAAATCTTACAAATGTTTAGGAAATGTGTCAGAGAATTTCCCTGAGAGTACTTTTATGGTATTTATAGGTTAAAGTTACCAGGTAAAATACAGAACACTCAGTTAAATTTCAATTTCATTTAAACTACGAATACTGTTTACTATAAGTATGCCCACTACAACATTTGGGACATACTAAAACATACTCATTGTTTTTTGAAATACAAATTTTACTGAACATCCTATATATTTATTTGATAAATCTGGCAATGCTATTACAAGCTGAGCATCTGTAATTCAAAAATCAAAATCTGAAATGCTCGCAAATCAAAAACTTTATAAGTATCAACACAATGCCCCAAGTGGAAAATTCCACAACTAACCTCATGTGACAGATAAGAGTCAAATGCAGTCAAAACTTTGTTTCATGCACACAATTATTTAAAATGTGTCAGGCTATTTGTGTAAGGTGTACATGAAACATGAATGAATTTTGTGTTTAGACTTGATTCCTATCCCCAAGATACTTCATTATGTGTATGGAAATATTCCAAAGTTCAAAAAAATCTGAAATCCAAAACACTTCTGGTTTTAAGCATTTCAAATAAGGGCTATTCAACCTGTGTATGTGGTGGTATCCTCCACATATGGAGGATGGGGAAAGATGGTTCAAGCAACAATAACTTCTCAAGGTGGCATGTTCAAATTCCTCAAAACAGGGACACATTTGTATGCTACCTTTCCTTTGATAAAAGTATAATAGTTACCATTAAAAGAGAAATGAAAAGGAAAAGCAAATATCCCTTACAAATACCAAAATTATTCTAATGATCAATATGAGTCAAGTATTATGTTTTCTTCTCATCATCCTCCTCTTCATAATGATAGTAACAATAACATTTATAATATAATAATTACAAATAACATTTTTTAAAACAAAGCCTCTCTGTGTTATCTAGGCTGAAGTGCAGTAGTATGATCACAGCTTACTGCAGCCTTGAACTCCTGGGCTCAAACGATCCTCCCATCTCAGCCTCCCGAGTAGCTGGCACTACAGTGTATGACACAACACCTGGATAATTTTTTAAAAAAATTTTGTATAGATGAGGTCTTGCTGTTACCCAGGCTGGCCTCCAACTCCTGGTCTTAAGTGATGTTATCACCTCGGCCTCTCAAAGTGCTGAGATTACAGGCATGGGCCCCCATGCTCGGCTACAGATAACATTTATTGAAAGTTTTCTGTCAAGCACTTTTAATTAGCTACAACTCTTAATACCTACCCTGTTGGAGTGTATGGCCCAGGAAGGACCATATCTGCCCTGTTCATTGCTCATTTCCCAGAAACCCATGCAGTATCTAATGATAATGGGTAATATGTGTTCAGCGAATGAAAAAAACAAATGAATAAATGAGGTAGGAATTACTATTCCGGTTTCACAAATGGATAATGTGAGATTTATTGCTGTTGAGATATTTCCTCCCAAACAGAATTTAAGTTACAGTGCCTAAGCAGAAACTCAAATATGTTTGGCTTCAAAGATGGCAGACTGCTTTAGGAATTAATTTACATCCATAAAGGGCTGGAATTGTTGCTGAAGGGATATTAACTCCTTCTGGCTTATAACATACTAGCTCATATGCAGCCTGCTTGCAAAAACTGTCTCCTAAGAACCTCAAAACAACTATGTAAGGAGGACATTACTATCCTAATTTTAGTGAAAAAACTGAGGCATAGTGACTGTAAAACCTAGATCCACACATGAGTCTGTCTTTCTCAGTAAAATATATCATAGTACCAGTGTGGTACCTTCATATGTAAGAAAATATATTGTTTTCCAGAAAAGAGACATCAGAATAAAATTAGGTTAATTTTTATGTCACATATTTTACATAGAGGTAGAAAATAGAAAATGCCTAATATCTATGTTCCTAAATCAACATTTTTTATTTATGTAATATTATCAAATATTAGACATTCCACAGCTAGTTGGGATCCACTTAATTGAAGCAAAGTGCTTTAAAAATGAGGAAATATCTATTTTAAAATATTTAAGAACTCTAAAGTTTAAACAGCTACTTAGAAAAATCACATTTCCTCTAAGTCTACTGACTATTTCTCTGATACTAAGATACAATGCCATGATGAAGTAGCTCATTTCTACAGACTGCTAAACTGAAAAACAACTATTTCAGATCATGCTTTCAGGGCCATAGAGTGGGACAGCCAAGAGAGAAGGCTGTGTTTATAACCCACAGTCCCACAATTCAGTCTCAAAATATCCAAAGATCTTTCTTTCCCCCTTTGCTCACCCACTCATTCCTCTCTAGCCAAAGAGTTTGGGGTTGAAACTAAACCAGAACACATCATCATCATTATTTTTCCCCAAGTTGCTATTTAAGAAGTTTAGACGTGCAGTTGCTTCATGTTGATGATGCTTGCTATTCTCCCTTGGGGAAAATAATCGGATGTCGTATTAAGACTGTCACTAAGAATTGTTCATGTATAATTTATACTCACAATTAAAAAGCATTTTTAACCAAGTGTCACAACACAGTGACAACTAAATTAGACTATGATTTACATTACCATGTGCTGCTCTTGATTTAGTGTCACTCTAGAGAAATTGACAAACAGCCCATGTAGAGCAAGGCACAGGTCTTAGTCAAGATAGGGCTCACTCCCAGGTGGGAATAAGGTGAAGGATAGTCAGTGCATGTTGCTGCCATTATGATTAATAATTAATATTAGAATATGTACAGCAATAGAAGTGCAGCCCTTTTAGTAATTGTATAAGACTACTCTAGATAGACACAAAGTAAATTCTTTTTACAACATAATTAAAATGAAAATGACCAAGTAACTGTAGAGAAACAAAACATACATATTTTATTTAATGTCTGAAGTTTTTTGTAAAGATGGGTCTTGCTCTGTTGTCCAGGCCTCAAGCAATCCTCCCACCTAGGCCTCCCAAAGTGCTGGGATTACTGACAGAAGTCACCAAACCTGGCCCAACTCTTTCTCTTAAATATGATGAAATAAAAGTTAAATAATTCAAGTGACAAAGTTGGTACTGAATCCCAAAACAGCTTCAAGTGCATTTTCAAAGGGGCCTATTGTCACACCATGAGTTGAAAGAGTTCTAAGGGATTTGTGTGTTTATTTGGGATATGTCTGGCAAAGACTGACTTATTCTTTTTTCATGGAAATTCAAGGATAAAATAAAATATATAAATTAAAAGCCAAGGATACAAGGCATGAAATAACATGGATATTCTGGATAAATCACATGACTAAATAAAGGACATCATAATAGAAATGGAAAACAAAACAGAACAAAAATGTGTTGTGGTAAAAGAAGTGACCTGGAATATTAAAAGTCAGAACACTTAGAGGAAACCATATATGACTTAATTTTAACTACTGTTTTAAGTAGTGATGAATTTGGGGACTGTAATGGCTACATGAGCTCTAACTAGACACCTTTATAAGTGACAACTGTAAAATCTGGACACAATATCTTGAAGCAGCTACTAGAATTAAAAAAAAATTAATACAAATTATTCTGTGGTGTCCATGTTCAAAAGAGGAGTTATATTTGCGTTCACTCTTTCTAGCCTGGGAGTAGGGACTATTGGCAGTCATAGATGAGCAGAATCCCTTGTGTGAAAAAAGCCCCAATTATCTGGTCTAGGAAATCAAAATACTGAGTCATGACAACTCTGTTTTCTGGAAAAAGGGGAGGGGAGTATCTAGAAGAGGAATATCTAGAGAGGGCATCCCCAAATTTAATCTACCTGCATCTCTGATAGACCTCTGAGTCACGTATGTGTAGAGCCAATTCAATGCAGTTTAGCTAAGGCAAAGGATCTCAAGTGAGGACTGAGTTGCTGTCCAAGACTAAGACAAAACAAAACAAACTAACTGAAAATTACTCATGGAAGAAGAGAGTATCCAGTCTCCACGGCTTAATATTCATGATGTCTGTGATAAAATACAGTCTTACGTGATATAAGAGAAGTATGAATAAAGAGCTCATTCTTAAAATTAAAAAGAAAGAAAGAAAGTGAAGCCATTTCTGAAATAGATGACTTAGATACTGAAATTAGTAGGAAAGAAATTTAAAGTCACTATTTTGACTATACTCAATTATATAAAAGAAAATATTTCTTCACTTAATGAAAGATGAGAAATATAAGCAAAGAACTAATAATGATTAAAAAGACCAAATGAATCTTGATTTTTAAAAATGCAATAGTGAAAGAAAAAAACAGAAAACAAAATGACTAAATACGTTTAATAGCAGAATGGTGTCAGCAGAGGAACAAGTCAGTAAACCTGAAAATAGATCAACAGAAATTACCCAAGCTATAGGAAAAAAAATGCTGAAATGTAAATAAACAGAGCCTCCAAATATTATTAGATGCTAAATAACCTAACGTAAGTGTCATTGGTTGTCCATCAGGAAAAAGAGGGAAAGGTATAAATATATTTAAAATGTAATGGCTGAAATTTTCTAAAATTTGAATAAAGATTTATATTACAGCTTTAGTGAAGAATACTTAAAATGAAAAATATCTGGGTAAGCATAACATTCTGTTTTAATTATTTATTTTATTCTTTCCTTAATTTATTAATACTGCATTTTACTGTTTAAAGTAAAACCGTAATCATTGTCTTATAAACATTTATAACACATATAAATCTGACACACATGACAACAATAGCCTCAATCATGGCTGGGAATAAACTGACTTATACGGTGCCTAGATTTCTGTATTTTTTAGGAAATGATAGTACATTAATTCTAAGTAGACAGTTGTCATAGTCTCTCCATCCTACTATAACAAAATATCATAAACTGGATGGCTTATACATGACAACAATTTATTTCTGACAGTTCTGGAGCCTAGGAAGTTCAAGTTCAACATGTTGGCAGATTTGTTGTCTGGTAAAAGCCAGCTTTCCAATTCACAGACAGCATGTTCTCACTGTGCCTTCATGTGGTGGAAAGGATAAGAGGTCTCTCTTGGCCTGTTTCATAACACTAATCCCATTCAGGATGGCTCTGCCCACATGGCCTAATCACCTCCTGAAGGCCCCACCTCCTAATACCATGACCTGGGGATTAAGATTTTATTGTATGAATTTGTGGGAGACACAAGCATTCAGTCTGCATCAACTGTGAAAATTAAGAATGTAGACTGTAATCTATTATACAACCAATAGGAAATTAATACAGAGAGGTATAGTTTAAAATCAATCGAAAAATTAAAATTTAATTCTAAAATTTGTACAAACTAAGAAAAGCCAAGGAAGGAAAAACAAAAGCCAAATCGGAAAAATTATGAAATAAATAATAAAGTAATAGACCCCAATCCAATTACAATAAATTATATTAAATATTAATTAACCTAAAATCGCAATAAAAATGTACAGACCTCATTTTTATCTAAATAAATGAGAAAAAGAATAGAAAATAAAGCATAAGTTAGAGACAAAAGAAAAAATCCAGAAATTGAGAACAGAAGAACAATAAAAATAAGTTATTAAAACCAAAGGATCATGGACTCTTGTCAAGGGTGCCAAGTTAATTCAGGGTGGAATGGATAGTCTTTTCAACAAATGGTGACAGAAAATAGGCATTCATATGTAAAATAAGGAACCTCTACACTTATCTTATTCATTACACAAAAATTCACTTGACAATCTTTAAATAAAAGATTGTAGAATCAAAGTGCTAGAATATATATTGTCAATAAGAAGACATAGTGGAAAATATTTGTGGCACTGTGTTAGGCAAGATTTCTTGAAGATCATAGATACAAACACATGCAATGGAGGGAAATAAATGGTTGAATGGACTTTATCAAAATTAAAATCTATTATTCTTTGACAATTCACAATTAAAAAAAATAAAAGGCAGCTGGGCGTGGTGACTGGTCTGCAATCTCAGCACTTTCGGAGGCTGAGGCATGTGGATCACAAGGTCAGGAGTACAAGACCATCCTGGCCAAGACAGTGAAACCCCGTCTGTACTAAAAATGCAAAAAAAATTAGCTGGACATGGTGGCGAGAGCCTGTAATCCCAGCTACTTGGGAGGCTGAGGAAGAGAATTGCTTGAATTCAGGAGGCAGAGGCTGCAGTGAACCGAGATCGTGCCACTGCACTCCAGCCTGGGTGTCAGAGTGAGACTCCATCTCAAAAATAAATAAATAAATAGAAATTCAAAGGCTAGGAACAAATGTTTTCAAAACTATATCTGACAAAGGATCATTTCCAAAATATATAAACAATACTTATGATTCAGTAAGACAACTCAATTTAAAAATGGATCAGTTTTGAATGTGACATTTGACAAAAGACATATGAAAGGTAAATAAGCATCAGAAAAGCTGTTCACTGTCACTATCCATCACAGAAATGCAGCTTAAATTTACAATGTCTTACCTATATGAATTATCAAAAATGAAAAGACTTACAATACCAAGTGCTGGTAAGGTATGGAGGAAATAAATTCTCATACATTGCTGATAGAAACACAAAATTATACAGCCAGGAAGTAGTTTGGCATTTAATCACACACTTACCATGTGATTCAACAATCTTATTCCTAGGTATTTACCCAAGAGAAATGCAGACATATACCTATAAAAAGATGTATGTGAATGCCCTTAAAACTATTACCTGTAATAACTAACAACTAGAGACACAAATATCCATCAACTAGTGAATGATAAATAAATAGCTATATTTATATTATCATACACTAATCAGCAGTAAAAAAAAAAAAATCAAAGTACTGGTACATAAACAACCTGTATGAATCACAAAAGTATCAGCTTATGTAAGGAAGCCAGAAGAATGATGAAAACACTCCATTTGTCCATATTTTTGATATTCTAGAAAAAAAATTATAGGTATAGAAATAAATCCATCAGTAGCCTGGAGCTGGGAGTTGGGATTGAGTGCAAAATATAAAAGGTGGTTTTATTTTTTTTTTCTTTTTATGGGGTTCTAGAAATGTTTGATACCTTAACTGTGTTCATAGTTACATGATAATGTACAACTGCCAAAATGCATCCGAATGTTCACCTAGTGGATAATTTTGTATACAAATTGTATCACAATAAACTGATTTATTATTGTTCCCCATGGGGAACAATAAACTATTTGCATGAACATAGTCTTGGTATTAAAGCAGCAAGCAATTGAGTTTCAATATAGATTTCTTTATTCTGTTTTTGTTTTGTAGTCAAACACCATATATTTAGTGAATATATTTGGGGCATTTTATCATTTTAATTTCTGATCATTTTACCAATGGAAATTGTACTTTTAGTATTACTAGTATTTAAATATTTATAACAATTAATTTTTAAATCATTTAAAGATGAAAACATTTTCCAGTAGATTTCAAATGTTCAGAATTTGAATTAAAATGTTATTAGCACTGAAAAGTTACTGTTTGTGTTACCCCACAGCAAAAGCTTCCAAGTTGGTTACCCCAATGACTAGAAGCATTTAAAAATATATTTTTATTCTCATTCAAAGTATTTCAATCTTCTGGTTACGTTATGGCTTTGTGTGTTTACAGTTTATTCTACATTGGTGAACCAGAAATCCAACTTTTTATCAAATCAGCTCTGAGTCTAGAAATAAAATTAGAAAACTAATAAAAGTAGAGATATCAGGGCTCTTGCCATTTTTCTAGCAGCAGGAAAATTTAGTGTATTATGGTCTAGTATTACAGATATGAAAATAGATGGCAAAATTTATATTACAGATTCCATTTTGAGAAAATATAACTCAGACACATGCTTTCCTGAAATTCACCATTTAGAATTGATCACAGTTAAATCACATATTTATGTATGCTATACATAGAATAAAGAAAAAAGCTAATTGCTAGGAATCTAAATTTGAAAACCCTATTATTTGAGTGTCATCTGCTAATATTTGGACTTCTTTATAAGAAGAAACTCAAAAGCAGCCCATTATAAAAATATGGAGAATTCATGCTAAAAACCATTTCATTTATTGCATCGTCTTTCTTAACACAATTAATTTAAAGCATATCATTATGCATGTAATTATTTCAACAATTTCTTATTGTACTTGATTATAAAAGTTATTCTCTTCCACACCCTACCTCCCTCTATGTTTTTGTCATTTGATAAGTCAAGACCTCTTTTTGTAATATGAATGCATAAGATGGAAGGACCATTTTATTCTTTGACTTCTGTTCTGCATATATCAAATATTTCTATGATCTTAGTAAACTAAATGAGGGTTATGGAGTATTGTGTCTCCATAACAACAATTATTGAATAAAAGGACTATTTTCATCCTCCAAACAAATATTTATGTCATGTCATATTTATTATAGAATATTTATTATAAAATAGATGGGGTTCATCATCTTGGGTTTAAGTAGAAAAATGTTTTCAGCAGTTATCAATTTTTTCATGAATACACAATTCATGCTAAAATTTTCACATATTTAAAATCACCCCATAAGTCTCATGCTTACTGTTATTTTATTTATTTATTTATTTATTTATTTATTTATTTATTTATTTATTTTTGAGACAGAATCTCACTCTGTTGCCCAGGCTGGAGTGCAGTGGCGTGATCTCGGCTCACTGCAACCTCCGCCTCCCAGGTTCAAGCGATTCTCCTGCCTTAGCCTCCCGAGTAGCTGAGACTACAGGTATATGCCACCACGCCCAGATAATTTTATATATATATATATATATATATATATATATTTTTTTTTTTTTAAGTAGAGACAGGGTTTCAACATGTTAACCAGTATGGTCTTGATCTCCTGAGCTCATGATCCACCTGCCTTGGCCTCCCAAAGAGCTGGGATTACAGGTGTGAGCCACCACGCCCAGCCTGCTTACTGCTGTTTTAAAACATTAGAAAACACATGATTTTTTCTGAATATTTCATAATCTGATTAAGGATATAGCACTTATATGTGAAAATAATTATTTAATTATTAATGATAAATATGCCCTTGGGTAAATGAAACAAGAAAATAATCAATTGAGATTGATGTTGGTTTTGAAATTACAAAGAACATAGGAGGTTCAAAATATAGGAAGAACCTCTTAAGGTTAGACTATTCCTCAAAAATTTTATAAATTATATCATCAAAAACAGATTAATAACTAAAATATTAGACTATGTTTCAGGAAATATGGGTTTGATTAAGGAGGCAATGGAAAATAATTGAGTTTAGTAATGATGAGAGCAGGATTTCAGAGCACAAAATGTCCAAAATAGGCCAGGAAGACTGACAATAAAGGAAGATAAATAGAGCTAATCTGAGACACTATTGCAGGGTGCTGAATTACCCTGATTTAAAGTTGGGGCCAAGAGAACAAGAAAGATTTGGAGTAGCAGTGATCATACTAGGCCTACTAAGAGAGGCAAAATTGATACTGCTTAAACCAGCAAATTCCTGCCTACCCTCTACCTCCAGACTATATTTAAAAAGATTGGGAAGGCAAGATACAGAATAAAATCTTGGGGACAAAAGACTACAGAGTACAACAGAGGGGGTAAAAAAATGATTGAGCCATTTTCCATATGTGGTAGCTAGATATTAGAAGCCCCTACCAAGGCCCTCTGAAGAACACACATAAACTTTTCCAGAGCTAGCACCTGGCCAACCTGACAAGCTGGCCAGAGAAGCCATGAAACAGCAGGGAAACAATGACAACTGAGGGAAGTTAAGTAAGGAAATATTTTTCTTTCCTCCTCCCCAACTCCCCTTCCTCATGTAATCAGAGCAATTATTCTTTGGAAATGGAGGTGGGCAGGAGGCATCTCAGGACCAGACCATGTTCATGCTTTCTTTATTTTTCTGCCTGCTAGAATGGGAGGAGAACAGAATAAACAGACAGCTTCAGATGCCTGGAGCTGCAGATGTGAACAGTGATGTTGAAGAGAGGCTGTCTGAATTTGAATTTGTTTTATAATTCTCAACTGGATTTTTAAAAGTATTTGGGAAATTGTAAAATTCATCCAATATATTAATCAAGAATTTTTCTAACTAGCTAAGAAGAGTGATTTGACATAATCATATGGGAAAAAATTAATATTGTCTCACACCAAGTTTATAATATTCAACAAACTAATCTGAGGGAAACAAATCCGGATGAATGACTGGATTTTGGACATAAAAGAAAGCAAAACTAAAACATGCATACAGCTCATCATTCTGATAGTCTTTAAGATTGTATTGCTATAGAATGTTTAGAGAGATAAGTGGGAAAGTTGCTAGTTTAATTTTATTTAAGTTTGTGAACTTCAAGAAGCAGTGTTATATAAGCAACAAGAAATACACAACTCAAGCCAGAGAGCTCTTAGCTAGAGATCTAGTTCCCATAGCTAAGAATCTAATTGAAGCCTTAGGAGGGATGAGTTGTGTGAAGTAAGACAAAGAAAATGATAAACAAAGCGATAAATCTTCCTTATTCAGGAGGTTGTAAAAAAACAGAGAGGTGGGAAAGTATATTATCACAGAGTGCAAGAAGTGTTAAATAGTAGAAATTCAGGTGTCTGCAAATTTGGAAGTGCAGTAAAAGTCAAGGAGGAGGATGAATGCTGGATTTCATCATCTTCAAGAGCAGATTCATTACATGAATGAGACTAGAGGCACCATTGGCAATTTGATGACAGGTGAGGACATTCAGTGACTTCATCAAGGAGGTTGACTCTGAAAGCAAGGAGAATCAACAAGTAATGTTTTGAAGGGACACAAGAATCAGGACAGATGATGTGTGGAAAAGAGATGAATGAAAGAAACAAGCTGGCAATAGCCAGCGGAGCAAGGGAGTAGAGAAGTCATCAGTGAGAGGGTAGGGAAGCCGGTCATCAAAAGAAGACAAGTGGTACCTTCAGGATATGAATTTTCAGTGTTTAGAATTTTCTCTCTCATAGGGCTATTATTCACTAATATTGAAGGAGGAAAGATATTAATAGATAGTATGGCTAATCTAGATGTGGACATTAATTGGATTATCTTGGAGGGACAGAAAATGGAAAGGATACTTTCCATATAGTAAATAGGATAGTTTTGAAATAATTGCTTCTAGTACCCTATCAGGAAGGTCAATATAGTTACTGGTATTGTTCTGAATTATATATTTTACCACAGTAGGGAGGAGAAACTATTTAAGAAGATAAACTCTATTATGTCATTCTGCATTACAATCATTACAACTATTCATGCAATCAAAGATGAAGAAGGAGTTTAAAAACATCAAATGGAAGCTCATATTCTAATTCAAGTGGAAGTAGTTAAGAACTTAGAGATTGATATCCCTTTGAAAATGAGAGGTGAAAGCTAAGAACCACAACTTTTCCTGAAATCATGAATTATTTTGTGCAGTCACAGTGATGATGATCATATTTTTAAGACATTTATACAGGGTAGAAATTATACTTTGAAACTACTGTATATTATTTAAGCCACAGATGATCCACGGTTATAAAAGAGAGAAAATCAGCAACATGGTCTTGTGATAAAATATTCTATCATTTGATGCTGGCTTTCACCTTGAAATGTGATCTATGAAAGATCATCTTACTTCTATTTTCATGACCTCATCCAATCTTAAAAGTAAACATTATGAGCTTAGTTACTAAGCTCTTGCACATAATGTTATAGGACACAGAAAATAAATTATTGTTAAGCATTTTGTACAAGCCAAAGGTCTAATGTAACTGAGGACAGAAGAAAAATCCATGAATAGAAAGCTTGCCAATGTTATTTTACAAATATTTGACTCAAAAGTTTGCATTAGACCTTTGAAAATGAAGAAGAATAGGAAGTCTAGCAATTAGAAACAAATCTCCTTTGAAGGATCTTAACATGTAAGCATTTATAACTCCTTGTATTATATTAAAATGCTTTTCTATTTGTTAAAAACCATAATGAGTGTTTGATTGCATTGTAAACCATATCATTATCTTGTAAGTGTTCAGTATTTAAGCAGACTGCAGTTTGCTGTGGATTAAAATAATAGTCAAAACATCAAAGACAAACAATGTGACTATTTTCTCTATTTGGATATGATTTTGAAATGCTGGCAATGGCTTTGATTTTTGGAATATGAACAGTAATTGTGAAGATTTTTAATGTATCAATATAATAACAAATATGAATATATGAATAATGTCTTCTGCAAACTTTATTATAAGTCAATAGTCCTTTCCATTTTAAAATGGTATATTTCTTTTCTAGAAACATATAGCTAGCATAAAACTTTTTAGTAATCTACTGCTTTGCTTCAACCAAAAACAAAGCAGAACAAAATACTTAAAGAAAACTGTCATTAAACCATTGTTTATCCTCCTCCCCTTTACATTTTTTACCTTCTTCTTTTTAATAATCTGAATTGTGCTAATTTTTTACCCATATGTGCAGATTTTTCAATGTTTTGAAAGTAGGTTTTGTACCACATGGGAGAAAACTGTCACACAATGGCAAAGTAGAATCAGGCAAATCGATTGAAAGAAAAACTGGTGATGAAGAAAGAAGACCCAACCAATAACAACGGTATAATAGATAAATTATCCTTATTCTTTTGACGTGAGTTTTAAAATTTGGAGTTATTTATAGTTTGGAAGTGTCCTCTTTTAATCATTAAAGCACCCTATAAAATTAAAGGCTAAAGACCCAAGTTATAAATGACAGAAGTCTACACTCTTTTTTAAAAAAGCAGTTTATGTAACAGTGGAAAGAGATATCTATATAAGTATTAACCATCTTACCCTGTTCACCATTTTATAGATTTTGAAGGAATACAAGTTGGAACAAACATTAATAATTTGGCGTCAGACTTATACTTCTTATGGTTACCAATCCAAACTTGTAATATAACTCAATTAATTACAGCCACTTCAAAGTAACATTTACATAATATAATCATGTTTTATAAGAATGATTTTTTTTCTTAATCAACAGGTTGGTACTCATAATATTTATATACCATATTAATGTTTCAAACAGCAGAATTTGCACTAAAACTATTCAATGATTTTTTTACGGCAATGCTCTAAACACTTTTAGTTATTCAAAATTTGCATTTGGTTGGACATTCTTTCAGTTCTTTAGTCACTGATACTCCTTAACAAATGATTCCTAATATATTCCAGTAATTCAAAGAGTAAAGGTACAATTTTAAGAGTCACTAATACCTCTGTTATAGTTTTTCTAACATTAGTGAACAATGCCAGTCAGATAAAATGCCGTTGGTCCTAAGAAGGAGTAAACAATATATCAGGCCACCTCTATATTTTTTAAAAATTTGTTTTCTGTTTTATAGAGGCAGAGTCTCTCTCTGTCACCCAGGCTGGAGTGCATTGGCATGATCCGGGCTCACTGCAGCCTCTACCTATTAGGCTCTACCAAACCTCCCACTCTAGCCTCCCGAGTAGCTGGGACTATAGGCAAGTGTCACCATAACCAGCTAATTTTTGTATTTTTGTAGAAATGAGATTTCAAGCATGTTGCTCAGGCTGGTCTGGGCTCAAGTGATCTACCAGCATCGACCTCCCAAAGTGCTGGAATTACAGGCATGAGCCACTGCGCCCAGCCCCACCTCTGGCTTTCATGGGGCATCATGAACAAAGATTCCCTTTAGTCCTCATCCTGAAGAAATGCAACCCCTGCAGGAAAATTCTAATGAGAAAGTCAGAAAAGCAGTAAGTTAAGCACATAGAGTCTGGTATAAGTGTGCTGATTCCAGTGCACAAAGTTGTTTTGGCATCCAGGGATATCAGTCAGGGAAAGAGGATAAGGAAAGTGGAGATGAGAGGCATTTGAAACAGACTTCCCAATAGTCCATATTATCGAAGTCTATGCAATTTCATTTTGCTGTAGTATATAATAATAAATAAATTGGGGCATCCTATTTAAATTTGTTATATTTATTTATGGATAATATTAACTGGTATATACATGATCCAAAATTAATTGGAGCATTCCAATTTGGATATTTTGCTGGTTCCTAAAAAAAAAAGAAATTGATGATTGACATAAAATATCCATACATTTTTAATTATTGGTAATTGGAGAAAATGAATGCCTCCTTTAAATGAAATCAATGTTTATTAATCATCTAATAATTGGTTCTTGATATATCCATTTGTTGATGAGATAATCAAATCTGACTTGAATTCTTCTGCTTAATCTTAAAATTACCAAATTCAAGCATATCTTTTTCACTAAACAATGAAAAACTAAGTTCATCATATAATGTTTATTAATAGGACAATCACTAATGGAAATTAAAGAAAATATTGAATGATTTTCTGCTAAGATGCCAGAGTAAATCCTGTATATTTATAGACTGTGGTTCTACAGGTATTCTGAATTATAATATGTCTTTTTGGCATATCAGTAAAATTATATTTGTCAGATTCTCTTGTTATTTTTGCTGCATTAGGAGTGTGACGTTATGCCATTTCTTCTAATTTGAAAGATCTTAAAAGTCTATTCTCCAGTAAGGAAGGGGATGATATTTGATTTATATTCATATGTCATCATATTTTCTTATTCTTTTCTATTGATACATAATAGTTGTACATATTTTGGGGGTAGATGTGATATTTTGATACATGTATACAATATGTGATGATAAAATCAGGGTAACTGGGATATGCATAACCTCAAACATGTATCTTTTCTTTGTGTTGGCAACATTTCAACATTTTCTTCTAGACATTTTTGAAATATACAATAAATTATAGCTAACTATAGTCTCCTTGCTATATTATTGAATACTAGCTGATTCTTTCTATCTAACTGTTTTTTAACCTGGTCCCCAACTTCTCTTCACCCCCTCCTTCCTCCACCCTTCCCAGCCTCTAGTAACCACCATTCTACCCATTACCACCATGAGATCCACTTTTTCAGTTTCCACATCTGAGTGAAAACATGCGGTATTTTTGTTTCTATGCCTGGCTTCCTTCACTTAACATAATGATCTCCAGTTTCATCCATGTTGCCGCAAATAACAGAAATGTATTTATTTTATTTTATTTTTTGTGACGGAATAGTGTTTCATTTTATAAATGCACCACATTTTCCTTACCCATTCATCTGTTGGTGGACACTTAGGTTATTCACATGATTATTGTGAATAGTGCTGCAATAAACATGTGGGTGCAGGTATCTCTTTGGTGTACTGATTTCTTTTCTTTTGGGTAAATGCTCAGTAGTGGGATTGCTGGATCATATGGTAGTTCTATTTTTACTTCCATTTTCCCAATCTTATGATCAGAAATCATGAATGGGCACACAGTAAGGTTCAGAAGTATAGTAAAGTAACTGTTGAGGAACAGATGCATTTTCTTAGATGGAACTGGAACTGCTCAGTTGGATAAAGAAGAGAAAGAAAAGTATAATTAATCACAACATCTCAGCTAATATACTGGAAAGAGGCATTTATGACTGGGCCTGATCAAGACAACATGGCTAGTAGAATAATCTAGTGAATATGTATTGCAATTATTTTCATAGCATAGTAAGTGGCTGTGTCTTATAGATATGGCAGTGGGCTGAAATGCAAAACTATATGAATATTACTGCCACCCACAGCTGGATTCCCTTTGTTTTACGAATGTGTTTTTACACTTACGGCTAAAATGGTTACATAAGTAATAAATGAAACACTGAACAATGTTTATTCTAATGAGCATTTCTTCAAAAATATTCAAAGCAAATCATTTGTCATGTAAGTCTGTATTTGTTTTTAGAAATCAGAAAGAAAAAAAAAACATGTTACAGAAAAAGGATAGGAGAAAATGTTAAACTATATCAAAGGAAGTAGGCGAACTTTACTTTCCACACACATATTAGCTGTTGCTATCATTGAAACAGTATCTTTTCAGAGAAATTAGGTGGTAATAAAAACTTTACATTTCTAGTTTACACGATTCAACTAATTAAGTACTACATATTACGTTTGAAAAAAGTATGGATTTAGCACAATAAAAAAGTTAATGATGAGACACATACCCTCATCAACACTTTCTTTTCAACACAATACATGGGAATTATATTCCTGAATAAATGGCTCAGCTCTATTTTAACTGAAAAAGTCCAAAATTGAAATGTAAAAATGCATTTTAACTAAAGCTTCTGGAGTTACTGACATGGTTAAAAGTACTCAATTCTGGATTATTTCTCCTGCTATTGTTATAAAGGATATAAAATGAAATGGAAATGACAGAACAAAAGGAAATAAAACACTAACAAAATCATCAAAACACTATAGAGCAGAGGACTGTAAAGGTCCCCCACACACGACACAGGAATATAGAGGTAAATGAAAAACACCCCTAGCTGTGGCTAGTTGGGGTGTTTGCACGAGAAAGTTCCTTTTGGGATTTTAGGCTAACTACTTGTGAAATACCTACTTAGAAATAAAGAGACCTCTATTCCACTGGCTGACAGTGGTTATTTTCAACAAGGAAGGAAAAACAAAACCAACTTCAGTGCATTTACAGGTTAAAATGTAAGATACTGAAAATTTATTTAATATTAAAAGGAAAATGTACTTTTTTTTTTTTTTTTTTTTGAGACGGAGTCTTGTTCCATCGCCCAGGCTGGAGTGCAGTGGCGTGATCTTAGCTCACTGCAACCTCCGCCTCATGGGTTCAAGCTTATCCTTCTGCCTCCGCCTGGGATGTCAGGCACACGCTACCTCGCCCAGCTAATTTTTGTATTTTTAGTAGAGACGGAGTTTCACCATGTTGGCCAGGTTCGTCTCAAAACTCCTGACTTCAGGCAATCCGCCCGCCTTATCCTCACAAATTGCTGGGATTACAGGCATAAGCCACCACGCCCAGCCAAAAATGTACGTATTTATGAATAAAATAACACTTAACATATTAACTTCCAGAAAAGTAAAAATGATAATAAAACCTATGAATAATGATTTTAGAGACTTAGGACAAATTTTTGATCCAATATTTTAGAGTACTTTTTACATGGTTTGATAGGATCTTTTAGTTTAAGCTGATAATCTGAAAACTGGGCATACTCAAAAGAATCATTTTCGGTTGTATTTAATACGTTGGCGTAATAGGTATCAGTTTATATATATATATATATTTCTATATCCATTTTTCTGGACATGTATATGTATATGTTATTTGTTTTAAAGGGAATATGGACAGGCTATCAATACAGATTTTTAAAGTTCCTAAAAATTAAAAACATGGGATATAACTTATAATTCAATTGTTTTAAAATAAATTTTCCATAAAAATGTATGTTCATATATCTTCTTACCCATTACTGTAATTTATTGAATGGCACAGCATCATTTTATGTAATTAATGAGCACTGGAAGACAAGAGACTCCAGGTTTACTTCTGCCAGGCATTAACTAGAGTTTCTAATTGGGCCTATGTAAATAAATGCATAGATGTATACATATTGTCTGTAGTTAATCCCTTCCGATGACCCTCATTCATTAAATGCCTTCGTGGAATAACTGACGATGATGCGTCCTGTACATAGGGGTTGAATGCAGCCTCAGAAACGTTCTGAACCTCTCTCTGACTGTATGATGCTAAAAATACTAAAGGGAGTGATAGTGATTCTAAATAAAATAATTTTTTTATCTTTTAGTTTTGATCTTCATTTGTATACAAACATCACAATGAAAACTGGATTATTTATCTGATACTCAGTGCTAGCAAATAACATTTTTCACTACACTACTTTCCTAGATGTATTATTTTAGTATTTCTGCATGTGTCCCACCAGAATTTGTTAAAACATTAGTGAGTAAAGTATTGTCAACACATAAAAGCATTTACATGTAGTATTTCATTTTTTGCTAGTTCAGTGTCATAAAAAGTAACAAGTAAATTATTTGTTCATAGCTGAAATTTTAAGGGCCAGAAAGCCTCATTTACTGCAGATTGTTGAGGAGAGATGCTGTGAGCCTCAGTTTCTGCTTTTTCCCAACACTCAGACTTCTGACTTTTCACATAACTTTCATATCTGTAAACACCTTATTTCTTGAAACCCGATGTTTATATCATAACTGATGAATAAAATAGTGAATTGTAGGGAGAAATACATATGCAAAGGAAATGAAGATTTTCTTCTTTTTAGAAGATTATTACCATTTTTAGAACATAAATATACTGGACAAAGAAACATAAATGAAGAGGCATTAACAAGCACTGCCATAAGCATTTCTTGTTCATATTCTACATTTGAGATATTCTTTTGAATAAAAATTAATATTTGATTATAGTTACATTATAGATTAGTTGAGATAGACATGATATTGTGATACATGTATACAATGTTTAACGTGTAAACTACTTAGTTTTGGGATCTAAAATATCTAGGAAAGAGATACTGAAAGAAAACAAATACTTTGAAGACTTGTATTTTTTGTTCCTTTGGTATAGAAGCCGCCATATTTTTTGTTATACTCACAATATATGTCATGACACAGGGAAAAGACTTTCATAGCTTCATATTGGAAATGGTATTTGTGGAAAATAGTGACTTCAAAGACTTATATGTATTCTTTCATATATACTGCTGGAAATGCATTGGAATAAATGATTTTCCTTGAATGATGAAAGTATCAAAAATGAAGGTGCGTTCAGACATAAGTCTGACATGTAGTCTCACTTTTATCTCTTTAAATCTTTGCTATGGTTTTTACAGTTGGCTCCCTTTAATATTTCAGACCCAGAACTTAAGCCCCAAGTCAAAGTTTGAAGTAAGTTAATCTATTCACCATTTCTTCATATGTGTTTTGAATACATTTTTATTTCCACACTTCTTACTTGAACATTACTTTAGGGGAAAAAGTTTCATTTTTATTTTAAAATGCAGAGAATTATAATGTATTCTAGATTTAAAATTCTGTTTCTCATTTTCTTGGTGTAAAGCCACTTTGTTATTGACCCAGGGGCAGCTACATAGTCTCTTTATTTCCTGACCCTTTCAGAATATCCAAAAGAACCCTCCACTAAAGCTTGGCTGACCGGAGTAGAAGAAAATCACCTTTCTGCACCACACACACAGGGAGAGTTTAGGGATGTCAGTAATGGTTTTTAGTGTTATAAAAAGTAAGAAGTAAAATATTTTTTCATTGCTGAAATTTTAAGGGTCAGAAAGCCTCATTTATCACAGATTTTTTAGGACAGGTGCTCAATATTCTAAAACAAGTAGAATCATCTGTAAAAACAGATGATGAATGTGAGAAGTGAGAAAAAATAAAAACAACAGAATTTCTACCCCTTGTATCTCTTCAGGGCCATCAGAGCTTTTACATTTTTATGATTTACATTTCTGGCCCAAACTTCCCAGGATGAGTCTATCACTCTTACAACCATAGAAGTAATTTCCTATGCGTGATTATGTGAATAACTTAGCTCCAAATTCTTCAGATATTAAGAGTGGGCATATATGTTTCACCCTTATTCAAGACGTATCTATTGTCCCTTTCTCAAAATCAGAGTGTGGGGTTCCAGGAGCAAACCAAAAAAGAAAAAAAAATAAGGAAGATGAGTTTGGCAGGTTGTTCCTTGCTGACTTAAATATTCTGCCAATTTGGCAAGGATTGGAACCGAAATTTCTTTTTCTTTTCTTTTTTTTTTTTTTCTGAGGCAGAGTCTCACTGTCTCCCAGGCTGGAGTGCAATGTTGAGATCTCTGCTCACTGCAAGCTCCGCCTCCTGGGTTCACGCCATTCTCCTGCCTCCAGCCTCCCAAGTAGCTGGGACTACAGGCGCCCGCCACCAGGCCCTGAACTTTCAGATATAGTTAAGGCTCCATAAGACGCCTTTGAATAGATCCCTCATCTTAATAAAACTATGTAAATCAGATGAGTTTCATGTTAGCTCAGGGCCATTTATCAGCTTGAAGAGTGTTAATATTTCATGTGGGTCTAGCAATGACACATAAGCAAAGTTGGGTTTGGAGATTGTGAAACAGCTACTACTTATTTCTCTTCCAAAATATTACCACCAAAATATTACCCTCCCCACTTCCACCAGCAAACAGCTTCCTATCTGGAGCAAACTCGTGTTTTCTTCATTTTAAGATTGATGAAAGGTCTTGGAGTCCCCAAACTATTTCTGGGGCTTTCATATTTCTACGTTAACTAGCATGTTTTATTTATTTGTTGAACTTACAAATTACAATCAGAAGGCTGCTTATACACTTAGATGTAGAAACAACCAAAACAAGTGGAATTACTGGCATGGTTTTAATATATTAATGACATTTTATCCAGATAGTCAACTATACTCATGATAGAGGCACACCTATCACCTGACAGAAGAATTGAAATATCTTCTCAGAGAGTACTTAACCAAGTCCTGTCAATATTTGCTTCTATGACAGCGATTTTTTGTATCAACAAAAGCATCCAAACATTTTTTAATGGTAGGGATATGTTATTTCTTAACATATGTAACAAATTCTGTCAAGTCATAGAATAGTGCTCATTGCCTGGGATTCACTGATCTCTTTAATAAGAGCTTGCATATATTCATTTTATTGTGCTGATTTCGTAGAACAATTCTCAGACGATAGTCTTGTTTCTTTAAGTTTCAACTTATGGGCCCTAAGTTGGGCCTTTGGGATAAAACAAAATACACATGAGAATAAAAATGAATCAAATAATGAAAGTATCAAAAAGTAGGTACGTTAAGATATATGTCTGACCTGTACTCTGACTTTTATCTCATTAAATCTTTGGTATGTATAAATAAAATAAAAATGAATCAAATTTATAAGCAAGAGATACAGTAATATGATGTGTTATGTTCTGAGAGAAATCCAACTCAAATTGTCTTAAGAAAAAAATCTCGTAATGCAAAAAAGTGGTCGTAATACTTTAGACAGTAAGTGATAACAGATGATTAAACAGTGTTATTGAGATCTTTCTCCTGGAGTATTTAAAACTCCTGCACACTGTTGGTAGGAATGCAAAATGGTGCAACCACTAAGGGAAACAGTATGGAGATTCCTCAAAAAATTTTAAAATAAAATTACCATATGATCCAGCAATCCTACTTCTGGGTATTTATCCAAAATAATTGAAATTAGGATCTTCACGGGATATTAGCACTTCTAATGTTCATGGCATTACTATTCACAACAGTCGAGATGCGGAAACAACCTAAATGTCCATGCAGAGGAATAAAGAAAATATGTTATACACAAATAATGGAGTATATTTAGCCTTAAAAAAGAAGGAAATTCCATGAGATGAGACATGATGATTGAAACTTGAGGACATGAGCTAAGTGAAATAAGCCCGTCACAGAAAGACAAATACTGCTTGATTCTAGTTATAGTGTGTATCTGAAATAGTCAAATGTATAGAAGCAGAGTAGCATAGTAGTACCAGGGGCTGTGGGGAGGTGAAAATAGAAAGTTACAGTACTAATCAAAGGCCATAAAGTTGCAGTCAAGCAAGAGGAAAAAGCTCTAGATGTCTGGTGTACAACACTGTATCTATCGTCAACAATAATATATTGTACACTTAAAATTTTGTTAAGATGTCAAATACCATGTTAAATATTTTTACCACAAATCAATAAAAGTCAGTCTTCTTCATCTTTCTTAAGCCCTGTATGGTTTTATTCTGTTTGGTTTTATTTCCAAGCAGCCTTCTTAAATGAAGATAAAGATAGCCAATTAGCAGCTGCTGGTTTAGAGACTCGAAACATTATCCACACAAGCAGACAATATATCTTTCATTTTAGTTCCTCCAGAGGTTTCAGGGTTGACTTTCTATGATCTTGTGACACATGCTCATCCCCCAAATAATCTCAACTTTTAGTATGTATGCGTCAGTGTCACCCTAAGGATTTGCTGGAAGACAGATTATGCATTCCCAGTACCAGAGCTAGAGTGGGGCCCAATAGTTTGTATTTCAAACAATTAGTCAGATGATGGTGATATTAGATCAGGAACCACATTGCTTTGCATTATACAAAGCAAATATGGATGAAATCATCTTCCATTAAAGAAATCAGAATGGTAGTGTTCTTAACAAAAAAAGGAAGAAAGGATAAAGAAGCAGTTATTACTCTTGGTAGAGAGCTCAGCAGAGAAGCAACTACCTCTACCCAACACGATGAAGGCCTTTCCTTCTGCTCATCTGCTGTTTTCCTCTATGAGAATTAGAAACAGTTTAGGGATAGCAGGGAAATGCATTTAACACTGTGCTGTGTATGTCATGTTAATAATAAGTGTAGGAGTCCTAACTAACTATTCATAGAATTAATCCAGCTCTATGTCAAAAGACTAAAATAATATAAACAATAAGAGTTTATTTCTGGAATGTAACACATATAAAAAGTACATCATATGATGAACATCACTAACAGTCAAAAAGCATTTTACAATGTTGTGCACTAACTCTGGAAAACAACAACAAAAATAAAAACAAATAGAAATCAATGTATAATTCCTTAATGATTGATACAAATGCATACATACAAACACAGTCATATACTCTAATCTCCTGACATCATTTTCAAAGAATGTTCATAAAAATAATACCCACTTAATAGAAACTGGTATAAAACAAAATACACATATGAAAAGCATCTCTACCCATGTCTTTATAAGCATATTACTATGGAAGACATACAATCTTGAATAAATTCCAAAATAAAAACCACATGTACCAATATTTACTTTTGATGCCTTCAATTGTATTGTATGCCCATTGTAAAATCTATCTCATCCAATAATTTGAGGTATTGTGTATTTTCATCTGTGTCATGTCTAAAATGTCATGACTGGCATGTATCTTTCTAATATTATTTAGTAATTAGAAATAATAGGATACCAATGTATGAAAACTGATGATTCATGCTTTCATGCTTTCATGTCTATCTTGTATATGCCTTTTTAGATACAAATTGGCAACAATTTGAAATTAATAAATGATGTACCAGTAATCAAAGCCAATATCTCATTCAGAGTGGAAAACACTACTATGATTTTATCAATACCAGATCACCAAAGTAAATACTTATTGATTATGTGTTCACCATGTTTTTGTTTTGCTTTTAGGATAAAAATACAAAGTTTGTTAATCAATTAACACACATGTACATGTACATAACTATCTGTCTCTTCTAACCATCTGTCTATCTACCTTGTACCTATGCAGTGTGGATAGATAGAGGGATGGAAG
Source organism: Macaca mulatta (assembly GCF_049350105.2). Lineage (NCBI taxonomy): Eukaryota > Metazoa > Chordata > Mammalia > Primates > Cercopithecidae > Macaca > Macaca mulatta. The sequence goes on from NC_133410.1 coordinate 180,367,705, forward strand.
AGACAGATAGATACATACATGCATATCTATACACAGTATATGTTAGCACACAATCACATGTATACTTGGCTTATAAAGAGCACAAGATATTATGCCATAGGTGACATTATCATTACTCTAGTTAATGAAACATATGAAAAGATTATTGGATCTTCAATTGTATTCTAGGGAAAAGCTGCAGAAATTTACAACCAAAACAAAGCTATGAAATTCATCAATTGATTGTCAAATATTCTGAGAATGATATTTATTGAGCTTAAAGATACCCTTGACAAGTTGTTTTTAAAGGACATCTTAACTGCTGTTACCAATTCACCTAGTGCAATCCTTCATTTTAAAAAGTCCTGTTGGTTTATCTTAAAAAATAAACCTTTCTAAAGTTTCCAAACTCTATGTTTGCTTAGAGAACACAAAGGAGAAATAAAATAAAATATATAATATGTTATGATTATTTTTCTTCAAAGAAAAGCTGGGTTAAAATTCTGCATCATTTTAATGGTCGTCTAAAAGCTTCTAATTTTGTAATTCTGTAATATTTACTATCCCTGCCATTAATTTGGCTATGACTGCATTATAGTTTCATAGTATACACGAGTGTGTATGTGTGTGTGTGTGTGGTGTGTTTGTGTCTTATGTGAAAAGCAATTTTGTGTGGCATATTTATTCACACTGGTTTTTCTCTTGTGTCCTTTCATGGGGCTGGGCCAATAAGTTTCTTAATGATGAATTTAAGAAATTCCCATTTCTAAATAAAAGGTGGTTAGGCTAATACACTGCCTTCTCTTACTGATAACATACCTAATAATAAGAATATCCACTTTAAATTCAATTACAGCTAACTTTGTGATAAACATATGGTATATTTTTATAAAAATAATTCATCATGTATAACAACCTCCAGAAAGTGAATCATTGCTACTGGAACTTGATAACCATGTATTTCACCTGTTAAAAATGCATTCTGCGCAATCTGGTGCTAATAAAAACATGATAATTTACAAATGTATTGGATAGGGATTCATGAAATAGTGACACAGTTTTTCTTTATTGTGTAGGTTTTTTTTTTTTTACATTGTTCTTTTTAAGCTGATGCATTTGCTGACTTATATGTTCAATTATTAATTCTGATTTTTCCTCTGAGTTTTCTTTTTTGGAACAGTGTAGAATAATTTGAGGTGGTTTAAGGAACTAACGATACCACATTCTGTCTATTCTCAGCCTGGGACCATGGAAACAAACTCAATAGAATTGTTTATTTAACATTGTTTTTATAACATTACTATTTATTTTCCTGATTTGAAATTTATTTTTATTAACTGCTGATTACTTTGCACCTTACTGTTTAATATAGATCGCCTTTCAAATGCTAATAAGTAATGTATCATGCTTTCTTTTATATTTATCAAGATGAATGATGAAAACCACATTCAATGTTTTATTACTGTTTATCATCTCAAGATACATAATTGTATTTCCTTACTCCAAATCCCCAAATTACTTCATTGCTAAAATTACATAAATTGCTGTGTAAAAATCTCTAAGATCAAAAAGCATAAAAAGCCAAGAGAAATTACCACAAATGTAAACAATATTTATTTAGAAAGAGGATAGGAAGTAGAGAGAATGTAGGTCAACTACTAAATAAATATGGAGAAACACCAAGTTCAAAATACTGATAGAAACCGCCTTTAAAGCAGTTTTCTTCCCTTGGTTTTGTTTCCATTTATGGACAGTTCTTTATAATAATCCTTTTTCTTGACTGCTGAATAGAGACAGGGTTGACTTGCACTTTTAAAGAATGTACTGTGGCACTGGGTCAGTGAAATGTGCCTGTTATGGTGTTGCTGACTATAAGAAGAGGCTGAGTTTCACTTCAATACCATAACCACTGAGCTGGGCTTCTGTTGACCCTGACATTTTTTTTTTTTTTTTAGACAGAGTCTCGCTCTGTCACCCAGGCTGGAGAGCAGTGGCATGATCCCAGCTCACTGAAGCTATGCCTGCCGGGTTCATGCCATTCTCCTGCCTCAGCCTCCCGAGTAGCTGGGACTACAGGTGCCCACCACCACGCCTGGTTGTTTTTTTTGTTTTTTTTTTTTTTTTTTTTTTTTGTATTTTTAGTAGAGACAGGGTTTCACTGTGTTAGCCAGGATGGTCTTGATCTCCTGACCTTGTGATCTGCCTACCTCGGCCTCCCAAAGTGCTGGGATTACAGGTGTTGACCAACATTTTTTTAAAGGCTTACTGGAATTATATCTCAGTAGCCATTTGCAACTCTTCTTCTTTTAGCTACCAGGACAGTATTAGGTCTTCTTTGCTTTGTGCATGTGTGGTTTTTTTTAAGTTGTTCTTACTCTTGTTTTAATAAAATTTTCAAAAATAACAATAACTTAAGAATTAGCTTATTCAAATTTACTTTAATGAATGCTTATCTAGTTTATCCAATTACAGAAACAGGATATTACTATAAGGTACTTGAAGAAGTTTATTTAACTAGGATTTTTTTCTAAAGTAAATACAACAAAATTATTGGTTGAAAATAATTCTTACTTACTGAATATCTCTGAACCAGAAATGATTGTAAATGCTCCGGATATAGTAGTAGAAAAAATAGGCAAAATGGTCCCTGCTCTGGCCTCTGGGAATGAAAGAACTAAACACATAAATTGGTTTAAAAAAATATACCCCCCACCACACACACAGAGAGAGAGAGAGAGAGAGAGAGTCTGTCCAATGATGATGACTACTATAAAAAAATAAATAAATCAGGAAAGGAACATAAAGATTTCTGAAGGACCAGAGAGGAGTAAGTGCAGTTTCACATAGGATGGAGCATGAGAGATTTGCTAAAAAGTGACATTTGTGCAAAAACATTATGAGGTGAGGGAGCTAGTTAGAGGGAAAATGCGAAAACTTTGTGGTGGGAGAGTGCTTGACACATTCAAGGAAGAGCAGTGAGACCTGGGTGGAATGATGGACTATTTAGAATATTTATATAAAAGGGATAAGATCATGTAGAGACTTTGGGGCCACAGAGCACATTGTAATATAATTATTTGTGTATCTGCCCTTTTCTTTTTGACTCTGAGTTCTGGAAAAGCACGATCAGGTGCTATTCATCTTTGAGCCACCAAGGCACAGCACATTCCTGTCACAGGGAAGGTATTCTGTTGGCTTGAAGTGAGATTTGGATTTCAAAAGTCCAATTCTCCTTGTCCATCAGAACATGACTAGAAGACAGAGTGGCACCCATCTCTACAGACTCCGGTTTATTGGATGGCGACACTGTATAAATTTCCTGTGGCTTTTGTAGCAACTATAACAAATTAGGTGGCTTGTAACAAGTCAGGTTGCACCCACACTTGGGAGGAGACGATTACACAAAAGAATGAACACCAGGAGGTGGAAATAACGAGCTCCACCTGTAGTGTCTCCAGCACACATTGTATCTTAGAAGTTGGAAAGCTCCCTGGGCACTTATGCCAGCCTAGTGGTTTAGGGATGGTTTCCTAGAAGACACCAAAGATTTGTGAATGAAATACAGCAAGACAACTAAGATTTAGCTAAGCAAAAGAAAAATAAGGCAGAGAAGAAAGCTGGAGCAAATGTATTCATGCACAAACAGGAGCATGTGCATAGAGCTCCTGGTAAAGGGTGAGCAGGGGCTCAGGCAGAAGCCAGGAATCGGGTACTGGAGAGCCAGAGAGGATGTTCAAGAACTCAAATGCCTAGAAGGATTTTACCTAAGGATGTGGCAGTGCCTGAGATGTGTTTTTTAGATAGAAATTCTGATTAAAATATGAAAAGGGATTCCTTTGTAAAACCTAGAGGCAGTAACAGTGGTTAGGAAGATAATTCAGTGATCCAGTCAAAGAATGGCCTGAATTAAGACAAGGGAAGTAGAAACTAGGAAGGAGAAGAGAGTGGAAAAACCTTAGGGAACCATAAGAGTAAATCGGTTATTCATTAGACTTAGAGTTTGGGGAAAAACTAGGTGTCTAAGACATCCTGCTCAGATTTCTGGCTTGTATACAGAATGAATTAAAGAGGCGACCTTACTTAGACTTTGAATAACTTTTATTGTATATATTTCATTTATACTATTTTAAGTGACTACATCTCCATGTTAGAATTGTTTTCTGGGATTATGACAAGGGAAAAATCCATTTTCCAGCAATCTTTAATTTGAAACTTCACTTGCCAACACAGAAAACACCTATTTTAAAAATTAATATGAAAGAAGCATTTTGTTTTTCTTCATATTGATGATAATAAGTAACTAGGGGAAAAACTCTGAGCTACTTTTCCTTAAAAAGAAATATTTCTCATAGAGATGTGATCATAATAAATAATTAGATGAACAGAAATATAAAAGTATTTCTTACATAACTTTGATAAAACACATTTCCAGCATTTATGTGGCCAAAGATACTTTCTTAAATTCATTATTTAAATTTTCAAATTTTAATTATGAGGTATCTGAAATTTTACAAAGATATTATCACTGACACACATGTGCACATAACTAAGATTAAATAGATTTTAACCCTATGCCTTATTTACTTCACATCATTCCTTTATCAAAAGACATAAAACATTACATTTATCTCAACCTTCTCATCCCTCCTCAGTTCCTCACTCCCTAGACTTAACTTTTAAGTTATACGCTTAAATTGCTACAAATCATACCTACTTATTTTTATATACTTTTATCAAACATGTATTTATTTCATCAGTTATCTATATTGAAGTTTCAATTCTCAAATGACAAATAGTATGATGACATACTTGTTATTTGGCAATGCAACTTTTCACTGAACGTATATGCAAATTTCTTTTACATTTCCATGTTTTTTCATGTAGATTCCAATTCAGAAGCCTATTGTATGTGCTCTCCACACTGATTTATTCATTAGGTACAGAACTTGTCTTTTCTACTGCTTTTCTAATGTGTCTTTGTACATGTCTCTTTGTGTATTAATGTATTAGAATTCCAACTGCTACTTATGGAATTTTTAGATTATGGAGTATATACACCTTCAACTTTGCTGGGCATCCAGAACACATTCCCTGGCTTCCATGGATATAAATCAGTTCCCATCTCCCGTCTCTTCACTAACATTTGTTATTAAAAAAACATAATAAAAGCATTACTATCTGATGGATATGAAAGATCAGATCACTATTTTCATAATTTGTATTTACTTTGTGACACATTACTCCAAACATTATTTAAGGTACTTCTTGTCTTTTTGGTTTCTTACTCTGTGAAATTCATGTCTGTATATTTGCTTATATTTCTGTTGAGATATATGTTTTCCTTCCTGATTTGCAAGTTATTTTTATTTTCGGGATACTAACTATCCTCAGGTTTAGCTTTTACACATAGCTTCTACTTTTTCATATATTTAACTTTTGTTTATGACATATAGATAGATAGATAGATAGATAGAGAGAGAGAGAGAGAGAGAGAGAGAGAGAGAGAGATTTTTTTTTTTTTTTTTTTTTTTGTTTTTTTGGTTTGTTTGTTTGTTTTTTGTGATGGAGTCTCACTCTGTCACTCAGGCTGGAGTGCAGTGGACGGATCTCGGCTCACTACAAGCTCCGCCTCCTGGGTTCATGCCATTCTCCTGCCTCAGCCTCCCGAGTAGCTGGGACTACAGGTGCCGCCACCGCGCCCGGCTAATTTTTTGCATTTTTAGTAGAGACGGGGTTTCACCATGTTAGCCGGGATGGTCTCAATTTCCTGACCTCCTGATCCACCAGCCTCAGACTCCCAAAGTGCTGGGATTACATGCGTGAGCCACCGCGCCTGGCCCATTTTGGTATTTTTAATCTCCTCTTAAAGATCTCCTTTGTTGATGTTGTTAAAATGGTCCTCATATTTCTTTTAGAATGTTTAGTTTATTTTAACCTATACATAATTTTTTTTCTGTTGAGCATTAAGGGGTCGTAATTTTTTGCCTTGTACATAAGGAACAGCTACCTGCTTCAGCACAATTCATGAAACAGTGCTGACATTTCCACTGAAGTAGGAAAAGTGTCTAGTATTTTTATTCTGTTCCATTAAGAAAATTCCATGTTATTTTAAGAAATATAAGTTTATAATGAAGTGTTCTAACTGATAAGATATCTTCTTCAATGTATCTCAATTATTTGAAATTCTCTTAGGTATTGTTGGTGTTTTCTTTTTATGTTTTTAGAAGAAGAATCAGCTTGCTATATTTTAATAATAATATTCTGTAGATTGATGTTGGAATTATTTTGAATTTAAAATCTCCCTCCCTTTACAGAACTGAGTCTATGATTGAAAATACTATAGATTTTGTGTTTTTCAATATCATTTTACTATTATCTGATACACCTTGATTGTATTGTAATTAGAGTAACTATCTTGGTGTCTTCTATGATTTCTCTGTACTCTCACACCCTATACACATGCCACCAAAGTTCCTACACTATGTCATTAGGCTGTGCAGGATCTAGTCTTGGCACCCCTTTGTCCTCATTTCCTACCACTCTCTGTTTTGTCCTTTCTCTTGTTCTGCTCCAGCCATATGGGTCTTCTTGGTGGGGAATGTGAAAATCACATTCCTGTGTCAAGGACATTAAAATTTGTGATTCCGTTTGCTTGGAATACCACCCAGAATCTCCAGCCGATCCTTTGCTTGTGTATTCCACTACACAAAACCTGCAGCTGGTGTTTGCATAGTTGTCTCTCTCATGTCATTCAGATCTCCGCTCAAATGCCACTGTCACACAAAGTTCTTTGTTTACCTTTCTTTAGTTCCTTGCATTAACTTTGGACCTCACTCATCATTACCTATCTATTCATTACATATACTTCTTTATTTCAGAAAAATTACCACTCACTGAATGCTTTTAGTTCATGATCATATTCCCTGTATTAAAAAGTGACTCAGTAGCCACTCAATAAATATTTGTTGAAAAACTGAAAGATGAAGAGTCTACTCTTAAGTGCCATAAAATTATTTTAACTATGTTTTTTCAAATTATATCTTCAAATTGTTATTGGAGAATAAAAGCATAGGTGATATCTATAAAATAATACATATGTAAGAAGTGTTTAGTGCAAAATAAGTAGTGAAAATAATTTTATTTATTAACTCACGGAATCCTCATGACAACAATATAGTCACTATTATTATTATTTCTTCTTAAAAGATGGAGAGTTTGAGGTCACGGAGCTTAAAATTTTTCTTCTCATCACTCAACAGTAACAATGGAGCCCCTTGGATGCGGTGGAACCACTGTGCTGTGACTCCAGTGCCTGGAGGCTAGAACACAGAAAGAGGGGTTTTAACCACGATCCCTGGTTTTCAGCCTAGGAAATAAAATTAAGAAAGAGCTAGAAACTGTTAAGACTGGAAGGCTATCAAAAATAAATGAATCATGTTCATTGCTTATGTAGGACAACTAGCTTTCCGATATCCTGCTAACTTTCTCTTTCATATTTAAATTGTACAGAGGAAGTCATGCACCTTATGACATTTTGGTCAATGACAGATCACATATTCAGCAGTGGTCCCATGAGATTATAATACCGTATTTTGCTTTCCTCTTTCTATGTTTAGATAGGTTTAGATAGAAAAATAGCACTGTGCTCCAGTTGCCTACAGTATTCATTACAGTAACATGCTACACGCTTGTAGTCTAGGAGCAATAGGCTACACCACAGAGCCTATACCATCTGGGTTACTGTAAGTACACACTGTGATGTCACAGAAAAATGAAATCACCTAATGACACATTTCTCAGAATGTATTCCCATTAAGTGACACATGGCTGTAATATGAAAAATTATACCACTGATAAAATGCATCATTAATATATTCTACATTTTATAATCACATATTTTTATGAAAAATTTACTATCACAAAATATCATTTGCCACTTTATTTTATTGTTATTACTATTATTTTTGAGATAAAGCCTCTGCTCTGTCACCCAGGCTGGAGTGTAGTGGTGCAATCAGGACTCACTGCAGCCCCCACCTCCCAGGTTCAAGCCATCCTCCCATCTTAGCTTCCCAAGTAGCTGGGACTAGAGGCCCACATCACCATGCCCAGCTGATTTTTTGCATTATTTTTTGTAGAGATGGGATATCTCTATATCGCCCAGTCTGGTCTTGAATTCCTGCCCTCAGGTAATCTTACTGCCTCAGCCTCCCAAAGTGCTGGGATTTCAGGCATGAGCCTCTATTTTATTTTATACATAAATGTCTTACAATAGTTTAAACATTAAGATTCCCTCAAGAATATCTTGGTGATGTGAGCACAAGGGCCAACTAGAGTTGCCTGGCACACCCCAGACCCCCACCCCGCCATCAACACAAAAACCCAAAGCAACAAACACACCACTGTATTTTACCTGGAGTGACTGAGGAAGTGCACTGGAGAGTGCCCGTGTGGACCTGCACAACGGTGTGGCCTCGAGCAGCTAGCCAGCCCACTGTACTGTCACCTGCCTGCTCCTGGCCTGGCAGCCAATCTGGTCAGGTCCCACCTCACTGCAGAGAGTGTGCACAGCTGCCCAGCCCCATGCCCTGGCTACCCTGCTGGAGGCATTCACACATACCCACCCCTAGCCTGAAAGGGGCCCTGCCTTCCTGGAGAGACTGCAGCAGCCACCCAGTCCCATGGCGCCTGTGCAAGCCAACACTCAGGCCAAGAGCAAATCCAGCAGCAGCCCCAACTCCCTGGAAAAGGCGAGACAGAGATGTCTGGTCCCACTGCACTTGCATTCACACCTGGCCCAACAGTCTGATCAATGTCTGTCCCATGTCCCCAGAAAGTCCATCACTGAGCTGCCAGCCCCACTGAATGCACCTGCACTTGGCCTCAAAGCTGGTTCAGAAGTGGCCCCCTGCTGGTTCCACTGCCCCTGTCCTGAACATGCCTAACAGCCAGTGCGGCAGTGGCCAGCCTCCTGGATATACCACCACCTGCACCCAACCCTACAGCCAGTTGGCTGGTAGTCTCCACTTCCCAGGAGACCACATGGAACAGCCTGAGGGTCCTCCACACCAATACATGCCCAGCCCAACAATCAACGTGGCACCTTCACCTCCAGTAAAACCACACCATCACCTTCACAAACTCCTGTAACCTAGGCCACTTGGGTAATCGCAGACCTCCCAGATGAAAATTACAGCTGAAGAAACTGCATGAAGACCATGCTACTGAATCCACCCAGAACCACAGCCGATGCACCACACTCAACAAACACCCTAGGATTCATCTACAAGAAAGAGTCTCAACAAACTAGACATAGGGAGTATTTAATTTAACACAATAAAAGCCATATATGGCAAACCTACAGCTGACATCATACTGAATGGGGAAAAGCTAGCAGCTTTTTCTTTAAGATCAGGAAGAGGGCCAGGCATGGTGGCTCACACCTGTAATCCCAGCACCTTGGGAGGCCGAGGTGGGAGGATCACCTGAGGTCAGGAGTTCAAGACCAGCACGGTCAACATAGTGACTACTAGTCTCTACTAAAAAATAAAAAATAACCAGGCATGGTGGCAGGCTCCTGTAGTCCCAGCTACTGGAGAGGCTAAGACGGAGAATTCTTTGAACCCAGGAGGCAGAGGTTGCAGTGAGCTGAGATCGTGCCACTGCACTCCGGCCTGGGTGACAGAGCGAGACTCTGTCTCAAAACAAACAAGCAAACAAACAGATCAGGAACAGGACAATTATATACACTTTCACCACTTTTATTCAGCATACAACTGAAAGTCCTAGTTACAGCAATTAGGTAAGAGAAGGAAATAAAAGTCATCCAAATTGGATATTGATGTTCTTGCTTATGTCTTTAGCGGGAATCTCTTGAGAAATGCACATCAGAGTAACCTGCTAGCTTCTCTGTTTCTCCCCAGAATGGCTTAGTAACGCCATTTGGTTTGAGTTCCTAGTAGATTCATAAAGAATTTCTCCAGTTCTGCCCGCAGGTGGCTATTCAACTACACTTTGCCATTTAACAGTGCCTTACACTTTTATTTTATTAGTAGTATTATTTTTAGAGACAGGACCTCATTCTGTTGCCCAAGCTGGAGTGCAGTGGTGAAATCATGGCTCACTGAAGCCTTGAACTCCAGGCCTCAAGCAATCCTCTTGCTTCAACCTCCCGAAGTGCTTGGATTATAGGCATGAACCACCACAACCAGCCCAGATTTCACTCATAATATGGGTCTAGTCCAGCAGAATTTTACTGAGCACCCTGATTGCAGACACATAAAAAAGTATTCCAGGACATTCTTGTTGACAATTCTACTCTGGATTAATTGAAAATTTGTATTTATATGTGAAGTTATAGATTTAACATGTAGTAATCACTTTCCTGTTTACTAGTGTTCTAATGTTGATTTTTAAGTTAATTTTAAATTTCCAACTGTTAATGATTGAAAGTTCAATTGTAGATTAGTATTAAAACCAAGGACTATAACTATCACTGCTTTATATAAAAACAATCGTCAAAGATATTCTGATACTTTGTGGTTACTCAAATTTGAATATCAACTAGATGTTATAACATGATAGTAAAGAGGATGAAAATTGTGCTTTATCCATTCCTGGTTACTTTTGAACTGTGTTCAGTGTATTTCAGCTCTCACTTGTTCACTGCATTATAAGAATAATTATGAAGAATGAAGCTAAAAAAACACACAGTTCATAAAACTAAAATCCTTAATTCACATTTGTATGTTGTGAGTTAATGAAATTTGTTTTCAAAAAAAACTTGATTTCAGAAAAGTCTAATTACATTGGTATACTAAAAATTATCAGCCTTACCATTATTTAATGGAAAGCGATAACTGATAGAACTGTTTATAATAATATAGAGTGATGTTTTTCATGTAATACGTTTGTTGGAGAATAAGACAACATAGAAATATTCAGTGGGGGCTGCTTCCCTAGAGTTAAAGATATTTTTTGTGAGGGTGACTTTAAATAGTATTTTAGAAAAATATAGGTATAGATGTGCAAACTATAAGTGCATTCCAATAGCATAAATAGTATACACACATACTAATGGAGTACCTTTGATGGCATACATGTCCTAGTCTTTCAAGTCACTACTGGTTTGTCAAGGTTACTACAACAATTTTGAAGCTTGGCAAATGAAGTTACAATATATAACCTGGTACGTGTCTTTTTATCCGTAGTCAACAGCCAAAAAGTGAATTGTGCTGGATGGAAACCGAGGGTTGTAAAAAAATAAAAGATTATTGACTCTGTTCGTTATCGACTGTGAACAGCTGCACAGAGAAGCTGGAGGCCAGTAGGCCCGCCAAGCACCTCTCTGAGACTGAAGCCATTTGGAGCCAGGTTGGAAGCAGCTGGAGGCTGAGGTGTCTTGTCTAGACAGCAGAGGCTCTGCATGGCTCTTGAAGAAATGGGCAAAGGACTTTATAGAGAGAAAGTCCTTCCAGAGTTCTTGGCACAAATTCATCGACCTATTTCCTTGGTGTATGTTACTATTAAAATGAGTAGAGAAACAAGACACAATAAATCGACGGGATGTTTAGAGAATGAAATAGAATGGTATACACATCTAAGTTTAGAACTTCAAAAAAACTTGGCGACATACCCTAATTCCCTTATTTTATACATAGCAACACAAATGTCCAGAATAGATAAATAAATTGTATCTGGTAACACAATTGGATGACCAGGGATCTGAAATGTGTATCTAAATTGCTGGCATCCATATTCAATACCTTTTCCAGGTGTATTAAATCCTTGTGCTCAAAATGTGATCTGCAGAGCAGCAGCATCAGTGTCGCCTGTGTGTTTGCTAGAAATTCAGAATCTCAGACTCATTCACAGACCTATGAATTAGAATCTGCATCTTAGCAAGATTGCCTCTCTATATGCTGTATTAAATTATTTAAAAGACTTATGAATGATAACTATGTTCTTGAGAGATAAAGGTGGAAATTGCATACATACAGTAGGAAAAAATCTTTAGATCATCCATGCCTTATAGCATTTCGTTTATTACATTGCTAATGTCAGCCACTTGTTTGATTTTAAATGAGTCCCTCTCTTAATACAGTAATTCGAGCTCATGGTAAAATAAGAATATTTCTGTTTTTCAATAAGTATAATTTTAAATTTATAGAAAGACCTGGTTGCTCTCAAAAATTTTAGTTTGAGCCATAAAATAAACAGATTTTCGTGAAATGTTTTGTTAGCTTTCATATAGACAAATGAGTTTTAGTTTATTTTCTATTGTTGTTTTTACTATTTTACAAACATAAATATTGACATTACTCAAGTATCTATAAATGGGAAACAGTTACAAGCAAATTAATTGTTATTAACTGATTCAACAAATATTAATGTTAGGCACTATGCTAGATATATAGTTTGTTAGGGATTAATTTAGACTATTTCATTTTACCTAAAATTCTACAAAACAATTTGTGTCGTATATTTACTTAACTAAGACAGTTAACAAATGATTATACTTGGAGATAAAATGCAAGCGTTGTTTTAATTATTTTACTCATAATTTTTTTCTCTTGTTATAATATTGGTTCAGGTTAACCAGCAGCAGTTACACGAATTATAAACATCAGATTTACTGTGTCATCTCTCTATAACCTACGATTCTAGAAGCAGTTTTCACTAATAGTTACTCAAGATTAGATAGCATTTAGAAAATTCAGTTAATATTCTTTTATTCATACAATTTGGAAACACATCAAAGATTATTTATAGACTATAGTGTTTTCTCTTTGCAATGTAGGGGTTTTCAAATGTTATAAACACCAGGGAACTTTTTAAAATTTATATTCCTGGACTACAGGTTAAAGTTTTTGGCTTCGTTAACTTACAAGAATCTACTTTTAACATATCTCCTGTTTATTTCTATGTACTCTGAAGGTGGAGTCCCTTTGGGATAAATAGGCTAGTGTGTCTCATATCAAGAGATGATATGACTTCAGTTTCTTAAAAGCCTGTTGGCGGACAAGGTAGATGAAACTGAGATTACAGCATTGCTTTTATCTGTGATGTATGATTTGAAATGCTGACAAATACATGTAAATATTTGGGGTACATTTCAAGAGCAATACTAAAATAATCTAGAGCAGTGAATGTACATTCACAGAAGAGTTGGCACTAACGGTACATTCTCTTTTTGGTAAAACCAAGAAGTAAAAAGACCCTTCTTTTATGTATGCATGTATATCTATGTATGCATTTACCTATTTATCTTTGAGACAGGATCTCACTCCCATCGCGCACGTTGCAGTGCAGTGGTGTGACCATGGTTCACTGCAGCCTCAATTTCCCAGGCTCATGTGATTCCCTCACCTCAGCCTCCCAAGTACCTGGGACTACAGGTGTGCACCAGCACGCCCAGCTAATTTTTTTGTATTTTTTTGTAGAGACAGGGTTTTACCATGTTACCCAGGCTGATCTTGAACTCCTGGGCTCAAGAAATCCTCATGTCTCAACTTCCATAAGTGTTAGAATTATAGGCATGAGCCACTGCACCCAACCAAGACCCTTCCTTTAGATTTTTCACTAACAAAGTGGTTCATTTAGGAACTCTTAGAGTAAAAAGGCTAGAATACCACAGTTTCTGTTAATGTTTTTCTTCCTATATTCCTGTCATATTAACCAATTTCTCTTTAAATCTGCTTGGTGGAAACTGAAAAAGTGTGAAGTTGAAGTTTGACTTACTTTTCCCTTGCTGTCTCCACCTAACTTTTTTTTTCTCCCCAAGAATGTCATGTCCTAATGATTCCAAATCCTAGAGAGTTCTCCTGACCCTTGGTCTCCCATTCCCATGAGAAAATGCTGCCATGTTCTTTCCTGCATGGGAGAGAAGCTCTATCACGTTTTTCTGCAGGATGTGAGATGCCAGTAGTAAGTACCCTAAGTTGCTTGGGCAGTGATGTGAGAAGTACTTCCGGACAGGTTCCAGTTAGATTTATAACCCCAAATTTTATTTTCTAAACCCTAATCAGGCCGATGAAAGGAAGAGGAGATATTTGGAAATGCACATCTTTGAAGTGTGATTTTCTCACTTTAAACCATGTAAGCTGGCACTAGAGTTGGCCCTGTATAACAATATAGTCAAGTGATAGATTAGTGATGCTATAGTGGAGTCACAGCAGAGAAAACCAGAGGATACCTACTACTTGTAGCCTGATAAACTGAGTCTCCAGCATTATTAGAAGAAACTAATAAGGCTACATTGACCCTGTTGACTGAAGAAATACACTGACTCTTTCTTTTTTGAGATGGGGTCTTAGTCTGTTGCCCAGGCTGGAGTGCAGTGGCATGATCATAGTTCATTGTGCAGCCTTGATTGCCCAGCTCAAGCAATCCTCTCACCTCAGCCTCCAGAGTACCTGGGACCACAGGGACATGCCACCACGCCTAGCTAATTTTTTAAATTATTTGCAGAGATGAGGTCTCGGTATGTTGCCCAGGCTTTTATGTTTTTGATAACACTTTTACCACGTGCATCAATCTTCAGGAGAGCAAATATAAGTAAAATCCTGAATAAGTGTACCTCTGTAAATGATATGGTTCCACTAGCTTGAAAATTCCTGGGCAGGTGTGTAGATAAATTTTGTGACTAGCATTTTTGTTGCTTTCTTGTTTGGGTAGGTAAATAATGAAGATCTCTCTCTCTTTTTTTTTTTTCCAATGAGTTTTTATTAGCAGGTAAGTCATGATTTAGGATCCCAGGGTGGGGATCACTGGGTTCTAGGTCTCCCTTCACCATCCTGGGAGAAGGATAGAGGACAGAGGAGAGGGAGGTACAGCCAGTTCAGATCTTCCCGGGAAATGTGCCACCAGCCCGTTGCTCCTCTCAGTCTGTGACCCAGGATGTGGGGCAGAGGGACTAGTACACACGCTGGTACCATTCGCACACTGAAACATTGCCGCCTTTAGCGGTCATTGCCTTCTGACAGCGGTGGAAGTCCAGGTAGTTCTGCCAGCAGTTCCTGGTCTGGTTCTGGTTGGGGAAGCGGCTGTCAAAAGGGGCAGTCTTGTAGTTCTTGATTTTGGTCTCAATGTCTTCTTCCACCATGGTGCTGAATCCTAAAGGCACCCCAGATGCAACTTGCAGCTCAATGTCACCCTCAGCAAAGACACCAGAGTCGAACAGGAAGCGGAACTATGGCCAGCCACGAAGATCTCTTTTTTACCAATACCTAGTCAGGGTTAAAAATTTGGTGCCTTCATGCCACAAGTGAGCTTCATATCCCACAGTAAGCGAAACCGTATTAATGATATAAAAGTAGGATTTGGCATGACTAATCCTCAGAAAATATTCTATCTGTGGATAATTCAGCATTATTGAATAGAAAACTTAGACAAGAAATCACTTACTATCTCCAGGTTGAAATATCAGTTTCCTACATTAGTAAGGAGCCTGTTTTTTAATGAACAAAGTAATGTGCATACTAATGTGGCTTATGGTGTTGTCGTAATCAAATGTCCCTTTTGGTTCAAAAGCTATCGTTTAATAGAAGTTTGAAGGCAAGCCAAGTACAATATAAATAGACCAAGTGGGTACAAAAACCTGTTCAGTACTTGGAAAAGGTATGTGACATCTGTTCAAAATAGAAAGCACTAGTTCACTGGCTTAATTGGAGATGTCTTAGAAGCTATTTTTTTTTTTCTTCTGCTTTAGCTGTTGATCCAGTTTTCCTCTCAGGTTGTTGTAATTAAGGAATGCATACTTCGTATGAATTTGATACAGATGAGGCTAAGAACATTTTTGTAAGATATGGATCATTTCCTTTTGTGGCAAAAGAGGGAAATCTATAGTGTTTCTAATATAATCAGTTAGTCTCTAGAAATTTTTCTCAGATACAGTAATAAATCACTATGTGAAGCATCATTTATCCCTGCAAGTTAACAGTACCGTTCTTCCCATACAAGGGCTACTATAATCTAAACTTGTTGGAAACCATGACAATTTATATAAAAATGACCCAAGATATTCAAAAACCTATCATGGGATGAACAATGGATGTATATCAAAGCAGAACATATATTTAATTGATTTATTTTTAGAAATAGTTTATATTGATATGCTGTTCTTCACTTTTGCACCTCAGAAGAAAACATATTCAAATGGTGAAGAAAAATATATATTGAGCTTCTAAGTTGTTAACACTATTGAGGAGAATAATAAAAGCCTCTATGATTGCATCATAGAGTAGATATTAGTTCAAGGCTAACAGCACATCTTTAAGTCCAATCTCTAGCAACGCCAAATGAAACCTTCTAGCTTAACCTGCAATATCGCACTTCGCAATACAAGTACCCAAGAAAAATGTGTTCTGGACTCATGAGCTTAGCTGTGGAGTAAGAAATTCTACTACTTCAGATACTGCTGGGTGGATGAATTCTCCTTCTCTATTATCTGTACTTCAGAGACAGACTTGAAAGAGAAGTAGGGAAACTCGCCTCAATTAAAACCTAACTATTTCTGTGGTAAGAATTTGGCTTTAGGGAAAGCAATTCACTGTTTGACATGAGTGCAATGAAATGACATTGAATTTTTAATAAGAATTACTATTGCAATTTTATTAGTATTTTAGAATTACATCTCAGAAATTTTTCTTATTTTTCCAATTATGTAAGTCTATATGAAACAGCTGTGTATTCCTTAACAATTCTTAATTCATAGATAAAAAGTTATTCCAAAGGACTATTGACTCCACGAAGCAATCGATTTCTAGAAAAGTATACAGCTTTGACTATAAAAGAGCACGCAATTTAAGAAGTTTGGTTTTTGTATGCACATGTGATATATGTACACAGAAATCATTCTGTTCCTTTATGTTTCTAGGCCTTTATTCTGAAAACTGGAGATTTCTGTGAAATCAAAAATCTTTGTTCTCTTATTCAGTCTCATCCTTTACGTTATTCAGCTGCCACAAAGCAGTTGAAATAGAATTACAGGATCAGCTTCTAGGTGAAAGAGTTTCACACCATCTGATCAAAGAGTCTTCCAGAAAACTTGGTCAAATAAAGAATGGGTACACAGGCAAATGAAAAGTAGCGAAGTAAATGGAGTTCTGCTTCTGTCCAATGACAGTAGAAAGAGCCCTAATTTTAGTGTTTTAATTATTTTCTAATGAATAAACATGGAAAAATATTTAATATGGTTTTTTAATGATAAAAAGGCTCAGTAATTATTAAACAACAATCTGTCTCCGAATCTGTAAATTAGATGCATTTTTGTGGCTAATACTGACAGGTTTTCTTTCAGATACTTGTATTGTTTCTCACTGTTCTGCTATGTGTTGTGTGTCTATAAACCTAGTTATTTCCATAACAAAGGCTACTTTTTACCTGTAGTCTTCAAAACACATCAAAGATGTTTAGGAACAGTTGGATTTTTTTCCGTTTTTTAAGTTTTTGAAACTTGCACATTTCTTTTCAATAGCTTGTAAAGGTTCACGCCATAGAAATTTAACATTTCCTGGGTCTTTTCCAATGCCTGCTTAGTCATTCCCCAGTCTCCAGCCCAAGGGAATGTTAAGTGTGAAACATCTCAGATTCTGCTCACCTCCTACCCCTGACAACACTTACTGAATACAGAATTTCTGTACCCTCTGCCTCTTGTTTGAAGTTGTGACTCTTGATTCAACTTTTCTCCCACACTTGAATGCCAACATTATAGATCCCTGCCATTTCGTTGTGTAGCATTTCTGTGCAATGCCCCAACACCCATGAAATATGATATAATATTGTGTGCATGGACGTCTAAGAAGCACCAGTACAGATTTTTATCCAGTATGATACCATAAAGATTGCTTTGGAGTTTCCAGAAAAAAATCATCTGTGTAAGTGTGAATTAAAAACAATGTTGAATAAATATAGCCTGCACATTCCATTATAACTTAATTTTAAAAGTGAAAACTGAATTGTGACTAAACTGAAGATAAGACACACTCTTTCTCCTAAAACCAATGTTTAGATTCATGGGTTGGGAAATAGAAGTGAAATGGATAGCACAAATATTATTAACTCCAATCACCGTGAAAATTTTGGAAAGCTAGGGCTATCTTCCTCTCTAATGAAAGTAGAGGAAGAAATAAAAGCTAAAACACCTTTGAAAATCCATGGCTTATGGGTGTGTAGGCTGCAGAAGTAGCAACTAAAATGTAAATTGACAGCATTTTTTAATCAAGTTTTCACAACTTGGTTTTCATAAGGTTTACTGATTTATAAGGATAAATTATTACCAAAGAAAGTTGCTATTTCACAATAGTAGGTGGTGATGGGGAGGTATATTAAGTTGACATTGATCTCAATCTCCTGAACTTTTTTTCTTTGCCTTCACCAGAAACCCAGATATTTAAAATGGAAAAAAAAAAAAAAAAAAGAAAAGAAAAGAAAAGAAAAAAAGATTAAATCTAATTCCAATAATTTCAATTAGAAAAAAGAAGTAGTGGGGTAGCTAGTAGATTTGCTTTATTTTATGTTATTCACTCATGATAAAATGTATGTAATAAATGGTAATTTAGTGTTACATTGGCATTAACTATTGCTTCCTGCACTGATGATTTTGCCATGTTCTAATCAATATACTGATTTTTTTGATAAGCCATCAATAGCTTTCTTTCTCATAACAAATTATTTCATTAGAAAATTTAATATACTATTCTTGGGTATTAGATAAATACTGTACCTACTTTTATTACTCCTTGTTGTATATACTAGCAAAATGTGTGAATTCATGATGATTTTGATTATTTGTGTAAATTTAATTATATTTATAAAATTGGTAGAGTGCTAGTAAATACATCCAGTGAAACAGAAACAGAATGTATTTTCAGTCTCATTAATCAGAATACAGGATTTCTGTGTGGAAGTCCCCAAATCATGCAAACTATGTTGAATTACTTCAATACTGAATGATTGAGATGAAAGATAAAAATAAATGGACTATAGAACTATATGTTGTATAGATTTAGGGTTATTATCCTTTATTGTCAAAATAAATATCTGCTAAATTAATAAAAATATAAATATTTAGTAGAAAATTTATTGTTTATCAGGATCAAAGTTAGATTATATAGGATACAGATAACAATCTTAGATACATGACCTACCCGTTAAGAACCTAAAAATCTAAATGGGATACAAATTTACATGCCTGAAACAATAAACAGACAGAAGTGATGATATACTCACTAGTAACAAGATGAATATGGAATCATATAATAAAGTCCTAAGTAGACTTCCGATAAAAAAGCTATGAACTTCAGAGTCCCACAATCATATGTATGTGGCTTGGATTTGCTTTTTTTTACTCACTGTGAGGTCTGGGACAAATCACTTTACTTGTGTGAATGAATGTTGCTTCCTTATAAAATAGAGTTGATTTCATCTATCTTGTATGCATGAGAATATTGAAAAAAATTATGGAAAACACACTGCTAGTCATGTGCAGTGTGTTTGATAACATATCTCATTATTAACTGTAAAAAAAACTGGAAACCTCATATTGTGTCCTCAGGAAAGACAAAAGAAAAAGAAGGGACATTTAAAGTAATTTCTGAAACTATTGATAATCAAAGAGTGGCTGGAAATGGGGAGAGGATACAAATAAGACTGTTGTTATTAAGACCAATATATATGTCTGACTCATCTTTGGAGCTCACACTACCATACTACATATATAGTGGTTGTTGAATGAATAATACAATTAAATGAATCAAGAAAATAATGGGGAGTTTCGTTGACTATAAAAGTTTAATCTTCTGTAGCCAAACAATATTGCTCTTGCCCTAGAAGATCTGAGCTCTTGAAAAAAGATGTGAAGGGCTGGGTGCCGTGGCTCATGTCTGTGATTTTAGCACTTTGAGAGGCTGAGGTAGGCAGATCACTTGAGGTCAGGAGTTTGAGACCAGCCTGCCCAACATGGTGAAATCCCGGCTCTACTAAAAAAATACAAAATTAGCTGAGCTTTGTGGCACACATCTGTAATCCCAGCTACTTGGGAGGCTGAGGCAGGAGAATGGCGTGACCCAGGAGGCCGAGCTTGCAGTGAGCCAAGATAGCGCCACTGCACTCCAGCCTGGGCGACAGAGCGAGACTCCGTCTCAAAATTAAATAAATAAATAAATAAATAAATAAAGAAGGTATGCATTATAAGAAAATGTATAATCACTTTATAAGAATGTTATCTCATGTAATACAATAAGGTTTTAAAATAATGTGAGGAATCGAGAAAATTGTCAGTGATTGATGGGAGTGGAAATTTAAAAATAAAAAAAACTTGAAAAATCAAGAGTCAATACCAGGAGTATTAATAATCTACAGTCACTCCAGGATAAATTGGAATCTACATTTACTTCATTATAGTAATATCATTAATAATAGCTACATTTATGTGTAAACCTAGAGAGCCATAGGAATTTGGAAAGAACTGTCATAGATGGTTAAGCAGAGATGGAACCTGTAGCAAGCTCTCTGTATTGCGAGTGACGCTTGACTCATTGTTGACTGTATTCATTGTAGAACTCTCCACCTTACAGGTGTTGCATGCTGTTTCTTCACAGGCAGTATTTGATTTTCATCCTTTATTTGAAAAAAAAAAAAAAAAAAGCCTATGCAATACTAGGAAACTGTTAACCTTGCAATATTGCCAGTTTTCCTCAAACATTCTTCTCTTGAAATATGGTGCATTTTCCCCCTTGATGCACAGTGAATTTTAATTTTCTATAAGATGCAAAACGTATAGGAAGAAAATTCTTCTGTAACATTGACAGTATGGGATACGTTAAAGCCGAGTGGCCTTTATATTTTCATTTTTGGGTAATGCCAGTTGTGTCATCACTGCAGTTAGAATCTTTAAAATTACTTTGAGGAAGTTCTTTATTCCACTGATCCTTCAGATGGCCAGGGTTCTTCTGCAGTACCTTGGCAGGTTTTCCTACCTTTGATAAAGGAAACGGATTCAATAGCCTTTCTACCTATTTTTATGGTTCTTCACTCTCTTGAAACAATTCATTGATATTCTTGCTTCAAACTGGCAGAATTTTTTTCAGTTGGAGACCCTTCTAAGCAAAAATTCACGAAGAGGTATATGGCTTTATTTGTGAGTTCTTAAGAAAATTATGTGCAAATTCTGTCACTTTAACATAAACAGTATTCAGTAAACATTCCGAAGAAAGAAGTTAAAAAATAGAATGAATATAGATTTAAATGTGCACATTATCCAGCATATAACACCTGTATTGTAACCTTTGTAGCTATTCATAACTTTCATGCTCAAAGTTATTCAGGAAATATTTGAGCCCTTTAGTGTCATTTTATTTCTTGGTTTATGCTATAGCTATTTTAGCACATATAAAACAATATAACAAACGTTTAAAAATAGGCTGGGTTCAGTGGCTCATGCCTGGAATCCCAGCACTTTGGGAGGCCACGGCGAGTGGATCACTTGAGGTCAGGAGTTTGAGACCAGCCTAGCCAACATGGTGAAACCCGGTCTCTAACAAAAATAAATAAATAAATAAATAAATAAATAAATAAAATATACAGAACTGTAAAGACAGAGGAAAATGAGAGGAGGAGGTATACTGTATGCATAACAGGAAGCTTGGTGTCAGAAATCTTGAATGGCATACTGCATGCCATAGAGTCATGATATTTTGTATTTCCCTATTTTGATTCTACTTTGATCTTAAACAAAAAGCACGTTCCATGATAGGTTTTATCTGAATCACTATCACTCTGCTTAATTCTAATACAATAATACACAAAATACATAGGCTAGATTTCCTTGCCTGAGAAAAGTGCTGTAGTGAAGGATTTCACTCCTAAGTCTGTTTATCATTCATCTACTGAATGGTTGTAAGTTAATAAGTGGAATGAAGGATAGGAATTTTTGTTTTCTTTTTCACCTAGAGAATATTTTGTCTCAAGAGATGGACAATACAGGTTGCACCTAAGAGCCTGTAGGCAAGCCATCCGAGAAAGTTTTCTGCATGCAGCCATCATAGGACCTATATTGCAGACAAGATATGGAATTATATGCTCAATTATGAATGGATCTGTTGCCCCAAGTGTCTGATGTGATGGTTGTTTGAAAGGTTGCCCTGCACATTTGGCCATGACTTGCATCAGAATTCTTATGAAAAACTAAGTAGTATAACTGAGGTTCAATCCATGACACAGCCCAACCCTCAAAATCAATATTCATGAGTAAGTAACTAAACGACTGTGTTCCAAAAGCTGAGCCTTATTTACTGGTATGCTGTCTACAGAAAAAATGTTAGTATTATAAGTTATTCATGAGTTCATTGTTTCCATAGTTTCTCTCAAGGGGGTAGGATTGTGGTTTTATCATCAATTTCCACTTTCAGAAACATTCTGGAGTTCCCTCCCATCAAACAAACAAACGAACAACAAACAAAAAAGCAATGGCATTAAATTCATTAAACAGTTGTTTAGTTTCTACAATGTCCAAAATGTAAGTTCTTATGATAGAAAAAACATTCACAAGTACATCACTAACTCTGGACATTATGCCCCTCGGACACCAGACCTCATCTGTGAGCAAGGTTTACTTCCTGAAAGATTCCCCTTCTCTCTCATCGGTAGCCTTCCAAAGGATTCCTACACTAGAAATATAAGAAGACTTTCTATGCATTTATTGACTCTTAGGATTTCCAAGTTATAGATGGAATTTTACTTCTTGATTGCTGAAATTCTTCTACAATCTTAGTACAGCAAAGTTTAGAAACATTACATATTAAATGTCTCACTACATTCAACACTCTCTGATAAGTAGCCACCTATATTTTTCTCTCATACTTAAAGTGTGTGATCTACTTGTAGACCTGCTAGACCAACTTATTCTCAACTTACTTTTCTCAAGGCAATGTTATTGCAAAAGATCGTTAAAAAATCTGTATTTGTTTGCTACTTGATTTCATCTGAATCCACTGGTCTTCTTGCTCTCAACCATTTATGTTTTTAATGCTTTCTCAGAAGAAAGAATTCAAATGCTGAGAGAAACACAAGATAATCACTTCTGAGTTAATGTTTTCCTTGAAGTTCAAATCCATGGATATAATTTTATTGCTCCCTTAAGATTTCTATAAATTTTCTTCCTTTTTTAAAGGTAAGCTATTTTTGACAATGCTATAGTTAAGAGGCTAGAATGCAAAGGTGGTACAATTTTCTTTACATGAACTTGTCAAGTGAATTAGCTTTCTTCTTTAACTCCAGATTTGAACCTAAGCCTTCTAGAAATTATATAAGAACATATTATATCCTAAACTAAGTTGTAATAAGACTTGCCTTAGCAAAATGAAAATACTTTCTGGCGTCTATGTGTACTTTACATACTATGATATTGGCAATTAAATGATAAGAAAAAATATATCTTTTCATTATAAAAAAATAACATCCAAACACTAATAAAATATTTCTTAAAAGATACCTAATTTTGATTTATAGGAAGGTCCACCCGCAGACACCCATGACTTGTAATTTTAATGCCTTACTAATTATAGCTTTCTATATTTTAGGGAAAACATTCAGATGAAACAGTGTTGGAATTAGAAGAAGTTTATTCAACAAAAATATTAAGTGTCTACTTTTCTTAGGATATTGCTAAACAGTATGGAGACTAAGTGATGTATGCCACAGCCTCACAATTAAAAAGCCTTGAATGAGATTAATATCAGGTTTACTTAGCTGACTTCCAGCTAAACATTTAGTATGAGTCTCCGTAACCTTAACAATAAAATTAGGGTTTTGGATAGAGTGATTTCTACTGATGTTTTCAAAGAACAAGTCCTATTATTCTATAATCTTATGATTTGCTCAAAAGCTTGTGACCTTGAGATGCTTTTAAATGTATTTATTGATTTAGTATAAACCGGAAAATACATTTCTAATCCATCTTAGACAGGTAGGAGAGTTATATTTAAGTTTCCTCTGGGTGTGAGAAGGAAAATGAGTCATCATATAGGTTTCTAACTATCCTTTATGCATTTCTTCACTAGGATGTAAGTTATAATCAGTTTTAACACTCAAAAGAAATTTAGCCTTGCATTATACAAGGATACTAAAAAAACATAATCTCACCTGTACTTAACAATTTGTCTTTTGTTGAAGCTAATTGATAATGACATCAGTTAAATCCTTAGCTGCGTATGCTTTTGTAATATATATATACATATATACGTATATATTTATATACGTATATATGTGTATATATACATATATACATATATATTTATATACGTATATATGTATATATACACATATATACATATATACACACATATATATATATATATATTTTTTTTTTTACCTAAAGCCTTCTCTAAGCTCTGTTCTCTTTCCATCAGAAGTACAAGAATGTAGAAAATATTAGTGGCAGGACAATGTTTGCTGAACCAAAAGTCATATCTAGGTAAACACCTCTTGAGAAGATGGCTGGAAGAAACTCCCTTATTCAGACTGTGAAATTTCAGTAAGTAGCTGAGCTCCTAAGTGTTTATTTGAACAGAATGTTTAAAGAACATAAAATTTCCCCTTTACAACCAACTCTCCAGATACTTAGCATGTTGATATTTAGATTCTAAAATTTATATCAAAAAACATCATTGAAACAGATGCTGGTAATATAATTGACTGAGAATTTGCATTGAAGATGACTCTTGGGTGCGCACTCAAGCGTTCATATGTCCATTAACAGCTACTTGTGGGGATATTATGACCTGTTTAGAATTTTTATTTTTTTCTCGAAGTTTTTAAGGTATAAGAGAAGATTAATAGCTGCTAGATGAAACCAAAAGGAGAAGCAGCAATGCAGTGAAGAGTGTTGTGAAATATACACATTTGTCATGACTCCCAAGTGGCAAATAAAATCAAAGTTGAAAATCAATGTCTATTGATCAATCTATTCATTTTCATGCAAGTTCTATAAAGTATGTAGTACTGATGTTAGTATTTTATTGGCATATAGAACAGACATAAACTTTCCTTTTCTCTTGAGTCTTTCTGTTCATAAAGAATTTAAAATAATAGCATGACACACATAAAGAAAGATTTGTTCTTAGGTTTGGGGGAAGAGCTTATAAAACATGAATACATTATTATAAACAAAATGAAAGGTACACTGCATACAAAAAATAACCACATTTAATTGTTTTTCAGTCTGTCTTGTGATATCGGAGTCAAAATTTGCTTGCAAACTTATAGACTTTATTCTGTTTTAGGAGGTATATAGTCACAAAACTTGTTCTTTTAATTATAGTCAAAATCTAAAATTACTGGATATGAATCTTGAGGCCATCCCAGGTAATTGGATATTGTGTTGACAATGAAAACATATTAATAAATGTTGACTTACGCTTATAAAGAGCTTACTGAAAAAAATCAAGCAAATTTGTGCATGGCTTTGTTGGATTAACGTGATAGTAGAAAGAGGTTATGGTATATATATATAAGAAGCTTAAAAGATAGAATTAGCAAGCTAGGTATTGCCAATACAAAATTTGTAGTACAAATAGAATTTCAGAATGTTCCAAACCTGTCCTAATATCTACCATTTCAATGATTAGAAATTAGAATACCTTTCATTCCTGAAAAATACATATTTACAAAATCAAAATGTCAGAGTCACAGGAGATATAAGCTATTTCCTTATTAAGAAAAGTTTAAATAATAAAAAGTTAAGTCACTAGAACAATGACTAAAATAGGAAAAGTACAAACAAACAAAAATTGTTACACACCCCCGTGACAATATTGTCTAGTTACTGCTTTTACAGCCTTAGCATATATTTTTTCTTAAGCAATTCCTGGGTAGAGTTTTCTACCTCTCCTTAACCAGCAAGTTCACATCAGAAGACATAAACCCCTTGGTGGATGTTACTCATCTTTCTATCTCTTGCTCTGAGCATAGTGTATTGCACCGCAGGCATTCGGTAAACCTCATCAAGCTCGTCTTCTCATGGGACATGCAGAAAACTTGTAGACAAATGAGAGGAGAGTAACTTTGAAGATTGTGATACGTGTTATGAACAGAATAAACTGAGTGAAGAGATAACATACTTCAGATAAGATGGTCAGAGGTGGCCTCTCCAATGCCATGAGCAGAGTCATGAGGGAAACATTTATGGCAGGGGGCGCATCTGGTACAAAGTCCTGGAGGAAGAGGACTTGGCATGTTAGAGGGACAGAGAGAGGCCAGAAGAGAAGGTCTAGAAAGACTCCAGAGTATAGGGCAGGGACAAGAAGACCCCGGTAAGGACTCCATGTTTTACTAAGTTTTGGGGGGTACAAATAAAAACTTTTAGCAAGGAAGTGAAAATGTCTTGTTTCTGTTGAAAGATTGCCTTGGCATATCTTTAGAAAATGGATTAGATGTTGAGAGATGGAGAAGTGGGAAAAATGAAGAATAACTGGCTATTACCTCTTTGTTTTTCAAAATTGTTCTCATTTTTGAATACTTTCTTACACATATAAGTACAACATACCCCCTCCTTCCTCTTTAAATTCTTATCCATTATCTCTTTTTCCATGTGTATTTAAATTGTGCTCCTTCCTTCATTTTTACATCATTTACCTCTTCTGCTTTCTCACACATTTTGTTTTTAACTTGGTGATGTTAATAATCATTTTTAACAAAAATTGCATGTCTACTCCAAATACCACCTACTTGCACCTGACAGGGTTGAGAAGCTTACTCTAGAACAGAACATATGAGTTGTAGGTTGTAAGGGAAGAAACATCTGCACTGAGCATGGTTAGGGTTAACTTTTGCCTGCCTTACCAGTAGTAATATATCTAGGTCAGAGCAGAGGCAACAGAATGCTGCGTTAAGTCAAATAACTCACTTCTTTCTCTTTTAGATCCATTGGGTGAAGGACTTGAGTGTTTTCACCACTTGTATTCACAACAGAGTGCTGAGAGGAAACAACACACAAAGGGTGAACTGACTGTAGGGAGATGAATGGCTGCTTAACTCACTGTCTAGTCCCTCAATCCTGTCTACAAAGGCCCGAAAGTTGGCATAACAAAGACTGACTAATAGTAGATTCAGGATGAATCTCCTCTGGTCCACATGACCCAGGTTCAGTTCAATCTGGGAAACAGGGGTGGAGGAACGAAAAGTATTATTCAATCAACTCACCTCCACTAGCCCCCTAATATGTGCCAGGGTTTGAGTGACATACCAGAGCCCTATCAACTGAAAAGCCTGAAACTAGAGGAAGTCTCACAAATATCAACGGTTATTAATTTCAGTTAACTGATTAATTCTCATTTTGTTACTGACGGGCTCGGAGGGTTCTAATAACAACTCTTGAAGAATTTTCATATAAATGTTATTATATATTTTCACATAGCACTTTTTTCTTCCTGTGTCTCGCTTAGGTACAAGGTTTCATTTATGTAATAGTGAGATGGGGGGAATACTGTAATATCTTTTATACACCACAGCAACAAAGACATAACATTTTGTTCTGTTTCATTTATGAAGGATTTAGAAAGAAAATGATCTTTAAAAGAAAATGCAATTTTCAGGAAAAAAAAAATGACAGTGAATGGCACAGAGCCTCTTTATTTCCCTTGAAGCTGTCAGAGTCAGAGAAGAAAACCACTTTGGGGTGTGAGTCTGCAGTACTTGTCGTAAGAGTGAAAGGACTGGATGTTGAGATTTTATCAGCTCTGACAATATGGGAAAATTCCATTCTAAACTGTAATAAGTAGTACATAAAGTAATTTAGGTATGCCAGTGGCTATGGCCCTGGGTGTAAATGTATACCGTGTGAGTAAATAAAGCTGGGGTACATTTGTCACCAATGAAACTGTTGTGTAATTTAGGCTTTTTTGAAATTATATGAAGTTTTAAAATGTGTGTGTGTGTGTATGTGTGTGTGTTTTAATATTAATACTCTGCAAATATATTATCTCCCTTTTAATAAATAAAATTTGAAATATATGTGTGTGTGACCACATACATATCTATAGACTATAAAATAAGTTGATACAAAACTTGCCCTTAACAATTTATGCTGTTTAAGCTAATATTATATTAAGGCAATAGTATTATGATATTTTTCCTCTCTCTTTGAATATAGTAAACATTTTCTATTCCATCAGTGACTGTTTCCCTTTGGTTGTTTTTGCAATGATGAAATAAAATATCAACACATTTCCTGAAAAATATGCAGTATCTCAGTGAAATTTACCGTTAGCAAATGATGTCCAACTTTGTATTCGGCATTTGTCCTATATGAAAAAAAATCAATTGCAGAACAATATGGACAGTTTTTTCACAGTATGACAGACTTGCAAACCATTTGTTTTTACATATATATGTGTTTGTATATATATATTTATATATAACATATATACATACATACATATATACATATATACTTATATATGTATCTATACATATATATGTATGTTTTTACATATATATACACACACACACACTCACTGAGTTGACATGACAGTAAAATAAACTATTCAGAGTGCATCCAAAAATGAATTGAGAACAAGAATCTAGAAAAGTGACCCAAAGAGTCCTGGCAGACAGTTTCTCTGCTGATCCCACATGACCTTGATTTTTTTATTCTGATGGCCTTGGGGAAAGCAGGAGAGAGTCCACAGAGGCCAGACTCTGCCCAGCATAGTAGGGGAGCCCACTCCCAAGGGACTGTATCATTAGTTTACCTTTAAGATACATTAAGAAAACAACAAACCTTACATAGCAATAACAAGCAAATGTATCTTTTTTTACCTGGGCTCTTGCTTAAGTGGTCCCCAAGTACTCACTTTAGAAATTTATATGCGTGTTCTTGGTTTCTAGAATGTCCAGGCTAGAGGAAGAAATAAATACAAATCCTCTCTGAAGCTGAGCGACAACAATTCAGGCCTCAAAGATTTTCACAGATAAACTTTTTTGATTATGCTTAACAATTTTTTAAAAATCACAAAATCTGAGGGGAAAAAAAAAGCATAATATATGAAAGAGGGTGAAGGTGAGGGACAGAAGGTAGATTGAGAGCAGAAAGTATTCCAGATGTTGAAATTCTCAGATTCAAATTACAGAATAAGTAGATGAATGTACCTACTAGAATAAAGGTGTCAAAAGCAAAACTAAGTAAAAACATATTATAAAAATGACAGCAGAGAAAAAACATAATGATTAATGAATCACACAATGAATAAGTTAAGTAGTTGATATGAAATTGGTGAAGAAAGACAATAAATGAAATAGAAATTTTGTAAAGTGATTCTGAAAGAAGTGTGGAGGGGTAAAATGGTAGGATTTATAAAAGAGAGGCTAAGAGATACATAAGGCAACCTAGCTGTAAAAAGATAAAGGAGGTTTGGGAGGGGGTAATATTAAAAGAGATAAGTGATGAAAGACATGAATTCCACCCATTCAAAATATATCTCGAGTTGGAAAAATTAAATGCCGTCCAGTAGAGCCATCAGAGTGACAAAGCAGAATACCAAAGGTCTGAGAACAGCCCTGGAGAAAAAAATAGGTATTCTTTGCAAAGAAACAATAGTTAGACTGAGAGCTGATTCCTCATTTCTAGAAATAGAATCTAGAATTGATTTGAACATTATCTTTGTCATAACTTAATAACAGCCAACTTGGAATTGTATACTTGTCAAAAATATAATTGAAGCATAAATTCAAGATAAAGACATTTTAATAACAGACCAAAGAAACAAGAGAACTTCACTCTTAAAAATGATAAAGAATGTACTTAGGGTAATAGGGAAAGGAAGGTCTGAATCATAAGGAGGAAGAGACAACAAAAAATTCTTTAACATAGGTTAAAAAAGAGAAAACATCAACTTTATAAATCAACAATAGGATGAAGTTTGTGGAGTTAACAAAGAACTGAAATACTGGACACAGATAGGTGGGTGAGCAAAGTAAAATCTTTTCTTTTTTCTTTTTTTTTTGAGACAAAGTCTTGCTCTGTTGCCCAGGCTGGAGTGCAGTGGCTCGATCTTGGGTCACTGCAACCTCTGCCTCCCAGGTTCAAGCAATTCTCCTGCCTCTGTCTCCCTAGTAGCTGGCACTACAGGTGCACACCACCACTCCCAGCTAATTTTTGTATTTTTAGTAGAGACATGGATTCACCATGTTGGTCAGGCTGGTCTCGATCCCCTGACCTCCTGATTCTCCCTCCTTGGCCTCCCAAAGTGCTCGGATTACAGGTATGAGCCACAGCGCCTGGCCACTATGATCATTTTAAGGAGAAGACAATACACAAATTATTTTAGACTTGCTGAGATGATTATTTATGTTAATATTTCTAAGACACACATTAAATTATGCAAAGGGTGTACAGAGTTTAAAACTGATAAAATGAAATGTAAAAAAGGAAGAAAAATATAAAATACATCAAGAAAAAAGAAACAGAGAGGAAGCCTAGAAAAAGCAGGACACATGGAAAGTATAAAATTAAGTTATAGAAGCATATCCAAGTATATCAGTCTATTTAATAAATGTACCAGGAATAAACACACTATTTTAAGGAACAGATTGTCATATTAGACTTAAAGACATTCCAGGTGTGTGCTGTATATGACAGATACAAGTAAACACGGGAAATAGAAAGGTTGAAAGAAGAGGGAAGAAAAGAAGGTACTAAACAAATAACAGAAGAAAGAATTGTTTTGTAAATATTAATACTTGGCAAACAGACATTAAGGCAAAAAGTATTACAAAAGAGAATAAAATTAATTCCATAATGATATAACATTAAACAAGCTAGAAATATATAAGTATTGCAATGCTTATAAATATTATAATGTTTGTATGTTATGCAATGTACATGATGAAATGTTTTCAATTATGCTACATCATCTTTTACTTAACTACAAGGAGAAATTGATAAATACAACAAAAATGGGAGATTTTAGCAAATAACTCTCAGCAAGTAAGAGATTAAAAAGAAAATCACTAGTAAAAATATAAAATACTAAAAAATATTAACACTTTGATATATTGGGCATAAGTAAAACACTGTGTATGCACATACACAAAACAGATAATATATAATTAAGCCCACAAGAATATTTTTAAAAATTAACCTTGTACAATGCAATGGATACTAATTTCAAAATGTCAAATGGATAATATCTTTCAGAACACATTCAATTTTTAAAAACTGAAATTAAGAAATCTGTGGAAAAGTTGCTGGAAAATATTTAAAACACTTCTGAATTACTATGGAATCAAATAAGAAATTATGCTAAATTATAAAATTCTACTAATAATATAGAACTTTAATAACTCATATCAAAAATTGAGGGGTAAAACTATAGCGATAATTTAGAAGCTAGTTTATAACTTGAATTCTTACAGAAATAAGTAGCTCATTATTGAGCAATGTATCCCAGAGTTACATGCCCAATAACCTAGTAAAATGTTTTAAAAATGAAAGAGTTTGGAAAGAAATAGTGAGTATAAAGACAGCAATTAATGAAATACAATACAAATTGTAATAGAGTAACAAAAAAACCATTATTTGAAATAAAGTAACTAATTTAAAGAGTTTGCAAAACTGATCAAGTAAAAGTATTGGAATGGAGATAAACTGGTGCAGATGGTGCAGGGATATTAATGGAGGTAAATATATTTGAACACACATAGGCCAATAAATTTAAAGGCAATTGACCAGGCTTGATTTGTGGAAGTATACCACCAATTAAAACGGAGTCAAAAAGAGATAGAGAATAGGAATGGCCCCATAAGCATAAAGTACGTGGAATTGTGAATCCGAAATTTTTCTCAAGTACTGTTTTTAAAATTTCACTAAATATTCAAGCAACAAGTACTTCTCCTTCTTATTCAGTTTTAAAAAATAGATAAAAAAATTCTCCAAATTGTTTTGATAGTTAAAGCCTCTTATTGATATGAGATATATACGATATGAGAAAAAAATTATAAACCAATCTCAACTATTAAATTAAACGCAAAAACATACAAATTTATGTTTCTGAATTTAGTGATGTGTAAAAATTTCAATGACTTATTATCAAGTTCAATTTGTTTAGGGATGCTGCTTAACATTTGAAATCATTTAATAAATTCAAATTGAAGTAACGAAATTATATGTTAATTTTAATGGAAGGAAAAAACATTTGATAAAATTTAAAATCCATTATGATAATAGCTTTTAACAAACTAAAAATGTAACTGTAATTCTGACAGAGGATAGCTATACTAAATCTATGGTGAATGTCTGATTTAGTGTTTAAAAATAAGGATCATTTCTTTTATTATCATGATATACACTATAACCCTTTTTTCAAAATTCTGTCTCTTTGAGTTACAGTGATTTAATTAACTTTAGAAAGTAATAAGTATATAAACCTTGAAAAGAAAGAAAAATAACTTGTAATTATTCACCAGTAATGAGAAACATCTAAAACTTAAATGCTAGAATTAATAACATCGTTTAGCAAGTTAGCTATTTTAAATCACAGCACCAAAAAGAAAATACATTTTTAGAAAGTTACTATTTGACTATTTACAATGAAAATTAAACAGAAGATAACTAGGGGCCCAATTATTCAAAGAGGTATAAGGACATAATGTTGAAAACTATACTTTACTGAAAAGCAATGAAAAAAAGGGCTAAAAAAATTATGGATCATGAAACAGCATAGTCTCTTACCCCAAATTAATCATAAGTTCAATAGAATTCTGATCACAATTCATGCACACGTGTGTGTGTGTGTGTGTGTGTATGTTTGTGTGTGTGTGTATAAGAAAAAAGAGTCAGGAAGAGCCAAGACACCGAAGGAAAAATAGCAGCAGTATAAAGACTTGAATGACAGATATTAAGACTTACTACTTTCAGTCCACATGCTATTGGATCTGGAATAGAAAAACAGATCAATACAACAATCAGCTAAGAAATAGAACCCCTTATGTGCTGTAAATTCATTGATGAGAATTGGCATTGCAAATAGGTGAAAAAGAGATTAAACATTCAATAAATGATCTTGGATTCTAGTTATCAATATGGACATTTATTTTTACCTTTTAGCATATATTAAAACCCCTTAAAGCAAATTACAGACCTAAATACAAAATATTCAATCTTTAGGAGAAATTCACTTTAGTTTTGGAATAAATTTCCTATAAATAGAATTTGCAGACTTACATTAAAATTGAGTATAATTATATCAAAAAGCACCACATATGAAGTACAAATACAAGTCAATGACACCAATAACTGCTAAATAATGAATA
This sequence comes from Macaca mulatta, assembly GCF_049350105.2. Lineage (NCBI taxonomy): Eukaryota > Metazoa > Chordata > Mammalia > Primates > Cercopithecidae > Macaca > Macaca mulatta. The sequence goes on from NC_133410.1 coordinate 180,400,990, forward strand.
TCAAGAGTGTCTATTTTTAAATTCCACAGATAATTGAGAAATAGCCCAAGAGACAGTAAAGGCATGGGGATTTATTTTTAAGAAAATTAAACAGAAATAGACAATAAACATAAGAAGATAACCTCATTAACAACTGGTGAGGAATACATTTTAAAAGTCATTACGATGGAAAAATTTAAACAAGTCTTATAATATTATGGGTTTCTGGTATATATATTACCTGGCATAACAATGTTCAAGAAATGATCACTGTCTAGTAAGGTTGATGTGCAAACCTTACAAACCAGGAAATCTACTCACAAATACAATGAGAGCAGTGGTTTTCAAACTTCGTTTGATTGAAGCACATAGGCTAAAAAAATAAGAAAAAGTGATTAAAATTTATGTAGCCTTATTTTGTGAATGGCACTCTGTCATTATGCATTCTATCAATTATGTTTAAAAATTCTATTCATAACTCACTGAGTTGATTTTGTGCCAGTGAAGAGTTGTGATTTACGATTTGAAATACACTGCTCCAGAGCAACTCTTGCACTATATAATAGAAAAAGTCCAGAAGAAATTTCAAAGAAACATTTTTGTAATGTATAAAAAGACATAATCATGGTGCCTACTTTTAAGAAAACAAGGACTAGCTTGTGTTGTATAGTCATACAATGAACTATTATGTAGCAATAAAAGTAAATTAAATTTAGTTCACAAAAGTCATCTACAACGAATACTGCAAATTACATAAGAATACAGATGTTTCTGATTCATGCAAAGTTAAAACATGCAAAATTAAGAAATACACAAGAGAGAAGTAAGGAAGAGATTATAGATAAGTATATACATATTTGTGAAACAATATTTCTACATATTCATTAAAATAATCTGAATAAGTATTGGAAAATTAGACAATCAATTAAACACTATTTTAGAAGTTGATATAGTTTGGATTTGGGTCCCTGTCCAAATCTCATGTCAAATTGTAATCCCCAATGTTGGTGGAGGGGCCTGGTGAGAGGTGATTAAATCATGGGGGTGAACTTCCCCCCCTCTGCTCTCTTGATAATGAGTGAGTTCTCAAAAGAGCTGGTTCTTTAAAAGTGTGCAGCACCTTCCAGTTGTCTCTCTTCCTCCTGCTCTGGCCGTGTAAGGAGTGCCTGCTTCCCTTTTGCCTTCTGTTATAATTGTAAGTTTCCTGAGGCCTTCCCAGCCCTGCTTCCTGTAAAGCCTGCTGAAGTGTGCACCAATTAAACCTCTTTTTTAAAATAAATTACCCAGTCTCAGGTATTTCTTTACAGCAGTGTGAGAATGGACTCATACAGAAGTCTTAAAATATCTGATTACTTAATGATGTAAACAACTGAATATAAAGTAAATTGACAGTCAATGTAAGGCTGAGGACCTCTTGTGTAAAAGAAATAGTTCACAATTTGAGTAAGTGATTTTCTTTTATTTACATTGCAAGAAACAAAAACAAAAATAAAGCATACAAAAGAAAAATTTTGGTCTGTAATTCCACCACCAAAGTACAATACTGAAATTCTTAGCAAATATTCTTTAAAACCATTTTTATTCATATAATATATGTACATGTTTTCATTTGTATAAAATATATAATATGAATGAAATACAAATATATATATGTTTACACACACACACACAGTCAACCTTCGTTATTCATGGAGGATTGACTTCAGGACTCCCCTGCCCTCTCAAGCATACCAAAATCTAAGGATGCTCAAGTTCCCAATATAAAAGGTGTATTGTTTGCATATAACATAGGCACATCCTCCTGTATATTTTAAATCATCTCTAGATTACTTAAAATACCTAATGTAATGTAAATTCTATGTAAATCATTGTTATTCTGTGTCATTCAGGGAATAATGACAAGAAAAAAATGTAGGTACATGTTTAGTACAGATGCAAATTTTTTTAAATATATTTTTTATCAATAATAGGTTGAATCTCCACATACAGAACTCAGATCTACAAAAGGCTGTGTGTGTATATGTGTATGCATATATATATAAATAGCATATTACATATATATATATAACATGCTATAATTAAACTGTTAAATTCAACATACCCTTAACTTCCTTTCCCCCAACAATTCATTAAAGCTTTTCCTTATGCAATTAGTTAAAAGTACATATTTTGTTTTATTAGCTGCAAAGTATTACAGTTTTTGGTATGAAACAGTATTTAGGTTCTTATTGATAAATATTTGTTTTACTACTGTGTGTGTGTGTGTGTGTGTGACAGGGCCTCATTCCATCACCTGTCACCCAGGCTGAAGTGCAGTGGTGCAATTATGGCTCACTGCAGCCCGAAACTCTGGGGCTCAAGGGATCCTCCCGCCTCAGTCTCCAGAGTAGCTGGGACTACAAGCATGTGCCACCACACCTGGCTAATTTCTTCTATGTTTTTTGTAGAGACAAAGTTTTACCATGAGGCCCAGGCTGGTCTTGTACTCCTAGGCTAAACCAATCTGCTCACTCTCAACCTCCCAAAGAGCAGGGATTACAGGTGTGATCCACTGCACCCAGCCATCTATTAATACTTCAAAATTATTTTTAAATGATATAGTATAGTCCCTAGACATATATGTTTGTGGAATTACCCAACTATTTCCTAAGGATAAATTCCTAGAATTATTTAAATAAATAAGAGGAACTTCTTCATGTGTGACAGGGTTGATAAAAACCATGCTTGTACACATCTTTATCAAGATCAAGTATAATCAATTGTGTTGCTGCCAATACGTTTAGCAAAACTCATTTTTGGGTTTTTAAATTTTCATTTTTGATCACTAATGATAATTTCATATTTCTTCTTTTGTAAATTATTTATGTTAATATTCACTTTCATACAAATATTCATTGTTTTATTATCACTTTAAAAATTAAATTCTTTGTCAGTTGCAAGACTATTACAACATAAATAAATATGCATTGACTTTATTGTTGTTTCTCTCAAATGCCAAACTTTCTACTTTAGACCCTTTGCTTTTTTCATTCCCTCCTTCTGGAATGCATTTCTCCTATTCCTTTGTGTGACTCATTCTCTTACTTTATGTAGTTCTCTGTTCAAATATTACCACTTCTCCCACTCTCATTTCTCATCAGAGAGCCAGCCCTCCAAGTTGTAGAAACTGCCTACTCTCAAATCTCATGTCCTGCCTTGCTGTTTAGCAGTCACTCTGACCTAATGATCCTTGCCTTTCTTAGGTCTTCAAATACAGTGGGCATCGTCCTGGCTCAGGACTTAAGGTCTTGCCACATGATGGCCGCACTGCAGAGAATGTTCTTTCTTCTACTTTGTAGTGTACCTAAATCCTGCACATCCTTCACGTCTGTTAAAAGTAGTTTTCTCAGGAAAGCCGTCTCTGACTTTACTGAACAGAAAAGATCTAACCTTTAATTTCAGTAGATTAATGGCTTAGTGTAGTGACAGATACGTAGGAACTTCATAAATGTTACTTAAATTAAAAACATAAATGAATAGCAAAACACTGTTGCTTTTACAATGTGGGTTATTTCCTAAGCAATTTTGGTCAAAAAATAAGTTGCTATAAAAGTATATATTTATAATTGTAGTTTTATAGTCCAGACTGGGAAGCTTTAAAACCCAAGGAAACATTATTCACTTTGGTCACCGGCAAAGGCTGTGCTCTGTGTCTTAGAATCTAAAATTTATGGACAGCCAACCTTGCTGGTGACATCTACAAAAAAGGAAGAAACAGAAACACGATGAGAGGGTGTCACCTTCATTAAATGAGTGGAGGAACAGTGTTTACTTTTCAAGTTTTCACGACTCTAACCAGAAAACTGTTGTTTGGTTATCAACGCATTGCTGCATTTTAAGAATATATTAATTAGGAATTCTAACTCTGTAATTTATCTTAACCTCTGTCTACCTTGGTCTTTCCCTTCATTAGCTAACACTGAAATGACCTATCTGACTCACAAGAAGTCAACAGGTAAAGGGCAGGTGTACAATCCATTCTCTCCCTTTAGAATAGGGAATGTCTTTGGGAAGAAAGTAAATAACTGACCTATTCAGATGTTCTTGTGAGTATGCTAATGTATTTGACAAAAACCAACGATATTTTCTAATGGGAATCCTAACCTAAGGTATGCATTTTGCTGGATGCACTTAGGTTGAATTGCTTGTGATAACTGGGAATCAGTGGACAAAAGACAGCATAAACAATGAACCTGCATGTAAAACGTTTATGTTTTATGATCAGAAAAGCATCTTTGTGTAAGTAATATGGCCTCGCATATTAATCTAGGGCACATTCTAACACAGTGAGAATGAAAATGCACATATACTTTGGAGAGTTTGAAATCTCTCACTGCTTTACCTGTTCCTAGTGATTACTGATATCCTTGAAATTATTGGTAATAATTGAACCTCACTAAAGTCTCTGATACACTCAAGTCTGATTTGAAAATAGAGTCTTTTGTGTGATATCCACAGATATCAAAGGCTGATTGTAAGAATGCTACAAAATATCATCCATAAAACCATGGTGTAATGCATAAACAGCTGAACAAATAAACAAGTCTTTTTCTATATTAAAACTATGGAAGATATCACATGAAAACTAAGCTAATGCTTTCAGGGTGGATGAAATATGCATTGAAGGAAAATGTTTACAAATGGGAAAATTTTTGTTTTTTTAACATGTATCAATATTTTAAAAATTAGGAAAGAAAGAGTCATTTCTACAATAAGAAGTTCACAAAATATTAAAAATAATAATATTAGGTCTTCACTGTTATCAGATAAATGAATTTTGTGTAATTTCAACGGTCATGATTTACTGTCAAATTTAAATACAAATACTTTTTAAACTGCATATCCAAGATATTTACAAACTTTACATTACTCCCATATCAACTATGATCAACCACATAATTGCAATTAATTTGCCTCTTTGTGACTGAAAAATAAATTCTGAAAACAGATGTGAAAAATATGATGCATTGATAAACATCAGTTTTCTACAGTGATTACATAGCCCATTATTTATATTTATTTGATTCAAATATATGTTGTGATTTTATATTCGATTTTTAAATGAAAATGTATTATCTTTAACATTTTAATAAATGTACAACATGCTTATTAAATGAAATGTCAAAAAGTATTTTATAATAAAATATTTGCTTTTTATTAGAGAAACTTGTAATCTCTTTCTTCCATCCACACCTTCTGAAATAAACTTAAAGAAAATGAATATTGTAAAACATGCTTTAGCCTGAGAAATATGCAATAATTAGGCTGAACCTAGAATTCTGTGTTCAACTTTGTAAGTAAAAACTTTTATATTTGTAGTAAGGAAGAACTTTATAGTTGATGGCTTGTTACGTTTAACCAATTAGAAAGACTCTAACATTGTACCTTTACAAAATATGTAATTCTAAGGGAACTAGAGCCTCAAATGCAGGATTTTTTTTTTTTTTTTTTGGAAAAAAACATAATGCAGTTGAGAAATCGTTGCCTCATGTGAATATAAACATTTTTTGTGAATTAATCATTAGGTAATGTTCTTTAGGTAAGATACTAAGCCTGAGCCATGGAATTTAAAAGATCTCATCATCTTAGAAATTTATCAGCAGATAGAGCTATTAAAATTTGGGCAACTTTAAAATAGAGTTCTGTAGAATAGTTCTAATATTTGTTATATTGTTTAGTGTTCCACTAGAGTTATACCACTTTTAATGAATATAACTTCTCTGCAGAATAAATATTTTCAGGGGTGCTGGAGTGTCGTCTTTTAGAATTTATGTATACATATGGCCAGGCGCGGTGGCTCACGCCTCTAATCCAAGTGCTTTGGGAGGCCAAGACGGGCGGATCACGAGGTCAGGAGATTGAGACCATCCTGGCTAACATGGTGAAACCCCATCTCTACTAAAAATACAAAAAATTAGCCAGGTGTGGTGGCGGGCACCTGTAGTCCCAGCTACTTGGGAGGCTGAGGCAGGAGAATGGCATGAACTCAGGAGGCTGAGGCAGGAGAATGGCATGAACTCAGGAGGCTGAGGCAGGAGAATGGCATGAACCCGAGAAGCAGAGCTTGCAGTGAGTTGAAACTGCACCACTTCACTCCAGCCTGGGTGACAGAGTGAGACTCCATTTCAAAAAAAAAAAAAAAAGGATATATATATACACACACACACACACACACACACACATACTTATTCAGAACTGAGCATAGTAGCACATGCCTGTGGTCCCAGCTACTCAGAAGGCTGAGGCCGGAGAAGTGCTTGAACTCGCGAGTTCCAGACCATCCTGGGCAACACAGGGAGACCCTACGTAAAAACAGACAAATCTATTTATGAGAGTGACTGGATCCTACAGAGCAATCAGCAATGTGAAGTCAAAATATCAGCCTGAAGAAAGCAGTTGTTCTACATGGTGGTACCAGCATTTAAGTGGAAATGAGTGACATGTTTGCCTGAAGTAAATAGAAACAATCTCCCTTTATCCACACTCAAAAATGAAAAAAACAAAGGCCATTTTAGAAGACCTTCATATTTCATTTTTTTAAGTCAGAGCTCAAAAAGAATAGAAAGCAAGTGAAGCAACCACAAAATAAACGTATTTATTTTCCAATGGAGAACATTTCTGAAGAATTTAGTTGTCTTATCACTTCTTACTCTACTCATTATAGGTTTAACTAAAAATTGAGGAGAGGTTATCACTGTGTATGCAAAGGGAAACTACAGGAACAAGTTGTAGGTGTCTTTTTTCAGCTGTTATAGCTTTCTAATCTATATCTTCTATTTTTTTGAATTTGACTACTCTTTATAACACTGACTGTAACATCAGGGACACAATATTAGAGTCAAATTTTTTTTTTTTTTTTTTTTTTTTTTTGAGACAGAGTCTCACGCTGTTGCCCAGGCTGGAGTGCAGTGGCGCGATCTCGGCTCACTGCAAGCTCCGCCTCCCGGGTTCCCGCCATTCTCCTGCCTCAGCCTCCTGAGTAGCTGGGACTACAGGCGCCCGCCACCGCGCCCGGCTAATTTTTTGTATTTTTAGTAGAGACGGGGTTTCACTGTGGTCTCGATCTCCTGATCTTGTGATCCGCCCGCCTCGGCCTCCCAAAGTGCTGGGATTACAGGCTTGAGCCACCGCGCCCGGCCTAGAGTCAAATTTTACAAAAAAAAAAATTAATGAGGGATATAGTGGGGAAAAATAGGATAGCTTTTCTTTTTTCTGGTTTTTTTTTTGTTTGTTTTTTTTGTTTGTTTTTTTTTTGAGGTGGAGTCTTACTCTGTTGCCCAGGCTGGAGTGCAATGGCATGATCTCGGCTCACTGCAACCTCTACCTCCCGGGTTCAAGTGGTTCTCCTGTCTCAGCCTCCCGAGTAGCTGGGATTACAGGCCCAAGCCACCATGCTCGGCTAATTTTTTTTTGTATTTTTAATAGAGACAGGGTTTCATCATGTTCTCCAGGCTGGTCTCAAACTCCTGATCTCAGGCAATCCACCCACCTCAGCATCCCAAAGTGCTAGGATTACAGGCGTGAGCCACCGAGCTCTGCCAGGATAGCTTTTCAATGAGCAATTGTAAGTAAATGGCTTCTGTTTGAAAACAAATAAAATATATACACATAAATTAAAAAAGAAAAAAAAACTCAGAGAAGTGACTGTTTTTTATTGTCTTTTAATTTAAAAAAAAGTCAGTGTTGTATACCAGCAGGATTTTTAGAACCTTACTAGGAAGGTAAATAACAGCCACCTCAGGAAAATGCAACAATCTGGTGTTGAACTATTACAACTGATGGGAGCACCTACGGTCTAGATGCATTACGCTGGTGGTGTGAATCTAGTTGCTTTATTCTCTTTCAATTTCACCAGATAAATTATTAAGAGAAACACAAGGCTACTCTGCCCATAGAGTAGCCATTCTTTATTCCTTTACTCTTTCTTAATAAACTTGCTTTCACATTACTCTGTGGACTCTCCCCAAATTCTTTCTTGTGCGAGATCCAAGAACCCACTCTTGGGGCCTGAGTTGGGACTCCTCTCCAGTAAGTAACATCTTCCTGGAGAACCACGAAAGGAAAATACTGAGGATACCCCTACCCAAATGAAAAAGACTATAGCACCAATTCTCCAACTGTGTCCCGAAGTCTGCTTATTTTACCACAGCTTTGACTGGAATGGCATACTTCCTTTTAATGAATCAGATTTGACTTTTAGAGCCAACAAAAGCCCCTTGGATAAACTGTCTTCATACCTTGTCTACACAGTCCCTGTACAGGGTTCCTGACCTGTGGAAAATAAAGAATATCATGTTCTGACAGGTCCAGGAGCCACAAGTTATCTTGGGGCCTCAAGAGGAGAGGAATTTACCCAACTCATAGGTATTTGATGGTACAAACCCACGGCTGAGTTAGACTTTAAGAAACAAAAAGGTCTTATCTGAGATTCTTTCTATGGGACAAAGTTCCATCAAAGCCAATTTAAAAAACCCTATATAGCAAATAATTATTCTTGCTACACTTTATGCAAATAATCAGGCCAAATATAATAAAGTGAAATAGTCTTATGATTTGTGTTTAATATAAATGGAAAACTGGAGAAACAAGTTATGTTTCAAAACTATGGTACACCTATTATTAGATTTTATTTCATCAGTTGGTTTTGAGTTTTTTCTACAATTTAGACTAACCTGCTTATTCCTGTAAAACCAACCAATGGTCTCTAGCGGCTGCTCAGAAGAAACAAGGGGGATGGGTAATATAAAAATATGGATCAATATTCTAATTGTGGGCACATATTGGAATCAGCTAGCAACCCTATCAGCTTGGTTCCAACAGTTGTCCAGTTCATAGAAAGCCTTCTTAATTAGTTTACTCAGGATAGAGTTACTTATTTTGCCTACTCTTGTGGAATATATTGCTGTTGTACTCTACGTTTAGGAATGAAATATAAGCTTACTCAATGTACTCTTAAATTGAACACTTATTAATCTTCCAGATATAAACTTTTGTCAGAACGCAAAAGCTATGAGGGGCCTTTGACATACCCGTGCTTTCTGACTGAGTTCCTCTTTACTATGAATACAAGACACCCTAATAGTTAGGCAGGAATATCATCACCCCTATCCAACCTGAAGAAGTTGCAGAAGATGGATCATTATTTGTATATAAACCTTTGGATTAAAAGTTCCCTTGTAAAAGGAAGGGGAGAAACATGTCAGAAGCATTTGAACAAGAGCAACTCCATGTTGAAAAAGGGCTGTGTAAAATGAGGCTGAGACCTACTGGGCTGCACTCCCAGGAGGGTAGGCATTCTTAGTCACCAAATGAGATAGGAGATGGGCACAAGATACAGGTCACAAGACATGGTTGATAAAACAGGATGCAGTAAAGAAGCCAGCCAAAACTAAGATGGCAATGAAAGTGACCTCTGGTCATCCTCACGACTCATTATCTGCTAATTATAATTCATTTGCATGGTAAAAAGCACTCCTACCAACACCATGACAGTTTACAAATGTCGTGGCAACATTAGGAAGTTACCCAATATGGTTGGTCTGAAAGGGGGAGGAACCCTCAGTTCTGGGATTTGCCAACCCCTTTCCTGGAAAACTCATGAATAATCCATCCCTTGTTTATCAAATAATCAAGAAATAGCCATAAAAATAGCCAACCAGCAGCCCTTGGAGCTGCATTGCCTGTGAAGTAGCCATTATTTATTCCTTTACTTTCTTCATAAACTTGCTTTCACCTTATTTATTTATTTATTTATTTATTTTTTTGAGATGATGTCTCGCTCTGTCACCAGGCAGGAGTAGAGTGGCTCAATCTCGGATCACTGCAACCTCTGCCTCTGGAGTTCAAGTGATTCTCCTGCCTCAGCCTCCCAGATAGCTGGAACTACAGGTGTGCACCACCATGCCCAGCTAATTTTTGTATTTTTAATAGAGAGGGGGTTTCGCTATGTTGGCCAGAATGGTCTCGATCTCTTGACCTTGTTATCTGCCCACCTTGGCCTCCCAAAGTGCTGGGATTACAGCACTTTGGGATTACTGCCACCGCACCGGGCCCACTTTTTTTTTTTTTTAAGACAGACATAATTGGTAAATACAACCTAAGAAGTGCATCATTTTGAGTACTGTGCTCTAATTTACAGGATCACAGTATATTAAATTTGGGAAAGATGTTAGAAATCAAAAGGAGTGAAACTCTCATTTTATTTATGCTATTAATGTTTGGTATGTCCAACAGCACAGCAAATGATGTAGCTAGGAGTACACCCAGGTCATTGGGCTTTTTGATCTGTATATTTTTCAATGCAATGTTAATTTACATATCTATATATTTATAGTGGGATTACAGAAAAAGGTCTGAGCCTTTCTCAGTTATACTTTCAGAGTATACAGAAAAGCTATGTAGTTATTTAAACAGTGGAATTTGCTTAATTCCAAAAAGAGGTTTGGTTTAAAAAGTGGTGTGTGAATAAGGTAAAGTGTTTATGTATATACCAAGTTAACTATAGGGTAATGTCATTTTTAAACTAATTATTCAGTTCTCTGTATGAAGTAGGAAGTTAAGGACATGATTTCAATTAACCCTAAGGAGTGGTGGTAACTTAACCATAAATCTCTTACTTAAACGGGATCTGGTTTCATCTTGATAACCCAGATTTAGCACCAATAGCATTCAATGAACCAAAATAACATAACAACATTAAAAATTAAATACAACAGTATTGCTATACAGGAAGAGAGAGAATAAAAGGCCTGTATGTTAGGAGGGAATTATCCTTGGGTTTCTTATATTTCTGCACATCTTGAGAGCAGAAGCACTGAATGCCCTTTTTCTGGACTATCTTATTGAAGATGTTTTACAGAGAATAGCCTTGGAAGATAGAGATAGAATCTTGCTCCAATATAATAAAGAAAATGTCTTCCTCCAAGGCAAAGGAAGGCAAGTTTATGCCCATAGCATTATAAAAGAATCAAGCTTCCTCAGTGTGGGTATCCTCTCTTGTAATGTAATTCATTGCATGTTCTCGTGTCACCTGATTCTTTTCTCATTGCCCAGTGAAAATTTTGGCTGTGAAAACTGGCACAAATAATAATAATGTTTACCGCTGTTGCTGTAAGCAATACTTTTTGTTGTTTCCTCTGCCCCAGGAGTCTTATGTCTTCTGCTGGTATCATTGAAACTGGCAGAGTAACTTGTTAGTTTCTAAGTAGAATAGAACCTCAAATCTCAGACTCCTAGTGGTTCTTGAAATTGTCATCTTTTTATTCCTCTGAAGTTCATTCTATATACTTCTATTAGGTTAATATTTCCAAAGCAAACAATCTATCATTACATTTCTGTCAGAATGTTTCAATGTCTTCCAATTAGAGATAGACTAACACCAAGGAATCAAAAGCTTTTTAATGATATTGTTTCATTCCATTTTGTCCAATTAAATATAGATTCTCACCAAGAAATTAAAAGCTTTTCATTACATGGCTCCAGCCTGGTTTTAAAAGTTGCATTTCTTGTTCCCTGAATATACCCCATTTTCATATTCCCATCACCTTTCACCTGTTATTGTCTATCATGTGATTATATTGTCTTTTCTTTCATTTATGTTATCATCTAGAAACACTTCAACTTACATAAAGTTGAACAGTTGGTCTAGTGGTGGCTATGGAGCAGCACCCAGATCCCCTTTCAGGGCTGAAGGACTTGTTTGTCCATCTGCTGTGGGTGCCGCAGTACTGTCTGTTCTGGCGCTCGCCCTTGGACAGGCAAAGCTTCCTCACCCAACGCCATTCCTCTTTTGCAGAGGCAACCCATACTGATTGGCTGGCCACTGAACGGACACTAAGGCTGAGCCTCTCCCCCAAAATTGGGACAGTTCTGATGGTCATCTGAGCTTCAGACCTTCTCATGGGTTTCAGTGATGTCTTTGTTGTGACTACATCACAGTTCTGCTTTTTTCTCTTTCTTTTTAATAAATTTCCTGCAGACAGATCTCTATGTAAATGCCTGCTGCCTGGGGAGTCCAAACTATAACAGTTACCATTCTGCCTTAGAACGCAATCTTTCTGAGAAAGGGCTTCCGTTTTACTTTTGTTGTATTTGCATCAGGCATCTCTAATAATAGTTGTTCCATAAATATTTGTTGAATCAAATTGAACGGAATAGGGTAAAGAAGCTCACCTTGCATTTTGATCATTAGTATACCAAATAAATATAGAATATGGAGCCAGAGAGTACCCTCTAACACAATAGTGAATATGAAGTGATAAATATATTTTATAATCCAGAATCCAGAAAGACCTATTACTCAAAAGAAGGGTCAATGGGATAATACCATATGAATTACATCTAGAAAAAGCTGGCTGACTTAACAATTCTTATTTTTTCTATGTAAAAAAATAATATTGTATTTGCCTAACATAAGTGAGGGAATGGTGTTCAGAAATAAATTCAGAGCAAAGGAGGGAATGTATTTATTTACCCTTTCATTTACTTTCATGTATAAGACTAATGGTCTAAACTGAGTGATAGAATTCATATGTGTAAAACCAAATAAGGATGGCTCAGCTTTATTTTTTCTTATTGGTCAGGACTATTGTAAGCTTCCTCTTAAAAAGCAATCTTGAGTTTATTCTTTTAAGCAGCCTTGGTGATCAGGGAGAAGGGTGTCATCTGTCATCTTTCTATGATAGATTTCTTTTTTTAACATTTGAGACTAGGAAATGGTGTTAGGCAAAGAAGCTTTGCCTGATCAACTTAAACATAAGTTGTCACCACCACCACGCCTTTCATTATAGATTCCTATACTGTTAGTCATAGGGGAGATCCTAAACTGAAGAAGATAGTTTACCTTCTGGCATCTCCAACACAACATATACATTCTGAATTTATAGCTGAATAGGTTTCTAAGACCTAGTTCTTAATGTGGAGAGTGTTTGTTGGAGTTTGTGTGGTGTGATATTCTAGTGTGCCAAGTGGTGTTAATTAAGAAATATTTTTCTGTAAGAATTGAATCTTGGTGAATGAGAGTGGGGATGGACATAGCCCCAGAGACAGGCCATTACAAATGGGCTTTGGCAATTCAATATGGAGAGCACTAAAGGTGGGCTCCAGGTAGAGATGTCATATTTGCCTGATTGGATAAGGAAGTGTGATCCAGAGAGTCACAGAGGAGTGGACTCCAACATCAGGAATGTAATGTGTGCCTGGTATTTATAGTCTGCTGAAGGCTGGCTATGCTTAGGGAAGAAAGAGTTGGGAGAAGGGCCTATAAAGCATATTTAAAAGACCTTATCCTTGAGAGCCTCTACACTGGGCTTTATCTCCATTTTAGAGTCATGAATTTGGAGTTTTATCTTATTTCTTGCCTGGTTAAAACAAGCAGAGCTGAACCCTCATCCTAATTCTTGATTCCAAATCCATTGCTCTTTCTATTGTGTTATTACTATTACAAGCAGTCTTCACCTCACTGGGAAGTCTACCTCTGATCTTTATTTATCATACCTGCTTATTTTCTCCTATAATTTTTTCTTGTTCTTGTATTTTAATTAATTATTAAAAAACAAGCAATCTTGAAAAATTATTCTTGCAAAATTTAAGAAATTTTAAAACAATAACCTAATATAAGATACTCCAAATAGCTCTAAGGAAGTAGACATAAGAATAATTTGCAAATAGCAGTTTTGAAAGAAAACTGAGAATATGAGAAACAATCCCATGACATCAAAACTTCTAAGTTTATTTCAAAATAACTACACCTAACCACTTATGTTTTCTCGTTACTTCTTTAAGCACTGGAAAGCTTTATGTAACTTATACCATATTGTAAAATGTGTTTTCAGTTCAATAAAATAGCTGCTAGATTATAAACAAGTGTTTGCTCTTGGGCATATTGATACCGTGTTGAATGTCAACAGGTGTGCTTGTTTCTTGTTTGGGCTTTGCAGTAAAGGATGGATCATGGCCTTCCATTAAAAAGAATTCTTAGTCTTTCAGCTTATGTATCATCTATTTTCCCAGATGAGACTTTAAGCCATTGGCTTTTAACATCAACAATAACAATTTTATGAGTCTGATTGTAGTTTTCTTCCTCCTATGTGTGTGTTTTTTTTTCCCCAGATGTACTTCTATTTGAAATGCTATTCTCAGAGAAAATATATTGAAAAAATATTCTTTGAAAAGATTGTTCTTTAATTATCAGCTGGTGCATTTCATGTCTAATTTATAATTTGTTAGACAACCATTTATTATTTGGCAATACTTACATGCCTCTACTAACATTTTCATTGCACTTGTTTCATAATATAATACAAAAATAACAAAGGAATGTGAGCAATTTCTTTCTCTTCTAAATTTATGCTCATTTCGTGACATTTATGTTACAACCTATTTGGATTTGTTCCCCCCCCCCCATTAAAAGTAACAAAAGAATAACAAATGAAACCCTTGAGTACTCTGAACAAATATATGATACTTGATGCTTTGCTTGTTTTTTTCCTAGCTTCTCATTGTGGGTGGGAATACAGGTAGGATAACTCTTAATTATACGGAATCTCCCCCAAAATTGGAGGCTTTTAACATCCTGGGTCCTAGGATGCCTGAAGCACACCCTAGTTATGAGAACAGTGGTATGTCCACACATTTCCAATTCCTTCCAGGAGAAAGAGCCTGGTGCCATCTTCTTACTCAGCTTCTGATTCTAATCCTTATTACTAGTTATCGTAAAGGTTACTATAGCAGTCTTCCTCAACCTGTTATCTTCCCTCTCCACTTTTTATTCTCCAGATTCTAACCTTACTGTTTTTGTTTTTTGTTTTTCGTTTTTTTTTCTAATGCCAAAACACCCCTTGCCAAAATACTTCAGCGGCACCTGTATTAGTCTCCTAGAGCTGCCTTAACAAATGATCAATACACTTGGTGGCTTCACACAACAGAAGTGTATTTTCTCCTAAATCTGGAGGCTAAAATCTGAAATCAAGGTTTTGGCAGGGTCATTTCATTTTGGGGGTACCAAGGGAAAAACCATCCCAATGCTTCCGTCCTAGTTTCTGGTAATTACCAACCATCCTTGGAGTTGCCCGTCTTAAAAACAGCACCCCAATCTCTGCCTCCATCTTCAAGTGCTTCTTCTCTTTGTGTCCTTTCTTTCTCTTCCTATAAGGATACTTCCATTAGATTTAGGGCTCACACTAATCCAGCATGATCTCTTTTAGTTGTTTACCTTTATTACATCTGCAAATACCCTATTTCCAAATAAGGTTACATCCTGATGTTCCAGGATGACATGAATTTTGAGGAGACACTGTTCAAGCCACCATAGAACTCATAGTTTTTAAATTGAAGTCCACACTTCTTTCGTGGTAGAGAAAGCCTCAGATGATGAGAACTGCTTTGTTTATCCAGCTTCCTGTCTTGCCATTGTCTTCTCTCCGTAAGTGAACTCTGGGTCGGACTTCCTTCTATGTATGATGTTCCACCTTCCCAGGCACCCTCCCTTGTTCTATTTTTTTTTTTGGTGGAGGGGTGGGGACAGAATCTCGCTCTGTCACCCAAGCTGGAGTGCAACAGTGTGATCTTGGCTCACTGCAAGCTCTGTCTCCCGGGTTCAAGTGATTTTCCTGTCTCAGCCTCCTGAGTAGCTGGGATTATGGGTGCATGCCACCACGCCCGGCCCATTTTTGTATTTTTTAGTAGAGACAGGGTTTCACCATGTTGGTCAGGCTGGTCTCAAACTCTTGACCTCGTGATCTGCCTGCCTTGGCCTCCCAAAGTGCTGGGATTACAGGTGTGAACCACAGCGCCCGGCCCATCCCTTGTTTTTAAATACTCCTCACAAGATACTCCCTCTCCTCCTTCCTACCGTTTTTCTATAAACCTCTGGTCTGAGGTTAAAAATCACCTTTTTGGCTCTTCTATAAGACTGTTTAGAACAGTTGTCCCTCTAATGTACTGCTAGAGTACGTATCCCACAGCCAATCACTGTGTGTTTGCACTATGGCAAACACTGGAATATAACAGCAAATGAAATGGATTTGATTCCATAAGGCCTGAGGCAAGGATTACATCACCGTGTGTGTATGGAGCATTATCAATGTCCTCTATATGAATTAATTGCTTAGTTAATGCTAGTTAGTTTTAGTGTCCTTCATAAATGGCATAGGAAGTATTTCACCAATTTATTTACACATGATTATTTAGGAGCTGTTGCATTAATAATTCTACATTGAAATACTTGCTCTGTATGTTTACTCTTGATTTGGTCTGCTTTTTAGAGAACCTTTTATTTATGCAAAGGTAGTACTGTATTTTCAAGAAATGCCCTTAAAAACTAGTCATCTTTCTTGCCTTAAAAATATTAATACTCATTGGTATGGTTTCAGACTTTTAAAACTAAATGGAGAAAAACATAGGCTACCTATGATAACAACTCCAAACTACCTTTTATTTTTATTTTTTTAAATGAGATGGAGTCTCACTCTGCTCAGGCTAGAGGGCAGTGGTGCAATCTCCGCCAACTGCAACTTCCGCCTCCAGAGTTTAAGTGATTCTCATGCCTCAGCCTCCCAAATAGCTGGGATTACAAGCATGTGCCACCACACCCGGCAAATTTTTTGTATGTTAAGTAGAGACCAGTCTTGAACGCCTGACCTCGGGTGATCCACCCGCCTCGACCTCCCAAAGTGCTGGAATTACAGGTGTGAGTCACCACATCAGACCCAAACCACCTTTAAAGAACGAGTGAAAACTATGGATTCAACTTGACTTTGGGTATAAATTAAGGAGAGGATTTTTGGTTTACCTAAAATGTTTCCTCTCCACATAGAATTACCCAAAATCACTGGCCATGAACAACCCTAGCCATGGCCAGCAGATTTGAGGGTCCTAAGAACTGGAGAGAAATTCTAAGCTTAAATATAACCTTGTGTAAATTTTAGGTTGATTTTCTCCATCAGGACGTTCAACTTTGAGGCTGGATCAAGCATTTGGTGAAAATTTCTCGTTAATTAGAAAACAGAAGTAAAAGTTTTGTAGTTTAGTAAGGATATTATAAAGCTTTCAAGGAATACTAGTAACGGATCTTGGAATACATTTAAATGTTCAACAAAATGACAGAAATCTGGATGCTATGGACATAACGTCTTCCTTTCCATGTATATTTGACGAATTTTATATCAGTATTCAAGATAAAAATCTTATCTTAAAATTTTTTAGCGGAAAACAAGGTAAAAATATGTGCTTCTTCATCCTTAATCCTAGGGAATTGGATTAGCCCAACACTTTATATGTTTTCAGTGAGCTAATCAAGCTGTTGCATATTTCACAATTTCCTATACTTAAAAACTCAAAAATGTGTTCGCTTATTCTGGATCCAGTCAGAATTCTAGAAATGAGCACAAAATGCAAAATAAGGTTTTAATTGCGAAAATATAATCATTGACTTTTTTTTTAAAAAGATAAATATGGCTTAATACACAACCTGAGCAAAAATTTACAAAATAACTTATTTTTAAAAAGTTTCTGAGATAATGATTAAGAAATAAATCACTGTCAAAGTCAATATCTAATGCTTGAAGTTTAGAGTCAATTCAATTGACAAAAGATGGAGAAAGATGAAATCTGATTTTATACTTCCATTTCATAATTATCTGAGAAATTAGTAGAAGGGTTGAACTGAGGGCTGAAAAATTGAAATAAGCTCCTGCATGGAGGAGATGGGGATGTCTGTAGCTCTTACTTCTTGGTAGCAAAATAATTAGGTAATTAAGCTTCTGATTTATCAGGAGTTTGAACTGTACACAGAAAACATACAAAGTTTATTAACATGTGGCATTATTTGTATTTGAGAAAAAATGGAAATGCCATAATTATCGTGATATCACCATTCCCAATCCTCTCATTCCCAAGCCTATTTCTAGGCAGTGAATTATCCCTCTAAATGAAGGACTAGAAATGCTTCTTTGAGGTAAGCGTTCAGTGTTGCACTTGACCTTGCTACGGCCTACAAGGTTCTAAAGACTTGGAGAAGACACTTCAATAACAATAAATTTCTAGCTGTTGTTTCTTTTTCTGTGAGGTGTGTGAACACAAAATATACTTTGAATTCATAATTGTGACATGTAGGACAGGGAGAAGATTCCTTATGCATTTCATGACAGTAAATAAAAGTTAAATAAATTATTCTATTTGGCTTGATTCCAAAAAAGACTTACCTATTACCTGGTGAAGAATTATTGAGCATTTCTTTGTGAAGTGTATAATTTGACGTGCAGTCCTCTCCAAAACATAACTGCCAAAATATTAATAAAATTGAGTCAATTTATAGGTTTCTGTAATGTAATTTGTTGAAATGCAATGGGTCTGGTCTTTTTTAAAGTCTTGTATTTGAATATTATTAAAAAAATAGGATTTTGATATGTAACAAAAAATTGTTTTGTTGGATAACAAACTATGGCAAAACTTAGTTGCCTTAAAGCAACAGTCATTTTAGTCACATTTTCCACAAGTAAGCATGTTGGCTTTGTGTGTCCGTGAGTGTGTTTGTGTATGTGTGTGTGTGTGTGCAGTCTGAGGTGGTTCAGCTAGGCTGCCTAGGGCGGCCTCACCCACGTGTCTGAGGCTTTAGGGGAGAGACTTAGGCCTTTCAACTCACGGTCTCTCATGCTTTAAGAAACTGCCCAGGCTTGAATCCATTGTGGTGCAAGAGTTCTCTGGAGCAAGACCCATTATGTGAGCATTTTTTCAGCCTCTGTTTGTGTCATGTTTGTTAATATCCTATTGTCTAAAGTTATTCACATGCCAAACAGAAACAACCTCCACCTCATTGTCTAAAGTTACTCACATGCCAAACAGAAACAAGCTCCACCTCCACAACTTGTAATTTTGTAATTTTGTAACATATATATGCCATATACGTTCATACATATATATAATATGTGTGTGTGTATATAGTACATTAGTGTTTAAAACTACCAATGTATTTTATATATCTTCTTCTGGGATTATAACATGGCATCTATATGACTATATTATATTTCATAAATCATTTCAATATTAAATTATATTTCTTAGTATTGTCAATTTCTTTAGCTAAGAAATATGTTTATTACTTTGGAATATTATGTTGTCCTAGGATTATAGCCTTGTACTGAGTTGTCTTTCAGACAATTAGATTTATTGTTTGCCTGTTTGGTCAAAAAAGAGAGCCTGTGGGCCATTTGATATATAGCAAATTCTGTGATAATAAATTATGCCTGGTCGTATAAATGCAAGATTCTACTATATTTTTTAAACTATATTTATTTCAAACTTTGAAATTTTAAAAAGCAAAATAGTAGATAGAAAATGTATTAGTGGTTTGGATTTGGATATATTTGGACTTGAACTAGCAGTATGAGTTTATAGAATTAACTTCTTATAACATTAAAATTGCTACCTATTAAATTGGAAATGTCTGGCAAAGGATATTCCTGTAAACTATTCTAGAAATGCTCAAAGTCGTGTAATTCTAGAATCTCATTTTTTCATACAGAGATAATCAATTCTGTTTTGGTGAAGTAATGTTCTACAGTGGATTTCTGGAAGCTATTTATCTGAATTACTAAATGCAACAGAATAATAGCATAATTGAATTTCTTCTTAAAAAGGAATTGTGTCAGAATAATAAAATACATTATGATGAAATATATTAGTATAATCTAACAAAAATATAAAGCTATGCTAATATTAAAGGGTATTCTATTTTCATTGAATGTTACTGTTAATTCAGTTTCTATCCACCCTCCTCCCCAACATACACATACTTTTATGAAGCTGACCCACTTCACATTTTTAGCAGAAGAAGGGAAGTTCTATGTGGGAGAAGTGTCAGATACAGTGTTTCTAAGTTTGTAATTTTATGCTGTTTCATCTTAATTCTAATGTATTTTATGATGTGTCTTGTTTTGGAGAAAAAAGGAGGAGGGTGTATATCAGTTTTCCAAGGCTGCCATAGGGAAGTACCACAAACCAGAAGGTCCAAAACAATAGAAATGTATTTTCTCACTGTTCTACAGGCTAGAACTCTGACATTAAAACTATGGTAGGGCCACTGTCCTCTGATAACTCTACAGGGTGATGTCTCCTTGCCTCTTCCAGCTTCTGTAAGGCCTGAGGATTCCTTGGCTTGTGGCAGCATCAGTTCAATTTCTTTCATGTTTTCACATGGGTACTGTCTCTGTGTCTGTCTGTGTCCCAATTTTTTTCTTATGAAGCTAGTAGTCACATTGAATTAAGGTCCATCATAATTCAGTATGAACTCATCTTAACTTGATTGTATCTGCAATGAACCCATCTCCAAATAAAGCTACATTCTTGGGTACCAGGGGTTCAGACTCCCACATACCTTTTCGGGGGGACAGAATTCAATCCACAGCAGGACCGAAGGAAGAGTAGTGCTAAAACTTTTGCATTAATTAGATACTATAGATGTTCAGTAAATAATAATTATTATTATTATCATTATAGAGACATGTGTGTGGCACTTACATGGTACCAAGCTTTATTTTAAATATTTTGTAAGCATTTAGTCTTTCATTGAACTGAAATGAGAAGCCAAGGGTCTTATTCTGAAGTGCTAACATACAGATTAGCAAATTCAGTTTTAGACTATATATATATTTTTTTTTTTGGAGAAACTGTATCTTTAATATACTCATGAAGAAAAAGAAAAGAAAAGAAAACACACATTCTTTAGCTTCATTTCTTTCAAATACACTCTTTGGCTAGAGCACAGTCAGGTACCTTCCAATTCTATTTATCTATTGATCCAACATATTTTCAAAATAATCCACACATATTCTATAATCCCACCCATATAAGATTTCTTTAAAGTGGTAAACCTTTTTCCACCACCATTTACTGTTGAGAAAATAAAGGGATGAGAAAGCTATTAACTGTGTTCTAGACACGGTACAGTCAAAGAAGGGAGAACTTGGAAATACAGAACTGTGGTTATTCATTGTGACTCTGCCAGCCATTGACTACTTGCGTACACTTGGACCAAGAGACTGGTTTGCTACCAGTCACACCCACGATGGTGACATTCCACGGGATGGCAAAGTGCCTGTGGTTATGCCAGTATTTTATTGTATCAAATAATTCTAGAAAACATGAAGCCCAGAAGCTAGAACCAAGACATTCCTTTTGTATGAATTAACAAGACCTCAATTACTTGGCCATAGTGGCTCCCATCGTGGCTTCTGAGTTTTAGACTATAAAAGGCTTTCTTATAATTAGACGTTTTGTTTTTGCAATTTTATTTTTTGTTTTATTTAATTAATTAATTTATTTATTATTTTGAGAGAGTCTTGCTCTGTCGCCCAGGCTGGAGTGCAGGGGCGAGATCTCGCCTCACGGCATCCTCCACCTCCCAGGCTCAAGCGATTCTTGTGCCTCACCTTCTTGAGTAGCTCAGACTACAGGCATGTGCCATCATACCCAACAAAACTTTTTTTTTTTTAATAATCCATGTATTGTAAAAGTTTTTGATGTCTATGAAGTTTTGACTTGCAAAATATTCTAGTCGTTTACAAATTTCTCAGTAGGTTTATTTTAACTTTGTTATTAAGAATTGAACCAGTTCTAGACACCACTGCCAACAAAATCAGGCCCACCATAGCAGCTGAAGTCGACCATTTATTGCATGTGCTTCATTTGAGTCTCTTATTAATACTGACATCTGTTCAAGTCTTCATTACCATATTACCACAACTGGTCCCTTGTCACATTTCTCCTGATTCACTGTAGCATAAACACAAAAGAGAAAAATACATTTCCAATTAATGATAAGGTTATTTATAAATGAGATATATTTAAAGAAAGATTTTCCACATATTGGACACATGCTATTCATTTTTCAATTTTATTCTTACCTTTAGACAAAAAAATTTTAAATACTAAATTATAAACAAGATTTAAAATTTTATTCATGAAACTAAAATATGTTTTAATACTCAGTTATACAAAATAATTAAGCATCTATTTAAGCAATGTAATTAATAAAATTTGTAAGTTTGAAACATGTTACTTTTTTGAATTTTGTAATAGCCTAATGAAAGAATTAAAAATTACATAATTTTTGCAATGATCATTCACTCATCATTTTTAGTAGCAACACAATTCTGTGATATATTATGGTTGTAATAGTGGCTTTTTCAATGATGTTTTCTTAATGACACTTTAAAAATTACACTAGTAGTCTCTCACGGCAAGGTTGGCTGTATGTATTTTTTGTAGGCTTTATAATATCACCTGAGTCTATTATTACCTCTGACATTTTCCTAGAAACCAGTTAACTTGTTTATATTCAAACAGAGTGGGAAACGCCAGCAGCAATCACCGTTTCTACCTGTAATGCATAGCGATAATAGCATCCATGGGTAGTAAGTACTTTGCTAAGTGTTGGGCTTAAATTATTCCAGTTATTTTCCTCAGTAAGGCTGTATTATAGGTATTCCTATTTCCTTGAGGACAAGTGTAATAAGTCATTTTCTAGAAGTCATACTCTAGTAGATATATTGGAAATTAGCACCCAGGATATCTGACTCCAGAATATGTCCTCCCAAGTGTGATGCTCTACCCTATTTATCATAATGGTTCCGCCTGAAAATAATTATTATGTTCCTGCTGTATACTTATCTCTAACCCTATTATTACTGAGTGGCCTAAAAAAGAAGGAAAAGTAGGTATCCTTTTCTTTAGGATAGGGAAGACATACAAAGGTGAAACTCCTGAAATTAATTATAATAGCAGTATATAACATGGTGAATCCTTGTCCTAAAAATGTAGTCAAGAGATTAGGCTGAACTGGGGCTAGTTTTTCATTGAATTGGAACTTAAAAGACATACTAGAGAAAAGGAAAAGCAAAAGAAAGTCATACTGGGTGGACAAAAGGGCAAGGGCTAGACCTAAAGAGAATAAAAACAAGCATTTGAAAATCAGTGAATGAAAGACACTCTGCAAAAGAACTTGCTCTATTTTAGGTAGTACCTTTCAATGTCACCCTTCAATTTTGAAATATGGGAAACTCAACAGTAGACCAAAATTATTAGTAACGAAAATTATTATGCCTCAAATATTTTATGAAAAATTGTTCAAATTATGAAAATTTTGAATTCTTTGGATACTAAAAAAAATAATAAGATGTCCATTGACTTCATGCACAAAATTTATATGGAGTATATACAAGTGACATTTTTTTTTTAAGACGGAAATTTCCTCTTGTTGCCCAGGCTGGAGTGCAATGGCGCAACCTCAGCTCATTGCAACCTCCGCCTCCCAGGTTCAAGTTATTCTCCTGCCTCAGCCTCCTGAGTAGCTGGTGCACCACCATGCCCAGCTAATTTTTGTATTTTTAGTAGAGACAGGGTTTCACCATGTTGTCCAGGCTGGTCTCGGACTCCTGATCTCAATTGATCCTTCCACCTCGGCCTCCCAAAGTGCTGAGAATACAGGTGTGAGTCACTGTGCCCGGCCACAAGCACCAAATTCTTAACAAACACTGTAGAATGAGCTTAATAGAAAATCTGTGTGATTACATAATTTGCATTTATGGACTGCTCCTAGGAGATGTGAAAAATAGAGGAAAGAATATGCATTGAAGTCAAATTTTATAAATCAATGTTTTCCTAAATATACATGTATTGACTATCTCTGCTAGACACCAGAGAATGCTCTTTCTACAGGACATTAATGAGGGATAAACATATAATAATTTCCATCTATAAACACATTTGAAATAGGGTGTTCACAAATTAAATAGGTTTTATATGGTATATCTATCTACTGAATACTTCTAATGTGCTAAGAGATATTGGTAAAGTTAACAAGAAGAGTATAACATGCAGCATTTCTCAAAATTACTCTACTACCCACCATTTTGATAGCGGGGTATGGTGACTGCACTGGGATAAATCCACACTCTCAAGGTTTTGGGAGTAAAGAGATACGTGGACATATCCTATGAAATAACTGTGAGTCGTTTAGGAAAGACTCAGACATCGTGAGCCCCTGTGATCTGGACCGCGAGTGAATGAAAGGTTTGGAAAATGGAATACGTCATTCATAACACGAAAGTAGCAGGTGAAAGGTTCTCAGGAACAAAAATCTCTGAGGAATACAAGAAAAATGCTCATGAGAGAAAAATCAGTTTTAACCATTTCTCAGACCCAAAGAGCATGAAATCTATCTAGTCAAGTCAGAAGTACTCTACCACCTTACCAGTTTCCTCTCCTTTCTTCCCATCATGTTCAAAGCTAGAAACTAAGGATATAGGTGAAAAGCAGACAGAGCGGAAGCCGGCTGCATTTCCTTTTACTGATTAATATATCTGCCAGCTACGACTCTGAGCATTCAGAAGAGGGAGAGTAAGCCTTAGCCTCAAATGGCATTGAAGCAGATTGATTCATGTATTAATATATTAATTAATAGATGATTATTTAACCCAAATTCTGTGTTGTGACTTAAAGTGACTGTACAACTATTTATTATCCAAAAGTGAAGAGAACAGTTAATGATGTCATCAATTTTCAATTGTTGGTCTGAATTATTACCCTGAAAGTATAAATCTTAAATAAGGAAGAGTAGTGTATTAGTTTGCTAGGACTGCCATAACAAAGTGCCTCAGACTGGGTGACTTAAACAACAGAACTTTATTTTTTCACAGTTCTGTAGGTTAGAAGTCCAAGATTAAGATGCCAGCAGGATTGGTTTCTTCTGTGGCCTCACTCCTTGGGGGTGTAGATGGCTGTCTTCTCTCTGCGTCTTCACGTGGTTTTCCTTCTGTGTATGCCTGTCCTCTTCCTATAAGGACACCAGTCATATTGAATGAGGCCCCACTCATTTTAACTTAATCACCTCTTTCAAGAGCCTATCTATAATTACAGTCACAACACACAAATTTTGTGAGGGTGACACAACTCACCCCATGGCAGGTAGAAATTTGCAATTTCATAAAGTCATATTCAATGCATCTGTTGCATATTGTTATCTTTTCCGATGTATCAAACTACTTTTGATTTTCTGGAATTAATCCAGCTTGATTATTTAATAATTGCTCTTATGATGTATTTCTAGATTCAAATACAATTTTTAAATCTATAATCACAAGATAGATTGGCTTATTGTTTTGTTTTGAATCTATTATTTATGGTTTGTAATATCAGGTTGCCGTAAAAGTAATTGCGGTTTTTGCCATGGCAAAAAGTAATTGCGTTTTTTCTCTCATGAGCATTTTTCTTGTATTCTTTAGAGAGTTTTTGTTCCTTTTAATGGCAAAAACCGCAATTACTTTTGCATCAACCTAATATACATTATGTTGGCAAATCTGTGGCAACACATTAGAAAATCTACAGAAAATGGGTGATTTTCATAGCAAAATTGCATTAAAATTATCAAGAAGAAATGAAAATCTTAAATAGATAACATAAAATATTTAAAAATTATGGCATATTTACCATTTTAAAATATTCTAGGAATATGTGGTTTGTTATATATACTAATTATTAATACTGTCTGCTACAACACCCTTAAAATCACAGTGGTTAAAAAGTGTACTTCCCTCTTAAGTAAATTGTGTGATGTTCTCATTGGGTGAGACTCTTTTGTGGCTCTTCTACAAGAATTGGCTGAATTCACCCGGATGTCAAGCAGGCAGGAATCAGAAAAGGAGGGTGTTTAGCGGAGATATGTCCACTCTGCACTGCCTCAGTCGGACCCCATCAGCTCAGCTCACCTTTCAACTGTAAAGCACTTCTCCACATGAGGGGCTAATTGTGGTAGTTCAGCTGTGCATCCAACAGAAAGAAACAAGTTTCTTGAGCAGTGAGTTGGTCCCTGCCACAGATGGGTTCACAGTTGAGTTTCAGCCAAACTCTAAAAACTCTTAATTACAATGTTTTCTAAATCATTCCAAGCTAGGAAAAGAAAAATTAAGTCCCCAGAGTCTTTCCGACAATGAAGGATAATTTAATTTTAATTTTAACTTGATTTTAAAAATCTTGACTTTTGTTAGGCATTTAAAAAAAAGATGTAAAACTAAAAGCATTTTTTCAGCTATCACATTTTGCAAAATGGTGGAGAGTTTCTTGGCTTAGGAAACAACTTCTGGAATATTTTAGATAGATAGATGATAGATTTGATTTATATGTGTGTGTATATATATATATTCACATATAAACCAAAATAATTTATATGTATATGTATATATATACATTTAAATCAAAATAAGAAATCTCTTCATTGAAATATAGTTATACATCTTTACATTTTTAATCAACACTTAGGGAGATGGCATGTTATTATACAAAATGTGTCCCTTTTAGGTTCAAGTGAATCTCCAATTACTGTTCTGTCTCTTCCTAGTTTTTTGACATCATGCAGGTCACTCTGCTTACTTCACCTAAATGTTCTAACCTATAAAATAGACATAAATATAAGAGTACCACAAGATTCATACATGATTCACATGGCATAATCTTTGAATTGACCCAGAGCAATGGACACTGTAGCATGGCCATCCACGCAAAGGTGGTGTGTTTTAAATCATCATTAACACCTTTAACATTATATCAAATAATTTACGCTCAGTGTTTTCCCATTTTATAATCTTCAAGGCTTTTGTACAGAAAACATTGTAATTTCACACTTTGAATATAATTCCTTCATCCCCTGACCCTTTCAAAACATATAACGATAGACAAAATGTAAAAGAAAAAATATCGACACAACCCAGGCAAAAAAAAAACCAGACATCTCCAAGTGCTAGAAATTGGACAAAAGCAATAATTAGGATTGAAGTTGGTTCCCACTTGGGTCAGGGGAAGAGAAGTTTCAGGCAATTACGAATTGGTATCCACGGGTAACAGAACTAGAAGTAATTCCTATAAATTTGGAGACCCATTCCAGGTTCACTGCTAGAAAATAGCCTGGGGCAGGGTTTCCCAAACAGAAACACAGTTACCATGGTTCATGGTGTCTTTGGAGTGGGAGACTATAGCTAATTCCGGAAGAAGGAGGGGCTATAGCACATATCAGGGAGAGTGGAGTCTGCAGGAAACATCAGGAAGAAACAAAGTCTGTGTCAAGGTTGCGAGCCAAGTTTCCCTCTGGCAAGTGGCCATGTAACTGTATTTCTAATGCCAATATTACCCCGAATCTACCAGCATAAATACTATCTTTGTATTTCAAGATAAAATTGTTAGTTGGAAGAAACTATAGAACATCTAGACAGAGAGGGTCAAAGAGAGAGAGAGAAAGAAAAGAAACAAAGAGAGTGACGAGGCAAAGGAAACAGCTCTTCAAGAAGATTTTGCAAAATAAAATTCCAAAATAAAATTTCCAAAATAAAATTCCAAAACCCACAAGGCAAGTAAATAATCAGTTACTGTAATAATCCAAGGCAAAAAATGAATTAGCAATTAAATAAAACAAACCTATGTTTATTTCCTCAAATGCATAAAATAATAATTGCCTCGAGAAAGAAACTGGCATTATTAAACAGAAGCACTTCCTAGTGTAGGAAAAAGAACCCAAAGAATCATTAGAAATGAAAAATATTAAAAACTATTCAATTAGTAAACCGGGGGAAAAATCCCTGAACTGGTAGAATAACTAGTAGACAGCACAGTTTAAGTGATACCTCTGGTTAAGATAACATTAAGGTATTTGTTTAGAATGCAGCCTGTAGATATAGAATATGAAAGAGAAGTTAATATTCAGGAAGGATCGATTGAGAGACTTTAGCATGTTGACAATAATATCAAGAAAATGATTAAAGAGAAGATGGAGAAACCAAGCAATCCGAAATTGATAATGGATTTGAATTGTTTTGAAATTCAAAAGTGCACAAAAAGGTTGCATGTAAATCCACATCTACCCGCACCACTGTGAAACTGCAGAGTGTGTATATTTGTATGTAAACTGAGAGAAAAGACAGATAAATTACAAAAGTACAATAAAGATAACAACATCAAACTTCTCATCAAGGCTAATACACAATAGGAAGCAGTGTTCTTGTGTTCTTGTTCGTCAAAGTACCAAGGGAAAATCTCTTCCAGCTCTGAAGTTGACACCTGTCTAAACTGTTGTTCAAGAGTTTAAAGAAGGAAAAACACTTTGAACAAACAAATCTTAAAGTCTCTATGACACATAGACCCACTCTGAGCGAACTATTGAAGGATTTCATTAAAATGAAATATTCGTAACTGAAGTTATTGCCTGGTAATATGAATAAACGAGTGATATATTTTTAAAAGTAGTATTTTGCAGAGAATCTTTAGAATGGCCAACTATGTAACTTTTTGGAAAAATGATTAGAATCAAGTGTTATAAATGAAAGATTTCAAATGCCTTAAAATTGTGAGCTGAAAATATCTGAGAGAGATCTCAATCAATTTAGAGAGTTTATTTTGCCAAGGTTAGGGATGCCCCCTGACACAGCCTCAGGGGTCTTGACGACACGTGCCCAAGGTAATCAGGATACGACTTGCTTTTATGTTTTAGGAAGACATGAAATAATAATAAATATGTGTAAGATATATATTGGTTTGGTGTTGGTGGGCTTCCAGGTCCTAGGTAGATAAGCACAAAAAGTTGCGTTCTTTTGAGTCTTTGATCAGCTTTTCACTGAATGCACAATTTAGACTGGCTCAGTGAATCTGCATTTTCACATAAACACTAGGGCAGAGGAAGCAATGGAATATGCATTTGTCTCAGGTGAGCAGACGGATGACTTTCTGTCCAGCAGCTCTGAAGATAAGCTGTCAGTTTACATTGCCAGGGTGAAATTCAACAGAACTGTTTTATGGTTAAGATCTTGAGGTCCACAAGAAATTTCCCTGTTTGCAAATTCTGAGGGAGGTATGGAGCTTTTTTATCTTTGTAGCTATCTTAGGAATAAAATAGGAGGCAGATTTGCCTTGGCTTAGTGATTTGGGGGTCTGGGATTTTTTTTATTCTTTCACAAGATCTTTATATGTTAAATGAAATTCCTAAATTAAATTAAGCATTATCGCTTCTGCAACATTTTGCATTACACAACACCTGAGTGAGAAGTTCTTATAAAATCCAAAGAATGCTTAGCTACCTTTAGTATAATTTTTTGTTTCATTTTTCTTTTTAAATTTAACAATGAATTCATATTGAGTTGTGAGATATGTTTAAATCAAATTGTTCTAAATGATTAAGATTTCTTTCTCTTCCTTAATTCTATTTAAATAAAAATGAAAAATACAAAGAAAAAAAAAATATATATATATATTTTAACTGCATATCGATTCCTGAAAGGGCGAGTTAACTACTTTTCAGAAGTCAGATTGGATTTTAAATATATTTAAATAGATGATAATTTTGGGTAATCTTATAGTCAATCTATTAAGGAGTGAAAACTACTACTAATCCCTCACTGCTTTACATGCTATTCTTAATTTCCATATTAAATTCTGTGAAACTATACATGTCCTCATTTTAAAACTGTTAATATCCTGACATTAAGAATAGTTAAGTCTATATAACCATTTCTAATATACAGATTTTTTTCTTCCACTTTTATTTTCGCAAATAAATAAAGTAAAATTTAACTTCAGGAGGGTCACAAAAGTGACCATCATTCACCTAATAGATGAAAGTCCTTTTGAAAGGTCGTTTGCTTCTTCCAGATGAGCTTGTTGGAGGTCCTCCACCCACAGTTCTCACATCAACCCCTTGATAGTCAATCAAGGATAATTGATAGGTTTTAACATTTGACTTCCAAAGTTTTGAGTAAGTCATAAAATTGACATACATCTTTCTCTGTTCTGTAATTGATGTTGTGAAAGAAAATAGAATCTTCGGACCTCAGACTCACTATGCTAAAGGGAAAGTTAAGCTTGGGAACTGAGTCAGGCAAAAACTGCCTTTTTTGTTGTTCACAGATAGCTGTAATTTCTCAGCCCTGTGTCATAGCCTCATTTTCTCTTTTCACATGTAAAATGTAGATTTACTGAAGCTTATCAGAGCCTTACAAGAATGTAACCATCTGCTTCATGGCCTATCTTCCCTCCCTTTTTCCCTCCTTGCTCTTTCTCTAAATATTGATGTACCGAAAAACCCTTTTGAAAAAAGCTCAGGTGACAGATGCTCTTATGATTTATATTTTTTTTCCTGGATACATCCTCCCCCTTGGCTAAATAAACCCGTGTCATTTTAGGCCTGCCTTAGTCACGCTTTGGTGTTCAGTGTACAAATTCTAAATGGTAATGAACATAGGATCTACAATTTTATTGTATAGTGCTCTTATTTCCAGGGACAAAACTTGCTAATTATTTTTTCTTCTAAATTCTGATAAATAAAAATATTCACATGGGGTTTCCAGAACTAGTTTGTTCTATTCCTGTAACAGGTGCTGTCACATCCGCTGTGCTCCAGAAAACTTTCAGTATCCACATAACCTGACTGAAAACTTTTCTAGAAATGTGGAAGGATGCTCTGCAGTTACAGCAAGCTTCAGAGGCATCTTGATCTTATTGATTGATTTATTGATTTGAGACGGGGTCTCTCATTCTGTCACCTAGGCTGGATGACAGCAGTGGTGCTGTCACGGCTCATTGTAGCCTCAATCTCCTGGGATCAAGAGATCCTCTCACCTCAGCCTCCCAAGGTGCTGGGATCACAAGTATGAGCTACCATGCCTGGCCTTGAAATTCTTCGTAATGCTCTCCTTGAATTTTAATTTGTGTTTTGTAAGTTAAGTCATTGGGACAATCAAGCATGAGGGGTGGGTTGAAATGTGGGGGTTAGACTCTTGCATTACCTACCCTGGATAGCTTCTTGACTGCCTTTGCTTCAAGCCCTCCTAGCAACTGCTGCTGCTCTCCTCACTGGGGAAAGTAAA
This sequence comes from Macaca mulatta, assembly GCF_049350105.2. Classification (NCBI taxonomy): domain Eukaryota; kingdom Metazoa; phylum Chordata; class Mammalia; order Primates; family Cercopithecidae; genus Macaca; species Macaca mulatta. The sequence continues at coordinate 180,431,904 of NC_133410.1, forward strand.
GGAGGTGGTTGGGAAGGGCCATGGAGTAGGGAAGTGGGGAAGGAGGAAGGAAAGTACACATAGGCATTTCACCATTTTGCACCCCTTCCCATAGTGTGGGCCTCAGCACACATACTGGGAAGGTGGGACATGTGCCCAGCAGCATCTCAGGACAGGTAATGCCCAACCCCAGCCCAGGCTGTTAACTCAATGGTTGATTTATTAGGGGCCCCTTGCCCACTCCCATCCAGATGCAGAGCATGTCTCAGCTGGGATGCAGTGCACTGGGGTTTTCAGGCGGTAGGGTGGCAGGCCCACGGCAAGGAGAGCTGGACTTCCCTGCCCTTGGCCAGGTCCCCACTTTTATATTATGCCTTTGGAAACAAAATTCAGGTTGTCACTTGCCACCTACAGAGTCCAATAACAAGAGAGAGAGGTCTGGCATTTGAAGTGACTTTTATTTCAAAACTAGCTTAGAGGAAACAGTACAGGCTTCCTGTCTTAAGGATCTTGCTTTGCTTTTGGAGCAGAAAGCAGGCACTTTTCAAAGGCAGGAGAGGAAGTGAGCAGGTGGGTGGTCTGCTTGCTCGCTCAGTGCCTTATCTACCAGACAGTTGAGTTGGCGTTTTCGTGGTCAGAAACGGTTGTAGAGGTGGCCAAAAACTCTCCAAATGGGGGAGAGTTTTGTAGTGGGACTTTGGGTTGCAAATTGAATGTTATCTCTGGAGGCAACCTCTTGGTGTGTGAGAGCCCACTCTGGAGTTTCTAAGTCCGTAGTTAAATCAACTTACCTTATAGGGAGTGTGCTGAAGAGAAGGTAAAAGGCCATAATTGTATTTCTAAAGAGCTAAGTAGGAAGTAGGGGAAAGGAGGAAAGAGGAGATAGAAAAGAGAGAAAAAAATAATTAAACTATCTCGTAGAATAATGGGGGCATTTGAGTATAGTCTGGGTCCCATGAATTATATACCCAGCATTATCTGCAGTGAGTGTATCAGCGATGGGAAGTTACTAAGTCAATCACTTTAAGATAACCCAACTTCTGGCCAGGCACTGTGGCTCACACCTGTAATCCCAGCACTTTGGGAGGCTGAGGCAGGCGGATCACGAGGTCAGGAGATCAAGACCATCCTGGCCAACATGGTAAAACCCCGTCTCTACTAAAAATACAAAAATTAGCAAAATACAATAACAAAATTAGCAAATACAAAGAAAAGAAAAGAAAACCCAACTTCCTTGCCTTTAGGTAGATTATTCCAAGGCACGAGTTTTACAATGTTTCTCAGAGTTCTCCCCACCCAATTAAGTTTATTGTGGTAACTGGTTTGATGAAAAAAATCCTGTATTGAGTGTACTCATCTGTTTTCACACCACTGATAAAGATATGCCTAAGACTGGGTATTTTATAAAGAAAAAAAACTTTAATGGACTCACAGTTCCACATTTTTCCTCACAATAATGGCAGAAGGTGAAAGGCATGTTTTACATGGCGGCAAGCCAGAGAAAATGAGAGCCAAGTGAATGGGAAAAGAACGTAAAGAATGTAACCAAACTCACCTGTGTTCCCTAAACTATTGAAATAAAAACAAATCAAAACAGTTGTTGGTTTTGTTGCTGTGTTATTGCTATTGCAATACAAAATATGAAAAAAAGAGCCAGGAATATATAAGTCTGTTAAAAATAGTTTATTCATGCTCCCAGAAAACTCAGAGGCCATAAAATAAATAGCTGGAAGCAAAAAAACTAGAATTGCAGAGAATTAGAGTGAACAAATTTGCAATGGGGAAAATAATGCCAGCAATGCAACTAATTATTTTTGTGAAAAAATATTTCCAAAATATCAACTAAACATTTAAAAAGTGGCAAATAACCTAAACAATCATTTAATTAAAATGATAAGTGATCAAATAAGACATAAAAATAAATTAACTCTCTAGAAATCTGAGATACAAAAATGAAAGACTTAGAAACTGTTTTTATAAAATTCATAAAATTACAGAAAATTATAATTCCTATTCTTATTAAAACAATAGTAAAATGCTTATTATTATATATGCTGATGGGATTTTAATCAGAAAAAAATGTTTTATGAGACATTTTGTTCATAGGAATCAATTATAATGAGATGGTGTTAAATAGAAAGAATATCAACCATAAAGAGAGGTTGCCTAAATTTGAAATCAAATCATAGCATTCACCACTTGTGGATGAAAACTTGACATGTTAACCATTTAAATATTTATTTATTTCCATCCATCTCCTAGAAATTAAAAACATACCTAACAGTGAGCAAAAGATGCAGCCTAATGAGGTTTAGTGAAGCATTGTTTATTTTACCAAAACTGGAGAAAACATAATAAATTATTCTGTAGAGAAATCGCCATACAAAAAATGAACACATCTCCATAATGTAAATATCTGAAAAGATATTTAAAATATTATTATGTGGCAAAAACCAGCGAAAAAAGAGTATGTGCAGTCTTTCCCACTTTTAGAAAGAATATATTAGTGTAAGAACAAATAAACACAAGAATCTACAAACATTAGAGCAGTTTCCTTCGGCAGATACAGTTATGAAGGAATTTTACCTTACTAGTAATTTTAAATATTTTAATAATGAATAACCTTAAATTACTTTTATGATAGAAAATAGAAACATAACAACAGAAACTGATAAATTCATTTAACGTATATTCCAAAATACTATGTTGGTAGTGGTAGTAGGCTAACAACTTAGAAAAGTCCAATTACCACATGCTACACATGACAGTTTTAAAGTACCTTTAGCCTTTAGTAACATCTGACAAGAGTTGATAATATCACACTTATGACCATTGTACAGAATAAAGAGCCAATACTACTGATAAGGGCATATTACCCACAACTGGGGCATAAAATTTTCATTTTCTATTAAGATTCATTTTATACAAGTCCCTTAAATGGCCTCTTACGAGCCCATTCCTGCTGTCATCCCATCCAGCTTGCTTACATAAACAGAAATTTAACAGCCCATATTCTTGAAGCAGTACACTTAACATTAAGTGGGTGCTTCTCTGAAATAGCGATACACATGTTTATTAGGAAATATGATATTTATCATTTAATGTTATGCATTATTTGGTATATGGAAAATTCTGTAAAGTGGAAGCAATTTCCAAATACATAAATTATTTTCTAATGTGCATTTCAAAAACAGTAGATCCATTTTCTGAGTTTTGAATCTGAACAAGAACAATTCTATTTGCCCTTGATCTATATTGTGTTGTATTTCATGGACCATTATTTTATAAACCAGATTTCTAACATACTTAGGACTTAAGTTATATCAGTACATCCAATCAACTACGGCTATCCTGTTTTCATAATATTTGCAATATATTTATAATAGCTTCTTAATAGAAGTAAAATTATAATTATAAGCAAGACTGTGTGTTTGTCACAAGAGAAGAATGTTAAAAGATGTTGTTACTATTTAGATTACTAATAATGCTATTATTTTACTATTATTATATTCTTCAAAGCAGGAGTGTCCAATCTTTTTGCTTCCTTGGGCCACATTCGAGGAAGAAACATTCCCTTGGGCCACACATGATATATACTAACAATAGCTGATGAGCCAAAAAAAAAAAAAAAAAAAAAAACTCACAATGTCTTAAGAAAGTCTACCCACTATGTGTTAGGCCACATTCAACGCTGTCCTGGGCCACATGCAGCCCATGGGCCACGGGTTGAACAAGCTTGCTTTAAAGAATAGCATTGTGCTTAATAAACACCTGGATATATTTCTCTTAAATAATTACTAGTGAAGTTTATAGAACTACATCTGAATTTTGAAACTTGTCTCTGATTAGACAGAAGCATAACAAGCAACATTCTTTGCTGTCTGTAAGTAACTACAGTTCTTAGTTATCCAAGTGTTAGAGTTGGGGCAGGCAACAGAAAGAACATAGTATTTGTCTGCAGATTACTCTTCATTATCTCTTCAAGAAAAGGAGACTTGGAATAGGTCTTGTCTTCTTCATTTAAGTGTGCCCTTTGGAAAACACATTTGAACTTGCATGCAAATGACTTTCAGAGAGTTTGCAGCCTGGCAGAGAAAACCATGCTTTGTTGACCTTGTTCAAGACTCCCAGAAGAGGGGGCAACTTCCCTAGCTCCACATCAATCAGCTTTTACCATTTCATGGATTCTAATATCCACGATTTGTTGAACACAGCAAATACCAACCCATCAAAGTTACCTCATGAAGAGAAGCACCCATTCTCCTTGATTTATGATGTGGTTATGTCCTGATAAACCCATTATAAATGGAAACTATTGTAGGTAGAAAATGAATTTAATATACCCAACCTGTTGAGCATCATAGCTTACCTTTAAACAAGTTCAGAGCACTCATGTTAGCCTACTGTTGGGCATAATCATCTAACACAAAGCCTATTCTATAAAAAAGTGTTGACTATCTTGTGTGATTTATTTAAAGTAAAAGGCAAAATGGTTGTATGGATGCTCAAAGCATCATCCATAAAGTTTTAAAATCATTAAGTCACACCGTGGTAAGTCAGGGACCATCTGTAGTAAACTTTCTTTCATAAGGAATACAAGTAATAGCCCAAATAAACATCTTAAGGAAAGAACATAAAAGACTGGGGAGAGGGGTAGTTGTCGAGAGTGGGGGAACATGAAAAAGAGAGAGAGACAGATATCAGAGCCATTTTTCCAGGCGCTTAAGGATTGTCACAGGGCAGGACCTTCAGGGAGAAAAAGTTAGGAACATGTTTCCACACTAACATCCATGCTAACATTATCTCCCATAGGAGAATTAAGAAAGCTCAGTGGTGCCTCTCAATCTTATATGATGTTTCAATTATCTTTATATATCATCCAGTGTTTTGGGAAGCAGTGAAGAGGTTGGCCACATCTTAGTGTAGCATAAGTTCTTATTCTATGCCTCTTTTACCTCATTAGATATTAAAATGCAGTTGTTTCACATGTGGTATGTAGATGACCGAATAGAAAACAAGTCATGAGCAATGCTAAGCTTTCGTAATTACTGATCATAACTTTGTCACTCAGTTGCGTCTAGAAATAGGTGTCATTTAGTCCATCTGTTAAGGTTCTCCAGCAAAACAGAACCAACAGGATGTGTTTACATATAAAGAAAGAGATATTTATTTTAAGAAATTGGTTCATGTGACTGTGGAGGTCTAGCGAGTCAAAAATCAAGGTGCTGGCAAGGCTGGCTTCCTTTGAGGCCTCTTTCCTGGGCTTGGGAATGTCGGATCACTTATTGCCTCTCCATATAGTCTTCTGAGTGTCTTGAACTCCTCTTATAAAAACACCAGTTAGATTGGGTTATGGCCCACTCTAAAAGTCTCATTTTTAACTTAACCTCTTTAAAGTCTCATTTTAACTTAACCTATCTCCAAATACAGTCACATTTTTAGGTAGTAGGGGGTTAGGGCTTAAGTAAATAAATCTTGGGGCACCATTTAGCCTGTAACCATCCAAAAGTGAAATTTATGTTTCTCCATTTTGTTATTTATTGTTGCAATATTATTTTAATAATGAATTATTTGTAGGTAATGGTGAAGCATGCAATCAAAACTTCCGTGCCTGCTAAAATACTTTTAACCACAAGCTAGAAAAACAAACACATAACCACCCAACAAAACAAATTCTTACAAACAAACGTTGAAGCAAAAACAAGTACAGATTCACAAAACTGAAATAATGGTTAGAGATGTTTCAGAGTTGGCTTAATCCCACTACCCTGGCTCTGATCCTTAGTGATTCTGTCAGGTCCACCCTCTGCTATATGCAGCCTTTCTCCTAGCACTGGTTCCTGGGGCAGCTTAGCTACAGCCTCATACCCTCAAGTAATAATGTCCAGAGGAAGAAGGAATTGTACTTTCTGAGGCTTTCTTTAAGCATGACATAATTCCTCCCTGAATCCCTCAAGAAACGTCTTTTGTTATTGCATTTGTTTGATGAAGGTCACTTTTCCATTCCTGAAGCAACCCCATGTCCGTCAATAAGCTTAGCCTGATTCCTACGTTATTTACTAGGAAGATAAAGAGGTATTGTGATTAACTTTAAGGTCAAACCTAGTCAATCCCCCAAATTTGTGGAACCAACAGTGGTGGAGAGGTGGACTAGATTTGGGGGCTAACACCATAAAGACCTCTACAACTGCCTATGAAAAAGAAATGTAACTTGCAGTTTAAACTTTAGCACAAACACATTTAAATGAAGAGCATATTTCACAGAAATAATGGCAAATGATTTTCTGTAAATGTGTGCTATTTCCGGGGAGGTTGAAGAGATTGGTGTTGAAGGGCTAATAATTGTATTATGACCTGTATTAGATTATGGTCCAGTGACTATAATGTCTTTAAATCACAAGAAAATAAGTTGGTTTAATATTGGCTCCCAGGATATAGAATGTTTTCTTATTGTGTGAAATGTTGCATTTTAACTGGGAGCAATGGTAGTTTAATTTCATTTCCAGTGCCTTGAAAACACCTAAAATGTTCATCTCTCTACTACCATTGTAAATTAAGAAATATCATCTCCAATTTCTGACAACATTTATATTAGCTTTATTTTCACTTTATAGGTTCTTACACGTTTGATAAAAAATGTGACAGGTTCTTAGAACTCTGAAAATTTTTTTTTTATGTGTAAGCCCTTTTATTGTGCTATAAAGTGCTTATTATTTTGCAAATATTTTTGTAGTTTGAAGCAAAAAGGTGCAGCTCTTTTTTTTTTTTTTTTTTTTTTTTTTTTGAGACGGAGTCTCGCTATGTCGCCCAGGGTGGAGTGCAGTGGCCGGATCTCAGCTCACTGCAAGCTCCGCCTCCCGGGTTTTTACGCCATTCTCCTGCCTCAGCCTCCCGAGTAGCCGGGACTACAGGCGCCCACCACCTCGCCCGGCTAGTTTTTTGTATTTTTTAGTAGAGACGGGGTTTCACCGTGTTAGCCAGGATGGTCTCGAACTCCTGACCTCGTGATCCGCCCGTCTCGGCCTCCCAAAGTGCTGGGATTACAGGATTGAGCCACCGCGCCCGGCCAGGTGCAGCTCTTAATTTTACATTTGAATGTCTTCATAGATCGCCAGTTACTAACATAGCCTAACACCAATATTCATAATATGTAAGGGATTTATTTTCATCATAATGTAAGCAATATGACAATTTTTTTTATGGAATATGGTGAGAAAGTAAAAGCTTTCTTTTGGAGAATTTTTCAAATCCTGATGGTCCTGCACCTGTGATAGCATCAGCATATATGGAGTATGAGTGTGTGGAACAATGAGTATTTATGACCTCAGGAAGAAAACATGAAACAATATTCAGTGATTTCACCTGAACTCAGTCCTCAGTATACTCTTGAAGAGCCATAGAACAATGAAGTAATTTTGTTAAATACTCAATGATTATATAAATAAATGAGATCTAATTGAACAATTATGACTAATGAGGTCCAGAAGTATGGAAAATAAGCTCTCCTTGGTCAGAATCTTGCTGCTTACAGATAAATTGAATTGCCCGAAGAATGTTCATTGAATATGGATAACTTGAATTCATCCCGGAGGAGACCCTCTGAGGACTGCAGAACATATATCAGAATCATCCCACCAAAGAGTGAAGATCTAGGGTGTTTATCCATCAATTTCCATTCCCTCTGGGTTAAGCATTGCCTTTGGTATAATTATTGTCCTGAATGTATGCCACACCTATCACCAGTCTCAGCAACCTCCAGTCTCAAAGCTTGCTGAAGCAGGGAAAGGTAGGAAGCAGTCTGTGCTCTGTGCATAAGGGACCACTCTGCAGGTGAACTCTAGGGTAAGAGAGAGGATATGAATAGGACACTGACAGTTTCTGCTATTGTAAGTTAGGCTATGTTATGGTGAGAAAAATATATCCACAGACACCTGTGCCTCATTTCTAAATACATCTAAAATAGATAGGAAGAGGATACTGCTTTGTGCAGTCAGTGAGAGATCCAGACTATTGGAGGAGCTGCCACCTCATCAGGGCATATCCTAGAACTCATGCCTCTCCTCTTGTGTAGCATAGATAGAGAAACAAGAAAATTGCAGAGAAGTTTTATTACCTCAGCTTGAAAGTAGCATACCTCACCACAGCCAAGAACTATTCATAACTAGTTGCATATCCCAATCTTACTTTCGGGAGGCAGAAAGTTATTGAGAAAGATATGTTCTACCTGCTTGCCATTACTGTCTGTGTTACGTTCTATCAGTCTGGTCATAGTAGAAATAGTAGTGGTGGGAATAGTTTTTGTAATAGTAGTTGTAATAGTACGTAGTCATCATTGTAATCATTGTAATTAGTGATGAATAAAGAATCTTCACAACAAAAGAGAGTTGAGAAATCTGAAATATTTTCCAGAAGTTATTATTTTTAGACAATGTAATTGTTTGACATTAAGAAGACAGAAGTTAGTTATCATCCCAACTATATCCAATTAGTATACTTTCAGTGTAAACTGGAGGAAAGCCCATCCCAAAATAATTTAAGTACTACTAGCAGTACTGAAAATTCCAGAGTACATTGCATATCAGGATAGCTTGCTGCAAGAGTACAAATACTGTCATTTATACTCTTACATTTGATTCTGTCCTCTGTGGGGCCTCCATTTCAGATATTCAGACAGAACTAGGTTCATGATAGAATGAAAAGGAGATGGGTTCAGAATAGAGATGGAGAAGCAATAAGAGTACATGAAGTTTAGTTCTTCCTTGACAATGACTGTTTTAAGGTATTATTTGCTTTCTGGGCCAATGAGCTGCTTGCTTTGATTATTTCCCTAGATGATACTGTTCATGGCTTCATCAAAAGCGGAGGCATGGTATTCAATTTTGCTTGCCTGAACCTCCCTCAACTTTTGGATTTTGGTGAGTCCACTCTATGCAGGCACTATATATGGGCATTCAAGCACCTCTCTAGATGTTCTTCTTGCCCATAAGATAAAGCTGCTTCAGGTAGATTCTTTCTCCCATGGATCATTTCTGGATCACAGGAAACATACATGAATTCTCTTCTTAGCCAAAGTATAGGTATGCAATTTGTTGCCAAACAGGAAAAACATTCTCCTTCAGACCCATTATTAAATTCATAGCTGCCCCTGCTCTTTGGGATTTTCCGGATATGATTTCAACCCTGGCCCACTGTGTCTCCCTAACTGCAACAGACACAATTACAATTCCCCAAGTCGTCCAAATGAAGTCCCTATATAAGGCTTATGGTGGGGGAAAATTACCACCCACCACACTCTCTCTTCAGGAAGGTGGATTTCTCACAGAGCTATCCAAAGAAAACCTGATTACGTATCATTTTGCCAACTTCAACAGGTAGGCCTTCTTAAATTTAAAGAGGGTAAGGAGGTTTAAGAGTGCCATGGATTGATTTTCTTGGTCCCCATCAAATTCATATGTTGAAACTGAATCCTTAATTCAGTGCTTATTTTTATGTGAGGTTTTTGGGAGGTAATTAGATTACAGGGTGGAGCCCTTACTAACGCAATTAGTGCCCTTTTAAAAGAGGCCCCTGAGAGATAAATGAGAAATAGTGAGCACAGAGTGAAAAGACAGCTGTCTATATGCCAGGAAGTGGATGCTCACCAAAGCTAAAATCTTCCCCTGCCTTTATCTTGAACTTGCCAGACTCAAGAACTGTGAGAAATACATTCCTGTTTTTATAAGCCACAAAGTCTATGGTATTTTGTTTCAGCAGTCCAGACATACAATGACAAGTTTTTTAATGATCTGTAATACTAATTGTATTTGAGTTCTACTAAGTATTAACATTTCACTAATCTCTTTTGTCTTAGAGTATTAGTCAAAACTCCCATTGTAAGATAACCTACACACTCTTGGGTTTGGTTCAAATCCACTTAGAAAAAGTGATAATTACTTTCTCAATATCTCAGAAAATGTTTCATTGGCCCTGATTGAGTGATGGGTCCATCCCTAATATAATCCCTGAGGAAAAAACATACTTTGATTCCCTTCATGTCTGAGCTGGGAGATGGAGCTCCCACAGAGCATGTTATAAGAGGTAGAGAACGGATGGCTCTCCCATTTTGGTTGCAAAGAAAAAAGATTTCACTTCAAAACCTTATATTGTGAAGCAGGCAGTGAGGGGAGCAATTGAGGACCTTTTTAGGCTACAGGTAACACAATTAATGGTGTTAATAACAGTATCATTTTGGTGCATTAATCAATTATTGATTAAGGGAGTAAAGGTGGCAAGAAGAGTTGGTATTGTACTTCTTCTCTCCTATGTTGTCAAAGATCTCCTTGTTGTTTCTTTCATGGCTTTTAGCTACCTGATGGCTTCCAGCAGCTTTTGTGTTGTTCTTAGGATTTGCCTGAATAAAAGATACAATTTTGCATTTTTTATAACCATTTGAAAACTCTTCGGACTAATACTTGTATTTGAAATTATTACCATGACAATCGTTACACACATCTATCCAAGATTTTATTTCTTTAGGACACTCTGTATCTAAATGTCTAGCACTTCTTAAGAAGGGAGAAAAAGGAACATCATACACAATTATTTATATAACCTTTAAAGTATGGTTAGAACAGAATGAAACTTTTGATTATTTTATATATTTTATTATGTACCTTTTGTCCGTGTCGAGTGTCACTCTAAGTCATGATGCTGTTTCTCATGTTTCTGTTAATTATATTCTCTAACAGTAGCATGCATATAGTTTTAATATTCTCTAAGCTTTAGTCAAGGGCAGCTTTGTTCCTTAAGCCTTCATATATTCAACAGCTATCACCAAAATAATATATTCAATCCTTAAGCCAATTTTCTATGTCAGATAATTATTTAAAATGTCATGGTTGGTTGCTTTAAATTCACCACCCCTTCAAAAGACCATTTGGGCTCTAAAATGGTTACATATGTCTTGGTTAATGTCCTCTGTCATGGTGCCTTCAGCTATCTTTTCATTTCTGGACCTAGAAGACCTATTCAATTTCCATTATATTGTATGGCTAACCAAAAGAAGACCTTTACACCCTACTTATTTAGCTGTCATAAGTACCTGCATCAAAAGAAAAATACAAACCAAAATAGTCTAAATAAGCATTTCTTAAGGTTATGACTTATTTATAGAAATATTTTTGATCAATTTCTGGCTTTTGAGTATAATGAGTGCAAGTGATCAGAGAATATGAATCAAGTTTTCATAAATCGTTATCATTTGTGGAACTCTTTCCAGAGCTAAGAGGATACAACTGTTTGCATACCTAGTTCCTAGTGATATTCATGAGCAGACAACTGTCAAGCTCTAGCTTCAAGTTTATCATCATCTGATTTACAATAATTTATTCTTTGGTGCCAAATTAAACCTTTCGTTCCTAACTGCAGAGAGTTATTAAGATGAATAGTTCGTCCCCACAAAAGATTTTTGATAAATTTCCCTTTTGTCTTCCTTTTTTGATGCGTGAGAATGGAGGGAACCTTTCAGAAAGAGTGACAATGAATCTGTTGCAGAGATAAAATCAGCAGCAACTCTCTGAATTTACTTCCAACAAACAACATTAAAATGATACAGGATGGGACTTCTCTGAATCTATTAGTCAATGGTGGTGTTTTTTTTCTTGAAATATTTTAAACTGTTCTATTTCTGCCTCCTAGATCCTTCCAAATTCTATCACCATCTACTTTGGGTCCATTGGATTAATTATTTTACCTGCTCAATTTTACTAATTATTTATATTATTGGAGAAAAAGTATTGCAAATACTTTTAATAAAACTCAACACACATACAATATAAGTGGGAAATTAAAGCAGAGAAACAGACGCATTCAGATTAATTTATAAAATATACTGTAATATATGTCCTAATGATATATTAGAGTGAAAAATTCTAGTTAAAACTTTAGGAGTAGCAAAATATTGCCAGTCATTTGCAGACATATGAAAAGAAAATCAGATGCGCAATAAGAAATTACTGAAGCATTGTTAAAGCAGACTTTGTGTCCTTTAGGAATCACTCTCTTTCTAATCCCAATTTTTTTGTTTGTTTGTTTCTTGGAAAGTTACAAGTTTGTATGTAATTTACTTGGTATTTTCTTGAAAAAAAAAAAAGACAAAAATGTCTGGAACCTTATATTTAACTCATTTCTGGATAGATTATTCATATTTGTAACCAGATATAATTCTTGCTTAAGTACTTTGAATACTACATTTTTCACAAAACACTGTGCCTAGTTACATGATATACCAACCACAAATTGTACTTTTAATATTTAAGGTGGAGTTCTTTCTATTAGAAACAGCTTATCTTAAAAAGCGTTTATTTTATTTATTTATTTTTGAGACACAGGCTCACTCTGTCACCCAGGTTGGGGTGCAATGGCGCAATCTTGGTTCACTGCAACCTCTGCCTCCCTGGCTCAGGTGATGCTCCCACCTCAGCCTCCCAAATAGCTGGGAATACAGGCATGCACCATCACACCTGGCTAATGTTTTTGGACTTTTTGTAGAGATAAGGTTTTGCTACATTGCCCAGGCTAGCCTCAAACTCCTGGACTCAAAGGATCCACCTGCCTCGGTCTCCCAAACTGTTGGGATTACAGGAACGAGCCACGGCCCCCGGTCTTAAACAGCTTTTAAGAAACCCTTTTTACAAGAGACAGTAAAAACAGGAAAAGAATAAGAGAATAAACCCTACACTGCAGAACGAACTGGTTATCATTTACTAACAAATGGTACAAGCACCACACACAATATATCCACTCCCCCATCACATCTACTATGATGTATATCTACATTTATGTATGTGTGTGTATATATTTACACACATCTATACCTATGTAATAATATCTTAAAATTCTAAAATAAGGAACATGGTCTAAGCTAGGATCTTACTACATAGTTAAAATCAATGCAATTTTTACTTTTCCAGGAATTTTAAACTGCGGGATTACTTCATGTGATTACTGTGGCGAGGAGATGAATGTTAATAAATGAAAGTGCATAAATTATATCCCTATTGATTTGTTAGAATTCCCGTTTCGTAGAGAATTAGTGGAAGCCTTAGCTTAGCTAACTATTGAAGTGCCAGCAACACTTTGGTTCACCTTTTCTTCAATATTGTAATTCTTTTTGCCATAAGATGCATATCTCTGAAAAACACTGATTTGCTTTCACAAGACCTATTAACTTGCTAGTATCAGATCGTACATTTTAATTGCAGAGAGAATCTAGTTCCTCCAGCTGCCATTGCTTAAAGACTAAGAAGCTTTCTGCAACACCTTTAATTTAACAGCAGCATGTCTACTAGTCCATGCTGTTATCTTTCCCTGTTTCATTAATCTATGCAGTATTAGAACTTCCATAGAGGACATGATTGAAATGCAGACTTGCTCTGCGCACCTCATAGAGCTGCAGCTCTGGTGTGGACTGCGGAAGCCTCCACTATTTTAGGGCAGTTGGGTATGTTTTTCCTACGTGCCAATGGCCATTTCTCTAAAGTGCTTTGGGCTTTAGTGACTTCTAAAATCAAAACTTGATGCAGGCTGGGCACGGTGGCTCTTGCCTGTAATCCTGGTACTTTGGGGGCTGAGGTGGGAGGATCGCTTTAGCCCAGGAGTTCACGACTAGCCTAGGCAACAGAGTGAGACCCTTTCTTTACATAAAATAGAAAAAATAGCCAAGTGTGGTGATGCACACCTGTAGTCCCAGCTACTGAGGAGGCTGAGGTTGGAAGATTGCTTGAACCCAGGATGTTAAGGCTGCAGTGAGCTTTTATTATGCTACTAAACTCCAGCCTGACAGAGTGAGATCCTGTCCGAAAAAAAAAAAAAAAGAAAAGAAAAGAAAAAATAAATAAAGAAAAGAAAGGAAAAGAAAAGAAAAGAAAAGAAAAAAGTAAAGTAACTTGATGCAACAATTGAAGTAAAAACTAAAGTCCTTGGGGGGAATATCTGACTCTGCAGTTATTTAACTCTGACATAGTCATTGCTAATAATTTCCAGTAGCTTTATGGCTAAGTTCATCACAGCATACATGATACTAAGACTTTCTGGATTCTGAGGTTCTTTAATTGTAGAAGGTTAAAATAATTTGGATTTGTTTTTTGATCCTCAGTTATCAACAAAAATGTTTAAATTACGCTCAGTATTATCTGGCTAAAACAGCAAGAAAGTAGATGAAGCGTGTTAATTTAAATATCTATAAAATAGTCAAAAACTTTAAAGTAAATATGTAAAGCAACAAAATTCTGTTTTCTGGAAAAGTAATCTATGTGCAAAGAACTTTATTAAGGAAAAATATTTCATTTTACAATAATGAAAGATAAATAAATTGCCACTGTGGTTATTTTCACTTTCTTAAATACAATCACATTTTGTGTCTGTCAGACTGAAGATAAGAACCCCACAGAGAAAAGTTAAGAACACGTAATTAATTCATTGATAGAAACCATTATGGTTTGCATTTCACTATTTTTATAATATTCATGTAGACTATATTTTTCTTTGCTAACAAGAATAATAAATAATGTTTCATGTGTTTTTGAAATTTGTTAAATTAGCTATTAAAAGCTATTTGGGATTCAAGAAGATTATGAAGTATAGCTGACACATGGAGACATGTATTTAGCCGACATGTAGCAACTGTTAATCAGGACCAGTACGAATAAGTAATGTATGTTATAAAAACTATAAGCAGTGATGACAAAAGAAAGAATACAGAATATTTTCATGAACTTCAATATATGGAATCACATAATAGCAGCAATTAACAATCACTGCAAATGAATATATAATAATCGATCATTCAAAAAGTGAAAAAGAAAATTAATTAACAAGCTAATTAAAAATCACAGAATGCCCTCAATTATTCTGTTTAACTAAGATCATCTTTTTAGTTGTTCAGTTTAGAATTTGGTCTAATTATTCAATTAAATTTCAGAGAAACATCAACCATATAAAAACCTCTATTCTGGGCATTTAAATGTAGACTATTGAATATTCTTAATGAACACACAGTCCATCTGTCATTCCTTTGATCATTTTAGGATATCTCCCCTTTTCTGTCCTTAAATTAAATTATCTTTCCCTTTTATAGATGGATCAGAGATAGCCGCTTTTTAATAAAATAAAGTCAACTTGTAACACTGTGATCTTTTTATTAGATTTTTTTTTTTTAAATACTAGTGCTTTGGACTGCTGCCATTTCCTTATACCTGAACTGAGATTCTTTTTTCTGCTGTGTCCAGACATTTTCAAACTGTCTTGTCCATGTGGTCATGAATTAGGCTTTATAAAACAGAATAATTACATTTTGTGACTAATTGTCAGCTGTTTCTACTAAAGAGAAACAAGGTTTATTTTCATTTGCTTATTTGCATGATACTCTACATGAGTGTATTTGAACAGCTTTCATACTAGTTACACACAAACACAAATCACAGACAAAAAATGTTTTAAATTTTCTAATGCAACCTAAACCATTTAAAATGTAAATTGAAGCATAATTACAATTTTTGAACAAATTTAAACAAGCGTTTTGTTTTTAAAGTCTCTGTATGTTTTTGCATGAGTGTGCAGCAGCTCTTATGAGCTAAGTTGTTCAAGGGCTGCAGAGAGTTTTATTATTTACAAAGAGAAAACTGTGTAGCACATGGACTCTAGGTCTCCATCCATGTTAAATCTTTAATAATTTGGTTTGATTTGTTTCTGTGTCAACTTTCTTTTTTTTTAATTTAAGGATTTATTTTTGCCTTGCCCCAACTCAGTACCTCCTTTTGTTTCCAAAAACGTAGCCACTTACTCCAATAATTAGTCAGTCACGTAGATTTTCCTGTATAATGAAGAAGAGAAATAGGGGAGAATTTTGTATCAATCCATTAATCACCTTCCTCAAAACTGTTTTGTTTCCACAGTCACCGTCCAACCTTCAGGCACAAGTGGGGATCCTTTACACTTCTCCTTTTTGTTGTCTTGTTTTTCAGGCTTTAGACTCCTCCTAGTTTTTCCATCTAGCCCTTCACCAGTTTGGGATGCTTTCCACATCCTTATGCAGAGCAAATCAACACAGTTTCAGTTTCAACCTCCAATCTTTAGTCTGCAAATCTACCTCTACTGCTTGGAAGGTGTCTGTAGAGGAGGAAGGGTGGTAAATTTTATAAAGAAACAAAAAGTGACATGAAGATTGATAATGTGCTTTAACTATTTGCTGAAAAAGTAAGGAAAGAAAGTGAGAAAGATGGAGAAAGAAAATTGAGCATATTTCTGGTATTTCCATCTTCACTAGAAGCACTAAATTATATTATGTTGCACTGTTACTACATTTAAAGCATTTATCTAAAGGTCATATTAGGAGATACATGAGCTATATATTTCCTAAATACCTATTTCTCTTTAATTTTCATAAAAACATTTGAACTAGTTTATATTAGCTCAATTTACAGATGACGTAATTAAGGAAATTGTCCAACTTTGCCTTGCTGGTGAGGGTAGAATTGTGATTAGCATCCAGGAGGTCTGACTCTAGAGATGATGCTCCTATGACTACTTTGCCATAGCTTAAACAGCTTGTGGGCTGTTGCTCCTGGCCTGGCATGGTGCTGGACAAATATTTTCAAATCCTGGAATACAATTTAGGTAACGAAGATTTTCAAATGGTCTACCCCCTATGTATGTCCCTGGCATTTAACATTTGTTTTATGAATATAGACACTTTGACATATATGATTGCTTACTGTATCTGTAAACTAATATGAATCCTTGATGATGCTTCTCACTTACTTAACAAGCCCTTTTCTCAAAGGTAGTACAAAGAAACTTCATTCTAAGCCCTACATAAATCATCAAGAATTCCAAATCCATGATGACTGAACTAATGTGGTTTTGTGGTATATTGCATTGTTTTACATTCCCCCTTCTATTAAAATCACTATTGGTTTCTTTTGCTTTACCATGATTTTTTTAAAATCCTGGGCAGGCAAGTATGTGGCTTATTTTCCGAGTCTTTATGAGCCTTTGGTACAGTTATCCACAGTTCAAACAGAGGGTTAAATAAGACTACAATTGACTCAGGTATTTCATTATTAGGGACCTCCTTGCAGCCTGGGCAACTTCACAAACCCATGTGGATATTACTCCAGCACAAAGCAAAAGGACTGCATGAACCTTCTAGTGTTAAAGACTAGAACTCTGTATGAATTATTTTCTATTCTGAAAGCCATATAGAACAATTTTCGCAATTAGGGAGACAATACAGTTTTTCTTGCATTTTAGGAGACTCCGAGGACCAAATCAATTCTGATTCTCTAACTTCCTACATAGTGTATTTTATTAACTAGAAAGATAGAGCTTACTAAATGGCACTTTTATTGCTCCCTTTGCCTAGGAAGAGAGCAGTGGGATCTTTAGCTTCTTTATTACAAAAGCAGTCAGATATTTTATACAGTAATAAAAGCACCAGCTGCCATTTGAGACAGCTAAAGCTATGCGATGAGTACTATGAGTACAACATTAGTAATATTTTCTAAGAAAAGTGTTCATTAAAACATAAGTTTTTCCCTAACTCCAAACACTTCTGGGACCATAAATAGCTATAGACAAGCTACCTTAAACTGATTAGAGAAAAACCACGTTCGGTAATACCTTTGAATACCTCAACTATTAATGCATACAATAGGAGAAAATAAAGTTATCACCAGAATGAATGGGGGCAGTACATTTATTTCCCTCAAAAGTGAGTACATTTTTTTTCACTTGTCCAAATGTTGTATTTCCAACCAATAAATAAAAGGGGAAAAATGCTAGAATGCATTTGCTATTATTAAAATTTGGAATTTTTTTTTTTTTTTTTTTTAGAGCTGCTGTGTCTTACAAGGAAATCTCCCAAATCAATTAACTGCTCTAGTTATTAACACTTACTAGCAACTACTGTCCCCAAGTCAGTAGCTAAGAGCATGGCATACAAGGAAGGAAAAACACTGTCAGTGTCTTCTACCAGTCAGTATTATAATCGAAGAGATGAAATTTAAGTATGTGAAATGATACTTAGTAAAATCAAACAAGTGCTTGTGAAAACTATTTTCACAACTCCTATCCAAAGAGTTCAGTGGTAATTTGGCAAGGGTTGTAAGAGTAATTTTTCAGAAAGAAAATAAGATTTGAGATGGTTCTTGTAAGATGGGTACTATATATTCCCATATTGTAAACAAAATTATGCAAAATTTGACTAATAGAGAAATTGCAACCCAGAGCCTGCCACTTGGTAAGAATTCCAATATTTGTTAAATAAATACTACAATAAGAAATTTTAGTTTGCACAACAAATATATGAGATCCGTACTATTACTATTTGCAACCTACAAATAAGAAATACAAGGCTAAGAGAGTATCCTTGACATTGACAATTTCTGTCGTAGAGGAACTGAGTAGTCAGACTCTGAAGCACATTCTGATCCAAATTATTATACAGAATTATGTGTGAGCTTAAGTGAAACTTGGAACAATAATTTGTCTGGAGACTGAAATTTGTGGAGGAAGAAAGTTGTTTAGGATCAGGTTTTGAAGGTCTTTAATGTTAGGTTGAAAGAATTAAGGTTTAGTAATAGAAAACAGGACGGAAGTGGCTTTGTAAGAGAGTGTGGATGTGTCCTAAAAGTCTATGATTTTTTATTGAAATGTGTTCAAAATGCAAGAACCTTTAGAAAGAATGCCTTGCTTCTTATTTCAGTAATCCTTAAGAATAGGCATTATACTAGAAACAGGGTAAATTAGCACAAACTCTTGAGACACGGACATAGATGTTTTAGGACACTTTTATTTTTCAAATCATATCCTTCCTGAAGTCTGAAATACGTTATATGTGATAAAATCACTTTCCTATATTATTTTTCCCTAAAACCACTAGTTACAGAATCAATATTGTATCTTATAACCCATGGTACCTTTGTTAGAATTTAGGAAAAAGGTCATTTGAAGAATAAAATATAATACAAAATAAAATACAATCTTGAATATAAATGTAAGAAAAACATTCTAAAATATAAGCAAAATAAAAAACTAAACCTTAGAGGACAGAGAAAGTATCAAGAATAGAGATACATTTATGTTGAATTTTAAGGAATAAATGAATTTTTCGTAGTGCAATAGGGTAAGAAAGGTGATATATGCTCATTTAATTGTGAACTAAGACCTTGCTAAGTAATGGAGAATTTTTTTTAAAAATGGAAGCCTGCTTACTTATGTGTCATTTCAGGTAGGCAGTAAAGATTAAAATAGTATGATTGGTAGCTATGTTGCTTTCATCAAGTTAAAAAACTGTAATTTCCCAATTCCTAATCTGTAAAACTGCCACGCATTTAGGGCCATAAAGGCTACTGCTCTCTGACATCCCCCAAAGCCCACCATAGGGACTTGCTCCTTTGTCTTCTGCAGGTACAAGATATGATGAAAATACATTGGCTTCCACCTAAACAGTGTCACCATAAGAGAAAAATAGCATCTCATCACCCATCACATCCTGAGAGCTCCCTTTTCACCAGGGGTGAATTCTGAGCAGCACAGGTACATCCCATCAGTAGAGAGTAGACCACACGGTCTACCCTCTAGGCCACTGTGTCTCAAAGCACTGTTTTCCAAGGGTGAAACCCACTTCCCATGCATTCTACCATTCCTTTGTAATATCACACTCTTAATTTTCTGTGATTTTTTTTCTGTCTTAATGCCATTGACTTCTACTATCAGAAGCCCTATTCTGTAGTAAATAAATACATTTAAACCCTCAATATCTTCCGTGACAATTTGCCAGTACATTTGGAAATGGACTGTAAACGCTCTCCTGAGGTTTTCACAGCTCATGTGGAAGCTATCTACCCTCTGATGCTGCTCCTCTGGCATAGGCTGGTGCAGGCCTTTGTCCTTTTACCTTCCCATGACTGTACTCAGACCATTTCTCTTCTACTCCCCTATAATCTCCTAACATCATTATTATTGTTTTTTAAAGTTTGTTTCTTTTTAAATTTATTTTTTTGAGGATTCAAAAAAATATATTTTAAAGTATACTTTAGTAAAGTATAATTTACATAAATAAAAGCCACAAATTTTAAGTGTACAATGTGATAGTTTTGACAGTTGCATTCATTTTTGTAGCCACTGCCACAATCATTACAAAGGACATCTCCCTCACTCCCAAAAATTCTCTGGTACAACCCTGTGTTGTCACTCTCCCCACTCCAGTCCCTCACTCCTAGCAATTACTGATTGGCTTTCATTATGATAGCTTTGCATATGGTATTTTAAAATTGCTTTCATTTTAATTGACATCATAATTGTACATATTTATGGGGGCACTTTGTGATATTTTAATACACATGTAGAATGCTTAATCATTAAATCAGAGTAATTAGCAAGCCCATCACCTCAAACATTTATCATTTCTTTTTGTTGGAAACATTCAAAATCTTATTTTCCAGCTATTTAAAAATATACAATAAATTGTTGTTAATTATAGTCACCCTAGTGCTATGAAACACTGGTACTTACTCCTCCTATCTATGTACTTATTAAACAGCCTTTGGCTATCTACCCATCTTTTTTCTCACCCTGAGTAATCGCTATTTCACTCTACTTTTATGAGATCAACTTTTTTAGCTCTCACATATGGGTAAAAATATATAGTATTTGTCTATCTGTGCCTGGCTTATTTTACTTAACACTGTATCCTCCAGGGTCATCCACATCAACTCAAATAATAGGAATTTGTTCTTTTTTAAGGTTGACTAGTATATAAATGTTTATATATTTCACAGTTCCCTTTCTAAAATTTTTTCTTTTTAATTTTTGTGGGACATAGTAGGTGTGTACATTTGTGGGGTACATGAAACATTTTGATACAGGCATGTAATGTGTAATAATCACTACCGGGTAAAAAGGGCATCCATTGCCTTAAACATTTATCCTTCATGTCACAAACAATCCAATTATACTGTTTTAGTTATTTATAAATGTACGACTAAATTATTATTGACTATAGTCACCTTGTTGTGACATGAAATACTAGGTCTTATTCATTCTTCTAACTATTTTTTGGATCTATTAACCATCCCTTATCCCCACCCTCCAGCCCCTGAGCCCCCCACCACCCTTCCCAGCCTCTGGTACCATCCTTCTACTCTATATCTCCATGAGTTTAGTTGTTTTAATTTTAGCTTCCACCAATAAGTGAGAACACGTAAAGTTTGTCTTTCTGTGCCTAGCTTATTTCACTTAACATAATGATCTCCAATTCCACTCATATTTTTGCAAATGACAGGATTTCATTCTTTTTTTATGGCTCAGAAACACTCTATTGTGCATATATGCCACATTTTCTTTACTCATTCATCTGCTGATGGATACTCAGATTGCTTCCAAACCTTTGCTATCATGAAGTGCTGGAATAAACATAGGAGTGCAGATATCTCTTCAATATACTGATTTCCTTTCTTTTGGGTATATAGCGAGCAGTGAGATTGCTGGATTGTCTGGTAGCTCAATTTTTAGTTTTTTGAGGAGCTTCCATTCTGCTCTCTGTAGTGGTTGTTCTAATTTTCATTACCACCAACAGTGTACAAGAGTTCCCTTTTCTCTACATTCTCACCAGCGTTTATTAGTACCTATCTTTTCAATAAAGGACATTTTAACTGGGGTGAGATGACATGTCACTTTAGTTTTGGTTTGCATTTCTCTGATGATCAACGATGTTGAGCACCTTTCATATACCTGTTTGCCATTTGTGTTTCTCTTTTTTGTTGTTGTTGTTCCAATTTCATTTAGCTCTGCTCTGATCTTTGTTATTTCTTTTCTTCTGCAGGGTTTGGGTTTGATTTGTTCTTGTTGCTTGAGGTGTGGCATCAGATTGTCCATTTGTGCTCTTTCAGACTTTTCAACGTAGGCATGTAATGCTATGAACTTTCCTCTTGGCACTGCTTTTGTTGTGTCCTGGAGGTTTTGGTAGGTTGTGTTGCTATTATCAGTCAATTCCAATAACTTTTTACATTTTCTTCTTGATTTCATTGTTGACCCAAAGATCGTTTATGAGCAGATTACTTAATTTCTATGTATTTGTATAGTTTTGAAGGTTCCATTTGGAGTTAATTTCCAGTTTTATTCCACAGTGGTCTGAGAGGGTACTCAATATAGTTTTGACTTTTTCAAAAATGTATTGAGATTCATACTGTAACCTATCATATTATCTGTGTTGGAAAATGTTCCATGTGCTGATGAAAGTAATGTATAATCTGCAGTTGTTGGGTAGAATGTTCTGTAAGTATTTGTTAAGTCCATTTGTTTTAAGATATAGCTTAAGTTCATTGTTTCTTTGTTGACTTTCTGTCTTCATGACCTATCTAATGCTGTCAGTGAAGTATTGAAGTCCTCCACTATTATTATGTTACCCTCTATCTCATTTCTTAGATCTAGTAGCAATTCCTTTGTAAATTTGGAAGCTCCAGTGTTAGGGGTGTGTGTGTGTGTGTGTGTGTGTGTGTGTGTGTGTGTGTGTGTGTGTATGTGTGTGTCTGAATCTTTTCCCATGAGTTCTTTGAGCTTCTTGTATTTGCATGTCTAGATCTCTAGGAAGGCCATGGAAGTTTTCCTGAATTATTCCCTCAAATACATTTTCCAAACATTTAGATTTCTCTTCTTCCTCAGGGACACCAATTATTCTTAGGTTTGGCCATTTAACATAATCTCAAATTTCTTGGAGACTTTGTTCATTTTTTAAAATTCTTTTCTCTTTATCTTTGTTTGATTGGGTTAATTTGAAAGCTTTGTCTTCATGCTCTGAAGTTCTTTCTTCTAATTGTTCTAGTCTATTGTTGAAATTTTCCTCTGCATTTTGTATTTCCCTAACTATGTCATTCATTTACAGAAGTTGTGATTGTCTTTTTCTTTATACTATCTATTTCTCTGAAAATTTTTTTATCCATATTGTATATTGTTGCTTTAATTTCTTTAAGTTGGTTTTCGCCTTTCTCTGGTATCTCTTTGAATAGCTTAGTAATCAATAACCTTCTGAATTATTTATCTGGCAATTCAGAGATTTAGTCTTCATTTGGATCCACTGCTAGGAAGCTGGTGTGATATTTTGGGGTTGTTATAGAACCCCATTTTGTCATATTACCAGAATTACTTTTCTGTCTCCTTCTCATTTGGGTAGACTATTTCTTAAAATTATTTTTTAATTTATTTTTGATTGGATTGTTTTTTCTTTTAATTTAATTTTTTATCCCTCTTAAGGATCAGACTTTGATGTTTATTTTAGCCTAATTTGATTCTTGGGCTTCTAGGAGTGAATACTCTGTAAGAGATCCTTAGTTATAGAGAGTCTTTATGCGGTAGCTTTCCCTCATGCTTGGTTTAGTGGTTATATTCTTGATGTGTGGGCAAGGTCACTGTCTCCTGTGGAATTGGAATGATAGTAATCTCTTGAAGCTTATCTTGTTCTCTCGTAGCGTACACTTTATTTATTTATTTAATTTTTTCCTGAAGTTTTATTTACTGAGTTAATAATTTAGGCTTCAGGCCAATAGGGGAGGTATTTCTGAGTAGGCACTGCTTGTGGCTAAGGCAGGTGGGTGGAAGTAATACCCAATGGCGGGCTGAGGTCCCAGCCTTGATGAAGGTGGCTAGGGGAGCTCCCATTTAGAGGTGCTGAGGTTTTATCAGGGAGAAGGGTGGGAGCTACCTCAGCTCCCCTGCCAGGTCAGCAAGAAAGCTATTCACCTCATAGCCTCACTCCTGTCCTAGTGTTTCAGCCATTCAGATCAGGCACTTCTTTTCATCTACAGAAATGTTGATGTTTTGAGTAGTGAGGAATTGTGACTCTGCCTTTTTTCCAGGCATGAACCTGGAGTGTGCTCCTCCTGTGGGGCTATACTCACCCTGGATTGTTTCCAAAATGCTGTCTATAGATGCCTCCATGCTGTGTTCCTGTGAGGAAAGCCCCAGTTGTGTCTGCAGTAGAGTGCCAGGGGCAAACAAGTTCACCTTCTCCAAGGTCCTTCACAATCACAGAGGTTGCCTGCCTGTTGGGGTGTGGGTGCAGACTTTCGCTACCATACCCAGCACTGTGATTGTGTTTCTGCTGTGAGAAATAACCCACCAGCAGAATGGTCTGGAATTCAAGGCCTGCTGTTCAGATTCTTTTGTCCCATGGAGTGATCCCTTTATGTGGTGCCCTCCCACTTCCCATAGGGATGGAGCTTTCTAAGAACCAGATGGCAGGGATTGTTATTGCTCTTCTGTATCTAGCCACCCCCTGGGGTTACTAGGCTCTGGGTTAGTGCTGGGGAATGCCTGCAAGAGTCCTGTGATGGGACCCATCTTCAAGTCTCCAAGTCATGGATACAGGCACCTGCTCTGTTAGAGGTTGCAGGGGAGTGATGTAGACTCTGAGAATCCTTGTGAGAATCCTTAGTTGTAGATATGTTCACTGTGTTGTCTTTCTCAAATGCCATTTATACTAGCAATGAAGTTGTCATGCGGACAGACTCAGAACCTCTGATTAGCCAGGATGTTGCAGACAGTGGGATTAACTGTTGTTTTCTCCTTCCTGGGAGCAGGGTTATTCTGTCATGAATTGCTGTAATGGCCTGAATTGGTAGGCCTTCAGCCAGGAGGCGGTCCTTTCAACAGAGCACCAGCTGTGGTAGTAGTAATGGGATATAAGCTTGCCTTATGTTGGCCAGGGAGAAGTATTCCGGTTTCTCAGGTAGTGGGTGAGGCCATGAAGCTCCCAAGAGTTTATGTCTTTTGTGTTTGGCAACCAGAGTGGGTAGAGAAATATCATCAGGTGGGGGCAGGATTGGGTGGGTCTGAGCTCAGACTGTTCTTGGGTAGGGCTTGCTGAGGCCACTGTAGGGGCTTAGGGGAGTGGTTCTCAGTTTGTTGGGGTAATGTTCCAGAGGGGAGTATGGCTGCCTCTGCTGTACAGTATAGTTTGCCAGGGAAGTTGGGGGTATCCAGTAGTGAAAGGCCTCACCCAGCTCCCACACAGTTGGCAAGGCCGGTCTTGCTCCCTCATATCCTATTAACAGCTCTGAGGTTAGATCTGGGCAGCCTGCACATAGAACTCAGATCAGCCCCAGGCCATACGCCTTCAATGCTGAGAAAGCAAGCGGGGTTTTCAGTCCACATCCCTCCCAATCTGTCCACATTATCAGCT
Source organism: Macaca mulatta (assembly GCF_049350105.2). Classification (NCBI taxonomy): domain Eukaryota; kingdom Metazoa; phylum Chordata; class Mammalia; order Primates; family Cercopithecidae; genus Macaca; species Macaca mulatta. The sequence continues at coordinate 180,457,099 of NC_133410.1, forward strand.
TCTGCATTCAAATCTGCAACAGTTTCCTTTTACCCCTGGATTCTGCTCAGGCAAGATCATGCCCCATCAATATTACTACAAAATTTAGTTTGAAGCTGCTTTCATCCTGTGACCTCTACCTAATTGTGCTGGCTGCCTTTCCTGAGGGCCCCTGTGAGATACAGTCAGGGATGGCTTCCCTGGGTTGAAGCTGGAGAATGGGAGTGCCTATAAGTCTCTTCCTGCTGCTGCTTCTACATTTATATTTTGTGTGACTCCCTAAATCCGTTCCAGCTCTCGGTAAGTTTAAATCCTTCTCCCATGATCTGGATTTTCAGATTCCCCAGTGGGATATGTTCAGAGGCAGATTTTTCCCCTCTCACACTTTGAGAACTCACAGTTTTTCGCCTGTCCCATAGAATTTGTAGCAGCATGCCACTTATTTCAAAAGATCTGTGAATTCTCTCTGTTTTCCCGGTACACTCCTGCAGTGGTTTATGGAACAAAAGTTCACGTTCTGAGTCTCCACACACTCTTCTTTCATTCCAAATGGGAAATGCACATTAGTCCTGCCTCCTATCCAACATCTTCCTCCTGCCTCCTTTATGTCCTCTTTTGAACAGTGTCTACTCAGATCTTTAGTCCATTTTAAAGAATCATGTTAGATTTTTTTTCCATACAGTGATTCGATCTCCTTATAGATGAATGGATAAAAAAAAAAGACCCAATAATCTGTTGTCTACAAGAAACACACTTCACCTATAAAGTTGCAAACAGACTGACAATAAAGGTATGGAAAAACATAATTCATGCTAAAAAAAAAAAAAAAGCAGGCATAACAATACTTACATGAGACAAAATATATTTCAGGACAAAAACTATAAGAAAAGACAAAGAAGGTCATTACATAATGAAAAAGTGGTCAACTAAGCAAGAGGATATAAGAAATTTAAATACGTATCTACCCAACACTGAAGCACCCAGACATATGAGGCAAATGTTACTAGTATTAAGGAGATAGACTCTGATACAAAAATAATAGAGACTTTAACACCCCACTTTCAGCATTGGACACATCTTTCAGGAAGAAAATAAAAAACAACAACAAAAATTGGACTTTGCCTTCATTATAGACCAAGTAGACCTAATAGATATTTACAGAACATTTCATCCAAGAACTGCAGAATACACATTCTTTTCCTCAGCACGTGGATCATTCTGAATGATAGATCATATGTTAGGTCACAAAACAAGTCTTCAACATTCAAAAATTGAAATAATATTGAGCATCTTTTCTGACCATAATGACCATAATGACTGGAAATCAATAATAAGAGGAATTTTGGAAAGTATATAAACACATAGAAATTAAATAATATGCTCTTGGACAACCAGTGAATCAATTAATAAATTAAAAAAAAATTCAAAATTTCTTGAAACTAATGAAAATGGAAATACAACATAACAAAACTTACGGGATACAATAAAAGTAGCATTAAGATGGAATTTTGTAGCTACAGGTGTCTAAATCAGAAAAGAAGAAAAACCAAATAAGCAACCTAACAATGCATCTTAAAGAACTAGAAAAGCAAGAGCAAACCAAACCCAAAATTAGTAGAAGAAATAATAAAGATCATAGCGGAAATAAATGAAATTGAAATGAATAAAATAATACAAAAGATTAAAGAAACAAAAGGTTGTTTTTTTTTTTTTGAAAAGTTAAACAAAATTGAAAAAGTTTTAGCAAGACTAAGAAAAGAAGAGAATCAGAGGTGGTAAAGGAGACATTACAATTGATACTGCAGAAATTCATAGGATCATTAGTGGCTACTATGAACAACTATATGCTAATAAACTGGAGAATCTAGAAGAAATTGATAAATTCCCAAATACATATAACATACTAAGATTAAACCATGAAGAAATACAAAATCTGAACAGATCAATAACAAGTGACAAGATCAAAGCCATAATAAGAAACCTCCCCACAAAGAAAAGCCCAGGACACAATAACTTCACTGCAGCAGTCTATCAAACATTTAAAGAACTAATAACAATCCTACTGAAACTATGAAAAATAAGGGTGAAGGAAATATTTCCAAACTAATTCCATGAGGTCAGTATTACCCTAATACTAAAACCAAAGACACATCAAAAAAAGAAAACTACAGGCCAATATGCTGATGAATATTGATGTAAAAGTCCTCAACAAAATACTAGCAAACTGAATTCAACAACACTTTGAAAAAGATCATTAATCATGACCATGTGGAATTTATTCCAGGGATGCAAGGATGGTTCAACATATACAAATCAATCAGTGTGATACATAATATCAACAGAATGAAGGACAAAAAGCATATCATCATTTCAATTGATGCTGAAAAAGCATTTGATAAAATTCAGCCTCCCTTCATGATAAAAACTCTCAAAAAGCTAGGTATAGAAGGAGCATAATCAAAATAATAAAAGCCATATATGACAGAATCACAGCTAGTGTCATATAGGATGGAGAAAAACTGAAAGCCTTTTCTCTAAGATTTGGAATGTGACAAGGCTGCCCACTTTCACCACTGTTATTTAACATAATACTGGAAGTCCTAGCTAGAGCAATCAGACAACACAAACAAATAAAAAACATCCAAATTGGAAAGAAATAAATGAAATTAGCCTTGTTTGCACATGATAAAATCTTGTAATTGGAAAAGTCTAAAGAAGTAAAAGATATTTACAGTGACAACTATAAAACATTGATGAAAGAAATTGAAGAGGATACAAAGAAATGGAAAGGTATTCCATGTCCATTGATTGGAATAATCAATATTATTAAAATGTCCATATTATCTAAAGCAATCTATGGATTCAATGCAAACCATATCAAACTACCAAGTTCATTCTTCATGGAAATAGAAAACACAATCCTAAATTTTATATGGAACAATAAAGGCCCAGAATAGCCAAAACTATCCTAAGCAAAATATACAAACCTGGAGGAATAACATTACCTGACTTGAAATTCTACTACAGAGCTATAGCAACCAAAAGAGCTTGGTTCTGGAATAAAAACATATTATGTTCCAACATAATAGAGAATACAGAAACAAATCCATGCATCTACAGTAAACTCATTTTCAACAAAGTTACCAAAAACATTGGGGAAAAGACAGTCTGTTCAATAAATTGTCCTAGAAAAACTGGGTATCAATATGCCAAAGAATAAAGCTAGATTCCTATGTTTTCTGTATGCAAAACTCAAATCCAAATGAATTAAATACATAAATCTAAGACCTCAAATTATGAAACTACTAAAAGAAAATATTGTAGAAACTCCCAGGACATTGGAGTGGGCAAGCCTTTCTTGAGTAATACCCCATAAGAACAGGCAACCAAAGCAAAAATATGTAATTGTCACATCAAGTTAAAAAGCTTCTGAACAACAAAGGCAACAATCAACACGGTGAAGAGACAACGTACAGAATGAGAGAAAATATATGCAAACTACCTATCTCACAAGAGATTTTTATGATTTGCTCAGAAGATTGTTGCCATGCGAATATAGTGCTATTTGTCCCATTTCTCCACTGCCATTTCTGACAGCATTTCAAGTCACATCCTCAGAGTAATTGACAATCTTAGTTTATGAACTAGAGCCTTCCTCCACACTGACTGTTTCAACATCTTTATTCTTGATCTTCTCATTTTCAGTAAATAACACTCCCTAACACATCAGTTAAGTTCTTACATGACCACATCCTGCCTTTTCTAAAAACGATACCACTGGCAATCACAAATATGGCCAATTCACTTTCTGACTCCACATATTCACGCAACTGCTTCAGTATCATCATTCCACCAATTCTTTGTCTTCTTTAATCTCTGGTCCCTGGTATGCCCCTGCATTTTCCTGGCGTTCATCTCTGCTATCATACCTTTCATCCCTATTCACCTTAGATCCCATGATTCACTATATCATCTGATATCTCTTTAATATCCTACAATGTCTTGTCTGATTATCTTTCTGAATCCCTGTTTGGGATAACACCCCTCCATTCCTTGGTGAATATAAGTCATAAGTCTGACTCCTCTCATGTCTAGTCACAGGCTGCTAAGTACTCCTGCAAAATTCAGACAACCTGACATCACTATAAATTCATAACCTGAAATCTCAATTCGATTTATTAACAATGCCCAACAATTCTCTGAGCCACCACATTTCCCTGTTTTTCACAATTCCATTCTACATCTTCTCGGAACACTTCAAACTATTGGCTCCATTTTTCTTTCACTGACTTTAGCGAGCTTTACTGCACAGAGAATAAAGCGAGTTGATGGGTGCTGATGAGTTGATGGGTGCAGCACACCAACATGGCACAAGTATACATATGTAACAAACCTGCACGTTATGCACATGTACCCTAGAACTTAAAGTATAATAATAATAATAATAAAAGAAATCTTTACATATAATGTCGTTTAAATTTATTCTACCAAAATACAAGAATCGTTCTTCTTTTCAATATTCCTTTCTTCCCAACATCCTTCTTTTCCAGTACCATTGAAGAGGTGTCTCTTATCTTATGTAATGACAATTTATCTTGCTTAGCTCTGAATGGCTTGCACCAATATATATCCAGAAATGAAAAGAGCAGTTAAATTTGGTCAATTCTCTTCCTTCCCGACCAAATAATCATGCCTTCTGATACAGTATGTTTAGCGTATTGAATATATATATACACACATATACATATTTGTCAAATAATTATAGACTGTTGTTATTGACAAATATAAAATAATGCTTCTAAAATACATAATTGATTTTTTAACCAATAATCACAATTGTTTTCTCCATAACTGCTATGCAATTACCAAGTATAAACAGGTAAAAACCTTTCACATGTTGGGTATCTTTTCTTAAGTCAAACAAAAGGAACTAAAATATCAAACTGAGTTTCCCTAACTTTGAATGATGTTTAAGTTTCTTATAAGTGTAAAATGATTGATTAATTACTTTTCTTATTTCAACTCTTTCATGCTTTACTCTTCAGATGACTTATTCAATATATTTCTTTTCTTTAACTACAACTTAGCTATAGATTTTTAAATTCACCTCTGGAAATCAATGTATTTTTGGCAGGCAGAACCATATTCATACATGTGCTTGATATAAATGATGCTGAGTCTCATATGCAACAAAAATATATTTTTAAATATAGCTTTGGTCATTCTTTATATTCCAGTAAGTTGTATAGTCCTACCCTATATCCTTTGGAGAAACATATAAATACATGGAGTTGTTAATATTATAATACAAATACACTTACGGCAGTGTTTGCTCAAAACTCTCAGTGCCTTGTAATTACTTAAAAGTATAATAATCAAATTTCTTAGAATGGCGGTTATATTTCCAAAGCATTTTTTTGTTCTAAGACACTCTTTTAGACTTTTACTGGTGCTATTCATTCATTTAAAAAATATATAATTAATCTATTGGTCTAAATTTGGCCCCAAAAATGTCTATAATTTTCAACTATTCTAAACACCTATTCTCATTCTGCTTAGGTTTTAGTGCGTAAATGCCAGTGTATGCATGAATTCTTCTTTATTTCATTAGATATTTAATTTTGTACTCTTCTTCCTCTGTGCTTCCATTGAACTTTGTTGTGATTTATTATAGCACTGAGAATATCCTTTTGTTTCTACTATAATTATTTACATATATACATATCAAATGTACATTTTCCTTGAAGGCAAGGGTCATGCTTCATCCATCTTTCTTATGAGTTATTTTTTATATATATATATATATATATATACACACACACATAATATATTCCTATTGGATGAAAATATTACTCCTTTTTAAAAGGCTTGCCTCTAGGCTTAATTTAATTAGCATTTTTTCTATTATATTTAAGTGACTCTATATATAATACTAATAGTTGACAGAAGTAGAAGGAAGATTATATGATGGAAAATCTGATACATTTTGCCTATTTAAGGAGATATTGTCAGTTAAAGAGGAACTAGTTATATAAACCATCTCTCAATTCCCAATATATGACAAAAGAAAAAGTTTTGGTTTATGTAGATTTTCATCAAATTTGGAGTAATTAGTACCCATTAATTTCCTATCTTATCATTTAGGACACTGTTTTGCCATAAAACTGTATAGTGAACTATGATTATTATTTGAGAGTATCCAGAAGTAGGCTGTAGTACCAAATAAATAGAGTGGAACAACCAGTATAGATTTTTCTGATAAAAAAACACTGAAGTGCTATTGTCTTCCTTACTTCATTTTCTTCCTTTCTTCCCTCCCACCCTCCCTTCTTTTGCTTATTCCCTCCTTTCTTCCTTCCTCCCTGTCTAAATTAAGAGATTTTAGCTTTGTTGGAGTTTTTTCCCTTCCTCTTGGTATCGCTTAGATTGCTACTAAGTAAAGTCTAAGAACAAAATATTATCCATCCAAGACAAATCTTTCCGATAAATGTGATTCATAAACCCGGATGGGAACAAAGGCATTTAATAAGGTGACCCTCAGTGCTTCACAGCTTAATTTTTATTAGCACATCAGACACTAATAGACTCTCATTTAGGTAGGTCAAGGAGTTTTTACAGATAATGTCTGTAAAGGAAATAATGTTTCCTAATAAGGGGCTCCTAAAGAATATCTGTCTTATTTTCCTCAATCATAAAATGCTTTCCAGTAACATTCCCAGTTGAATTGGATGTCAGGTATTTAGAGTGAAAATTTCTTTGCATTTCTTTTCATTAAAATGGGTTGTCATAAAACAACAAGTACAGCACCTCGCATAAAATCAGGTCATGTTTTATGAATATTTAACTTCCTTTGAACTTTTCAGAAGGAAACAGTGACCTTGAAAACTTCTAGTAGCAGTACAACATTGTAACACAAAGGCCACTGCCTCTGTCATTAATCATGGTAGATGACTGCCTAGAGCTAGTGTTGGCTTTTCAAAGAGAAATATTAAAAGATAGAAAAACGTGAAAATATTTATTATAGACTATTTTATCATTAAAAAAAAAGGGAATGGTTGAGACCCAACCAGCACATGAGGGTTTTTTTGAAACTTATTTTTAACAAGTAGTTTGAAATTTTTGGTTTTCAGTTCCTGTCAGCTTGAAATCAATATACTAGTCAAGCAATAAGAATTTAATAACCCAGCTGCTAAATATGGGCTCAGTATATTACCTTTTTATTGGGCTATGGAACTTTGATTTATGCAGAATCACGACAGCACTAACCCTAAAGAAGCAGGCCTTTCGTGTGTGTGTGTGTGTGTGTGTGTGTGTGTGTGTGTAACTGTTTATGAAGGTTTCAGAAAGGCATTCAAAATTCTCAGAAGAAAATCAGTAAAATAAACAAATATTTATCCACATGTTAATTCAAACCTTATTTCTAGAACAGAACATTGACTTGGAGCTATCATCTAAGCCAAGATAAAAATTTTCAGAGTCAAACAGAATGAATGAGAACATCATTATATTTAAATTCAAATAATATTAAAAAGGAGAACAAACAATTCAATCCCTTGGCCTTTAGTAAAAGCAATATTCAAAATCATAACGCTTTTCCTAGATTTTTTAAAACTACATGAATCATGTAATTTGCTCACTCATATAATATTATATCAAAATTACCTCCTATGAACAATTACATTTGTTGCAATTAAACCCTCAGGATTATAAATTTAGGTATTTCATATTTTTTAAGCTCATCTATTTTTATACCTTCAAAATAACAAATAGCCAATACAATTTCCATGGAAAATGTTAACTCTTTTTTCCCCAGCCTCTTACTTTGATGTCATCAATCATGTCTAGATCATCTGTTGACAGATACTAAGCACAGCACAGTGGAAAGATAACAAATTTTGTAATCCGAAAGATGTAGGTTCAGATTATCTGTATCTGCACCATACAATACACGGCCAATAGCCACATGCGCTCCTTGAACAGTTGAACTGTATTTAGTTCAACTGAGGGATTGAATTTTTAATTAAGGAAATTTAAATTTTAAAATTCAAAACATATGTAGTATTTCATTATTTTGAAAGGACTAAGTTTCATTTTAGCTATTTACATAAGTATTCATGTTGCATTGTAATACATGTTAGGCTCGTGTTTCATTTCTATGGTTTTATATATATACACATAACTGATCTATTGGGACGAGTGGATTGACTCAGTCTGAATGACTTTTACATGTACTATGTAACACTGCAATGTGTTGATTTGAAAATTTTATGAAAAAGCACAGTTACTGTTACCTATGTAAAACATAATTGGTAAATACAGGCATTCCTTGCTTTATTGTGCTTCACGTTATTATTTTATTTTATTTTATTTATATATTTTTTGAGAAAGGGTCTCACTCTGTCACCTTTCACCCAGGCTGGAGTGCAGTGGCATGATCACAGCTCACTGCAGCCTCCATCTCCTGGGGCTCAAGTGATCTTTCTACCTCAGACTCTTGAGTACGTGGGACTACAGGTGCCTGCCACCATGCCCAGCTAATTGTTTTATTTTTGTAGAAACGGCGTGTCACCGTGTTGCCCAGGCTGGTCTCAAACTCTGGGGTTCAAGCAATCCTCCCACTTCAACCTCCCAAATTATTTCTGGGATTATAGGTGTGAAGCCACCAAGCCTGGCCTGGGCATCACTTTCTTGCACTTTACAGATATTATGGTTGTTACAAATTGAAGGTTTGCTGCAACCCTGTGTGGAGCAAGTCTATCAGCATAATTATTCCAACAGCGTGTGCCTACTTCATGTTTCGGAGTCACATGTTGAAAATCCTCACAATATTTCAAATGTTTTCATCATTATTATATCTCTTATGGAGATGTGTGATCAGTGATCTTTTATATTACTATTGCAATTGTTTTGGGGTACCACAAACTGTGCCCTTGTAAGAGGATGGATTTAATCGATATATGCTGTGTGTGTTCTGACTGATCCACCCACTGGCCATTCCCTGTCTCTCTCCTCAGCCCTCCCTATTCCTTGACACCAACAATATTGAAATTAGTCCAGTTAAGAACCCCACAATGACCTGTAGTGAAAAGAAGAATCACATGTCTCTCACTTTAAATCAAAAGCCAGAAATGATTAAGCTTAGTTGAGGAAGGCATGTTGCAAGCGAAGATGAGCCAAAAGCTAGGTCCCTTGCGCCAAACAGCTTTACGAATAGTGAATGCAAAGGAAAAGTTATTGAAGGAAATTAAAAGTACTACTCCAGTGAATGCATAAATGCTAGAAAAGCAAATCATCTTTATTGCTAATACGAAGAAAGTTTTAATGGTCTAGATGGAAGATCTAGGATCCAAGACAGAAGAGGTGAGGAAGCTGCAGGACAAAAGTATGAAGGTAGCAGAGACTGGTTCATGAAATTTAAGGAATAAGCCATCTCCATAATAGAAAAGTGCAAAGTATAGCTGGAAGGGCTGATGTAGGAGCTATAGCAAATTACCCAGAAGACCTAGCTATAAGAATTGATGAAAGTGGCTACGCTAAACAACAGTTTCTCAATGTAGATGCAACATTGTATTGGAAGAAGTGGCCATCTAGGATTTTCACAGTCAGCAAGGACAATTTCACAGCTAGCAAGAATTTACTACTGATATATAATATAGCAATGATATAGAAACTACCAAAATAATAAAGATGAAATGAGATCAGAAGTGGTCACATCACAAAATTCATCATGAACTGCAATTTATTGTGGCAGTGCAAAATGAAAAAAAAGTATAAAAACTTCAAAAAAAGAATAAAGTTGACAGTATTAGGAAACATCTTCAGCAAATATGGAATGAATTTTATAAAAAGTTACCTTTGCAAAAATAATTGATAAAACTGATTGTCTGGAATCTGAATTAAATGCTAATAAAAAATTTAAATTTAAACAATTTTATACAAATTCTGAGTTTGTAAATTTGGCCAAATGTAAGATAGCTTGGATTCCTACACAAAATAAATTTAGTTTTAGATTGAGATAGTAAGATAAATTATTACTCCTGATATGGAAATTTTGTTATGAAATTGCTAAAAATAAAAGACAATGATTTTAACTGTTTTCTTTTTTAATGGTCAATGGATGATTTTTACAAATATTTATTGTACTAAACTTCAATTCATGATTTTCTTTAAACAAAAGGAATGTTTGCCAAACATGTAATTATTAAAGACAAAAAAAGCAGTGTGTTTAAATTTTTCACTGATACCACACCGCATATGAATGAACTAAATCTGAAGTTGGAAGGAAAAAGAAAGCTTATTAGTACTTACAAATGTAAAAGTATTTTAAAGCTGACACATTTCAAAATAAAAGTAATAATTTTATACATTTTTCTAACATGAATCAATATGTAGGTTCTAATCTTTGATGTTATATAAATCAGATTCAAAGTCTAAAAGAAAATGTCTAAGAAATGTCTTTTTCTAATATTTGAAAGTTTAGAGTTGCTTTTTAATTTATACATTGATATTTTAAACTAGATATTAATTGACACAATGGCTAGTGAAGAAAAGATGAATTGGTTCTGTAAATATATATGCGAAGATGGGAATAAATGGTCTTTTTTCAATTGTTGAAAATATTTTGACTATATTTGGAATGATCTATATAAGGGAATCTATTTTTTGAACTGTAAACTTCATTACATGTGAACACAGATGAAGCATTTCTTATAAAACTAAGTGTAAAATACCTACAAATTTCAAAGACAGTATGAAAATATTGTGTGAAATATTTCATTAATAATTTTTATAGGATTACATGTTAAAATGTTACTTTTTTAATATACTAGGTTAACTAAAATATACAATTAATATCGATTTCACTTTTTAACCTCAAATGGCTACATAAAAATTTGATTACATATGTGGCTGACACTATTGAATACTGATCTCTATGGTCTTGTACAAGCTACAAATTCCCTCACAATTTCATTTTCTATATTTTAAAAATAGAATCACTCCAGATACTGTGTGCTTATGATAACCCTGAAGTGGTCTTAGGCCAATTTTTTCTGGAAAGCATTTCCTCATTTCTCTAAACGGAACTAAATAGTACATCGCTGTTCAAAAAGTGCTTGATTTTTACTTCTGTAATAGAAATATCATGCTTATCCCAAGTGTTCATCCCTAGTGACTGTGATTCCAAAGGAAAATAAAAGAACATGCGAGAATTTGGCATTGAACAGGTCTAGAGGAAAAGAAAAATATGCAAACCATTATAAGTGATTTACTGATTAGTTCCACAACCTCTAGCATGGTGGCTGGGACACAGTAGGTGTTTTATAATTTTTACAGAATTAATATTTGTGTGATGCTCTAGAAGACCAAGTCCTAAAGGTAATAGTGCAATAATGGTTAGCTAATTTACATTGGTAATTTTAAATATGGAAAAAGTGAATGCTAATAACCCATATTAGGTATATATGTGTATGCTATGTTTGTGTGTGTGTCAAATTCAGTTCACTTTTGCTACAACAATCCTGTAATATAGGTATTAATATTCACATTTCACTCAAAAGAAATCTCTTATAGATAAAACTTTCAAAGGTCACTAAGCAAATATGAGAAACAACGCAGATTTTAACTAAATGTTACTAATTTCAAGTCTTCTGTCTGATTTTACTATTCCACCACATTGCCATAGAAAATCAGATTATTTGAGCCATATTACATATTTAGGTAAATTTTATAAAATGCAAATATTTCACCTATCTAATCTAATCAAGAAAAACCACAATAGCTCTGGCTTACAAAATAAATATAATACTTATTTTCTTAAAGATACTGTTATTCTTATGAATCCTGTGGCATATCAAGCAACCAGGGGCAGCATGAGGTACCTAGTGTCCTTCTTGGCTGGGGTCAAAGGAATATAGTAAAAGAGTTTCAAATATGGGGTAGGCCGAGCACAGTGGCTCACTCCTGTAATCCCAGCGCTTTTGGAGGCTGAGTCAGGTGGATCACCTGAGGTCAGGAGTTTGAGACCAGACTGACCAACACGGCGAAACCTGTCTCTACTAAAAATACAAAAATTAGCCAGGTGTGATGGTGCACACCTGTAATCCCAGCTACTCAGGAGGCTGAGGCAGGAGAATCGCTTGATCCCAAGATGCAGAGGTTGCAGTGAGCCAAGATCACACCACTGTACTCTAGCCTGGGCCACACAGCTAGACTCCGTCTCCAAAAGAACAAAATGGGGGGAAATATTTTATATATTTTATTTTATACATTATATATGTATGTATGTATGAAATATTACTGTATTTCACACACATACACACACACATATGTAAACATAAACTTTAATATGTTTTTATAATTTTTTATAATTTTACAACATCTGGAAATAAAGTTTACTGTAGAATTACGTAAAATAAACTGGTAGTCTTAAAATTTCCTGTTGATGACAAACAGAGGATCACTTTATAAAGGAGTGCTTCTGAGAAGACCTACCCAAGCAGTCTGAGATGTATGCCCTCCTCCTACCCATTCTGTCTCCAAGCTGGATGAATAAAAATGCGGGAATCATTTCAAAGATTATCATAGAAACGCCCTATTGTCTTCCAAGACTCTGATTCCTTTTATGATCCCAGTCATGTATCATGATGACAGCCATTTCTCAGCCTTTTGACTAAGATCAAGTGTATCATCATGACAACTTAGAGAATTTCACCTGGTGGGAGAGGATCCACAGGTAGTTCCCTGTACCTTATAATATTTGAAAAATGCCAAACAAAAATGAAATGAAGTGTGTTTACTCCAACTCCACCAAATTCCAATATGGTCCCTGTGCAAATTTCCATAACTTTAAAAAATGGTAATGGGGAAGAATAGAAAACAAACTCCAATGGTGAACAAGATGGAAAAAGGTTTTAGATTAAACTGACAAGATGTGTTCCTTAAAAATGTTATTGTCAATAGTGCTACACAACTGTATTTATATATATATATATATATATGATTTTAAGAATGTACTGCTTAAAATTAATAGAGGCCTTTGTCACTGCTTTGTGGCTAGAAAGATGAAATCTAACACATTGAGTTAGTCTGAGGTTATCTTTATTGAGAGGCAAGGAAGTATTAAAGAAACATTATTTCTGTAAGAATGACTGCCATCCTTTAGTACTTTGTACCCATTGCGCTATCTCTGCCATTCGGTAGGCAGCCAAGTTCTCTGGCTTTCAAGTCCTCAGCCTCAGTGTGAAGATGAATCTCATTTCCTTGAAATACTGCTCCTACTGTATTTCAAGCAAATGAGATTCTGTTCAAGCAAGTTGAAATCTTAATTCCAATTCTTTTCAGAGTAATAATTTATATATAAAGTACCACGGATGGATGTTTATGTTAGATATAATAACTTGAAGACTTATTTTATCTGAAAATGGAATTAGAGCTTCTTAATGCTAAAATACAGAACTAAATCATTTAAGGTTATAGCCCCATCTTTCAGTGGTACAGAAGCACCATCTTTTACCAAAAGAGCATTTAAGTCGGCATTACTCCTTTCTCAACTGAGATCACCCATAAAAAGTTTTCACTGTCACAAAAACCTGTAAAAGAATAAAATATTTGGCAACTACTGGGCAAGTATAAGATACCTTATTTTTACTGAGAACTAATGTGAATGAATATGAAAGAAAGCTAATGGTATTCTGTTTCATACAATTTTATCCATTATATTTGCTTAAGCAAAAACAACTTGAAGAAAAGTCAATTAGGTCACTAAAATTTGGCAGTAAAACACACGCTTCTCATTTATAATTTGAAAGAGATTAATGGGTGTCATAATTGTCAATGTGTCGTAAGACCTATGACACTCTGAATATTGCTCATATTAAATTAAGAATCATCAAATGTTGTGTCACAGTCTTTGAGGGAAAATAAAAGTAAAGGGAACAATTACATTTTATTAAATAATGCTAAAGGATTATCTTAAAATTAATATTTAAGCTCTGAAGAGAATGACTATAATATGAGCTGATGGGTGAGCATAACTGGATATTCAATTCTTATCTATGTTTCTGCACACAAAATTTGTCTATATAAACACACCCAAAACAAAATTTTCTAACTCATTCATACTGTTAAAACCTGCCTTAGGTGCTCTGTGGACATAAATAAAAAGCAGTCTTTTAATGCTTGTATTTATCAGATTATTGACATAGCTATTACGGCTTTATCCTCAAACCACAACTTTCAGAAATGTTGCATTAGAATTATTTTTCCAAAAAATAGAAATAGATTAAAATTTTACCTGCATAATATTAATGGTGAAGAGAACAAATAATGTCTCTTGTAGAAAAGTTTAAAAATGTTACTATGATCTTCAGCAGTTTAATTACTGCCATTTTCTTTAGATATCTTATTTCCAATTAATTTTCTCTTTAAAATCTGATTGGAGAAATAAAAAAATTAGACATATACTGTATTCTTATAGTACATGAAAGTTGTGAATAAACCCCAAGAGCTTATATATACTGAATAAATTTTAACTCTTGAACATCCTGTAAAGTGACTACCTAGGTATGAAAAGATAACATTTCTCTAGTACAAAAGTTGCTTCAATCCCCATATGGCTTATTTTGTCTCTTTTGGAAATAAAGCTGTTCCAAACAACTTTATTACACACACACACACACACACACACACACACACACACACACACACAGAGAGAGAGAGAGAGAGAGAAAGAAAGAGAGAAAGAGAGAGAGAGAGAGATCAGACAACTCTGATTTTTGAGAGAAACTATCATTTTCTAGAAGAAACATTCACTATATGTGACCTATAAAAGCATACTTGTCAAATGCTTGTGTTCCATAACAAAAACATATTCTATAAATATAAATACTGTACTATTTTTTTTCTTTAGTTTAGAAGGGACATTTGGGCTATCAGGCCATTTTTAAATAAATATCTAAGGAAATATACTTCAGAGTTTCTGTGACTTATGTATTTCTGCACTAAAAAATTAGAATATCTGGGGTTGCAAATTAGATGAAAACACCCGCCTTATAAATTATGAAGATCCACAGAGCCATTGCTTCCCAGGAAAGTTGGCCCTCAGTTATCCCAGGGGTTGGAAAAGCATGACTGGTCACTAGTTTTTCTATGGTCCATGAACTAAGAATTATTTTTATATTTTAAAATAGTTGAAAAAATCCAATCATGATATGAGAAAATTACAGAAAACATCAATTGTCCATGACATTTTCATTTATATTATTATATTATTTTTAGTGTGTGAAAGGTAATTGAGGTAATAATATAATATATATTATATATTAGGTAATAATATAATATATATTATTATATTACATTATTCCATGAATAAGTTTGGGTTGAATACAGCCACAGATAATCACTGACATGTTTACTATGACTGCTTTCTTGATGCAGTGGCAGAGTTGTGTAGTTGTGACAGAGATTGTATAATCCTGCCCTTTGTACAAAATATCCAGACCCTTTAGATAGACCAATAGAAAGTTTTCCAAAGAATAAAAACCTATTAGCCTAATGAGCCAGTTGGAGATTCCAGAATTGTTATCTGTGTATATCCTAATAACATTTTTATTGCACTACTAATTGCTCAGGCCTGCCAACTCAATGAATAACTTTTAACATACACGATTATCAGTTGAACAATCAAAAATTGCTTTCTCAGCATAACCTTGTACTGCTGCGAAAATCAGTGTCTTTAGTGAGTTGTCAGACCCCAAATAAGATGTTTTGCCATTCTAACAAGGCATAATTCTTTATAGGATATTTGCTCCAAACCATCTAAGTTTTATTCTATATGTGATGTAATAAGTTAATATGACAAGTAAAGTGCCACATCCCTGACTAACCTCCCCTGTGCCTTAGAGTTCTCAAAGTGCTCTCTGGCGCCCTCTACTGTCTGGGCTGTGTAACAACTCAGACACCTTGAGGAACTGGCCATAGCTGTGATATCTTTTTTATATATTTTGTAGAAGTCATAGGGGCAGGCAACCCATAATTTAGGAACAGATCTGGTAATCTGTTCTACCTTAAGGGGAGTGTGTGTGTGTGTGTGTGTGTGTGTGTGTGTGTGTGTGTGTGTGTGTGTGTGTGTATGTGTGTGTGTGTTTAATTTGAGAATAAATAGAAATATTGAATCTCGAAACACAAATGAGAATATTCTGCATATGCACTGTGGTTATGTATGAATTTTCTTTGGCAAGTCAGAGTCAGTGATGTGATGTGCACACTTAGTCATCTTACATTTGCCAAAGTAATATGAGTACACAAACTCATGAATTTACAGCAAGCAATGTTTCCAAGTCACTTTTATTTTAAGAAATGTATATAATTGTGTACCTGCATTAAAACATTAGATTCAGAATATCATGATAATTATGCAAAAAAAAGAGGGTAGTTGTCTTACAAAACATGATACAAAATAAGAGTTACGGAAGTTGTGGATTTTAGGATTTGGGGTACACTGCCTTAGGTATCTTTTGGTTCATCAACAGTCAAGAACATGCTTTCTATACTAAAGGGAGAGTAATTTTATGTCTTCGTGCTGCTAAATTTAGAGTTGCAAATACATTTGTATAGAAGGATCAATATAAAATATATTTATTGCAATGCGTACAATTCCTAAACTCCTGCACTAATTAAACATCTTAATGTTTGGTGAAAATCATATTACTGTCATTACTATTATATTAATATGCAACATAACTTGCCATTTTCACAGTAAAATGATTTTTAAGACTTTCAGTGTATCTATGGTATGTCTATGCCAGTCCTTTTTTAGAAAAAGAATGCTTATTGCCTGATATTTCAAAATACTATAAAGTAAGTAAAATAAAAAGGATTGCCTCTTTAAAATGACTTAAAAATTTATAAAATGTAAGAAGCATGTAAAGTTTTCAAGAATAAAAGACAAGTCCATAATATCACTAACCATGAAGAAAAATATAGGCAGGACAAAGTTTCCTGAGGCTAAAATATGAAAGAAACCATCACAAGTTCCTAATAAATTCAAACTCCTAAAGTCAGTAATATAAGAATAAAAATTGGCAGTGGATATTATGCCTAGGAATATTTCTGGCCTATTACTAACATCTAAAATAAAAAAGCTTTAGAATCTATATTATGACAATATATGTATTGTCATAATATAACTAAGGAAAACAATGCATTTGTGTTTAAAGCATGCATTACATGTGACAATAATTTAAAATCTTTCATTTAGTGCTAGCTTTGAGACCTCCTAAAGCCAGGAAAAAGGAGAGTATGACCCAATGTTAACACTATCAAACAAAGTAACACAGTTGATGGAAAACACAGCAGTTGAGCACTCCCAGCAGAGGAAGGTGTGAATTTCCTCATACATCATCTTAATGGCAACATTTTCTACAAAGCGACATGGAGCACTCCTTTCATATTTCATGAGTTCTATTTGCCTGACTTCAAAATGCCAAATGTGCCAGTGAACAGTGCTTTAATATTCATGGGTTTTTGAGATGGCTTCGACAGTTGTCAACTAGAGAAATGACTTCATCAGGAAAGAATGTAACTTATGATTTCCAGCACACATATAAAATCATGTAGTCATTGGCATATGCATTCTATTTGAGAGGTATTATTTGCATAGTCATCTTTTATGAAAATTACAAAGCTATAAAATCTTTTACATAACAGTGAGACATCTGTAAATCTTATTTGGATATATACTTAGCATTTCAGAAAATTTTGTTAACCCCAGACATTTAATAATGGAGTTATTTTTACAAATGTCTTTTGAAAGGACAAAGCCCAGTAAGTATCCCAAAAGTTCTCTAAAGCATAAGTCATCACAACATAAATCACACGTGTATATGAACAATTCACATTTATTTCCCTTTTATAATTCAAAAGCATATTAAGTAATTCAGTTTATAGAAAAAAAAAATGCAGGATTTTTCTTTAGCCCAAAGGTTTGGATTTGGGGTCTTGAGTCTCTCAATTACCTTTCACACACTAAAAATAAAAATAAAATTTAAAATTACTCATGAAATAGAATTCACTAATGTTAATCTTAAAAGTTTTAGGAATTTTTCACACAATGTCAGTAATTCATAATACATTGAATAAATTGTATAAATCACACAAAGTCATAAGAATTTTTAGTGTGTATTATCTCATTGTATTCTCCCAAAAATCTTACAAGCTGGAAGAACCAATAGCATCATACCATTAGATTGAGAGTAATATCTAACAGTGATTCGATACTCACTGTTAACACATGCCAGTCACTCTTTTAAGCACGTTATATGTATTAGCTCAATTAATTTCAGTACTATAATTAACCACTTTTGTAGATGAGACAAATTAAGTAACTTGTCCCATATTTCCTCACTAGAACATTGATTAGGAGCCAGGCAGTCGTAGTCCTATAGCCTGAACTCCAACAGAAACTCTAAACTGTCAGATGTTAAACTACACTGATAACCCAGCTGACATTTCTACTCTAGGGTTGTTTCCATTTCTTTATTACACAAAGGTTATTCTTATTGACTGGTATATTTAATTCACTGAATTTAGCCTTGAAATAATATCTCTTTTGGGGGCTATTCTGTTAGCACTGAAAGTTACCCTGGGGATAACATGAAGTTTTGAAATTAAGTGTGATGTATTATCTCTTTTCTTTTTATTCATCTTTCCTTGTTCTTTAAGTTACAAGCATTCAAAGAGGCAATAGAGGTATGTGTGGAAAGATGGCTTGAGTTCCATACGTTAGATGATTGTACATTTCCTATTGGCTGGCACTTGGCCATGGACTATATATAGATACATATAAATTTTAAAAGCCTGAAATATTAATTTTTAGAGCTTGCTAAGATAACAGACCCAGTGCCCCTTACTTTCTTCTAGTACATGCCCTGTCACTTAACATGTATCAATACAATAACAGTTTATCTTCTCTGTGTTTATACGTGGGTTGTTTAGTATAATTCAAAAAATCAATAAACTGCGGAGACTAGAACTCTGAGACTGGAACTAACAGTATTCCTGCAGAATCTCCCCACTGCACAGCAATGCTCTTACATTTTCCTAGTCAGCTCTTTCTCTCATTCTCCATGGCATCTATTTGATCTTTCTTAAAAATATCTAGTCCTGGCCGGGCGCGGTGGCTCACGCCTGTAATCCCAGCACTTTGGGAGGCCGAGACGGGCGGATCACGAGGTCAGGAGATCAAGACCATCCTGGCTAACACGGTGAAACCCCGTCTCTACTAAAAAAATACAAAAAACTAGCCGGGTGAGGTGGCGGGCGCCTGTAGTCCCAGCTACTCGGGAGGCTGAGGCAGGAGAATGGCGGGAACCCGGGAGGCGGAGCTTGCAGTGAGCCAAGATCCGGCCACTGCACTCCAGCCTGGGCGACAGAGCAAGACTCCGTCTCAAAAAAAAAAAAAAAAAATATATCTAGTCCTTTTCTTTCCCACCACTTTGTGCAGATGGCCATGCCTACTATTTCATGGGAAAACTAGATACTGTGATGCTGTACCTGCTCACATAAAAACATGAAAAATGCCCTCTACATTCCTCTCTTTTCCTTGTCCCCCCCTGTTATGCTGTAAAAGCTTAACAACTCTGCCTGTGCCCTGAATGCTGCCTCATTCCACTTCCTCAAAGTCCTAACTCTTGTAGTTATCTTTTTTTATCTAGAGGATACAAAACTTTGTATCATTTAGAATGGGACAGACTATGCTGAAATAACAAATAAACCTCAAGCCATCTTCAAATCATGAGCAATATTGCTATATCCACACTATTACTGCCCATTCAATTCTCAAAATTAGTTTCAGTTTCTGGAAGTAATCACCAATAACTTAACTTTAAAAAAAATTCTGGAGACCAGGAGCGTTGGCTCAAGCCTGTAATCCCAGCACTTTGGGAGGCCGAGGCAGGTGGATTATCTAAGGTCAGGAGTTTGAGACCAGCCTGGCCAACATGGTGAAACCCCGTCTCTACTAAAAATATAAAAATTAGCTGGGCGTGGTGGCACAAACCTGTAATCCCAGCTATTTGGGAGGCTGAAGCAGGAGAATTGCTTGAACCTGGGAGACGGAGGTTGCAGTGAGCTGAGATCATGCCATTGCACTCCAGCCTGGCCAACAGAGTGAGATTCTGTCTCAAAAAAAAAAAAAAAAAAATTTAGAGATAATATTCTCAGTCCTCTCTTAATCATCTATTCAGCCTTATTTGCAAATTCTGTGTATCTCCCTTGAAACACTCTTTCTTTTGTTTTTTTTTCCTGATATACACACATATTTTTCCTGGCATTTTAATTCCAAACTTAATTTTTTATATAATCCTGAACATTGATATTTGTGAGAGTTTAAGTATTTTTTCTTCTCTTTTAAATATTTCATCTTTTCTTCAGCCCAAGTCCAATTTACTAAAGAGAGTTTATATATTCTATCCTCCAGTTTAATATATACACATTGTTCTTGCTTTGCTGAGTTCTGATATATGTAAATTTCAGTAACTATTGTTTACTTACATAACACCAAACCCCCAACAGCAAAATTCAAAATTCGAATTCAAAACTGTGAGTAATTATGTGACGTTAATCTTTGCTGCTAGCTCTTTAGTGCACAAATTAATACATTAAATAATAGGTATGCATCATGATCAGTTACCAACCCCATCACTTTCTTCAAAGTCTGTTGGTGGTTGGTCACTGGTCATTTGTTGTTAAATTCACAAACAGCAAAGCCTGCAGTTATGTTGATTCTTTGTCTCCCAGTTATGAATCCATGTGATATATTTTTAAATGGATACGTGAAAGAGAGTTGGCCAAGAAAGATGAAAGAGCAACAAGGAAATAGAGAGTGATAATGCCAGAAGTGAAATTCAAATAGAACGTAAAATAGATCGATAGAAGAAGTAGCTAACCCTGAAAATGTTGGCATTGGCACTGTCCAAGAGAATCTAGATCTTGCTCTGCTGAGATATTCTGTTTTATTATTCATTACAAGCATATTTCACTGGTGCCATTGGGCTTGGTTATAACAGCTGCTTTGTAATCCTCTTCTCTTCATTTTGACACCAGGATATTTCATGATCAGGCTCCACTAATTGTTCTATCTACTGATCATGTGTCACATTTATTTTGTTCTTCTTGTCAACTAATTTTGCAAAATATCATTGGTATTGTGAATTTTGTATTGTTG
Organism: Macaca mulatta; assembly: GCF_049350105.2. Lineage (NCBI taxonomy): Eukaryota > Metazoa > Chordata > Mammalia > Primates > Cercopithecidae > Macaca > Macaca mulatta. The sequence goes on from NC_133410.1 coordinate 180,478,301, forward strand.
ATTCTGTTATATTCTCCCAAAGAGTGTTGACTTTTTTGTTTGTTTAACTGGCATATAAGTTTGTTTGGTGTAAGCCGCAAACTTTTGTATGTAACCCAAAAAATATTTTCAATGTGGTGAACAAAATTTGTATATTTTACATTTTGAGACTTCTTGATATTTGTTCTTTAGCCTAGAAAGTGAAGAAAAATAACAGAAGCTGAGAAGCTTTTTAATGAGGAAGTCTTAAAAGTATGATGAGCAAAATAACATTCATTGATATCCAGCAGACAAATGCTGAAGGTAGAAAACTAGGTTATATATTTGAGTATTTTGCCAGAAGCTTTGGCTATATTAGCAGCTGTCATCATGGGGAGATTTCCACCATTATGTAGTTTCTCTAGCAGGGGACAGTAAGGAAGGAGTTGTGGAGAGAAAGCAGGAATCTACAAAGGACAGTTCATAACAGTGCATCGCCAAAAACTTTCCAAGAGGAACACACGAGAACTGAGAAGTGAAAACAGCCTCTGGAGGCTCCCAGTCAAACGTGCAGAAGAGAAGGGGAGTGGGGAATCTGCCTGAGCAGATGGGCAAAATGTTTAAACCAAGGTTAAGAAGGTTAACCAATAACATAAGGTTAATATGCAATTGTCAGTACCTATAAAGGGAAAAACTTTGGGACAACTCATTCTACTAAAATGACTTGATTGCGTCTAATGTTAACATATTTTATTCCAGAGTAATTTCATTAAGATGAAGTTAATTTACATGCTTACTTTTGCTGTGAGAAAGACAACTTCAGGGCTACAAAAAAATTACTTTGTATTTAAATATAAATAAAAATATTTGCAAACCATATAAATTTGCAAAAATATCAGTCCTTTGGAAAACATATGTTTATGAAATAGTAATTTCATCAATTATAGTGAGCAACACACTTTGAAAGAAACACAAAGACAAGGTCCCTGGGTTTCCTGGTTTTCTATAACAATGATGGCATGATGGAAGTGAGAATAAAATGGAGACTAAAAAAATGGCATGTTAATAATCATTGCACTTTCTGGATCTTGCCTATGAAAGACATATTTTATGTATCAACAACCAACAAGTTAAATACTTACAAAATAAGTTTTAGACTGATATTAAAGGTATTTCTCTGGAAAGATTTTTCTCAGCTATTCTCATCTATCTGTTTGTTCTTATTTTTTTTCTCAGTTTTACTCTTTTGTAATATGCAAAGAACTTTGTTCTTTTTATGTCCCTTTTATATTTTTTACTTTTTGCTTTCTTTTTCCTAAGACTTCGTTTTTCATAACATATGTTTCTTTTTTTAAAATAATGTAATAGAGTTACCCTCTTTCAGATGTTTCAAAATAAATAGTTGTGAGAAAAACAATTTGCTTACTGGTTCAACTTCTACCATGCCATTAATAATGACTAATAATTATAAAGATAATAACTATTGATGGTCTAATATGTTATTTGAATACATAATTTTGATTAATTCTTACAATGACGCTTCAACATGAAAACAGTATCTTCAATTTACAGCTGATAAAATTGATACTTAAAGAGACCAAGTGATTTTTCAAGGTTAGGTGACGAACTGGAAGAGCCAGGATTCCAACTACAATTCCCGTTTTCTCACATGCATTGCTTTCACACTTTCACACTTTGATCATAATTATTTGTTAATATCTTAGAATAATTAAACTATTAATGTCATTATATATCTATTGATGACTTGCAACTGCACATTATAATTCTGTACAAGTCAATTATAATACCTACAATAACATTTGTCTTAATCGGTTGAGTGTTATTACATATTATATTGCTGATACAACAATAATTTTCATTATTTATACGATCATTTATAAAGAACTTAACTAAATAGTATACAATGGCATTATTAAAAGTTCTGAGGGATGAAAGGAAAATTGAAGTCTAATATCTAATTGTTTTTATATTTCAGATTGCTAATCACAGCCATCTCATAATTTTACATAATGTTGATGATTGCATGAGTTGGGAACATTTTCTATTAGGTTTATTCATCCCTATGAATCAGAACTTTGACACTCACAATAGCAAGGAAAGTGATTTACTTAGAATGGTGTTATTCTTTGCATGGCGTTTGCTCTTTTTCAAAGGCAGCATTTGACTTTTTCTTTGAAATCATCTTATTGCTGAGTGTCTTAACATTTAGTGGGCAACAAGCTATCAATTATATTAAGAAAGAGTTCTACATGCTGATCTAATGCAGTCATTGAGAATATTTTTGAAACATATTTGAAATTAGAAATTTTAGCTGAATCTGAAAGACCTTTCATTGTGAACCTTAGCTTAAATAATTTACAGACATTTGTAATCCACTACTAGAGGAATTCAAAAGTACCAACCTGTGATTATATCCTAAATATCTTAGTCCCTTTAGGAAAAATGACAGAGTATCTAAAATGATTTAAAGGCTTTTTTTATGATTAACAAAACTGTAATTCCCTACATTAGAACTATTTCATTGAATAAACACTTATTGATCACTTATTGTATGCCTGGCCCTTTGCTACAGGTGTACTTTGTATAAATTGATAGTAGCAAGGAGTAATTTATAAAGCGCCATAGGTCTCAGTGTGGTGGATTAAAGATGGCTGCAAATACATCAGCACTGTTCTCACTGAGATGTGAAGATTTTGTATCCTCTTCTTGACTCTGGTCTAGCCTGTGAGTATTTCCACAAATAAAATGTAGTGGGAACTGAGGTTATGCCATTTCCAAGTGTAGCTTTAAAGAGAACTGGCAGCTGATACATTCTTTCTCTTCGATTACTCAACTCCAGTTAAGAAGTATAACTATTATACTGTAAAAAGCCAAGACTCCCCTCTTGGAAAGCCATTTGAAAAGGTCATATGTAGAAAGCAGGGGGTATTCAGCCACGTTCCAGCTGCGACAGTCCTCAGCCATTCAATTAATAGCACTGATACCCTGAAAATTTTAAGTAGACACATTTTCTCCAGTATGCCTTGTTCCAACTCTTAATCCCAAAACAATGAAATTTAATAATAACAAATTTTGTTTTAAGCCCTATGAGTTTCGGCAAACTCTGCTACTAACAGAATTTGTGATATTGGGAATTTTATTTGAACTATTTATACCTGCAATTGTAAATAAATAAAACGATAGTGTCTATCACATTATTTTGACTAATGAGACACTGACCTTGATGTTTCTAAACTGTATATGGCACATACAAATAAGCCTTTAACTCCATAACTTGTATTTCCAGCCTAGACTTCTCTTATGGGCCCAGACATAATCATATATCTAGTTGCTTACTAAGCAATTCTACTTAAACATTCTATAGCACTTCAAATTTGTATATTCAAACTTTTCATATTCCCTCGCAACCTGCTCCCCTTTCTGTGTTCCCTATTTTGGCATATGGCACCCCATCTATTTAGTTTCACAAGCAAAATTCTCAGTTATCTTTGATGCTTTTCTTTTTATTATCTGGAAAAAAATCTGCTTTTTAAAAAAATATACAAAACAATTCAAAAATGTTTTCACTTCTTCTCCCACTGCTGCTACCTTTCTCAACTCATCTTTCTCTTTCTCTCTCTCTCTCTCTCTCTGACTATTCTGATAGACAACTCATATCACTCAGACTTCTGCTCACTGACTATATCAACTTCTGTCACTGCTCCAAGTTTTTACCTTGTTCTATCAGAACAATCTTTAATAGCAAAAAAAAAAAAAAGGTAATTATTGTGATGCATAAAACTATTCAATGAATTCAACAGAAAACAATTAAAAATTTGAAACACTGTGTTATAGACTCTCCAGTATCTCTGGCCTTTGGCACCTTTCCAGACTGATAATGAGCCACCGTCTTTGTTGATCACTACATTTCAGTCACACAACATTTTGGCCTATTTTAAAAATATGTCCCTCCCTTTCTCATCAGGGCTTTGCAAAGCCTTCTGTGCACATTCTCACGGAGTTAACTAGCAATTATTTAGGCTTTTGTACAATCATTTCTTCCTCAGGAGAATTCTCTCTGACAAACTCAGGTTTGAATAAAATCTCTTAAACGTAATCTCTTTATACAGTATCTTCTTCATGAAGTTCATATAATTCAAATGGATTCCTTTTGTGTGTGTGTTTTTATTATTACCATTTGTATTATTTGAGGCTACAGCACAAAAAGGGCTAAAAGTGGAAACCAGCAATGAAAGGTAGGGAAAACTGATAAGATATGATGCAAACTTTCAATATTGTCAGAGGCCAGGCTTTATTAAAGGATAATCATATTTCTCAGCACGCTGAGCTATGGATCTTATACATTGATTTACTCACATTTATACACACATGTGCATGTGTATATATAAAGACACAATGATATATAACCATAGCTATACTTTTTCATCTTTTAAAGCTTTTATGTATAGGATTAGAAGATGGGTTACAAATGTTAAATAGATAGAACAGTTACTAGTTTCCACAAGCATTTGTTTGGTGTATAAATATTCCAGGAAATTTTCTGGAAATACAGGAAATAGTATTATCTAACATAAGGCAAAGTGTTCTCTACCTACTCTTTGTTGAAGATTTTCACCAAACACTAGTATAGTTTTAAATGCAAAGCTATCTTCAATTTTGAAAGGTATGGCCTTTCATCCATGATTACAAACAGGCCCTTATTTCATTTTCTGTTCTGTTTAAATGTTTGCTTTAAATGTCACAAGTTTATGGTATGCATATTAAATAGGGAAACATAACTATTCTTTGTAGACATGAGAGTAAGCTTTAAAGAGATCTGTTAGTCTACTTTAAAACAGAATCACAACTTCTGTATTAGGAAACAGTGTAAGAAAGGAAAAAGATGAAGATGAAAGTTGATCTTCCCACTTAGCACTAGGATCTTAACAAAAACATTGAGATTCTTCGTGCACAAAATTAAGAGGTAAGAAAAAGTCAGTTCTAAGTCTCTCCCAATTTTAACATTCTACCATATTTTAATTACAAGTCACCTAAAATTCCTTCTGGCCACTTCCTATTAATACAAAGGCACTATTGATAAAATGGTCATATACTTGATACTGTTATCCATTGAACATTAAAATAATATTAGGCTGGTACAAAAGTAATTGTGGTTTTTGCCATTACTAATGCCATTATAAATATATGGCACTTTAAAGTCAAATTGAAAAATGCGTACTATCATTTGTTTATATTTTTGGTGTTACATTTCAAGCATGTAGTGAGAAGCATTAAGAAAACCGAAGTCTAGCTTACCCTGAGAATGTAAATTTTATCTTCAGATATATGCCTTTCACATAAAGAAAACTCAACAGACTTAGGGAAACAAATAAAAATGAAAGTAACATCAGGCCATTTATTTTGAAATTGCTTTTGGAAAAAATCTCGTATCTTTTACTTTGCCACCATTGAATAAATTATTTATTAAAACCCAAAGTTCTATAATGATTATATTGTACTAATATTCAACAAATTATATTCTAATTATATGCTTGTAAATGCTGAGAAGTGTCACAATTGTATAATACTGGGAAAGAGATGAGTTTAATTTTGCTTTTTTTCATTGTAATTGATTTATCAGACTCTCTAGAGTTATTAATCCTTTGTAACAGAGTTTAAACAATTGTAAATTCAGACACTTGCCTTTGAAATTGTGATAACTTCAAATAATAAGGCATACCCAGAAAACTTTGCATGACTTAAAATATCTATTTGAGCTACAAAATTAGATAAGCCTTCTTCTTTTCTATAAAATATCGACATCTACAAAATTATATTTCAATTACTTTTTCTATACAATATAATTCAATGGGTGCACATAGATAGTTATTGGATGAAAAAAATGTAAAACCCATGTCAAGTATGCCAGCCTGTGCTGTGTATCACCAACTGTAATTTAAATGTTACTATTTTATTCTTATATAATTTTGGCTTTTCATTGTTCATGATATATACTAATTAGCCAACATTTTACCTTCATTTAATATATTGTTCTCAATATCATACAAAAACTTTCAGTGTTTGATTAGAATATACTTGAAACAATGTTTAATCTCCATACTTTTCTTCATCTTCACTATAATACAGTAAAGCACTGTGCTCCTAAAGAGGCAAGCTTACATAAGGCCAGTTTTGCCTTTGTACCATGAAGCAGATGGGTTTGAATTATATTCTAATGCAAAAGGAACTCCACAAAATTTCTCCATATTTATGTGGAAAAATATAGCCTGTTAATTGCAGTGTTTTAGAATTTATATACTTAAAAATCAATATAAAATTTCCCTAGATTAAAGTCTTCTCAGTGTTTGCTAATTTAATTATAAACAGTATCGTAAACATTGTAAGTCAGGTTCTGGCATTTTGAGATTTTTTTTTTAAAGGGTCAAATACATGATTTAAAAATAATTTCATGTTCCACATTGTATTAAATGCTTTCCAAACACTCCATACATAATTTGGTATTTATAGAAAAAGGACCATTATGTGAGATGCAAAACTACTGTTAGGCATGTAAACTGATATTTCATGTTTTCCTCAATAGAAAAATATCTCCATATTTATAGGCAGTTAATAAACCAAATGTAGGTCATTTAGAAATTCACATTAAAGTTTAATTATTGCGCACTGTACAATAGAACTGAAAAAAAAAAAAGAAAAGAAAAACTAAACAAATTCCTCCTATCTAACTGAGATATGGTACACTTTGACCATCTTGTCCTCATTCCCCTGGTCACACTTCTGTCTCTGTAATCACCGTTGTACTCTCTGTTTCTATGAGTTCGATTTAGATGTAAGTGAGAACTTGTGTTGTTTGTCTTATTGTGCCAGCTTATCTCACTTAGTATAATGTTCTCCAATACCATCCATGTCTTGCAAATGACAAAATTTTCTGCTTTTCTAAGGCAGAATACTATTTCATAGTGTATATATACCACATTTTTATGATCATTTCATTCATTGATGGACATTTGATTCCATAATTGATTGAGTTGATTTCAATCAATTGAATTGGTTGATTGCAAAATTGATTCCATAACTTGGCTGTTGTGGATGATGTTGCAATAAACATGGGATTGCAGATATTTCTCTGATATATTTATTTTAAATCTTTTGGGTAAATACCCAGAAGTGAGATTGTTAAATCATATGGTAATTCTAATTTTAGTTTATTATTATTATACTTTAAGTTCTGCAGTACATGTGCACAACATACAGGTTTGTTACATAGGTACACATGTGTCATGTTGGTTTGCTGCACCCATCAACTCATCATTAACATTAGGTATTTCTGAAGAAATTCCATATAGTTTCCCATAAGCTCTGTACTAATTTACATTTTCACTAGTTGTATACAAGGGTTCCCTTTTCTCAGCATTGTCACTGACACTTGCTATCTTTTGTCTTTTTTATAAAACCCACTCTGAAAAGTGTGAGATGATATCTCTTCACGGCTTTAATTTACATTTTTCAAATGATCAACCATGTTTTTAAAAATAGATCTGCTGGCCATTTGTGTATCTTCGTGTGAGAAATGTCTATTCAGGTCTCTTGTCATATTAAAATTGGGTTTCTTTGCTGTTGAGTTATGTGAGTTTCTTATATATTTTGTATGTTTACCCCTTATCAAATGTATGATATTCATTTGATAAATGATTCTCTCCCAATCTTTAGATTGTCTCTTCACTCTGTTAATTATTTTCTTTGCAGTGCAGAAGCTTTTCAATTTGATGTAATTTCCTTTGTCTATTTTTGTTTTTATTGCCAGCCCGACCATCTACTTTATGTTATATATTTACTTTTTCAAACATGACAGCTAATCTTGCCATTTTTTCAAAGACATATATTCAGAGACATCAGGGGATGAGGTTCTACATTCTGAGATTTTCTTTGAGAAAACTCCCATTAATTCTTGTGAAATAAAGGAGAAAATGATTGCTTATCGAAACAAACTAACCTGCTGAAAATAAACATCTACTTTCCTTCAAACCTTGCACTCATTTCCTTTAATTGACCCAATTGCTGCCACTTTGGCCTCCCCACGCTCCCCGTGCTCTGTATTGATTCCCTGGGAGGGTTGCATTGAGGCAGTGGCTCTCAAATCTAAATTTTCCATTCAGTTTTACCCTCTATTAGTTGAAACAGACAACACCATCTCCTCACTAAAGATATATGCTACAGAAGTATACAAACAGGTCCTGGAGCCTAGGGCATTCATTAAAATAGAAATACCATAAACATTTATTATATCAGAAATGGGAGACTGCACACCACTGACCGAACAACAGATGTGTCAAAATGATGCATTAGTTGAATTTTGCCGTGCTTTCCTCTTCCTTTTCTACCTGAGAACAAAGCAATGTACTAGTTAGAAAAAGCAAAATAAAATAAATTCAGAGACTGAGTTGCAGAGTAAATGATATCAAAACTCTCTGCAGATTTAATAAAAGTAAATTGCTAGAGGTCGTTACTTTTCATGTTTATTGATTTTTGCAGTCAATATCATTATTAGCTAGTGGAGAAAAAGATTTATCATGAAGTTCCAAAATACAGAGTTAAAGGAAGAGGAAAATTCAGGTAGTTCTCTATTTAAGGAAACATTGTACTCACAAACTATTATCAAAAAACAAAGAATTGATAGTCAACGTTTTTTTTAAAAAAAGTTTTCTATAGTCATGAAAAGGTATAGATTGTGTAAAAGAAGGTTGTGCTTATTTTTAAAAATTAATATTGTATTATTGTGTTAATATAAAAATTTTAAATGAAGCAAAAATGAGTAAAACATTTTTTCCACTTGAGTACACCAATTTATATTTTCTACTACTGTTCTTCAGGTTCCTGAAGCCCCCTGATAACCTAATAGCAATGTTACTAATAACATTGCAAACTCCTTGTATAAACTCCACAAAGACAGGAAACTTGTTTATCTTTCTCTTATCTTCACAGTGCCTGGCATATCATAGAATCAATAAATATTCTTGAATGAAGGAAGAACCAGCAAGTTTCAATGTAATTTTGAAGGGACTAAGTCATCAACTGAGGGGAATAACTTGGGTGAACCGACGGGAATAATATCCTTTTGCTATAATATCCCATTACTATGCTAATGTTTCAGTGCAAAAGAAGCCAAAATGAAGAGACCAAACTCCATGAACTTAAAAAATGGATTTATAGATACAGAATATCCAGAAGCCAAAACTTATACTTTCTGATATGTCCAGAACTATTTCAGGTTAAATTTTTGATTCTATTCCTGCATCTCTGAAGCAAAACTCATAAGCACAGCTATTTGAACAAAATATCTGCTAATCTAAGCCATTTTCCCTCAGTCACCACAGAAGGCTATAATCATAGATGCTACTTATGAGTCAATGATTCCTTCAAATGGTTTAGTTATCAATAAAACCATCAAATGGACCGTTTCCCATAAACTTGGATGAAAACTATTATGTAGATTATATTATTTGATGTTAAAATATTGTTTTCATGAACTAAAATTTGTCTTAAATGTAACAAATGTAAAATTTGTACATTTTGAAATAATAACCAATCTGTTTTAAAATTTCCCACTGAAAAGTTTTTCATTTTTTATTTTATTTATTTATTTATTTTTGTCACACTATCAGAAGCATTCTTGCAGCCCCACGCCAAGCACTAACCGCATGCAGAGCACAATGCTCTAATTTGCATCCTCCAAAAAAAGACAGCTCAACCAGACTTAATGTATTTTGGCTGGCAATTTGTATGCCTAGTCTCTGCCCAACATACTTTAGTTTGAAAGAGCCAAGCTATAAAGCCTGGAATGATAGTTTATAATAGGAAGCTTGATAGAGTTGTTTCCACTGCTATTTTATCAGCTCCAGCAGGAGCGCAATTTGTTTCTTAAAGAGATGGGAGTGTTCCTTGTAGACAGAAGAATACCAGTGGGTTTTACAATGATTATTTTGGAGAAGTCATCTTTTCTACCTTCTGCAAATGCTATAGTATTTTTAGGTTATTTTATAATTTGTGTATAATCATAAATTATATATTTCTTTGTGGGTCTAGTTTAATTTGTAAAATACTGGGACTTCATGAAACCAGATTTTTTTTATATATATTAAGCATTCACAAGAAGTAAACTTCAGTTAACTTTGTTCTCTTCATTAGGAACTTTCCCTGCATACACTTGCCTGGAGGGAGATCAGTGAACAAAAAGAAACAGTAGAGAGATTTTGCCCATTTCTTATCTTTATTAAACTCCTGCCCACATGCCATTAGATTATCCTTTTTACCTTTTATAAAATAGTAATTGTCAATTACTTTACATTTCCTTTTATATTTAGCTCTTTTGGATATTCTTAAATTATTAAACAGAAAACTTAGTTTATCAGTAACAAGCCATATAATCACAGAATTTCACAGAGAAGTTTTACCAGCTACAATATCATGGGTGGAAAGATTGAATTCTATTTTACATGGCTTCTCAAGACCACGTTTATTCTCAAATGTAGAAAATGTACTCTTGCCAACTCAAGGTAACGTAAATATTTCTAATAAAAAATGCAGGCTCAGTCAGGTGCAGTGGCTCACGCCTGTAATCCCAGCACTTTGAGAGGCCGAGGCAGGTGGATCACCTGAGGTCAGGAGTTTGAGACGAACTTGGCCAACATGGTGGAACCCCGTCTGTATTAAAAATACAAAAGTTAGCCTGGTGTGGTGGTGGGTGCCTGTAATTCCAGCTACTCAGGAGGCTGAGGTAGGAGAATTGCTTGAACCCAGGAGACAGAGGTTACCATGAGCCGAGATCACGCCATTGCACCACAGCCTGGGTGACAAGAGTGAAACTCCGTCTTAAAAAAAAAAAAATGCAGGCTCTATGGAGTAAATTCTCAATCAAATATAGGTATTTTTCCCACTTTTACTCTCCTTCATTTTCTGGCTGGCAGGCTGGACTTTAGTAGTGGTAACTTTGGTTTTATTCTCTCAGAATCAGTCCCTGAGCCTATGATGTTATCAAACTAAACTGCGATAGGCTCACTGGGCCAGTAAGGCCAAATACCCACACCAAGGTTTGCAGCAGGAGAAAGGAAGGCATTTATTTGCAGGGCACCAAGAAAGGATAATCAGGCAGTTCAGGCTTAAGTCCCAACTTCCCCAATGGCTTTCAGGTAAGGGTTTTCTTAAAGGAAAGTGTAAATTTCAGGAAAGCAGAAGTTACAGGCAAAATCATAAATCAATACATAGAGGTTACACAATGTTTGGCCTAAAGTCATACGTAGATTTAAAGTTCATCTGATTTGCAGTTGGTTAAAAAAGAGAAGCTTTGTTTAAAAATTTGGGGTGGGCATAAAAGAACTTTAGCTTGTGGCTCCTGGATGTGGCTTCCTCCAGTCCCTTCAGGAAAAAATGTAGAACAAAGAACATAAGTGATCTGAGTTTAGTCCTTAGCATCCCCATTTGGTGTGGATCCAGATTTCAGCAAACCAACTCAGGGATGTTTGTTACCTTTAGTTTCTAACTTTCTTGCCTATTGTTTTGAGCTATTATTACCTTCTTGCTTATCAAGTTCCTTATATACTTCTCCAGGCTAGCTAGGTCCCTGGAAGAAATTCAAGATTTTTCTTTAATTCTATGTTTGGGTGGGCCCACAGGCCAAGAGGGGTCCCTGCTCCCTCTCAATGATTCAAGTGAGAATAATTTATCTGGAAAATGAACTTAGGAAATACTGGGAAAGCAATGAGGAAATAAGATGGAATGCTAGTTAAGAAAGTATGGTTATCATCAAGGTTACTAATGTGTCTAATGAATTTGTTCTTGCTGGGGTATTCTTGGCATTTGTAACAAGGCACCTCATAGGTTTCTTCCTGAAACCTAAGAGTAGGAGTATTTATGATGCACTGTCATCAATCTTGGCAAAGGCAGAGTGTTAGTGAAGCAGGAGAGTTCCCTGACCCCTCTACAGGATGTGTGACAGGGGTGTGGCTTGTGTTTTCAGCACCATGCACTTAAATCCCTTACAGGAAGGGGAGCATGCAGACAGGCAGGTGCAAGAGCTCAGGTGAGTGTTTTGGGGCTCCATCCGCTTGGTAACGTCTAGGGGTGGGTACCTATGATTTCCAAAGCCCAAGTGGGAGTGTGTTTCAGTGCATTCTTCTAGCTTTGCTGTCCATAGATGGCTTAAGTGTTAACCAGCTCAGTGCCCTCTTGATACCCGGGTCCTTGTCTGCCATCCAGGAAGAATCACATTACACATGGACTTGAAGGATAAATTCAGGGATCTTATTAAGTGGTGTAGGTGGCTCTCAGTGGGATGGATGGGGAACTGGAAAGGGGATGGAGTGGGAAAATGATCTTCCCCTGGAGTTTGGCTATCCAGTGGCTGATCTCCTCTCTGATCATTCCCAGCCAGACTCCTTTCGGCATTCAGACGTTCCTTTTCTTCTTGCCTTCTCTACCACACTGTCCTGCCATTCTTATGCTCTTCTGTTAATCTCCTCATAGGTTCTGGAGCCTGGGGTCTGAGGTTTATATGGGCACAGGATAGGGGAGCATGACAGGCCAAAAGGCAACTTTTGGGCATGAAAACAGGAATGCCTGTTCCCAATTAGGGCCATGGGTTTCCAAACTTGCAGATGGGGCCTTTGCCAGGGAACCACTCTTTTGTACCCATTATTTCCCTATCTCCTGTCCATCTAATTAGTTTTCTGACACCTTGGTAACTGACAAAGCAAATCAAAGCTTTGGGCAAAAGGGTATATAGAGTCAACCTTTCAAGCACTGATAGGGCTCTGGGGCTACACTCTCTAGCTCTAGCCTCTCCCTTGTCGGCACTGTCATATAGCTTGATATGGTGATCCTGACTCCTCTGCAGCCATCTAGGAGATGAAATATTACCTGTAAACTTTTATTTTACTAATAGCTCATTTTCACTTTGTATTCACCTATGACCGCTTAGATACTAAAAAACAAAAAAAAAAATGGACTCTGAAAAAAGAGTCCTCACATATAATTTCAGAAGCACTGCCTTAGAGGGCTTCTAGTTCTGATCTTATATCCCAGTCATGGAAATGGAGCATTCGCAATTTTATATTATTTCAGTAGAGCCTCAAAGCAGAGAGGATGTAGGACATGTACCACACTTCCCTGGGAAGAGCTCGGGGACACCGTGAGCTTATTTAGAGATGAACGTGAACACACCCTTAAAGACCTATGTACATCTTCACAACCTTAATAGTAACCACAAGCTCCAGATGGGCTGTCTACCCCAACCCATTCACCAGCCAGATGAGAGCCAAGTTCAGAGCAGGAGCTGGCCACCAGAGGAATCCAAGCATTAGTGCAGACCACAGAGTGCATGAGCTGGTTTATCAGGTAACCCGTAAAAAGCAAACGGCTACAATGCAGATCAAGACAAGATAGGGTGGTTCGTCTCATGGATGCTTGTTGTTGAATCAGGACTTTAGGGTCATGTAGTGTCACCATCATCTCTTTCTTTTGTGATCGCTTTTGCCCAGGGTAGACAAGGTTAGCTTTGCTATCACTTTGTATTTGGAATCAATTCAACCTGACTTCCTACAGGGCTTTAAGCTTTGATATTTGAAGTCAAACTTTTGGTATTCAGAAAACCTTTTATCTCATGAAGTTTTCCTATTTAACTGTCTCTACTAGTATAAACATACATACATATTCACCCATACTGTCTCTCACACACAATTGTATTTGCTTTAAAAAAAAAAAAAAAAAAAAAACCTAAGTTATACGTGCCCTTTCTCTTCAAAACAAGTTACATGAAGTTGTGGTTGCTGCCGGAACGTCAGGGGAAGGGGAATGAGTACCAGGCAGCACAATGAAAGAAAACTTACTATGTAAAATAATATTCAAGACTTATGCAGTAACATGTAAATAGGAGAAAAATAAAATACAAATAAATACAACTAAGGCTGATTTTAAGATAAATGAACTCAGGTGTAATTACCATTTTCATTAGATACCTAAACATATTTTTACCTGGAATAAGAATCTGCATACCAAATTTTAGTGATGAGAATTTTGTAATTTCTGAATCATATTTTATGTGAAAAGATTTTGAGGATTTCTTTGAAAACAGACATGGTGTTTAAAAAAAAAAAACACACAATAATACAGGGGATCAACAGGAGAAGCAGGTGCTATCCCCAGTCATTATAGTCAACTTAATAAATACTCTGCACACAGACTCCAAAACCTATGAGCATTGATCCAAAAGAAAAATCATTAAGGTGAGGATAGAGGTAGCCATTCTCTTGAAAGCTGCTTCCTTCAGTGCCTGTGGTGTTGGCATAAATAGCTCAAAGCTGTCTGGAATTAATTCTTTTCTAAAGGGACTGCTGAAAAAGACAGGAACATGTGTTCTTGGCAGAAAAACAAAGGGTTTTAAAGTACCTCAGTATTTATCCCACTACAAGCCAACTTAGTGCATTATATTCATATCAAAATTGTACCTCTACAACTGGGGGAGAAGTTTATAGCTGCTGACAAAATTTTCCATACACTTCAATCAGAAGGAAACAAATGAGCTGTGTCTATGTGTATGGTGTGCGTGTATGCACGCATGCACATATTTTGTGTGTCTGTGTACCTGAGTATATATGAACATGGAACATTTTTTACAGGAATGGGTCCCCTAGCAAAGGAGGCAAGACTTTTAACTTTTATCTTTTGAAGTTATGTAAATTTTTATAATAAATAACATATATCCATGGGATGAATAAAAACTAAAATAATCACAAATTATGAATTTCTAAATCAAAGTACAATTGTATTTCCAAAACAAAATCCAAAATTAATATGCATATTCTAAAATATGTTCATAGTTAAGGAAAACGTTATTTGTTCATGTTGAGAAATACATTTGGCTTACAGAGACCAGGAGGCTTTCTAAAGTTAGAAATCTTTCTTTCTAACTCTACACTTTAACATATTTAGAGATACTTCATGAGAAATATGATATACATATTTAATTTTTCTATTAATATTATAATTAATGTTTGATAATGGTAACTCCAATATATTGCAATAACGTTAGATATTAGAGTCATTCTTATCACACACATATTTTTATAACAGGGTTTTCAATCAAGGGTCAAAGAATCAGAATTCAAATAGAAATAATTTAAAGGGCACATTTTATATTTTACATAATTTATTTAGATGAATTAAACATGAAAAGTGTCTTAGTTTATTTAGGTTGCTATAATGAAATTAGTGGAATGGCTTATAAACAACAGACACTTGTCACAGCTCTGGAGGCTGGGAAGTCTAAGATCAAGGCTTCCAGCAGGGTCAATGTCTGGTGAAGTCCCACTTTCCGGGTCATAGATCAGAGATCTTCTGATTGTGTTTTCACAAGTTGGAAAGCGCCTCTTTTATAAGGAGATTAATCTTGTTCACAAGAACTCCACCCTCATGGTCAAACCACTTCTCAAAATCTTCATCTCCAAATATTATAACATTGAGGGTTACGTTTCAACATAAGAATTTTGAGGGAATTTAAACATTCAGTTTAAAGTACAAAAGTAACCATATACAATAGTATAAAGGAAGCCTAAATAATGATTCTTGTCAAACTCATATTGTCCAATTGCTGAACTTTGAAACAAACGACAAGTAGTGCCTTTTCATTAATGATCAAAAGAAAGTTGTTATTTCTGTTTCTTGATCCAAACATTTTGATAATCGGAATTAATTATTACAACTTAAAGTTGAAGAATGTATGTAAGAAACTTCGACTGTCTCAATGTGTCATTCAAATAGGAACTAAGAGATATCCAAACCTTAGTATTCAGCTTTTCTCCTTATGGGTCCAGACCATTAGAACTAAATGCATGGAAACACGTCCAAATGGAAGACAGAATCTCACTTTATTATTTGCTGAATGAAGGGCTTATAACTTATTGTATGGGGTTCTCTGGCAAAATAAAAAGAAAACAAATAAACCACTAAGTAGAGAAAATTTCCCCTGCTTTCCTTCTTCTTATTCTGAGATAGCCAGTTCTCAGAGTAGCCTCCTTTCCCTTTCAGATGTAGGCAGAAAGTGAAATACAAGGGAAGAATTTTAAGAGAGGGTGGGCGTTTGGTTGTATTAAAATTGTGGAATATTCTGGAACTAAAAACTCTCCTAATGCTTCACTGCTGCATATCTCTCTTTCTAACAATTTTCTTGAAGTAAATGGAGCTCTTTTCTTAAAAAGTAGGAAATTTAGAAAAGTACAATTTCACTGTGGTTGTTACACATTTGAAAAATACCAAAATAGGCCTCTTTGGTAAAAATTAGATTGGAGAATGTGACCTGTGCCTAGAAATCAAATTGGGACTTCAATTGTTTCTCCCACCCTTTTCCCAAATCCAAGATACGACGAAGTCCAGAGCAAATCCAAAGTCCGTTTAGTCAACCAGACGTTGTGAATGGGAAAACCTGCCAAACTTTAAGCTGAGCTCTGCCTAAGCAGCTCCTCTGGGGTGGGGTGAATTTGAGAGCCCCATCTGACACATGACAAAGTAGTAACACTCACTGATAGAATGTAATTTTGACAACTTCTGAGTTAATGTGGCACAGTTATCAGGGTTCTTCTTAGCCAGATTGGTCTATAGTTTTAGATTTCACAGAAAGGATCTAAAATTGAATTCTAGCCCACCCAGAGGTTATTAAGCTTGGGGAAAAATGGACACAATGTAATTGAATTCATCAATGATAGTATGAAAAAAGCTGTCAGTTTTTTATGATGAAATATATAGTAGCAAAGCATATTCAATACTTTGTCTGCTGATAAAAGCAGTATTTTGTTCTCTAAAAGAGTATTTGGGAAACCAAGTATTCCAAAATAGAAAAATTGCGGAGTGAAGATACCTATAAACAAAATATGTTTATAAAATCTGCTATTAAGAATAACAGATTAACTTAAAATTCTGCCACTTAACCAAAAAAATGCTGCCATTTAGCCATTTTATCACATAATATTTATCACTTATATTGTTACATACTTGAACTTATATTTTCTGCATAACATTGAAGTATGCATTTTATCATTTGACATCATGCTAAAGCATAATTTTATTTTCAAGGAAAGCCTTGAGGATATTATGTAAATAGTTGTATGGCATTCTTTCACATATACAAGTACCATAATCTATTAAAATATTTACTTTGTTTACCATTTAAGCTGTTAACATTCTTTTTTGCTGCTACAAAGAACTGTCTCCTGAGAATACTTGTATTTATATTTTTTCAATTTCAGATCATTTCTTAGAGTACATACAATAAATAAAATTACTTGGATCAGTCTATGAATATTTTTAGGACTCAATATACAGAATATACAATGTTTTAAAGTTTGTATCAATATGTATTTCCTTCTCTTGTGAAACTGCTAAAATTAAGTATTATCAGGTTTTTAAACCTATGCTAATTCATCAAGCAAAGAAAAAGGATTGTAGAAGTATTTTTAATAATATAGTTATTTAATTATAAATAAAGCATTTTGACATATTTGTTTGCCATTTGTGGTTTATCTTTAGTGAACTGCTTATTGTAGTACTTTGTGTGGTTTATAGAAGTATCTTTTCATATCTATATGCAAAAATATTATAGACTACATGTATCAATATTTGGCTTATTGTAAATATTCTCCTAGTTGATAGCATTATATTGTATGATGGTTTTATTTTTAAAACATTAAAAATATTTTAAATTATGGTTTTAAAATTAAAATATTTTAACGTTACAATATTTTTAATGAAGTACTTTAATGAAGTAAAATTTTTTCTTCTTTATAGTTTTGGGTTGGACTGTTACTTCAATCTTTAAAAGAATTTATTTTACAAGAACACATAAATTTTGCCTAATGTATATTACGTATTAACTTTAAACATTAATTGTTTTTGGCTGGGCATGGTGGCTTACACCTGTAATTCTAGCACTTCGGAAGGCTGAGGCAGACACATATCTTGAGACCAGTATTTCGAGATCAAACTGGACAATATGGTAGAAACCCTGTATGTACCAAAAAAAAAAACCAAAAAAAAATTAGTAGTGGTGCATGCATATACTCCCAGCTACTCGAGAAGCTGAGGTGGAAGGATCACTTGAGCCCAGGAGACAGAGGTTGCTGAATATTTAGAAGGTGAGACTAGAAAAAATAGCTTAAAAAAAAAAAGTGTAGGCCAAGCATTTTGGTCTCATGCCTGTGGTCCCTACTACTCAGGAGGCCAAAGCAAGAGGATCACTTGAGCCCAGGAATTCAAAATCAGCCTGGGCACCATAGGGAGAGTTTGTCTCTACAAAAAGTAAAAAATAAAAATTAAGAAAAAAATCAAAAAAAGAAAACCTGGGTGTGGTGGTGTACTCCTATAGTCCCAGCTACTCCAAAGGTTGAGACGGTAAGATTGCTTGAGCATGGAGGTGAAGGCAGCAGTGAGGAGAGATTTCCCCACTGCACTCCAGCCTGGTGGCACAGATCCTGTCTAAAAAAAAAAAAAAAAAAATATATATATATATATATATATATATATATATATGTCAAGTTTTTATTCATCTGAAATTATACACTATGGGAATGTGAATTGTTCTCTTTGTGTGATCATCTTTCCATTGATTAATGTGGTGTTTTGAACATGATTTATTATGTGGATACACACTTAGAAACATAGCTCTTTCTGGAGATAAATAATCTTTTCCATTTTTCTGCACATGTTTTTACTTTAGCATTAGTACCAAACTAACTTCATTTGTGTGCTTGTACTCCATGTTATACTACATGGCTATATAAATCACCAACTACACATTTTTGGGGTTTTTTGTTTTTGAGACAGGGCCTCGCTCTGAACAATCTGTCACCCAGGCTGAAGTGGTTTTTTTGTTTTGTTTTGTTTTGTTGTAGAGACCAGTACCCAGGCTGGTCTCAAACTCCTGGGTTCAAGTCATCTTCCTGTCTCCACCTCCCAAGTCGTTGGGACAACAGGTGTGAGCCACCATGCCTAACCTACACTTCTTTTTAAAAGCTATTTTTTCTAGTCTCACCTTCTAAATATTCTAAAAGTATTAAAGATAATTTTGATAAATTGATTGAGACCGAATTAAATACATATATAAATTTCGAGAAAAGTAAGATCTCAAAAAATATGAACTTTCCCATCCAGACACAGAATACTTGTCTTCTTTGATTCAATTTTGTTTCCATTCATTTCAACAAAATTTTGCAGTTACCTTGGTTGTATTTTATTTTCACATTGATTTTTTTTCTTACACTTAGGAGTTGTTTTGTGTCTGTGTGTGTGCACGTGCACCTTCATGCGTGCACATCTGCATGTTCTTCTTTTTTATTCTAGCACATTTTTCTAATTTATTCTCCTGATTTATTTTACATAATCGCCAAATAATATCTATACTTCTTTTCGTATAGTTTGCCACTGCCTATTGCCATCCTGTTTAGAGTCATTCACTTTTCCTCTGATTGAGTAGTTGCTTTTTTGTAGTATAATGATCAAATGGCAATCTTACTTCCCTCTTTTTTCTCAGATTTCCAGAGCCTACTTTATTTTTCTGCATGCTTTAACTATATCTTATAAGTCTTCAAAAGGGAACATTTAGAAGACGGTGACTTGAGCATTTGTTTCTGATCATTTCTCTCTTCCAATTTATTATTTTTACATCCCAGCCACTAAAATAATTAAAATTCTCTATTGAGATGTATACAGACATCCTATTGCATCTGAATCTTTGGAGAGGAAGTACAGGTATCAGGGCATCTTTTGTTGCAATTGAGAGACGATCAAGAAATTAAGTTTTGGAAAGAAGTGTGTCTATCTACCATGCTTGTGCAAGTAAGCAGATTTCTGAGTTGCCTAGAAGATAGATCATCTCCCTGGAGAAGGAATCTTTTGGAAAAAGGAAGGGGGTTTGCTTCTACTCCCTTGCTCTGTGTTCTCTATGAGAAGGAAGCTGTTTGTTCTGATTCAGATAGAATAAGAGGAAGCAGTTGTATTGGTTGAAGCCCCCCTCTCCTGGCTTGCTTCTGGGAGCAGAGAGAGCTCCTGGGACATTTTTAAACAGTGAGGTCCCAGATTTTCAATTCCATTGTCAATGGGTGACTAAAGAAGACATTATATTTCTATCTGCCAAGGGCTATGTGCTCATACTTGACATTACAATATAATTCGAATGGTCGATGGCATCTCACAATGACACAGAGAAATAAAAGTAATTGAAAATTTGGAAGAATCCTGTGACTTGAAAGGGAAGAAACAGTTTAATAACTTGAACAGTTTTCTAATATAAACACATGAATGAGGGCAAGAATGTGAGAAAATGTAAGTAGGAAATATAAGTAAGGAGCTTTAAAGAGATTTAACACAACAAAAAAGATATTTTGGAGCCGAAAAAAAAAAAGTCATGATTCTTAGATTTTAAAAGTATTTAAATGTGAATTGGTTAAAAATGTCAGGAGTCAGATTATATTTAGATTGCAATACAAAGTGTGATTTTTACTCCTGCTATGTTTATTTGAAGTTCTAGTCAAAAGTCAAACCACTAGTAAGTGGTGGAAGTGACTAAAAAGCACATCTGTCATTGTCATAAGTCCATTTTCTTCTCTATTATATCATCTCTGAGATTTAAAATCAAAATGAGAGTCAGTTGCCAGTTTTAATGTGAGAGGGAAGGGAAATACGAAGGGCACAGGGCTCCCAAGAAGCTCAGGAGGAGAGGGCTCAACAGAAGACAGTATCGGGAATTTGAATCCAGCTTTGCTTAACTAAAATTTGGATCAGGTAGGAATAAGTTACTTTTCCTAAAATGGGAAAAGCTCAGTCACAGATAAAATGTTCTTTTTCTTTTTTTCTTCTAAGGATATCTAAGTAATTCATCAGGAGAGAAAAAATGTGTTACTTTGTGCCAAATTAATGGCATCTTTAACCTGAATTACCAAAACAAGGACAAGTCTCAGAGAAAGAGGACATAGTTAAAAATTTAAGACAAAAACAATTCTATAAGTGCAAAATACAATAAAATACTTCTGTATATACATACATATATATGTTTATACATATATATACATATCTGCATAGATATGCACACAAATATATATACATATGCACATACATACATGTATATGTGTATTCATTTATTGATAATGCATATGCGTGAAATATGTTAGAAATAATTGTATACTTAATTGCTCTATTTTCCTGTTTCTCTATTTTTACATATCACTAAAAAAATTTAAACATGTTCAGCTGATGATTTATCCTTGTCAATGATCCCCTATATTATCTGAATCTGCATGAAAAATAAAACATTTTATTTCTCTAGGAAGCCAAAATATTTTGAAAAAAAAAGCAAATGAAAGTTACATATTGTGGTATCAGAATACTTCTTATTGTCTTTTAAAGAAAGACACATAGAACAATTTAATTATAGAGTTGAGGTAGTTTTCTATGTATATCAGGCCCTCCAAACACACCCACTACCATTTCAGGCTGGCATTCAAAACATCACTTAGTCACTACCCAGCATTCCATTTTGTTTGACTACATAGAAATAACATTTTTCTGCAATGGATGTATCGCTAATATGTATAATGGAACTGACTTATTTTGCAAAGCATTTCAAGGTCTTCCAGTTAATTTGACAGAAACTTATTCCATTATGTAAATAAAAATTACACCATATTACATGGGCTCTAAGGAAAATGACATATGTAGATTGCTATGCATAGATGCATAGAGCCGTCATTAGGAATATGTTTGGCACTAATGTGGGGGAAAAAAACAACAATCTTTCTAATTAGCCATGAAGAAAATGTGCATACATACTAATATACAGGTAACAGTGATTACCTTAAACCAAGAAATCAGTTATTTTAAAAATTCATACAACTAGAAAAAAATCTTATTTTTTTTTTCTTTAAATGACTATTTGTAATACTAATGGAAGTTTTCAGGTCTTTTTTTTCTCTCTCTGTATTTTCTCTCTCTCTCTCTCTCTCTCTCTCTCTCTCTCTTCCTTCATCCTTTTCACCTTCTTTCAATCTGACTAGATAATATTTTTAAAATACATTTGTTTAAAAAAATTCACCCAGTCTCCTCCTCTGGCAAGGGAGAAGGTTGTTTAATGAGGAGAACAGATGCTTCACTGTCTAGTCCCCCAGTAGTTCATGTTGTATTGAGCTCAGCAGCCCTACTCATATATTGCACTTTCATTCTGTCATTCAAATGTTGCAAAATCCCCTCAAGCTCCTTTATTTGTCTAGTGAAAGAAAAGAACTATTTTGGTCATATCCTTTCAAAATGTCTTGTTGTCACCTGAAAATCTTGATAAAAGGCATTTGAAATGTCCCAGAAAGGCCAAATATGTGCTTGTGTTATTTATTTCAGTTTTTATAATGCTAGAATTTAATTTTTCTCTTAATTAAACTTTGGGCTTTTTTTCTGTTACCTATCCATTGTATACTAGCTTAACTTCTCTAATAAACAAGCTCCATGATTTTAAGTTGTATTGGTTTAGGAGATGGCTTGATTTGTTTTAGACTAAAACACCTGAATTTACAAACTTGCCGCTTCCAAGTATATCCACCCTGAACGGTCTCAAACTCACCATCTCTTAAGGACTTAGCATACGCCAACATTGCACTGTAAATGCTTTAGAATCTGTTATTTACCACTCATTCCCTGCTTTTGAGCTTGGTATTTTTACCCACTTTTTTTTTTTTTCTTTTTGAGACAGAGTCTTGCTCTTGCTGCACAAGCTGGAGTGCAATGGCATGACCTTGGCTCACTGCAACCTCTGCCCCCCAGGTTCAAATGATTCTCCTGCCTCAGCCTCCTGAGTAGCTGGGACTACAGGTGCCCACCACCATGCCCAGCTAATTTTTGTATTTTATTTTAGTAGAGACAGGGTTTTGCCATGTTGGCCAGGGTGGTCTTGAATCCCTGACCTCATGATCTGCCCACCTTGGTCTCCCAAAGTGCTGGGATTATAGGCGTAAGTCACTATGCCCGCCCTCCACATTTTTCTAAGTAAGAATACTGAGAGAGAAATGTAATAATGTGTTTAATGTCACACTGTCTAGAAATAGACCAAATACGAATCAAATGTCTGTCTCTCCAGTAAACCATTACAAAATACCAACTCACCAATTTTATTGCTATGAAATAAGCTCAATTGTGATAATATTTATATTTTTATAAGACTACTGTTTCTTACTGCCTTACCTTTCCCCAACCCATGTCCCCAAAACACACACATGTATTTTCTCCCTTCGTAGAAAGTCACATCTCTTAAAAGTAAAGAAATAAAATGAAAGAAGGTTGGTCGTGAATTACGGGCTATCGATAAATTTTCAAAGCAATAAATAACTATTGTGGCTACATCCAAAATCAGCATTCCAAAACACATTTCAACACAGCATGTCACATTTTTAAAAATGCAATTCTAGGATATAACCACATTTTTCATATGACTGAAATCACATGGCCTTTTGCCCTATGCTCCACGAAGCAGTGATGTGTACAGAGAGGGGAATAATACGTGGCAGTTCTAGACCTCTGAAGCTCCTGCCAAGTTCCCCTATCAGAGAGACTATGAGTAACCCTCCCCTGCCTGGCTTCAGAATTCATCACTCTACCTCCTTTCTGCTTCCTTTGCTACCTAGGAGAAAAGCAATGTAAAATTTAATAAGTCGACTAAAAGTTATTTTCCCCACCATCTGTATAGGTTCTGGCAGTGTGCCTTGCAAAGTACTTTTAGTTACTAGGAGCTATGTAATACTAAACCCTGCCTACCAGCTGTTGGCACCAGAGTAAGTCTAAGAAGTTCTTGAGCAGCCAAAATTTCCTCTCATTTCCCACTGCTGTGAAGTCCTTTTATGCATCTTAGTACCTTCCATCCTTGGAAAGCTCTGCAGGGGAAGGACAGTGTAGCTGAATATCTGTGAAGGCCAGTGTAAACACCAGCACTTTGCTTCACTTTCTTCAATTAGCTTGCCCAAATTCAGAAGGAAAGAGTAGTTTCTCAGTATAATCTTTCACATTCATGTTTCAAAATAATAAGTCTCATCAGCCTCATAAAATTAAAGGCTGCCATAATTAGCCAAAGCGTGGCTGATTTGTATTTTTTCCTCATTTAAAGATGTTTATATTTTACATGTTTATAGAATATCACAGATTTTTCCCTAAAACTGAGTTATTTCTAGTTTTTTCTATAATTACTTTTTTTAAAAAACTTTTTTTGGCTTTTTTTTTTTGGTTTTGTTTTCTAAATATATATGACTCTAAACAAAGTGATTTGCAAAACCCTTTGTTGCAATTAAAGAAGACACTCTTTCTGCTTTGTCATTAAAAACAATTGTTTATTGACCCAAAATGACTACTTAAAGCAGGTCCCATTCCTCAATTCAGTCTGTTCGTTTGAATGCTACGGACAATGAGTAAAGCCCTTTAGCGTCGCTCCTGGGTGGTACAAATGCAGTTGTGTTAGCTTTACTTATACATTGGGCTTTCTAAACTTTATTTCATTTTAATTGTTCTTATTTGGACTCTCTCCAATTTAACAAGACATTTTTAAAATATGTGCTTGAAAAATGCACACAATAATGTTCTCCTGAAAAAAATAAACTCCCTTATCCTTTATGTAATACCTCTGCTATACATTCACATATGAGCTGCAATTTGCCTTGTGCCTGAAGCATTACATTGCAAATTTATGTTAAATGAGCGGCCCACTATCCAAATCCTTCTCCTGCAGGATTATTTCATTTTCTTCATTGACTAGTTTATATAATGGTTCTGTCTTTCCAAATAAAGTTACTTTGAAACACATATGACTGATCCAAGTCTATCCCAGGATTTTTGGTGATATCATGTGCTAAATATAAACCCTTGATTCAAATATTGGCCATATTAAATTTTGTAGACATTGTAGTCAGATCATCCAAAAACATCTAGGCTAATTGTATTGCCCTCAATTGATTTTATTTTTTTGTTTTTCTGTTTGTTTCTCTCCTTCATTTGTTTAAAGACAGTGACAACCAAGTCAACATGATGATTATTTGGCCTTTGGTGCCATCTGCCTATACTGCTGCATCAATTTTGACATGAACCATTATAGTTAATGTCTGGAATAGTGTACGCTTGAAGTCAGACCCTTTAGAACTTCGAGACAAATTAGTTTTCAAAAGTGTATTCTAGGTCATAGACAATTTTGATTGTACACAAACCTTTCTTGTGTCACACTTTTGAGACGTGGGAGGCAGGCGGAGGTTAGTGGTGCTTTGAATATATGTATAAATTCCAAGAGCAGTGTTCTGACCTAGAATGGGTACGACGTTCAAAAATCCTTAAGATAGGGTTTTTGAAGGCCTAAACTCAAATAGGAAATTGTGGCACATGGATATGGGATCGTCCCCTCCTTGTCATTCAATTTGGGCACAGTTGATATCACCTCTTTTCAACTTCGGGATCTGGTTAGAAATCAGATGGGTTTATTCTCCTTCCTTGCCACAATAATCAATTTAACAATCTGGAACAAAATATAAAAGTTTGTGCCTTTTCTTCACCTCCAGGAGGTCCCATCAGCATCCATATTTGGCCTATTGATTGTGGCCATGTGAAAAAACAATAATCACTATTTTTCAAGATAAACGTCTCATAAGAAAATAACATGAAAAATTATTTTAGTAAGTTTTATAAATTTTTTTCTAGCAAATCTTCATGCTGTTATGTTAGAAGTAGTCATAAGCATTCCTAGTTCATCAAAAAACACCATTTGAGTTTCATTAGTCAGCAGGCTTGACCATTAAATGTCATTTAAAATATCTTAGAGTTGGTGTTATTTTCAGTCCCACTATATCAGTAGTCCCCAACCTTTCTGGCACCAGGAACTGGTTTCTAGGAAGATGATTTTGATAGGGTGGCGGTTAGGGGGCATAGTTTCAAGATAAAACTGCTTCACCTCAGATTATTAGGCATTAGATTCTCATAAGGAGTGTGCAACCTAGATCCCCCACATGTGCAGTTCACAATAGGGTTTGTATTCCTATGAGACTCTAATGCCACCACTGATCTGAAAGGAGGCGGAGCTCAGGCCATAATGCTCTCTTGCCGCTACTACCTCCTACTGTGCTGTGCATTTCCTAACAGGCCACAGGCTGGAACCTGTCCACAGCCAGGTACCTGTCCACAGCCCAGGGGTTGGGGACCCCTGCACTGTATTACTCCAACCTGAAAAATACTTGAAATTCCCAATTCAAATGTAACATCATATGTAGGAAATATATTTTGCTTGCAGTCTTTGTAGGCTTTGACCTCCAGTACTGAACTTTAAAAAAAAAGAGACTAATATTTTTTAGAGTAGTTTTAGGTTCACAACAAAATTAAGAGGAAGGTACAGAGATTTCCCACATGCCCTTCTTTCTCCACATATGCATAACTGTATTAGTCCGTTCTCATGCTGCTATGAAGAAATACCACACTGGCTAATTTATAAAGAAAAGTACTTTAATTGATTCACAGTTCCGCATGGCTGGCGAGGGTCCAGGAAACTTACAATCATGGGAGAAGGCACCTTTTCACAGGGAGGCAGAAGAGAGGATTAGTGTCCAGAAAGGGGGAAGCCTCTTATACAAGCATCAGATCTGGTGAGAACTCACTCACTATCGTGAGAACAGCATGGGGGAAACCGCCCCCATAATTCAGTTATCTCCACCTGGTCCCACCCTTGACACGTGACACAATTCAAGGTGTGATTTGGTGGGGACACAAAGCCAAACAACACCAATAACCTCCTTCATTATCAACATCCCCCACAAGATACATTTGTTACAGTTGATGAGCCTACCTTGACACATGATTATCACCTGAAGTCCATAGTTTACATCAGAGTTCACTCTTGATGATTATGATCTTGGTCATAATTACAAGATTTACTGAATCTTGTAATTATGTCTGACCTGGACTTTATTTATTTATTTATTTTTATTTCCTGCTATGGAGTGGAAGACCTGCTGCTTGACTTCAGGATTAGTGAAGAGCTCATCTGAGTTTTAGTGATACATGAACTCATCGCAAGATTTCTCTGTAGAATGGCAGAGCCTCAGTCCTCCGGAAACATCTACAGAGAGTGTCACCCTATTGCATCTGAACACTACACTTATCATTTTGACAGAACATGTCATTTGGACCTTTATCATTGCCTAATGACGCTACTAAGACTAGTTTGTTTTTTTTTTCCCAAATGTTTTTGCTCTCTTCTAATCCACTTGCACACTCTTATAAATGTGAACCACTTCTTTCTCCCTAATCTTTACCTATATTTTCAACTGATAACCTGCCTCACACTTCACAGAGAAAAGACAAGCAATTGAATTTGGACTTCTCCCCACCAGGACTATCCATGAAAGTGTGGATGGACCTATCTGCCTGCCTTCCTTCTTACCATAAAGGATGATGTGTCTCAGATTTTAACAGTGGTTAATCCCTCCCCTTTCACCATTGTTCTCAAATTCCACCTTTTCTGCTTAAGGATTTTGCTCTTATGATTAGTCTCTTCCTCTCCCACTTGATCAGTTAGAGCATACATTCTAAACTCTTTCCAACTCTAGTATTTCCTACTTTAAAAGGCAGAATAAAACAATGAATCATTTTTTTTTGCTAGTATACACAATTACAGGGCTCCAGTCTTCTCTACTGGTCCATCTTCCTCTGTCAGAGTTCTAAATATAGAAGTGACACAAAACTTTATTCTCAGCATCTCCCCTCTACTCTCCTCTTTCCTTTACTTTACTTCTTTCTGTTTCTTTCCTATCTGTGTACGCTCTGCTTCAGTGATTTTCTCTAATTCTTTACCTGTAGATCTCCTCTTTACAGAATGACTCTCGAATTTGCAATTATAGCTCAGATTTCCCAGCAGACCACCAGATGTGTATGTAACCATCTACTTGGCCTCTGCACTTGGACATCTAATGAGGAATTCAAACTTAGAGTGGTCAAAGCAGATGTCTTGACGTCCATCCCATCCCGCTCTTATCCTTAGCAAAGTTGTTCAGGCCAAAAGTATAGGAATCATTTTTTAATTTCCATATTTCATAGGTCTATTACCTAAATATCCAACTTTAACTTTCACTGCTACCCACACAATGGGTGAGTTCTATCCTTTGGTGAGTGACAGTCCAATGATCACAACCAAGGAAAATTTAACAAGATTTTATTACTTGTAACAAGTAAGGAGGGCACCCAAGTCAGCTCCTAAAGCAGTGCCTTCCTCACCAAAGGCGAAAACAGAGGTTTCACTGGGCCAATTCGCTGAGTCATTGCAGGTAGAAGGGGAGTAAAGGCAGCAGAGGTGCAGTCACCATTCATGCTTGTTCATACTTTCCATGTACAGAAAATGGCGAATAAGTTCCTCTAGGGCGGGGGTGTTAGTAAGGTAATGCTCAGTTAACCAAAGTTTATCTCCAACTCTGACATCTCTAGATCCAACAGGTTTTTTTGTTCATTTGTTTTTCTTGGACTGTGCTTCTTCCTGGAAATTTTGAAACTACAAAATCTCAGGATACAATAATTACAAGTGGGCATATTTATACAGTGTGTACCTGAAAACCCAGGGTGGGGGTTACCTCACCAACACCACCTCTGAAACATGTTCTGAAAGTGTCTACTTTTTTTCCTCCTCACTATCCGCACCTTCGCTCAAGTTACCTCTACTACTCTGTCTTCTCTAATAGCTTCTTAATGAACTATAGTAGCTTCCCTGCTTTATATGTTCCAAACATATTATATCAGTCTCAGAATGAAATCTAAGCACCATGCTTGCTGCATGATCTGCTTTCTGGCTTCTGTCTGATGTTATCGCATAATGTTCTCATTCTTAAATTCTATGTTCTAATCTCCATTTTTTAGAAGATGCTGATCTGGTTCTTGCATTCAGGCCTCTCTTCACTGTTTCCTCTCTCTAAATTAGTATGTTCTTCTTTGGCCTACAAGTCTTGTGAATGTCTATCTCCTCCTATGAGAGGACTTTCCCCCACTTTAATTCTCAGGACTTCACTTCCTTCAGTCACTATTCCGTCACTCTAGTTTGTTCTTTTTAACTTATTAATAGACACCATGTGAATTTGCTTAATAATCTGCCCAGCCCTCTCCTTTATATTATAAATTCCATTTCGGCAGTGGCTTTGTTAGTCTTCCTCACTCCTGAATGCACAGCAGTTAGTAAAGATACTTTTGTGAAAGAATAAATGAAATTTCCTTTACCCTTGAAAATATAGACCTCATTGAAGTCTTCTAACTTCATTCCCTAACATGGATATTTTACAAGGAGCATCTTTTAGCAGACTTTGTAAGCGGTTTGGTGTCCATTCTTGTTCTGACTTTGTTCATTCATCTCTCTTGGCAGCACAAATCGGGGACAAGGAATCCCTTGTCTCCTCCTGCAGAAATGTCAGGTTTGGTTTGGTCGTCATCCACAGATTTTTCTTGATTCCGGCACACACAGATGGGCTAATGGGTCTCCTGCAGAGACTCAGCAGAAATTCTCCCTTCCAGCTGGAGACTGAAGAACACTGGCTTAAATGAGGAGAAATCCCTGACAATGTTATCACTAGATAAACTTTTATCCTGAATATGCAATTTTTGTCCTATGTATTGATAACCTAGGTCATTCAAGATGATTAATATCTGCTGTATTCCACCAGCATTCAAGAACAATTCTTCAAACCAGTTAATAGTGGCACTAAAATTCATTCATCCAGCATTCAGCATAGAAGAGATTCTTTAAAATTAACAAATTAATTATAAATATATGTAGTGTGTGTGTGTATATATATGTGTGTATACATAAATATGTGTGTATACGTATAACATATATATATATATATATATATATATATATATATACATCCTAAATTTCCTCATACATAGTATCCGACAACATTTGTGTAATTTCTGCAGGAACAAGGAAGCCATAAATGGTGCCACACACCTCATCCACAAAATTCCACTTAGAAGATTTGATATTTGCCTTGAGTTATTTAATCATTCCATAGTAGTTGAAAATCTACTCTATGGCAGGCACAGTCCTGGGTACCAGAATCTGATATGAACAGACAAGGAAACACACCTGCTTTCCTAGTTGTCTGGGGAAAGGTATAATAGGGAAATAAACCAGTACATTTATATTCATTATGTGATGCTAAGCCTTATGAAGAAAATCAGCTGGGTAAGAAGGTGATAGAAAAAGGGTGAACAGAGAATTGTATTCTCAATGGGTTGCCTCTCTGGCCTCTTCGATAAGGTGGTATAGGAAAATGTGCGCTATGGAGTCATCTTGTGAAGAACATTCCTGGCAGGAGAAATAGTAATGTCTCGTTTTACTATTCTAGAAGTGGTGTGTTCTGAAAACAGAAAGGATGCATTGTGGCTGGAACAAAAGTTGAGATAACAATTTTGTTTTCAAATCATGCTATTGTTCATAGCTGCTTATTGGCATTTCAGATTTGGGAATTTGTAGGTTACTCGATTAGAAAAACATGGGAAATCAAGGACAAGGTTAAACAACAAGAGAAAGAAATTAGGGTTCAATAAACCAAAAATAGAAGAGTGGAAGATGATTTAATAGTGTTATGGTTTGAATGTGTTCCCCAAAAGTTAAGGTGTTGGCAACTTAATCCCTCTGCTTTTATGAATGGATTAATGTCAGTTCTATCCTTATGAATGGATTAATATTAGCTCTACCTTCAAGAATGAATTAATAGATTAATGTCATTGTCACAGGGGTAAGTTTGTTATATAAGTCAGCTCTGTCTCGCTCTCTTTCTCTTGCCTACTTGCCATGTGATCCCTCACACCATGTTATGACACAGCACAAAGACCTTCACCAGATGCCAGCACTATGGCCTTGGACTTCCCAGTTCACAGAACTATGAGCTAAATATACTTTTGAAAAAAATAAATTACCCAGTCTGTGATATTCTGTTATAGCAACAGAAAACAAAGTAAGACAAATAGTAAAAAAGATCTCTGTTTATTCATGTTCTAGAAAGAAAAAAATGTACTTCTAAAAGTATATTACTGAAAGTCCTATTTCTGTGATGATGTCTTTACAAAATCATTGACTGAAAAACAAGTTTGATATATGTTTTGCCATGGTGACTATAGAATAACATTATTTCACACTATATCCAGGCATATGAGAGGTATAAAGATAAATACTCAAATAAAAAATACTCAGTTAGTTGTGTTGATCCCAGAATCACAGAAACTTATTTATTTATAGAAGGTTTTATTTGTGTAATACATTTTGAAAACAATTGCCTCAGAAGTAAGAGTCAGATCTGATGTGGTGAGGTGAAGACTGACTAATAAAGGTGAAAATTGTGTTATGGTAAAAAAAAAATGCTCCAAATGCAATGGCTTAAATATAATGATATATAATTAGACTCAATGACATGAAGTTATCCAGGTGCCAAGGCTAGCATGGGTGAAGTGGATGGTTGAGGGTGAAGGATGGTCAGCTCTCTCATCAACATTTGGTTTTCAGGGATTGTGCTAGTCCTCAATACCTCTCAGCTGAGCCTCATCAACATTGGACACCAGCATTATTCGTTGCTGTGTCCTGAAAGAACAACTTAATTATTGTTCACTTCTACACTAATGATAAAGGTGTGCCATTGTTATTAAAACATTATCCTATTAGAACTCCTGTGTCTTACCTTAGCTTGTCTCATGTTCCTTGTACCCTGCAATGTCACAGCAACAAAGCTCAAGATCAAGTATGGCAAATTCCCTTCAGCTGTAAAACCCATTTGGTGTTCTGCTTTTCTCATCGGGTTCCACGTTTAGTGTGTTTTGTTTGTTTGTTTGTTTGTTCCTTATTTCTGGCCAGCCCATCAATGCATTTAAGGTAGTGTTTGTTGTGTAAAATTAAATTCAATTGAGAACAAGGAAAAGCTATTTATTCAGAGCTTGCTAGAGCAAGGGAGTCAGCAATAGTCTCTTGCATTTTGGCAGAGACTCAAATGCAGGCAGAAGAGTGGGAAAGCTTTATTATGGAAAAAAGGAAAGACTTCAGGAACGCTCTGATTAAGGACTGTTGGCATAAGAAAACTAAAGGCAGGCTAACTAGAAGTAGGGTATGCTATGGGACTGGATAGGAATGCATATTTGGGCTTTCTCTGCTTGGGCTTAGGGAAGTTACCTGTTAATAAGTCTTCTCATTTGGGATCAATTGTTACAGAAGTTTTTGCTTGGCTTCCAGGATGGTTACTAGAGATAGCACTCTGACTTCTACAAGTCTGTTTTGTAACTGGCTGGCTCCCTAGGCTGTTTATTGTAGATAAGGGGTTTCTCGGGCAGGTTGCTGCAGAGTGTGGGTCAGATCCACGTATTATACTTCCCCTACTCCCCACTTCACATGGTAAATTATAATCCGTCATAAGGTCTGAGAAGCCCGACGTGATCTTATTTCTGCCTAGCTGTTTGTATATTTTCTCTCACTAGTTTATTGATTTTTTTTTCTTTTAACCAATATTTTTAACTCTTCACAGTAGATGGTTTGCTCAGGGAATCTATATCAAATCTTTAGTGACTAAGGTTTGGTACTTACATTTTTTTTTCTACTTATCTTTTTAATACTGCTTTCTTTAAATTTTCTCCCAAGTGATTTCATGCAGTTTTATATCTTCATATGCATTCTTTACGCTGATGACTCAAAATTACAACTTCACATAACACCTCACCTTGAACTAAACATGTAAAAGATAACACATTACTTGACGTCTTTACTTGAATGTCTAGAAGGCATCTCAAACTTCTAGGATTTCACAGAAATATTCAGATCTACCTCACAATGTACTGTCCACTCCCAAACCATATGCTTCCCAGTAAATGACACTTCTGTTGACTTTGCTGTTCAGGCTAAAACTTAGGGTCCTTGATTCTTCTTGCCTATATCCAGTAACTCCTATCAGATTTTTCTCCAAAATATATTTCATACTTTAGCAAATCTCAGCATTTCTGTCACTAACATATTAGCCCAAGCCTGTATAATTTTCTGACTACCAGTAGCCTCTGAAATGACCTGCCTTTCTTTGTTCTTTTTCCTATGTGGTCTATCTTTTATACAGCATAGAGGATTTCATTTTCTTCCTCAAACGATAAAATATCAACTTTTTGAATTCCCATTTCACATGATAAATCCTGATCCTCCATATGGCCTACAAGACTCAACGTGATCTTACACCTGCCTAATTCTCACTCATTGATTCTCTTCTCCCCTTTTTGTTTTTCACAGTATACAATTCTTAACATTAGACTAATGATTTCTGCCTCAATAACATGGAACCTGCTGTTTCTTTTGCTTGAAGTCATCTTTTTCCAGATTTTCACAAAGCTACTAACGTTTCATCTTTAGGTTTATACTTAAATATCATCTTTTCATAGAGGACTTTCCCAGCTATAAGAGACTCACATTCTCTACCACATTGCTGTATTAAATATTGATAATAAAAGCTCTTGCAAGCCCTTGAAACGATGTCTCCCCTATATATAAGGTCCTTGAAATCATTAAACCATTTTTCTGATTCATTAACACAGGTATAGTTCTAAGAACAGTACCAGGCATATGGCAGATACTGAATACATATTTGTTGATTGATTAGAAGAAACTATGGCTGGAGTTGTGCTATAAAAATCAAATGGTGAAAGAGAAGCAGTATTCAGGTTTTTTGGAATATGGAAGAGTGGGGTACCTTCTGGAGATAACAGCTGGCTGCTATGATTTTGATTGCCCGTAAAACATTCATGGGTCAACAGGGAAAAAGAGATTCCTATAAACACCTCCTTCCCTCTAGAATTTTACCTGAGGAAATAAACAAAGGTCAAGGGATTTTGACTGATTCTGCCATTGACTAGATGTTCTGAAGCAGTGGTAATTAATTAAGGAACTAAAAGTTAAGTACAGGATAATCCATTGCCTGAAGCTAGAGACAGCAGCAGGGATGGAGATTGCTGAGAAGCACTACAGTTCTCAACTACAGCGCGTGTTTAGAGAGTGCTACCATTTGGCTGAGGACTAAGCTCTTTGAGGGGACAATAACTACTGGGGACAGGGAGGGATTCTGTAAGTAAAAGCAATGGCCTACAAAATCAGGTCTTATGTTAAGGAGGCGGCTTTGATGTAATTGTGATAGCACTGATCTTGACATCCAGAGATCAGATTCAGTCTCAAGTTACTACTTTTTCAGTAAGTTAGATCTTTAACTTCCCCTCATCTCTACTCCCTCACCTGTAAAACTGGCATAGTAACAACTGTTTCATAGTTTATTGTGACTAATCTCAATAATGTGGAAGTGTTTAAGAACCACAAAACAATTATACAAATTTTAGGAATAAGCCCTAAATATTTTTATATTCCTCCTTCAAATAAGATGTTTGTTGATAACTAATTGTAGATTACATTGACATGAAGAAAAATTTAGCTTCCTTCACAATGTTTGTTCTTAATCCTATATTCTCCATCCCACTTTATCATTTAAAAATCAGGTATCATTGAGTATTGCAATAAAAAATGTAAAACCTGCATCAAAAGGTGATTCCATTACCTTGTTAAAGCATAAAACCTTGTGGGGAGAAGGAATTAATGAACCAAAACAAACAAACAAAAAAACAAAACATTTGGGTTATTTGAAGCAATTCAGTGACATCTCATGTCACAATGTCAAGAGTGTGGTTCACAATTGACATCCGCAATTGCCTTTGTCTGTGAGATCTTCTTTAAACTGTGGTCAGTCAAATGCATAATTTATAAACTTCTTTTTTTTTTAACATTGGTTGGAGATGGTCATATAGACTATGACAAAATATAGGCTCAGAAAAATCAAATCATGGATCCAGGCACTGTGCAATTGCCTGGGGATAGTGTCCTGAGAAAAACAGGCACTGTCCCTACCCTTCTTATAAAAGTGTACAACACAATATGGAAAACAGGGCTTTAATTAAGTAAACAGCATTTTCAAATTACAAAAATGAGAGTATCATTTGGGGCAAATGCACCAAATAAGAAGCTATTTCTTAAAATCAGGTGTACTAAGGAGATGCTTTCTTGATTGAGAAGATTTGGGAGGAGTTTTACCTTGCATGCTAACTTTTAAAATATGCTAAGGCTTCTAACTTTTAACCTGTGTAATGGTACTTCTGAAAACTTGCTTTTCCACTTTTAGTACGTTTGGAACATTTTGTTTATAACAATAATGTTCATATTACAGACAATCCTGCATGTTTTCTATTCTCTTTCACTATCAATTATTATAGGAATTTCAATTAGCTTTGGCATTTTAGGAACATTATGCATTGTTATTTTCTAATCACCATGTTATAATTCTATAATGTTTATGTTTAGAAAATCTTGTATTTATTGTTTCATTTATTTTTTCTGTGACTTACGGCCAACATTTCAAATAAGGTATGAGCTACCTATCCATCTAAATTCTACTTTTCCTTTTTAAATTATACAGGATTTTGTTTGTTTGTTTGTTTGTTTTTGTTTGAAGTTCTTTCTTTCTTTTTTCTTACAAACACATTTTCAAGCCCAACAGGCATCTTAAAGGAGAAAAATGTTCTAGTAAAGTTTGCCGATAGTTTCTAAAACACTCAAAATAGTCATGGCATCTCCCTTCTGCTCTAATACCCTGCCAGAAATGAGAGAAAGAGAGAGACTGAGAGAAAGAGAAATAGAGAGAGAGAGAAGTCACTGTGTTAGAAAAGTGGACGATCATACAGAACAATACAGAAGTCACTACACTGAGCAAGCTAATTATCCTTAAAATATTTTTTATCCTAGTGAGTAATGAATCCTTTAAACATATATTATGTGTCCTTAAATTTCTGAGATAGTTTACATTGTAGTATATTGCATACAACTCTTTAGTCTATTCATACAGATCATTTAGTTTGGCTTAATTAATTGGGCTCTCTTGCAGAGAGCATGTTTGGTAGAGGGAAAAGTTCCTTTGGGTAAAAATGAACCTTTGTAAGTGACATGCACCAGGTTGTGTGTTTTTCCTCTAATAGCACCACCATTTTGGGAATTGACCTAGATGCCCAAGAAAGTCCTCATTATTGAGAATTTATGTTTCTCTGGTGGCTTTCATTTGCTAAATTAGCTTCTGCTTCATATTAAACATAGATAGCTAATGTCACTTTATTGCTGCTGATCCTATTCAGCATCTATTTTCACAGAATGAAATCTACATAATTAGAAAATAGCATGACTTCTGCATCTAGCACATCAGGAGGGTAAAGATGTTGTACTCTTGCTTTCATTTCATATGCCAACCTTCATAACACTGATGTGATAATAACATTCTTTCAATTTTATAATGGTAATAGGTATACTGAATTGTCTTGCTGGAAGTACAAATGAAACAAAGGGAAGATATAAATTTATTAAGACAAGAAAAACATAAGATTCAAGTTAACTATCAAATAAAATTTTGAAAAAAATTTGTATTGCAGAAAATCACCACATCTGTACTGTCACTAAAAATAATTGCAAGACATGTGAGACAGATAACATGCTTCTTATAAACCAGTCCACAAACTACTCAAATTCTTGCTATGTATTTCATATTCATATATTTTCCCATTATTCATTTGTGTCCTATTTAAATAAAGCTCATGAAGATATTTTAAGGTATATTCCTAAAATTTTTACATAATATCTCTGTTATTTGAGAAAATATCAAATTTTACATATTATATTGTTGAGACATTACAACATAAAGCCAGTTATATGGTTTGGATTTGTCTCCCCACCAAAATCTCATGTGGAATTGGAGGAGGGACCTGATGGGAGGTGATTTGATTATGAGGGCAAATTCCTATTCTCATGATAGTGACTGAGTTCTCACAAGATGGTTTAAAAGTGTATAGCACTTCCCCCTTTGCTTTCTCTCTTCTGCCACCATGTGAAGAAGGTGCCTACTTCCCTTTGCCTTCTGCCATGATTGTAAGTTTCCTGAGGCTTCCCAGTCATGCTTCCTGTTGAACCTAAGGAACTGTGAGTCAATTAAACCTCTGTTCTTCATAAATTATTAGTCTCTGGTGGTTCTTTATAGAATGTAAAAATGGACAAATACAGAAAATTGGTACTAGGAAAGTGGGGTGTTTCTATAAAGATACCTGAAAATGTGGAAGTGGCTTTGGAACTGGGTAACAGGCACAGATTGGAACAGTTTGGAGGCCTCAGAAGAAGACAGGAAGCTATAGAAAAGCTTGGCACTTTCTAGAAAATTGTATGATTTTGACCAAAATGCTGCTAGTGATATGGACAGTGAAGTACAGGTTGAGGTAAACTCAGATGGAAATGAGGAACTTACTGGGAACTGGAGTAAAGGTCACTTTTCCTATGCTAGCAAAGAGACTGGCAGCATTTTACCCCTTCCCTAAAGATTTTTGGAAATTTGAACTTGAGAGAGATGATTTAGGTTATTTAACAGAAGAAATTTCTAAGCAGCAAAGCATTCAAGAGGTGACCCAGCTGTTTCTAAAAGAGTACATTTATATGTGTGAACAGAGATTATTTGAAACTGGAACTTATATTTAAAAGGGAAACAGAGCATAAAAGTTTGGAAAAATTGAACCTAGCCATATGGTAGAAAAGAAAAACCTATCTTCTGGGGAGAAATTCAAGCCTGCTGTAGAAATTTGCATAAGTAAAGAAGAGTCAAATGTTATTAGACAAGAGAAAGGGAAACATCTCTCTAGGTCATTTCAGAGACCTTTAAGGCAGCCCCTCTCATGACAGGCCTGGAGACCTAGGAGGAAAATAATGGTGTTATGGACCAGGTCCAGGTCTCAGCTGGTTTGTGCAACCTCAGCACAGGGTGCCCTGCATCTCAGCTGCTCTATCTCCCATGACTAAAAGGGATCAAGGTACAGCTCAGGCCATGGCTTCAGAGGGTTCAAGCCCCAAACCTTGGTGGCTTCTATGTGGAACTGGGTCTGTGGGTGCACAAAAGGCCAGAGGTGACGTTTGAGAACCTCCACCTAGATTTCAGAGGATGTAAGGAAATGCTTGGTTGTCCAGGCAGAAGTCTGCTTCAAGGGTGGAGTCCTCATGGAGAACCTCTACTAAGGCAGTGCAGAGGGGAAATGTGGAGGTGATTGGAACATGGGGGCATATTTTCCCCTTGCAAGTCTCATGATAGTGAGTTCTTATGAGACGTGATGGTTTAAAAGTGTATGGCATGTCCTGCTTTGCTCACTCTGTCTCCAGTCACCATGTGAGGAAGGTGCTTGCTTTTCCTTCCCCTTCTGCTATGATTGTAAGTTTCCTGAGGCCTCCTTGTCATGCTGTTACA
This sequence comes from Macaca mulatta, assembly GCF_049350105.2. Classification (NCBI taxonomy): domain Eukaryota; kingdom Metazoa; phylum Chordata; class Mammalia; order Primates; family Cercopithecidae; genus Macaca; species Macaca mulatta. The sequence continues at coordinate 180,516,682 of NC_133410.1, forward strand.
CCTGTGGAACTGTGAGTCAATTAAATCTTTTTTTTCATAAATTACAGTCTCAGGTACTATTTAATAGTAGTGTGAAAACAGACTAATACAGCTAGAATTTAATTTATTGACATGTATGTTGGTAGCTAGTAAATTAAATTCAACTAGCCATTATTAGGTATTACTGATATACATGGATGTATCTTAGATTTTGAAAGTGAAGTAAAAATTAAGAGGCTGCTTCAGGTTGATTAGAGTAAACTTGAGAAGCCTGATATGTAGAACTAGCATTTTAATATGGCACTCTCTTGGAATAGTTTTATATATATATATATATATATATATATAGTAACATATATATAATATAGTCAATGTTGATTCATGGTCACTTTCTTGTCTTTGAGGGAAAAGGGTGTATTCATATCTTTTCATAGGGAACTGAAATAAACATTTCCAATTTTGAGTGCATTTTATATTGAATCTTTAGAATGTTTTGATACAGAAATCTAAATTTTAAAAAACTGTATAAAACAAATGAGGTTTTATTTAATCACACATTTATAGAAAAGATGCCTTCCTCAAATCATTTATCATAATAAGGCAAACAAGACTGTACTACTGTTTAACAGTATTATTGCTGATTTTGAGAGTTCTCATCTGCAAATATAGGTTTATACACACATGTGTACATGCAAATATATAACCATACATATTCAAATATGCATCTCTATTTATGTTTTAATCTATATCCAAGTCCATATCTATATCACTAGCTATATCACCATCTATATCTGATCATATATCTATAGAAAATAAGATTCTGCTGGTAGTAAAGTTTATACTCACTTTGTTCACTGAACAATATGTCATAGGTTTTTCTTTTGTCATTAGATCAGCAAAATGTATATGTATCTGTGAGTAAAATATATTATAGATATGTAGATTTGGATAATCATTTTATTAGTTTTATAGTATTTCCTGGTATGGCATTTCATACTTATTTAACCAAGCCTGTATTGTTGATTTTGTAGCTTATTTTAGACAGTTTACTATTATATACAATGCCTTTATGTGTATCTTTGATTAACTGACTTATTATTTTCTGAGTTCTCTTTCTGTAATTTTGATTTATTGATCAATCATAAAATATGCACATTTAAAATGGTTCCACATAGTACTCAATTATCTGCAGAAATGCTATTACCAGTTTACACTCTTACCACAATTTTATGATAAATATTATCATTATAACTAAATTTTTGCCACTCTAATAAATTAAATCTTGGTAGCCCTTTATTGTTTTCATTTTCCTTTTCTTAGTGGCGCCTCTTTTGATTTGAATAATGGCTTTTCTACTCAAGTTCTTATGTGTATTTGGACTCAAATTAAATGAATTTCTTATTTTTCTACTGAAATAATTACTAATTCTTTTAATTGTGATAACTTTTAGTGTAAGAGATATGTACCTACTGTGTATCATGAACACAACACCTTTTTTTTTTTTTTTTTTACAAAATTTTGTTCTCTTTAACTTTTTAAAAAAAATTTGATTGATAGTAGTTTTCTCATGGAAACAATGTTTATGTGGTTCAATCTAGCCTTTTTTCTTCATGATTTCTAATCTTAGTATCATACTTAGAAACATCTTTGCTACCTAATATAGATTATAGACTTAATTTTATGTATGATTTTCACATGTTTTACCATAAAATATCTATAACACTTTCCTTTTAGGCATGACTTTTTCCCCAATAGCTCACCAACAGTGCTAACGTAAGTTCTCAAATTAAGCTTCCCCTCCACAGCTTTGAAGTGCCACATTTACTTCTTTACTTATTTATTTCTTATTTTATTTTTTTCTTAGAAACAAGGTACTTGCTTTGTTGCCCTTGCTTGAGTGCAGTAGCAGTATCATAACTCACTGCAGTTTTAAACTCCTGGGCTCAAGCAATCCTCCCACCTCAGCCTCCTGAGTAGTTAAAACTACAGGCACATGGTACTACATTTAGCTATTTTTTAAATTTTTTTGTTGAGACGAGGGGTCTGTATATTTCCCAGGCCCATCTTGAACATCTAGCCTCACACAATTCTCTCACCTCATCTCCTGAAATGCTGCAATTACAGGCATAAGCCACTGTGCCTGACCTGAAATGCCACATTTTTGATTACTAGGTTTACATATATACATATGTGTTAGCAGGTACATGTATATAAATTATATGACTATTTTAGAAATAATTCAAACAAATAAAGTGCAACAAAAATTTATAAATAGACCTATATATGTGTGTATACAAAATATTTAAGTATTAATACACAATTATATATAAATGTATGTTGTATATTATATATCACTGCATAGACCATACAGTTTCGATCTGATTCTGAATTTTCTACTGTGTTTCACTGATTTATTCAGAGTGATTAATATAAGTCACTCTAAAAGGGCATTTTTTATAGTACATAAAATATTCTAATAAAATATAGTATATAAATTGCAGTATATAAATTTATATTTTACATTGTAGTATAGAAATTTACATTTCTTGTTGCACAGTCTTCATCTGGCATCGATACTTCTACATGTCAATAGCATACCCGGTGTTGCCTCTCTTAAACATTTAGTGGCAGCATCACTGCCATGAAACCCCTTCATATGGCAGCCATTATTTCTAATCCATTTCTCATAATCTATTTAAAACAATCACCTGGAGTACATTTTGAAAGTACTATGTTTAAATAACATATAGCACCCAAGTGCATGAATATACAGAGGCAATAGTTATTTGAGAAAGAATGGATATGTAGACATCAAAGGCAAAAGCTAGAACTGAGCCCTCAAAAGGGCATATAATGGAGAGTGAACCTTAATGCTTATCTTCAGTCTGTATTCATGAGAAACTGAGAAGCAGGAAGCAGCATCTGGCATTTGTTTAAGCTACTTCCAAAATAATTGGAATAAGTGTGACATCAGTAAAGAACTACAAAGCTACTAAGGCTGAGTCTGAAAGTTGACAACTTGGGTGGGCGTGGTGGCTCACACCTGCAATTCCAGTACTTTGCGATGCCGAGGCAGGCGAATCACAAGATCAAGAGATCGAGACCATCCTGGCCAACATGGTGAAACCCGTCTCCACTAAAAATACAAAAGTTAGCTGGGCATGTTGGCGCATGCCTGTAATCCCAGCTACTCCGGAGGCTGAGGCAGGATAATCACTTGAACCTGAGAGGCGGAGGTTGCAGTGAGCCAAGATGGCACCACTGCACTCCAGCCTGGCCACAGAGCAAGACTCCGTCTCAAAAATAATAATAAACAAAAAATTGACAACCTCTGTGATAAAAGTTTTGCTAAAATACTTGGAGCAAGAAGTGGAATACGAGGTGAATATGGGAGAAGGTAGTGCTGATGCATATACAAAAGCCATACTACAGGAACCCTGGCAGGAGACAATGGTAGCTTAGACGAGGTGGTGGATAATGGAGAGAAGTGGAGAGTCAAATAATATTTTCTTTTTTCTTTCTTTCTTTCTTTTTTTTTTTTTTTTATTGAGACAGAGTATTGCTGTGCCACCAAGGCTGGAGTGCAATGGCTCGATCTCAGCTCACTGCAACCTCTGCCTCCTAGGCTCAAGTTATTCTCCTGCCTCAGCTTCCTGAGTTGGATTACAGGCACCCATCACCATGCCCGGCTAATTTTTATATTTTTAGTAGAGACGGGGTTTCACCATATTATCCAGGCTGGTTTCAAACTCCTGACCTCAAATGATCCAGCTGCCTCGGCCTCCCAAAGTACTGAGATTACAGGCACTGATCCTGGCCAAGTCAAATAATATTTGCTAAGTAAAGTCATCATGTTCATGAAGCATTAGCTATGGAGAAGGAATGAAAAGAAAGTAACTTGGAGAAATTTAAAAACAAAAATACCAAAATTCTGTTGTACAAATGAAGAGCAGAAACCTATGTTTTAGGGAGGGAAAGAAGTATGCTTCAAAACAGATTGAATTTGAGATGCCTTTCACAAGCCCAAAAGGGAAAAATCAAGTAGGCAACTGAATCACAGAAGACATGATTGGGCACAAAATGAAATATGTGAGGTGGCAATTTCACCTGTGGTTATACATGAGATTACCAAGGGAGAGAGCAAAGGGATAGAAAAGGGGCTAAGATTTGAGCTTAAATAACTGTATAGGGGAGAATGTACCTGCCAAGGAAAAAGACAATGAGCATTGAAAGTAAAGGAGAGAAGAAAAGCAAGAATGTGGCAGAGAAGACAATGAAAAAATGATACAAGAACCAGGGACCAGTCATCATTCTTGAGTTTTGATAAGATGTCAAATAGGAGAACGCAGAAAATATTTTACTTTAATGGCAGTCACATGAGATTGCAGCAAGAATCATGCCAGCGGAGTCATGAAGCTCCATGAACCTGGGCTAGCTTGGGTTGAGGATGGAATGAAAAATGAGAAAGAAGAGACACCTATGAGTATTGATGGTGCTTTAAAAAGTTCTATCGTAAGTGGAGGGAGAGGGGTTGATTTTACTTGCTGAATTATTTTTGAGACCCTTACTCTCCTCTTCACTGTTTGTACTTCTTTTTTGTGTGCTATAAGTTAATGTTTATAACTAAAATATTTCCCAAAAGCTTGAATCCTTCTGGAATCTTCTTCATCTCAGCTCATAGCAGTTTCATTTTCCTAAGTGCTCAGGACCAAAACTTTAGTGTTATCTTTAACTCATCTCTTAATCTCATGCTCCACAATACTTTGTGAGTAAATCCTGTAGGCTCTGTCTTAAAAATGTTTTCAGAATAAGTGTTTTTATCACCTCCACAGAAAACTATCTGGTCTAAGACTTTCTCTTGCTTTATCTGAGTTGTAATTGTAAAATCTCCCTATGTTGTATTTCTAATCTGTCCTTGCCCACTTCAAGACAGTTCTCAAGAGATTGATCCTTTTTATACATATTCGATCCTGTCATTTCCATGCAAAAAACACTTCACTTAAACATGAGCTAGTGATATCCTAGCTCACTTAAACGCTGAAGTTTTTACAATGACATCCTAGGTCCTCAAGGATTGCTGATTCTGCTCAAGATTCATTGTTCTCCTTGCTGTTCCTCAAACACAGTATCATACTCTAAGAATGTTCTTGGCCCAGGGCCTTTGCATTAACTGTATTTTCTACCAGAAATAGATTTCCCTTAGATACTTCCATAGCTCCCACCCTTATCTCTTTCTGCTCAAATGTCATCTTATCAATGACTCCTTGTTAAATAATATTACTCAGTATAGCAAACTTTAGTCCCTTCTCCCCAACCTCATGGCATTCCTTATCCCTTTCTCCTTTTTTATCCTCCAAGCCACATATAATGTAATGTATTATAGATTTTGTCTATTTATTTGTGTTTATACACATCTCTCTCCATTAGAGCATAAGCTACATTAGGGCAGAAATTGCTGACTAATCTTATAATGGTTCTAGTTCTAATGGACCAGAACAATGCCTCATGTACTGCACGTGTTCATTTGCTATTTCATGAAAAACAAAGTTGTGGGAATGGACATAGTCTCCAGAGGAAGGTGGAGTAAGAGTGTTAAGCTATCTGTTAGAACCCATGGAACTCCATTATTTAAGCAGTGGCTGGAGAATAGGGTTCAAAAAAAGTTAGGAAGTATACACAAGACAGAAGGAACAGCGGCAGAGATTGATGTCATAGGAAACGAGGAAGTTTGAAGGAGATCACGGAGTTGCTTTCTATGACAAAGGCTGTGAAAAATTAAACAAAATGGAAACGAATACAAACCTGGAAGCTTGTCTAATGAGAGGTGATTGATGGCATTGAAATTGACTTCTTATAAAGAAGATGGGTCAAATACATGTGAGTGAAGTAGGTTTGCAGTAGGTTGTGATAAAATGAAGTATGAGAAAAATGAAGAAGTGAATATAGAAAAGACCAAGAGTGCTGGTAAGAGGAAAATTTGTGGTAAAAGGAGGAATTTTTAAATTTTACAATTTCTTTTTCATCCTGGAATGGAACTGAGCAATATCACTGGAACAAGAAAGTGATGACCATATTATGACCAACTACATGTTGTGCCGTAAAACAAACCTATGTTACAACAGTAGGTCTGTAAAGGGATTACAGTGCAAGACAAACCATTAATATTTGTATAGTGCAATGGTGTGATCACAAACTGCTCTTCACAGAAGAGGCCTGCATCATTTTAACTGTGGGTGAATTTATAATGGAAGTTTTGTTTGTTTGTTTTTGTCTTTATTTTTTATTTAGGGAGTTTAGCCCAAGATGTGTCTAGAAATGTCATTTTTTTAAATAGCCCACTGAAAGGATTAAATTTGGATCAGGCAATTTGGCCTATCATAGGTTGCATTTCTTCATCTGATTCCTAACATTTCATCAGTATAGTGAGTCATATACAGGTGATGATTATCACATAAAATCTACATTTACTAAAATATGAGCATAAGAAGGAGAATAAACAGAGCTATGAAGCACTGTCATGATAGTATATGATGTTTTCATGTAAAATTATTTACTAAAGTACTTCCTGAAAATTCAATCAGCAATTTGAAAATCAGTTATTTAAATTTCAACAAGATATCAGGGAGAACTGAGTTTCTTAAAGATGTGAAGCACAAGAGGGTTTCCCTAAAAAAGAGTAAGGTATTTTTATTAGAAAATTGTAATAGAATATATTGTAAGCAAAAAAAAAATACATATAAATAGCTATAGAAAAAAACTAAATATATAGTAATCAGTGATAACAGCAAAGGTGATTAAGTAAAAATCATAGGAATACCTAATTTTAGTACATAGTTATTCAAAATACCCATAATTTATTGAAGTCCTTTGAACACAAGTTTGGAAAGACACATATAAATTAGTAAGAAATGTATAAATTGGTGACTCTTTAAGGAAGGGGAAAAATAAAGAGGCAACCTGATAACACCACAACATTCTAGAGCAATGGAAATGGTTGAGAATCCATGTAAGAACCATACATTTCCATTATGTGATTAAAAATATGAAATATATTACAGGCATGGTGGTTCATACCTGTAATCCTAACACTTTGGGAGGCCAAGGCAGGAGGATCACTGGAGCCCAGGAATTTGAGACTAGCTTGGGCAACATGGAGAAAGTCTGTCTAAAATATATATATATATATATATATATATATATATATATATATAAATGGAAAGAAAGAACATATATTTCATCTATATATATCATATGAAAATGAAAGAACATTAACAAAATTATACATTAAGCATGAAATAGCTACTGGTTTAAGGCAGAAAAATATTAATATTTTATATAAGGTATTTTAATTTGCATGGCAAGAAAAAAATCTTAATTATATATTTAAATTATTTTAAAATATAAATGTTTTTAAAAATGTAAATTTTGTAAATGTTCTAAATAACAAAATAATATTGTCTTTTTATGTAAAGTTTAATCTCTTCTGAGAAGTAGTCTAAAGCATCTTCTAGAGGCATGCACAGCTTTACAATTTTTAAATTTTGTACTTCATCATACTTTTCATTTCGTGACTTCTCTACCTAATGTCACACTCAAATATCTAGGTTAGTGCTTTGAACTCTGTAATCCTTAATAAATACTTTTAGATCAATTTAATGGGCACTTTGCAAACACTGTAGCATTTGTTCCCAAACTCAGATTATTACACCACCATAGAGAGTTTGTCTTTGTTTATATCAGCCAAAATTCTATCAGTTCTGATAGAAAAAAGCATTAATATTCTCTTGGCTGGCATTATTTCCTGAAAGAATTGTCCTGAGGGATTTAGTAAGGTCAAATAGCAGAGATGATAATTTATGAACCCTTATAATTAGGTGTACACATTAGCTATAATTAAACTGGAGAAAATTAACACTATGCTTTTTAAATGAGTAATATAATTATACTTGAAGATCTATTTGCAATATATTCATATTTAGCATGTTAAGGGAAACATCCTGTCTGAAGCATTAGTTTTCTAGTTATTTCACTAACACTAACTTCCTCTGTGATCAAAAATAACTATTTTTAAGAATAATCATTTATAATGTCAATTTCATTTCTGTGCAAGCCATTTTTGTTGTATATATATAATTATTTTGACTTTAAACTTGATTTTAAAGCAGTTTTAATTCTTTTATTGTTATAAACTTTATTCCTAAATGCTCTAAAATAAGATACATACAAGCACATGCACACAGAATTGAGATTAAGGTCGTAAAAGGTGGTGAGTCATGATTTATACCTCAATAGCAACCCACAGAGGTAACTGATTGGCCACTTTCATATTTTCAGTTCTGCTGTTGTTGACCTCTATTATTCCAAATAATATGCATTTATTTCTGTCTAGTGAGTGATTTATCAAGTTGGCATTCTTACTGACTTCTCATTATAAAAAATAGCAAGAACAAATTTGCTCATACTATTCTAGTGCCATGTACAGTATACCTACTTCCCTTTCATATTTACTTAACAAAATTTTGACAGACAGATTATGGGTATTTATTTAACTTAAAATAATATTCAGAAATTTTACTTCTTTAATATTAATAAAATGAACATTATTCATATCAAATATACCAATATTGCTTGACATCCTGTCCGTAATTTAAGATGTACACATAAGAGTCGCTCTTCTGTCTCCTGCTATCTTCCAGTTCCTACTGTGTATTGTGGGAAATGACGAAAGTATTCAAGGTTATTCACTGAAGTGATCGGCTGTAATGGTAAAAGCCTAGAAACAACCAAGGTGGCTCTTTCAAAGCTGAAATAAACTGTGACACTTATACAAAATAGAGCACTAAGCCTATTTTGAAACAAGACAGAAATGTATATAGTAATAATGTTCCGTGTTCCACAATACATTGCTAAGTGAAAGCAAAGTGCAGAAAAGTGTATGTAGTATGTCATCATTATGAGGAAAATAAGCAAATATGTATTATTGCCTTTTAAAATAAGCAAATACATACTATTACCTCATGGAAAAAGGCAGTAATGTATTGATTTTTTTACAAGGATGTTCTGTAAAGATCCCCCTCAAAACATAAAAAGTGATTAGCTACAAATAGCAGAAGAAAAAAGCAGTGGAAACAAAGGTGCCAGTGAAATTTTTTAATTGTATATCTTTTTTATATATATATTTATTCTGAACCATGCAAATATATTAGCATCTGAAAAACTACTATAAATTAGTAATTACTTAAATAGCCATAGTTAAAACATAGTTAAATAATCTGGCGTTCAATCAAATACTTTCTTATAAAGTTTCCTACTATAGGTTGATCCCAAAAGTAGGGAAGAAATAAAAGTTTCTTTATTAAAACTATATGGATAATGTTCACTTTAGAACAAAGTAGTTACTGGTTGTACAGAAAGAGATACTGAATCCTACGGAATTGCCCATCATTATTCCAAAAAGTTTATAATGATAATTAAAATATGTTTTTATTTTCATGACTTTTTCAAAATCATGCTACATAATAATTTGCCATTCATTTTGAACCACAGTTTTCTTGTACAGATCTTTACTTTTTCCTAAAGAATATTATTGCCATTATTTTAGCTTTATGCTTTCACTTTACTCTAAGATTATTAACCCTCTTCATCATATTTATTACATGTGTATGGGTGAAGGTTCACTGAAACTGAATAGATAAAAAGCAAATTAATAGGAAAAGGCATACAAATTTATTTTAACATGCATAGCATAAGGAAATTACAGAAAAATGATTACCCATAACTCAATGTGGTACAGATGTGTATATCGCCTTCTTCATAGGGGAAGAAGAGTTAGGGGAAATGGTGCAGTTTTAGGGATAGTAAATGCTTTTTATGGGGAAAAGGAATAGATCTAATGCTCAGACAATGGTTAATAAATAATTCCTTTGGAAATTAAATTGAACAAAGAGGTTTGGTTTGGAACAAAGTCTGGGCTCTAGGTGTGGGGTTTAGTTTTCAATCTCCTCCTCTGGAATATGAGTTTTCATCTTTTTTGGTTAATGAAATTTCAGAGAAGGTGACTCTGCTTCTCTTTATCACATCTGGTTTCTAGGAAAGTAAGAAAACGTGAGAGAACAGATTAATCCTGTGCTCGAGAGAGACGGGATTGAGAGACAACAGCAGGGTAGGGGAGAGGACAGAGGGACCTTGCAACTATTTCTTTAGCCAAATTTCTGAGTGAAAAAGTCTGGTTACCTTCAGTCCCCCATTTAAAACCTCATTTTCAGAAAGTTGCACATATTAAAATAGGGTTGGTAGCTATGGATAGAGGAATCAGGGTAGTAGTCAAGTGCTGAGAGACCTGCCGAGGAAGAAAAGAACATAGATTACAATGAGAATTAGTACATAGGAAAGAACTCATCTAAGCACTTTTCTCCACACCCAACTAAGTCAGTTTTATTTCTGAGAATAGACCAGTCCAATTAAACAGTTGAGTCTCATCTTAGGAGATGGTGGTGCAGATGGGTTCTGAAAGCTAGGTCTCTATATATGATGCAGGCAAACAAATCTTTAATAAGAGGCATTTCTATGGAAACAGAAAAAAAGGCTAATGTGTGGAGTCATCTATAAACCAGTTTTTCAAGAGTCTGGAGGGCAGTCAGTTGCAAAGATTTTTTTATCTGAGCCGAAGCATCTTCATTTGGAGGAGGGCAGACAGTGGCAATCTGACAGATTTTGCTAGCACAGAATTGGTCCATGCACAAGCCATTATTGTGATTTCTCTGGAGTCTATTTATTACGTAGGTGACCAGTTTCAGTTTGCAGAGCTTTAGGAAAAAGGCCACTTTAATTTTAGTGATTCCAAGTCAGAAGGGTGGGAGAGAAATTGAAAATGTTTGTTTGGAGATTCATAGCCCAATATTGAAGGAAACTAAATATTCAGGATTAAGTTCAGATAATTTAAAAGAAAAAAAAAAACAAAAACTTGAAAGCAAATGAACCAGGCTAGAATTTAGTAACAAGTGCACTATAGTTTCTTTTCTTAGGTTTATTCTAAAATTAATTTATTTGTTTATTTATTTTTAGTTATACTTTAAGTTCTAGGGTACATGTGCAGAAAGTGCAGGTTTGTTACATAGATATACGAGTGCCATGGTGGTTTTGCTGCACCCATCAACCCATCATCTACATTAGGTATTTTTCCTAATGCTATCCTTCCCCTAGCCACCTACTCCCGAAAAGGACCCGGTGTGTGATGTTCCCTGCCCTGTGTCCATGTGTTCTCATTGTTCAACTCCCACTTACGAGCGAGAACATGCTGTGTTTAGTTTTCTGTTCTTGTGTTAGTTTGCTGAGAATGACAATCTCCAGCTTCATCCATGTCCCTGCAAAGGGCATGAACTCATCCTTTTTATGGCTGCATAGCATTCCATGGTTTATATGTACCACATTTTCATTATCCAGTCTATCATTGATGGGCATTTGGGTTGGTTCCAAGTCTTTGCTATTGTGAATGGTGCCGCAATAAACATACGTGTGCCTGTGTCTTTATAGTAGAATGATTAATAATCCTTTGGGTATATACCCAGTAATAAAATTGCTGGATCAAATGGTATTTCTGGTTCTAGATCCTTGAGGAATCACCACACTGTCTTCCACAATGGTTGAACTAATTTACGCTCCCATTGACAGTGTAAAAGTGTTCCTATTTCTCCACATCGTCTCCAGCATCTGTTGTTTCCGACTTTTTAATGATAGCCATTCTAACTGGCATGAGATGATATCTCATTGTGGTTTTGATTTACATTTCTTCAATGACCAGTGATGATGAGCCTTTTTTTCATATGTTTGTTGGCTGCATAAATGTCTTCTTTTGAGAAGTGTCTGTTCATATCCTTTGCTTACTTTTTGATGAGGTTGTTTGTTTTTTTCCTGTAAATTTGTTTAAGTTCTTAAGGTTCTGGATATTGCCCTTTCTCAGATGGATCAATTGCAAAAAATTTTCTCCCATTCTGTGGTTGCCTGTTCAATTTGATGATATTTTCCTTTGCTGTGCAGAAGCTCTTTAGTTTAATTAGATCCCATTTGTCAATTTTGGCTTTTGTTGCCTTTGCTTTTGGTGTTTTAGTCATGAAGTCTTTGCCCATGCCTATGTCCTGAATGGTATTGCCTAGGTTTTCTTCTAGGGTTTTTATGGTTTTAGGCCTCATGTTTAAGTCTTTAATCGATCTTGAGCTAACTTTTGTATAAGGTGTGAGGAAGGGGTCCAGTTTCAGTTTTCTGCATATGGCTAGCCAGTTTTCCCAACACCATTTATTAAATAGGGAATCCTTTTGCCATTGCTTGTTTTTGTCAGGATTGTCAAAGATCAGATGTTGTAGATGTGTGGTGTAATTTTGAGGCTTCTATTCTGTTCCATTGGTCTAAATATCTGTTTTGGTACCAGTACCATGCTGGTACCAAGGCTACAGTGAATACAAGTTTTTTTTTTTTTTTTTTTTTTTTCCTGAAACTATTTTTCTCTCTCTGGTTCTCCATTTTCACCAAAGATAAGTTATTAGTAAGGCAAATTTATTTGCAAAATGCTTCATCCTTGGTCTAATTATTTGCATACATCTTACAATAATGGTGATTGCTCGTAGAGAGCCTTTTTAAGCTGGCTTTGCTGGAACTTGTTCATCAGGAATTTCAGATTAGACTTTTAAAAGTATCTCAAAGCTGGAAAGCCAAGCCAAGAATTTGACTTGCTCTCAAACGTTGTAATGAATACATCTCTTCTTGAGATCCCCCCAAATATTTTCAGATTCCTGGGCCTGCCAGGAAGTGACATTCTTTACCCAACTCTAAGATAACCATGTGAATCATACATTTAAGGTATCAGGCCAGTTTATCCCAAGGAGATTTTTAATGGCTCCATAAATTTAACTTTAATTTCCAAAGGTAGTCTGGTCATATCTGATTATATGACATTCTAGTCAAAGCCTTGGTGAAATAACCAGTGTTTTCAATTATGTCATGTTATAAAATAAAAGAGATTCTTATTAAACTTGTGTAAACAGTATATTTCCATGAAATAAGAATACTCACAAACAGTTTCTGCTTCTGGAGGGATCAGGTAGAGTGAAAGGTAAATATTTTAATTTTTCTCACAAAAGCATATTTTACCAAATTGCTGTAAAGCTATACTTAGCTGAAGAGAGAGGCAGTGAGAGAGAGAGAGAAAAGAATCGGGAATGTTTTAAACAAAAAAGTCATAAACATAATTTCATTCCTTCATCAGTTTAGTTCCATTTCATTAATTATTGTTTTGTTTGATATTGGGTTAGTGATTTTATGAGTGATTTTATTCTATTCTTAAAATTAAAGTTCTGGAAATTTTGACCCAGTCTAATGACATAACCTCATAATTGTCAGAAACCTGTATTTCTGTAGTTTTACAGATTTTTTTCTTATCCTTACTATGAACCTCCTTGAAGACAAAATACTTTTGGATTTGCAAAAAGCATTCAGAAAAAAGAAAGTACCACAACAAAGCAATTAATTATAGACAAGACCTAAAATGGCCATGTCTAAACATGCAATTATAAAGAAAATTTGGTTATTTTAGGTGTCTTACCACAATTTTATATAATAATTATAATCACAACTAATAACATATACCAAGACATATCAAAATTTTAAGAATCTCGAACAAATTTGGAACACATATTAATAAACTTTCATATAAATATAACTCATGGAAGAGTAAATATTTCTTATATGATGCCTCCTATATAATTTAATACACAAAATAAGCAAGTTTCTTATCTCTGTTTCACATGCTTCAGGGGCCTCTGGATCATGCTAAAGTTAGGTTGATGTCAAAAAGACTTTTGATTTTGAAATTTGATTTTGAGAAGACTGTCAAAACTGTCAAAAGTTTAGAGCATTTGATCAAAATAGAATCACAGATCACTATAAAATAATAGTCATTCATTTAGCCAAAATAATAAAGAAAAGATCTCAAAAAGCAAAAATCTTTACTCTTTGATAGAGTAAATTTAGTTTTTAAAATAATCAGAAGATCTAATAAAAACAGCATGAGACACACAGAATCTTTCTCTTTTTCTCCCCCCACCTTTTTGTGAAGTTTACAAAAGTTTTTATTTTTATAATATCAAAATTTTGTCTCGAAGAAAAAATCAAATTTTAGTTTTATATCAGTTTACTATTAAGGTTAAAGCTAACATTATTTTTCTTTTCTTTTCTTTTCTTTTCTTTTTTTTTGTGGGGGACAGAGTCTCGCTCTGTCACCAGGCTGGAGTGCAATGGCATGATCTCAGCTCACTGCAATCTCCACCTTCCAGGTTCAAGCGATTGTCCCGCCTCAGGCTCCAGAGTAACTGGGACCACAGGTGCACAAGACCACGCCCGGGTCATTTTTTGTATTTTAGTAGAGATGGGGTTTTACTGTGTGGGACAGGATGGTCTCGATCTCCTGACCTTTGATCCTCCTGCCTCAGCCTCCCCAAATGCTGGAATTACAGGCGTGAGCCACTGCACCTGGCCATAAAGTTAATTTTAAGAAAACCTTGTAAACAAATCTGTCAATCTCAGTCAGTTTTGACTACACAGGATAAGATTTTCATCAACCTTGTATAGCCTCTTAAATGTTTTAATTATTTTTCCCCCAACTGTTTATAATCATCTAATTTTATCTATACCATTTTATCTTTTTTTTTATTTTGGAATAACTTTTAGATACCCTTTAACCTAGACAAAATTACTGTTACTTAACAAAAACCACAACCTCATGCCATAGAACATGTTACTTTTCTCATACACTCTGTATACAGAACTGTTTCTTGTATATAGTAGTTCTAATTATATAGATCTGGGGTCTTCAAACCCTGGGCCACACACTGGTACCATGGCCTGTTAGGATCTGGGCGGGACTGCAGAGCAGGAAATGAGTAGCCCGCAAGGGAGCAAAGCTTCATCTGTACTTACAGCCACTCCCCGCCACTCTCATTCCTCCCTGAGCTCCGCCTCCTGTCAGATCAGCATCAGCATTAGATTCTCACAGGAGCGTGAAATGTAGTGTGAACTGCGCATGCGAAGAATCTGGCTTGCGCGCTCCTTGTGAGAAGATTCTAGGTTGCACGCTCCTTGAGAGAAGACCATGCCTGATGATCTAACACTGTCTCCCATCATCCTGAGACTGTTTAGTGGCAGGAAAACAAGGTCAAGACTCCCACTGATTCTGCACTACCGTGAGTTGTAAAATTATTTCATTATATATTGCAATGTCATAATAGAAATAAAGTGCACAATAAATATAACCCACTTGAATCATCCTGAAATCATCCCCACTGCCCCGGTCGGTGGAAAACTTGTCTTCCACAAAACCGGTCCCTGGTGCCAAAAAGGTTGGGGACTGCTGACATAGATTAGTTAAAATTTTCACTCATAGTAACCTTAATTTCTAGTGAAAACTGAAGAAGCAAATAATTTTAACTTTTAGGCTTTCTGTAAAACAATTTTTCAATGTGGAACAGTACATATTTTCTAACAAGCCCAGCTATAAAAACAAACTTTTTCTTTTTTTTTTTTGGACGGAGTCTCGCTCTGTCTCCCGGGCTGGAGTGCAGTGGCGGGATCTCAGCTCACTGCAAGCTCCGCCTCCCGGGTTCACGCCATTCTCCTGCCTCACCCTCCAGAGTAGCTGGGACTACAGGCGCCCGCCGCCACGCCCAGGTATTTTTTTGTATTTTTAGTAGAGACGAGGTGTCACCGTGTTAGCCAGGATGGTCTCCATCTCCTGACTTCGTGATCCGGCCGCCTCGGCCTCCCAAAGTGCTGGGATTATAGGCGTGAGCCACC